>NC_092153.1:51769063-53019063 GCF_045791955.1 Oncorhynchus clarkii lewisi | reverse complement strand
CAGCAGCCAATAGGCCAGTACCCACCACAGCCTTGATCACACTGTTGTCTTCCCTCTTAATGGAAAAAAAAACAGTTTGGGATATTTCCATCATTTCTGCAATCAAGCATGAAATTGACATGGATTTCTAGCTGATTCTCAGTTCTGTGATATTAATCAAAGGCAATAAACTAGATGGTAATTATCCATTAAGAAAAATTGGTGGGACTTGTTTTAACTCTTTACAAGTAGTTTTGTGGTAGTGGAAGAAGTTTTAAATGTTTTACATTTTGTTTCTGTGTGTGTGTGTGTGTGTGTGTGTGTGTGTGTGTGTGTGTGTGTGTGTGGGTGTGGGGGTGTGGGGGGGTGATTGTGTGTGTGATTGTTCGTAGTTATTGCTATTCTGATTTCAGATTTTAAGATCAGATTAGACCAAGGTGCCATTCCCTTTACGTTTTTGTCTATGACATGTTGTTGAGAAAAGTGATCAAAGTACCTGATTAGTGTCAAATGTCACAATTGTTACTTTTTGTTTAATGGTTCAAATGCGCTCCCCGATTATTGTCATTTCAAAGTTCTAATAAGTTCCATGACAGTTCATTCAACAGTGGGAAGTTAGCAAAATGAGTTGATGTAGTTACTAAAACAGCTGTACCTCTTGATTGGTAGCAGAGAAGTAGACCAAGACATCAAGACACCCTCTAATTCCTTGTCTAAAGTGCTGGGAAAACGGTCAAAACGGCAGTTGTTTGAAAAAATTAAGGCAAAAAGTTGTTGATGCGTTTACTAAAAGAGCTGTGTCACTAGATATGTAGAAGATATTTCGGTTCCGATTCCAGATTTGAATAGCAGAGAAGTAGACCAAGATGTCATACCCCCTACGTTTTTGTCTAACTTGTTGGAAAAGTGGTCAAAATGTCAGCGGTTTATAAAAAGTTACAGAAAATGTTGTTGATGCGGTCACTTAAACAGCTGTAACGTTTGATCGGTACCAGATAATCATGTTATTATTTCAGATTTGAATAGCAGAGAAGTAGAGGAAGACGCCATACACTAACATTTGGTGTAAGTGTTTGGCAAAGTGGTCAAAAGTAGCTGATGTTGCATTTACAGCGAATGGAAGTTGGAAGTGATGACGTCACAACGGGGAGCTTTAGAATGTTGAAAAAAGACACACGAAAGTGAATGAAGAGGACAAAAAGAAAGACAAAAACATTATAGTTTTAAATAATATCAAATGCAAGCACTATTCCAGACATTTGACATTTTGAATGGCATTTCTAACTTAAACGATGTAAGACAGTGTTTAACCAAACTCAGTCCTCGGGACCCCAAGGGGTGCACATAGTTTTTTGCCCTAACACTACACAGCTGATACAAATAATTGAAGCTGGATGATTAGTTCATTATTTGAATAAGCTGTGTAGTGCTAGGGCAAAAATCAAAACGTGCACCCCTTGTGGTCCCGAGGGCCGAGTTTGGGTAAACACTGGTGTAAGAGGAGTAGCGTGCAGAAGAAGAAGAAGTAGGATGAAGATTTTCTTTTTTGCTTCGCAAATCCCACCTAAATAGATTCATGGTGCATCTCATTTATGGCGCCAGATACTGTGTGCATGTACATGTAGATCATTGGACCTAGCCACCTAAACCTGGATATGACTGTCCATCTTCCAGAGCTGCAGTCATTACTTTTACTGACAAGATCTGTCATATTTGTGTAATTATTACCAAACATTGGTTATCTCTCCACTGATAAGTGGAAGCCTCCCGTGTTCTGATCTTCTACTGAAGTCATGTGGGCAGTGCCAGGCTACACACAAGGACACCAGTCCCGACATCGCCACAGTAGGAGTGGACTGATAACACTGAGAATCTGTCTGCTTTGTCGTGCAAGACATGACATTAGACATGATGTACAATAATACACCTGTGATCCAACTGAAAGTAATGTTCAGGCCTAGGTCTAGTGGTCTGGATCAAAAGCTTCTTTAGAGGAAAGCTTTACCCAGATCAGCTCTTAATCATAAGGTATATTTTCATTCAGTTAGAATGACTCCAAGCCAACAACAGTGTAACAGTCTGTACCACCACATGACATAAACCCACTGAGATATCATTTACAGGCAGTATTGTCCATGCAAGGGTAGACATAACCACATAAATGTGGAATGTACTGTAGCACTCACCTGGTACATGATACCCAATGTTGTACCCATTGTATGCATGGAAGCAGTTAGGCATATAGCAAATCCTTCTATGATAGCGGTGGTACAAATTGTTAGAGCCCAAGACTGGTTCAATATGTGCCCCAAAACACACCACGAGGAGCATCAACCATCCTGACAACGCCATAACTAAGAACTACTAATATATACTTAGCCTCATAGATTCCAAAAAGGTCTTTATGCCCCAAAAATACTAAGATAAGCCCACATGCAATATAGAAAATTACAACTAAAATACTGAGCTTGAGATACTGTAAAACGAGACATGAACTTATAAAATAATAACAAACTCTGTTAAGATTTTTCTTTCCAGTCACATATTGTGAGGCAGAACAACTTCTTGCTCCCTCTGCCTCTCTTGATTTGTCCTCCCTCCCCCTGTATCCCTCTCTATTTTTAGTGTATCCCTTCTTCCCTGACTCCTCCATCATGTCTGTCTCCAATGTCCAGCACATTAAAGGCCCTCCTCTTCCCCCTACTCCTTCTCCACCTCCTCTCTCCCCCTTCTTCTCCCCCTCCTCCCCTCAAGGTAGCCCACATGTCCAGGCCCATGATCACACATGTAATTGTATTTTGACAGAAAATACCTTATCCTGAGTGTTAAAAAGCCAATATAAAAAATGAGAGTGATTTATGAGTACAGTTGCCGATACTTTTCCTTCCACTTCAAAGCCTCATGTATGTGAAAGAATGTGATAGATTTATAGGACATGGCATGCAGGTACTATAAGGAATGTGAAAACTTTTCTTTTGATATTGAAATGTATGTAAGGAATAATCGCCAAAGTACAAGGGTACAATTTGATATTTAGAAACCTAACATCAGAGAGACAAATGAATCTTGCAGTGATCCCATCTACTCAGGAGCTCAGGGCAGAGGCTCTTATCCCTTGCCAACATATACATCTAAGCAGTGGAGGCTGGACCAAGACAGGTCTTTATATAAAGAACTGTGAAAAACTCTGAAGATGCTATATATGAGAGTTATTTCATGCACTGCTTTACAAAAAACACTAACTGTACTGCAGTAGCCGCATTACATACAAGCATCTCAGGAGAATCGTCAAGCCCAGACAGAAAACCGGAAACTGATAAAGTGGGAAGAACACACACACACACACACAGTCACAATCACACATTGACACACAGACTCTCTTTATCTCACACACACAAACACACACGGGGAGGCAGGTAGCCTAGCGGTTAGAGCATTGGGCCAGTAACTAAACAGGCCTCTAGTTTGAATCCCCAAGCAGACAAAGGAAAAAAAGATTGTTGATGTGCCCTTGAGCAAGGCACTTAACTCTAATATCTCCAGGGACTCTGTTGATAATGGTTGACCCTGACCATGACACAACTCTAAGGGGGAGTTGGGATATGCAAGAAAACCCATTTCCAATTCACACATGTGTACAAAACATACTTGCATGTGTGAAGAAGGACAAATATAAGCACCCACACATATAAGTGTGAACATCTTTGTAATATCTGGAAAGGACTGGCAGAGATTTCAAACATAAGTGGGCAATGCCAGGTAGACAGTGGGAGCAGGCAGCAATAAGATAAGCATGAAAGAGGATAGGTCCTTTGAGCCCTATCAGTAAAATAAAGACCAAATGCAATAAATCCTGTCTGAATAACACATTCTATCAACACCCCTCCCTGTGAGAGACCGTTACTTTAAAACTCACTAAACGAGACATTTATTATGTGTTGGTTTTGGAGAGAGAGAGGTGTGCCTCAATCTGCCTATAAAACGTTTCTAGTCATTCACGCATTCACGCACCGCACACACACACACACACACACACACTCAGTGTCCAGG
The DNA here is from genome assembly GCF_045791955.1 of Oncorhynchus clarkii lewisi. Taxonomy (NCBI): domain Eukaryota; kingdom Metazoa; phylum Chordata; class Actinopteri; order Salmoniformes; family Salmonidae; genus Oncorhynchus; species Oncorhynchus clarkii. The sequence continues at coordinate 53,015,034 of NC_092153.1, read as the reverse complement.
CTGTGCCAAGAGTGGGCTTACAATCCCCACACCCTCCCAACCCTGCAGTGCCCCTCTGCCCTCCGACATGCAGTGGTCATGACCGGGAGAGTGTTGACACGGCTATACCCAGCTCAGCATGCGACTGGTTAGTGTTGGCATACCCCTCTCTGATCTGAACCATTCACATCAGCACTGCTCATTCAAAACAAAGCACCAGCCAATAATAAGATCAGGAGCTTTAAAAGGGCAACAACTCTATGTTCTACATTTCTATTTTCATTTCAGCTTTTTGTTTTTCTTCAAGACAATGAAGTTTAAATAAGAGTTTCATCATTACAGGGAAATCCAATAACATCCAATAGCTGAATGGCTTTGAATAATACATATTCATTATAAAAAGCCTTTGCCAATGCAGCGATGAGTGTGTTGTCTTCCAAGTCTGTTTACTTTCTTCTTTCACTGAGACAGGGACAGGGACAGGGACAGGCCTGTAGACATGCCACATCTCAGACAGCTCAGCACTGTCTATAGAGATGGGCAGCCATACAGTAGGAATGCACTCACCATCCCTATGGGGTTAGCTATTCACATACACTACCATTCAAAAGTTTGGGGTCACTTAGAAATGTCCTTGTTTTTGAAAGAAAAGCACATTTGTTGTCCATTTAAAATAACATCAAATTGATCAGAAATACAGTGTAGACATGGTTAATGTTGTAAATGACTATTGTAGCTGGAAATGGCAGATTTTTTTATGGAATCTACATAGGCAGAGGCCCATTATCAGCAATCATCACTCCTGTGTTCCAATGGCACGTTGTGTTAGCTAATCCAAGTTTATCATTTTAAAAGGCTAATTGATCATTAGAAAACCATTTTGCAATTATGTTAGCACAGCTGAAAACTGTTGTCCTGATTAAAGAAGCAATCAAACTGTCCGTCTTTAGACTAGTTGAGTATCTGGAGCATCAGCATTTGTGGGTTCGATTACAGGCTCAAAATGGCCAGAAACAAATAACTTTCTTCTGAAACTTGTCAGTCTAATCTTGTTTTGAGAAATAAAGGTTATTCCATGAAACTGCCAAGGAACTATTCCATGAAACTGGCGAGACACTGAATATCTCGTACAACGCTGTGTACTACTCACTTCACAGAACAGCGCAAACTGGCTCTAACCAGAATAGAAGGAGGGGCGGGAGGCCCCGGTGCACAACTGAGCAAGAGGACAAGTACATTAGAGTGTCTAGTTTGAGAAACAGACGCCTCACAAGTCCTCAACTGGCAGCTTCATTAAATAGTACCCATAAGTGAATGGACTCACCTTGGCAGGTCCTGCCGTCGTCCTTCACCTGCTCACCAGAAGGACACTTGCAGTAGAAGCTGCCGATGGTGTTGCAGCACAGAGCCTCACAACCGCCGTTAGTCTCCTCACACTCATTTACATCTGACAGGGACACACAAACAGAGACCGGTCAGTCACCCAGCAACATACTTTCATTGGTGTGGCAGACTTCCGGGTTAAGCGAGCAGTGTGATAAGAAGTAGAGCGGCCAGGCGGGTCATGTTTCGTATGACTCGACTTTCGTCTCTCCAGATCCCATTTAAGGGAGTTGCAAGAATGAGCCAAGGTTGTAATTCGGAGGGAAAATGGGGGTAAATAAAATACATTTGTGGCCATACCACCCTGAACACACCTGATCTTGGTACCTAAGCAGGGTTGGGCCTGGTTAGTATTTGGATGGGAGACCACATTTTTTATCAAAAATAATGGGACATGAAGAACCCCAGCTCGTCTCTTGGTAGAGCCAGTAAGCTGAATAACTTCCCTCTAAACCACATTAAGTAGAAACAAGCTTTCTCTTTGATTTCATGTCAGATAGAGTTGAACTCCAGTGTCTTACAGGGATGAGTTTGGGTCTGATTTGCGAGGTTTGGAACAGCTGCTTCAATGCTTACGGAAAGTCATGACAGCAATTATCAGACCATAATATACAGTTTCCATCTTTAAGCCTTTTCTCTCTCTAAATGTCCAACAGCATGAGGTTCAGCTGTGTTGTACAACAACATCTTCACTTTCCAATGTAAGAATAATGACTCTCTCTGTAATCCAATTTGGGGCATCAGATTTGTATTAAAAACCTTATAATGGAAAATATTTATGATCATACCCTAATGTGAGCAGTTTTGACATACAAACCTTATTGTGAGTATTCATGCAACTAACAGTCTCAAATATGCATCATTGATTGAACATAACCACAAGCTTCCAAGACACCAGATCAGATATCTTGGTAACCATGAACAGAACCCCTGCCAGCGTCTGCATCAGCACATTAACACAGCACACACAGGTCTTGTGTGAGTCAGACGAGAGAAACTCAGAAATTCAGCCAATATAAACCAGAGAACCAGAGAGTTTGCCAATCACATCATGGCTCTGAAAAGCCACAATCTTTCTTTCTCATCTATATCCCATACACAGCCTGTCAGCGCTGTCATTCAACTGACCATACATTCTCTCTCTACTTCACAGTCTTCACACACTGACTCAGATCCTGATCAGGTGCTGACAGAAACACGATGTATCTTTAGTTGGAAAAGAGAACATCCAAAGGTCATTCAAATACAGTACAAGCAGGGTCTTGATAACCGTAAAATAATATAACTGTGAAGGAATGCTACAGTGCTGTGAGGGAATGGATGAGTTAGGGGAGAGAGAGAGAAAGGGAGGAGGAGGAGGGTATTTGGGATGCACTCCTAATCATTTCATAGCCCCCTCTATGTCCATAAACAGAGGAGAGTTACGGAGCAGTCCTTGGACTGACAGGGGGAATGGAGGCTAGATGTTTTCCTGTTTCAAATCAAATCAAATGGTATTTGTCACATGCGCCGAATACAACAGCCCTTAACCAACAATGCAGTTTTAAGAAAAAAATACATGTTAAGTAAAAAATAGATAAGTAAAAAAATAAGAAATTAAAGTAAAAAATAATTCAAGAGCAGCAGTAAAATAACAATCGCGAGGCTATATACAGGGGGTACCGGTACAGAGTCAAAAAGGAGGAGGGGGGGGGGGCAATGCAAATAGTCTCGGTAGCCATTTGACTAGCTGTTCAGGAGTCTTATGGCTTGGGGATAGAAGCTGTTGCGAAGCCTCTTGGACCTAGACTTGGCGCTCCGGTACCGCTTGCCATGCGGGAGCAGAGAGAACAGCCTATGACTAGGGTGGCTGGAGTCTTTGACCATTTTTAGGGCCTTCCTCTGACACTGCCTGGTATAGAGGTCCTGGATAGCAGGAAGCTTGGCCCCAGTGATGTACTGGGCTGTACGTACTACCCTCTGTAGTGCCTTGCGGTCAGAGGCTGAGCAGTTACCATACCAGGCAGTGATGTAACCAGTCAGGATGCTCTCGATGGTGCAGCTGTGGAACTTTTTGAGGATCTGAGGACCCATGGTTTTGTTTCAGTGTATTTTTTGTGCATTCAGCCACGGCCAGCACAAACCAGCCAATTACAGACCTCGTATTTCTCTCCTAGTTTATGACATCTGGAATGTGTAATGGCCGAAACACTGGGGTTTATTTTCCCCATTCACCAAACATTAAAACAAATACCTCATTTGTAGTTAAATTAATGAGATATGAGCTGGAGACTCATAAATGAATGAGATATGAGCTGGAGACTTACGAACTTTAAGCATCTGTCAGAGCAGCTCATAGATCATTGCACCTGTGCATAACCCATCTGTAAATAGCCCATCCAACTACCACATCCCCTCTACTTGCATATTCATCTTCTGCACATCTATCACTCCAGTGTTTAATTGCTAAATTGTAATTACTTCACCACTATGGCCTATTTATTGCCTTACCTCCCTAATCTTACCTCATTTGCACACACTGTATGTACATTTTTTCTATTGTGTTATTGACTATGTTTGTTTATCCCATGTGTAACTCTGTGTTGTTGTTTGTGTCGCACTGCTTTGCTTTATCTTGTCCAGGTCGCAGTTGTAAATGAGAACTTGTTCTCAACTGGCCTCCCTGGTTAAATAAAGGTCAAATATTATTTTTTTTTAAATAATACAAAGCAGACAATAAGGTAAGGGCAATTGTCCACTCAAGGTGTTTCTCTCATCTCAATAATATAATAAAATAATGTATGCTATTTAGCAGACGCTTTTATCAAAAGCCACTTACAGTCATGCGTGCATACATTTTACACTTGGATGCTCCCGGGAATCAAACCCACGTATTAGGGAGCCATTTGTGTTGCCCTGGTGCTGGAGATGTGTTTTTCTGAGGAAGTGTTGTATACAGTAGCAACACATTTGGGGGAATTATTTTATAATATTATACAGCAAATTACAGGTCTGCACAGAACAGGATGAAAGGCCAGGGAGGGATCCCATTGATCATCATTGAGCAGGAATGCAGGCAGGGCAGACCCTAGTGGTAGCTCAGGGGAATAACACATTCCTGTCTCTTGGCTGTGAACAGAATGTGACCTGCAGGTTAAGGACATGACTCCGGGGCCCCGGAGGAGCCCTTGTTGTTTTCATGTCAGTTTGTACGGGGTCAGGAAGAGTGGGACTGGGGGCCTGTATCCCCCTCCCCCTGAGGCCACAGGTGTGTGGCTCCCAGGGTTCATGCTGGGTCAGGGTCACGGTCATGTGTATTTCTGCTCACTGGAAACCAGGAATGCTGAACTACTATGGGCCAAGGTCCTGTAAACTGTTGCTCCCATGTTTCATGAGCTGAAATAAAAAAATCACAGAAATGTTCCAAATGCACAAAAAACCTTATTAAGTTCCAATTTTGTAGACAAATTTGTTTACATTCCTGTTAGTGAGCATTTCTCCTTCGCCAAGATAATCCATCCACCTGACAAATGTGGTATATCAAGAGGCTGGTAAAACAGCATGATCATTACACCTTGTACTGGCGACAATAAAATGCAACAGATGTTTCAAGTTTTGAGGGAGCATGCAATTGGCATGATGACTGCAGGAATGTCCACTGGAGCTGTTGCCAAAGAATTGAATGTTAATTTCTCTACCACAAACTACCTCCAACATCGTTTTAGAGAATTTGGCAGTACGTCAAATCGGCCTCACATCCACAACCACGCCAGCCCAGGGAGGGGGGTGGGGTGGGGGATGGAGTGGTGCTGAGGAGTATTTATGTCTGTAATAAACCCCTTTTGTGGGGAAAAACTCATTCTGATTGGCTGGGCCTGGCTCCCTAGTGGGTGGGCCTATGCTTTCCAAGGCCCACCCATGGCTGCACCCCTGCCCAGTCATGTCAAATCCATAGATTAGGGCCTAATGAATTTATTTAAATTCACTGATGACCTTATATGAATTGTAACTCAGTAAAATCTTAGAAATTGTTGCATGTTGCGTTTATATTTTTGGTCCAGTATAGATACTCACTAGCGCATGTGAGAGACACATTAGGTGTACAAAACATTAGGAACACCTTCATAATATTGAGTTGCACCCCATTCTGCTCCCAGAACAGCTTCAATTCGTCAGGACATGGACTCTACAAGGTGTCGAAAGCTTTCCATAGGGATGCTGGCCCCTGTTGACTCCAATGTTTTCCACAGTTGTGTCAAGTTGGCTGAATGTCCTTTTGGTGGTGGAGCATTCTTGATACACACAGGAAACTGTTGAGCGTAAAAAACCCACTACCATACCCTGTTCAAAGGCACTCAAATAGTTTGTCTTGTCCATTTGTCTTGTCCATTCACCTTCTGAATGGCACACATACACAATCCATGTCTCAATTGTCTCAAGGTGTAAAAATCCTTCTTTAACCTGTCTCCTCCCCTTCATCTACACTGGTTGGAGTGGATTTAATAAGTGACATCAATAACAGATCATAGGTTTCACCTGGATTCACCTGGTCAGTCTATGTCATGGAAAAATCCGGTGTTCTTAATGTTTTGTACACTCAGTGTAGTGTATATCCTGATTGTCAAAGTATAACAACATTTAAGTAGGGAGAAGCCAAAGTTTGTAACCCTACGCCAGACATGTGTTTACTATTCATCACCAAGAACAATGAGAAAGACTCCCTCACTGTCAAAACAGGTCCCACGACGATGAACCCAGTGACCTCTGAAATCATGAGTGGGTCGCCTTGTGATTGGTGCACAGGCTACACCCACACCTGACTCCAGGGGTCAGCAGTGGGATGCTCTTGTCTCCAGTCCTGGTACAGGTAACCTCCATCCACAATGGACGCACATTACATTTACATTATCTCAGTGCTTTGACCCAACATAAGAGAAACACGATTGCAATAAGCTACTGTCCTACACGTGGAGTTAAGCTGAAGATTCAGTCTTGTATGAAGGATGCTTTAGCTACTTTTTCTCTACCCCTGACATCTGTAATGGGGACAGACAGGGATATATGATCATTTATCCAGATTAGTTACTATGATGTTGGAGTATTCCTGTTTCTCTGGTAAAATGTCTGGTAAAAATGTAATCTAGTCCCTGGCACTGTGTGGAGCTCCATAGAGTCAGAGCTACCAGCCCCACATAGCCTCACTGTATTATAGTACTGTAGGACAAGCTGCCAATGTAAAGGAAAGGGCTGCTTTCCAATGTAAAGGAAAGGGCTGCTTTCCAATGTAAAGGAAAGGGCTGCTTTCCAATGTAAAGGAAAGGGCTGCTTTCCAATGTAAAGGAAAGGGCTGCTTTCCAATGTAAAGGAAAGGGCTGCTTTCCAATGTAAAGGAAAGTATTTTCTCTCATGTGGTCATTGGAACAGTTCATTGTGCATATCATGCACACTGATCCAACATAACTGTACCCTGAATCTGCTCCTAGAACCACTATTCATACACTTATTATTACTACTGGGGCAGCAGGGCAGCAGGTAGCCTAGTGGTTAGAGCGTTGGACTAGTAACCGAAAGGTTGCAAGAGCGAATCCCTGAGCTGACAAGGTAAAAATCTGTCATTCTGCTCCTGAACAATGCAGTTAACCCACTGTTCCTAGGCCCTCATTGAAAATAAGAATTTGTTCTTAAAATAATAAACTACTGAACAACAGCTACTTCTACAGCACCCAAGTTGTAAAAACAATGGAAAGCATTGGCATCAAATGAATGAAGGCTGACTTAAGCACACTTCCTGTGGAAGAGAAGACCCTTTTGAACATGATCAATGCCATCCCCACATGCTTTGTTCATTAGACAGTGGCCTCTTCCCTGGCCCAAAGCCCAGAGATCATGAGCCCTAGAGGGCAGGTGCATTTCCTATGAGATTATGATCCCTAGACAAGGCGGGCTGCCTGAGGGCCTAGAGGCCTGGCCCAGCTTGCCCATGCTCCATGTACCATGCTCCAGGTCATGTTTAGAGGCTGGAACTCAGAATACACAGCTATAATTACACATGATTGATGTCTGTGTATTGGTGACCCGGAATGAAATATGAGGCAACACAGTCTCCTAGGACTAATGGTATAGCGTGACATGGAATTTGGACACCAATACGCCATAGTTAAGTTAACCCCCTGTCCCAAAACAATCAGCCTGTCTAGACAGAGGGTTCTGAATGCTCAGAAGAACAGCCCATTTTTCAGAAGGGTATGAATAAACCTCTGGTTCTGATGCACAGGAGCATATAAACATGTGTACGTCCACACACGTACGCGCCAGCATGTATACACACACACACACACACACACACACATACACATACACACACACACACACGCACGCACGCACACACACACACACACACACACACACACACACACACACAACGGTCTGTGTTCTCTGCTCTAGCTGTGTGTTCAGCTGGATCTCATCAGGGCTGTCCCTACACAGTGGGAAGACCTCAGTGAATTGTCCGTCCTATGGTCCATACCATAATACATTTTAACAGGCCACCAGCTGGACCCCCAGTGAATCTGTCCTCCATATACTCACGACTCATTTATTTTTACTGCCAGCATGTGGCTGCTGGCAATCACTCGGACACACACAGCAGCCCCCAGTAATATATCATCTCACTGAACGTCTGTCTGCCCCTTCACTGTGTTCAACTCAGCAGGATATCTATACATTATACTGTACAGCCACAAGTCAGGGCTCAACGTAATCTATGCTGCCTTGTCTATTACTACTTAAGTGAAAAACTAAACAAAAACAACACAAATATGACAAATCTAAATTGTGTATTTCCCAGGAGTGGATATTCTGTTCTGAAACAAATCTGGGAAAAAAAGAACAGAAAACAAACACTCTTTAACTAATCGCTACATTCAAAAGTGTTTTGTGATTAACCCGCATGTGAGAGCTGGGACTCATTCGTGGGCTGTATTTTGCGACTTCCTGTGATAAGGACTACAGCCAATGTTCCCATGGGGTCTGGGTTCATGTCTGAGTCGGACCATAGGGGTCTAACACTAACACAGTACCGTACTGCAGCTGGGACCAGGGCCAAAGACAACCACCAGGCCCTGATCCTATCTCCAGGGTCAGAGGCCGGAACATTTGAGCATTCATCAAGGGGAAGCCATCGATAGCCCTGGCCTGTTTCCTCTTAGGTTCCAGATCTAAAAACCTTCTGCTTTCATCTGCTTGACTCCTCGTCCAGCAGAGCTACTCAGAGCTGCATTCACCAGGGGATAATCTAAGATGAAGCCTGGGACACCAGCTCATAGGCCTCAAAAAGGAAAGGTCTGAGAGGCAGGATATTAAAACTGATGATGACTGAGGAGATTGGAGGGTGATCTCTTGACTAGGCCAAGTATTTGAACATGGCGGTTTATGAGAACATGTTGTTAGACAATGTTAGGTATGACCGTGGACTTGTATGCCATTCCACGAATTCTACAGGAACTGACAACTACTCCAAATGGTTTGTGACCTTTGACCTCTAGTATAAGTGTAAGTGACTCTTGAACTGTTTATTGTAGAGGACACGTTTCCTGAGAGTGTCAAAAGGTCGCATGAGAGAAATTCAGAAGAAAATGTTGAGCTCCACACTCACCAAACAATCTTGACCTGATCATAACCTTTACAAACGCAATAGATCTCAATAGATTGAAGTTGCCTACAATAGAATTTCACCCTGAACCAATTCAAAACATATATTATCCTAGTCCTTTAGTGTCCCAGTACAGCACATCAGTACTATTCCATGTTTCGATAGTGTCTTTGTTGGACGAATTATGACAATCCATTTTGTTCTGTTTCCTTGTAATGCCTCCCTGCCAGACTGCTGTCTCGCTGCTATCTAAATATTTAGAGAGAGTGAGAGCTCAGCCAAAGCAGAAGACCTTAAGGGTGCCTTCCGTTTCCATGGACACGCATATACAGGTGAGGCCAGAACTGACACTTTGACCAAGGATGGATGACAGTGTTTTGATACTGATCATCACATCCACCAGCTAAACCAACCTGTCACTCTGTTACTAGCCGGTGTAGACAAGAGATGACTCATTAATGTCTGAAATAAATATCAGGCATTAAAGTAAGTATGGCAAGATACATAATTATGTTTTTGAAAAGAGTCTGCTCTGCATTTCTGACCAGCATGTTTTGCTGAGAGAAGGTTAAAGAGAGTTTGATGGAGTCAATGATAGACAGGCAGAAACGTGGAGAAACCAATCAAATTATAGATGGTTGGATATCAATTCTATTTAAGAGGTTGATAGAATAAGCTATTTATTTAACTAGGCAAGTCAGATGAGAACACATTCTTATTTACAATGACGGCCTACCCCGGCCAAACCCTAACCCGGACGACGCTGGGCGAATTGTGCGCCGCCCTATGGGACTCGCAATCACTGCCGGTTGTGATACAGCCTGGAATCGAACCGGGGTCTGTAGTGACGCCTTTAGATTGCTGTGCCGCTCAGGAGCTATACATAGTACAAGTTGTTTTACCTCTCCTAAAACACTGTCCCCTGCTGTAGCCACAGGTCTGTGTGAGATGGCTTCCTGCGGTGGTTTTGAAACAGAACATCTATATTTGATTTGATTTGATTTATAGTCAGCATAGTCATTTGGTGGGGACATATCCTGGTCCTAATCTTCATAGTCATCTGTGTTATTCTGTTTGATAAGGAACACAGTCCAGAGACACTACTGTTTGTGTGGGTGACCTAATCCATAACTCATTCAGGATGGGAAAATGATTAATGAACTAGATAAGCCTGACAAGTATACTATAGCTTCGAGTTTTTGTTAACTCCTCATTCCTCTACACACAGTACAGCTATTGACTATCTAGCTGCATATATTTATCTTGACCCTAAACACATAGAATCCTGTCATAGGTCCCATACCTCTCAGAGAACCAAACACAGTTGAACCTATCGCTTAATGTTTATATAATTGATTATATACAGTACATGTATGTTTTCAGCACTTTCAGAGGACAGAATTACAGTTCACTCAACCCTCCTGCTGTGTTCGTTTCATGTTAATTAATTCTGTGTTCCCGGGCCAAAATGACCTCCCCATTATAGCTGGTTATAATATATATTATCACCTAATGTTGTGTTAGATCTTTTTATCAACTTAAGTTCTTGTGAACATTACAAGTTTTGAACTTCTATTTGCTATTTATGGCCTGTAGGCCTCATTGACCTGAGCTCATACAACTTGTTTTTGAATGGATTATTTTGACTATAACAAATACTCAGATGAAACATACTGTGCTATTTATCACAGACCACTTTTTGTCAAAGTTTAACAAGGACATTTGTTTTGAAACCATTTCAAATGTTTAAATAGTGGCACAAAATAACATCTGTTGTGTTCCCGGTCAAAACTGACCGGTATGATTTTATTAGTAAAGAAAGGACATAGGCCCAAAACTACACATGAAAACTTTACCATATTACAAAATTAATGTCTGAACACCTTAAAGAACAACAGTAACAATAACCGTATTACTAACAATAACAAAAACATTCAAATCTTCACAATCTGTCAATCAATGGTGGTTACATTTTGTGTGTTCTCATGCACATGTTGGACAATCCCTGGTGGTTGTTGCGTGTGCCTTACAAATATATGCACTGCATTTATGGCACATAATGCTTGTTTTGACATCTCTTGGTGCACACAGATTGCACCTCTTCCTTTTGTCTCTTCTGTCTCTGGCGTCCGTAGGTCTTTCTTCTGGCCCTTGTATATCTCACCAATCCAGCAGAGGATGGTGTCGGAGGAAGGTGTTGGCGCCTTTGAATGAGGGGTGCCACCATGGCTTTCCCCAACTCTTCTAGGAATGGTCTCCTTTTGAAGAATTTCCTCTGCTTCCAGCCTGGATTCACCTCCATCCACACCACAAAGGCGTTGTAGGCCGACACATCTAGGATGTTGAAGAACACTATGGGCCAATGTGCCATCATCCTCTTACAAGAGTATATGCCAGTAACCTGCAAAAGTGCAACAATCAGTAAATAAAATAATGAGTACATTCAAGTAATACTTCATGTGTTGCATAGTAAAGTGAAAAATTGCTATCAAAATATTGTTTTAATTTATCACAGCTAAAACATACTTACATATTAAAATGAATAGAATCCATATTGTTCACAAATTCAATGAGCATTTCACCAATGTGTTTACAAGACGCGTTTGTAAACACGTCTCCCCTCCAAGTTGGTCATGTTTATCACTATAGTCTCGATTGACTGTCAGGAACAGTTCGAAGCAGGATTTTATGTCATCAATCCGGGATATCTCGTTGGCCCTGGGCTCATCCTGATAACATTTCCAGCCGACAGCCGACCTCTCCTCTCAGGTAGGGATGAAGACCAGGACAATTCCCATTCTTTGACTGGAATGTAACAACAACCTCAGCAGGGCCCTCTTCCTCATCACTGGAATGTAACAACAACCTCAGCAGGGCCCTCTTCCTCATCACTGGAATGTAACAACAACCTCAGCAGGACCCTCTTCCTCATCACTGGAATGTAACAACAACCTCAGCAGGGCCCTCTTCCTCATCACTGGAATGTAACAACAACCTCAGCAGGACCCTCTTCCTCATCACTGGAATGTAACAACAACCTCAGCAGGGCCCTCTTCCTCATCACTGGAATGTAACAACAACCTCAGCAGGGCCCTCTTCCTCATCACTGGAATGTAACAACAACCTCAGCAGGGCCCTCTTCCTCATCACTGGAATGTAACAACAACCTCAGCAGGGCCCTCTTCCTCATCACTGGAATGTAACAACAACCTCAGCAGGGCCCTCTTCCTCATCACTGGAATGTAACAACAACCTCAGCAGTGCCCTCTTCCTCATCACTGGAATGTAACAACAACCTCAGCAGGGCCCTCTTCCTCATCACTGGAATGTAACAACAACCTCAGCAGGGCCCTCTTCCTCATCACTGGAATGTAACAACAACCTCAGCAGGGCCCTCTTCCTCATCACTGGAATGTAACAACAACCTCAGCAGGACCCTCTTCCTCATCACTGGAATGTAACAACAACCTCAGCAGGGCCCTCTTCCTCATCACTGGAATGTAACAACAACCTCAGCAGGTCCCTCTTCCTCATCACTGGAATGTAACAACAACCTCAGCAGGGCCCTCTTCCTCATCACTGGAATGTAACAACAACCTCAGCAGGGCCCTCTTCCTCATCACTGGAATGTAACAACAACCTCAGCAGGGCCCTCTTCCTCATCACTGGAATGTAACAACAACCTCAGCAGGGCCCTCTTCCTCATCACTGGAATGTAACAACAACCTCAGCAGGGCCCTCTTCCTCATCACTGGAATGTAACAACAACCTCAGCAGGGCCCTCTTCCTCATCACTGGAATGTAACAACAACCTCAGCAGGGCCCTCTTCCTCATCACTGGAATGTAACAACAACCTCAGCAGGGCCCTCTTCCTCATCACTGGAATGTAACAACAACCTCAGCAGGGCCCTCTTCCTCATCACTGGATTGTTCCACATCGGTTGTCTCTTGGTCTGGATAATATTCTGTGTTGTCTTCAACTTCTAACACTTCCTCCTCTAATGCATCTTCACTGTCAGTTTCCTGGCCTCTCTCTTTCCTGGCCTCTCTCTCAAACCAGGGATTGTCCTCACCAGTGTCATGATCAAAGATATGATCAAGAACCTCACATACAGTATATCGTTTGGTCATTGTGCTGCCACAGAATTAATTGTGAGCAAGGCCTCAAAAAAGCTTATATTATTGAAACAATTATGCAACTGTTTGTGAGAATGGCAACAGGTGTGGTTCCCGTGGGGGAAAGATTCTGTTGGGGAAAGGTTCCTGTGGGGGTTGCCATGGAAACCAAGAGGGGGAGTGAGGTGTGTGTGCGTGTGTGCTCAAACACACATGCATGTGGGGGTCTGGGAGAGGAAGTGTGTCCATCTGATGAATGGGCATGTGCCTGAACTAAATTTTATACACTAATTGTAGTCTCACCCATTCATTTCTATTGACACCACAGGTGTACAAAGTTAAATAAAACACCCAAAATGCAATGAAAATCATCAAAATGTTTTTGTGTGTTCAGATGCCCTGTGTGGACAAAGTCATGGAACCTTATGACAATCAGATGAAATGAACTACATTTTTCAGAGAGAAAACTCCTGGGTGGCGCAGTGGTCTAGGGCACTGCATCGCAGCACTAGCTGTGCCACCAGGGACTCTGGGTTCGCGCCCAAGCTCTGTCGCAGGCCACCGGGAGGTCCGTGGGGCGACGCACAATTGGCCTAGCGTCGTCCGGGTTAGGGAGTGTTTGGCCGGTAGGAATATCCTTGTCTCATCGCGCACCAGCGACTCCTGTGGCGAGCCGGGCGCAGTGCACACTAACCAAGGTGGCCAGCTGCACAGTGTTTCCTCTGACACATTGGTGCGGCTTGCTTCCGGGTTGGATGCGTGCTGTGTTAAGAAGCAGTGTGGCTTGGTTGGGTTGTGTTTCGGAGGACGCATGGCTTTCGACCTTCGTCTCTCACGAGCCTGTAAGGGAATTGTAGCGATGAGACAAGATAGTAATTACTAACAATTGGATACCACGAAAAAGGGGGTAAAATTTATAAAAAATAAAATAAACTTTTTCAAAAACGTGTAAATCGGTCCAATTCGACCAGAACACAACAGGAGGTTTAATTTAATATAATTGCAACACTGCTGCCACAACACAATTTACCTTCAAAGTGGACCACACTCCTTATTCAAAGCAGGAAGTGAAGCAAATATACTGAACAAAAATATAAACGCAACATTAAATAATTTCTACGATTTTACTGAGTTATAGTTCATATATGGAAATCAGTCAATTGAAATAAATTCATTAGGCAAAAATCTATGGATTTCACATGACTTGGCAGGGCCGCAGCCATAAATGGGCCTGGGAGGGCATAGGCCCACCCACTTGGAAACCAGGCCCACCCACTGGAGAGCCAGGCCCAGCCAATCAGAATGAGTTTTCCCCACAAAAGGGCTTGAATACAGACAGAAATACTCCTCAGTTTCATCAGCTGTCAGGGTGGCTGGTCTCAGACAATCCCACAGGTAAAGTGGTAAAGTTGGACGTACTATCACATTCTCTAAAACAACGTTGGAGGTGGCTTCTGGTAGCGAAATGAATATTAAATTCTCTGGCAACAGCTCTGCTGGACATTCCTGCTGTCAGCATGCCAATTGCACGCTCCCTCAAAACTTGAAACATCTGTGGCATTGTGTTGTGTGACAAAACTGCACATTTTAGAGTGGCCTTTTATTGTTCCCAGCACAAAGTGCACCTGTGTAATGATCATGCTGTTTAATCAGCTTCTTGATATGCCACAACAGCGAAGAGAAATGCTCACTAACAGCGATATAAACACATTTTTTCACAACATTTGAGAGAAATATGCTTTTTGTGCATATGGAACATTTCTGTGATCTTTTATTTCAGGTGATGAAACATGGGACCAACACTTTACATGATGCATTTATATTTTTGTTCAGTATATATTCACTAAAGTTAACTACATGGCCTCTACTAACATGACTAGCATATGATCATGCAGGGCAGTCAGAAAGATTCTCTAATGGTATGTGATGACTTCCGAATGGAACTTCTGGCAATGTGTTCCCACTAAGGACCTTCTAATTGTGGTTGGTTCAGCAGCTGTGTAGCACAGCAATTGGGATGTGGTGCACCAAGCCTCTGTTCCATTGCCTTTTCCCCCCACCAGAGAAGTTTAAAAATTGTGCATTTACAGTAGAGCTCACCACACACAGCAAACAGTTCTATGTGATAGCCTACACATTTAACACTACACTCAAGGACCACTTAGTCTTCCATCAAAGCTCTTGGCAACGTGATTCAACGGATGTGATTAAATGCTGGTTGACATACTGTATGCTTTTGTGATCGTGTGATCAATAAAATGGAGATATAAGCAGAGTACTATATCTCTGCTATAGCTCACATTGATTTCCTTGACAAAAATGTAACAAGCATGCAAATATTATCGATTTTTGATGGTTAAATAATACTGTGGACATAGTCATATTAGCTCTGATGGATTGCATAAAGCTGAACCCTTTTCTCATGTGAAAGATCAGATAGACAGAATACACCCAAATACTCCACATATCTGCCTTTGCAAAACAGCTGTTTGTTTCCTCTTCCCTCTTCCCAAGGCATGTGTTGACAAGACACCGCAGACAAATAAGTGAGCCTCATCGAGGGGGCTGAGAAGGACTCCCAGCAGTTCTGACTGCTGCTGCAAAGAGGGAAAATGAGAAACAGACGGTTCTTCTTTCAGAGCATATCAATCAACAGCCTTGGAAGCCAGCAGTTGTCTCTATCCTCTCTATCCTAGTACATGAGCCATTGAGCTACTTGTGTATTTGTAACCAGTAACTAATTACAGTACTTTGGGTTTATGGATGACATGATATAAGACATGACATGCAAATATTGTAGTTAGATTTCTGAACAATCTGGTATCTGAATCATATGTTCTGATGATCCATTTTAATGCCCCATATTATCTGTGCATGTGAGTTTGCGTTAGAGCCATAGCTCTGTCTTACCCCCAGCAGCTCCAAAACCCAGTGCCTCCGTCCCAGTCACATAAGGGTGCTCCCCTCACCCCTTCCTCCCCTGAGACAAGGCTGGACTAAGCAGCACTAGGCTCCCTGTCACTGGGCTGAGCCACCGGGAACCAGAGGGGGAGACCTCCAGGAGATCCACCAACTTTGGTCTCAGAGCATTTCGTATTATGCTGTACATAAATCCGAGACACTCCATTTAGTATTATATGTTACGTTTTATATGGTATGTATTCATTTGTGGATGCCCATCACCCATTTGGTATGATATGTTACGAATTTGCAAAATGTACAATTTGTTACGAAATTGCAAAACATATGATATGTTGAGAATTTGCAAAATGTAAGATATGTTATGAATTCTATCTAGGTAGCTAGGTGGCTAAGGGTTAGGGTTAAGGTTACGCTGAGGAGTTAGGTTAAAGAGTTAAGGTTAGGGATAGGAATTCGGGGTTAGCTAACATGCTAAGTAGTTGCAATGTAGCTAAAAATGTGTAAGTAGTTGAAAAGCTAAAATTCTGAAGTTGTCCATGATGAGATTCAAACACGCAACCTTTGGGTTGCTAGACGTTACACCCCGACCAACCACCCTAAGTAACCATCTGTCTAATGTAACTATGCCAAATGTAACATATCATACTAAATGGAGTGTCTCAGATTTAAGTACAGAATAATACGAAATGCTCTGAGACCAGGTTGGATCCACAGCACCAAGCCCTGTGTTTCAGCTGAGACAATGCTGAGATTCTTCAAGGGCACTGAAGCTTGGTGAAGGGTGGTCTGACTCCACAGTGGTAACATAATGCAGGAAGTCTGACTGTGCTGGGAGTCACCAGACTTAACCCCCTGGCTGCCCAAGGCCTCTGTATGTATCTCACTCTCTAGCCCCTCTCTCAGTCACAGGGCTGAGGCTACATCTAGAAAAAGGTAGGCCACCTTTACGACTGCTGATGCTTGGCTCTCTAACTTGCATGTGTTTTATGGTCTACATGGAGTAAATAGAGAAGAAATATGCCCTGCAGACCTTGGGGGGAATGTCCTGTGCCCTTTAGCGTGTATTTTTTCTGTACACTACTTGTTTTGGCCGTATTGTTTTGACTGTTTGACCTCTGACTAGGGGAGGGTTCTGCCAGGAGCTCTGGGACAACATGGAGAGGACACAAGGATTCCTGAAATGATTATTATGGTTTTCAACTTGACTCCCTGTTAGTATGTGCACAATGTGCAGTGGCATGTGTTCAAGTCCACAGAGGGTGGAAAAAGCCCTGAAGCTATTGCTCTACAGAGGGAAAGACACAGCTCCATGACTGATTGTCATGTCCTATAGCTGCAGGTAGAGGGAAGCAGGTGGGCTGCCTGAACATTTTGTTCAATCTACTGCAGTGATGTCATCACAACATATCAGTTATGCACTGAAGGCATAGAATGGCGTGTCAGGAAAAAAAAGTTACCCCTCTGTGAATTTCCCATAGTAATTATGACAATGATTTACATCTACAGCAACTTAAGTGTGGGGACACAATGTCTCCCAACAAACACTGGCAAGGTGAGTGACCCCGTTAAATTGCATTTAAATCCGATTTACTTCACTCCTTCACACCTCAGCACACATCAGCAAAACATGGGCTCAGGGCTGTGGGCTGAGAAAAAAAACAGAAGCTGAGTTAAGTGAACCCCCTCAGGGACAAGGTGGATATTACATGAAGACAGGCAAGATATACTGCAGGTGAATAGATAGGGCTAGAGGAATCAGTGAGGGAGGCATTGCTTTATGAGAACAGAGGAGGAAAAACAGAAGATAAGGAAGAACAGAGACAGATAAGAAGAATCTAAGGGAAACTAAAGGAGATAAGCTGTGGTTTACGTGAGGTACACTGAGGTAGACAGAGAGAGAGGAGAGGGAGATTGAACATGCAGATTATTCTCTAATTGTATGTTGTAAACGCTTGTCGACTCAGATTCCCATGCAGTTGATGTTTTCACCCTCAGCATGACCAGGAGCGACCTTTCATCAGGGCAGCTGTAAAGAGTCTAATGAGCAAGGCTGTGTGTGAGCCCATACCCAGCCGAGACTTTTCCACAATTAGGAGAGATTAGGGGGCAGTGAAGGAGGGCAGGGGGAACAGGGGGGTAGTACCCCTCTCATTAGAGATGGCAGTCCTGATTCGACAAAACCTAAGTGATGCTCCTATTGCTAACTTACCCTTTTTCTGCTCTTACCATGGCAAACCACCTTTGTAGTCTCAACATCAGAACATAACCGGCAGTCCCTCTAACCACAGATATCATTGGGGTTGAGAAGTTCCTGCTGTGTAACTGCTGTGTCAGGATCCAATCCCCCCACGCACTTAGTCCTTGCAACAAGTGGATGGACACACCAATCGGGAGGGACATAGTGCTGCAGCTGTAGATCCCGAGGCATCAGTCTTACACGAACCCTGATTATCTCTGGTCGGCTACCAGATATAAAACAGAGACACCATGATTTATGAATGCATGTTAAGGCACTGGAGAAGACTACCCAGCCAACGCTTCTATTCTCACAGAGAGACAGACATGTGGACAAGACCATATACTAAGGCCATGCACATGAGGCCTATTATGATTTTTATAGAAGGAGCAAAAATAAATGTATAGTCTGTGACATCCATTCCAATCTCATGGTGTGAGATTCAGTTATTTCTGATTTGAACAGTGGATTAGATTAATGGTCAAGGTTAATGCTTAATCAAATTCGTCGTAATAAAGTGTGGGATAGTCAACACCCCGGCAGTATATCAATCTTTGTTTGTAGCGTGCAATTTCTCATTCTCATGTGGTTCTCATGAGCCCAGCCGAGTGGCTAGGGACTGAGAGGCCTCACACCTGCAGCCCCGGCTGGCTCTCACATTGGAGAGAAGAGAAACACCACCACCACATTTCCTGACTGGAGCAGCACTGTTGCTTCACATATTAATACTGGAGCCTACAGTACTAATATTAAATACAGAGATAGTCATTAACAAACAGAATGACAAGCATTGACATGTTTGACAGCCATCCACATTGGGAAATAAATCATTAAATGGGGCACAAATCTTTCATGAAGTAGGAAAGCTTTAAGTGCTGAATTCTTCTCCTTCTCTAATGTTTTTCTTCTCTCCAAGTTAAAGCTTTTCAATAGGATTTATTTTTACAGTGCCAAAGGTACTGAGGCCAGAACACCATTCCTTATTTTACATTCCACAGTGCAGCGAGACACAGAGAGGGGAGACATATTTAGCAGCGGGAGGAAAAAGCATCATAGGATTTTCCTGTCAATCAACTGTCAGTCAAAGTCCTACCTGTCAGGGCTAGAGCGTGGAATGGTTTATTCTAGCAGTCAGTTAGTCCAGACCTTGACTTGACAGAAACATGTGGGTCACTGCTGTTTACTTACATCACCTGTAAATGGCCTGATGAATGTGGCGATGAGAGTTACCCTGTGTCCACAAACAGCATGTAACATTCCTGACTTTATTACCTGTGAGGTCAGCCATGGTAAACTGCAGCTCACCCTGAGACCTATAGGCTGGGTCCACATGTCGGGTTCACCTCTGACCTCTCTGCTCCCCTGGCATCTTCAGAGACAGCAGGGGGCCACACAAGTCAGCGCTGCTGCATAGATGCGGTCAGATTTTACACACACACACACACAGCACACACTCACTCAACGATGCTGCGGATATGACTGCTGTCTGTTCTCATCAGTCTTAACTGAGCACAAGACTGAATGGACTGAACAGCCCCCATGGTCTTTCTTTGTGGTCTTTCTTTCAAATAACAGGAGTACACCACAGTGCCTTCAGAAAGAATTCACACCTTGACTTTTTCCACATTTGGTTGTGTTACGAAGTGGGATTAAAATGTATTTAATTGTCATTTTTTGTCAACTATCTACATAAAATACTGTAAGTATATAAAAGCTTTGCAAACCTGGATTGTACCATTATTCTTATTAAAATTCTTCAAACTCTGTCAAGTTGGTTGTTTATATTTCAATGTCGTCTTTGTAAGCAACTCCGGGATATAATTGACCTTGCGTTTTAGGTTATTGCCCTGCTGAAAGTTGGTTTTGTATCCCAGTGTCTGTTGGAAAGCAGACTGAACCAGGACTTTGCCAGTGCTTAGCTCTATTCCTTTTGTTATTATCCTAAAAAAAATCTTGCTACTCCGTGCCGATGACAAGCATACCCATAACATGATGAAGCCACCACCATGCTTAAAAATATGAAGCATTTTACTCAGTGATGTGTTGTGTTGGATTTGACCCAAAGATAATGCTTTGTACTCTTTTCCATACTCTTTTCCTCTTTTCCATATTTCTATCAGTTTTACTTTAGTGCTTCATTGCAAACAGGATGCATGTTTTTGTATATTTTTATTCTGTACAGGCTTCCTTCTTTTCATTCTGTCAATTAAGTTGGTATTGTGGAGTAACTACAATGTTGTTGATCCATCCTCAGTTTTCTCCTATCACAGCCATTTAACTATGCAACTGGTTTAAAATCATAATTTTCCTCATGGTGAAACCCCTGAGTGGTTTCCTTCCTCTTCGTCAACAGTTAGGAAGGACGCCTGTATCTTTGTAGTACCTGCATGTATTGCTACACCATCCAAAGTGTAATTAATAACTTCAACATGCTCAAAGGGATATTCATTGTCTACCAATAGATGCCCTTCTTTGTGAGGCTTTGGAAAACCTCCCTGGTCTTTGTGGTTGATTCTGTACTTGAAATTGTCTGCTCGACTGAGGGACCTTACAGATCATTTTATGTGTGGGGTACAGAGATGAGGTAGTCACTCAAAAATCATGTTAAACACCTTTATTGGACACATAGTGAGGCCTTATGTACCTGACTTAAGCAAATGTTTACTGCTGAACTTATTTAGGCTAGCCATAACAAAGGGGTTGAATACTTATTGACTGAAGATATTTTCTTTTTAAAATTAATTTGTAAACATTTCTAAAAACATAATTCCATTTTGACATTATGAGGTATTGTGTGTAGATCAGTGACACAAAATCCAAATGTAACCCATTTTAAATTATTTTGTAAACATTTCTAAAAACAAAATCCAAATGTAACCCATTTTAAATTCAGGCTGTGACAAAAGAACGTGGAAAAGGTCAAAGGGTGTGAATGCTTTCTGAAGGCACTTGTACATACTGTATGCGTACTACCAGTATCCTCTAGGCAAGGTCTTATCATTCCTCTGAGAGGTAGGATAGAGGTCACTCAGTTTTTACAACAAGTCAGGACTGGTACAGATGCCAAAACTATAAACCATATTTCTGATGAACACATGTATGGGGCATGAACCAGAGCCTGTGCTTTTGCATCAGACAAGGGGGCCTTTCCTGTGACACACACGTGTGATCTGGATGTGGTACATAGTCATCCTGACTAAGGGTTAAACACTGCTAACATCTGGACAGTTCATGTTAACATTAACATTATGGTCAGAAGTTATTTCCCAGAGCGAGCAGGCTCCTATAATAATGCTCATTAAACACTGTAAACCCACTGCAGTGAGACTCCCGACACACTTTCCCAGAACCGCCTCAAAGACCCAAATCTATTTATACGGTATGTTAAACAAAACATAACTTTGACTGCTTGCTTTCAATCTGTGCAGATTGTATCAAATAAAAACAAATACATTAAACATAAATTGTATGTATTAAATAATAGGATATAGTTCCCTCTTAATCCTAAGAAAACACAGAAAAAATATCATTTATCTACCACATGCAGAGGGATCTGAAGTTATTGGCATCCATGATAAAGATGAGCAATACTGACTGTATAAAATCAATAATTCAAATACTGAGCTATATTCTATGCCAAAAAAAGGGGAAATTATATTATTTTATACTAATACAATAGTTCTGACAAAGAGATTTTATTTTAAAAGTACAGCTACATGGACAGTTGAGAGGCAGGTTTTGACAAGTTATTGAACAGCTACTTTGAAAAGAGACCTCTATTTATCAACTAATGAGGGAAAACAAAGATGGTGCAGACATTAACATCTGAAACAACTCCGCTTGACTACGGTTCTTCTGTTCAGGCAGCCACTCCTGCAACACACTGCAAGAATACTATCAATCCAGAATACTATCAATCCAAGGTAAGGCTTCTTCTTCTTGAAGAGAGCTTCTCCGAACAGACAAAACATTTAATTGAAAAGGCCATTATCCCAGCTGCAGAGCGACAGATATCTGAATGATTCCAGAGTCCAAAAAGAAATCCAAACACATTATCTGACGTGTCACCTCTTTAAAATGACAGACACAGTTGTGCTGTGTTCAGCACTCTTTAATAGTCAAAGGCCAAGTGCTCTTCATTAATAACCAAGCTGTTTAGATCAACAATAGATCAACAAAGAGAACTAGGGCTCTATTCTCTGAATAAAAGCTGGTGTTAACAGTCCTTCTACTCATCCCTCTCCTACAAGTAACCAAGAGCCCATCTCTCTCTGATGTCTGATCTTGATATTTTCTCCCTTCTATCACATTTTTCATCTATTTGAGATCATCACATCAAAGACACCAGAGTGAACTTCCCCTAAAGGTCGCGATGCCAGTATAATGTGGATGGGAAAAGGAACATTTCTATTTTACAAAGAGACTCACCGAGATCATAAAAGATGAATACTGTAGCACTATCGATCTCTGTTGAATACTAAGCAGATGCACTTGAAGCAATCGTCTGTATGGCTGGCACCTGTGAAGCTGTTTTCTCTGTGTGAGGTCCACATCTGAGAGACGTTGGTCAGAGTGTGTGTGTATGTGTGTCAACT
Organism: Oncorhynchus clarkii lewisi; assembly: GCF_045791955.1. Lineage (NCBI taxonomy): Eukaryota > Metazoa > Chordata > Actinopteri > Salmoniformes > Salmonidae > Oncorhynchus > Oncorhynchus clarkii. The sequence goes on along the minus strand of NC_092153.1, from coordinate 52,992,172 downwards.
CAAATCCAAGTTTATTTGTCACATGCACAGATCAGCAGATGTTAAAGCAGGTGCAGTGAAAATGCTTATGTTTCTAGCTCCAGAAGTGCAGTAAATATTTAACAGTACAATACTAATACACAAATAATCCCAAGTAAAAAAAGAAGACATAAGAGATTAACAAATATCCGCACGAGCAATATCAGAGTCCGGAATATAAATACGTGGTGTGTATCGACAGAATGGACAATATATACTGTAAGTAGGAAAAGGTATGCACAGCAGTAGTTATATAGGATGAGCTACGTCCAGAATACAGTATGTGCATATAACGTGAGTAATCAATTAGCTTCATTTTTCAGAGATCAAATTTAATTTCAACAGAATAATGTTGCAGGAATCGTAATCTAATCATTTTCTAACTACAGAAACAATTTACAGAACAATAAACATAATGTAAACATTATTAAAGTGACCGGGGTCCAATGACTGTATGCACATAGGGCAGCAATTTCTAAGGTGCAGGGTAGAGTATCGGGTGGTAGCCGGCTAGTGACAGTGTCTAAGGTGCAGGGTAGAGTATCGGGTGGTAGCCGGCTAGTGACAGTGTCTAAGGTGCAGGGTAGAGTATCGGGTGGTAGCCGGCTAGTGACAGTGTCTAAGGTGCAGGGTAGAGTATCGGGTGGTAGCCGGCTAGTGACAGTGTATGAGGTGCAGGGTAGAGTATCGGGTGGTAGCCGGCTAGTGACAGTGTCTAAGGTGCAGGGTAGAGTATTGGGTGGTAGCCGGCTAGTGACAGTGTCTAAGGTGCAGGGTAGAGTATCGGGTGGTAGCCGGCTAGTGACAGTGTCTAAGGTGCAGGGTAGCGTATCGGGTGGTAGCCGGCTAGTGACAGTGTCTAAGGTGCAGGGTAGCGTATTGGGTGGTAGCCGGCTAGTGACAGTGTCTAAGGTTCAGGGCAGTTTACCGGGCGGAGGCCGGCTAGTGATGACTGTTCAACAGTCTGATGGCCTGGAGATAGAAGCTGTTTTTCATTCTCTCTATCCCAGCTTTGATGCACCTGTACTGTCTCTGCCTGCTAGATGGTAACAAGGTGAAAAGGCTGTGGCTCTGGTGGCTGAGGTCCTTCATGATCTTCTTGGCCTTCCTGTGACACCAGTGCTGTCCTGGAAGGCAGGCACCGTGCCCCCGGTGATGCGTGGGCTGACCACACCACTGACTGGAGAGCCCTGCGATTGCGGGCGGTCCAGTTGCTGTACCAGGCGATGATACAGCCTGACAGAATGCTCTCGATAGTGCATCTGCAGAAGTTCATGAGGGTCTTAGGGGCCAAGACATAGATGTTACCATCTAGCAGGCAGAGACAGCCTCCTGAGGTTGAAGAGGTGCTGTGGTGCCTTCACCACGGCGTCAGTGTGGATGAACCATTTCAGTTCCTCAACAATGTGCACGCCGAGGAACTTGAAGCTTGTGTCCTCTCTCCTCTGACAGTGTGACCCAGCCAGACACTGAGTCTGAGTCTCGCCACTCTGTGCTGCTGATGGAGTGTGGTGTCCTGTCTGTGTGCCACGTCTCAGTGAGCTGCCACTGGAGTGTGGTGTCCTGTCTGTGTGCCACGTTTCAGTGAGCTGCCACTGGAGTGTGGTGTCCTGTCTGTGTGCCACGTCTCAGTGAGCTGCCACTGGAGTGTGGAGGACAGGTCTCAGCCTCACACTCTGTGCACTCAGGCTCTGAGCAGAACCATTTGTTCTGCAATTACACACATTGTAGTGTTTTGTGCACCACAGACCTGCACAATGTTGCGTAACAGTGAACAACATAAACACCCCTTAATTCTTGATTCATGTGGTCTTGAGTTGACGTACCCTACAGTATCTACTCTCTCAAACATTCTCTAACAATTCTCGTTACGGCAACTCCAATCAGTCCTGTTCATCCTGTTATAAGTGTAATGGTCTGGCCCTTAGAAGTGCCTCTCATGTCAGTCCTGTATCCTTAATTCTATGACCAGTCAATACCACGGGTGCCCTGCATGCCTGGCATGCTCGGAAGCGAAGCTACTGTACGGGGTGGCAGGTAGCCTAGTGGTTAAAGCATTGGACTAGTAACCGAAAGGTTGCAAGATTGAATCCCCGAAACTGGCAAGGTAAAAATTTGTCGTTCTGCCCCTGAACAAGGCAGTTAACCCACTGTTCCTAGGCCATAATTGAAAATAATAATTTGTTCTTACCTGACTTGCCCTAAAAAAAAATATTACAGAATGATGATAATGATTATCACCACCACCACAAACAGTATCTGGAGCTGGTTGGCCCGCTTGGCATTGCAATGACCCCAAGCCCAGCCAAAACATGAGCTCCTGGTACTGAAATAACTTACATACAAAGGCAAAAAACACAATTATTGCTCCATGAAACAAGGGTTTCACTGGGGCATTTCACAGTTAGGGGCCATGAAATGATCTAGAGACATAAACATTTCACTGGATCTCTAGATAGTATGTTGGCTCCTATTGGTTGTTTCTTCGAGCCAATTCTCCTGTTCACCACTATGTGTCTACCCTCTTTGTATCCTTTCCATGTCATCATCACAGTATACACTTTTCCTATTAAAACCACTGACATAAACAGAGTGTAGAAAACATTAGGAACTCTTTCCAAGACATTAGACTGACCAGGTGAATCCAGGTAAAGAAATGAACCCTTAGTGATGTCACCTGTTAAATCCACTTCAATCAGTGTAGATGAAGGAGAGGAGACAGATTAAAGAAGGAATTTGTGTTTGGCTTGTGCCATTCAGAGGGTGAATGGGCAAGACAAAATATTTACGTACCTTTGAACGGGGTATGGTAGTAGGTGCCAGGCGCACTGGTTTGAGTGTGTCAAGAACTGCAATGTTGCTGTTTTTTTTACACTCAACAGTTTCTCTTGTGTATCAAGAATGGTCCACCACCCAAAGGACATCCGGCCAACTTGACACAACCGTGAGAAGGATTGTTAACATGGGCCAGCATCCCTGTGGAATGCTTTCTGTCCATGCCCTGACGAATTGAGGCTGTTCTGAATATATATTAGGAAATTGTTCCTAATGTTTTGTATACTCAGTGTCTTTTGAGTTTTCTAGATGACTTGAATGTTACCATTAACATCAGTGAATGGCAGCTTAAGTAGCACTTAAAAGGCAGTTAAAGTCTGATAGTGTTTTTATAGGACACAGAGCATTGTTGTGTGTTCAGAGGCCAGATGCTGGCTCTGATGAAAATGTCTGCCAGGAGTCTGAAAGCCCTGGAAGCTCTGTATGTATCTCAGAGGGCACCACTTGCCTGGCGTTGACAGACTTGGCAGAGTATACACAGTACCAGTCAAAAGTTTGGACATGCCTACTCATTCAAGGGTTTTTCTTTATTTCTTCTATTTTCTACATTGTAGAATAGTAGTGAATATATCACAACTATGAAATAACACATATGGAATAATTTAGTAACCAAATAATTGTTAAACTGATCAAAATATATTTTAGATTTTAGATTCTTCAAAGTAGTCACCCTTTGCCTTGATAACAGCTTTGCACACTCTGGCATTCTCTCAACCAGCTTCATGAGCAATGCTTTTTCAACAGTCTTGAAGGAGTTCCCACACATGCTGAGTACTTGTTGGCTGCTTTTCCTTCACTCTGTGGTCCAACTCATCCCAAACCATCTCAATTGGTTTGAGTTTGGGTGATTGTGGAGGACAGTTCATCTGATGCAGCACTCCATCACTCTCCTTGGTCAAATAGCCCTTACACAGACTGGAGGTGTGTTTAAGGTCATTGTCCTTTTGAAAAACAAATTATAGTCCCACTAAGCACAAAACAAGATGGGATGGCGGATCGCTGCAGAATGCCATGGCAACCATGCTGGTTAAGTGTGCCTTGAAATCTAAATAAATTACAGACTGTGACACCAGCAAGTACCCCCCATACCATAACACCTCCTCCTCCATGCTTCACGGTAGGAACCACACAAGCGGAGATCATTCATTCACCTATTCACCTATTCACACAGCGGTTGAAACCAAAAATCTCAAATTTGACAGATTTCAACCAAAAATCTCAAAAAGGACAGATTTCCACCGGTATAATGTCCATTGCTCATGTTTCTTGGCCCAAGCAAGTCTCGTCTTCTTATTAGTGTTCTTTAGTAGTGGTTTCTTTGCAGCAATTTCTCCATGAAGTCCTGATTCACGCGGTCTCCTCTGAACAGTTGATGTTTAGATGGGTCTGTACTGTGAAGCATTTATTTGGGGTGCATTTTCTGAGAATAGTAACTCGAATGAACTTATCCTCTGCAGCAGAGGTAACTCTGGGTCTTCCTTTCCAGTGGTGGTCCTCATGAAAGCCAGTTTCATCATAGTGCTTGATGGTTTTGCGGCTGCACTTTCAAAGTTCTTCGATCTACATATCTTAAAGTAATGAAGGACTGTCGTTTCTCTTTGCTTATTTGAGCTGTTATTGACGTAATATAGACTTGGTCTTTTACCAAATAGTGTTATTTCTGTATACCACCCCTACCATGTCACAACACAACTGATTGGCTCAAATGCATTAAGAAGGAAAGAAATTCCACAAATTAACTTTTAACAAGGCACACCTGTTAACTGAAATGCATTCCAGGTGACTACAGTGCCTTGCGAAAGTATTCGGCCCCCTTGAACTTTGCGACCTTTTGCCGTCCCAGTCTCAGGTCTTTTGCAGACTCCATCAGGTTTTCTTCCAGAATGGTCCTGTATTTGGCTCCATCCATCTTCCCATCAATTTTAACCATCTTCCCTGTCCCTGCTGAAGAAAAGCAGGCCCAAGCCATGATGCTGACACCACCATGTTTGACAGTGGGGATGGTGTGTTGCTTTTACGCCAAACATAACGTTTTGCATTGTTGCCAAAAAGTTCAATTTTGGTTTCATCTGACCAGAGCATCTTCTTCCACATGTTTGGTGTGTCTCCCAGGTGGCTTGTGGCAAACTTTAAACGACACTTTTTATGGATATCTTTAAGAAATGGCTTTCTTCTTGCCACTCTTCCATAAAGGCCAGATTTGTGCAATATACGACTGATTGTTGTCCTATGGACAGAGTCTCCCAAGTCAGCTGTAGATCTCTGCAGTTCATCCAGAGTGATCATGGGCCTCTTGGCTGCATCTCTGATCAGTCTTCTCCTTGTATGAGCTGAACGTTTAGAGGGACGGCCAGGTCTTGGTAGATTTGCAGTGGTCTGATACTCCTTCCATTTCAATATTATCGCTTGCACAGTGCTCCTTGGGATGTTTAAAGCTTGGGAAATCTTTTTGTATCCAAATCCGGCTTTAAACTTCTTCACAACAGTATCTCGGACCTGCCTGGTGTGTTCCTTGTTCTTCATGATGCTCTCTGCGCTTTTAACGGACCTCTGAGACTATCACAGTGCAGGTGCATTTATACGGAGAATTGATTACACACAGGTGGATTGTATTTATCATCATTAGTCATTTAGGTCAACATTGGATCATTCAGAGATCCTCACTGAACTTCTGGAGAGAGTTTGCTGCACTGAAAGTAAACGGGTTGAATAATTTTGCACGCCCAATTTTTCAGTTTTTGATTTGTTAAAAAGGTTTGAAATATCCAATAAATGTCGTTCCACTTCATGATTGTGTCCCACTTGTTGTTGATTCTTCACAAAAAAATACAGTTTTATATCTTTATGTTTGAAGCCTGAAATGTGGCAAAAGGTCGCAAAGTTCAAGGGGGCCGAATACTTTTGCAAGGCACTGTAACTGACTGAATAGTTTGTTAATATATTAGTTAGTTAGTTAGTTAGTTAAAATATTTTCAGCTGACATTTTTTTAATGTCTGTTTATGGCCAACAGTTTTTGTATAACAAAACTAGGTAAATACCTGATTATTTTGGCAAATGGTGGTTTCACATGCATTCATTTAATTAATCCAGCTGGCCAATCAAAAAGTGATGAACCATTACGTTGGAACGTTCCGTTCCAAGCAGAACCCCTATTTATTTTTGTTCCATTCCAACCAGCATAATAAACTGAACTGGTTAGAACCCCAAAAGTAATGGATCATTTAGTTCCTTTTTGTCTTTTTTTTTAATCCACAAAATAAACCTAATTTTAAATGATAAAGTTTACCATAGTTCCCCAGAACAGATGAGCCAGTCATGTGTTTGTTGGTAAATAGTAGAATGGGAGCAGGCAGGTGAGTCCAGCTGCGTATTGACAGCGTCGTGTTTTATATTGAAAGTCAACTGTGTTTTTTTTGCTTCAATAGAGTGATCAGGGGCGTGCAACTATAGTTTCCCTTCACAGAAAATACATTAGTGCAACACATTCAGACGAAAATAGCTTAATTTTCATAGCAACGCTATTTGGCTGGCAGCCACACAAGTAAATGAGCTAACAATGAAAAAGCAAGGTATATTTTTATAATGTTCATCATATAAATAATGTAGCCAGCTACATTTCTTAATGTTTTGCTAAAAGTTAATCTTGAATTTTACCAGAGAAAAGTAGGTTGGCTACACTGAGAAAAGTACCAGAGAAAAGTAGCTACAAATCAGTCAGAGCGCTGTCTGCTGATGGAATGCCAGTTTGTGAATTCTCATCTGAGTGGAGAAGTGCAACAGAAGCATTTTAGATATTTCCTATGTGTTTTATATCTTTTCCTGCATACAAACTTAATTTTGTGTTAATTAACTTGACACCTAAGTTTAACTTGCTAGTTACCTAGCCTACCTGGTTAAACAATGGTGAAATAAAAAATACATGTAAAAAAAAGTATATTACCATCATCATAACTTCATGAGGAATATTTTTGGAACAAAAAGAACAAACGGTTCTCAAGATTTCATAATAACAGTTATATTCTGGAACACTAGAGATCCCTTTCGTTTCCGGTTCTGTTTTCCTTCCTCAAAAAATTATGTTATTTTTCAGTTTTCGTCAGTTCTGTTCCCTGACCCGTTTCCAACTCCTGATGTAAACGATCAGAAATGGCTCTGACAGGTAACGTTTATGTTAGCATTATGTGGCACCAATGGATGTAAAAATAAAGATAGGTGCTTGATGCACATGTTTAGTGTAAAAATTACTATGATGACTGTCATCACCCACTGCCACAGGGCATCATAGTAATGTTAACACTAAACATGTACATTAAGCAATGATAAATATAGAAACTGTAGTACAATGGAACTGGAACTGCAAAACACACACATCTGCCACGGCAGACTTGTATTGAGAGTGGAACACCACTAATTAGTCCCCTAAATACAGAAACACACCACACTGACAAACACAGAGGAACCACATCAACGCAACAGGAAACAGAGAATCACATCCCACCGCATGCCATCGCATGCCAAAGGCAGGAATTCACAGACAAAAGGCTGAGAGGAAGAGACCACAGTAATTACACCATGAGTGAATCTCAGTACAGAGTGTTGGTATGCATCAGGCAACACAACACTTGTATCCCGCAACAACGTTTCTCAGCTTATGTGTGAACATGTGATGACACAAAGTGCACCAGTCTGACAGTTCTGAGAAAGCATGATCACCACAACAGAAACTTGAATCATAATAACAGCCTGCAAACAGGACACAGGATAGTATCCACCAGGGGCGCAACTTTGGTTTTTAGAAGGGGGGGACATCCAGTCGGATAAACACTCCAAACATCTTACCCGACCGCTTGGAGGCGTCTGCATGGTCCTAAAGCACACCATTGCCTCATTTTGTATCACATTCCAATGATACAACTGGGTGGGACAAAAATGCAACTTCAGAATATGGGGGGGACATGCCCCCATCCCCAGTGAAAGTTGCGCCCCTGGTATCCACACACGCACCATGGCTCTTATTTCTTCTCTTGTAGTGGATGCCTATTCTGGATAGTGTCCGAATTGCAAACAAGACATGGTGCTGTAGGAGGACTCCCATTGGTCTCTACGTAAGTGAATTACAGAAACAGACAGCCATAATTGAACAGAGACATCTATTGGAAGCTTCATGTTATGGTCCCTTCTCAAATGGGCCATATTGTGTAACCTCAGCCTGTACTGTCTTTGCCTGCTAGGCCTGTAGCTGTCATTAGGACCTGTAAAAGTCCAGTGGTGAACTACAAATGCCAGCTTGGAGGTTATCTGTTCCCATGTCAAGAGTTTCATCTATTTTCACATTTGTGTTTTTTCATCAGAAATGATTGCTTATGGGTACCTTCATGTGTGTCTAAAATAGTACTCTTCTCATGTTGTTTTATAATAGATTTTAGATTTAGATTTTTGATGCAAAACACTATAAATCAATTGTTTAACTGGAATGGAATGTTGGTTGTCTCACCTAGATGAATGCACTAACACTAAGTCGCTCTGGATAAGAGCATCTGCTAAATGACAAATGTCAAATGTAAATATACAGATACAGATCTAATATTGCTGTATTTATTCATTTAGTACACATGTTTTTTAAATATTGATGTCACAAATGTATAATATGTACAGTTCTTTATTAAAAATATAGATATTTGTCACATTTGACTGTTTATAACCTAGCAGTACTACTTATTTCTCTGAGAGTGAGGTGGATACAGTTGAAGTCGGAAATGTACATACAACTTAGCAAAATACATTTAAACTCAGATTTTCACAATTCCTGACATTTAATCCGTGTAAAAAGTCCCCATCTTAGGTCACTTAGGGTCATCACTTTATTTTAAGAATGTGAAATGTCAGAATAATCATAGAGAGAATGATTTATTTCAGATGTTATTTCTTTCATCACATTCCCAGTGGGTCAGAAGTTTACATACACTCAATTAGTATTTGGTAGCATTGCCTTTAAATTGTTTAACTTGTGTCAAATGTGTCAGGTAGCCTTCCACAAGCTTCCCACAATAAGTTGGGTGAATTTTGGCCCATTCCTCCTGACAGAGCTGGTGTAACTGAGTCAGGTTTGTAGGCCTCCTTTCTCTCACACACTTTTTCAGTTCTTCCCAAAAATGTTCTATAGGGTTGAGGTCAGGGCTTTGTGATGGCCACTCCAATACCTTGACTTTTTTGTCCTTAAGACATTTTTCCATAACTTTGGAAGTATGCTTGGGGTCATTTTCCATTTGGAAGACCCATTTGCGACCAAGCTTTAACTTCCTGACTGATGTCTTGAGATGTTGCTTCAATATATCCACATCATTTTCCTACCTCATGATGCCATATATTTGGTGAAGTGCACCAGTCTCTCCTGCAGCAAAGCACCCCCACAACATGATGCTGCCACCCCAGTGCTTCACGGTTGGGATGGTGTTCTTCGACTTGCAAGCCTCCCCCTTTTTCCTCCAAACATAATGATGGTCATTATGGCCAAACAGTTCTACTTTTGTTTCATCAGACCAGAGGACATTTCTCCAAAAAGTCCGATCTTTGTCCCCATGTGCAGTTGCAAAATGTAGTCTGGCTTTGTTATGGCGGTTTAGGAGCAGTGGCTTCTTCCTTGCTGAGCGGCCTTTCAGGTTAGGTCGATATAGGACTCATTTTACTGTGGATATATATACTTTTGTACTTGTTTCCTCCAGCATCTTCACAAGGTCCTTTGCTGTTGTTCTGGGATTGATTTACACTTTTTACACCAAAGTACGTTCATCTCTAGGAGACAGAAAGCGACAGAACTCCTTCCTGAGCGGTATGACGGCTGTGTGGTCCCATGGTGTTTATATTTGCGTACTATTCTTTGTACAGATGAACGTGGTACCTTCAGGTGTTTGGAAATTGCTCCCAAGGATGAACCAGACTTGTGGAGATCTACAATTCTTTTTCTGAGGTATTGGCTGATTTCTTTTGATTTTCCCATGATGTCAAGCAAAGAGGCACTGAGTTTGAAGGAAGGCCTTGAAATACATCCACAGGTACACCTCCAATTGACTCAAATGATGTCAATTAGCCTATCAGAAGCCTCTAAAGCCATGACATTATTTTCTAGAATTTTCTAAGCTGTTTAAAGGCACAGTCAACTTAGTGTATGTAAACTTCTGACCCACTGGAATTGTGATACAGTGAATTATAATTGAAATAAACTGTCTGTAAACAATTGTTGGAAAATGTACTTGTGTCGTGCACAGAGTAGATGTCCTAACCGACTTGCCAAAACTATAGTTTGCTAACAGGAAATTTGTGGAGTGGTTGAAAAACGAGTTTTAATGACTCCAACCTAAGGTTATTTAAACTTCCGACTTCAACTGTATATAGCGTTTTGCAACAAAATATGTTTATTTTTTTCTCTGAAATTAAACAATTAAGTGATAGATTTACAAAAATATATGCATGTCATTGAACAACCCCATGCCATGATTAAGTTCTTTAAGAAATAAAAGCTAATTTACCAACATTTCTGAAAATGGATATATAGCATTTTGGAAAGAAACTCTTCATGTAGAACTCCTGCCACTGTAGGGGTTGCTTTAGGTCAGCCAGAACCAATTGTGGTGCACGCACCTAGGCCAGTGGTCCATTCGGTGCCAATATAACTGCCACTCCATTCATGGGGTAATAGCCTAATAGTAGGACGGGGGTCTTCTGCATAACTGTCCGCCAGCTACAGTAGGACCCTGGGTGCCCATTGGCGACAGCTATCACTCACCACCCTGAACAATGGCGGCAAGTCTTTACGTGTGTGTGAGGAAGGGGAGGAAGGGGAGCTGGAGGGGGGATAGCTAGCTAGCTGCTGGTGTCTCCTCTGACGTTAAACAGAGAGGCTGACAGACAGAGAGAGAGCCGCAGGGGATCCCCAGTGAGTCTCTGTGAATGGCCTGAGTTGATTATTTCCTGATGTTTAACCCTCCCTCTGTCCTTCAAAAGACAGATCAGCATGGGCAAGGCAAGCGACATGCTGCTTCACACCAGGCTAACCATTTACTCATACATCCAACACACAAAGTACACACTCTCCAGTCTTATCTACCATTCCATTCCCGTGTTTAATCGCTATATTGTAATTACTTTGCCACCATGGCCTATTTATTGCCTTACCTCCCTTATCCTACCTCATTTGCACTCGCTGTGTTATTGACTGTATGTTTTGTTTATTCCATGTGTAACTCTGTGTTGTTGTATGTGTCGAACTGCTTTGCTTTATCTTGGCCAGGTTGCAGTTGTAAATGAGAACTTGTTCTCAACTAGCCTACCTGGTTAAATAAAGGTTAAATATATTTTTTTTTAAATGAGGGCCCCTCACAGTCTACAACCTTGTTCTCAGAGCTGAAGAGTAAAAAAACGTCTGGCCATCACAGAGACAGGAGAGACACTAAGCAGTGAGTGTATTTCAGTGAAATCACAGAACATGGCTGAGCTCAGAACAGCTTGATCAAACAAAGAGACAGAGCAGGTTGAAAGATGGGATTTGGATTGTCTGCCTTTTCCAGGATCATTTTCACAAAGGGGTCAGGTCTTCAACAGCAGGCTCTCCTTTCTCTGTCAGGTAGCTGTGGAGTGAGAGCCCTGGGATAAAGGGAGCAGGGCTGGAGGAGGGCTGGGTCCTCGCCTCCACACTTCATCCCATAATACATCATGTCTGTCAGCGAGGTATGCGTTCTCACCACAGCCCTCTGGGATGCAGAGTCCAGGTCTGGCTAACGGATGAGCAGCTACAGGGAGGATCACAGGAGGCCTGTATCTCCTCTCACACTGAACAACCACATCAAAGCACATAGATGTCTATGCTGTACTGGTACTTTTCACTGTTCTTTAGATGCAATCTAGCTGTGACCACTATGTAGGATGTTAACCCTGGACCCTTAAAGACCTTTGAGAGGTCATCTTTATTTTATTTTATTTATTTATTATTTTACCTTTATTTAAGTCAGTTAAGAACAAATTCTTATTTTCAATGACGGCCTAGGAACAGTGGGTTAACTGCCTGTTCAGGGGCAGAACGACAGATGTGTACCTTGTCAGCTCGGGGGTTTGAACTTGCAACCTTCCGGTTACTAGTCCAACGCTCTAACCACTAGGCTACTCCTCCTACCAGGCAGCATATCTCAATGGGCTTTGAATACAGCGTGTGCGTTTCCTGTATATTCCACAGACCACCTCAGTCCCTCTCAGCCCTGTGACAGCACCCACCAAATGGTCTCCAGCTGTGCTCACACCTCATTGAGAATGTGTGTTCCCAGAGTCTCCAGCTTAAGCAGACAGACAGATGGAAGCTATCAGATCAGCCATCGTAGACCGCTTGCAGTAAGTATATCAGTACTGGACCTGCCCCATCAGAGGAAAGCCCTGTGTGATTGTCATCTGTTGTTGGCGTGTTTAACATCTTGTGAGAGAGCTGTGAGATCCCAGACAGACTGGGCTGGGTCTTGTTAGGGCACTTCATAAAGGGGACTCCTATTGTTCTCCACTTGCTGTACCTTTGAACTTGGGGGAGTGCCGATGTTGGCTACCAATCTAGGGTGTCTGAGAAGCCTAGACTGTATGAGAGACAGGAGACTCTGGTGAAAGCCAAGCTCTTGAAGGAATTTCCTGTCGTGCGTAGTGGTCAGAAAAACAACAACATCCTCCACTCTAAACGCACTGCTTTGACGGCTTGACTTCCACAACTGCTGCTGATAACATAATGGCAACATGGCAACTGTTGTTGTAAGGAGATTCCCATTCATTCGTAGGGAAATGTGATCACTCAAGTTGAGTTCAGTGAGAATGTGAAGAGATTGGGTTGATATAATAACACTTATCTGAGGTAAAATAAACAGAAATGTGTTTTTAATCAATTGACAAACTGCTCTCTTTTTCAATCGATTTTCAGTTTCCCTGCTCATAAGATGCCTGCTCTACTTACTACTGCCTATTAATCCACTGTGTGTGAAGCACGGTTATTATAGCACAGATTGATACTGTAAATGCTGTCTGCTAGTGATAAGGTAGAAGTAGTTCAACAGGGCTTGTATAATGGAAGTAGATGGAGGGGGGCCAGAGATACATACAGACACAGACAGGAAAAGCAGGGCATACTGTATGCACTACATTAAACAGAGAGTGTTGTACTCACCATACTGGCAACTGGGCCCATTGAAGCCAGCAGGACAATCACAGAGCTGGGAGCTGGAGCGGGATCCCTGTCGACACTGGCCCCCGTTGAAGCACACGCCGTAGCTGCACACCGCTGGAGAACAGCACCGGGATGGGATGGACAGGGTGAGAGATGGAGAGAAAGAAAGAGAAGAGATGAGAGGAGCAGAAACACCTGGGTGCTGTCACAGGATGTCAACATTTGCAGTTCAGGACAGTTTGACCTCATTCTATCAGGGCCTCGTCAGCGCCCTGTTAACACCAGATTGCAAAGGGAATTTGATGCTCCTGATGTTAAACAAACTACACTAAAAGGGCTCCCTCCTCCATTTAGCTCCCTTTAAGAAGGAGGGTGGATGTCAGGCACATTGCCCGGTGAAAAACCCTTCATCTGAATGTTTTTCTGGGGGGGGGGTGAATCAGCTGAGAAGATTTATCCCTGAGTGAGATAAACAGGCTACATCTCTGCTAAAGGACATACAGTAGTAAACCCCCCACCCCCATCTCTCTCTCACTGGCATGTGTGAGGATCTTACGCAAGATAGTTCTCATGTAATACCATATGACCATCTATCAAAACTGGTATAGTAAGGTCACATAGCGATCTGCCCTTAAATTGAACTCCACACAGACAAAGATCATGCATCCAGTAGTATTTGTGTAAGTTGAGGCAGAGAACCACAGCGTGAATCAATCTAGGACAGAGAATGGTTAAATCTAGTTAAATCCCCAGAGTCAAATTCCTTCTCTCATTAAGACGTGTGAAATTTGTGGAATCTAGGGGGGAATAAGAAAACACCTCAAACCACTGGGTAGCCAAGCCACGTGAATCCAGCACAGAGGTGTAGGCATCGCATTCCATACAGTCACATAACTCACATTCTATCTCTCCTTCACCTCCAAGCTTGTGTGTGCGTGTGTTTGTGTGTGTGTATGTGTGTATGTGTGTGTGTGTGTGTGCATGCATGCATGCATGCATGTGTTAAGCAGGGTGTAGTCTTAGAAGGATTGGCGCTTGTGTTTTCTCACACCCATATTGGCAGTGGCAGGAATTAGGCTCAGACAGAGATGTAAAGTCACCTAATCATGTCAGGAATGCCCGCTCTCATCCCATCCCTCCTCAGGTGTAGAGATGCAGTGTCTACCAAAATGCATTTCATTGCTCATCTAATCCAATTGGCAACTGGAAGACCAATTTACAATCCCTCTCCTTTTTGAAGCCATATATGAGCCCGTTATTAGTTGTAACGACATACCAACCAAAGATCCGAGGTGGTGCACAGTTCAACATTAGCAATAAAAATGATTGACAAGATATTCAAGTTTTTTTTAAGCGACAACAAAAGGAGAAAAGGGTTTGGCAGTCTATAAATACCTTCCTCGAAAAACGATCAAAACCAAATGATGTACAATATGTAATTTTATGTCGTCATCTCGACAGGGGGTTTCTCTAGCTATAGCTGCCGTGTGTCATAGAAACAGCAGCTCCTCTCAATTCCGGACAGCTTCATAATGAACAGCCATTCATCTCACTCACATCCCACAGGTGCGTGACATCGGCAGGAGAGGAGACAGAGATGGGACAATTCATCTAAAGAAAACAGATGGTTCTGTCACCGATCTCCATTGGAAGTACTGTAACCACTAGCAATGCAAGTTAGTAAGAGGCTGGCCCAGCAGACCTGCTGTGAAATCAATGACTGTATATCCCTGTAATCTAATCGTAAAGTGACTTTCATTCAGCGTACAGTAGGATTACTGCTGTTCTGACCAGGCTATGAGGTGCTGAGAGCAAAATTACATGACTATAGGAAGCAACATTATTTTATGTTTAACAAGTAGACACTTATTTAATGACCTGAGAAAACCACTGGCAAGGAAACAAGGGGTCAAACAAACCTGAAGTTTTCAAAATGCCACAAGGTAAACAAGGGGTCAAACAAACCTGAAGTTTTCAAAATGCCACAAGGCAAACAAGGGGATTGTCTTTTTCCCCCTCCATAAATGGTAGACATAGACTTTTTGGCAGCTAACTAGGGAGGGCATTTTTGGCCCGCCCTTGTTGCCCACTCCTTGCCCATTACACTGCTTAATCTCCCTTGAAATAATTCCTTAACTTGCCGTGCAGTGTGGCGAACGGCGTAAGACTCACTCTCATCTGTCTCTGTGATTGCCTTCACTCTGTAACAAAGACACCTTGTCTGAGGGGATTATCTGCTTCCACAGAGACAGAGGGCTCTATTTTCGTTAAGGAGGCGCAAGTGTAAAACTCACGTCAGTTTGCAATTTCGTCATGTAAAAACTGGCGCACTGGTATTTTCCAGCCCTAATGCCAGGTTCAGCAATTTACCTGACTAACATCAGCTCGCTTGCGCTGAGGTGGGAGGGGTGGCAATCAGGGGTTGGAACCGGTTGAGGGAACAGAAAATAACAAAACATTTAGAGGAACAGAACCAGAACAGAAATAAAGTGATCTCTACTGTTCCAGAACAGAACCGTTATTTTCAAATCTTGAGACCCTGCACATATCTGACCAATTAACAACCAGTTTTCCTGTTCCATAGCAAGCTGCTCTATCTGTGCTAATTATTGGGGTAAATTGGGAAAAAACTATGAGCTAAATGTAAAAACAATGTTGATTTTACAGGTCATAAAACATGTATGAAAAGGAACAATATGAACAGATCCCACGGTTCAGAACTTTATTATGCTTGTCAGAACAGTGGGACGGAACAAAAAAAGAAGGGGTTCTGTTCGGAAAGGAACGGTTGGAAAATCATTTGGATTCCAACTCCCGGTGCCAATAGTCCAGGTGTGACCCTAAAAACAAGCGCAAAAGTGACAATTTCGTGCAGTGCTAATTGGAAGTTTTAAGACCCACAGAAAGCAGATCTTAACGGTAACACAGTTAATAGTAGCATGGATTTTGAGAGCGGAAGCGAGGACGTACAGTGCCAATGGTACAGAAATGCGCATTTTGTGTTGGTGAATCTCGTATTTTGAAACAAACAAACAACTATTGGTTTCCCCCCATTTTGTTTAATTTGCATAAAAACCAAGCCTACCCTGCCTGCCCACGGGGAGCAATTATGGTGCATGTAACTGTATTAATCCTCATTAAAATAAGGTGTTGTTTAGTTTTGATTTGAATTATACACTTTTTCTAGGCCTTATCAATAGCCTACTGAATTTAATTGTGCTTATTGACTACATTTGGCATGTCCAGGTCCAGACTATAATTTACAGTAGGCCTAGGCCGTATATCAGTGTGAATTCTATAGCCTATTCTATAAAGTATTTCCATATTGAAGAAAAGCAATTACAACAATGTGGACTGCAAACATGTTCGACATACAGTATTTAGCAAATATGCGGCAGGCTATTTAACGAACTAGGCTACAATGGTCTAACATTAGAATCAGAGTTGATGACAACGCAATACATAAAAGACTGTAAACATATAACTTGAAGCAACCACATAATTAGGCATGGAGCACGTTCTGATTGGCCAGTGAGGAACCAAGCCTAAACACACCCACAACTTGTTCATTAATCAAAACCCAGCCCTTTCACACCACCGCCAGCTACTGCATCCATACTTCCGGTTGTGAAAATAGCACAAAAGTTTGACACACCCCATAACCTATAAGCGGTATGATTTACCATTGCATTAGGTTTGCTCAAATAGAGCCCACAGAGGGAGGTCAGTGAGTCGCACCGCTACCGGATGGACGCTGGAGTCCAAGGAGCAGGTGTCACCAGCTCAGCCTCTGACAGGGCCTACACATCACATCATTGGCAGTTTCTCTCTATACTCTACGATAAGGCTCTGCTTGTTTAGGCTGTGTCGATCTGTTTAACGCCCAGAGTGAGAAAGAGGGGGAGCAGACTTACTGTAATTGTTAGGCACAAAAGCCCCAGCCGCCAACTGTTTGGGTTAGTAATCGGTACGCACGTAGCGCAGCACTGTAGTTTGAGGCAGCAAGACATGTTCTGCTTTGCAGATACATGTGCCAAAGCAAAGGGTTCTCACAGGAGCCAGGCCAGGGGCAGCACTGTCAGATGGTCCTCGTCATCAGAACAACTTTAAATGTCACTCAGAAATGGTTCCAGGGCATTCCAAAAATGTGTAATTATCCATGCTTTGCATAAAATCTCTTGTCATTTACCATTAAAATATTTCAAGCCTGTATCCTAAATCACTTATCTTAGTATGTATTTGATGGATTTCTCTGAATAGGGAAATCTCTTAAGGTAGGATATGCAGACTGCATGTGAAGTGGAAAAACCTGGTGGCTAAACTGAATGAATCAGAATGTCTCACTGTCTGGGAGTGTCGGTCACATCACATCTTGTGTCAAGACAACCAGTACTAGACTCACATGGGTGGAGGAGAATATTTGTGGTACATTTGACACTCCTGCTTTTCATACACTGTGTTTACCATGGACATGTAAAACCCAGATGAAAACATCCCAAGACAATGAGCTTGTGTAACGGGGTTCTTCCTTCGAAGGAGAGGCGGACCAATACGCAGCGTGGTTGAAGTTCATGGTTTTTTAATAAGAAAAACTATACATGAACAAACTACAAAACAATAAATGTGAAAACCCGAAACCAGTCCCGTGTGGTACAAACACTGACACAGGAGACAATCACCCACAACACCAAACAGGCTACCTAAATATGGTTCCCAATCAGAGACAATGACTAACACCTGCCTCTGATTGAGAACCATATCAGGCCAAACACAGAAACAGACAAACTAGACACACAACAAAGAATGCCCACTCAGATCACAGCAGACCAAACAAAACATAGAAACATACAAAGCAAACTATGGTCAGGGTGTGACAGTACCCCCCCTAGCCCGGCCGATACGCGGAGCTGGTATGTACCGCACCGGGCTATGCACCCGCACTGGGGACACCGTGCGCTTCACAGCATAACACGGTGCCTGCCCGGTCTCTCTAGCCCCCCGGTAAGCACAGGAAGTTGGCGCAGGTCTCCTACCTGGCTTCGCCACACTTCCTGTGTGCCACCCCCAATGTTTTGCCGCCGTGCTGCCTCCTCATACCAGCGCCTCTCCGCCTTCGCCGCCTCCAGCTCTTCTTTGGGGCGGCGATATTCTCCAGGCTGTGCCCAGGGTCCTTTTCCATCCAATATCTCCTCCCATGTCCAGAAATCTGGATTACGCTGCTCCTGCTGCCGCTGCCTGTCACCACACCGCTTGGTCCTGTTGTGGTGGGTGATTCTGTATTTGTGAGAGTGGTTAGTGTTTTGTTGGGTTTTCTCGCTGTCCTAGTATTTCACAATAGGGTACTATTTTGTTTTATAGTTACACCTGTGTTAGGTATACTATTTTGTTCCTGTGATTTTTTGGACATTAAAGCGTGTTTTTTCCCGCATCCTTTGCTCTCTGCGCCTGACTCCACACACATTCACTCATTGAGCGTTACAGCTTGGTCCCTGTGACACTGAGACACCATGCCATGACTTGGTTGGACAGCCGGCCTGTTTATGCACGTTTGTTTATGTCTTTGACCAGTGACATAGCTGTTCCCAGGATGCAGTGTTTCTCCACACAGACACAAAGACCACCCATGGACAGCCAATCTCCTCGTCCCGTTACTGGGCCTGCTTCAAGTGTACATCCGCCAGCCTGGTCTTTCCCGCCACAAAAGGGGGCCAGTTCCCATTCAGCAGTTAACGAGGGCTCAAACTGGTGGCGCCATTGTCCCTGCTCTTCATCCCCTGTCACAAAACGAATTGTTGCCGTCAATCAACATAACTGCCCGCTTCCACTCTTGACCGTCCCAGTCCACTCTCCAGCCAGTGGCCACTCGCTGGGGATAAACACTTAGCTTTTTGAATGGACCTTAGAATGTAGATGTGGACGGAAGTCTCAAGAAGCACCATTAGCAAGTACCGCCACCAGTACAGGCATTGTGAAAAACAAGGCAGGCAGGCATTGTGAAAACCAAATGAAGCAGTTGCATGCACTTCCATGTGCACTTGACTTGGAAAAACAGTGGCAGGTGGAATTCAAGCCAGTTAGAACACATGTCAGTGTGCACAGATCCCACTCCTTGTGGGAAAGGTTCCTATTGATTGCACCACTACAGGATTCTCAGTCAAAACAGGCCTATGCAACCGAAATGTTGGGTTTTAACGCATGTACTGGACAAAGAGGATGTCTTATAAATCCATTAGGTCTGCACTTTAACTTTGATTACATGCAATGGCTACCATCTGCCATCTGATACTTCAGTCTAAGAATCCCAACTATGTCATGTCAATAGGATGCTTGTCCCACACTATCTGAAATCAGGATTAGAAGGCAGGGAATAGAACGACTAGGAAAAGGGAGGAAGGGGAGGGACAGAGCAGGAGCCGTGACAATAAACCAAAATATTTCTAATGTTTTACAATTCTCAATCCTTAAATATGACAAAATAAGAGTATCTCTTAGCAGAGGACGAGGGAGAACTCAACAAGTGGAGCCAGCAAGTCGGAAAATGCCCACAGCGAAAGTGAACAGCTGGACTGTATATGGGCGAGAGATGGGGAGAGAAGGAGGACGATAGAAGTAAGCCAAAAGGAGAAGAGAGAGGGGGATAGACAGAGGGTTGGAAAGGGGGCTGTTAGCATGACTGCTCATCACTGTGCCGGGCTGTTTTTCTCCATGATGTGACTTCATTCCGCTCAATTGTCTCACAATAACCACTAGTCATTAGTCTAATTAGCTTACATTCACTTTTTATTAGAGTAGAGGAACCCGCACCACACACACACACACACATGCGTGCACGCACACATCTCACAGATGCCAGACACTAAATCACTATCTTAATGCACAACATTCTCATTTCAATCTCTGGGGTTTTCAGAGGCTTTACAAAAGCTGTATGTTTTACGGTTTCTGCTAAAAAGCTGATCTGTCTCCTTGGATGTCAAATGCACTGTCCTATAGATTGAATTGTGTTGAATGAAGAACACTGGAGATAGCACAGGCCTAAGTGTGTGAGAGCGAGAGAGGGTGGATTGTGGTGTGAGCTTCCTTTTATCCTGGTTCAATGGCTCAGAGAAAAGGGTGATTAGTTTTTCCCGTCTCAAAGTACTGCCATGTCTTAAGTTACGGAGATAAAAGCCCAGCCGTGCGTCGAAGAGAGCCGACATTGTCACGCAGAAGAAAAACAAAACTCTGCGACTTAGTGAGGGAGACACCGGGCAGCGCTGGGGAATGCCTGTTAAGATGTTTCTTTGTGTGGTGTTTTAAAACAAACCAAATCTCAGGGGTTGAGCAGACAGCCTAATGCTTCCCTGGATAATGTAATACTGTAACATTCTAACCAGAGACAAAGAGGTCTTTGAGGAAAGCATGGACCCCATAATGAGACCCTGCTGAAAGGCACATCCAGGGGATCATCTCTTGCCCCCTCGGCCCATCCCAGCCTCTTCCCACCAGCGCCTGTCCCAGACATTAGCATGCTCCACCGGCGTGAGAGGAGGTTAGATACAGCATACAGGGTGGTCCCGGGGCCTGGACACAGGGGATGAAGACTGGTAGGGATAGTGATGCCTTCGCTGTTTACGGGGGCTTTGCCTGGGATGCTCTCTGAAGTATACAGGTTACGCAATGCCGATCATAGGCTGTAAAATCCCATCAAAGGGCCCTGCCAGGTCTTACTGACTTGGGGATAAGCCTGTCCACACAGAGATGTTCAGCACAAGGCCCTGCAGCAGACTCACCCCCAGTCCCAGTCTTATGCCCCTTGCCCGCCTCATGCAGCCTCAGCCACTGCCCTAGAGAAACTGTGCTCTCCTGTTACCGTGGCACCTAGCCCAGCAGATCCCCATAACCCTCCCATCCATCATCAAAGGATTAGATTTGGGGAGATTCTCTTTAGACTCATTGTAATGTTTTCTTTTTGACTATTTTCTGTTCATTTGCAGTTAGGCTCTCTACTCTGGGTTGATAGTCATGTTTCTTGCCCCCAGACGAGGGTTGGTTGCAGTAGCAATTTAAACATGCAAATCTTGGATGAGTACTTCTAATGTAACTTAATGGCAGCACCCATCCGGTTTGGGACTATCATTTATTTTTCAACAGGACAATGACCCAACACACCTCCAGGCTGTGTAAGGGCTAGTTGACCAAGAAGGAGAGTTAATGAGCGCTGCATCAGATGACCTGGCCTCCACTATCACCCGACCTCAACCCAATTGAGATGGTGTGGGATGAGTCGGACCGCAGAGTGAAGGAAAAGCAGCCAACAAATGCTCAGCATATGTGGGAACTCATTCAAGACTGTTGGTAAAGCATTCCAGGTGAATCTGAGGGAATGCCAAGAGTGTGCAAAGCTGTCATCAAGGCAAAGGGTGGCTACTTTGAAGAATCTAAAATATGAAATATATTTTGATTTGTTTTACACTTTTTTGGTTACTACATGATTCCATATGTGTTATTTCATTGTTTTGATGTCTTCACTATTATTCTAGAATGTAGAAAATAGTACAACTAAAGAAAAACCCTTGAATGAGTAGCTGTGTCTGGTACTATATATTAGCTAAACAGTTGGAGTTCAAAATAGGTGGGGTTCTGCCTCACCTGCACTGAATGACAACCACTAGTTGGTTGGTTGGTTGTGACTAGGGTTGCAAAGGGTCAGAAACTTTCTAATACATTTCTGGAATTTTCCCGGAAATTTTCCATGGGAAGTTAAGCCCGGGAATTTGGGGTATTTTACTTAAATTAATCAAAAAAGTTAGCTTATAACAGTGAACATTTTTTGGTGGGATACACCTAAGGCAATTCTAGATCTGGTGGCATATTTTGGTTAAACTATCCACCATTCAATGGAATTGCAACCCTCTGCATTCTTCCATCACATGTACAGTGCAGTCTTCAATCACATGTACATCTGATTCTCAAGATCTTGCACACTAATGAGATGCTATTGAGGCCCCACTACTACACTGTCTGAGCAAAGGACTTCATGTTTTCTGGTAAGTTTTGATTACAATACTGGGCAGTGTGAATATATTTTATATGACATACATGATTTTTGGTTAACTAATAAATAGTAGCCTACAGCAAAGTGTGTTTAAATAATTTCTAACTTGTTTATGCTAGTTAGTTTTTGCTACCATGTGGGTTTTAGCTTACTTGAGCCTGCTAACTGAGGAGTGTTAATTCACCTGTTTCCATACATGTTTCATTTTAAAACATTTATCTTACAAAAGAGTTGTTCAATTTAACTGCTTAACTATTTATCTGTACAAGGAATTGTATTTGTTAACAATAAAAATAAAATCCAATCTTTACAGGGAATGCCACGGGCACTATCTGATGTGTGGAGACATTTCACTGCAGCTAATGTAGAAAGAAAAGCTGTGTATCAGGAGTCAAGGTAAGATCCAAGTGCAGACCGGACGGCAGGTAGGCTCAGGGTCAGGGTAGGCAGAGGTCAATAATCCATAGGTGGGACAAATGTACAGGACGGCTGGCAGGCTCAAGGTCCGGGACAGACAGAGTGGTCAGGCGGGTGGGTACAAGGTCAGGACAGGCAGGAGAGGCAGGGAAAAAGACAAGAGCTGACAGGACGAACGCTGGTAAGATTGACAAACAAGATGAACTGGCAACAGACAAACAGAAAACACAGGTATAAGGTACACAGGGGATAATGGGGAAGATGGGCGACAACTGGAGCGGGTGGAGACAAGCACAAAGACAGGTGAAACAGATCAGGGCATGACACTGTGTATATTTGCAAATACTGTGTCAAATCATATATGAAGAATGCAACAAAGATGCAGAATCATCTGGCCAAGGGCGTAAAGTTCCCTCAGCGCTCACAACAAGCAACCTCTGACAAAAGCCCCTCTACTTCTATTCGAGGTGAAAATTATGACTCAGAAACTTTATCGATAGCAACAGCTCATGGTCATCCTGGAATCAGAAGTTTTCTTGACTCAATGGAGGAACGTAGTCAGAGAAATGCTGATGAATGTCTTGCTCGAGCTGTGTATGCAACTGGTTCACCTCTGATGCTCACAGGCAATGTGTATTGGAAGAGATTTCTGAATGTTCTTCGCCCAGCATACACCCCTCCAACCAGACATGCTTGATCTACTTATTTGCTGGATGCAGAGTTCAACAGCGTTCAAATGAAGGTCAAGCAGATCATAGAGAAAGCAGACTGTATTGCAATCATGTCTGATGGGTGGTCGAATGTTTGTGGCAAGGAATAATTAACTAGATCATCTCCACCCCTCAACCAGTATTCTACAAGAGCACAGACACAAGGGACAACAGACACACTGGTCTCTACATTGTAGATGAGCTCAAGGCAGTCATCAGTGATGGACCACAGAAGATATTTACACTGGTGACAGACAATGCTGCGAACATGAATGCTGCTTGGTCTAAAGTAGGGAGTCCTACCCTCACATCACCCCCATCATGTTGTCATCATGTTTGAAAGTCTCCTAGAGGGGAAAGAGTCTCTCCAATAAATGGCCATATCACTGTCTGCCGATATGGACAGCCCCATCAAGAGAATCCTCCAAGATGATGTATTTTGGGAGAGAGTGGTAAGCAGCCAGAAACTCCTGAAACCTATAGCAGTAGCCATTGCACGGATTGAGGGAGAAAATGCCATCCTGTCTGATGTTTAGACTCTTGCAGATGTAAGAGAATAAATCCGTACTGCCTTGCCCACTTAACTGTTGCTCCAAGCAGAGTAAACTGCAGTTCTGAAATACATCAGAAAGCGTGAAAACTTCTGCCTGAAGCCCATACACGCTGCAGCGTACATGTTGGACCCCAAGTATGCTGGGGTACAACAGCATCCTGTCGGGTGCAGAGATCAACAAGGGCTATGGTGTCATCACTACCGTGTCTCGACCCCTTGGCCTGGATGAGGGCAAGGTTCTTGGCAGTCTGGCGAAGTACACTTCCAAGCAAGAGCTTTGGGATGGAGATACCAATATGGCAGTCATGCCAACATATTTCATCAGCCACCTGGTGGAAGGGACTTTGGGGATCTTAGGCTCTTTCCCCTGTTGCCTCCATCATCCACCAAATCCCACCAACATCAGCCACCTCAAGGACCAGCAACTGGTCCTTGTTTGGTAACACACATACCAAAGCACGCAACAAGCTGACCAACACAAGGGTTGAAAATTAGTGGCCTTCTGGGCAAATTTGAGGCTTTTTGAGCCTGACAACGAGCCATCCTCAACAAGTTTGGAAAGTGACATTGAAGATGAGGCCTCAGAGTCTGATGTTCAAGAGGTGGACATTGAGGAGGTCCAGGGAAAAGACATGGAAGCCTGAGAGGAAGACAACCAAAGCTTTAGTGTCTAAACTACCATTTTACAGATGTATGTTGAACAATTTTTGGGAGATGTAATGGATCATTGGGGATCATTCAATATTCCCTTTCCTTTGTTGTTCAGTGAAATCATCCCATGTGAAGAGTCAACTCATTTAATTACAGTTAAATTCGTAACTTAATTGCTAAAAAATTATATTGGAAGGATTTAATCATTTGCAATTATGTCTACTTATGATAAGGTAAAGGGTTCATGTTTCTGTCTTCAATTGATATGGTAAATCTATCCAATGCAAAAAAACATCTACATTTAAATGGTATTAATATTAATTTGCATATATTCCTGTTAATTCCCATATATTCCCGTTAAGTCCCACGGAAAGTTTCCACCTCTGAATATTCCCCAAAATGTGCAACCTTAGTTGTGGCACAGGAGACAGTTTTACTCGGGTCCATGGTGCAAGCCTCCAACCTTTACCACCAGTTACTACCACACCTCTGAGTCCGCTGACTCGGAATATGGTGCATGACTATGTGAGCGTGAGCCAAGATTCAACTGTGGAGCCACAACTACACCAGGAAGCAGTCAGCACATTGGAATTGGCAAACCCAACTGAACAATGAAACCCACACCATCTCAGGACGCAGGGAGCCCTGTCGAGCCAAGTGTAGTTGAGCCAGATGTATAGGGAATTAGGTCTGCTGGTCACAACACTTTAACATGTCTGTAAGTTCATTGTCGTCTTTGGTAGAATGTAAAACAAGACATTGCAATGCAAACCTGGTTTAACAAAAATGTCAACAGTTGGTTATAAGCTTTCAACATGATTCAACACATTGGAGCTTTCGCCCAGTGTTGGTTGTGAACGTCACACTGTCGTACTGAGAAAGGCCTGACATTGACTCATAACAGCTGCACAGTGCAGTCAGTAGATGGCCTAAGTACCTCTTGACCTTACAACCTCTCCCTGAATGCTTTCCCAACTACCGCTGCTCCTGACCCAGGGTGAGAGATGAGTTTGAGGCACCCTTCTATCCTCTCACGTGCCTATCGAGTATAACCTCGACTCCTGTGTAAGTGAGCATTCTCCCCAGAAAGATTACATTTGTACTGTACTAATAAACATATTCTGTATGCTGATAACAATAACCTGATTTGAAACATTAGGTGGTTGTGATACTTTAACACTGGAAACCTCAGTAATATGAAGCAATAGAAGAAAAGGGAAAGACATACGATACAAGCAGCCAGCCTCTCCGTTGAGTTGAGACCATCCAGGACAGCACTTGTAAACCGTCCGGTAGTCTTGTCTGTAGACTTGTCTGTATGCTGTGTAATACGCTGTCCTGTTATCAAGGGAGACATGACATTATCAATTAATACAAATCAGATAATACAAAGCTAGTACACTAGATCAAGGTCTGTTGACCCTATAAAATCATTTGAGGTTCTGATTTATGGCACAATGTCAAGGTGTGTGTTTGTGGTCACAAAGTCACAGAGTATAATAATCAGTAAACATTTCCCCAGTCTTTTAAGTAACCCCTTTCAAAGTGTGAGACTGGCAGACTGAACTTCAGAGTAGGGTGTCTAACCCTGTAGTTTAGAAGCCCTCTCATGGCTCCACGGTCATTAAGCGTTGTGGAAAAACGTTTTGTTTATGGTGTGTAATTGAAGCTTTGGCTGCCTTCAAAGCTGCCTGCGTCTTTGTAACGCGGTAAATATATGAAGAAAGCCTAAACGGCACTTTGAAAAAACTCCCCAGAGAGTGAGGCGTGAGTCACAGAGACAGAGTCAGGGGTTAGCCGCAGGACTCTCCCTCACAGGTATGTACCTGGTCTCTGCTAAATACAGTAGGTACAGTGAGCTCCAAAAGTACTGGGACATTGACACATTTGTTGTTGTTTTGGCTCTGTACTCCAGCACTTTGGATGTTAAATGATACAATGACTACGAGGATAAAGTGGAGACTGTCAGCTTTAATATGAGGTATTTACATCCATATCGGGTGAACCGTTTAGAAATTACAGCACTTTTTGTACATAGTCCCCCCTCCATGTGTATTATATGTGTATTAAAGTAGTCAAAAGTTTAGTATTTGGTTCCATATTCCTAGCACACAATGATAACATCAAGCTTGTGTATCTACAAACTTGTTGGATGCATTTGCTGTTTGTTTTGGTTGTGTTTCAGATTATTTTGTGTCCAATAGAAATTAATGGTATACAATGTATTGTCACTTTGGAGTCACTTTTATTGTAAATAAGAATAGCATATGTTTCTAAACACGTCTACAGTAATATGGATGTTACCATGATTACAGATAGTCCTGAATTAACTGTGAATAATGACAAGGGAGAAAGTTACAGACACACAAATATCATACCTTCCAAAAAAAACGAACTTCCACTATTATTATAAAGTTGAGAGGTTAGCATGTCTTGGGGGTATGATATTTTTGCATCTGTAACTTTCTCAATCATCATTATTTTTTCTGATTCATTCAGGACTATCCATATCCACATCCACATCCACAAGTGTTTAGAAACATATTCTATTCTTAGCTTAGCTAGCCCTCCTGGAGAGCTGGGCTACATCTTCCACTTAGCACTATATGAGAGGGCTACTGTATTACAGAACAAAAAAGAGGGAAGAGGAGAGGAACCAGAGGAGAGAGATTTTGCCAGATATTTAGGGGGATGAGGATGAAGCACTCTTTTTAAACAGCTTAGACATGATTACTGTTAAGACAAAAAAAAATGCACAACACAGAATTATCCATAGGTAATACATGCAATAGACCCTTGTTTCCCAAACTAGGGGTCACGACTTTGTTTTCTTCCTACAAATGTGGCTTTATCTTTTGAACCGTTTAAGCCTCAAAATATTATAACCCCATCACTGAAAGATAAGACTCCCAGGACACGTATGTGTCTTCTGTTTCCCTCTACAATGCCCACAAGCCGATCAGGACTCCTTAAAACAGAGTGGATAAGACCCGCCACTAAATAGACTAGGGGAAAAAGAACAGCATCAATGTTCTTTTCTACAAAGAAGATCCACTGGCGTACCGGACACCCCCGCAATGCGAGTTCTGATGGCCCTTGAACCTGTCATTGATGTCAATTATTTTAATTGAATAAATCATTTTGACAGTAACCCACCACTAAGCCATTCATAAACCTTTTTAATTTCCATATGAATTAGGAAGTTAAGTGTTTTTCCTCTTGAGCTTCAGGAATGTGACTGAAAAAGTGCCTCAGGCCTTGAAAAATAAAACATCTGATTGAAAGTAAGGGGATATTGGTGAACAAATGCCGTGGTCAAGGCTACAATGGTGCCAGTGCAATGAGTGGAACTTACTCAGGTGTTCAAAAACGCATTTCAGACTGAGAGCCTAATGCTTCATAGGTAGTACTTTATGAGTTTTAGTTTAGAAAACAATCTCTTTGCAGGAGCGACAGTTACAGGGATTGCCTTGGCAACATCAGGAAACTGGGCAGAAGGCAGTGGTGCTTCAAATACAGCAGTTCAGCAACATCTTTAATTGAGCATCTCATCCTCCTTAATTGCCGGCCTCAAGATGTTACAGAAAGAGATTAACTGTATAGGGAGCGACAGGGACAAGTCGTCTGGATCCTGGACAGCCAATAAATTGGCAGATGCAAACAGATTATCATATGTAGTTGACAACAGCTCTTGAGGGCTTTAACAAAAAAAGCTGTTTGTGATTTCGTTCATACTAGTGAAACAGCATTTGTGTTGTGTGGTTGCAATATCAACAGTCTCTTATCTCTGGTACAACTTGGCATGCATCATTCAAGACTAAGTTTAAATTGTTTGCAGCGCAATGGACATATAATGCACAATGTCTCAAGAAAGACTGTCTGAGGGCCTCTCGAGTGGTACAGCGTTCCTAGGCACTGCCTCACAGTGCATGAGGCGTCACTACAGCCCTGGGTTCGATTCCAGGCTGTGTCACAGCCGGCCTTGACCGGGAGACCCATGAGGCAGCGCACAATTGGCCCAGCGTTGTCCGGGTTAGGGGAGGGTTTGGCCCAGTGTTGTCCGGGTTAGGGGAGTGTTTGGCCGGCCAGGATTTCCTTGTCCCATCGTGTGCTAGTGACTCCTTGTGGCGGACCGGGCGCCTGCAAGTTGACTTTGGTTACCAGTTGTTTCTCCAACACATTGGTGCAGCTGGCTTTCGGGTTAAGCAAGCTCTCAATGGCTCTCAACCTTCGCCTCTCCCGAGTCCATAGGGGAGCTGCAGCGATGGGACAAGACTGTAACTACCAATTGGAAATCACTAAAAAGGGATAATTTATTTTATTTTTATATAAAAAAATCGAATAAAAATGTTAAAATATAAATAAAATATATACAAAATAAATAAAGGGAACAAGGCAACAGTAAACATGTTGTCCCCCACGAATGATGCAGCGCAACACTCTTGGGCCAATTGAGATATCGCGTGTGACTAACACATTTCTGTTAATTACTACAGCTTCCGTCTTGGGCCAATCAGCGTAATATTGTAAATGCCGGATCTTCATGGCAAAACGCATCATTCACCCAAGTTTGGTCAAAATCAGGGCAGTGCTGTCTGAGATATCATGTGTGGGACAAAAAAAAGACACAGAGAGAGAAAGAAGCAGCAAGGAGCTCTTCAGGAGACCAGAGGAGTCTCTCAATATGGATTTAATTTACCTTGAATATTGCAGCCCATTTCTGTAAGCCATTAGCCAGACAAAACTCACTGAGTTCAACAATAAATAGTGACTGAATTTATCCTCAAGGCGACCACATTTTTCTCATTGTTAAGCTATTTGATATAATTTTTTATTAAAACAAACCAACACAGTCATGAGGAGTGCACGACAAGGCTTAATCCCCTCAGGAGGCTGACATGTTTTTGCATGGGTCCTAAGATCCTCAATAGAATTCTACAGCTGCACCATTGAGAGCATCTTGACTGGCTGTATCACTGCTTGGTATGCCAACTGCTTGGCATCGGACCACAAGGCGCAACAGAGGGTAGTGTGGACACCCGAGTACACCAGGACCTCTATACCAGGCAGTGTCAGAGGAAGGCCCTAAACATTTTTACAGACTCCAGCCACCCAAGTCCTAGACTGTTTTCTCTGCTACCGCATGGCAAGAGGTACCAATGCACCAAGTTAAATAGTTAACCAAATAGCCACCCAGACTACCTGCATTGACACTTTTTGCAAAAACATTTTTTGACTCATCACATATGCTGCTGATAGTTTACTATCTGTCACGTACATATCTACCTCTATTATCTCGTACCCCTGCACATCAGCTCGGTACTGGTACCTCCTGTATATAACCAAGTTATCGTTACTCATTGTGGGTATCTGTTATTATTACGTGTTTTACTTTTCTATTACTTTCTGCATTGTTTGGAATGGCCGTAAGTAACATTTCACTGTTACTCCTCACCTGTTGTTTACAAAGCATGTGATGAATAAAGTGCTATTTGATTTAATAGAGGAATGGATGGATAGAGGAATGGATGGATGGATAGAGGAATGGATGGATAGAGGAATGGATGGATGGATAGAGGAATGGAAGGATAGAGGAATGGATGGATAGAGGAATGGATGGATAGAGGAATGGATGGATAGAGGAATGGATGGATGCCTGAATTAAGAGCAGGACTCACCTTCTCTCGTATCCCATGCACCAGTTCTGTCCTAGGCAGCCTTGCTTCCAGACCTTGACCATGCGTGTGAAGGCCTGCACACAGGGCTGCCTTTGGGCAACGAGCATCACTTCCCGCTCTGCACACACGTTGGGCCTGAAAGAGGGCAGCGGCAAAAAACATTGAACAAATCAAGCTATTTTTAAAATATTGTGTCCTATAGCATGGGGAAATAAATCAAATGTGACTCTGGATGAAAATAATAATGATGTTGGTGTTTAATATTAGGGCTGTTTTCCTAAAGAAATTACAGCCGCTTCATGTTTGTTTCCTTGCCACGATACAAACCTCTATCGCAATATTGGTATTGTCCCGGGCCTACTGTACCGTGTAGTGCAACACCCTTGTGGGGATTACTTAAAGTAAAAAATGACAGAGTGCCCACGCTGTCTGCTAATACTTACGGGGAATTCCTCACGCATTACTGTTTATATCGCTAAACATGGCATCACAAGACACTGCCTGCAGCAAGAATTCAATCATTCAACATTCACTAAGACAGTACCTGATACTACAGTATGTCAAAATATTGACCAAAGAAGAGAAGAATACATGGTCATACAAACTGATTTGGCTGTCTATTTTTTTTACATTTATAAACCAGGTGCCATCAGTGCCATAGATCCCATCGCAACATATTCCCTGCATTGTAAAGCATCTAAAACCGTCTCAATGTGCCATACCATCCCTCTAACATTAAGAAGTGTTTCAGTACCTCTCTAGCAGCAGAAAGTGCAGTATGTCTAACCATTTAGGAGCAGCTCTGTAATTCCATTTCCAGACGTGTCTCGTCTCTGGAATAGTGTGTATGTCTGATATGTCTGTAAAAACCTTCAGTTGGTGATGCTAATACTGGATCTACTAGCCCTAGACTGGCAATGGTCTTACGGTAATGGTCTCATGGTAATAGTCTCACGGTAATGGTCTTACGGTAGTGGTCTCACGGTAATGGTCTCATGGTAATGGTCTTATGGTAGTGGTCTCATGGTAATGGTCTCACGGTAATGGTCTTACGGTAGTGGTCTCATGGTAATGGTCTCACGGTAATGGTCTTATGGTAGTGGTCTCATGGTAATGGTCTTACGGTAATGGTCTCATGATAATGGTCTTACGGTAGTGGTCTCATGATAATGGTCTTACAGTAATGGTCTTACGGTAGTGGTCTCATGGCAATGGTCTCATGGTAATGGTCTCATGGTAATGGTCTCATGGTAATGGTCTTACGGTAATGGTCTTACGGTAATGGTCCCACGGTAATGGTCTTACGGTAATGGTCTCATGATAATGGTCTTACAGTAATGGTCTCATGGTAATGGTCTTACAGTAATGGTCTTACGGTAATGGTCTTACAGTAATGGTCTTACGGTAATGGTCTTACAGTAATGGTCTCATGATAATGGTCTTACAGTAATGGTCTTACAGTAATGGTCTTACAGTAATGGTCTTACGGTAATGGTCTCATGGTAATGGTCTTACAGTAATGGTCTTACGGTAATGGTCTTACAGTAATGGTCTTACGGTAATGGTCTTACAGTAATGGTCTTACGGTAATGGTCTCATGGTAATGGTCTTACAGTAATGGTCTTACGGTAATGGTCTCATGGTAATGGTCTTACAGTAATGGTCTTACGGTAATGGTCTTACGGTAATGGTCTTACAGTAATGGTCTTACGGTAATGGTCTTACGGTAATGGTCTTACAGTAATGGTCTTACAGGCCCTCTAAGAATACTCATTATTTCTCACTATAAGGCAATGACAGGGTCATTACAGCTGAACAATTAAAAATCTCTGAGATTTATATAATCCTTTTCATGAAGTCAGATTTATAAGAAGCCCCTCATCTCTGACTTATTTCACCTGCTACTCTGGCATGCTCTCCATTATAGGTAAACGTAGAGGCATCTCACGAAAGCTGCATCATTAATCCGCCCTGAGATCATGTGTAATTATGTAAAGGTATACCATTACAGTGCATGTTGACAGAGAAACTAGAGTATTCTTATGACAACACTGTCATAGTTCAAGGTACATTCCTTTATGAGAAATGTACAAAATACAGCCTTAGAGTTGACTGGTTGTTGTCTGTGTCGTTTAACTATGCACACCCAGGTATAGGACACAATGTTTCTCCTTTCAATGCAAACACCTCTAGAGTAACATTAAATATTTAAATATATATGAATTGATAAATTAATATTAAAATCTAATATTTCAACTAAGGAAAGTTATAAAATAATCATTAATTGTTTAGATATTGGATTTTGGTTATATGTCAAGCTCAAATAAATAGCAGCAGTAGTAACAAGTGACATTTTACCAGAAGTTTTATAATGTAGGTTACTGTGACTGTAAAATGTATCATCATGCAAAAACAATGTAAGTCAAAACAACGACAGCTTATAAAAACGTACATGTATGGTTGGAGATTTCCATAGCGGGACACTGCGTAAATCGCGTCGATAAATATAAAAAGTATTGAAACAAAGATAAAATCCATATTCACGTTGTGTTGAACGTATCAATATTTTGCGTATGCATTAATCCGTAGAAATGTAGCGACATTGACGCATGTTTTAGCGAAAGCAAAACCCGTAGCCAATTTACTGGAGAAAAAAATGAACACACGCATCACCGTTACACTTCAAACAGAGTGAGGAGCAGAGTCAATCCCACACCTTCCAAAAGAGATGCAGCCATACATCCCGTAGAAAGTGGCGCTTGGAGGTCGAGCCTTACTGGTTTAGCCTACCACACGCAGATGTTGAACGCACATGCGTGCGCAATGGCTTATCGCCACCGAGTGAGTGGGGGTATTGCTCCTTTGAAGAGCCAATGGATCGTTTCAATGAAATGGATGTCTAAAATTAGACTGAAATGGTAGCTTTTTCCACAAATGTTTTGTAACAGGTTGCAAGTTACAACTGTGTTCTTTTCTTCAGATATAGCCTGCTCATGTGATTGGATTTAGGGCCCCTTCGGCTACAATAAAACAATTAGTTCTAGGCCATTACTTTCTAGACAATGGCA
This sequence comes from Oncorhynchus clarkii lewisi, assembly GCF_045791955.1. Taxonomy (NCBI): domain Eukaryota; kingdom Metazoa; phylum Chordata; class Actinopteri; order Salmoniformes; family Salmonidae; genus Oncorhynchus; species Oncorhynchus clarkii. The sequence goes on along the minus strand of NC_092153.1, from coordinate 52,959,015 downwards.
GCAGGTAGAGGTTACTGACAAAATAAAGGAAACACCAACATAAAGTGTCTTAATGCACCATTGTGTGCCTTGGCATATATTCCACAAGTTTCTTGAACTCTATTGGGGGGATATGACATTCTTCCAGGAGAAATTCCATCATTTGGTGTTTAGTTGATGGTGGTGGAAAACGCTGTCTCAGGCGCTGATCCAGAATCTCCCATAAGTGTTCAACTGGGTTGAGATCTGATGACTGACACCCACACACTTTAAACCCCTTATGCTCCTGCAAGACCCCTCTTTCAAAGTCAGGGATCTCTTCTTCTAGCCATGCTAGGCAAAATAATGGGCAACTGGGCATTTTTATACATGACCCTAAGCATGATGGGATGTTTATATTGCTCAATTAACTCAGGAACCACACCTGTGTGGAAGCACCTGCTTTCAATATACTTTGTATCTCTCATTCACTCAAGTGTTTATTTTAATGACATGTTTCCTTAATTACATGTGGGAACAGAGCAGTTTTCAATTCAGCAGACCAGTTTCATATTAGGCAGCAGTGGATACCACTGTTTCTAACACATTACCCCTGAATACCCAAAGAGGAACCTATAATTGTAATAGAACAGAGAGAGAAAGGAGGATATATGCCACAGTGCGTTATGAAGGAGGACTGAGGCTGGTCAAGCTGCACAGGTCAGTGCAGGCACAGCTGATGCTGCCCGTGGTCATAGGGCCAGAGGCAGAGCAAAGTTACTGCTGCTCTCCAAGTAAAGCCCGCTATACATGCATCTAGTTGAATGACCCAAGGTCCCGAAGGTCAATGCCATACATGGTCTAAACTATCTACATTTATAATTTGCTCAGAGAAAAATAGTTGGTTTAACTATTAATTTAAACAAAATCTCAGAAAGATATGTGTCAAAAGTATTGCCACCCCCTGTTTTCAATACTTATTAGCAAAATATTAGTTTGCTAATATGGGTGATTGTTAAGACAATGTATATCTACAACAACAAAGCTAGTAGTCATAGTTTAAAGAGTAATAAATAAAAAAAATCGTGCACATTGATGTCCTATCGTTCTATTCGTTATCGCATCAATTCAGGCAATTTATCGCAACATGGATTTTTGTCCATATCACCCAGCTCTACTTTGAGCACCCTCCCCTTCCGAGGATAAGGGCACATTCTATGATTGTTCCGTGCGATTGGGAGGAATCTTAGACCATTCCTCCATACAGAATCTGATCAGATCCTTGATATCCTTCAGTCTGCGATTATAGACTGCCCTCTTCAATTCAAACCACAGGTTTTCAATGGGGTTCATGTTAGCAGACAGATGGCCATTGCAAAATGTGATTTTATGGTCAATTAACCATATCTTGGTGGATTTGTATGTGTGCTTGGGGTCATTGTATTGATGGAAGATCCATTTGTGGCCAAGTTTCAGCCTCCTGGAAGAGGCAACCTGGTTTTTGACTAAAATGTCCAGGGGCCTCATTTATAAACGTTGTGTAGCCCACGCACAAAATAGGCCACAAAACATGCCTGAGCCAGTTTTCACGCAAATGTTGGCATTTATAAAATCTTCTTTTATAAAATCTTCATGCCTACGCACAGTTTCTAGTGGTTGAAATATTGCATTGAAAGAAGGCCCAAGTAGCCTGGTAGCCTTGTGCAAATGGTGAATACATAATGAATTTCTTATTCATAAATATAAAAAAAAAACTGGAAGCTAAATATAATAACAAGATGTAATTATTTGCCATTAGTGAGAAGAGCGAAAATAGATGTATTTTATCTTTGCATTCTAAAATGACTAGAAATATTTATAGTTATTATATTTCTTATTATTAATTTCACTTCCATGACCATTGCATAATACATTCCTCACCTTTTCTGACTGTGATGGTTTCATACTCGAAAAAGCCTATAGGCCTACAACAAATTAGGATAGGCTACCATTCGTCCCATCGCTAATTTAATTTGACCCATTTCACAGTAGTAAATAGATAAACTAATTCAAGTATTTTGCTCTATGCGATCCATCCACATTTTAACAGTACAACAGTTGGTTCACCTTTCCCATTGCCGTTTGTTAGCCTACATCTGATAGACATCTCGTAGACAATATTGAGTTAATAAACATAATACATACAGCCTACCTATCATGTCCATTGCATAATAAATTGCTCACATTTTCTGGCCATGATGAGTTCATATTCCCGAAGTAGCCATAAAACAAATTACCACGTGCATCTCTAATTTCCTTGGGTTTATTAGAAAGGCTATTAAAATGTCCCGTTTTTGGTCTATGCATCCGAAACGGAGTGCGGTTTATAGCATACAGTCGAATTTAACAGGTGAACAATCAGTTGATATTTTGCATTGAAGAGTGTAGGCTACAACTGTAAGTAGGCCTAATGAAGTTTTTTTTAAAAATAATCTGAGTATATAATGTTTCAGAATGCAGCATATTTAGGTTTGGGAAAAAGTTTAAACAGTCTGTTTACAGGTCCACAACAATTTGCAATTGTGTTTGTCTTTCAGAAACGGTCAGATACAGCAAGTGTCACTGCAAAATGAAACAGTCTGCAAACACCTCCAAAGAAGCGAATCAAGTTTCCCATTATATTTAGATGCAGTCTTGGCATAATTCCAATACTTCCAAACTATATAGCAAATAAGGGCTCATTGTCACCATAGAAGGTGAATGATAGGCATTTTTCAGGAGGAGCTATAATGCTCGTTCAAGCGCGCACAATTTTACAACAGGTCTGATTTATAACGGGAAACATGCATATGTATGGCATGCGCCAAGTTAATAAAACTCAATGTTTTTGTGAGTGTGAAGTCTTTTCACAAATGTAGCATGAAGATATTTAGTGTACAATTAACGTAAAGGTTATAAATGAGGCCCCTGTACTTGGTAGAGTTAATGATGTCATTGACCTTATTAAGGTCCCCAGGACCAGTGGAAGGAAAACACCCCATAACATCAATGATCCACCACCAATATTTTACAGTAGGTATGAGAGGTTCTTTGCTGCATATGCATCCAAACCCACAACTGGTGTGCGTGGCCAAATACTTATATTTTCGTCTAATCTGACCATAGCACCCGGTTCCAATCCAAGTGCCAATATGGTTTAGCAGACTCCAGGCATCTACGTTTCTTGGTATGGGGGGGGGCGATTAATGAAAGTCAACCACCATTTAGCTCTTTTCATTTGTGAGTTATTTGCCTTTCTCAATGGTGATGGATGAAAAATTGATTTTACATTTGTACATTGTAATATATCAGTAAAACAGGAAGCCATAGAAGACCACAATACATTTCCTTTAACTTTGATTAACTTAATCAAGTATAATGTTAATGCATATTTTATTTTGTTTGATTTTATTTATAAGAATCTTCAGGGGTGCCAATAATTTTGACACCAATCTTTTTGAGATTTTGTATTTACTTGTTAAACATTCTTTACCTGAACAATTGTATTAGTATACAATCCTATACTTGTATTTTTTTGTATACAATATAGGTCAGTATTTGTATATACTTTTGCAAATATTTATCAAGGGTGCCAGTCATTTTGGAGGTGACTGTAATTACCACTGCAATGGATATAATGGGTAGCATAGCCTACATGGGGCTATGGATTGTTCTTCTACAATAGTTATACATCATTTGAAGATATTGTCCTGATATAATTAACATTTTTTAAATAGCCTACCAAATTACATTAGGAACACCTTCCTATTGAGTTGCACCCCCTTTTGCTCCCAGAATAACCTCAATTTGTTGTGAAATGGACTCTACAAGGTGTAGAAAGCATATTGACTCCAATGCTTCCCACAGTTGTGTCAAGTTGGCTGGATGTCCTTTGGGTGGTGGACCATTCTTGATACACACAGGACACTTTTGAGCATTAAAAACCCAGCAGTGCTGCAGTTCTTGACACACTCAAACTGGTGCGCCTGGCACCTATACTACCATACCCCGTTCAAAGGCACTTAAATCGTTTGTCTTGCCCATTCACCCTCTAAATGGCACACATACACAATCAATGTCTAAATTGTCTTAAGGCTTAAAAATCATTATTTAAACCTTCTCCCCTTCAGCCATTCTATACTGATTGAAGTTAATTTAACAGGTGATCAAATTCTATAATGACACTTTTTATAATTTGGAACATTTTTTAAATGTCAACAGAAGCCATAACTGCATCAATGATATTGTAGGCTTCTGTTGACATTTTAAAAACGTTCCAAATCATAAAAAAGTGTCATTATGGAATTTGATCAAGATCAGGGGTTAATGATGTTACAGATTCTGAAACAGAATAATTTATTGATCAAATTGTATAATGACACCTTTTTATCATTTGGAACGTTCTTAAAATGTCAACAGAAGCCATATATAACTACATCAGGGGTATTCAACTGGGGTTCCGTGGTCCCCAAGGGGTCCGCTGAGGTACTGCAGAGGGTCCGCAGAAATACAAAAAAATAAAAGTGGATTAAATACCTACAGTAGAAAAAAGGAAAATATCTTCTTACTAATGATGCCAACTTTATTTGTCAACTCCTAATATTGAGCAAATTACACTCATTGGAGCCAATTACACTCACTGAAGTACCTGAAATATGCATTGGAAAAACACCCGGGAATAGGGTGCCAGTGTGAACTGTTGCTGGCTGATGGTAGGCTTTCTTGACTTGGACATACATTTTTGCCAACACATGGCTAACCTTTGTTTAACCAGCTAAACTGTAACAGGTGTGTGGCAGGGAAGTCAGGCGCAGGAGAACAAATTTGGAGTCGTTTATTAAGTGCTCACAAAACTCTGAAAACCAAAATATACAAAATAATAAAAGTGGGTACAAAACCCGTCGCACACCAAAACATAACTCGCACATACATACAATCAAACAATCTCCGACAAGGACATGAGGGGAAAAAGAGGGTTAAATACACAACATGTAATTGATGGGATTGGAACCAGGTGTGAAGCAAGACCAGACAAAACCAATGGAAAATGAAAAATGGATCAGTGATGGCTAGAAGGTTGGTGACGTCGACCGCCAAACAATGCCCTAACAAGGAGAGGGACCGACTTCGGCGGAAGTCGTGACAGTCCCCCCCCCCCCCATCAGCTTGTCGACACCGACCTCGGAGACGACACGGAGGGCGAGGCGCATGGCCGATCCGGATGGAGACGGTGGAAATCTTGCAACATAGAAGGATCCAACACGTCCTCCACCGGAACCCAGCATCTCTCCTCCAGACCATACCCTTCCCAGTCCACGAGGTACTGAAGGCCCCTTGCCCAACGTCTCAAATCCAGTACGGAACGAACGCAGTACGCCGGGGCCCTCTCAATGTCCAGAGGGGGGGAGGAACCTCCCGCACCCCAGACTCCTGGAGCAGGCCAGCCCCCACTGGCCTGAAGAGAGACACATGGAACGAGGGGTTAATGCGTTTATCGGGGGGAAGCTGTAACCTGTAACAAACCTCATTCACTCTCCTCAGGACTTTAAATGGCCCCACAAACTGTGGACCCAGCTTCTGACAGGGCAGGCGGAGGGGCAGGTTTCGGGTCGAGAGCCAGACCCGGTCCCTCTCTGCGGTGACGGTCTGCGCCCACTTTTTGGCACAGCACGACGCGCTGAAGGTGGACATGGGCAGCGTCCCATGTTTCCTCTGCGTGCCGGAACCAGTCGTCCACCGCAGGAGCCTCGGTCTGACTCTGATGCCAAGGAGCCAGAACCGGCTGATACCCCAGTAAACACTGGAAGGGAGAGAGATTAGTGGTGGATTAGTGGCCCTCCAGACACTCGACATGAACTGTGGACCCCGATCAGACACTATATCCTCAGGCACCCCGTAGTGCCGGAAGACGTGTGTAAACAGGGCCTCCGCAGTCTGTAGGGCTGTAGGGAGTCCGGGCAAAGGAAGGAGACGACAGGACTTAGAAAAACGAACCACAACGACCAGGATCGGGATGTTACCCTGTGAAGGAGGAAGATCAGTCAGGAAATCTACCGACAGGTGCGACCACGGCCGTTGTGGAACGGGTAAGGGTTGTAACTTACCTCTGGGCAGGTGCCTAGGAGCCTTACACTGAGCGCACACCGAGCAGGAGGAAACATAAACCCTCACATCCTTAGCCAAAGTGGGCCACCAGTACATCCCACTAAGACAGTGCACCGTCCGACCGATCCCAGGATGACCAGAGGGGGGGTGACGTGTGGGCCCAATAGATCAGCTGGTCCCGGACAGCAGACGGAACGTACAAACGTCCAGCTGGACACTGGAGGGGAGCGGGCTCTGCACGTAACGCCTGCTCAATGTCCGCATCCAGCTCCCACTCTACCGGCATCACCAGGCAATAGGCTGGGAGTGGGATCCATGGGCCGCTCCTCTGTGTCATACAGCCAGGACAATGTGTCTGCCTTAACATTCTGAGAGCCTGGTCTGTAGAAAAGGGTAAACACAAAATGGGTGAAAAACAGGGCCCACCTTGCCTGGCGAGGGTTCAGTCTCCTTACCTCCTGGATGCACTCCAGATTGCGGTGGTCAGTTCAGATGAGAAAAGGGTGTTTAGCCCCCTCAAGCCAATGTCTCCACGCATTCAAGGCTTTGACGACAGCCAACAGCTCCCTGTCCCCCACATTATAGTTTCCGTACCCGAGCGCTGAGAGAGTACCGGGCCAACACGGGAGCCAAGGTAAACAGAGCCCTCAGGTGACTAAAAGCCCTGTCCGCCTCAGCTGACCACTGCAAGCGCACCGGGCCCCCCTTCAGCAGTGAGGTAATGGGTGCCGCTACCTGACCCAGATAAACCCCAGATAAACCTCTGGTAGTAGTTGGCAAACCCTAAAAACCGCTGCACACCCTTTACCGTGCAATGCGGTCACTCTCCATCTCCACCCCTGAAGTGGAAATGCAATACCCTAGGAAGGAGATGGACTGTTGGAAGAACAGGAATTTCTCAGCCTTGACGTACAGGTCATGCTTCAACAGGCGACCAAGCACTCTGTGCACCAGGGACACATGCTCAGCGCGTGTAGCAGAGTATATCAAAATGTCATCAATATACACCACTACACCCTACCCATACAGGTCCCTGAAAATGTTGTCTAGAAAGGCTTGGAAGACTGATGGCGCATTCATCAACCTGTACGGCATGATAAGGTACTCATAGTGCCCAGAGGTGGTGCTGAAAGCCGTCGTATCTCAAATATGCACTAGGTTGTAAGCGCTCCTGAGATCTAGTTTGGTAAAGAAGCGCACCCTGTGCATTGACTCTACCGCTGTGGCTATGAGCGGTAGCGGGTAGCTAGCTATACCTCACAGTGATCTGATTCAGACCCCGATAGTCAATACACGGGCGTAGACCTCCCTCCTTCTTCACAAAAATAAACTCGAGGAGGCGGGTGAAGTGGAGGACCGAATGTTCCCCTGACGCAGGGATTCAGAGACATGTTTCCATAGCCTCCGTCTCCGCCTGTGAGAGGGGATACACGTGACTCCTGGGAAGTGCAGCGTCTACCAGGAGATCTATCGCAAAATCTCCCCGTCGATGAGGTGGTAATTGAGTCGCCTTCTTTTTGGAGAAGGCGAGAGCCAAATCGGCATATTCAGGGGGAATGCACACGGTGGAGACCTGGTCTGGACTTTCCACCGTAGTAGCACCAACGGAAACCCCGAAACACCTACCTGAGCACTCTCGCAACCACCCCATGAGAGCCCTCTGTGGCCAAGAAACAGTGGGGTTATGACAAGCTAACCAGGGTAGGCCCAGTACCACGGGAAACGCAGGAGAGTCAATAAGGAAGAGACTAATTCTCTCCGTATGACCCCCCTGCGTCACCATGCCCAGTGGCACGGTGACCTCCCTAATCAACCCTGACCCTAATGGTCAACTATCTAAGGCGTCAACAGGGAAGGGCACATCCACGGGAACGATGGGGATCCCTAAACTATAGGCTAAAGCACTATCAATAAAATTCCCAGCTGCGCCTGAATCGATGAGCGCCTTATGCTGGGAATGCGAGGGAAAATCAGGGAACGTAACAGACACAAACATATGAGCAACAGAGGGCTCTGGGTGAGAATGGTGCGGCTCACCTGGGGTGACGCCAGAGAGCCCTGCCTGCTGCCCCGATTCCCAGATGAACCAACCCGGCACTGACCAGCAGTGTGACCTCTGCAGCCACAGATGGTGCAAGAGCGGGAACCCCATCCGGTCTGATGGACAGGTCCACCAGCTGGTCAAATGTGAGGGCAGCTGCCGACGGACATCCTTGCGCAAACTGCAGCGGTAACAGCCAGGGTCCTAAACTCCAGGGCGAACTCCTGGGCGCTCCTCGTCTCCTGCCTCAGATGGTAGAGGCGCTCACCCCCGCTCTACCCTCGGGCGGACACCCTCTCACGGTCCGATGGAGCCGGGTGGACGGTGGCCAGATAGAGGTCTAATTGCAACAAGAATCCCTGGTAGTTCGCAGCCCTCCTGTCGTACTCTTGGGGCAAGGAGCAACGCCCGGACAAGGAGAGGGACCGACTTCGGCGGAAGTCGTGACATAAACAGCTGCTCTTAGCAAAAATGTGTTTTGAGGTACCTTTCTAGCTAATAAGCTACGTTTGAGTTTACACTTCCTCTTTCAATTATAATGTGTGGGACGTCAAAATAATGAAAAACTATATCTACCAAATCCCATTTAAAAATGTTGATTACTTCTCCTTACCAATATCATTCCCCTGATAAAACAAGACGTGAAATTATTATTTTTTGCTAATATATGATGGGGGTCCCTGGGTCGCTGGTTTACCTGGGAGAGGGTCCCTGGGAAAGAAAGGGTTAGCCTGAATAGTGAGTGTACTGCATAGTCTAAGGCCAGGCACCACACCGGATAGAGTAATTTTTTCTCCCTTCATATGTACCAAAATGACCATTACTAGTTGAATGTAGACACAAATATAATAATATTTGTATTACACATTTTATGAAATATTGTTAAAAAAAATATGCAAATGAAGCAATGGTATATGTGCCTATACCGCCAACCAACTGTTCTGCACGTTACTTTTCTACCATGTCAACTTCATAATAATAACAAAACAAGCTCTTTGAGCCCTTTCCACAAAAAAAAAATATATGATTGACCGAAAAGTGTTATATGACACTTGGCATCATACTCTGTAATGGAATAAATAATGCAATTTCCTACATTCATGGTTAAATAAAGTCTGCACACCACAATATTAGTGGTAATTAGGAACGTGGTTTTATTTTGAAATGACAACATGGGATAGCAGAAATGTGTGGGATTATCCCTTGTCTTGATACAGTTGCATTTGCCATTAATCTGATTCACTTTACCATGACTGGAGGTACAGCCGACTACCTTCAATGTGTCAAATCAAAAATCAAATCAAATGTATTTAATAGCCCTTCGTACATCAGCTGATATCTCAAAGTGCTGTACAGAAACCCAGCCTAAAACCCCAAACAGCAAGCAATGCAGGTGTAGAAGCATGTTGGCTAAGAAAAACTCCTGAGAAAGGCCAAAACCTAGGAAGAAACCTAGAGAGGACCCAGGCTATGAGGGGTGGCCAGTCCTCTTCTGGCTGTGCCGGGTGGAGATTATAACAGAACATGGCCAAGATGTTCAAATGTTCATAAATGACCAGCATGGTCAAATAATAATAATCACAGGCAGAACAGTTGAAACTAGAGCAGCAGCACGGCCAGGTGGACTGGGGACAGCAAGGAGTCATCATGCCAGGTAGCCCTGAGGCATGGTCGTAGGGCTCAGGTCCTCCGAGAGAGAGAGAGAAAGAAAGAGAGAAAGAGAGAATTAGAGAGAGCATACTTAAATTCACACAGGACACCGGATAAGACAGGAGAAGTACTCCAGATATAACAAACTGACCCTAGCCCCCCGACACTGCAGCATAAATACTGGAGGCTGAGACAGGAGGGGTCAGGAGACACTGTGGCCCCATACGATGATACCCCCGGACAGAGCCAAACAGGAAGGATATAACCCCACCCACTTTGCCAAAGCACAGCCCCCACACCACTATAGGGATATCTTCAACCACCAACTTACCATCCTGAGACAAGGCCGAGTATAGCCAACAAAGATCTCCGCCACGGCACAACCCAAGGGGGGACGCCTACCCAGACAAGAAGATCACATCAGTGACTCAACCCACTCAAGTGACGCACTTGGGACGCAACCCACTAGGGACGGCATGTCTAACTTGGACTGGCTGTGAAAATGCTCTCCTAATAGTTACTGTCTGGTTAGTACCGGCTTCTGTTAACAAGAAAGTGACCCAAGGGAACAGAGTATTCCACATAGGCCAACATAGGCTATGACTTCACCAGCATGCTGAAGTCTCCACATTGACATAAATATTAGAAGACTGTAATTTATTTATTAAACTGTGTAGTCCATTCAGATGACAGGTTGATGAGCCAGAGGTGTTTCCCTAATAAAGGGGAAGCTGTAACACTTAGTTATAGACCTCCTTAATACAGGATTTATGAATAGTTTATACATTGATTATTAGTTTATAAATGCTACATTTACATCATTTAGCAGACACTCTTATGCAGAGCGATTTACAGTAGAGAATGCATACATTTTCATACTGGTCCCCCGTGGAAATGGAACCCACAACCCTAGCGTTGCAAGCGCCATGCTCTACCAACTGAGCTACACAGGTGCACATGTTAAACAGTAACATATTGGTTGAAATTGGTGCTTGTCTTTAAGCTGCACAGAATACACATAGCATGTAGCCTGTGTTACTGTTATTTAGGCTATTGGTATTAAGATCAATGCAAGGCATTGATGAAGTTTCTGAATGAAGATTCAGTGGAATCTGTTGTAGTTTGCTGACATCATCTGGTGGAAATTAGAACTACACAAGAGAAGACATTCAAATTGTTGACCGGACTCCTAACCTGTAAATCATTGTCGGACAGAAGCAATTGAACTCTGCAGTCTACAATTCAATTTCAATTTAAGGGTCTTTATTGGCATGGGAAACATGTGTTTACATTGCCAAAGCAAGTGAAATAGATAATAAACAAAAGTGAAATAAACAATAACAAATGAACAGTAAACATTACACTTACAAAAGTTTTTAAAAAAAAAGACATTTCAGATGTCATATTATGTATATTATACAGTGTTGTAATGATGTACAAATAGCTAAAGTACAAAAGGGAAAATAAATAAACAAATATAGGTTGTATTTACAATAGTGTTTGTTCTTCACTGGTTGCCCTTTTCTTGTGGCAACAGGTCACATCTTGCTGCTGTGATTGCACACTGTGGCACTTCACCCAATAGATATGGGAGTTTATCAAAATTGGATTTGTTTTTGAATTCATTGTGGGTCTGTGTAATCTGAGGGAAATATGTGTCTCTAATACCGTCATACACTTGGCAGGAGGTTAGGAAGTGCAGCTCAGTTTCCACCTCATTTTGTGGGCAGTGTGCACATAGCCTGTCTTCTCTTGAGAGCCATGTCTGCCTTCGGCGGCCTTTATCAATAGCAAGGCTATGCTCACTGAGTCTGTACATAGTAAAAGATTTCCTTAATTTTGGGTCAGTCACATTGGTCAGTTATTCTGCCACTGTGTACTCTCTGTTTAGGGCCAAATAGTATTCTTGTTTGCTCAGTTTTTTTTGGTAAATTCTTTCTAATGTGTCATGTAATTATCTTTTAGTTCTCATGATTTGGTTGGGTCTAATTGTGTTGCTGTCCTGGAAGAGCCCCCTATACTTTCTATAGCATTTCTTAATATTATCCAGTTCCTTTGGCTTTGATGCCTCATGATTGAGCATAGCTCTGTTCAAGTAGGCTGTGATTTTGCTGTGGTCTGATAGGGGTGTCAGTGGGCTGACTGAACGCTCTAACAGACTCTGGGTTGAGGTCAGTGATAAAGTAGTCTACAGTACTACTGCTAAGAGATGCGCTATAGGTGTACCTACCATAGGAGTCCCCTCGAAGCCTACCACTGACTATGTACATACCCAGCATCCGACTGAGCTGCAGGAGTTGTGACCCGTTTTTGTTGTCATAGTTGTCTTTAGGGGTGCATATGGGGGAGGGAATGCTGTCACCTCCAGATAGGTGTTTGTCCCCCTGTGTGCTGAGGGTGTCAGGTTCTTGTCCAGTTCTGGCATTTAGGTCACCACAGACTAGTACATGTTCCTGGGCCTGGAAATTGTTGATCTCCCCCTCTAGGATGGAGAAGCTGTCATTGTTAAAGTATGGGGATTCTATTGGGGGGGATATAGGTAGCACACGAGGACATTTTTCTCTGTTGAGATCATTTCCTTATTAATTTCTAACCAGATGTAAAATTTTCCTGTTTTTACAAATTTAATAGAGTGGGTCAGGTCTGCTCTATACCAAATCAGCATACCCCCTGAGTCTCACACTCGGTAGTTTGGTGGATGGGACTACCAGCTCCTTGTAACCTAGAGAGCAACCAGTAGGTTTGTCTCGTTGATACCATGTTTCTTGTAGGATGACAATATCTGTATTTCCAATTTCTTTTACCTTTATTTAACCAGGTAAGCCAGTTGAGAACAAGTTCTCATTTACAACTGCGACCTGGCCAAGATAAAACAAAACAGTGCGAAAAAAAACAACAGAGTTACACATGGGATAAAGTCTGGGTTCTTCCTCTTTAGGCCAAAGGCAGATGACCTCAGACCTTGTATATTCCAGAATGAGATTGTAAAAGCTTTGAGTTCCATAGTGTCTAGTGTTGTTTTTCTGTGGTTTAGGCCCGGACCATTACAGTAGGTGTGAGTGGAACGTTGACGTCACCAAATACAGGCTTTGATTAATTTGGTCTCAACCCCAGTCTTTTGCTCGGCTGGGATGTTGTAGAACAAACTAGGCTACAGTGCTTTACATTGAATACTCCAATCATGAGCCCTGGCCTGCCCTGCCTTTTTAGTTTTCCAAAGTGATTTTTAATTCGTCCAAATAAATGATATTTTGGCAAGCACGGGCGACTGTTCATTCTCTGAGAGAGAGAGAGAGTGCAAAGATGACAAGGACGGAGGTCAACTTTGTTAGCTAACTTACATTTCAACATGTTGACTCAAAAGCTGCACTGACAGATAGCTAGTTTAACGTTAACTAACTAACGTCAGGCCGGGACTACTCGTCTAACTACCTAGTGCTGCTAGCATTAGCTACCTGGTACAGAGATTTGACATGAATTGATTAGCTATCAAGACACTGAATCCAACTGCTGGAACTCCATTCACCACCAGACAAGTATCTCAAAATAAACAATTACTGTCTAACCATGGGGCAGAAGATAGCCTGTTGTGATTCTGGATGGCCAGATTGCTAGCAAGAATGACAAACTGTCATGTGGGGAATCATAAGAGCTCATTTCAGGATGTTTCATCATGTTATTGATACCATGTCTTGTTTTGAGTTGTTTGGACATTTCATGTCAATGCAAATATGGCTAAAAGTCGCTAACTAGCTAACCAACAACTAACGATGTATTTGAGACAACAAGTGGTCATTGTGCAAATGTATTTGTTTGCAATAAGCATTGGAGATGAAATATAGCTTACATGTTGTCAACTATCTCGAAGCCTACCTCATCTGTTTTGCCCCATGGTTGCACGCATGTTGATTTTGTTGCTAAAGCAACACAGAGAGAGAGAACACAGGTATTGTGTTAGGGAAGGGTAAGACAGTTGAACGTTAAATCAGGCTTAAGATTGAGTGAACTTCTAATATCGTTAAGGAACAGTAATGATCCCAGATTTGACCTTTTCGCTCAATTCAGGTAAACATTATTGGCCTATTGTTCATATTGCATGTGTGTTCGTGCGCATATTGCTTCTGTGTCTGTTTGTCTGTTCAAAATACTTCATATTATTACGGCACTGATACTATGACATCTCTGTAATAAGATAAGAGATCCAGGGAGGCAGGACTTCAGACAGCAAGGAAGAGAGGGGAGGGAGAGAGAGGAGCAGACAAGACAGACGGAGAACACAGGAGAACATAGAGGGGAGGCACACACAAGACAGATGTCATATTCCTCTCAAGCCAGAGGAAGTAGTTATTGCTAAACATAACCTCTCAAAAAAGAAAGACGCCTCTTCGCATGTCCTGTGTGTATAAACTGTTAGACCCTAATTGGTTTCCATCATTGAAGGCAATCATGCAGGCCACGCTGACCATCCCAGTTAGCAGCTGTGAGAGATCTTTCAGTGCATTAAGACGTCTACATACCTGGTTTAGGAGCCAAATGACCCAAGAAAGACTGCATCATGATATACATACTAAGATATACATACTAACCTGCTTCGGGAACGAGTGAAGTCAGACAGGTTTTCACCTACAGTTTCATTTTGTTTCATTTCTAATCTATATGGATGGACTAATATCCTAGTACCGTGTAATATAACTCGCAAAGATTAACATTTAGTTGGAGACAGGATTGTATGCTGGTAGGTACAGTTAGTTATATAATACAAGCCTACTGCTAGTGAGTTTACACAGTTCCAACATAATTCAAAAAATGTCAGCCTAAAATCCCAATCCTGCTATACTGCATGTAACTGGAACATTATTTTATGCAAAACATTAATTTGTGGTCTAGGATGCCACCTTTGAATTGTTTTGGAACTGCACAGTGCACGCAGCATGACTAGCTCACATTAGTTAGCATTGATGTGACCAACATGAGCCTTGTTTTCATTGCCAATCAAATATTGGACATGGTTTATGAAAACAATGTAAGAAAATAATTTCCAACAATTTTTGTTAATGGTAAATATAAACTCAGCAAAAAAGAGCTGTTATTGCCATTCTGTACCTGTCCCGCGGAGTGATGTTCGGATGTACCGATCCTGAGCGGGTGTTGTTACACATGGTCTGCTACTGCGAGGACGATCAGCTGTCCGTCTTGTCTCCCTGTAGCGCTGTCTTAGGTGTCTCACAGTACGGACATTGCAATTTATTGCCCTGGCCACATCTGCAGTCCTCATGCCTCCCTGCAGCATGCCTAAGGCACATTCACGCAGATGAGCAGGGACCCTGGGCATCTTTCTTTTTGTGTTTTTCAGAATCAGTAGAAAGGCCTCTTTAGTGTCCTAAGTTTTCATAACTGTGACCTTAATTGCCTATTGTCTTAATGACCGTTCCACAGGTGCACGTTCATTAATTGTTAATGGTTCATTGAACAAGCATGGGAAACAGTGTTGATTAAACCCTTTACAATGAAGATCTGTGAAGTTACTTGGATTTTTACAAAATATCTTAATATATAGACAGGGTCTGGAAAAAGGGACATTTTATTTGTTGCTGAGTTTAGTTATGCACTTGTGATTTGTACTTGCTAATAGATTTTTTATAAATAATATCAACACCATATTCCATGGGTTTACTGACCACAATCCATTGAATTCATATTATAAAGTGTTGATTATTTGGCATTAAGGAGAGCACAGCGCATGGAAGAAAACCCTATATTGCATATTTCACTGCTATGTTTCTGCAATATGTTCACTACTAGAGTGTGGGGCGTTTCATTTCAGTTGTGCAGGGATCCCCAGATTGCATTGGAAAATAGGCATGTAGGCCTAATAACATAAGAGAAGAAGAGACAAGTTAAACAAACATGTATGAGTGTAAGAAAAGTTAACCCACATGCCGTGCCTAAAATGTGTCCAGAAATAGAATCCTAGTTTACAAAGCACAAACTAGCTACAATGTTTCAAACCTCTGCTACATTAGGACCTACCACTATAACTTCTTACACACGCTCTCTGAAGTTATTGGACCTTATCAGCCATTTGATTTATTGCCTGTATCTCCAGTGTGCATTGTCACCAAGACCAATCCCTGAGACGGAAAGACCCTGACAGTGTGAGTTCCCAGCTGGACCTGGCTGAAGAGACTGCATACTTAGTCTGTGGAACTCTTCTACCTCCATGCTCCAGACCATCCAGGACACACTGCAGGCTTGCCATGAGCTCCACGATGTACTGGCCTCACTGGGGGTTACCCTCCTAACACCAACTACAGGAAAATCTCAAACCAACAGGCCTGGTCAGCCATATTAACTAAAATGCCAGTGCAACACAAAACCTCCAAAGTTGCAACACAGGCTACGTCTCGATTATTTTCCAATCGTTTTGCTCTGAACAGAACCATTATTCCGACCAGCGAAATAAAGTTCTGAACCAGTTCAGCTACTATCTGCAAACAACTGGATACTTCCCACTGTGTATCAGGTAACACACACAGAAAGCCTGCATCTGTCACTCACCACATTGTTCTGTAATTTGAATGAAGGCAATGTTATGTTTTTAAACTATTACAATAAATTAAACAGTAATAATAAGATAAACATTGCTTTTCACAATGAAAACATTATTTGTCGAGATTACCTTTACACTAGATACAATAAAACATTACCTTTGGATGATTAATGTGTTCTATGTCAGGTACTGGAAGGTATGTCACTCCCAGGATATTGAGCTTGTTCAGAAGACCCTGGAGACAGTGTATGGCTCAGACAAGCAGACTATGACATATGCTGCTTTACACTGGATGTACCACCACTCCCACCTCAAGGTAACAAGCCACATGCAACAACAGGGACAACCCACTATCAGCTAGTCACTTTGATTTTAAAGCTACAATATGTACCTTTTTTGGCAAACCAACCAAATTCACATAGAAATGTAAGCTATAGATCTGTCAGTCCCATTGAAAGCAAGTCTAAGCAGTAAATCTGTTTCATGTGCACCATTTCTATGCTTCCCGTTAAGTTTAGTTTTTGCGTGTTTTACTTTCGGTTTTGTACACCAGCTTCAAACAGCTGAAAATACAATATGTTTGGTTACGGAAAATATATTGCACAGCCATTTAGATGGTACAATGATTCTCTACACAATGACTGCTTATTTTGTCACAAACGGAAATTAGGTGAACTATTCGAATTTCAGCACACAGGAAATGGCGGAAGGATTTCTACATATTCCACCTTTATATGAAAGAAAATTCAATAAATTTAACAATAGGTTGAACATGACAATTGCCACTCAATGTCAGCAGTACTAGCTACAATTATTACCATAAATGTTTAGCTGGTGTGACGCATGTAGTGCAAATGGTTGGGTCCTCTTGCACCTGGGTTTTGTCGCCACTGTTCCAGAGGGATTTGGGACACAGTGTCATCATTGGAATGTCCTGCATCGAGCAGCTGCAGCAGAACCCGTTTGCCTCGGAGGGCCCTCTAGATGAGCGGGTGGTGGAGGCCTTCCAACAGGTCTGGGACCTGGTAGCCCCAATTACCTCTGCTAGATGTTTCAAAAATCCATGGTCATCTGATTGACTATATCGACATTATCCACAAACCATAAAACAATTGGCTAATTGTACAGTGAGATTTTTCGTTATCAAATTGATGCAAGTATTCATTAAAACAAACTACGAAAGGCAAAGATTATTTTGATTTTGTATATTCTAATGGTGAGCAATTCATGTAAATTCAATGAATTAGGGAAAAACATTTTCTGGAGGCTGTGTCTAATCAACTGGAGAACAATGGGATTATTTTATCTTCACTGATCTGCCATGGCCAGTGCGTTTGTAAGGATCAAAATGTGGCTAACAATTTTACATAGCTGGCAATTTTAAAGCTATACTGTGCATAAACAATTCCCACTAAACATTTTTTTTGTGGGATGTTTTATAAGACACAACCAAACAAACTGTTTTAGTTTGTACTGTTGTATTTGAGTGGACGACAAAAGATGTATAAAGCACAAAATGTATGTTCACAAGATTCAATGGGTAACATACCAGAAATCTAGTATTTCATAGGCAAAAGGAAACACTTGAAGGTTGAGACATTAAAACATACAGGTCACACAGTATTAAAATCCTAAGGTCTGAGAAGTCCATTAGTCTATCCAGATTCATTTCCCACCCCCTTCTTCCTCCTCTGTGTCATTATCCTGCATGGCCTCTTCCTCTTCTTCCTCAGCCAGCTTCTCAAAGTCGCTCGTTTCAGAGTTCCACATGCACTTGATCTGCACTCTGAATTCTGCCATCTCAATCCCAAAGAGTTTCTATATGGGAAAAATAATGGAACCATCTAGCAACTGTGGACTTGCAGAATGTCTCATAGGCCAATCAGGTGTAGACTGGGGGAAAGGTTTAGAACTCACCAGAATACGGGCCTGTTCAGGGGTTAGTGTGTCTCCCTCTTTGCACACGTCATGGTCTTTCAGTAGTGTCACCACTCCTACAACAAAACAATGGGGTATAAGCCAACAATTGCAACATTTAATCCTTCCCCTTTGGAAGTAATCCTACGTAAACT
The DNA here is from genome assembly GCF_045791955.1 of Oncorhynchus clarkii lewisi. NCBI lineage: Eukaryota > Metazoa > Chordata > Actinopteri > Salmoniformes > Salmonidae > Oncorhynchus > Oncorhynchus clarkii. The sequence goes on along the minus strand of NC_092153.1, from coordinate 52,940,621 downwards.
TGACTAGTTATCGATGAGCTTCGGTTGTTAGATCAGAAGTCTGTAGCAGAAGCAGAAAAAGTTCATTTAAACTAAACAAAGTGGGTCACTAGAGAGGTTACAGCCATCCTTTCATTGCAGACTTATGAAAGGTTTCTCTGAACATCAGAGACAGGTCTCACCTTTCTTGAGTGCTGTGGGGAGTCCCAACTGTCTCAACTGTGGCTCCATGGAGTGAGGGAACTGTTCCAGGGGTCCTTCATCAAGTGTTATGGCCATCCCTGCCTTGTTTCCTGCTCGTGCAAAATCCATCTCTTTGAACTGGCTGAAATACCTGAAAAACATTTATCAAGAGAAAAACAACTTATATGAAACTACCATTGAGGGCAAGGAATCAGCCGAAGCACCAGATGAACAACAAAAAAAAGACTACATTTAATGAAGGTACATCTTTAATGGAAATGCAAGACATAGGTTTACTTACTCTTGTACCTCTTCCTTGGTTTTATTTGTGAATAGCACACCCACTTCTCCCCTCAGAAACCGGCTGACCTACAAAATAAGCAGAGACCAACATTAATTCAACTCCTTGAAAATTGTCTTTGTGCAAACCAAATGTACAAGACCTTAACTCATGAGTCTACATAACTTCATCACAACAAACATAGCATACCTTGTGCAAATTGTCTTTGTACTCGCTTGTTGATCCTTTACCTATAGCGATCATCATGACTTTGTTTTTGCCAAAAAAGAATCTGAAGAAGAAAAACGTCACCTCATTGTCAAACCAGCTGCACCTACCTATACGCATAACACATCATGGGTGTCTGACAATTAGATTTGTCTGAGTAATGAGAACCAGGCTGCTTAGACCTGTGTTGTGTGTGTTCTTACCGACTGTGTTTCCAGGCTGTCCTGATGTCTTTCAGTTTGTTGTTCCTCATGTTTGCCACAGAGAAGATGAACAGATGCTTGTAAATGTCCACACATTTCCGCAACTATAAAGACATGGACATACAGATACAGACCATTAGTCAAGCGTTTATTAGCTGGGTACCGATGTCAGACAGAAAACAACTTAGCTAGGAAGGATTGATGGGTATCAGTATACGTAGTTACCTCTTCTATTAAGTTCTGTTTAGTTTCCAGACCCTTCTTGGCTGTTTTTGTTAGTGAAACTGAAGAGGTGAAAAAGACAAACAATCAGGTTTGATGCATACAGGACAACAAAGTATGTTCAGCATTAGCCATCTTAATAAACATAATTAGCTAGTTAGCTAACGTTAGCTTCGTAGCTAGCTGGCTACTCTTTCACCTCTTGATGCAAGACATACCCTGGAAATGCTATATTCGTGAACTATTACATGAAGCAATACACTAGACTATATATACGCTTAATCTACTGGACAAATGACATAAAAACATACCTTTCTTGTCTCTCTTTGACTTCGGCATGGTCCTCACGTTGTGTAGACCTATGGAGGAAAAGGACCCCACGTGTTTCTGTCTGTTGAATATAGCGGTCCAAAATATGCCTACAAAAAAAATGAATTGTTGCGTTTCCCGAGCTCATTTTCTGCTGCATAATTGACTTGAAATAAAATATTGACTTTGATAATATAAATACATGATTTAATAATCTGGATTAACAATGCAAAATATATGTGCTTTATGGACATGGTCTCCTTTTCCCCAGTAGATGGAACCCTGCAAACATGAGAGGGCGCACCTCATAACAAGTGCTATAACAAGCACACAGCAATCATGATAAAGCCATTAAAAGTTATTATGGTGTGACAGAAATTATGATTTCTTTCTTTATTCTGTTGTTTTCTATTGAATCTAAATATTGTACCTCTTTTGCTCCATAAAGCACATATTGCACTGCAATGACAAAAAAAATTGACAGGTTGGAGAGGGCAGCAGTCTCACTTGAATGAGGTGTCTGTGGTATGCACTTGAAAGTAAAGGGTGTTTTTCTCACTAAAATATGATTCAATGTAGACTAATTAATGAATGCTTTAAACAGACATGGACACAGTGGCTGTTGCCTGCTGTGTTTGTGGGATAATTATCTGTAACAGATGAGATTATGGACAACATACTATTTATCTTATGCTCTGCACCGAGCCATGTATTCTGTCAAGGGAGCCACCTTGCAGCGAGATCTAGGGATCTGGTTTGAGGCGTTGCATGGATCAGCAGACACAACAGCTGCAGTAGTGCATTTATTGAGCATTATTCAGCAGGGGGTGGGGTGGGTGCTTGACTTGTCAAATCTGGGTCACAGTGGTATGTTACATCATATCACTCATTTCCCATTCTCATTCCATCTCTCTTTCCTTCCCATCCGCTAGGCTACGTAAGTATAGCCTATGATCATGTGGTGATGAAGTTGAGAATTACTGTGGTGATATATACAAGGCTTAAAATGATGAATCTCCATCACCCATGGTTGTATCTGTGAACCTGAAGTGAGAAATGCAGTGGCAAGAAGTGAAATCCCAAATAGACAAGCTATTAGGCCTACCTGGCTCCTACACACACAAGCACCTAGTGATGGTGTACCAAACATAAACAAATGAAATGGAGCTGTGAGTGTGCATGTGTTATTTATATTCTTTGTAGACTTCACTGATTTTCTTTAGCTTGTATGACCATATTTTCTCAATGATGCGACTGGGTATAAATGTAGGGCTTTATTCAAATTGAATCTAAAATCTCTGATGAAGTGTTGTCAAGTCTCCATCAACTCAGCTGATCCCAATGTATCGATTGATTTCAGTGCCAACAAAAATTGTATTTGAATCCCATCATTTTGAATTTATATTCAGATATTGAATTTGAATGTGTAATGCTTAAATTGAATCATTCATTTCATACATTTAACTTGTATTTCATGATTTCAAACTGAATTGAATGAATTCAAATACAATTTATTTTGGCACTGACTTTGAAACACTGAAATCACTCCATACCGATAACGGACACTATGTCAAAGATAAAACAAAGATTAGATTGGTTAAAATGAGATAGGTCATATTTGCAGGACTACTTGAAGCAGAAGGAAAATATAGTTTTGAATAGAGTACAGCTTATGTCAGAATTTACTTTTCGTAGCAGGCTAGGAGAACTTACGCAGCAAGTTATGAGAATTAGGTTGAGGTTAGGAAAAGAGTTAGGGTTAGCTAAAATGCCAAAATGTTCTACTTTTGACGTCAATTTGACATAAGCTGTATTCTAACTAGACATGATCGGAAAATATTTCAACAAAGCACATTTGAAATGTTCAGCTGAAGATGAAACAACTGGATGAAGAACATGAAGGAGCATTGGAAGTTTATTTTCAACAGAACATTTGAAATGTTCAGCTGAAGATGAAACAACTGGATGAAGAACATGAAGGAGCATTGGAAGTTTATTTTCAACAGGTTCAAAACACTTTGCTAACAGTTAGCTTCAGCTAGCTAACGTTTTCATTTCTACTGCGTGCTGTTGTCTCTTGTCTGTTTACTTTATTGCGAACTTTATTGCGAACTGGTGGTTTCTGTTTTTTCCAGATGTGATGGTGTGAGGCACTCTACCGCAAATGATGAAACTAGGAAAGTTATTGATATATATAGTACTCTGCTCCCCCCCTCTGTGTTGGCATTTCAGGGTCTCTCTTATCACTGAATGCTGAAGGCACTCACTTTTTCTGCCTATCCCCTGACATATTATCTCTGTGTTTCTGGAAGATGTCTCCGCTTCAAAATCTAATTTTATTAGTCACATGCGCCGAATACAACAGGTGTAGGTAGACCTTACAGTGAAATGCTTACTTAGGAGTCCCTAACCAACAATGCAGTTTAAACAAATCTGGATAAGAGTAATTAAAGAGCAGTAGTAAGATAGAACCTTATGAGGATCTGAGGACCCATGCCAAATCTTTTCAGTCTCCTGGGGGGGAATAGGTTTTGTCGTGCCCTCTTCACGACTGTCTTGGTATGTTTGGACCATGTTAGTTTGTTGGTGATGTGGACACCAAGAAACTTGAAGCTCTCAACCTGCTCCACTGCAGCCCCGTCAATGAGAATGGGGGAATGCTTGGTCCTCTTATTCCTGTAGTCAGGATCAGGCCTACCACTGTTATGTCGTCGGCAAACTTAATGATGGTGTTGGAGTCGTGCCTGGCCATGCAGTCATGAGTGAACAGGGAGTACAGGAGGGGTCTGAGCATGCACCCCTGAGGGGCCCTGTGTTGAGGATCAGCGTGGTGGATGTGTTGTTACACACGCTTGGATGTTGGTCCACACCCTCAGGTTCAAACTCTACAAGACAGCACTGCTATTCATTCCTTGGGAGACCTGCCAGCTCCAAGACCTCTGCATCCCTGTTGACAACTGCGTTGTGTCAACCTCACGAACCGTGAAGAACGTCAGACTGAAGTAGGCCGTCTTGGTGGATGTGCAATGAGGAGCCAGACAAGTATGCTAAGGTGCAATCTGCAGTTAACACAGGACAGGAGAAAATATAGAGGACATAACAAGATGGGAATATCTCTCCTGTGTGTGCTGTTGCCTTGAGGAGGCATGGACAGAAGGTGTTAAAGCGGAAATCGTTTGTGGTTGTTTTAGTGTGGTAGTTGTGGTTGTGCTTTAGTAATCCACCGGGTGCGCTGTTGTGTTTGTTTATTTTCATTGTTGAAGTGTAACTGTTGAAAACTGTTGAAGTGTTAACACAACCTCAGTCTGTGAAGACGAGATGTGATTTGATTTATTAAGATCCCCATTAGAAGATGCTAATGGCGACAGCTAGTCTTACTGGGGTCCGACACAATGAAAGACATGACAGACAAAAACAACTTTACAAATGACATTAACATGTATTGTGTGTGTGCATCTATCAGTTACATATACACTACTGGTCAAAAGTTTTAGAACACCCACTCATTCAAGAGTTTTTCTTTATTTTCTTCAACGACAAACTACTTCCCTTTAGCACCTTCTGCATTATAGAATAATAGTAAAGACAACAAAACTATGAAATTACACATAAACAAAAAAGTGCTAAACAAATCAAAATATATTTTATATTTGAAATTCTTCAAATAGCCACCCTTTGCCTTGATGACAGCTTCACACACTCTTGGCATTCTCTCAACCAGCTTCAGCTGGAATGCTTTTCTAACAGTCTTGAAGGAGCTCGCACAATGCTGAGCACTTGTTGGCTGCTTTTCCTTCACTCTGCGGTCTGACTCATCCCAAACCATCTCAATTTGGTTGAGGTCAGGGGATTGTGGAGGCCAGGTCATGTGATGCAGCACTCCATCCTTCTCCTTCCTGGTAAAATAGCCCTTACCCAGCCTGGAGGTGTGTTGGGTCATTGTCCTGTTGACAAACAAATGATAGTCCCACTAAACCCAAAACAGATGGGATGGCGTGCCGCTGCAGAATGCTGTGGTAGCCAACGTTGAATTGATGTCTGTGTCCAGTGGGATCTATCACACATCTTTTTTCAGGACAATATTATACAGGCAGGTAGCTTAGTGGTTAGAGCATTGGGCCAGCAATGAAAGGTTGCTAGATCAAATCCCTGCCTGGAGCTGACAAAGTAAAAATATGTCATCCTGCCCCTGAGGCAGTTTAAATCACTGTTCCTCAGCTGTCATTCTAAATAAAAATGTGTTCTTAACTGACTTGTCAAGTTAAACAAATGTTTTTTACTAATGATATCTTATTGCTTAATTTTAAACTTTAACAATGTGTTTTCTGCACAGGGTGACTGGGAGCTCTGAAGCCCAAAGCACAGAATTATGAGAGAAAATACAGTTCCTAAAATTGACATATTAGCCCGAGAATTAGACAAGCCTACCTTGAAATAACAAATTGTGTCCACTTAAGGACATTCTTTGAAAGGCCTATGCATTTTGGGAGTACTGTGTGTGCGCGCGTGCTTGTGTTTTTGCACGTGAGGGTACGTGACAGAGAATGGGAGGGTTGATGCATACAGTGCCCAGTTTAGCAGTTTGCTTGAATGACCCAGCGGCGCCACAAAGAGGCAGGGGTAGGGCTGTAGACTAGTCTGTCATCACACCGCGGTACCAGAGTCCGGAGAAAGAAACGCGAATATGAGCAAAGACAGTGAGTGTGTCTAGAGAGAATGGGAAAGGGAGAAACTGAGCGCATAGGCCTACAGCATCAGCAGCATCTGAAAAAGCAGAAGCAAACGCACGGTGTGTCATATTCCTGCGTATAACAGAGGAGGATGGAGACTTTCCCGTTGAGCCAGAGATCTGGACTGATAAGATTATATGTTTGTGGATAGCCTACCAATAGGAAAAGGTGTTTTCTGGAGGTTTGAGGACAGCGAAGGTCCATCACCTTCAACTGCCCCGTCAATCTAATTTCAAGGAGCCACATCATAAGAAACTACCTGGAGAACTGGCATTTTGGAGGATATTATCGGGTTTATTGTTAAATTCATGTAGCAAAACAAAAAACAAAAGGTTTTATCATTTGTATGTTTACCAGTATGATGAACTCTTTTTTTGATTCTTCGCCTGCTGCTATGATTGCTACAATTCCTGTCAGCGGTATGTCCACTGCTGGGACGGGCGCTGTAACCAGTGCGCTTCGAAATGATTTGGGGTCCAATATTCACGTCCTGAAGACTCTGAACCTGCGGTTTCGCTGTTTTCTTGCCAAAGTTCATGAATTAGAGCGGAGAAACAAATTATTAGAGAACCAACTGCAGCAAGCCTTGGATCAACAACGATACCAAGTATACACTCGTGAAGTAGCTGTCCAAACCGACTCTCCTGAATCCCGACTGCCTGGTACCATTTGGAGTTTCACGCACGTGAGAAGACACGGAGAGCGCTATGAGACTCTCCAGGGCCCTGGTGTATCCTGGAATCATCCGGACGGTGTTGGGGTCCAAATCGATACCATCACCCCAGAAATACGAGCTCTGTATAATGTGTTGGCTAAAGTCAAACGAGAGAGAGATGAATACAAGAGAAAGTAAGTAGCCTACCAACAAACTACTGCACTGAATTGAATTGCAGCAGTTAAAGCCCTGACGGACTATTTTTTTATTCAGGTAGGAATGAATGAAATACGCCATGGGTAGAGAAACTGCAACTCTCAATACCTCCCATGTGCCTATATTTTTTTAAAGAGGCAGTCAGCAGTTGAAACAATACCAAAGCCTTCTCACAGCCCCTGTTTCTGTAAAATGCAGAGGGATGGGGCTGGAGAAATATAACCAAATTCATAGACAGAGCTATGGATGCAAGGACTGAACATACATTATATACAAATAATAGAGGCTCTAAGGTGTTTAACATTGACTTTGTTTAGAAACATTGGAGTAAAACAAGCTGATATTTTGGGTTCTGATGGAGTACAACATTTGAACTGAGCTCAAATCAAATGTTATTTGTCACATACACATGGTTAGCAGATGTTAATGTGAGTGCAGAGAAATGCTTGTGCTTCTAGTTCCGACCATGCAGTAATATCTAACAAGTAATCTAACCTAACAATTTCACAACAACTACCTTATACACACAAGTGTAAAGGAATGAATAAGATTATGTACATAAAAAAATATGATTGAGCGATGGCCCAAACGGCATAGGCAAGATGCAGTAGATGGTATAGAGTACAGTATATACATATGAGATGAGTCATGTAGGGTATGTAAACATTATATAAAGTGGCATTGTTTAAAGTGGCTAGTGATTTATTACATCAATTTTTTCATTATTAAAGTGGCTAGAGATGAGTCAGTATGTTGGCAGCAGCCACTCAATGTTAGTGATGGCTGTTTAACAGTTTGATGGCCTTGAGATAGAAGCTGTTTTTCAGTCTCTCGGTCCCCGCCTATACTGACCTCGCTGTCTGGATGATAGCTGGGTGAACAGGCAGTGGCTCGGGTGGTTGTTGTCCTTGATGAACTTTTTGGCCTTCCTGTGACATCGGGTGGTGTAGGTGTCCTGGAGGGCAGGTAGTTTGCCCCCGGTGATGCGTTGTGCAGACCTCACTACCCTCTGGAGACCCTTACGGTTGTGGGCGGAGCAGTTGCCGTACCAGGTGGTGATACAGCCCGACAGGATGCTCTCGCTTGTGCATCTGTAATGGTTTGTGAGTGTTTTTGGTGACAAGCCAAATTTCTTCAGCCTCCTGAGATTGAAGAGGCGCTGTTGCGCCTTCTTCACCACGCTGTCTATGTGGGTGGACCATTTCAGTTTGTCTATGACGTGTACACCGAGGAACTTAAAACTTTCCACCTTCACTGCTCACCCGTCGATGTGGATAGGGGGCTGCTCCCTCTGCTGTTTCCTGAAGTCCACGATCATCTCCTTGGTTTTGTTGACATTGAGTGTGAGGTCATTTTCCTGACACCACACTCCGAGGGCCCTCACCTCCTCCCTGTAGGCCGTCTCGTCGTTGTTGGTAATCAAGCCTACCACTGTAGTGTCGTCTGCAAACTTGATGATTGAGTTGGAGGCGTGCATGGCCACGCAGTCATGGGTGAACAGGGAGTACAGGAGAGGGCTCAGAACGCACCCTTGTGGGGCCCCAGTGTTGAGGATCAGCGGGGTGGAGATGTTGTTACCTACCCTCACCACCTGGGGGCGGCCCGTCAGGAAGTCCAGGACCCAGTTGCACAGGGCGGGGTCGAGACCCAGGGTCTCGAGCTTAATGACGAGTTTGGAGGGTACTATGGTGTTAAATGCTGAGCTGTAGTCGAGGAACAGCATTCTTACATAGGTATTCCTCTTGTCCAGATGGGTTAGGGCAGTGTGCAGTGGGATTGCGATTGCGTCTTCTGTGGACCTATTGGGGCGGTAAGCAAATTGGAGTGGGTCTAGGGTGTCAGGTAGGGTGGAGGTGATATGGTCCTTGGCTAGTCTCTTAAAGCACTTCATGATGACGGAAGTGAGTGCTACGGGGCGATAGTCATTTAGCTCAGTTACCTTAGCTTTCTTGGGAACAGGAACAATGGTGGCCTTCTTGAAGCATGTGGGAACAGCAGACTGGGATAAGGATTGATTGAATATGTCCGTAAGCACACCAGGCAGCTGGTCTGCGCATGCTCTTGAGGATGAAGACATTGTGTTCCGCGACAGGGCTGGTTTTCCTTTTGTAGTCTGTGATTGACTGTAGACCCTGGCACATACCTCTCGTGTCTGAGCCATTGAATTGCGACTCTACTTTGTCTCTATACTGACGTGTAGCTTGTTTGATTGCCTTACGGAGGGAATAGCTACACTGTTTGTATTCGGTCATGTTTCCGGTCACCTTGCCCTGATTAAAAGCAGTGGTTGGCATCTTCAGTTTTGCCCGAATACTGCCATCAATCCACGGTTTCTGGTTGGAGAATGTTTTAATAGACGCTGTGGGTACAACATCACCGATGCACTTGCTAATAAACTCGCTCACTGAATCAGCGTATTCATCAATGTTATTGTCCGACGCTATGTAGAACATATCCCAGTCCACGATGCATTTATAAGTTATAATCTTCAAGAATCAATGGGTACATATCATTAATTTATAAATCAGAAAATGTATGTAGCAACTTTCGTTTGCCCCTTTAAAGGGGGATGGATGCATTGCTTACCTGAAATATTTGGCAGCCAAACAGCAAGCAACAAGGGTATTGTACCTCTTGCCAAAACCATGCAATTGCATTGCACAATCTACCTCCATTAAGTTTGAATTCAGGACAGATTTGTTGAAACCAGTTTCAAATATTTAATTGTCATCATGTTTAATATGAACCATGATTGGTTGACCCATGAGCAGTTATGTGGCCTGTAGGCCAGAAGGTGCTGTTATCATGGTGAGATGATAGAAATGATAAAGAATATAGCTAAAAGAAGCCAGAGTTCATACTGTATTGGTTTGCAGTGTTACTGGTACAGTAATAGATACAGCGAGAATGTTGAAACTAGAGGGTACGTCTGAGGAAAAATAGTGGGTGCACTTCATTTAAATTGAACACTCATTTTAAACCTGATTACACTGTCTTAATGGAGTTCACCATGGTAGAATGGTTCATGGTGTGGATGTCCCATCCAACCCCCACTTCCTCTTTGCTCACACTAATGTAATTTCCCAAAGGATTCACTGCAGCCTCCCTGGCCCACGTCACAACTGGCCGCCATGGCTGGCTACTGCAGGAATCCCTGCCAATCGCCTCTGTTTCCTCATGATTTAACCAGGGAAGGATTAAATAACTGAACTAAGAGTTTGGCTATGGAATAGACTCACTTCCAGGTCCCCATAATGACTCACTGACACAGGATGATGAAGTCATGAACTGTGTTTAGTAATTTTTAATTTTTATTTTAAACTTTATTTAACTATGCAAGTCAGTTAAGAACAAATTCCTATTTACAATGATGGCCGCAGGTAGCCTAGTGGAGGGTGATCTTATTGGTAAAGTAGACAATTTGTAACTCTGCTACAAATGACCGACAAGGCATGGAACAATCTTGCAAAGATCAGCTCACATTATGTTTGGGAGATACCAGCTCCATGTACTTTAGACATTTCTGAAGTTAAGATTAAAAAAACGTCCTAGGCCCAATGTTTTCATTGCTAAATTAGGGAGTCAGTAGCTGTCAGTTGAGGGCCCAGATATACCCCTGTCAGAACCACACGTGGAGTCATACATTTAACTGTTAGGCTTCAGACACTATTCATGTTCTTTAGATGCATCTCAGAAAATAGAATAGCAATTCATTCTGAGAGGCAAGATTCAATTTCCTGCTGTGCAGTATTAAATGGATGTAACATTCAAGAATGCATGATGACAAGTCAACTGAGTAGAATATGCTGTCAAAAGACTGGCCTAATAGCCCACTAACTGTAGCCACCCTTTTCTCCACCCCTCCCTGTCTCATGCAGACTGCTTTGTAAAGCTTATTCAATCCTACTGGAGAGGCCCTGCACCTTCAGCCTAGTGTGCTGATTTAATTAAGCTTTTTGAGTGTGGACACACCATGAGATGGATTCCCAAAGTATTCATATGTTGATAATTCACTTCTTTACAATGCAACCTTACCAAATCCGGCGTCCATTTTGTAAGCTTCAGGAAAAACAGAATGATTTGTCACCAGCCATCACGTTACACAATATTGATATACTGTGTCTATGGAATTAGTATGGACAGGATTTTTTTCATACCAGATTTGGGAAACTAAGTATCTGTAGAGACATGGCAAGAAGTAGAAGAAGAAGAAGACTACGGTTTGCAACTGCACATGGGGACAAAGATCATACTTTTTGGAGAATTGTCCTCTGGTCTGATGAAACAAAAATAGAACTGTTTGGCCATAATGACCATTGTTATGTTTGGAGGAAAAAGGGGGAAGCTTGCAAGCCGAAGACCACCATCCCAACCGTGAAGCCCGGGGGTGGCCGCATCATGTTGTGGGGGTGCTTTGCTGCAGGAGGGACTGGTGCACTTCACAAAAAGATGGCATCATGAGGAAGGGAAATTATGTGGATATATTGAAGCAACATCTCAAGACATCAGTCAGGAAGTTAAAGCTTGGTTGCAAATGGGTCTTCCAAATGGACAATGACCCCAAGCATACTTCCAATGTTATGGAAAAATGTCTTAAGGACAACAAAGTCAAGGTATTGGAGTGGCCATCACAAAGCCCTGACCTCAATCCCATAGAACATTTTTGGGCAGAACTGAAAATGTGTTTGCGAGCAAGGAGGCCTACAAACTTGACTCAGTTACACCAGCTCTGTCAGGAGAAATGGGCCAAAATTCACCCAAATTATTGTGGGAAGCTTGTGGAAGGCTACCTGAAACGTTTGACAGAAGTTAAACAATTTAAAGGCAATGCTACCAAGTACTAACTGAGTGTATGTAAACTTCTGACCCACTGGGAAAGTGATGAAAGAATAAAAGCTGAAATAAATCATTCTCTCTACTATTATTCTGACATTTCATATTCTTAAAATATAGTGGTGATCCTAACTGACCTAAGACAGGGACATTTTACTAGGATTAAATGTCAGGAATTGTGAAAATCTAAGTTCAAATGTATTTGGCTAAGGTGTATGTAAACTTCCGACTTCAACTGTATATACTACCGGTCAAAAGTTTTCGAACACTCACTCATTCAAGGGTTTTTCTATATTTTACTATTTTCTACATTGTATAATAATAGTGAAGACATCAAAACTACCAAATAACACATATGGAATCATGTAGTAACCAAAAAAGTGTTTAACAAAACAAAATATATGTTATATTTCAGATTCTTCACATAGCTACCCTTTGCCTTGATGACAGCTTAGCACATTTTTGGCATTCTCTCAACCAGCTTCATGAGGTAGTCACTTGGAAAGCATTTCAATGAACAGGTGTGCCTTCTTAAAAATGTATTTCTGGAATGTCTTTCCTTAATGCGTTTGAGCCAATCAGTTGTGTTGTGACAAGGTAGGTCAATTTCTTCAACAAATGATCAGGTCTATATAATTATCAAACATGCATTAGTAATGGAAAGGAAACATACTTTTTTTAAGTATTAAAAAATACTTCTTTAGCAATACAATTTGGAGGCAGAAGTTGGTACAGAGTTCAGTATAACAGTATATGATACTTTCTTCCCAAGTTCTGCAAAATGTCTAAGACATCCTGTAACATATAGCCTCCCCAATCAACAATACATAACTTTCCCTGGCAACAACATTTTAATAAATCTGACCTCCCCCTGATAGCAGGAACCATCTTATCAGCAAGTAAAAACTCAGAAGTGGGTTTGACCGAAACTTGACCTTTCATCACAAGTATAGGGTCATGACAAGGTGAACGAGTGTAAGCATCTTCTGACAGGGGGCTGGTTTCATCAGGTCTTTGGCAGACTTGTGTTCTCAGAAAACCAGATAACCACGGTGGGATCCAGAAAGGAGAAGTCTGAATTTAGTTGCCTTCTGATAGTGTCTGAAGGTCACACCACTCAACAACAGGTTTTAAAACCAGTTGAGTCTATGGGGGCGCTATTTCATTATTGGATAAAAAAACGTGCCCGTTTTAAGCGCAATATTTTGTCACGAAAAGATGCTCGACTATGCATATAATTGACAGCTTTGGAAGGAAAACAGTCTGACATTTCCAAAACTGCAAAGATATTATCTGTGAGTGCCACAGAACTCATGCTACAGGCGAAACCAAGATGAAACTTCAAACAGGAAATGAGCAGAATTTCTGAGGCTCTGTTTTCCATTGTCTCCTTATATGGCTGTGAATGCACCAGGAACGAGCCTGCCCTTTCTGTCGTTTCTTCAAGATGTCTGCAGCATTGTGACGTATTTGTAGGCATATCATTGGAAGATTGGCCATAAGAGACTACATTTTCCAGGGGTCCACCCGGTGTCCTTTATCTAAATTGGTGCGTAATCTTCAGCTGCAGGCATTTTCTCCTGGGATTCAGAACAGAAAGCACACTTCCACGAACGATATATTATCGAAGAGATATGTGAAAAACACCTCGAGGATTGGTTCTAAACAATGTTTGCCATGTTTCAGTCGATATTATGGAGTTAATTTGGAAAAAAGTTTGGCGTTTTCGTTTTCTGGATTTTCATTTTTTTTTGGTAGCCAAACGTGACGCACCAAACGGAGCAATTTCTCCTAAACAAATAATCTTTCAGGAAAAACTGAACATTTGCTATCTAACAGAGTCTCCTCATTGAAAACATCTGAAGTTCTTCAAAGGTAAATTATTTTATTTTAATGGTTTTCTGTTTTTTGTGAAAATGTTGCCTGCTGAATGCTAACGCTAACGCTAACGCTAAATGCTACGCTAGCTAGCTACTGTTACACAAATTATTGTTTTCCTATGGTTGAGAAGCATATTTTGAAAATCTGAGATTACAGTGTTGTTAACAAAAGGCTAAGCTTGAGAGCTAGCATATTTATTTCATTTCATTTGCGATTTTCATGAATAGTTAACGTTGCGTTATGGTAATGAGCTTGAGGCTGTATTCACGATCCCGGATCCGGGATGGCTAAGTGCTAGAGGTTCACACACACACACACACACACACACACACACACACACACACAGAGGTCTCCTTAAGAGGAGACCTTACGTTTTATCATATCATCATTTATTAACCCCTTAAAAGGTATAAGGCCTTGGTTTAACCCTCTTCATTCCCCCCTTTGAGGCTACCAGGTCTCAACAAAAGCAAAGCAAGTCAAGCATAGTAATTATAAGAATCATCCATAAAAGGTGTATTAGATTGCAAGCAATCCTCAGGAGATTGAGGATAGAAATAAGGGTTTGGAGGATGAGGAACATGAAGCATAAACATGCCTGGCATGGCCTTATGAAAACAACTTAAATCCAAAATGTCCTAGTTTATCTTTCAACCACCCAAACAGGAACCAGGATTCTCTCTTGTGGGGGTGTAGGTGTCAGCCAACTGTTAATTCTTTCAAAATCTTAGTCATATTATCAGAGGAGTCAGGGAGAAGCATAACACAGTCAGTGGGGGAAATATAATTTAGGGTCCGGCAATATCCCCCCTCCTTATCCAGGATGTAGTCTAATGCATAGCCTGGCTGTAACAGCTTTAAGATTCTGAACATCAGTAGAAAGAAGGGCAAAACCAGCAATAGTCAAATTCATATGGGCCTGCATGGAGTAGGTGATGTTGTTAATCCAATCACCTAACACTTTAATTCCAACCCCTGGGAAGAGTGCCAATTCGAACGGTTCACCATTGCTAAGAGAAAATCTACTAGCCAAGCCATTATCTGCCATTGCTCATTTCACATGGCTACTACGGTGCGCTGTGGAGTTAGACTTAACCTTCAATAGGGTCAGCAGGGGTATGGTTGCGACTTGAATTTGAGCTTGGCCTAAATAACAGCAACCATCCCACACATTAGGCAATTCTAAGTAGCCATTGTCACCGCAAACCCACATAAACCCATTAGGAGCTCTCAATCCAGACCCTATAACGGATATCGGTATTCCAGTTTTAGAGTCAGAGAAGGTTAATGCATAATTCATATTAAGGGAAGGTTCGGTAGTTGGTGGCACACCCGCGTAACACCTACAGCTGTCTGAAAAGCCCATGGTAGTACTACCTCTACCACAAAGACAAAGCTAGGGTTCGGTTACAGGTCTCAAATTATTCAAGACAGGTTCTCTCTTGTTATTTCCAATTGCCAAAGGCAGTGGATGAATGGGATATTTAGGACATTCAATAGCAGAGGAGCCATTATATAACTTAGAGGCATACTTACTACCCCTAAACATAAGGGCGGGTCCTAGACTAAGGCTCTGGATGGACCCATTACTAGGGAGTATATTTCTCATTCTGGCACATGGATTGGTAACCTGACCAGAAACCTTATGAGAGCCAATAGTATGGTTAATCGTGGTGGAATACTATTTGGAGACATATAATTGGATGCATCTGGGTTGATTCCTAGCTGTCTTAACTTGTTGGAGGATGTATGGTAGGACACTGCATGCGATAGACGTACTTAGCAATGTGACTACAATTGATCCAAACAATTCACTCTGACTGAGTTTTTGAAAAATGACTACATACGAACCACTAGGCGTGGCTTGTCGGCTCAGGTTCTGAACTATATTTACCCATTGGTTACTGGTTTTCAATTGATTCCTTTGGATCTCTATTCCCCCCAACAGAGGCTGCTAGTGGCTGAAAAGAAGTATCAAAAACATGTACCTCAAAGGTTTAGCCCAAGTTTTATTTTTGACAATGTAACCATAGTGGTCATGTGTAACAACATCTGGGTCCGGGTGTGCACTCTTATCTGTTATGATGGTTGGGGCGTCTTTTGCCAGCGTGATAGGTGGTGCCACTCCTGGCGCTCCTGAACCTTCACTGCTGTGGGTGTTGCTGCGATGACCTGGTACGGACCCATCCATCTTGGGTGGTTCCATTTTCGTTTGTGGACCTTTTAGCTTGATCCATTCTCCAACGTCAACAGGTAGGCTGTCTGGGTCACCCTGTTCTGGAACTTCCTGGGCCTTCCTGTATTGGGAATACAAAAACCTAACAGCATGGGTTAGTTCCTTCATATATTTACCCAAATCATCATCCAGTGCAGTCAGGTTTGTCAGTTTTGAAGTCATTGGTCTGTTTAAAGGAACGTTCATTGAACGGCCAATTAAGAGCCCATGTGGGCTAAGCTCTGTTCCGCGGTTTATACTATTGCTCATTTTCATCAAGACTAAGCGGAGACACTCTACCCATGACGTTCCTGTGGAGTGGCATGCTTTGGCAAGCCCCCCTTTTATGGTTTGATTAGCCCTCTCAGTAATCACTTTACTTTGTGGGTGGTAGATAAAAAACAAACTTCTAATCTATCCCCAATTGGGCAGCCACCTGTGCAACCACATCTCGTGTGAAATGGGTGTCATTGTCTGCAGAAAGAACTTCCGGAATACCAAATCTAGGGATAATTTCCCTTACCGGAAGTTTTGCTACCGTTTTAGCATCACATTGAACAGTTGGAAATGCTTCAACCCACCTGGTAAATCAAGAAAGGTTGACTGAATAATCTGATTACCAATGCTTAGAGAAAGGCACTATCAGGTTTTTTTTTATTTAAAACAATCTGTAATCTGTAAATCTGTAAATCTTAGCTTCTTAATTAACCAGCTTATCTATATGTTTTTAAACGTCAAATCCATATCAATCCAAATGCCAAAGTATTTATAACACGTTCGATTGGAGAACATCCTAATGAGTGAACATGTAGTTCATCTGAAACAATGTATTTATTTTTGCCTGTATTAAGTTTTAAATCAGCAAGGGATTCCTGCATTGCTATAAAATCTGACTGTAGTGTTGACACAGTTGGGGCAATAGCATAAATAAAAGTATCAACCGCATATAGATGAAATTGACATTTTTTAAACAGATTGATGGTGTCAATGGTGTTTATATAAATATTGACGAAAACCCCTGTGGGACACCTTTTATATACTTCAATAAATTCAGATGGCCTGAGTTCTGTCACTAAGATAATCATGAAACCATAAACAGGCGTCAGAGCTCCGACCTATCGAGGACAGTTTATTTAATAAAATAGCATGATCAACATTATCAAAAGCATTTGACAGGTCCACAAACAAAGCAGCACATTTCATTTTAGTGTCTAAAGCATTCGCTCATCTGAGCTATCTTTGTTGCAGGTGCATGGTAACAGTTGAATAAGATGAGAAAAACATAAGAAACCCGCACACCGCTCTTTATTAAGCTTTACATATCGGCCTCAAGGCCTTCGTCAGAGCTTTTGTGTCTAAAGCATTGACAAGATCATTAACAACTAAAGTGTTTGCTGTAATAGTGCTATGCCCAGGCCTAAACCCTGATAGGTTTATATTATAAATACATTTCTCAGATATAAAAAAAGCAAAGTTGTGCATTTACCAAGGATTCAAGAATCTTAGCTAGAAAAGGAAGCCTTGAAATGGGACGATAATTATTAAGATCTCTACTATCCCGCCCTTTTGGAGTGGCAGCACAAGAGATGATTTTGGAATATTTCCTGATAATGGTAAATAAAAAAGGTGGGTTATTGAGCCAACAATGATGGTCGCTGCACAGTTAAGCAGACTGGGAACCAATTGTTCGGTCCCTGTGGATTTATTGTTATTATTTATTGTCTATTGCTAGCAAAGCATCCAGGACTTATTTTTCTGTAAATAGCCTAAAAGAAAAGCTTTGACTATAATTTCTCTAATCATTCAGCAAGTTTCTTCTATCAGTATCCAGCCCAATATCATTGTGAATAGACTTAGAAGTTATTTCAAAGAGAGAGCCCGCTTAAATAAAATTGTGATTTACAGTGCCTTGCAAAAGTATTCATCCCCCTTGGCGTTTTTCCTATTTTGTTGCATTACAACCTGTAATTTAAATTGATTTTTATTTGGATTCCATGTAATGGACATACACAAAATAGTCCAAAGTGGTGAAGTGAAATGAAAAAAATAACTTGTTTTAAAAAATACAAATGGAAAATGGAAAAGTGGTGCTATGTAGCCCCTAAATAAGATCTGGTGCAACCAAATAAAGTCCACCTGTGTGCAATCTAAGTGTCACATAATCTGTCACATGGTCTCACTATATATACACCTGTTCTGAAAGGTCCCAGAGTCTGCAACACCACTAAGCAAGGGGTACCACCAAGCTAGCGGCACCATGAAGACCAATAAGCTCTCCAAACAGGGCAGTGACAAAGTTGTGGAGAAGTACAAATCAGGGTTGGGTTCTAAAAAAATATCAGAAACTTTGAACATCCCACGGAGCACCATTAAAGCAATTGTTAAAAAACTGAAATAATATGGCACCACAACAAACCTGCCAAGAGAGGGCCGCCCATCAAAACTCACAGACCAGGCAAGGAGGGCATTAATCAGAGAGGCAACAAAGAGACAAAAGATAACCCTGAAGGAGCTGCAAAGCTCCACAGAAGATATTGGAGTATCTGTCCATCTGACAACTTTAAGCTGTACATTCCACAGAGCTGGGCAAGAGTGGAATAGTGGACAGAAAAAAAGCCATTGCTTAAAGAAAAAAATAAGAAAACACATTTGGTGTTCACCAAAAGGCATGTGAGAGACCCCCGAAACACTTTGAAAAAAGTACTCTGGTCAGATGAGACTAAAATTGAGCTTTTTGACCATCAAGGAAAATGCTGTCTGGCGCAAACCCAACACCTCTCATCACCCTGAGAACACCATCCCCACAGTGAAGCATGGTGGTGGCAGCATCATGCTGTGGGGATGTTTTTACATCGGCAGGGACTGTGAAACTGGTCAAAATTGAAGGAATGATGGATGGCGCTAAATACAGGGACATTCTTGAGGGAAACCTGTTTCAGTCTTCCAGAGATTTGAGACTGAGACGGAGGTTCACCTTCCAATAGGACAATGACCGTAAGCATACTGCTAAAGCAACACTCGAGTGGTTTAAGAGGAAACAATTAAATGTATTGGAATGGCCTAGTCAAGGCCCAGACCTCAATCCAATTGAGAATCTGTGGTATGACTTGAAGATTGCTGTACACCAGTGGAACCCATCAAACTTGAAGGAGCTGGAGAAGATTTGCCTTGAAGAATGGGCAAAAATCCCAGTGGCTAGATGTGCCAAGCTTATAGAGACATACCCAAAGAGACTTGCAGCTATAATTTTTGAAAAAGGTGGCTCTACAAAAAGAAAATCCATTTTAATTCCAGGTTGTAAGGCAATAAAATAGGAAAAATGCCAAGGGGGTGAATACTTTCGCAAGCCACTGTAATTCATCAATGATGGCCTTTTTTGAGGCCAGTGTCTGAATTAATTTGTTGTGGCAGAGAGGAGGAAGTAGAACCCTTCAGGGATTTGACAGTTTTCCAGTGTTTGGCTGCCATTAGAATCCAAAAGAGTGATTACATAATAATCAGATTGAGCGTTTCTGATTGGATCACTTACAAAGGGACTCATCAGTTGCTTAAAAGCTTGCCAGTCCGGGCCTAAGCCTGTGTTCCTGGCCTTGACCCAAGCAGAATGAGTTCTGATAATTCCGGAGTGTACCAGGCATTTCATCTACCTTTAACTCTTTATTTTCTGAAGGGAGCATGATTATCCACAAAAGTATTGAAGACATTTGCAAAAAGGCACAAAGCTAAATCAGGTTCAGGGATACCTGAAATACAATAAAGGTCACTAAAATAAAGATCATATAAAAAAGCCTGTTCAATTAAGTTTTTGAACTTCCTCTTTGTGGTGACACAAGGCTTATGGTCACTAACGTCTTGGGCGAAGACACCAATAGAAACATATTTCTCTGGTGTATTCATTAAAATAAGATCAATCAGAGTTGACTTTGGGCTGTGTAGTCACAAACTGGGTTAAGTTTTGATCATTACATGTCTTTTAGGTTGTCTGAAGCCTGCAACTTCCAATAATAATAATAATAATAATAATAATAATAATACATTCTGATTTAATAAAAGAAGATAAACTAGTTAACTTCTCGAGTGCACAAAGGTTTTCCCGAGGGAGGATGGTAGGCCCCTATAACAGTTATGGCTGCATTCTTCCCCAGACAAAAGCTTAAAGATATTGGCTACATTATTTTGGCAAGGGAAATTGATTTCAGTAAAGAGACAGTGAAATAATTTTTTATAAGAATGGCCACTCCACCACCTCTACCCTGTCTGTCATCACTGAACACATTATAACCCTCAATATTAAATATCAGTGTCCAGAATGTCCCCAGAGAGCCAAGTTTCAGTCAACACCAGAATGTCTGGATTTGTCTGCATAGCCTAAATCTTAATGTAATCCAGTTTAGAAAGTCAGCTTTTCAGATGCATCAACCCAGGTCCTTTAAGATTTTTAAAGACACATGTGGTCTCCATCTCAAACAAGCTACGTTCAATAGGTGGTTACAGGTCCTGTCTGATATTGATATAGTTGGTATGGCCTAAGATTGCATAGAACTGCACAATTTGGTCTGTCCCTATTAGTAACAGAGGATGGAGTAGAAATTAAAATAACTTTTCCAAGGTTAGGCCCGTCGGGCCTGAGGCCACAGCCAATTTCAATATGAGGAACTCTCCGAGTAACCAGTGATGGAATGTTATAAACTGACTTACATGGGCCTTGGTTGCTATAGTGCAACAGCCCAAGCCCTCTAGGTGATTTGAAAACCGAGGGGATATTCAAGTTTATGGAATTCACATTTGAACTTAAAGCACTGGGTGAGCAGACCACAGTGGGCTTCTCTTTTGAGATAACAATAGCATGCTGGAATATATGGACAGGAAGGATACATGTCTTTCATGTTGACAAATGAGAATAGAAAGATAGGTGACCAGGGTTATTGCCAGTGCCCCAGTTCAGATGCTGAATGTCATCCATAATACCAAAGCAATGGTTGAGTATAAGAACCATAAACATAGAAAGAACCACATCTCTAAACCTATAATGAAAATGGCATTTGAACTCCATCCCAATCACTGACACGGGAGAGAGAGAGAGGGAGAGAGAGAGAGAGAAGGAGAAAAGCAAGGTCCTTGTCCAATGTCCCTTTTTATTGGCAATAAAGTGTGTGTGTGTATGGGTGTGTGTGTTGCCTGTTGTGGAAGTTTGGTGTTTTTATTGTAATGTAGTATCCCTTTAGTGTATTTTTTTATTGAATGGCGAGCAGGTTTCACACAGGCTGTGTGTGTGTGTGTGTGTGTGTGTGAGAGAACTTCAAATGTGAAAGAGAGAATGAAATTAGAGTTGTAAATGGGCAATAAGCTGCCTACTAGGGTCTGATGTACTGTAGTTGCATGGGTGCTTCTATTTCAATGAGTCTTGTAGTGGGATGTTACACAATTTCTATGTACAGTTGTGATCACCCAGGTTTTGATCCTGTAACATCTGCACAACTCAATACCCTGTTATGCTTGTGAGCTAATCCTTACAGTAGGCATAAACTCTGCAAGCTAACATGAGTCTTCAGGACTAAGGCAAGGTTGCTCGTCATGTGACCATTGTTCACCGAACCACCTCCGCTACACAATGTTTACTGCAGCAGTTCAGACACAGTGTAGCCCTCAACAACAAAAGGGGACCTGTTCCCAACCCCATACAGTGCAGGCAGGCAGCACAGCTCTTCGCGACAGTCAGTTTCTTCCTGCATTAATAATTGAAGGAAGCTGAATTTAGCTGCATCGCTGTGTGTAGATCAATGAGATGAGAATCCTGAGGAGACACTTTCTCTCTGCTTTGATCTCTCTGCTGCTGCTCAGGAGATGAAAGGGCTAATTGGGCTTGTTGGGTTCAGCAAAGGGAGGACAAAGACCTGCCTAGTGGAAAACCTAATATGGCTAATTACAGAGCACAATAATCTCAGGTTTTAAGTTGTAACTTTATTCCATACATAATTTTGCATTATGTGTGCAAACCTTTTTGCACTGTTGTGGTCTGCTATGTGTAATTCACATCTGCTGTTCAGGTGGCCTGTTCCACCCAGTAGTCAGTCAGTTCTACACTACAAATTAGGGGTTCAACAAGGGTTCTTCTAAGATTCTCAAAGTTCTTTGAAGAACCTTCTGGAGGTACTGAAAATTGTCCCCAGAAGGTTCTTCCAAGAACCCCATAGGGGGTGGGGTTCATTGTGGAACCTCCTTAGTTGGTGGGGTTTCTTGCAGGAACCGAACTGCCCAACTGAAAAATGTGGATTTGAATTTGAAAGGACAGCAGGTGCAGGCACTGAACAATTTTAAGATCTCCTCAATTTAAGGTAAGGTTTGTCCCTTGTATGATCTAAATTTATATTGTTTTATGATGATACCATCTATCTTTTTATATTTGTGACAATCTTTCTAAAACAGAAAATGGACACAATTCAATGGATATCAATCAATAAAGAGGTAAGAATATGTAGGCTATAAGAAATATGGCTAGCTGTATTGCAGATGACTGAACTGCTCACTTTTGTTTCTGTGTCTGCAGGAATACAGACGAGGAGGCATACCAAAGTACAGTACCAGTCAAATGTTTGGACACACCTATTCATTCCAGGGTTGTTCTTTATTTTTTATATTTTCTACATTGTAGAATAATAGTGAAGACATCAAAACGATGAAAAAACACATTGAATCATGTAGTAACCAAAAAAGGGTTAAACAAATCCAAATATATTTTATATTTGAGATTCTTCAAAGTAGCCACCCTTTGCCTTGATGACAGCTTTGCACACTCTTGGCATTCTCTCAACCAGCTTCATGAGTTAGTCATCTGGAATGCATTTCATTGACAGGTGTACCTTCTTAAAAATTACATTTGTAGAATCTCTTTCTTTCTTAATATGTTTGAGCCAATCAGTTGTGTTGCGACAAGGTAGGGTTGGTATACAGAAGATCTCCCTATTTGGTAAAAGACAAAGTCCATATTATGGCAAGAACAGCTCAAATATCCAAAGAGAAATGACAGTCCATCATTACTTTAAAACATCAAAGTCAGTCAATACGGAACATTTCAAGAACTTTGGAAAGTTTCTTCAATGCAGTTGCAAAAACCAGCAAGCGCTATGATGAAACTGGCTCTCATGAGGACCACCACAGGAAAGGAGGACCCAGAGTTACCTCTGCTGCAGAGGATGAGTTCATTAGAGTTACCAGCCTCAGAAATTGCACCCCAAATAAATGCATCACAGAGTTCAAGTGACAGACCCATCTCAACATCAACTGTTCAGAGGAGACTGCGTGAATCAGGCCTTCATGGTCGAATTGCTGCAAATAAACTACTACCAAAGGGCACCAATAATAAGAAGAGACTTTCTTGGGCCAAGAAACACGAGCAATGGATATTAGACCGGTGGAAATCTGTCCTTTGGTCTGATGAGTCCAAATTTGAGATTTTTTGATCCAACCGCTGTGTTTTTGTGAGACGCAGAGTAGCTGAACGGATGAACTCCGCATGTGTGGTTCCCATTGTGAAGCATGGAGGAGGAGGTGGGATGGTGTGGGGGTGCTTTGCTGGTGACACTGTCTGTGATTTATTTAGAATTCAAGGCACACTTAACCAACATGGCATTCTGCAGCGATGCGCCATTCCATCTGGTTTGGGTTTAGTGGGACTATCATTTGCTTTTCAACAGGACAATGAGCCAACACACCTCCAGGCTGTGTAAGGGCTATTTTACCAAGAAGGAGAGTGATGGAGTGCTGCATCAGATGACCTGGCCTCCACAATCACCTGACCTCAACCTAATTGAGATGGTTTGGGATGAGTTGGACCGCAGAGAGCAGGAAAGCAGCCAGCAAGTGCTCAGTATATGTGGGAACTGCTTCAAGACTGTTGGAAAAGCATTCCCGGTGAAGCTGGTTGAGAGAATGCCAAGAGAGTGTCCAAAGCCTCAAGGCAAAGGGTGGCTACTTTGAAGAATCTCAAATATAAAGTATATTTTGATTTGTTTAACCTTTTTGGTAACTACATGATTAAGTATGTGTTATTTCATAATTTTGATGTCTTTACTATTATTCTACAATGTATAAAATAGTAGAAATAAAGACAAATCTTGGAATGAGTAGGTGTCCAAACTTTTGACTGGTACTGTATTCAATTGGTATTGGTATGTTATGGAGATCACATTTACCATCCTCCTCCCTTACATCTTCAATTAATATCCCATAGGCCTCTACATTATGGACAAGCTATGTGTAGGAAAACCATTATCAAAACGGGTTTCATTCACATTTACCACAAAAACCAATGTATGAATACTGTCGTGTACATGTTTTGTTACATGTTTATAATTAAAATGTTTTGGATTCACAGACTTCACCCTCCCGACAGCTCTGATAAATATAACAGGAAATCTGTCTGATCACCATGCACTGCAAAATCATTCTGGCTATGGATACGGAGAACATCAACACATTAACATCAACACGCCTGAGGATATATCCATTGGACTTGGGGCTCTGCTGGGAGTTTACCTCATATTTAGATGTTTTTATTCTGCTTTGCCACTAAAATCATAATAAACACTGACAACTCAAATATTGTGTTATTGTTATGCAAATTATTATTATTAATAATGTGATAATGTGGAGGGTGGGGGGGTAGTTAAATTAACTGCAGTGGGTTCTTCAAAAGGTTCTTAGAGGAACCATTAAAAAAGTGTTCTTTGAGGAATAGGGGTTCCCCCAAAGTTTCAATTTGAAGAACCCCTAAAGGATATTCCAGGAACCTTTTTTTGTTGAGTGTACACTCTTAGAAGTAAAGGTGACTGGAAGAACCTTTTGTGTTGCCACACCGGCAGAACCTTTCCAGTTGAAAAAGGTACCCCGAGGATCCCCTCTTTAAAGTGTCTTTGAGGAACCCCTTTTGATTCCGTTGCATTAGACCAGACTAAACATGTCCATCTTAGAGACACACTAACACTTAAGATACACTTAATGCAGTGGGATGGAGAGCACATTAACCTTCTGTGACAGCGTTTTCATTATGTCTGTTTAAGTGGCCCACTGTGCTAATCGTCATGGTGATGTAGATGTGATTGCTGTAGCTCCCTCCCATCAAACAGAGCAAGATAGCTGGATGAAAACAGAGAGACCACACATGTACTGTATACAATGCGTATCTATTATATGCTAGTATTGGTGCCTTGCTCTTTAATAATAATTCATATATAGTTTGCTGTAAGTCATCATTTTGTGGGCACTGCTGTGCTGTCAGCCTCTCTTGTGACCCATTCCAAACTACACTTCAAATTGTTTTAACCTTTGTTTAACCTGGCAGATCTTTGTTTAACCTACATTGAATTCGGGACATGTTGGCTTTGACATACCTTTAAGCCAGGGGATAAACAATGACGATGGACCATGATGAGAGTAAGGGGAAATTAAACAGGGATGATAATGATGGAAAGCTGACTTTCTGTCAATACAGCTGTCATACTTTCCTGGGAGTTCTGATTTATTTGACACAATCTACTTAGACGATAATAGGGATGTACAATGGAGAACATTTCCAGTGAAAATGGAAAGCAGAAACATGGCTTTCCCATAGTTTAAACTGTACACATCCTGATTAGGGAGGATTTGTGCCAAAAGGGTAGAACTTCTCTAATGGGACTATCCACCCACAGCTCCACCCAAACCAGGCCTGAGCTTGCCCATGGGTGTGTGTCGCGGTGGGGACAAAACATATTTCATAACACTCTCCAAATCCCCCATAATTTGTTAACCGGGAAAACCTATTGAAATGCACCCTTATTAGCGTAAGAAGACGTGCTAATTTTCCACCATGAACTGTGTTTTATCATCTTTTTAGCTCTTTTCTTGCTTTCATACATTTTAATGTCTCACTATACCTTTTTGTGATGGGAGCCTATCAGTATATAACAATATATATAATAATATATTGTAGTGGGGGCAGCCTATCAGATTGGAGGCGTGGCTTATAGTCATTTTTGGCCATTCCTGTACATCTTGTTGAGTTTGTACTCTGCAAATGAAAATGTTCCTTGAATATTTATGATTATTATATATGCTAATATAATTTTAATTAATACATGCAATAATAAAATGGTAACTATACCAACTTCAGATCAGCTCATTGAACCTATAAAACTATCAGTGTTCAGCCTTAATATGGGATGACAATTCAACAGAACAGATGCACAGGAATGACATTTACTCTTAACAGGTGGGCAAAAGAAAATATGAAAGCCACGTCCCCAGAAAAACACACCTCCACTCCAGGGTTCCTCCAGGAACCCATTGAAACATTAAAGGTTCCTCCAAGAACCCCTCAAATAATCGAAGGTGTAAATATGAACTATTGACTAGCAATGGTTCCTTGAGGAACTCCAGGGGTTCTTTGAGGATTTCTAGGATTCTTAGTCACCACTATTTCTAAGAGTGTAGCCTACATTGCATCCTGGCACTTAGTCCGCTGCTTGTGCTGAGCCCATGGGTTGAGGCCTCCTCTCTCCACCCCCTGCTGATACACAGGCAGAGTGAACTCATTTCTCTGGGCACACAGTTTCTCTCTCTCTCTCATCTGTATTTTCATCTCTAATTTTCTAATACGATTGCAGGCTCAACCAGTCATTACCTCCCTAGCCTGTGGAGGTCAACCCACTGATATCAGACTGTCATTAAGGTCAGGACGTGTCCACAGATATCTGTATCATTAGAAGTGCTTTCAATTTTCCACCGTAGAGGTGATGATAAGCTGCTTCATTTAATGAGAGGCTGCATGCTGTCGTTAAGGTCAATGATAAGGCTAGGTATTTTGGTGTAAAGATGACAAGAAACTATGGTTTCTTTCCCTATTGATTCTGGGTGAACCTATGGGCGGTTACTCTGTTGCTGGAATCGTTTTTCCGCCTTTGTGTGTCTGCTTTCTTAGTGAGTGCACCATGTTTCTGAAGTAGCACTGGTGCTAGTGGAGGCGATTAATCATGGGCATTCATGTAGCTGAGCGCAGTGGCACACTGCCATGTATGAAGTGCAATAATGCACCTGTCTCATTTAACCACTGCATACACTCTTAGAAAAAAACAGGTTTCTTCAGTTTGTTCCCATTGGGAAACTCTTTTTGGTGCTGGTTAGAACTCTTTGCAGAGGGTTCTATCTAGGAACCTCTATGTAGGGTTCTTCAAAGAACCCCCTGTATAGGGTTCTACCTAGAACCCTCTATGTAGGGTTCTGCTTAGGACCTTATATTAAGGGTCCTACCGAGAACCCTTTTATCCTTGGAGGATTCTTCCTAGAACCGTCTATGTAGGGTTCTGCTTAGGACCTTATATGAAGGGTCCTACCGAGAACCCTTTTATCCTTGGAGGGTTCTTCCCAGAACCGTCTATGTACAGTTCCAGCAGCCTTATCATCCTTTACATTTTTATTATTTATGACAATACATATGTCATTAGGTCTTTCTTTGAGGGCCTAGTTATATTCTAACACAGTTGTGTTAGAAATCTCTTGGTTTACAGGCCACATCAGGCCTGCAATTCACATTATGCTGGCTTGCAAAGTGATGTGTAATTCTTATTGGAATCCAGCTAGAGTTAAGATTAGTCAACAAGTGGAATTGTTAATTACTCACCATCTGCATTCAGAATGACTGCTAGGGTAGGTAAAAAAAAACTCCTGAGAGTACCTCAATCATTTAAACTTGAACAACCATCTCAGCAACAGGTGCAATAAATCCAATTACTAACATATTGGACTAGTTTAGAAAACTGTATGCTATGTATCTTTGTGTAGCATAAATTTAATCAACCAATCAATGTACATGCAAAAAACACAGATATTACAGTAAAACAAACCATTCTTAAAATCTCCCTGCTACAGACCATGCTGGGAAATAATATATATGGTTCTACGTAGAACCCTTTTGGCCTTCCAAAGAATCATCAAAGAACCTTTGACTTTCAAAAAAGGTTATTCTGATCAAAACGGTTCTTGGTAGAACCATCTCCATCTCCAAAGAACCCCTTTTCTAAGAGTGTAGCGCTATAGGAGGAGGCTATGGTCTGGTATAGTGGATAAGGACATTCAGTGTTAAACGTAGATTTAGTGAAACATACATATAAATCTTCGTAATTTAGCAGATGCCCTTATCCAGACAGACTTACAGGAAAGCGAATACATATTTTTCTCGTGCTGGTCCCCCGTGCGAGCTGAACCCTGACGTCAAACAAGCCATGCTCTACCAGCTGAGCCACACAGGACCATGCACATATTGATTGGCATTCTACTGCTCTATGTAGGATAAGGAGGATGTGGACTCTATCTATGCACCTTAATGAAACAGATTCATATACTGACACTGCATTGTGCCTTTATCACTGCTTTATTTCAAGATCTTAATAACGCAGGAGAAACATTCTCTTGGTTGACCGCTAAGAAGCTCCAAGGCGAAGTACACAAAGATACAGCCTCAATCACTTACCAAGCTCAGGCTCGGGGTAGAATGTATTTATTATGATGGTGTGTTAGTGATTAGGGAAGGATATGGGTCTGCGTATTTGATGTTGTTATGGGTGAGTGACCTCAGACATGGATATTCCGTTGCATTAGACCAGACTAAACATGTCCATCTTAGAGACACACTAACACTTAAGATACACTTAATGCAGTTGGATGGAGAGCACATTAACCTTCTGTGGCAGTGTTTTCATTATGTCTGTTTAAGTGGCCCACTGTGCAAAGGCTAATCGTCATGGTGATGTAGATGTGATTGCTCCCATCAAACAGAGCAAGATAGCTGGATGAAAACAGAGAGCCCACACATGTACTGTATACAATGCGTATCTATTATATGCTAGTATTGGTGCCTTGCTCTTTAATAATCATTCATATATGAATTCGGGACATGTTGGCTTTGACATACCTTTAAGCCAGGGGATAAATAATGACGATGGACCATGATGAGAGTGAGGGGAAATTAAACAGGGATGATAATAATGGAAAGCTGACTTTCTGTCAATACAGCTGTCATGCTTTCCTGGGAGTTCTGATTTATTTGACACAATCTACTTAGACGATAATAGGGATGTACAATGGAGAACATTTCCAGTGAAAATGGAAAGCAGAAACATGGCTTTCCCATAGTTTAAACTGTACACATCCCGATTAGGGAGGATTTGTGCCAAAAGGGTAGAACTTCTCTAATGGGACTATCCACCCACAGCTCCACCCAAACCAGGCCTGAGCTTGCCCATGGGTGTGTGTCTCGGTGGGGACAAAACATATTTCATAACACTCTCCAAATCCCCCATAATTTGTTAACCGGGAAAACCTATTGAAATGCACCCTTATTAGCGTAAGAAGACATGCTAATTTTCCACCATGAACTGTGTTTTATCTTTTCAGCTCTTTTCTTGCATTGATACATTTTAATGTCCCTCTATATCTCGAGTCAATAGCCTGGAGCGGACAGCCAATGTACTGGGTTCTAATGTGGCCTGCAGGAGGTTAGATCTCTATAGTGGAAAGAGCAGGCGTGTTCTCAATTGAGGATGGGTGGGTGAGCTGTTGGCTTTGCAGACCTCAGTGAAAAACAGATTTTCTGTCATTACTCTCAAGCCCCTCTTAATTAACAAATTGCATCAATGTGCCAGAACTGTTGACGCCCTTCCCTGGGATGAAAGTACGATTTTATCGTAATTAGTGCCATTTACATTGGATAAATGAAATGACACAGAATGTCGTTGGTGTACAGTGCAATGACATTACACAAAACTGCACAACCAGTAGTAGACATTTAACCATACATTTTAGAAGAGAGAAACAATAATCTATTCCTTGTGCCTTTTAGAAATCCCTATTGTCAGGCATTTTTCAATACTGTCAGGTCATCTCTCTGTGAGTGAGCTTTACAGCTGTGGGGCTAAGCCTTGTGGTCCAGCCTTGGAATCTGCAGACTCAGGAGAAACACAAAGCAATAGGTTTGGGCGTTTTATCACACCGTCTCCTTCATCTTGCATCGGTTTATGGTGTTTAAAAAAAAAATAGAAGCCAGTGCCAATGTGACGAGTCCATACACACCCACATTTATTATCTTTGCCTTTCTAGATAAAATGTTAGCAGCCTGAAACTGTTACTGTTAAAACAATTACCTGTGCCCTATTGAAAATTATGTGTTTTTCCTCCCAGGCTGTTCTTTGATCACAGTGCCATGTGTTAACAAAATGTGAGATTACCTGTCTGGCTGACACGTAAGGCGGCGAACCAGAGCTCTGCCAGTCTTCTCACTGGGTGTGCCTCTGTAGAAGAGCTAATGGACGGACAGTATACCCCATTGGGGGAAATGGAGAGCCATCATGGCTGGCTGTGGGGCTTAGTGATTAAATAATGTGTTAGCAAAGTGCAGAAACTGGAGACAAGCCTAGCACACACTCCTATTGTTGGGATAGTCAAGTGGTGTGTGGCTCTGCATGGAGTAGGACCAGGAAAGGCCTTGGGTTTCGGACTGTTACAACGATGGCTTCAACCCATCCAGTACTCCACCCCTGACCGTGGTGTGTCCTCTAATACCTATACAACTCCTTCTATTGAGCTAGACTTTGATTCATTGCGGGTTCATCAGCAAATAGCTTACGGAATCATGAATTATGTGAATTATGTGAAATGCTATTTACTACAGACTACATAGGCCTGTCTCTGTATCATTATTGCACCCAGAGCCTGTTGTGTGTTGTCAGAGCCTACCCCTCCATGGTTTCTTAGTGCTGGGATGCTTGGAAAAGGAAGTTCCATTGCTCTAGGATTTGGAATACATGCTGTATATAAGTCTCCCTTAACCCTGTGAGACCATCGGTTGCAAAAATGCAACAGGTCCTAAACTAATTTCAAACACTACATAGTTCATCTCTTTAGACCCAGATGTACTATATCTCTTAGTATTCATTGTTGTGTCCTGTTGTCCCTATGATGTAGTGATTATGAGGAAAAATAAATAGAGAAACAAACATTCTGAGCTAGAGCTATGTTTCTAAGTTTGGCAAAAATGGGGTCTCACAGGGCTAATAATGTATGTTCCCCTGACATTGTTGTGGTTGAACTGTTTTCAAGTTGATAACTAAAAGTAACAGACTCCTCACACAAACAAACAAACAAACAAACAGTGCTTGGAAAAAGTACCCAATTGTCATACTTTTTACTAAAAGTAAAAATAGCTTGATAGAAATTACTCAAGTAAAAGTAAAATACCATCCAGTAAACTACCACCTGAATACACGTATTTGGTTTTAAATATACTTAAGTTAAATTGCTAAACTATACTTAAGTATTAAGCAACCCAGACTGCACGATTTTCTTGTTTTAAAATGTACAGATAGCCACGGGTACACTCCAACACTCAGACATAATTTACAAATGAAGCATTTGTATTTAGTAAGTTTGCCAAATCAGAGTCAGTAGGGATGACCAGGGATGTTATCTTGATAAATGCGTGAATTGGAACATTTTTGTGTCCTGCTAAGCATTCAAAATGTACTTTTAGGTATTTTGGGTGTCAGGGAAAATGTATAGAGTAAAAAGTACATTATTTTCTTTAGGAATGTAGTAGAGTAAAACTAAAAGTTGTCAAAAAATATAAATAGTAAAGTACAGATACCTCTAAAAAAATACTTAAGTAGTACATTGAAGTATTTTTACTTAAGTACTTTACACCACTGCACACACATACACACAACATTAGCCTGGGGCTTAACATACAATGTCTAAGACAGGCACGTTGCGCGCGCACGGGCACACACACACACACGGCATGCTGCTCTATAGTTTGTAGTGCCTTAGAAAGACAGAACATTTGCCAGGCTTCATCCTCCCAGCTGCTTGTCCTTTTCATTGTCATTGATACGTGTAGTGAACGTTGTAAGTTTAAGCTGGTTCAGGGTGGTCTATTTGAAGTGTAGTATTTATTATTTATTTATGGCTGTGGTATTCCTCCCCTTTAAGGGTAGGCATCAGAGGAATCTTCTGAGTCATATAATGCTTACTATTCCATTCAAAACTCAACCACTTCTCACTCGGATCAGTGTTGAACTAGGTACATACAGTGCCTTGCGAAAGTATTCGGCCCCCTTGAACTTTGCGACCTTTTGCCACATTTCAGGCTTCAAACATAAAGATATAAAACTGTATTTTTTTGTGAAGAATCAACATCAAGTGGGACACAATCATGAAGAGGAACGACATTTATTGGATATTTCAAACTTTTTTAACAAATCAAAAACTGAAAAATTGGGCGTGCAAAATTATTCAGCCCCTTTACTTTCAGTGCAGCAAACTCTCTCCAGAAGTTCAGTGAGGATCTCTGAATGATCCAATGTTGACCTAAATGACTAATGATGATAAATACAATCCACCTGTGTGTAATCAAGTCTCCGTATAAATGCACCTGCACTGTGATAGTCTCAGAGGTCTGTCAAAAGCGCAGAGAGCATCATGAAGAACAAGGAACACACCAGGCAGGTCCGAGATACTGTTGTGAAGAAGTTTAAAGCCGGATTTGGATACAAAAAGATTTCCCAAGCTTTAAACATCCCAAGGAGCACTGTGCAAGCGATAATATTGAAATGGAAGGAGTATCAGACCACTGCAAATCTACCAAGACCTGGCCGTCCCTCTAAACTTTCAGCTCATACAAGGAGAAGACTGATCAGAGATGCAGCCAAGAGGCCCATGATCACTCTGGATGAACTGCAGAGATCTACAGCTGAGGTGGGAGACTCTGTCCATAGGACAACAATCAGTCGTATATTGCACAAATCTGGCCTTTTTTTTCGAAGAGTGGCAAGAAGAAAGCCATTTCTTAAAGATATCCATAAAAAGTGTCGGTTAAAGTTTGCCACAAGCCACCTGGGAGACACACCAAACATGTGGAAGAAGGTGCTCTGGTCAGATGAAACCAAAATTGAACTTTTTGGCAACAATGCAAAACGTTATGTTTGGCGTAAAAGCAACACAGCTCATCACCCTGAACACACCATACCCACTGTCAAACATGGTGGTGGCAGCATCATGGTTTGGGCCTGCTTTTCTTCAGCAGGGACAGGGAAGATGGTTAAAAATTGATGGGAAGATGGATGGAGCCAAATACAGGACCATTCTGGAAGAAAACCTGATGGAGTCTGCAAAAGACCTGAGACTGGGACGGAGATTTGTCTTCCAACAAGACAATGATCCAAAACATAAAGCAAAATCTACAATGGAATGGTTCAAAAATAAACATATCCAGGTGTTAGAATGGCCAAGTCAAAGTCCAGACCTGAATCCAATCGAGAATCTGTGGAAAGAACTGAAAACTGCTGTTCACAAATGCTCTCCATCCAACCTCACTGAGCTCGAGCTGTTTTGCAAGGAGGAATGGGAAAACATTTCAGTCTCTCGATGTGCAAAACTGATAGAGACATACCCCAAGCGACTTACAGCTGTAATCGCAGCAAAAGGTGGCGCTACAAAGTATTAACTTAAGGGGGCTGAATAATTTTGCACGCCCAATTTTTCAGTTTTTGATTTGTTAAAAAAGTTTGAAATATCCAATAAATGTCGTTCCACTTCATGATTGTGTCCCACTTGTTGTTGATTCTTCACAAAAAAATACAGTTTTATATCTTTATGTTTGAAGCCTGAAATTTGGCAAAAGGTCGCAAAGTTCAAGGGGGCCGAATACTTTCGCAAGGCACTGTATCTAAGTTATCCAATGGGGATCAATATTGTAATGCTGGTGCCGGAGAGGATGGCTGCTGTTTTATTGGCTCTTATCCAACCGTGCTTTTTTGTTAGTTTTTTTGCATTGTGTGTAATTTATTTTGAACATAACGTGGTTGCTACCGTCTCGTATGACCGAAAAGAGCTTCTGAACATCACAACAGTGATTACTCACCCTCGAATTGGACTATTAATTTTTCTTTATTGAGTCGGACAGGAAGGATATAGTCCAAACGTCCTCATCCCCATCATTCGCAGTAGAAAGAAACTGAGATTTTGCGGAAAGAGACCGGGGTGCCTTGTGAGGATCAGGCGACGAGTGGCTAATCTGCCTTTGCCATCCGTAATGTTAGCCAACATTTAATCGCTGGAAAATAAATGTGATGAACTGAAAGCACATATATCCTACCAACAGGACATTAAAAACTGCAATATCTTATGTTTCACCGAGTTGTGGCTGAACGACGACATTAATAACTTACAGCTGGCGGGTTATACACTCTATCGGCAGGATAGAACAGCAGCCTCTGGTAAGACAAGGGTGGCGGCCTATGCATATTTGTAAACAACAGCTGGTGCACGAAATCTAAGGAAGTCTCAAGATTTTGCTCGCCTGAGGTAGAGTATCTCATGATAAGCTGTAGACCACACTATATGCCGAGGGAGTTTTTATCTGTATTTTCGTAGCTGTCAACATACCACCACAGACCGTTGCTGGCAATAAAACCGCACTCAATGAGATGTATACTGCCATAAGCAAACAAGAAAACACTCATCCAGAGGTGGCGCTCCTAGTGGCCGGGAACTTTAATTGCGGGAAACTAAAATCAGTTTTATCTAATATCTATCAGCATGTTAATGTGCAACCAGAGGGGAAAAAAACTCTAGACCACCTTTACTCCACACACAGATACGTGTACAAAGCTCTCCCTCGCCCTCCATTTGGCACATCTGATCGTAATTCTATCCTCCCGATTCCTGCTTACAAGCACAAATTAAAGCAGGAAGAACCAGTGACTCGGTCTATAAAAAAGTGGTCAGATGAAGCAGATGCTAAACTACAGGACTGTTTTGCTAGCACAGACCAGAATATGTTCCGAGATTCTTCCAATGGCATTGAGGAGTACACCACATCAGTCACTGGCTTCATCAATAAGTGAAGTGCATCAATGACGTCGTCCCAACAGTGACTGTACGTACATATCCCAAACAGAAGCTATGGATTACAGGCAACATTCGCACTGAGCTAAAGGGTAGAGCTACCGCTTTCAAGGAGCGGGACTCTAACCCGGAAGCTTATAAGAAACCCTGCTATAACCTCTGGCGAACCATCAAACAGGCAAAGCATCAATACAGGACTAAGATCGAATCGTCCTACACTGGCTCCGACACTCATCGGATGTGGCAGGGATTGCAAACTATTACAGACTACAAAGGGAAGCACAGACGAGAGCTGTCCAGTGATACAAGCCTACCAGACGAGTTAAATTACTTCTATGCTCGCTTTGAAAAAAGCAAAACTGGAACATGCATGAGAGCACCAGCTGTTCCGGACAACTGTGTGATCACACTCTCTTGCAGCCGATGTGAGTAAGACCTTTAAACAGGTCAACATTCACAAGGCCGCAGGGCCAGACGGATTACCAGGACATGTACTCCGAGCATGCGCTGACCAACTGTCAAGTGTCTTCACTGACATTTTCAACTTCTCCCATTCTGGGTCTGTAATACCAAAATGTTTCAAGCAGACCACCATAGTCCCTGTGCCCAAGAACACTAAGGTAACCTGCCTAAATGACTACTGACCCGTCGCACTCACGTCTGTAGCCATGAAATGCTTTGAAAGGCTGGTCATGGCTCACATCAACGCCATTATCCCAGAAACCCTAGACCCACTCCAATTTCCATACCACCCCAACAGATCCACAGATTATGAAATCTCTACTGCACTCCACACTACCCTTTCCCACATGGACAAAAGGAACACCTATGTGAGAATGCTGTTCATTGACTACAGCTCAGCGTTTAACACCATAGTACCCTCAAGGTTCATCACTAAGCTAAGGACCCTGGGACTAAACACCTCCCTCTGCAACTGGATCCTGGACTTTCTGACAGGCCGCCCCCAGGCGGTTAGGGTAGGGAACAACGCATCCACCACGCTGATCCTCAACACGGGGGCCCCCTTGCACCATGTGGTGCAAGGACAACCACCTCTCCCTTAACGTGATCAAGACTAAGGAGATGATTGTGGACTACGGGAAAAGGAAGACTGAGCACACCCCCATTCTCATCAATGGGGCTGTAGTGGAGCAGGTTGACAGCTTCAAGTTCCTCTACATCACCAACAAACTAACATGGTCCAAGCTCACCAAGACAGTCATGAAGAGGGCACGACAAAACCTATTCCCCCTCAGGAGACTGAAAAGATTTGGCATGGGTCCTCAGATCCTCAAAAGGTTCTCCAGCTGCACCATTGAGAGAATCCTGACTGGTTGCACCACAGCCAGGTATGGCAACTGCTTGGCCTCCGACCACAAGGCACTACAGAGGATAGTGCGTACAGCCCAGTACATCACTGGAGTCAAGCTTTCTGCCATCCAGGACCTCTTTACCAGGCGGTGTCAGAGGAAGGCCGTAAAAATGGTCAATGACTCCAGCCACCCTTGTCATAGACTGTTCTCTCTGCTACCGTACGGCAAGCGGTCCCGTCACGCCAAGTCTAGATACAAGAGGCTTCTAAACAGCTTCTACCCCCTAAGCCATAAGACTCCAGAACATCTAATCAAATGGCTACCCAGACTATTTGCATTGCCCCTCCCCCCTTCTGCACTGTTGCTACTCTCTTATTATCTATGCATAGTCACTTTAATAACTCTACCTACATGTACAGATTACCTCAATTACCTCGACACATTGACTCTACCGGTATCCCCTGTATATAGCCCCGCTATAGTTTTTTTTACTGCTACTCTTTAATTTGTTGTTTTTATATTTTTCTTAAAACTGCATTGCTGGTTAAGGGCTTGTAAGTAAGCATTTCACTGTTAGGTCTACAACTGTTGTATTCGGCGCATGTGACAAATACAAATGTATTTTATTTTATTTGAATATTAATTCATTAAATTCCATTCCACTGCAGCACATCCCAATCAGAATTAATGTGATTGTTTAAAAATATATATTTTATTACAATGTTTTGTATTATTGTGTTGTTTTGCATGTCTGAGGTGATACTGTCTATTATTAGGGAGTAGTTTATTAATTGGAGATGTCAGGTTGTATAAAACAGTTTAGGCTGTGACTGTGGCCTGTCTGGGAGAGGACAGAGGAGTGCTATTTAAAGACTGAATTGTGGAACAGGTCAACTGCATTTATTGAGTGATGACTCCATCAGCTGTCTATATGTTGACTACAGTGTACACTACATGCTGGAGTAAGGTGTGAATGTACAGTAGCTCTGTATGTATTAGATGTATGCAGGCAGTGGTATGTTATCTATGGACACGGGATAGCTACACCGGGACAGGTGATGGGAGAGGAAGGGGGTGGGAGGGGAGGAGGGAGATGGAGTCAGTCAGGGAGCAGGGAATGAGGTCAAGGCAAATCAAATTAGATCTGACCTTGAGCTGTTATTTATTCAGCAAATGCAGACCCCCACCCTCCGCCCGGCCTACAGCCTCTAGGGGGAGACTCCACGTATGCCTGCTGCTCTACCCACACCCCCACTGCTCATTAGCAGGGCCGTGCACAGGCCTTTGGAGGGGCAGGTGCTCAAAGTGACCCCACCACCTTCCACAAACAAGTATGAAACAAGTATGAAACAAGAAGTTTACATACACCTTAGCCAAATATATTTGAACTCAGTTTTTCACAATTCCTGACATTTAATCCTAGTAAGAATTCCCTGTCTTAGGTCAGTTAGGATCACTACTTTATTTTAAGAATGTGAAATGTCAGAATTAGAGGTCGACCGATTAATCGGAATGGCCGATTAATTAGCGCCGATTTCAAGTTTTCATAACAATTGGTAATCAGCATTTTTGGACACCGATCATGGCCGATTACATTGCACTCCACGAAGAGACTGCGTGACAGGCTGACTACTTGTTATGCGAGTGCAGCAAAGAGCCAAGGTAAGTTGCTAGCTAGCATTAAACGTATCTTATAAAAAACAATCAATCTTAACATAATCACTAGTTAACTACACATGGTTGATGATATTACTAGTTTATCTAGCTTGTCCTGCGTTGCGTATAATCGATGTTGTGCCTGTTAATTTATCATTGAATCATAGCCTACTTCGCCAAACGGGTGATTTAACAAGCGCATTCGTGAAAAAAGCACTGTCGTTGCACCAATGTGTACCTAACCATAAACATCAACGCCTTTCTTAAAATCAATACACAAGTATATATTTTTAAACCTGCATATTTAGTTAATATTGCCTGCTCACATGAATATATTTTAACTAGGAAAATTGTGTCACTTCTCTTGCGTTCTGTGCAACAGAGTCAGGGTATATGCAGCAGTTTGGGCCGCCTGGCTCGTTGTGAACTGTGTGAAGACTATTTGTTCCTAACAAAGACAGCCAACTTCACCAAACGGGGGATGATTTAACAAAAGCACATTTGTGAAAAAAGCACAATCGCTGTACGAATGTACCTAACCATAAACATCAATGCCTTTCTTAAAATCAATACACAGAAGTATACATTTTTAAACCTGCATGTTTAGTTCAAAGAAATTCATGTTAGTAGGCAATATTAACTAGGCAAATTGTGTCACTTCTCTTGTGTTCATTGCATGCAGAGTCAGGGTATATGCAACAGTTTGGGCGACCTGGCTCGTTGCGAACTAATTTGCCAGAATTTTACGTAATTATGACATAGCATTGAAGGTTGTACAATGTAACAGGAATATTTAGACTTATGGATGCCACCCGTTAGATAAAATACGGAACGGTTCCGTATTTCACTGAAAGAATACAAGTTTTGTTTTCTAAATGATAATTTCCGGATTTGACCATATTAATGACCCAAGGCTCTTATTTCTGTGTGTTATTATGTTAGAATTAAGTCTATGATTTGATATTACATTCTAACTGAGCGGTGGTAGGCAGCAGCAGGCTCGTAAGCATTCATTCAACTTTCGTGTGTTTGCCAGCAGCTTTTCGCTGTGCTTCAAGCATTGAGCTGTTTATGACTTCAAGCCTATCAACACCCGAGATTAGGCTGGTGTAACCGATGTGAAATGGCTAGCTAGTTAGCGTGGTGCGCGCTAATAGTGTTTCAATCGGTGACGTCACTCGCTCTGAGACCCTGAAGTAGTTATTCCCCTTGCTCTGCAAGGGCCGCGGCTTTTGTGGAGCGATGGGAAATGATGCTTTGAGGGTGGCTGTTGTCGATGTGTTGCTGGTTCGAGCCCAGGTAGGGGCGAAAGGGACGGAAGCTATACTGTTACACTGGGAATACTAAAGTGCCTATAAGAATATCCAATAGTCAAAGGTATATGAAATACAAATGGTATAGAGAGAAATAGTCCTATAATTCCTACAATAACTACAACCTAAAACTTCTTACCTGGGAATATTGAAGACTCATGTTAAAAGGAACCACCAGCTTTCATATGTTCTCATGTTCTGAGCAAGGAACTTAAACGTTTTTACATGGCACATATTGCACTTTTACTTTCTTCTCCAACACTTTGTTTTTGTATTATTTAAACCAAATTGAACATGTTTCATTATTTGAGGCTAAATTGATTTTATTGATGTATTATATTAAGTTAAAATAAGTGTTCATTCAGTATTGTTGTAAT
Organism: Oncorhynchus clarkii lewisi; assembly: GCF_045791955.1. Lineage (NCBI taxonomy): Eukaryota > Metazoa > Chordata > Actinopteri > Salmoniformes > Salmonidae > Oncorhynchus > Oncorhynchus clarkii. The sequence continues at coordinate 52,901,095 of NC_092153.1, read as the reverse complement.
TGTCATTATTACAAATACATAAATTGAAAAAAATGTAAAAAATTAAAAATCGGACGATTAATCGGTATCGGCCTTTTTGGGTCCTCCAGATAATCTGTGAAAAATCATAATCGGTCGACCTCTAGTCAGAATAACAGATGAGAGAATGATTTATTTCACCGTTTATTTCTTTCATCACATTCCCAGTGGGTCAGAAGTTTACATACACTCAATGAGTATTTGATAGCATTGCCTTTAAATTGTTTAACTTGGGTCAAACGTTTTGGGTTCCACAAGCTTCCCACAATAAGTTGGGTGAATTTTGGCCCATTCCTCCTGACAGAGCTGGTGCAACTGAGTCAGGTTTGTAGGCCTCCTCGCTCGCACACGCTTTTTCAGTTCTGCCCACACATTTTCTATAAGATTGAGGTCAGGGCTTTGTGATGGCCACTCCAATACCTTGACGTTGTTGTCCTTAAGCCATTGTGCCACAACTTTGGAAATATGCTTGGCGTATTTGTCCACTTGGAAGACCAATTTGCGACCAAGCGTTAACTTCCTGACTGATGTCTTGGGATGTTGCTTCAATATATCCACATAATTTCCCTTCCTCATGATGCCATCTATTTTGTGAAGTACACCAGTCCCTCCTGCAGCAAAGCATCCCCACAACATGATGCTGCCACCCACGTGCTTCACGGTTTGGATGGTGTTCTTCGGCTTGCAAGCTTCCCCCTTCTTCCTCCAAACGCAATGATGGTCACAATGGCCAAACAGTTACATTTTTGTTTCATCAGACCAGAGGACATTTCTCCAAAAAGTACGATCTTTGTCCCCATGTGCAGTTGCAAACCGTAGTCTGGCTTTTTTATGACGGTTTTGGAACAGTGGCTTCTTCCTTGCTGAGTGGCCTTTCAGGTTATGTTGATATGGGACTCGTTTTACTATTGATATAGATACTTTTGCACCGGTTTCCTACAGCATCTTCACAAAGTCCTTTGCTGTTTCTCTGGGATTGATTTGCACTTTTTGCACGTTCATCTCTAGGAGACAGAACACGTCTCCTTCCTGAGCGGTATGACGGATGCGTGGTCCCATGGTGTTTATACTTGCGTACTATTGTTTGTACAGATGAACTTTGTACCTTCAGGCATTTGGAAATTGCACCCAAGGATGAACCAGACTTGTGGAGATCTACACTTTTTTTTCTGAGGTCTTGGCTGATTTCTTTTGATTTTCCCATGATGTCAAGCAAAGAGGCACTGTGTTTGAAGGTAGGCCTTGAAATACATCCACAGGTACACCTCCAATTGACTCAAATGATAACAATTAGCCTATCAGAAGCTTCTAAAGCTATTACATCATTTTCTGGAATTTTCCAAGTTGTTTAAAGGCACAGTCAACTTAGTGTATTAAAACTTCTGACCCACTGGATTTGTGATACAGTGAATTATAAGTGAAATAATCTGTCTGTAAACAATTTTAGGAAAAATTACTTGTGTCATGCACCAAGTAGATGTCCTAACCGACTTGCCAAAACTATAGTTTGTTAACAAGAAATGTGTTGAGTGGTTGAAAAATGATTTTTAATGACTCCAACCTAAGTGTATGTAAACTTCCGACTTCAACTGTATATTTCCTTACATTCATCATTCTCTACTGCTCATGTAGCCACATTTCAATGTATATTGTTTTAGCATAGGCCTTTCTGCAAAAACAGTCATCACACTCTAAACAAGCTACCTGGCCTGCTGCTTACAGAGAGGGCAAATAGGGGAAGGCTATCAGCTAATTATAGAGAATGATGGAAATCAGCTAACTAGTTAGTTAGCTAACTAGCTAACAGTTAGCTATGCAGTTGTAACAATTTAGCTACTCTTTACCTGTGATTGGAGTTTGTTCTGCTGCTAACGTCTACAACATTGAATTGAACCCTTCCCTGTCCCTGACCGTGAGAGGCTCAACTCAAGAAGTAGCCAGTGTGCCACTACTCATACTGACTCTGGGTGCAGATAGCTTCTGCTTGTGCAGCAGCAAGAGGACAAGTGCAGTGCACGTTCACATGGGAGCGTGAGAAGGGGAATTTCCCCAAGATTCAAAAATGAGGAATTAGCTAGTTTGATGGGCAATTCTTTACAAAGCAGGAGAGTAAAGAGAGAAAAAGTTGAAAGTTTTTTTGTTTTTTTACCAATCTGGAAGGGCATTTTACTCAAAGGAGGGCAAAAGGGCAAGTGCTCAGGCACCCCTAGAGCCCTATCTGTACACGTGTCTGTTCATTAGTACCCCACACATGTCCCATAATGTGGACATCATAGATCACAGAGCCAGTCTGATAACATAAAATGAATGATCCCTCTCCAGATGAAATCCTGTGACGAATGAGGTCCATCCGCACTACAACCTGCCCGCTCGACTTTCTCCCTCCTTTCTTCCCCAAACCACCTCTGGAGACCTTCTCCTGTTCCTCATCAACTCATCCTTGACCACTGACTGCATCCTCTCCGACTTAAAAATGGCCTGAGTCGCTCCCCTCCTCAAGGAACCAACAATCAACTCATCTAACTTCAAAAACTATAGACCTGTATCCCTTATTTATTTTCTTTCTAAAACACTTGAGTGTGCCATCTTTGATCAACTCTCATTATCTCTCTCAGAACGATCTTCTTGACACTAACCAGTCAGACTTCAAGATGGGTCACTCAACCGAGGCCTGCTTGCTCAAAGACTTCTCCATCACGGTTGACACAGTGTCGCCCTCCCAGAGTGCAAAGAACCTTGGCATGACCCTGTACAACACCCTGTCGTTCTCTGCAAACATCAAAGCAGTGACCCACTCCTGCAGGTTCATGCTCTACAACATCTGTAGAGTACAACCCTACCTCACACAGGAAGCGGTGCAGGTCCTAGTCCAGGCACTTGTCCGCTGCCATCTGGACTACTACAATTTATCCAGAACGCTGAAGCCCGCCTAGTTTTCAACCTTCCCAAATTCTCCCATGTCACCCGCTCCTCCGCACACTCCACTGGCTTCCAGTCGAAGCTCGTATCCACTGTAACAACATGGTGCTTGCCTATGGAACAGCAAGAAAAGCTGCCCCTCTCTACCTTCAGGCTATGCTCAAACCCTACACTCCAACCCGAGCACTCCGTTCTGCCACCTCTGGTCTCTTAGCCCTCCCACCCCTAAAGGAGGGCAGCTCCTGCTCAGCCCAATTCAAGCTCTTCTCTGTCCTGGCACCTCAATGGTGGAACCAGCTTCCCACACAGCTAAGAGTCCCTGCCTATCTTCCGTAAGCACCTGAAACCCTACCTCTTCAAAGAGTTCTTAAATTATCCTCTTCTTTGCTGATAGCTATCACTCTGGATAAGAGCGTCTGCTAAATTACTAAAATGTAAAAAACTGAAATGTACCTCCATCTCCCAACAGACAGCCTCTGACTCAAACAACCAACACCTTTTTACAGTATTTCCCATCTTAACCCCTGTGTCAGATCCCTCCACACCCCACTTTCTGCCCTCCCTGCGAAGACAGAAGGTGGGGCTGAAGCCCCTTCCATGCAATAGATATAATTGCATGGAGAGGATGTGGGATGCTGTCATGGACCTGGAGATACATAGTGTCATGAATGGCATGATGAATCATGTACAGTAGGTGTGTGTTCTAGCCTCAGTGCCTGGTGTGATTTATCTGTGTTGTCACTGGGTTCATCCTGGTCTTGTCTGTGAGGGAGGGTGATGAAAGGGCCGTTTCCTCCTGCACGGAGCAGACATATTGATCCTTCAATCCCGTAACACTAACACTTCTGAGTTTTCGATCACCGCTTCTCATATACATTAGGCGTTATTGATGACAATTATGGTGATCTTCCAGTGGTCAATAATTCAAATAATGAAATAATGCTCAGTCCTTTCTTATCAAATGTTTACAATATTATCATCTATATAGTAACATAATTTCGTTTTTGTATATTTTAATTGATTCTCTAGAAGGCATTGTCCCCCAACCAAATGTCCGTTGAGAACCCTGGGTTAAGGGCAGCCAACAAAAAACTACTGTGTTTGGCATGACATTTACGATTGAGTCACTTGGAATGTACTGTAATTCAGAACTTTATGTGAATGAGAATAGAGAGTCCTTGTCGATATTGAAAAGCGCTGTAAGGAAAAAAAATATGTTGATTCAATGTACAATTATAAGGCAAGTAGGATTGTGAATTTGCTCAACATTTGGCCATAAAGCTGAACAGTACATTCTCAAGTTTAATTGTATGTTCATTGAACTTTGAATTTTTGTTTGAGTGAACTTACAATTTCACTTAAGAATTTATTCTACCATATTTGCATATTTCCCAGTGTGTCTTGCCTTTTGGGTAAATTGTAGTTGCTACCCATGACTGTACTTGTTAGCGACAGAGACATCATTGTTGTATTCAATGGCTTTCAGTCAAATCAAATCTTGTTGGTTACACACAGATGTTTGCAGATGCTATTGTGAGTGTAGCAACATGGTTATGTTCCTAGTCCAACAGTGCAGTAATACCTAACAATACAAGCAAATCCCAAAAATAAGAAGTAATAAACGTAGAAACATAAGAATGAGCAATGTATATATGTATATCATGATGTGTATAGACATTATGAAAGTGTATGAATAAAAAAGGTGTGTACAGCAGTAGTTATATATGAGCCTTGATTAGAATACAGTATATACATATGAAGTGGGGGAAACAGCATTATAACATTATCAAAGTGAATAGTGTTCAATGACTATGTACAATGACTATGATGGAGGGTTGAGTACCAGGTGGTAGCCGGCTAGTAACAGAGACAAATGTTCAGGGCAGGGTACTCGGCAGAGGCCGGCTATTGGTTACTATTTAACAGTCTGATGGCATGAAGATAGAAGCTGCTTTTCATTCTCTCTGTCCCTGCTTTGATGCACATGTACTGTCTCCACCTACTAGACTGTAGCAGGGTGAACAGGCCGTGGCTCGGCTGGCTGAGGTCCTTGATGATTTTCTTGGCCTTCCTGTGACACCGGGTGCTGTAGATGTCCTGGAGGGCAGGCAGTGTGCCCCAGGGGATGCGTTAGGCTGACCGCCCCACCCTCTGGAGGGCCTTGCTCTTACGGTCAGTGCAGTTGTCGTATCATGCTGTGATACAGCCCGACAGGATGCTCTCAATGGCGCATCTGTAGAAGTTTCTGTCTTAGGGTCCAAAACGCATTTCTTCAGCCTCCTGAGGTTGAAGAGGCACTGTTGTGCCGCTTCAACCTCACTGTCTGTGTGTGGACCATTTCAGGATGTCAGTGATGTGCATGCTTTTCACCCTCTCCGCTGTTGCCCTGTCGATGTGGATGAGGGCTGTCTCCTGAAGTCCACGATCAGCTCCTTTGTTTTAGTTGATGTTGAGGTTATTATCCTGGCACCACTCCACCAGAGCCCTCACCTCCTCCCTGTAGACTGTCTCTTTGTTGTTGGTAATCAGATCTACCGCTGTTGTGTTGTCTGCAACTTGCTGATTCAGTTGGCCACGCAGCCATGGGTGAACAGGGAGTACAGGAGGGGGCAGAGCATGCACGCTTGTGGTGCCCCCATGTTGAGGGTCAGTGTAGCGGAGGTGTTGTTGCCTACCTTCATCGCCTGGGGTCAGCCTATCAGGAAGTCCAGGATCCAGTTGCACAGGGCCAGGTTCAGACCCAGGGCCCTAAGCTTATTGAGGAGCTTGGAGGGCACTATGGTGTTAAAGGCTGAGCTGTAGTTGATGAACATTATTCTTACATAGGCATTCCTCTTGTCCAGATGGGAAAGGTCAGTGTGCAGTGCATTGGCGATTGCGTCATCCATGGATCTGTTGGGGAGGTATGCAAATTGTAGTGGGTCTAGGGTGTCAGATAAGGTGGAGGTGAGATCATCCTTAACTAGCCTCTTAAAGCCCTTTATGATGACGGAAAGGAGTGCTACGGAGCGATAGTCATTTAGTTCAGTTACAGGAACAACGGTGGACATCTTGAAGCAAGTGGGGACAACAGACTTGGATAGGGAGAGATTGAATATGCCAGCTGGTCTGTACATGCTCTTAGGACGTGGCTAGGAATGCCATCTGGGCCGGTAGCCTTGGAAGGGTTAACTCGCTTAATGTCTTACATCGGCCACGGAGAACGAAAGCTCACAGTCCTTGTGAGCGTCGGCGGCCCATGTCGGCAGCTCTATATTTTCCTCAAAGCGAACATTGTCCTGTAGCCTTTACCAAGTGAGTGTCTAAGTACAGATGTCGGATCTTATTTGAGCCCTTTCGTCGCAGAAGGAAAATAATTCTGCAGAAGTAGGATTTGAATATCTGAAGAAATATTTAGAATCGCCGCCACAGGGCAGATGGAAGCGGTGTTTGTATACGATGCTCACCATACCTACATTGTACCTTAAAGTATATAGACTATGTGCCGGCTATAGCCCTTCTCTCGTGAAATCTTCTGTGGATTATAATACATGTACAGTGCCTTGCGAAAGTATTCGGCCCCCTTGAACTTTGCGACCTTTTGCCACATTTCAGGCTTCAAACATAAAGATATAAAACTGTATTTTTTTGTGAAGAATCAACAACAAGTGGGACACAATCATGAAGTGGAACGACATTTATTGGATATTTCAAACTTTTTTAACAAATCAAAAACTGAAAAATTGGGCGTGCAAAATTATTCAGCCCCTTTACTTTCAGTGCAGCAAACTCTCTCCAGGAGTTCAGTGAGGATCTCTGAATGATCCAATGTTGACTTAAATGACTAATGATGATAAATACAATCCACCTGTGTGTAATCAAGTCTCCGTATAAATGCACCTGCACTGTGATAGTCTCAGAGGTCCGTTAAAAGCGCAGAGAGCATCATGAAGAACAAGGAACACACCAGGCAGGTCCGAGATACTGTTGTGAAGAAGTTTAAAGCCGGATTTGGATACAAAAAGATTTCCCAAGCTTTAAACATCCCAAGGAGCACTGTGCAAGCGATAATATTGAAATGGAAGGAGTATCAGACCACTGCAAATCTACCAAGACCTGGCCGTCCCTCTAAACTTTCAGCTCATACAAGGAGAAGACTGATCAGAGATGCAGCCAAGAGTCCCATGATCACTCTGGATGAACTGCAGAGATACAGCTGAGGTGGGAGACTCTGTCCATAGGACAACAATCAGTCGTATATTGCACAAATCTGGCCTTTATGGAAGAGTGGCAAGAAGAAAGTCATTTCTTAAAGATATCCATAAAAAGTGTTGTTTAAAGTTTGCCACAAGCCACCTGGGAGACACACCAAACATGTGGAAGAAGGTGCTCTGGTCAGATGAAACCAAAATTGAACTTTTTGGCAACAATGCAAAACGTTTAACCAGCTTCCCCTGAACACACCATCCCCACTGTCAAACATGGTGGTGGCAGCATCATGGTTTGGGCCTGCTTTTCTTCAGCAGGGACAGGGAAGATGGTTAAAATTGATGGGAAGATGGATGGAGCCAAATACAGGACCATTCTGGAAGAAAACCTGATGGAGTCTGCAAAAGACCTGAGACTGGGACGGAGATTTGTCTTCCAACAAGACAATGATCCAAAACATAAAGCAAAATCTACAATGGAATGGTTCAAAAATAAACATATCCAGGTGTTAGAATGGCCAAGTCAAAGTCCAGACCTGAATCCAATCGAGAATCTGTGGAAAGAACTGAAAACTGCTGTTCACAAATGCTCTCCATCCAACCTCACTGAGCTCGAGCTGTTTTGCAAGGAGGAATGGGAAAAAATGTCAGTCTCTCGTTGTGCAAAACTGATAGAGACATACCCCAAGCGACTTACAGCTGTAATCGCAGCAAAAGGTGGCGCTACAAAGTATTAACTTAAGGGGGCTGAATAATTTTGCACGCCCAATTTTTCAGTTTTTGATTTGTTAAAAAGGTTTGAAATATCCAATAAATGTCGTTCCACTTCATGATTGTGTCCCACTTGTTGTTGATTCTTCACAAAAAAATACAGTTTTATATCTTTATGTTTGAAGCCTGAAATGTGGCAAAAGGTCGCAAAGTTCAAGGGGGCCGAATACTTTCTCAAGGCACTGTATATATTTGTAGGGGGCAGATGTATTAGATCATATTCTTGGAGCTTGCTAGAGCACTGTGAATTGCCATAGCACAGTGGTCTAAGCAACGCACTCCGGCTCCAAGCCTCATGAGTTTGCGCCAAGTGCTGGGCAACATAGGGACCAGCCTGAGCCTACAAGTCAATTGCATTTATTTAAGTAAAACGAATAGTCTGATGTTTATTTACACAAAGAAAAAAAGTGTCTCAGCTCAATGAAATCCTCTTTGGATAGGCTCAAATGCATAAACATATTGACAGCTTCACAAAATCAAATATTAAAGCCAAACAACATAGGCTTTCAATCCACACAAAAGACCAGAACTATATTAACAAATTATACATAGCCTAAGTATGAAACATGGACAAGCATCCACACTGGAGGAAAGTTTATCATTCTACAGTGGGCCTACATCTACCAATCAACTGATGGCTCCAATCCGCTCATCAACTCAGCCAGGGAAACACAGTAGCCTATTATCAGATTTCACACCTTTCATTATGTGACAATGGATAGGCTAACGGGTAGCCTACAGAATGTAGCCTATTGGAAAATAATCAAATAACAAAAGGGATCAATTGTAACCATCAATGGCACTAGATTATCACCGGCTGATGTCCCGTTAAACCATCAATACATTATAAATCCTTCTGATCTCAATTGCAACCACTGTTGGTCACCTCATTGCCACTCCCTAAAAGATTATGTCGGTGCTACCTTTAGTCCTGCTTTCAACCAAGGTCTTTCAAGATATGTTCACCCTCTGGTTGATATTGTAATCAGAACATCTTAGTCCATTTTGAACAGACTGAGGATGATTTCTCTACTTGACAAGCATTCCGTACAATAGAATAAAGTATTTAATTGTTTACCACAACAAACCTGCTGTGGCAATTTAACCGACACTTTGTTTGAATGGAAACTAATGTTGGTGTAGTCTACAGTTATTGTTTTATTAGTTTCCTATTTATGTTATCCAAAAGTTGTCTGGTACAGTCATTTCTTATCAAGATCGGGGGTAATATATCCCTGGACTGCCCATATTTTAAATGTGTAACTAAATCAAGTCAATTGGGGGCAGTGGCGATATTAGCAAGTCAATCTTGGTGGGGAAAAAAAGAAAGAAAGTGGGATGCGTGCCAGCAAATCCGCTACACAATACAACACTAAACAATATATAAATTAAACTATAACGGTGACAAATGGTGCCCACAAACTGTTTGGGCCTACATTAAGCTGTCCCAACAACAGAGTCCCAACACCTTACCACTGCTAAACCTGGCTTTCAGCGGAGCCTTGTCTGGCAGCGAAACAGTTCATTCAGCCTCATTTACTGCCTTTTAAAAAACAAAGCTGATATGGCTGACTTGCTTAAACAAATGTGGTTTCTACTGACAATTGAGATATAGAAACTATGGCATAAGGGGACAACAAGCGGATAAGAGGAAATCCGTAATTTCGATGAAGACATTAATGAGCGAGCTACAACGGACGTAGTCAATATAACTATGTATTCAGCACTTTTGAAATGTACAGCGACAGAATACAGAACATGGGCTGCTATTACAGTATACACGTCAGAACCGTAAGATAAATAAATGGGGCATATAAAACAGACAATGAAAGCTCTTACAATATTTGATGATTACATTTCTCTAAAACAGGTTATAGGCTATTTGTACACCACCAAGTTTGAACAGTAGGCGAAATTAAGCGGTGAAAATAGAGCAAATGATTTGGGTGAGGCACATTGAACGCCATTTAGGTCTTTGCACGTCAAAAAAGATACACGTCATATAACACTATTTGATGCGTTAAGTAAGCTGTTAATTTGACACGTCAAATAACACAATTATATTATAGAATGTTGTGTGTGTTGAATTTGCACGTGCAAGCCAAGCACCACAACTACTAACGTTATATGTTTACAATACCGCGTTACTGAAAATAGACCCAATTATTAGGTTGAGGCACATGGGCTACTAACAGCTTACTACACAACATACAGTTAGTATTCATTTCTTAGCTACAGTTTACATTTCTCCCTTGCATATTACATCATTTATGCAGCAGCTTACTAGACATTTTTGGACTCACCTTGTGAGGTGACACAGCGGTCCTTTGTAGGCTAATTTTGTCATCAAAGTCTGGCATTCTCTGGATTTATCGTGGGAACTCGAAGAAAAAAAACACAGCCACTCCATTGAATAGCGTTAGTGATTTCTTTGCAACGCTTGCAGTTAGCCACTGATTCCTTCCAAACGACTCATTGTTGAATTTGCGATTTCCAACTTGTTGTGTAATCTTTATGTACAATGGCCGATGAGCACCAATACGTTTTATCTATAATTTCTCTTCACCATTTCTCTTCATATGACAAGGATCGAAAAGGATTTGCCCGTAGATTGTCGACAACTGATGATGGCTGCTAGCTGCTGCTAGCTTACTTTGAAAGTAAGATTTTGACATGATCAGTCCAATCAAAGCTACTGTAAATATAACATGATTTGATGTCATTCTATCTGTGGCCAATGACCTTGAGCCTTCTTGGATGGGCACTTCTAAGATAACTCTATGGCAGAACCCAAGGGGCAATTTTTTTTCGAGCTCTAACCTTAGAATTGGGGATGAAAACTGAGCCAATCATGTCAGAAAACTGAGCCAATCAGTCTCAATGCTCTATATTTTCTGCTGGCTAGCCTCACCACCACAGAAAGACTGAGTTAGGTTTATACACCTGCAAGGCTGGTGCTCAAAACAGGTGCCCCCCCTGAATGACGGATCGCCATTGATCGGGGGGGGGATTGAGTTATTTGTGCCAGAAGGGCGCGGGCCGGAATCTAACCCACGCCGACGCGGTAGGCCTATATGTGCACTATGAATGCAGCGACCCCAACCACTAGACCACCCCAGGCCTTGAGTGAACAACATTTTGACCTGAGGATACACTTGACACTTAAATGTCGTAGTTTAATGGAAACTAATATCTATCATGTGTTATTAGGCTATATGAAACTACGGTTTTTGATGTGTATGGCAGCATTTCAGATACATTTTTGATTAAGTGAATGTTTCATTAATAAGACCTGGGCCTAGCGTTTGAGCAAGCGAGAGAGAAAATTATTTTGATAGCGAGCCCTGATCTCAATGATTCAAATGCAACCGCATGGAGCGAAGGAGAACTGCTATTTTTCAGAGACTCACGAGGCTCATTTGAATTTCCTGATGCAGCAGGAAAATTGTCTGCGACAAAAGAGTGATCAAGTTAAGATCTAACATCTATAAATACACTGAGTATACCAAACATCATTAGGAATACCTTTCTAATATTGAGTTGCACCCCCATCCTTTTGCCCTCTGAACAGCCTCAATTAGTTGTGTCATGGACTCTACTCAGTGTTGAAAGCTTTCCACAGGGATATTGGCCCATGTTGGCTCCAATTCTTCTCACAGTTGTGTAAAGTTGGCTGGATGTCCTTTGGGTCGTGGACCATTCTTGATACGCATGGAAAACTGTTAAGCGTGACAAACCCAGCAGCGTTGCAGTTCTTGACACAAACCGATGCGCCTGGCACCTACTACCATACCCCGTTCAAAGGTACTTAATTGTTTTGCTTTGTCTATTCACTCTCTGAATGGCACACATACACAATCCATGTCTCAAGGCTTAAAAATCCCTCTTTAACCTGTCTCCTACCCTTCATCTACACCGATTGAAGTGAACTTAACAAGTTACATCTGTAAGGGATCAAGCTTTCACCTGGATTCACCTGGTCAGTTAATGTCTTGGAAAGAGCAGGTGTTCCTAATGTTTTGTATACTTTTTGGACCAATCACAAGTGGGTCACCACCCCTAATGCCCTAATGGACGAGCTGCCACTGGACCCCACTTTGGAAAGCTGAAACTCTCACGAACATGTACATGCGTCACGGGACTCTTCTGAAGTTGGTACCGCCGATGTGCCAACCTCTGTCTGTAGCGCCCGAATGGTTGGGGCTAATATGACCCCACCATTGAAAGCTGAGACTCTCACGAACATGTGCATGTTGGCTACCCACAAGCCTCACAAGACTAAATCTGAAGGTAACCCAGTACCGGGCTGAAAAAGTTATGGAAGTGAATAGGGTATTTCTACGTCATTATGTGGTTTAAAAAAATTAGGAGGACAGATACTTCAAAACAAAAATATGTCCCTTTCTCTTTGGAAGAGTGGGGATAGAGTGCCGTTTGAAACTGTTAAGTGCACCTCATCTGACTTTAGATGATAGTTTGGCAGCCTCTGCCACTCTTTCGGTGCAGTGCGGGTGAAGCACGCCACCGTTTCATGCAGCTTGCCAGGGAGCAGTTCTTCCACTTTCGGGAGAAATGGTAATGCATACACTGTATGTTAATTGCATGCAAATGAAGGTTGCGTAGCTACCACACCCACAACAGAAACTCAATCATGGTCTCGAATTTGCAGGTGGATGACTTCTGTGAGAGGTCGCTGCTATGCCTGAATTCGACCCAAAACCAATGAGGAAGTCTTCTGCAGTGTTGAGATCGGTTGTATGAAACCGATCGATATGTCAAGAAAAGCTCTTAACCATGCCAGCTTGTTTTCAATTCCTATTCAGTTCAACTTCCCATAAATTCATTGACTGAACTGTGCCTTAGACTCCAGAGGACACATTAGCTTCAATTCTTGTCCTTTTGAAGTCCACTCAACTCACAGATTAACGTTGATTAAGAAATTGGTTAAATTGGCTTTTTTACGGTGAATTATTTCTCAGAGTGAAAGGTTGGCTAGAGCTTTACAGGGAAAAGGTTGACTAGTTACTTGGATCTGGCCTTACTTGGGGAATGAATGGGTTTACACAAGCAGAAATCGCCCTATCCTTTGGGCATTTTCCATTCATCAATGCAGAGCAGCCATAATAGATCAGACCATTTAATATTCTAATACCTGAAAATAAAAAAAAAGCTTATTTGCACCCTAAAAATGTTATTCTAACAACAACAAAAACACACAAAAAACAAGAATTGATCATCAGATGGAGGAACCATGCTTCCTACAGATGTAGGATCTTAATGTGATCAATCTTTTGTTGCTGAGAATTTTCCCTAATTAATCATTCCTAATTATTTGCCCTAATGATACATTTATCAAACCTTATAATTACTGGACTTTTTTTATAATCCTCATAAGAACTCACATTTACTGTTTCTGCAGGATTATTTTCCTGCTGTAGCAAACTGGCTCAAATTAAGATCCTACATCTGCAGGTAATAGTGATAATCTCTGTGTCCTGGGGCAGAGTGATAAATAAAGGATTAAAACGGTTTGCGTGCAAATGAAACTCCCTAGGCATACCATACTGGGAGGGAGTGTACGTTGGCAGGCCTTGCCTTGTAATTAAATTGTTCAGCAGGGGAAAATCATATGAGAATCTCTGGCTAGGTCTGCCCAGAACTGCATTATTTTATCCTTGTTTAGAACCATTTTCCTGCATCAGCCATTTTTTATTTAAGTAATTGCATTGATTGGTGACTCAAATTAAATAATTTATGTATACATTGTTTTTGTAACCTATATTGGATATGAACATGAATACAGAGTGTACTCTAGTTGTGTTACAGCAGCCTGACTAGATAACAGGCATCTGGTCTCACACAAACAGATGTCTAAGGAATGACACAGGCGGGCTAATAGTCTCCTGCTGTCTTTGTCCTTGTAAGGAGACTCCAGGTTGGTTCACAGACTCCAGCTAAAAGGTCAAACTCTTCAACAATCCTTTGGGAGCGGGGTTATGGCAGAAGACAGAATACCTCTCCAATGTGGAATGGTGGAATGTTTATTTGGATGCCTTGGTTTCCAGGGACAGGTCTCATGACTGCTATCACTACACAGAACCTTTCTATAACCTAGAAGTGATGGAACAACTTTGTCACATGACCATTTCCTCTGTTGCTTGGCAGAGTACAGTAATTTGTTTGAGACTCCAGTTATACCACAAATCAATTTGTATTTGTCACCCGCTTTGTAAACAACAAGTGTAGGCTAAGAGTGAAATGCTTACTTATGGGTCATTTTCCATCAATGCACACTGTGTAAAGGAAATGGCCTAGTGCCCATCTGGGAAGTGACATACTACTGTACTTACAGTGCCTTCAGAAAGTATTCACACCCCTTTTCTTTTTTCCACATGTTGTTGTGTTACAGCCTGAGTTTAAAATGGATTACATTTAGATTTATGTCACTGGCCTACACACAATACCGCATAATGTCAAATTGGAATTATGTTAAGACATTTTTACAAATGAATAAAAAATGAAAAGCTGGAATGTCTTGAGTCAATAAGTATTCAACCTCTTTGCTATGGCAAGCCTAAATAAGTCCAGGAATAGAAATGTGCTTAACAGGTCGCAAAATAACTTGCATGGATTCACTCTGTTTAATAATAGTGTTTCACATGATTATTATTATTATATATATTTTTTTGAATATTTTATTTTTGCATTTTCCAATTAAGAACATTCAGAACAAAAGTGAAAAGATATTAGACAACGATAGGACAAAGTGACAGTAACAGACGAGCGTAACAAAAAAAACTAAAAATGTATGTTTACAAACATACAATAAGAAAAATAATAATAACGAGACATTGGATCACCTGCCGTAGGCTACATATTATACATTAAGTGTGAAACATTATGTAAGGATTATATATAGATTCAATCAATGAGATGTGGGGGAGATTCTCCATATAGTCAATAAAAGGTTGCCAAATTCTGTAAAATGTATTTAACTTATTCCTCAAGCAGTAAGTGATTTTCTACAAAGGGATACAACTATCAACTTCCGATAGCCACATTGCAACTGGCAGGGAGGAATCCAATTTCCATTTCAAGGCAATACATTTCTTGGCAATCGCTAGCAATATTTCTGTTAGCTTTATAGTATGGCTTTGCCTAAGATTGGTGTTAGTAAAGTTACCCAGTAGACAGACCTCCGGGTCTAAAGGGAATGCAACCCTGTGAATTGAGGATATGGTATCGCATACCACCTGCCAGAAACCGTGTAGTTTTGAACACTGCCAAGTGGAATGGAGGAATGTTCCTTCATCTGAGCCACATCTAAAACATAGGGAGGAGATATCTGGGTTGAACTTGTGCAGTCTAGATGGGGTGATATAGAGCTGATGGAGGAAATTAAACTGGATCAGTCTGTATCTGGAGTTCAATGTGGATGTAACACCATCCCTGCATAGGTCGTTTAACATGATTTTCGAATGACTACCTCATCTCTGTACCCCACATGTAAAATTATATGTAAGTTCCCTCAGTCAAGTAGTGAATTTCAAACACAGATTCAACCAAAGACCAGGGAGGTTTTCCAATGCTTCGCAAAGAAGGGCACCTATTGGTAGATGTGTTTAAAAAACAAAGCGAAAAGTGAGTCTGAAAGGAGAGTTTACAGTCTAACCAGACACCTAGGTATTTGTAGTTGTCCACATATTCTAAGTTAGAACCGTCCAGAGTAGTGATGCTGGACGGGCGGGCAGCGATCGGTTGAAGAGCATGCATTTAGTTTTACTTGCATTTAAGAGCAGTTGGAGGCCACGGAAGGAGAGTTGTATGGCATTGAAGCTCGTCTGGAGGTTAGTTAACACAGTGTCCAAAGAAGGGCCAGAAGTATACAGAATGGTGTCATCTGCGTAGAGGTGGATCAGAGAATCACCAGCAGCAAGAGCGACATCATTGATGTGTACAGAGAAAAGAGTCGGCCTGAGAATTGAACCCTGTGGCACCCCCATAGAGACTGCCTGAGTTTCGGAAAACAGGCCCTCCGATTTGACACACTAAACTCTGTTTGAGAAGTAGTTGGTGAACCAGGCGAGGCAGTCATTTGAGAAACCAAGGCTGTTGAGTCTGCCGATAAGAATGTGAATGTCCTTAGTAGTGGTTCGACCATAAAGGCCTGATTCATGCAGTCTCCTCTGAACAGTTGATGTTTTGATGTGTCTGCTACTTGAACTCTGTGAAGCATTTATTTGGGCTGCAATTTCTGAGTCTGGTAACTCTAATGAACTTATCCTCTGCAGCAGAGGTAACTCTGGGTCTTCCTTTCCTGTGGCAGTCCTCATGAGAGCCAGTTTCATCATAGCGCTTGATGGTTTTTGCGACTGCACTTGAAGAAACTTTCAAAGTTCTTGTTGTTTTCAAAGTTCTTCATGTCTTAAAGTAATGATGGGCTCCCGTTTCTCTTTGCTTATTTGAGCTGTTCTTGCCATAATTAATAGGAATCAAGGTAACACCCAAGTGCAGACTGTGTGAAGTAACAATGTTTATTGTAACAACAGGGGCAGGCAAATGACAGGTCAAGGCAGGCAGGGGTCGATAATCCAGAGTAGGAGCAAAGGTACAGGACGGCAGGCAGGCTCAGAGACAGGAGGAGTGGTCAGGCAGGCAGGTACCGGGTCAGGACAGGCAAGAGTCAAATACCAGGAGGACGAGAAAAAGAGAGGCTGGGAAAAGACAGGAGCTGACAGGACAAACGCTGGTAAGCTTGACGAACAAGACAAACTGGCAACAGACAAACAGAACACAGGTATAAATACACAGGGGATAATGGGGAAGATGGGCGACACGTGGAGGGGGGTGGAGACAAGCACAAAGACAGGTGAAACAGATCAGGTGGTGACAATAATATGGACTTGATCTTTTACCAAAAAAGGCTATCTTCTGTATACCCTCTACCTTGTCACAACACAACTGATTGGCTCAAAATGCATTAAGAAGATAGGAAATTCCACAAATGAACTTTTAACAAGGCACACCTGTTAATTGTAACCTCATACTCAATGTCAACAAAACAAAGGAGATGATCATGGACTTCAGGAAACAGCAGAGGGAGCACCTCCCTATCCACATCGACAGTAGTGGAGAGTGGAGAGGTAGTAACTTTAGTGGAGAGGGTAGTAACTTTTAAGTTCCTCGGCATACACATCACGGACAAACTGAATTGGTCCACCCACACAGACAACGTGGTGAAGAAGGCGCAGCAGCGCCTCTTCAACCTCAGGAGGCTGAAGAAATTCGGCTTTTCACCAAAAGCACTCACAAACTTCTACAGATGCACAATTGAGAGCATACTGTCGGGCTGTATCACCGCCTGGTACGGCAACTGCTTAGCCCACAACCGTAAGGCTCTCCAGAGGGTAGGGAGGTCTGCACAACGCATCACAGGGGGCAAACTACCTGCCCTCCAGGACACCAACACCACCCGATGTCACAGGAAGGCCATAAAGATTATCAAGGACAACAACCACCTGAGCCACTGCCTGTTCACCCTGCTATCATCCAGAAGGCGAGGTCAGTACAGGTGCATCAAAGCAGGGACAGAGAGACTGAAAAACCATCTCAAGGCCATCAGACTGTTAAACAGCCACCACTAACATTGAGTGGCTGCTGCCAACATACTGACTCAACTCCAGCCACTTTAATATTGGAAAAATGTACGTAAAAAATGTATCACTAGCCACTTTAAACAATGCCACTTAATATAATGTTTACATACCTTACATTACTCCTCATATTTATATACTGTACTCAATACCATCTACTTCATCTTGCCTATGCCGTTCTGTACCATCACTCATTCATATATCTTTATGTGCATATTCTTCATCCCTTTACACTTGTGTGTATAAGGTAGTTGTTGTGAATTGTTTGGTTAGATTACTCGTTGGTTATTATTGCCTTGTCGGAACTAGAAGCACAAGCATTTCGCTACACTCGCATTAACATCTGCTAACCATGTGTATGTGACAAATAAAATTTGATTTGATTTGAAATGCATTCCAGGTGACTACCTCATGAAGCTGGTTGAGAGAATGCCAAGATTGTGCAAAGCTGTCATTAAAGCAAAGGGTGACCACTTGAAAAACCTCAAATATAAAATAGATTTATATATTAAAATATATTATTTGTTCAACACTTTTTTGGTTACTATATGATTCCATATGTGTGATTTCATAGTTTGGTGTCTTCACTATTATTCTACAACATAGAAAATAGTAAAAATAAAGATAAACCGTGGAATGAGTAGGTGTGTCCAAACTTTTGACTGGTACTGTATATAAATGAGAAGTCTGTATTTCATTTTAAATGAATGTGCAAAAGTGTCTATAAACATGTTCTCTCTTGGTCATTATGGGGTATTGTGTGTAGTGTGACAAACCACTTCAAGGTTAGGACAGTTTGTCACAAATTAAGAGGGCACCAAAATCCCCCCAGAATGAGAGTTATTTCGAACAGGACAGTACCTGTGTGTTGGTTTCTCTGTCCTGGTCCACCCAGGCCGTAGGCGAAGTCAAGAATAGCAGGGTTCGGTAAACAAATTGGTTTCTCAGTAGGTCCAGGTCCAAACGCCAAAAAGTAAGTCCAATCAGTTCAGGTCATACACGGTAAATCCAGCCAATATATATATTGTCACTTTCTATATGCTTCACAAATCCCCCAGCCCCTTCCTCTCTCTCTTCCTGGTTTGTCTTGACCCCTTATTTGTGGGTCGGCCCCACTTTCTGGACGTTCCTCTTGCTTCTGGGAGTTGGGGTTTTGGCGGTCGGCCATTTTGTGATCTGTAGTTCTGGTTGGGGTGGCCAGTTTAGTGAGAGGGCAGAGCCCTTTTATTAGTTCTGACCTCACATATCTGCCATTTATCACTCGGCCCCCTTCTTTGCCACACATCTCCCCCCTAGATTCGACCCCTGGGTCGGGCTACCGCAGCAAAATGGGTGTGTATGCGGGATAACCCATCCACATTTCCCATTTCCTTCCCTGCTCTGTGTTTTAAGTCAATGTGAAACAGTTGGAGACTCAAAAACCACTGCATCACCTGAGCGTTCTTCTCTTTAGCCCTATGCATCCAGGTGAGTGGGGCATGGTCACTGATGAGGGTGAAGTGGTGCCCCAGCAGGTAGTATTTCAGTCTTTCTAGAGCCCACTTTACAGCCAGCGACTCTTTCTCAACGACTGAGTAGTTGGCCTCCCATGGTTCCAGCTTCCTGCTTAAAAACAGGATGGGGTGTTCAACCCCTTCTCTCTCTTGGGAGAGCACGGCTCCAAAGCCGACCTCTGAGGCATCCGTCTGAATTACAAACTCTCGTTTATTAGTTCTGACCTCAGATATCTGCCATTTATCACTCGGCCCCCTTCTTTGCCCCACATCTCCCCCCACACGTCTCAGCCATTTTGTGATCTATAGTTCTGGTTGGGGTGGCCATTTTAGTGAGAGCGCAGAGCTCGTTTATTAGTTCTGCCCTCACATATCTGCCCTTTATCACTCAGCCCCCTTCTTTGCCACAGTAGATGTTTGAGATTTGTTGTATTTATTTCATCCATTTTGAATTCAGGCTGTAACACAACAACATGTGGAATAAGTCCAGTGGTATGAATACTCTCTGAAGGCACTGTAGATTGTAAGTGATGCGGAGCACATGCAGATGCTTTGACAGACTGTTTTCCTCTGTCTACAGAGGGTGGATGTGATGTAGTTCTGAACTCCAATGACCTTTGTGTTACTTGGGAAACATCCAGCAGTGCCAGCATTTTATTTGAACCAACGCTTCAATCAAATGTGAGCTGGAGACCACCCAGCCAGGGATACTTCTCTCTAGCTAATAAGACGGTGTCGCCTACATTTAGTGGATTCCGAAAGCAACAAAGGGAGGTTGGTCAGACAGAATGTACTAGTGATGTACTTACTCTATGTTGTTTACTCTACATTCAATGGTGAATTCTAGAAAATTGCTTTTAGATCAAGAGAGGAGATCTGAAAAAAGTATTTAACTCTGTGTGGAATGATCTTTACTTGAGTATTTCTGTCTCTGGTCCTGTTGCTATAGTGAAGGCATAGCCAGACAAAATGTTCATTGGTGTTTTGGTCACATCCCCCACCCCCTGTCTCGCATTGGTGGAGCAAGGCATGAGAGTTAGCTGGGGGAGGGGGGAAATTACCATTATTTTGTTTGATAGCCAATAAAGTCATTTAGTCACGTTTGCTGTCTGACACTGACTTACCTCATACTGATGAATGACTTTATTGTCTATTCCTTCACTTTCCACTCTGTTTAGGGAATCATGCTGTGCCTCGGTATGTCCTCTTTTTCTATCCTTAGACAATGTAGCAGTCAAAGTCTAGTTTGGATATACTGACCAGGCCTGTGCTATAACTGCCTGTTATGTCATGTGAATGTAATAGAGGCTAAAAGTGGCTTATAACCCATTGTGGCACTATTTCTACTTCTACACAAGTCTACTGGCATGCTATGGTAATCAAGAAGATATGACCTGTCAACTGAGAGAATGATTCCCTGCTAACCATAGGCTATGAGTAACGGTTGTGACTCTGAGAGAGTCAGGCAGTTCATATACTCTCACATTTATCATGGTCTCTTCTGACTATTCCTGTAAGGAATAACAATAACTCTGAAGATTTTCTTGAGTAACCATATTCATATTTCTCACTAGTTAAATATTTAAAATGTTTAATACATTCATCTCTTTAGAGTTCATATATACTGACATTAATTTTCAAGTTCTTTCCCAAGCTTTAGCAACAATAGATACAACACATGCTCAGTTATTCCCCTTCTGTGACTAGGTTGGAAGGAATGTTTCTTCCCCTTCTGTGAATAGGATGGAAGGAATGATTCTTCCCCTTCTGTGACTAGGATGGAAGAATGATTCTTCCCCTTCTGTGAATAGGATGGAAGGAATGATTCTTCGCCTTCTGTGACTAGGATGGAAGGAATGATTCTTCCCCTTCTGTGAATAGGATGGAAGGAATGATTCTTCCCCTTCTGTGACTAGGATGGAAGAATGATTCTTCGCCTTCTGTGACTAGGATGGAAGGAATGTTTTTTTCCATTGATGTTAGCCACTGAATTCCATGTAATGATGAGACCCTGGTAGATAGTTGCCTGTTTAAGCTGCTAAGACATGATATCAATTGAGACATGCTGTCAACTTCATGGAATCTCTTTTGTAAACATAAAACAGAGGTCCAATCTGGAGGAACCTCAAGCAATTTGTAGTGAAGACTTAGTGATCATTTGTTTTTCTAGGTGATATACACACAGTATATTGAATGGAACCTCCTGTCCTTTGTTGTATTCAAAGACCCAGTGGGAAGTGTATAGGTCAGTGGTGGGAGACAGAGTTCAGGTTACAGTCAAGGTAAAGGTTAAGGCTGGGACGGGGAGACTCTGACCATATAGTGTCTTTACTAACTGTGACATTCTGTTCACACTGATATACCACAAAGGGCTATATGGCATATTAAACAATACTAAGGCTAGTTGAGAGCTCCATGAGCACGGTTATTCCTAACATTTTTAGAAGCATTAGGCCAGAACGAACATTGACACTGTTTGACGTCTATGTTTGAACATTAGTCTTGGAGATTAGGCTATTTTCTATTTCAAATGTAAGTATAATGTAAGTGCAGGTAACTGACCCTCCATGTGTTCTGTGTTGTAGATGGGAAGAGGAGCTGAACAGACGAGAGCAGCTCGAGTCCTTGGTGGAATCCACTCAGGAGGTGAGTAGACATAAACCATCAATTCACCTTCAACATACAATAAATGTACCTTCACCATAACATAATTTCACCTTCATCTCAAGATCCAATTGTACTTTATTCACTACCGTATAATGCCTTTCAGATGGTTATTGTCATAAAGACAAAGAAAATGGAGGTCCCACAGCTGCTGAAAAAAGATACATCCTTTGAATCAGGGCAATTCCACCGTAACGGAATTGCGCTGAAACTCACTTGTGCTGAGATGTTTCACTGAAAATGTATGCCAAACAAAAACCATTGATTTCAAAGTTTAACAAACCATACAACTCTATGCAAAAGTACAACCTTTAACAATTTACATAGAATATTTTACAAAAACACATTTACTCGAAGAACTGTGCAGATGTAAAGTTTGGTAACCGAATTAAGATTCAACGATGTCTGCAGAATGGTGTGTCAGCTATGACATGACACCTTGAGTTAGAAAACATCTATTTTGGTTATTGAACTACAGCAAGTTAAGTGGATTTACACCCGGTAACAGAATTGCGGTAACAGAATTTCATCATGTGTCCCTGATCTGTACTACACAGAAATAGATAATTATGGAAAAACATGTCATCCTCTTCATGGTGATGTATCCTAAATAGGTACACTAAGATATAAACATGCAATATCCTCCTTTGCATATTTGGGTATTATTCTACACACTGGCAATTATTTTAATGAGCTCTGGACCGGACCAAATCTGAACCAATCATGGTGTATGTTTCACAAGTTTGAACATCAAATTACAGCAAGCACAGTAGACCTCAGGGGCCTCATTTGTCAATGGTTTATGGACACAAAACAATACTCTAAAGCTTGCGTGCTTTAGTTTTCCCGCAAAGGTTGGTATTTATCAATTTTGAACTTGAAGGGAAAGTGCACATATCTCCACTCAAATCTCAATCCATGCGTATGCACAACTTCTACAAGGTGGAGCAACTCTATTGCAAGCAAATAGACATATTGTTTGTTTGGGGGAAATGGGAGGTGTTTGATGCACAGGAATTACAAAAGTTAATAAAAACATTAAAATGGAGGCCTAATGATAAAACACATGCATTTGCTGATGGTAAAGAGATTGCATAGCAGCATGTCGTCTAATACAGTATATTTATTTTGTTTTTATTATATAGGCCTAAATCATAATCATATTGCAGGACATGTCTCTCCTTTGCTGACATAATTGGTTTAAATGATTATGTCTACACAACAAATGTTCATTCACTCATTCAATAGTGAAGCATGCTCTGAAGTAAATAGACCGGTAGCCTTGACAGTAGCCTGCAGTATGTGACAGTATGGGTACGCTCCAGTGTTAATGTGCGATAGGATTAGGAGTGCGAAAATCATAGCCTAGCTGTCACGTTCTGACCTTAGTTCCTTTGTTATGTCTTTGTGTTAGATTGGTCAGGGCGTGAGTTGGGGTAGGTAGTCTATGTTTTTTTTTCTATGTAGTAGTTATGTGTTTGGCCTGGTATGGTTCTTAATCAGAGGCAGGTGTCGTTCGTTGTCTCTGATTGACAATCATACTTAGGTAGTCTGTTCTCCCCATTTTAGTGGTGGGTGATTGTTTTCTGTCTCTGTGTCTTCACCAGACAGAACTGTTTAGTTTTACTTCGTTTTCCTTGTTATTTTGTTTTTTGTGTTCAGTGTTAATAAATCTCAACATGGACACGTACCACACTGCATATTGGTCCGATCCTTCATACTCCTCGTCAGAGGAAGACGAATCCCGTTACACTAGCCTATCTAATTTGAGCCTACACTAAGGCAGGAGATAGAAGCACAATCATGTATTGATAAACAAAATATTGAACAACAATTAGTATTTTACATAGAAGTGTGGGCTGCAGCATTTACTTTAAAATTGTTAGAGAGGACAATCAATCTTTCAGAATGCAGAATGTGTTTGGCATTCACTAGGCTGCATGCATCTACAGAAATGTGATCAAATTTGTCATTGCACTTTCTTTCAGGAACTATCATGGCACAGTTCCAACATCTCCAAATTATACACAAATTAGGTCGTTTTTGTTACCATAAAAGGTGAATGGAGGGCATTTTCTAGGTGGGGTTGTAGTGGTCATTCACGACCGCATAAATATAATATAAGGAGACTGTGTGAATCAAATATAATATAATATAGCTCTGATATATCAAAAACATCATGCATATATGTTGCGCAACAGTTTGATAAATCCAAATAATTTGTGAGCCAATGCAAATCCTAGAATCTCCACTTGAGGCCCCAAATGAGGCCCCAGTAGAGTAGAGTACAGCACAGAATAGTAGAGTAGTGTCAGTGTTTCCCCGATAACTCGTTGCCGCCACTCCCAAAAATGTTATATATACAGTACCAGTCAAAAGTTTGGACATACCTACTCATTCCATGGTTTTTCTTTATTTTTACTAATTTCTATATTGTAGAATAATAGTGAAGACATCAAAACTATGAAATAACACATACAGTTGAAGCCGGAAGTTTACATACACCTTAGCCAAATACATTTAAACTCAGTTGAACAATTCCTGACATTTAATCCAAGTAAAAATTCCCTGTTTTAGGTCATTTAGGATCACCACTTTATTTTAAGAATGTGAACTGTCAGAATAATAGTAGAGAAAATGATTTATTTCAGCTTTTATTTCTTTCATCACATTCAGAAGATTACATACACTCAATTAGTACTTGGTAGCGTTGCCTTTAAATTGTTAAACTTGGGTCAAACGTTTCAGTTAGCCTTCCACCAGCTTCCCTCAATAAATTGGGTGAATTTTGGCCCATTCCTCCTGACAGAGCTGGTGTTTGTTGGCCTCCTTGCTCGCACACGCTTTTTCAGTTCTGCCCACAAATTTTCTATGGGATTGAACTCATTGCTTTATGATGGCCACTCCAATACCTTGACTTTGTTGTCCTTAAGACATTTTGCCATAACATTGGAAGTATGCTTGGGTTCATTGTCCATTTGGAAGACCCATTTGCGACCAAGCTTTAACTTCCTGACTTATGGCTTGAGATGTTGCTTCAATATATCCACATAATTTCCCTTCCTCATGAAGCCATCTATTTTGTGAAGTGCACCAGTCCCTCCTCCAGCAAAGCACCCCCACAACATGATACTGCCACCCCTGTGCTTCAAGGTTGGGATGGTGTTCTTTGGCTTGCAAGCTTCCCCCTTTTTCCTCCAAAAGTAATGATGGTCACAATGGCCAAACAGTTCTATTTTTGTTTAATCAGACCAGAGGACATTTCTCCAAAAAGTATGATCTTTGTCTCCATTTGCAGTTGCAAACCATAGTCTGGCTTTTTTATGGCGGTTTTGGAGCAGTGGCTTCTTCCTTGCTGAGCGGCCTTTCAGGTTATATCGATATAGGACTCGTTTTACTGTTGATATAGATACTTTTGTACCTGTTTCCTCCAGCATCTTCACAAGGTCCTTTGCTGTTGTTCTGGGATTGATTTGCACTTCTCGCACCAAAGTACGTTCATCTCTAGGAGACAGAATGCGTCTTCAATTATTTTTCTGAGGTCTTGGCTGAATATTTTGATGTTCCCATGATGTCAAGCAAAAAGGCACTGAGTTTGAAGGTAGACCTTGAAATACATCCACAGGTACACCTCCAAATGATTCAAATTATGTCAATTAGCCTATCAGAAGCTTCTAAAGCCATGACATCATTTTCTGGAATTTTCCAAGCTGTTTAAAGGCACAGTAAAGTTGGTGTATGTAAACTTCTGACCCACTGGGTTTGTGCTACAGTGAATTATAAGTTAAATAATCTGTCGGTAAACAATTGTCCTCATGAGAGACAGTTTCATCATAGCGCTTGATGGTTTTTGTGACTGCAAGTTCTTGAAATTTTACTTATTGACTGACCATGTCTTAAAGTAATGATGGACTGTCGTTTCTCTTTGCTTATTTGAGCTGTTTTTGCCATAATATGGACTTGGTATTTTACCAAATAGGGCTGTCTTCTGCACATCACCCATACCTTGTCACAACACAACTGATTGGCTCAAATGCATTAAGAAGGAAAGAAATTACACTATGTAATTTTTAACAAGGTACACCTGTTAATTGAAATGCATTCCAGGAGACTACCTCATGAAGCTGGTTGAGAGAATGCCAAGAGTGTGCAAAGCTGTCATCAAATCAAAGGGTGGCTACTTTGAATAATCTCAAATATAACCCTTTTTTGGTTACTACATGATTCCATATGTGTTCTTTAATAGTTTTGATATCTTCACTATTATTCTACAATGTAGAAATTTGTAAAAAAAATTAAAAAAATCTACATTTGCCCACTGACAAAGAAATGATCAGTCTATAATTTTAACGGTAGGTTTATTTGAACAGAATAACAACAACAAAATCCAGAAAAACGCATGTCAAAAATGTTATAAATTGATTTGCATTTTAATGAGGGAAATAAGTATTTGACCCCCTGGCGAAACATGACTTAGTACTTGGTGGCAAAACCCTTGTTGGCAATCACAGAGGTCAGACATTTCTTGTAGTTGTCCACCAGGTTTGCACACATCTCAGGAGGGAATTTGTCCCACTCCTCATTGCAGATCTTCTCCAAGTCATTAAGGTTTTGAGGTTGACGTTTGGCAACTCGAACCTTCAGCTCCCTCCACAGATTTTCTATGGGATTAAGGTCTGGAGACTGGCTAGGCCACTCCAGGACCTTAATGTGCTTCTTCTTGAGCCACTCTTTTATTGTTGACTATGGTGCTAGCTGCCTTAAGATCATTGACAAGATCCTCCCGTGTAGTTCTGGGCTGATTCCTCACCGTTCTCATGATCATTGGAACTCCATGAGGTGAGATCTTGCATGGAGCCCCAGGCCGAGGGAGATTGACAGTTCTTTTGTGTTTCTTCCATTTGCGAATAATCGCACCAACTGTTGTCACCTTCTCACCAAGCTGCTTGGCGATGGTCTTGTAGCCCATTCCAACCTTGTGTAGGTCTACAATCTTGTCCCTGACATCCTTGGAGAGCTCTTTGGTCTTGGCAATATGAGATGGAACGGAGTTCCATGCAATAATGGCTCTATATAATACCGTATGCTTTCTTGAATTTGTTCTGGATTTAAGGACTGTGAAAAGACCCCTGGTGGCATGTCTGGTGGGGTAAGTGTGTGTCTCAGAGCTGTGTGTAAGTTGACTATGCAAATAATTTGGGATTTTCAACACATTAATGTTTCTTGTGAAAGAATAAGGGATGCAGTCAGTCTCTCCTCAACTCTCAGCCAAGATAGACTGGCATGCATAGTATTTATATCATCCCTCTGATTGCAATGAAGAGCAAGACGTGCTGCTCTGTTTTGGGCCAGCTGCAGCTTAACTAGGTCTTTCCTTGCAGCACTGGACCACACAACTGGACAATAATCAAGATTAGACTTAACTATAGCCTGCAGAATTTGCTTTTTGGAGTGTGGTGTCAAAAAAGCAGAGCATCTCTTTATTACGGACAGACCTTCCCCATCTTTACAACCATTGAATCGATATGTTTTGACCTTGACAGTTTACAATGTAAGGTAACGCTAAATAATTTAGTCTCCACAACTTGTTCAACAGCCACACCATACATTACCAGATTCAGATGAGGTTTAGAACTTTTTAGATTTATACAAAATACAATGTTCTTAGTTTTAGAGATGTTCAGGACCAGTTTATTACTGGCCACCCATTCTAAAACAGACTGTGACTCTTTGTTAACTGTTTCAGTGACTTTATTAGCTGTGTTTGCTGATGTGTATACAGTATGGTTGAAACATCAGCATACATAGACACATGCTTTGTTAATGCCAGTAACAGGTCATTGGTAAAAATAGAAAATAGTAGAGGTCCTAGAGAGCTGCCCTGTGGCACACCACACATTACATGTTTGACATTGGAGAAGCTTCCATTAAAGAAAACTCTATGAGTTATATTAAATACACAGCTATATGGCAGAGGTTGAAAAGCCATAACACATACACTACCGGTCAAAAGTTTTAGAACACCTACTCATTCAAGGATTTTTCTGCATTGTATTTTCTACATTGTAGAATAATAGCGAAGACATTAAAACTATGAAATAACACATATGGAATCATGTAGTAACCAAACAATTGTTAAACATATCAAAATATATTTGATATTCTTCAAAGTAGCCACCCTTTTCATTGATGACAGCTTTGCACACACTTGGCATTCTCTCAACCAGCTTCACGAGGTCGTCTCCTGGAATGCATTTCAATTAACAGGTGTGCCTTCTTAAAAGTTAATTTGTGGAATTTCTTTCCTTCTTAATGCATTTAGGCCAATCAGTTGTGTTGTGACAAAGTATTGGGTGTATAAAGAAGATAGCCCTATTTGGTAAAATACCAAGTCCATATTATGGCAAGAACAGCTCAAATAAGCAAAGAGAAACAACAGTCCATTATTACTTTAAGACATGAAGGTCAGTCAATATGGAAAATATCAAGTTTATGAAATATGAAAGTTTCTTCATGTGCAGACGCATAAACCATCAAGTGCTATGATGAAACTGACTCTCATGAGGACCGCCACAGCAAAGGAAGATCCAGAATTACCTCTGCTGCAGAGGAGAAGTTCATTAGAGTTACTAGCCTCTGAAATTGCAGCACAAATAAATGCTTCACAGAGTTCATGTAACATACACTTCTCAACATTAACTGTTCAGGGGAGACTGTGTGAATCAGGCCTTCATGGTCAAATTGTTGCAAATAAATTACTACTAAAGGAATCTAATAATAAGAAAAGACTTGCTTGGGCCAAGAAACATGAGCAATGGACATTAGACCGGTGGAAATTTGCCCTTTGGTCTAAAGTCCAAATTTGAGGTTTTTGTGTCTGTGTCTTTGTGAGACACGGTGTGGGTGAAAGGATGATCTCCGCATGGGTATATCCCACCGTAAAGCATGGAGGAGGAGGTGTGATAGTGTGGGGGTGCTTTGCTGTTGACACTGTCTGTGATTTATTTAGAATTTATGGCCCACTTAACCAACATGGCTACCACAGCATTCTGCAGCGATACGCCATCCCATCTGGTTTGGGCTTAGTGCGACTATAATTTGTTTTTCAATGGGATAATGACCCAACACACCTCCAGGCTGGGTAAGGGCTATTTTACCAAGATGGAAGATGCTGGAGTGCTGCATCAGATGACCTGGCATCCACAATCCCCTGACCTCAACCAAATTGAGATGGTTTGGGATGAGTCGGACAGCAGAGTGAAGGAAAAGCAGCCAACAAGTGCTCAAGACTGTTGGAAAAGCGTTCCAGGTAAAGCTGGTTGAGAGAATGCCAAGAGTGTGCAAAGCTGTCATCAAGGCAAAGGGTGGCTATTTGAAGAATCTCAAATATGACATATATTTTCATATGTTAACATCATTTTGGTTACTACATGATTCCATATGTTATTTTGTAGTTTTGATGTCTTCACTATTATTCTACAATGTAGAAAATAGTAAATAATAAAGAAAAACCCTTGAATGTGTTCTAAAACATTTGACCGGTAGTGTACGTTTAGTCAACAACAGGTTACGGTAAATAATATCAACGACTGCACTGAAATCTAACAGTACAGCTCCGACAATATTTTTATTATCTATTTCTTTAAACCAATCATCAGTAATTTGTGTCAGTGCAATACATGTTGAGTGCCCATCTCTATAAGCATGCTGCACGTCCGTTGTTAATTTGTTTACAGAGAAAGAGCATTGTATTTGGTCATACACCATTTTTTCCAACAGTTTGCTAAGAGCTAACAGCAAGCTTATTCTCTTAGGTAGCAGAATTACTTTGGATTCCCTACAGGCCAAAGGACAAAGACTTTCCTCTAGGCTCATAATAAAGATATGACAGATAAGAGTGGCTATAGAGTCAGCTACCATCCTCAGTAACTTTCCATATAAGTTGTCAATGCCAAGAAGTTTGTCATTATTGATCGTTAACAATAATTTTTCCACCTCTCCCACACTAACTTCACAAAATTCAAACTTGCTGTGCTTTTCTTTCATTATTTGTTTCTTTATGCATGAATAGAATGGCTCACTGTTTGCCCACTTTGCCAATGAAGTAGTCATTCAAATAATTGGCAACATCAAATGGTTTTGTGATGAATAAGCCATCTGATTTGATGAAAGATGGAGTTGAATTTGTCTTTCCACCCATAATTTAATATGTTTTTTTCTATCATTCTTTCTATCATTGATCTTGGCTTCATAAAACAGTTTATTCTTCTTTATGTTGAGTATAGTCACTCAATTTGCAGTAAGTCAGCCAGTCAGATATGCAGCCAGACTTATTAGCCACTCCTTTTGCCCAATCTCTTTCAACCATACAGTTTTTCAATTCCTCATCAATCCATAGAGCCTTAACAGTTATAACAGTCAGTTTCTTAACAGGCAACAAGCAATTTCATAATTACATGATCTGGATTCTCCTCATTAATCACATCAGACCAACAAATATTTGTATCATCATCCACAGAAGAGTCACAGCAAAATCTTTTGTATGATCTCTTATATACCATTTTAGGCCCAGCTGTTGGAACTTTGCCCTTCCTGGATATAGCCACTATATTGTGATCACTGCATCCAATGGGTACGGATACAGGTTTAGAATAAAATTCTACAGTATTAGTAAAAATGTGATCGATACATGTGGATGTTGTTCCTGTAGTGTTTGTAAACACCCTGGTAGGTTGGTTAATCAACTGATCCAGATTACAGGCACTGGTTACAGTGAGAAGCTTCCTCTTGAGTAGACAGCTTGATGAAAACCAGCCAATATTCAGGTTCCCAAGAAAGTAGACCTCTCTGTTTACATCACATACACTATCAAGCATTTCACACATATTATTTGGATACCGACTGTTCTCACTTGGTGGCCTATAACAACACCCCAAAAGAAAAGGCTTTAAATGTGCCAAGTGAACCTGCAACAACAACACTTCAATAACACTCCAGGTCTCGTGGAGATTCTAAACATTCGTCCACAAGCATGTTGTTCCGCCTTGATTGTCCCTCCAGAAAGTCTGATTTAGCTGTCATTGTTATCATGGATTCACACACAGAAATGATGTCCTATCTCAATGACTTACAGATTGCTGTCATCTTGCCGTTCTCCTGTTTCAACTCATCGAGCTGACCCTGGGAGAACTGCAAACTGTTTTTCAGGTGCTGGATCTCTCTGGTCAAGTCACCATTATTTTATTAGTTGAATTCACCAGTATTTGGACAAAGCACTTGAAGCTATTTTCTTAATGTTGTAGCAACTGCTTGTAGAACTATTTTTGTTCATTTAAAAGATCCTTCGCGTGTGATAGAGAGACATCACTGGCACTGTCCTCAACGGTACTTTGGTCTTTGTCATGGTAGCTAGCGACGTAGGTTATGCTGTTATTCCTCACAGTTCCAGACAGGGCGGGTCACGGGGAAGATTGAAAACAACAAACAGCAGGGATCTAGACAGCCACAAACCTGGGACAATCCGCAGTCCCAGACACAATGGCTAACTGCGCCATGGGCTGCCTTCAAGCCTTCAAGAAAACCCAGCTAGCTTGATAATGCCAAAAGGCTCCTCAGATCCATCCTTGTTCGACAGGATCACTGGACAGAGACCAGCAGTCCCAACAACTGTTGCCAACTGCGTCACGGGATCCAAACAAAAAAGTTAGCTAGCTACTTCCCATACACTTTCAAAACAACAAACATTTCAAAACAACAAATCCGAGCTCTTCCTCCTTCCGCGTTCAAAAGGAAGTGACGTATTACAACCTGACAAGGTAGGGGTGGTGTATCAATTAATCAGTAGAGTTCAGTACAGTACAGTAGAGTACAGTAGATTACAGTAGAGTACAGTAGGATATAGTACAGTACAGTAAAGTAGAGTAGACTATAGTTCAGAACAGTACAGTAAAGTTCAGTACAGTAGAGTTCAGTAATGTACAATACAGTAGAGTACAGTAAAGTACAGTATAGTTCAGTATAGAGTGGCCAGACGGAAACCACTCCCCAGTAAAAGACACATGACAGCCTGCCTTTTGGAGTTTTGCCAAAAGGCAAAGATTCTCTGGTCTGATGAAACCAAGATTGAACTCTTTGGCCTGAATGCCAAGCGTCACGTCTGGAGGAAACCTGACACCAACCCTACAGTGAAGCACGGTGGTGGCAAAATCGAATCCATTTTATAATAACGCTGTAATGTAACAAAATGTGGAAAAAGTCAAGGGGTCTGAATACTTTCCGAATGCACTATATTTCTAATAAGGGGTCTTTGCTTATTCAACATTTTTAGGATAGAAAATTTGTGCGGGAAAAAACAATGCTTAATATCAAAAATAATATAGACTCTTATCTTTCATATGACACCCAATTTGATATGCTCCTATGAGCTTCACATGTTGGTGCTCATGGATCCTTTTACGTGGAAATGACCATTACTTATTGTACCTGCCCCCATCCTTCATTTCTTATGGTCTGTTCATATCCATAATGTCTTGAGCGGGTGTGTGTCAACAGAATTTGGCCCGAGATCAGGTAGTAGGGCTGGGAATGTCTAGGGACCGCACGATACGATATTATGTGATTCTTATGATTTTCACTATTCTATATGTATTTCGATTTGATACTGTGATGCTGTCTAAATTAATATCTTGATATGTAACTGTATAGATTTTTTCCCCCCATCACTATCTGGTAGATGTATGTCAGAAAACCTACATAGACCCTGGTGACCTGGATGGCCCCCATAGCAAACCTGAAAATATGTGTTTCACCACTATGCCCCGTGCCTCATCGTTACACCAGTTTGCAGTATTATGGCCCAAGGCAGGCACCATGCTTCCTATGCAACACCAAAAGCCTCAGCAGGTGCTCATACAGTAGCAATCCTCCCCCTCTCTGCACCACCGTCAACAAACAAATCGATCAATGGCAGCGTATGTGTTTGTGTTGGATTATGGGTCAGCAGAACGCTGGAAGAGAGCAGACTTCCCTAGGGTGCTCTAACCTCTCTGAGGTGACACAGGTAGATATTGTTTAGCATGGAAGTGAAACAGGAGGTCTGCATTATAATAGTCATTTGACAAATAATATCAGCTGATTATGTAGTGCGATTTACTCTGTATGTGGTCCCCCTGGGCATCTACTGTAATGTCCATAATCCATCTTTACTACTTATCCCACTGCATACTTGTACAAGTATAGATTGGGGCCATATTCAATAACATGCTTTCTCTAATATGGTAAATAAGAAAGTGTGTTGGTATTTTGCTGCATGTCTTTGAGTGTATGTGGTTGGGGCATGTGTTTGAATTGTGGATATCTGTGCATGTGTGTGTGGTGTGTGTTCAGAGTGCCCAGGAGTCAGAGAAGATCCAGGATGAACTGAATGAGAAGGTGGATAGGCTGAAGGCTGAGCTGGTGGTCTTTAAGAGCCTTATGAGCGATGTGAGTATAGTATATACACCCTCACACTCCATAGCACACTCACTCTTTCCATGACATAGACTGACCAGGTGAATCTAGGTGAAAGCTTGATCCCTTGTTGATGTCACTTAAAATCCACTTCAATCAGTGTAGATGTAGAGAATAATAATGGCGCTGAAGGAGATGGCTGCCGTTTTACGATCCCGTAACCAATTGTGCTATTGTGTGTGTTTTTTCGCGTTATTTGATACTTATTTTGCACATAATGTTTCTACCACCGTGTCTTATGACCGGAAAAGAGCTTATTGATATCAGGGCAGCGATTACTCACCCCGTACTGGAGGAATTCTTCTTCTTCAATGAGTCGGACGGGGAGGATTTATTCCAGACACCCGACAAGGCCCTCATCCTCGTCACTCGCAGGAGGAAAAGACAGACACATTGTGGATCCGTGAGGGTAATCTACCTTTAGCATCGGTCCAATTAGCCAATTTACAATCAATCGGTAATAAAATAGACAAACTACGAGCACGTTATGTTTCACCGAGTCGTAGCTGAACAATGACATGATTAACAGACAGCTGGCGGGTTTTAAGCTTTTTCGGCAGGATAGAACAGCGGCCTCTGGTAAGACAAGGGGTGGCGGCCTATGCATATTTGTAAACAACAGCTGGTGTACGAAATCTAAGGAAGTCTCAAGGTTTTGCTCACCTGAGGTAGGTATCTCATGATAAGCTGTAGACCACACTATCAACCTAGAGAGTTTTCATTTGTATTTTTTGTAGCTGTCAACATACCACCACCGACCAATGCTGGCACTAAAACCACACTCAAAGAGCTGTACAGTATATGGCCATAAGCAAACAGGAAAATGCTCATCCAGAGGCTGCGCTCCTAGTGGCCGGGGACTTTAATGCAGGGAAACTAAAATCAGTTTTACCTAATTTCTATCAGCATGTTAAATATGCAACCAGAGGGAAAAAACTCTAGACCACCTTTACTCCACACACAGAGACACGTACAAAGCTCTCCCTCGCCATCCATTTGTAAATCTGACCATAATTCTATCCTCCAGATTCCTGCTTACAAGCTAAATCTAAAGCAGGAAGCAGCAGTGACTCGGTCAATAAGAAAGTGGTCAGATGAAGCAGATGCTAAGCTACAGGACTGTTTTGCTAGCACAGATCGGAATATGTTCCAGGATTCTTCCGATGGCATTGAGGAGTACACCTCATCAGTCCCTGGCTTCATCAGTAAGTGCATCCATGACTTCGTCCCCACAGTGGCCGTACGTACATATCCCAACCAGAATCCATGGATTACAGGCAACATTCGCACTGAGCTAAAGGGTAGAGCTGCCGCTTTCAAGGAGCGGGACTCTAACCCGGAAGCTTTTAATAAATCCTTCTATGCACTCTGACGAACCATCAAACAGGCAAAGCGTCAATACAGGACTAAGATTGAACCATGCTACACCGGCTCTGACGCTCGTCGGATGTGGCAGGGCTTGCAAACTATTACAAACTACAAAGGGAAGCACAGCCACAAGCTGCCCAGTGACACGAACCTACCAGACGAGCTAAATTACTTCTATGCTCGCATCGAGGCAAGTAACACTGAAAAATGCATGAGAGCACCAGCTGTTCCGGATGACTGTGTGATCACGCTCTCTGTAGCCGATGTGAGTAAGACCTTTAAACAGGTCAACATTCAGCAGTGATCAAATTCATTTTGGAGTTTCCTTTGGACCTTCACAGAAATGTTGCATGATGTGTTATTGACCCAGACTGACTGGATGTGGATTTCTGCCGGGTCTGCAATTTAACAAGTGTATTCAATTGACTTTAATACTGCTGCATATCCTGGGCTGGCTCTAGCCATTTGGGGGCCCTAAGTGAGATTTGGTTGGGGGGCACACAATTCTCCAGATTTTGCCATGGGACGAAGAGACGAAGAGACATCATAAGCAATTTTATAACAAATGTC
This sequence comes from Oncorhynchus clarkii lewisi, assembly GCF_045791955.1. NCBI lineage: Eukaryota > Metazoa > Chordata > Actinopteri > Salmoniformes > Salmonidae > Oncorhynchus > Oncorhynchus clarkii. The sequence continues at coordinate 52,865,944 of NC_092153.1, read as the reverse complement.
ATGCAATTCGACAAATTTTGCCACAAGTTTTGCAGTTTTATAACACATTTCATACAGTTCTACTCATTTTGCAGTGGGGCAGAGAGACATTTCAGCAGTTTTAAAGCTAATTTCCTGCAATTCTACACATTTGGCCATGACTTATGCCATGATAATGATATCTGAGTGAGAGTGACTAACAAAATCAATTGGGGCCCCCAGGAGGTCAGGGCCCCTCGGCATGTGCCCTATGTGCCCTGTCAGTATTTGGCCATGATTACTACAAGTTTAGATAACTGGTTAGACTAATTTACCAATCTAAAAATTTTCGCTGACATGGCTAATATAGTGACTGTCAGTGACTGACAAAACAAGAGATAAACTACTGATGCACAACCAAAATTTGAACATGCACCGTGTGTATTCTACTATTCTAACTCGACTAAGGGCGCTAAGCGACTGCTTATGTTGCTTATGGCTGGAGCCGGCCCTGCGCATATTGCCAATCACAGATAGCCAGTCATGGATGAACTCAGCATGTGACTTATGTTATTCTTATCTGTCAGATAGCTTTAAAAAGCGTTTAGAGATTTGTTGAATAGTAAGGAGAGGTTTTGGTGGGGTGATTCTCTGCTTCACAGACAGCAACACCGACCCCTCTCCTTCCTCTCCAGAAAATGTCCGACATGGACACTAAGATCCAGGAGAAAGCCACGCTGGTGGACATGGACATCTGCCGGCGCATTGACATCACCACCAAACTGTGTGACGTGGCTCAGCAGTGCAACTCAGAGGACATGTTAAAGATGTTCAACGTGAGCCCGGCCAGGTCGCTCCCAGAGAGGGTGTGTATCTATCTGTATGTTAGGCCTCAGTCTGAAACAGCTAACTACCGGTATACTGCTGCTACACTCTCTTCTACATAGGCAGACACACACCACTAACACAATACTCATTGACCCCTCCTCCTCCATACACACACAAACACAGTCATTGCTCAGCAGTGAACTGCTGAGGCTGTGACTCTCTGCACTGCACACAAGGTTATCACATTGTGCAGACAGTGCTGGCTAAAGCCCAACTATGAATCCAGACAGAAACAGACCAGAGGCTTTTTAGGTGGTGCATTGTACTGCTTAAATTACTAATGTCGGATTAGACAAACTGCCTCAAATTCTGCATTGATGCCGCCAGTAAGTAATCTGTGTGTGTGTGTGTGCGTGTGTGCGCGTGTGTGTGTTCCAGGGTGCCATGGCGTGCTGCAGGAAGAAGGAGTGCAAGCCTGTGTCTGACGAGGACAGCTCTGAGATGGATGCAGACCCCAGCACAAGTACCTCAGAGGAGGAGGTCCCGCTCAACGTTACTGACGAAATGAAACGCATGCTCAACCAGCTGTGAGTCAGCCTACACACACACACACACACACACAAACACACACACACACACACACACACACACACACACACGGTGCATTGTGTTGTACTTTGCTGTACTTTGCTCCCATCTAGTGTTAATTCAGAGTCCTGCATTAATTATTTTTTCAGTAGTTATTTTCATGTGCTACAATTAGGGCCACCAAATGATAGATGAGAACATTATATCAAATAATATGTATTCATTGTGTATATTAATTCCTCAGTGTAATATTGGATATTGGTTATAAGTCTAATTTCTATTATACTAAATCTATCACTGTCTCAAGCATGTTGTCTGTATTCCTGCATGCATTCTCTAGGTATCTTTCTTCCTCCTCTGTGTTTGGACCTCTTGTAAGGTGGTGCCTGTTGTGTTTGTCCTCTCTTCCTTCCTCTCTCTCTCGCTCTTCCTTCCTCTCGCTGTCTCTGTCCCCCATAGAAATTGTTCAGATGATAATTTTGTTGCCAGGAGGGAGACGTTTGACATTGATGATGACTGTGACAGCCTGACGTGGGAAGAGAATGACGAGACCCTGTTGCTATGGGAGGACTTCAACAACTACAACATACAACCCGGTGCCATCACCGCGGCAAACTGCACAGTCACCAGCGCAGCCAACAGCAACACAGAGGAGCCTGTGAGTCGGAATAGACACCATACAGTAAATGTCAAGGATACATATGTAGAGGATAATGCATAAACATTTCAATTACCACTACCTACTGATAAACTAATGGACAAGGGTACAGGAGGGCATTGAGGAGTTGTTCACCTCCCAAACTTCCCATCCATTCATATTCAGCAAAGGGAAATGTTTGCGGTAAAATAACTTATTTTCATTTTGAAATCCTGCCCATTGTTCTGCTCTCAGTTGAGAAATGCAACATCCTAACAGAATGTATTAGCTAATCTTCTTTGCTTCCTCGCAGGTCTCTCAGGATGGAAGCCTGGGCAGCCTCATAGATGAGACAGAATCACTATTCAAGACCAGAGAGCAGGAGTACCAGGAGACCATTGGCGCAATTGAGGTAAACAGGCAGTGTCTGTGGGTGTGTGCATGCGTGCCTGCCTGCCTACGAGCCTGTGTGTGTATATGTGTGTATGAGAGAGACAATGTGACAGAAAGAGAGGTAGGGGCCTACAGTAACAAAAATATAGGGAGATTGAAATCCCCTGAGATTTATCTACCGCTTAGAGATTGTCCCTGGGAATTTTGTCCTCTCATTGTATCTAATAGAAACACCTGTCAAGTGAGGGCGACTGCCTTTCATTTGTTGGTTGTTTTGTCCCTCTCTCTGTTTGGTTTTGTTTTGTGACTCGGTTGACGATTCGGCCAGAGTGATTCAGTTCCTGGCAGGGCTGGCACCTGTCCCTGATCAACGTCACTGATGTCTCTCTCTCTTCTCTTCCTTATTTTTTTTCTCTGGCTCCCTTTGACCTCTCCCCTCCTCTTCTCTCATCACCTCTCCCTGTCCATCTATATCTCTCATCCTCTCCCTCACTCTAACTCTCTCTCTTTCCCTCCCTCCATCTCCCCCTGCCCCTTTCTCTCTCCCTCTCAGATGGAGCTAGCCACAGCAAAAAGTGACATGAACAGACACCTGCATGAGTACATGGATATGTGTAGCATGAAGCGTGGTCTGGACGTGCAGATGGAGACGTGCAGGAGGATGATTAAAGGGGGCAGGAACTCTCCCTCTGTCAGTTCGGTGGCTAGCAGCGACTCAGGGAACACTGACGAGATCCAGGACAAACTACTAGACAAGGATGGAGAGGCTGAGGTGCCAATCAGTTGATAGTTTGGCTCCACCCCCTTCCTCCCCTGTTCACTGACAGCTGCTCACAGAGCTCCACTCTGCTTGGGGGCTGACCCCAGTGTTCTGCCCTGCTTGGCATCTTTAGCCAAGGGGTACTGGTGGTCCTGATGGTCCCAATTGTCCTATGGATCTGGCCCACTGTCCCAGGCCCGGAACTGGTGCTTATTGTCTCTGTTCTCACAGGAATGAAGGGGGACGGGGTTCATTTGCTTCACAAGTGTTTTAAGGCAGAGATGGTACATACAATATAGTGTCTGAGCTGTGCTCTCTTCCACAGTGCTGCACAGGAACATCCAGCAAAACAATCAACATGATCAAACATGTCATTCTGGCTCACTCTTAGCATAGTCTAAGCAGTTTCACTGTCACCACTGTCATTCTATTGGCCTGAGGCTGAACAGTCCATTTGGTGAACAGGGAACAAAATGCACAACATTATTCACCAGTGAGAATATCTATCCTTTTAAGTGTTTTAATAATCACACAAAAAATCACAGATCAAGAGCAGTCACACTATTTTGCACTTGCAATTTCCCCATAGATGCAGATTGATCATTCACATATACTGTACATGCAAATGTTCAAATGGGGATTGAAACGTTCTCACCAAAGAGTCAAAGCTAAAAAAATCAGTTTGACTGGACTCTCCACAGTTACCAGTGTTGACTGGGGAACGGAGCACAGCTCTTTGCTGCTATAATGCATTGTTCACATTCTATGCAATTTAGCTAGCCTTATTCCTGTGTGTTCTCCAAAGTAGAAGAGCAATGGGAGGTGCAGAATTATCTCATAAAAAGAAAACTCCCTAGTGTCCTTTGTCAAAGGCATACCTTCTCCCCCTATCCATGTTAATTTAGAGGCTGTAAACATTTGAAAGGTTATCCATAAAACAATATGGAACAAGGTGCCAGCAAACATGCTGTCTTTGATTTGTATTGCCTTATGCTTATTCCTATCATAGTAAGCTTCAGCTAACTTTAATAATTTCCCCTTAAATGTATCTAATTGGTAGAACTAAGTTATTGATGATTCCTTGGGCTACTCTTTGGTAAGTCCAAAGCAGTGGAAGCTGCTGAGGGGAGGATGGCTCGTGATAATGGCTGGAATGGAGTGAATGGAATGGCATCAATGGAAACCATGTGTTTGATGTATTTGATACTAATCCACCTATTCAGCTCCAGCCATTACCACGAGCCCGTTCTCTCCAATTGAGGTGCCACCAACTTCTTGTGGTCCAAAGAGCTTTTGAAAGTTATTGGTCACCTGTTTGTTCTCTCAGAGACAGGGTACTGAAATGATATATTACATAAAACAATCACGTAATCAGGCAATACTATGAACATTGGTTAATGATACATTCCCTAGATTATACACTGAAGAATTTGGTATTTAGGATTTAATTTTGCCAATCTTGGATACTAAACTCAGATGGCCTTTCATAACAACTCCCACCTGTCTGTCCAGCAGGGTGCACTGTTCCTATCATATTCCGTTGTCTAATTGTCATGAGCCCTGGATTGGGTTTATAATTGTTTGTACGTAGATAAGAGGGCTGTTGGCATGTGATTGTATACCCCAGATGCCTTTCTGTTCATATTGCCCTATGTATAATTCATTTTTTTTGTATTACATCCTGTCTAATGATTTGAATTAAATGAATCAATTCACAAAATTGATCAATGCATGTGGATTGGGAGAGGTTTTCTGGAAGTTATTTTTCAATTGGTTTATGGAGTGTTGTTAGTTTTCAGAATCAAGGACAAAAGTGCTATTTGTATGATGAGGGTTTTAAGATGGAAAAATAATTAAATTTGTCATTACATTGTTTTATGAAAGAAGAAGGGCTATTGCATTTGGTTGTTTCTTTGAATTATTTTACATTGAACTAGAGGCACATAGTTGTAGTATTGCAATTCCCTATAATTTCTTAAGTCAAAATATGCATTATGTTCCTGTAATTTTACATGGGCCCATGAATTTGCGTTGTACAGATTGAATTGTGAGTGTTGAGGCATAAATGAAATATTATCTTCTTGTTTAACAATCGTGGATGGTAAAAATGGTATGGAAACTTAATTATTTCATCATTTCATCTGACACAAAGATTCTGGCCCAACCAGTCTATTGTATATTATTTCCTAAACCATGGTAAAATGTCAAGACTCATACACACTATAAAGACAAATAACATTTAGGGAGAGGCCTTATTCCCAGCTAACTATAAAAATAATTTGTGTTAGATTTAAAATCAGCCTGACGAGTGCAGCAGTAAGCCATGCTTTTTTTTGGTCCTTTGTTGCACCATACAGTATAGGCTGGGAAACACCTTGTATGTTGTACAGTAGACCTATGTGCCTTTAGTTCTCATGTCTCATGATGACTGTAATATTGTTGCATATTTTCAATTGAACAGATTGTAGACACCTTCTTTGCTGAATGTATGATCAATATTTAGGAGCAGTCTTCCGACTAGACCTACAGTTCCAACCTTACAATCAGAACTGGTGCATATCTCAGGATATAGGTCAGAACACAGAAACCTGATGTCTACATGGCACATTGTTCTTTATTGTCTAAGCAAACACAAATTGTACATGTATAGTTGAACTACTACATTATGTACCCTTGCAGGACATAAGTTTGGCTTATTGAGCCTATATGGGAATTTGAAATTGTTGGGTTTAATTGTTTCATAGGTATTTTATATGGTTGGTTTTATCGATGTAGTGCTAGGGTCTAAAGTGTTACATTAGCCATTACTGAAATGTACACTGTATGACCCAAAGTATGTGGACACCTGCTCGTCGATCATCTCATTCCAAAATCATGGGCATTAATATGGAGTTGGTCCCCCATTTGCTGCTATAACAGCCTCCACTCTTCATGGAAAGCTTTCCACTAGATGTTGGAACATTGCTGCGGGGACATGCTTCCCTTCAGTCACAAGAGAATTAGTAAGGTTGGGCATCGATGTTGGGTGATTAGGCCTGACACGCAGTCAGTGTTCCAATTCATCCCAAAGGTGTTCGATGTGGTTGAGGTCAGGGCTATGTGCAGGTCAGTCAAGTTCTTCCACACTGAGTTCGACAAACCATTTCTGTATGGACCTCGCTTTGTGTACGGGGGCATTGTCATGCTGAAACAGGAAAGGGCCTTCTCCAAACTGTTGCCACAAAATTGGAAGCACAGAATCATCTAGAATGTCATTGTATGCTGTAGCATTAAGATTTCCCTTCACTGGAACTAAGGGGCCTAGCCCAAACCATTGTTCCTCCTCCACCAAACTTTACATTTGTCCCTATGCATTCGGGCAGGTAGCGTTCTCTTGGCATCCGCCAAACCCAGATTTGTCCGCAGGACTGCTAGATGGTGAAGTGTGATTCATTACTCCAGAGAACGTGTTTCCACTGCTCCAGAGTCCAATAGCGGCGAGCTTTACACCACTCCAGCCGACGCTTGGCATTGCGTATGGTGACCTCAGGCTTGTGTGCGGCTGCTTGGCCATGGAAACCCTGACGAACAGTTCTTATGCCGTTGCTTCCAGAGGCAGTTTGGAACTTGGTAGTGAGTGTTGCATCCAAGGACAGGCAATCTTTACATGCTTCAATACTCGGCAGGCCCGTTCTGTGAGCTTGTGTGACTTTCCACTTCGTGGCTGAGCCATTGTTGCTCCTAGATGTTTCCACTTCACAAAAGTAGCACTTACAGTTGACGGTGCAGCTCTAAGCAGGGCAGAAATTTGACGAACTGACTTGTTGGAAAGGTGGCATCCTATGACGGTGCTACACTGAAAGTCACTGAGCTCTTCAGTAAGGCCATTCTACAAATTTGAAGGGGTGTTCACATACTTTTGTATATATTTTTTTATCTCCCATTGCTTTGTCACCCTAGCGTTCACAGCTTGTCTGTAGTGGGTGGGTTTCCCTGTGTTCTAGAGAGCCAGAGGTAGGTCATCATCCCCAGTCAAGGTGACCATGGAGGAAAGTACTGTCTTTGATGACCATTATTGACCTCATTGTATTTTCATACATAATAATGATGCTATTTCAAGCCTGTTGTTTTTAATTTAAATGATTTATTTCCCTGCATCTTTATTTTTTTAATGCATACCTCTGTGCATTGTAAAATATGATGTTATTTGTATGTAAACTGTTAGTAAAACATTGCATTCATGGGGATTCGGGGTATACTGTTGTTTGAAAATAATGAATGTACACTGTAATTGGTGTTGGGGGAAAGTTAAATAAAATGGTGGATTGCCTTTAGCTTGAGTCTTTGTTGTCCTCTAGAGATGTCTCATGTTTAATTATACATATTACAAAATGTTTGATCTGTATGTAACTGTACCCACCTCATACAGTCTACTCTACATTATCCTGTGCTTAAGTAACAAGTTGAAGATTGATTCATATCGCCTAATAACAATGTCTAAATAATCTGATAGACAGATAGAAAGACATACCATGCCTTCAGAAACTATTCACACCCCCTGACATTTTCCACATTTTGTTGTGTTACAGCCTGAATTTAAAATGTATTAAATGTAGTTTTTTTGTCACTGGCCTACACACAATACACCATAATGTCAAAATGGAATCGTGTTTTTCAAAATGTTTACAAAATAATTAAAAATGAAAAGCTGAAATGTCTTGAGTCAACAAGTATTCAACCCCTTTGTTATGGCAAGCCTAAATAATTTAAGAAGAATAAAAAAATCAGGCACTGAATATCCCTTTGAGCATGATGAAGTATTAATTAATTTAATGTATTAATTACATTTTGGACGGTGTATCAATACACCCTGTAACTACAAAAATATAGGTGTCCTTCCTAACTCAGTTGCCAGAGAGGAAGGAAAACGCTCAGGGATTTCACCATGAGGCCAATTAAAACAGTTACAGAGTTTAATGGCTGTGATAGGAGAAAACTGAGGATGGATCAGCAACATTGTAGTTACTCCACAATAGTAACTTAATTGACAGAGTGAAAATAAGGAAGTCTGTACAAAATATTCCAAAACATGCATCCTATTTGCAACAAGGCACTAAAGTAAAACTGCAAAAAATGTGGCAAAGCAATTAACTTTTTGTCCTGAATACAAAATGTTATGCTTGGGGCAAATCCAATACAACAGATTACTGAGTACCACTCACCAAAATGTCAAGCATAGTGGTGGCTGCCTCATGTTATGGGTATACTTGTAATTGTTAAAGGACTGTGGAGTTTTTCAGAAGACATGGAATGGAGCTAAGCACAGGAAAAATCCTAGAGGAAAACCTGGTTCAGTCTGCTTTTCACCAGACACTGAGAGAGGAATTCACCTTTCAGCAGGACAATAGCCTAAAACACAAGGCCAAATCTACATTGGAGTTGCTTACCAAGAAGACAGTGAATGTTCCTGAGTGGCTGGGTTACAGTTTTGCCTTAAATCTACTTGAAAATATATGGCAAGCCCTGAAAATGGCTGTGTAGCAATGATCAACTACCAATTTGACAGAGTTTTGAAGAATTTTGAAAAGAATAAGGGGAAAATGTTGCACAATCCGTGTGTGGAATGCTCTTAGAGACCTACCCAGAAAGACTCATCTGTAAACCCTGCTAAAGGTGCTTCTACAAAGTATTTACTCAGGGGTGTGAATACTTATGTCAGTTGTAAAAGCACATTTTCACTTTGTCATTATAAGGTATTGTGTGTAAATGGGTGAGAAAAAATCTATTTAATCCGTTTAGAATTCAGGCTGTAACACAACAAAATGTGGATTAATTCAAGGGGTGTGAATATTTTTTACGGCACTGTAGATATACTGAAAAAAAGATATAAACACAACATGGAATAGTTTCAAAGACTTTAATGAGTTCCAGTTCATATAAGGGAATCAGTCAATTTAAACAAATTAATTAGGCCCTAATCTATGGATTTCACGATTGGGAATACAGATATCCATCTGTTGGTCACAGATACCGTTAAAAGAAACGGTAGGGGCGTGGATAAGACAACCAGCCTGTAGCTGGTTTGCCTCCTGCAGCGCGACGCAGCTCCTTTGCATACAGTTGATCAGAGGCTGTTGATTGTGGCCTGTGGAATGTTGTCCCACTCCTCTTCAATGGTTGTGCAAAATTGCTGGATATTGGTGGGAACTGGAACACGCTGTTGTACACGTCAATCCAGAGCATCCCAAGCAGGCTCAAAGGGTGACATGTCTGGTGAGTGGGCAGGCCATGGAAGAACTGGGACATTTTCAGCTTCCAGGAATTGTCTACAGATCCTTGCGATATTGGTTCGTGCATTATCTTGCTGAAACATGAGATGATGGTGGCGGATGAATGGCACGACAATGGGCCTCAGGATCTGGTCACCGTATCTCTGTGCATTCAAATTGCCATCGATAAAATGCAGTTGTGTTAGTTATCAGTAGTTTATGTCTGACCTTACCATAACCCCACCGCCACCATGGGGCTCTCTGTTCACAACGTTGACACCATACACCAGGTCTGCAGTTGTGAGGCCGGTTGGAACATTTCTGGAATCCTTTATTTCAGCCCATGAAACATGGAACCAACACTTATCTGTTGCGTTTATATTTTTGTTCTGTGTAGATAGAAAAGTGAGGCAGCAACAGTAGGCTGGCTATACATTATCTGACAGTTACATTCGTCACAATGAAAGTAATTTAGTTTACATGGGAAAATCAGTAATTGTGCAAAAGATAAGCGGGACATTACATCAAAGAGAAACATATTCTCCGTCGAAAATATAATTTCTCAATTCAGAAATGACAGCCCTATACTGTGATTGGCTGGAGATGTCTTCTTAGTGCTGATTGGCCACTCACAGACTCGCCCTCTTTGCCTCCAGTAAGTTTCATTATGAAAATGTGAGGTGTGTTTAGCAATACTTCTTTCTTTGAAATATTAACAAGTACAATTTCAAAATAGTTTCACAGTGTAAATATTCAGATTAAATTATGTAATTTCTGTTTAGATAAAATGCTGTAAATTACTGTGACAATTTAGACGCAAGTGTGGTAATATAATGAATGTGGCCTCCCTATGGAATATTGGTACGGGCCGAATCCTCTGAACTCGCTCTACGTGCAACCAGTAGGCTACATTCTCAAGAAATCAAACAGCTTCAATGTATCTTATCAGTTTTGATACATTGTATCGGTTGCCTGAAGTGGTCTTATAAGGGTGTTTTTATTAGATTGTCCTTTTTCTCTCTACATATTTTCCATTGGAACATGCTGCGTGTGAGATCAGCATTCTACCAGTCTTGGAGGGGGTAAGTATTTTCACATTAACATACACGAGACTAACTCACCTTAGCTTTGACTCTTCGTAACCAAGCTAATGTAATTTGCATTATTTTGGTAGCTAATAGTACATTTTCAATGTCAAGGCCAAGCAAAACAAGTTTAAATAAGTTATTTATGATTTTGTGTCTTCTGATTACCATGATTCCATGCCGCATGAGTAAAGTTAACAGTTCACAGAAATACTATTCACTCAAAAATCAGAAAGTGAATGATACACCATGGGCACATAGAGCTAGAAAGATAACTCCTATTTTTATCTGTTCTATTATAGCGTCTGTGACAGCATGGGCAACGCCATTGAGGCTACATCTATTTTAAAGGGGTCAATTTCCCTCTTCATTGGATGATTGTTGCACACCCATAGGGAACCTCACCTATAGCAAACTCCACCCATAGCAAACCCCACCTATAGCAACCCCCACCCATAGGAAACCCCATCCATAGGTAACTCCACCCAGTTGACTACTTAAAAATGGTGGAAGCCCTCCATGGCGATGTCCATGGCAATGTTCATGCTAAAATGGTTATATCCATGATGAATCCTCTTGTAGCCGGTGCTATACTACACCGCTGTAACTCTGCGTTGTGTGTGGTTGATAGAGACCATAAACGTGGACTTTGGAGATCAGGTAGTTTTAATCAAGCAGAACTGACTCTCTGCATCTTGCATCTCTCTCAGTGCATCAAAATGATTTTTGGAATACAAAAATTAATACACTCTCTCCTTATTATACATAACATATTTTACATTGATAAAACCACATACCTGCATCCAAAAGGAAATAAAACATTTGTAGAGCACATCTGTTCTGAGAATCGTCGCCTCTTTCTACAACAGATGCACAATAGGAGGGACTGGGATCATTCGAGGAGCTAGCCATCGTTCACACATACAATAGCCTGCTAATACCTTAGCTAGCTATTAACCACATGTTGAATTCAGAATGTTGACATCATCCTAAAAAGTACAATTACAAGTGCATCTTAACAATACCATCCACTTATGAGTAACCTCTAAATATACATCATTATTCATGAACAAAACATTGTGTGTATGACTTTGTACTTAAAAGAATCAAACTTTTCTGAAGACAGAAAAAGCGTGCCTACCTCTCTCAGTGCATCAAAATGATTTGAGCACGAGCACGCCGGGCAAAACGTAAGTACACACTCCCCTTCTCCCAGGATGCAGGCATGCATAACAAATCAACACAACATATTGATATATGAACCTGGTGAAATTCACATAGTACTTTAACAACTGTTACACTCTATCTATCTCTATGACAGTAGACTTGGGCTAAAAGCATCTGACTTGGGCTAGAAGCATCTGTGTAGATGTGGGAAGGCAGTTGACTAATGATATTTCATCGATTCCATGTGTCAGGGGAGTTGAGGGTGTTTTTTAATATTTGAATACGACCCCCTGTCTACCCAGTTAGACACTCTGACCTTCACTGACTATTTAAACTAGAGCAGTTAATCATTTGAGGCAGTGCATGCACGCTCACCAGAAGTTTGGAAGTTTTCTAATTTTTCCACAAAGAAATTAGACACAGACAGCCGACACACAGAGAATAGTGAAATATCAAATAAGCATGAATTGCTTATTGCAATTACTTACTGCTGTTAGGTGTGTCTGGCTTTTTATAGTTTTTACAGATTCAAGATGGTCCCAGATTTTATGCACGACTTGCATTTTTTAAGCCTTTATGCTATAACAACTGGTCATAACAGAATAACTGATTGTGAGATTACTTCAAGTTACCTATTCCAGCTGACCGAAGACTGCAGCTTGCCAAAATCTAACAGGGAAGAGGCAGGACAGAACCAACTCTGAGGTGCACCTGTATAAAAAGACAGTTCAATATCGCACCAAGACCACAATCTACATGGCCAGTAAAGTCTTATTCAGGTCAACATAATTTGGACTTGCCTCAAAATGAACTGAATGGCATTCATTCTCTTCCATAACCACATTGTTAAGTTTCATATTATTAAAAATGTAAAAGAGCTGTAATACATTGATGAACAAATGCTTCACTTTGCACCATGAGGATGAGTCTCAGATTTTGGGATATAATGTATGTGGGGGATCTCTGCTGCTGCGTACATGTCCGTCTTCACTTAGTGTGCATCTGTCTATCCTAATGTGTGTCTCTCTGTGCAGCTTCAGGACCTTCCCCTGTGCAGCTGTCGAGGTGAAGAATGAGCCCATCCTGGGATTCAACGAGGGCAGTCCAGAGAGGGCCGAGCTGCAGAAGGTGCGCGCACACATACAATCATACACAGCACACACTCTCAAACAAATAACCACCGCATGCACCATTCCATATGCCCTTTATGACCTACAAGGTCATCTCTATAAAAGATGAGACTCAATAAGGTTGTGTGTGTGATAGGCCCTGGATGACCTGAAGGGGAAGACAGAGGAGATTCCCTGTGTGGTTGGAGATGAACATGTGTGGACCAAAGACATCAGATACCAGCTATCCGTGAGTGGAGTCAACAGCATGTCCCTAATCTGAGCAAACTATTGCTCCATGCTGCCTGCAAATATGGGAGCCTGGATACTGAAGCTCTCACTTTTACCCTCACACTGCTGCTCAGATACACAGCATACTGCCTAATCCAAATTGAAACTTTCAAGGCCTGTGAAGTTAAACTGGAAATGACTGTAATAATGTTTTGTTAACAGCTGTGTTATTAGTTTTCTATAACATCCATCATAAACCAACATACTACCTGTGCTGAGGGCCTGCCTGTGGAGTCTGTAGTCCCATGTCGCTCATTTGGTAGTGCATGGTGCTTGCAATGCCAGGTTTGTGGGTTTCATTCCCACGGGGGACCAGTATGAAAATGTATGCACTCACTAATGTAAGTCGCTCTGGATAAGGCGTCTGCTAAATTAGTCAAATGTAAATTTTGACCAATGCCACACTGTCTTTAAATGTTATTTCCTGGAGCTATTATTACCTATTAATCAATGTAATTCTTTATTTTATTTTTGAAAGCCCTTCAACCACTCTCACAAACTGGCCAAGTTTTGCTATGCTGACAAGGTAAACTAAGATTACAATTCTTCTGTTTTTATTCATCAGACATTCACCAAGATTTACGTAACCTGACTGGATGGTGTTGCCTTGGTATGATTGATACAGGAGCTGCTCAACAAGGCTATCTTGGCCTCTGTGGCGGCGAGGAGAGAATGGGACCTGAAACCCATCCAGGACCGAGCCCAGGTCCTCTTTAAGGCTGCCGACATCATCAGTGGACCTAAGAGAGCTGAGATTCTGGCCAAAACCATGATAGGCCAGGTACAGTGAAATACTATATTTAGTCTACATGTTGTTTTAATAACCTTGTAATTGTATGGCTGAATATCAAGTGGATATTCATCCCCTAAGCGTTTTTTTTGTGACTGGGAACACATTCTCATTTACAGCAATGACCTGGGGAATAGTTACATAAAGGTTACAGGGGAGAGGAGGGTGGATGAATGAGCCAATTGAATGAGCACATTTTTTTCTGATTTATTTTCTAGGGTAAAACAGTGGTGCAGGCAGAGATTGATGCGGCTGCAGAGCTAATAGACTTCTTCCGGTTCAATGCGAAGCACGCTGTTGAACTGGAGAGCCAGCAGCCCCTGGACAGTGACGGTAGCACCAACACCATGCTCTACCGTGGGCTGGAGGTGAGCACTCTCTGGTCCTAGCATCATCTAAACTTGATAATAGTCACAGATAAAAGCCTTTATACTTGGGGATATGTTAGGATGGATTTTCTCGAACTCATATTTTCCAGGAGTTGTTGTTGTTAACACCTTTATTTCCCTTTAACTACAGGGTTTCATAGCTGCTGTTGCCCCATTTAACTTCACTGCAATTGGTGGAAACCTGGCAGGTACACCTGCTCTCATGGTAAGTGTTCCCCTACAAACAACAATACCCAAATTGTCCTTATAGTTCTAATACATTTCACATTTAGATGCTAATGTGTGTTGTTGGTTATAGTCTGAACTGGACTTTCTTTGTTTGCCTGTGTTTCAGGGTAATGTAGTTCTGTGGAAGCCTAGCGACACAGCCATGTCAGCTAGCTACGCCGTCTACAATGTCCTCCGGGATTCAGGGTTGCCCCCCAACATCATCCAGTTTGTGCCGGCTGATGGACCAGTATTTGGAGACACCATCACCTCCTCTGAACACCTTGCTGGCATCAACTTCACTGGCAGTGTCCCGTATGCGTTTATCTCTACATGTTAAAGCATACCTAAAACTGATTGCCACTTTTGGTACATAATACCAAATCTATACCACACTGTTTTTAGTTAACAACTCTGGAGTCTCTTAACAACCCATTTCTGTTTCAGTACCTTCAAGCGCCTGTGGAAACAGGTGGCCCAGAACCTGGATGTCTACAAGAATTTTCCTCGGGTGGCAGGAGGTGGGTTGGACCAATAGAGAAACCATAGAGATAAATGCTGTACCCCACCACACTGTCAAGTTATTAAACTCATTGAATATTAAACATGAGAATATTGACTTCATACTCATCTTATATCTACACTCCCCTCCAAATGTATTTGGACAGTGAAGCTCAAATTTGTACATTTGGCTCTATACTGCAGTATTTTGGATTTGAGATCAAATGTTTCATTAGGTGACAGTACAGAATGTCACATTTTATTTGAGGGTATTTTCATACATATCTGTTTTACCGTTTCTAAATGAAATCACTTTATGTATCTAGTCCCCCCATTTGAAGTTTTTTTTTTCCATTAGTATTTTTACAAATTCACTTCTAGTGTATTAAAGTAGTCAAACGTTTTGTCCCATATTACTAGCACGCAATGACTACATCAAGCTTGTGACTCTACAAACTTGTTGGCTGCAAAGTTTGTTTTGGTTGTGTTTAAGATGATGTTTTGCCAATAGGAGCAAAATGGTGAATAATGTATTATCATTTTGTAGTCACTTTTATTGTAAATCAGAATATAATATGTTTCTGAACACTTCTACATTAATGTGGATGCAACCATGGATAATCATGAATGATGAGAGCTTAGCATTTTTTGGTGGAGGGTGGGTTATGATCTTTGTTCCTCTGTAATTTTCTCATCATTATTCACTATTCATTCATAATTATTCAGAATTTTTATTTACAATAAAAGTTACTCCAAAATGATACTACGTTATTCACCATTCAGTTCCTATTGGGCAAAACATAAATAGAAAAACAACCAAAACAAATTGCAAATGCATCCAACAAGTTTATAGAGTCACAAGCTTGATGTAGTCATGGCGTGCTGTGAAATATGGGACCAAATACAAAAAAAAATGAGTTTAATACACTATAAGTGATTTTGTCTAAATATTTATGAAAAAAATAACTTATTCAAATGTGGGGACTAGATGCATGAAGTGCTTTCATTTTTAAATGGTAGGACAGATACTGTATGTTTGAAAATGCCTTCAAATAAAAGGTGACATTCAGTACTCTTGTCTCATTCAAAACATTTGATCTCAAATCCAAAAAACTGGAAAATAGGGCCACATTTGCTCATTTTAACATCACTGTCCAAATAAATACGAAGCGGAGTGTATATCAGTCGTTGAAAACTGCCTCACCGACATCCTCCTCTGCCATACCTTTTCAGAATGCGGTGGTAAGAACTTCCATTTTGTGCACAAGTCAGCAGATGTGCAGAGTGTGGTGACCGGGACCATCCGCTCAGCGTTTGAGTATGGAGGGCAGAAGTGCTCGGCCTGCTCCAGGATGTATGTACCAGACTCTCTTTGGCCCCAGATCAAACAGGGGCTCCTGGACATCCACAAGCAGCTCAAAGTGGGAGACGTAAGTGTACAACTGACCTTAGCTTCTAGGACTGTTTCATCAGTCACTTTGGCACAATGGTTATTTTGGTGGGAATAGTTACAGCCAGTTGACGTGTGCTCCAATAGGAGATATTTGAAAGTGTTGAAGTTTTTACTGTAGGTGTTAATTTGATATCAGGTTGTTATAACGGTCTCCTTGATTCCCCTGTCCAGCCCGTGGAGGACTGGAGTACATTCTTCTCTGCTGTGATTGATGACAAGGTACAGTACTGTGAGATTTGCTACTCTGGATGCTTGATCAGAAGCAGCTATATTACTTCTGATCAAGAGTTATTTTATTTTCAAGATTATTTTACATTTTAGTGACTCTTTATATATGATTTATTTTTGTCTCAGTCCTTTGCTCGTATTAAGAAGTGGTTGGACCATGCCAAGTCTTCCCCTAAGTTGAACATTATTGCTGGGGGCCACTGTAATGACAAGAAGGGTTACTTTGTGGAGCCCACCATCATTGAGAGCACAGACCCACAAGAAGCCATCATGGCCGAGGTAAGACTCGATATTCTTGATAAGTAGTTATTGTCGATCACCTCTTTACTCACCACTGTTATTAGCCTATGGAACTTCGTACTGTGATTCTAGTTTTAACCATGTATGTTCTCACTTCTTTAAACCAACCTGCAAGTGGTATACCAGACATGCGTACATGTTATAATCACATGAGAGACAGTCAGTTGAGTCTGAATTGCTGAAACTGACTTTATTCTAGCCTGTTAGATATGGTTGTTTTATGAAGAAAATAAGCAGGATTATTTTTTCAGTTTTAACTGAGATGCCTGCGATCAGGCTCAGGGCCAAGTGCTTGGATTACTCACATAAACATGTATACAGGGATGTAATGGACACCATGTTTGTTTAACCAAAGCCATGCTTCACACACTAAACCCCAAAGCATTTTTAACTCAAAAACTTCTAGTAAGTTGAACTCAAAGTCAATGAAAAGTCATTATTAATTCAAAATGTTTGTGGTACTCAAAACTAAATGAGATCAAATCAACATATATATTTTTTTTTAAATCATGATAACAAATTAACTTTTTTCCCAGCATGCTCTATGTCAGGTTGATTTTATTTTTATATCTGTGTTTTGTACATTGTACATTGAGTGGTTGATTAATCTTATGCTACACAAAGATAAATAACTAAACTAATCAAATCATTTAGTTAGATTTCTTGCACCTGTTATGTAGTCTCCTCAAACTGTTTCTAACCCAGGCAGTCACTATGAATGCAGGATGCAGGAGAATAAACATTTCAACTGTTGGATATCCTGACTCTGGCTGGATTCAATAGGAATTACACATCACCTTGGATGCCAACATAATGTGAATTGTGGTTAGGGTTGCAAAATTCTGGTACATTTGCCAGGTTTTCCAGAAATCCGTTTTGGAAGACTCCTGGATATCCGTCAACCAGGATTTTTTTTGAATTTGGGAAAGTTACAGGAATTTTGCACCACACTTTCAGGCCTGATGTGGTCTGTAAACCATGAGTTTTAGGCCACTGCATTAGGGTATCGCTAGGCCTCAAAAGTAGGCCTTATGAGATATCTATTGTCATAAAGAGTTAATTATAATGATAATATTTGCCTAGGAACTCACTTGGTGAAAGACACAGGACAGAAAATGAACGAATTCAACTATCAACAACAAATAGTGTCATGGGTGGTAACACTACAATTCTCTCAAATGCAAGGCACACTGGGAAATTATATTGGAGGCGTGTTCAAGCTGATACAACTCAGTTCTGGACCCCCTACGGGGTCACAGTGACTCTTTCGGTATGAGTAATGACTACAAAATCACTATAGGTAACTATACTCAAATACAGTGCCTTGCGAAAGTATTCGGCCCCCTTGAACTTTGCGACCTTTTGCCACATTTCAGGCTTCAAACATAAAGATATAAAACTGTATTTTTTTGTGAAGAATCAACAACAAGTGGGACACAATCATGAAGTGGAACGACATTTATTGGATATTTCAAACTTTTTTAACAAATCAAAAACTGAAAAATTGGGCGTGCAAAATTATTCAGCCCCTTTACTTTCAGTGCAGCAAACTCTCTCCAGACGTTCAGTGAGGATCTCTGAATGATCCAATGTTGACCTAAATGACTAATGATGATAAATACAATCCACCTGTGTGTAATCAAGTCTCCGTATAAATGCACCTGCACTGTGATAGTCTCAGAGGTCCGTTAAAAGCGCAGAGAGCATCATGAAGAACAAGGAACACACCAGGCAGGTCCGAGATACTGTTGTGAAGAAGTTTAAAGCCGGATTTGGATACAAAAATATTTCCCAAGCTTTAAACATCCCAAGGAGCACTGTGCAAGCGATAATATTGAAATGGAAGGAGTATCAGACCACTGCAAATCTACCAAGACCTGGCCGTCCCTCTAAACTTTCAGCTCATACAAGGAGAAGACTGATCAGAGATGCAGCCAAGAGGCCCATGATCACTCTGGATGAACTGCAGAGATCTACAGCTGAGGTGGGAGACTCTGTCCATAGGACAACAATCAGTCGTATATTGCACAAATCTGGCCTTTATGGAAGAGTGGCAAGAAGAAAGCCATTTCTTAAAGATATCCATAAAAAGTGTCGTTTAAAGTTTGCCACAAGCCACCTGGGAGACACACCAAACATGTGGAAGAAGGTGCTCTGGTCAGATGAAAACAAAATTGAACTTTTTGGCAACAATGCAAAACGTTATGTTTGGCGTAAAAGCAACACAGCTCATCACTCTGAACACACCATCCCCACTGTCAAACATGGTGGTGGCAGCATCATGGTTTGGGCCTGCTTTTCTTCAGCAGGGACAGGGAAGATGGTTAAAATTGATGGGAAGATGGATGGAGCCAAATACAGGACCATTCTGGAAGAAAACCTGATGGAGTCTGCAAAAGACCTGAGACTGGGACGGAGATTTGTCTTCCAACAAGACAATGATCCAAAACATAAAGCAAAATCTACAATGGAATGGTTCAAAAATAAACATATCCAGGTGTTAGAATGGCCAAGTCAAAGTCCAGACCTGAATCCAATCGAGAATCTGTGGAAAGAACTGAAAACTGCTGTTCACAAATGCTCTCCATCCAACCTCACTGAGCTCGAGCTGTTTTGCAAGGAGGAATGGGAAAAAATGTCAGTCTCTCGATGTGCAAAACTGATAGAGACATACCCCAAGCGACTTACAGCTGTAATCGCAGCAAAAGGTGGCGCTACAAAGTATTAACTTAAGGGGGCTGAATAATTTTGCACGCCCAATTTTTCAGTTTTTGATTTGTTAAAAAAGTTTGAAATATCCAATAAATGTCGTTCCACTTCATGATTGTGTCCCACTTGTTGTTGATTCTTCACAAAATAATACAGTTTTATATCTTTATGTTTGAAGCCTGAAATGTGGCAAAAGGTCGCAAAGTTCAAGGGGGCCGAATACTTTCGCAAGGCACTGTATATTAGGTGCAACCAGTTTCCTCAAGTTTTTAGTAATGACAGCACATTGGGGTTTACAGTGCACTCTGCTTCACAAATGGGGGGCTAGTCCTCCTTGCTTCCTTGCATTGCGATTGCTCAGTTATTATGGAACTTTATAACAACTCTGTTATAACTCGGTTCTGGGTTAACTCCTGTAGGAAATCTTTGGGCCAGTTCTGTCTGTCTATGTTTACCCTGAGAACGACTACCTGGAAGTTCTGCACCTGATAGACAACACATCACCATATGCCCTGACAGGAGCTGTCTTTGCTCTCGATAAGTACGTTCGATTACTTCAGCTGGTTTGCAATGGAGTGTCAGTATTGATGAAATAAAGAACATAATATAGTTTTATATACAAATATTATGAATGCAAAGCCAACTTTGATCAGCTTATTGATAATAGATGTTGCTTCCTAACCCTTTAGTAATGTTTTTGTTCCAGGAATGTTGTGAATGAGGCAGCCAAAGCCTTGCGGAACGCTGCAGGAAATTACTATGTTAACGACAAGTCCACTGGCTCTATTGTCGCCCAGCAACCATTTGGTGGCGCCAGAGCTTCAGGTATCAATCCACAGCCCGCACACCAATCCACAGCCCGCACACCAATCCACAGCTCATTGATATCCATGTGACTGCTAACAGTTCTATAAATCAGGACTTCTCATTACTCCTGGTTAGCTCTCTATGTCTGACATGGATACTTCTGTCAAATGGGTACATCATCTTTATTGATATCAATAATACTTAAAACATGAACTTTTGTCTGCAAAGGTACTAATGACAAACCTGGTGGTCCTCACTACGTACTGAGATGGACGTCCCCACAGGTGGTCAAGGCCACCCACATCCCGCTCCGAGAATGGAAGTACCCCTATATGGGTTAAAAAGACAGTACTCTACCCCTTCCTCACCTACCTAGGCCTCCCTCACCCAATCCTAGTTCTGTAGAGGAATCTGTAGGCGTTTTCTCCAGTCAACACGGACAATGAAATGAAGAGAACAATCCTCTCCTTACTCATCCAAGTTTTGTCCCTTTTTGCCCTTATAAGTATGCACTGAATCTATACACAAGTACGAATGTAATTATTAGCTGTTCTAAATTGAAAGGGGGAGCAACAGTGCCCTTCTCTGGCACTTCATGAGATCAGCAGGAGCTGCAGCTGACCCAGCCAAGCTGCCTGCTAGCTGCATAGAAGAATGACAATGTGACAATACGTCCCGTGGATCCACAGACATAGTAAAACTGTTTGGTCTACCATGGATTCCACAGACTTGTAATAATCAATCATCTGTTTTTTTTAATCAAATGGCTGCTATGTGCTTCTGAGCCTCTGTTTTACCAGTACTGACTGGTCCTGAGATGTAGGCTACTCAGTTAGGTTGTCTCCGCCTGTTCTGTCCTGAGGAAAGTATTCAAAGACTTGTTAAGCATCAAATACTTTATGAGTGGAAGATGTTTTTTTTCTTCATACGAAACTGACTCTGTGTTAGAAAAATTAACTGACCGTCTATCATCTTAACACCCTTTGACAAAAACAATAACACTGAGTTTTGATCATGAATATTTCATGACAGCTAAAGTTCAAGCATCAAAATGTTTATAATTTTAAGTGTTTGTGATGGCAAAAAGAGGGAAGAATGGTTATCTTCCTTTTTTGGTGCTAAGAAAGTCCTTACTAACAGTCCTTAACCTAAACTCAGTTCCTCGCTGTGTTATGATTGATTTGCTGTATTGTCACACTAATACTCAACCTCCTGACTGTCTCTGATAGGAAAGGTGATGTACTTGACTTGTTACACTTGAGCTATGGCTGGTCCTACAGGATGTGGCTATGATCACATGTATTTATAAAGCCCTCAGCATATCTCACAAAGTGCTTATACAGGAACCCAGTAGCTAGGAAAAACTCCCTAGGAAGAAACCTAGAGAGGAACCAGGCTCTGGGGGGTGGCCACTCTTCTGGCTGTTCTGGGTGGAGATTTATAATAGTACATGGCCTGATCGTTCTTGAATATGTTCAAACGAGAGGGTCGAAAACAGCATGTCCTGGACAGGGTAGCACGTCCGGTGAACAGGTCAGGGTTCCTACATGCAAACAGCAGAAACTGGAGCAGCAGCACGACCAGTTGGACCGGGACAGCCAGGAGTCGTCATGCCAGGTAGTCCTGAGGCATGGTCCTCTGGGAGGGGGGAGAGAAAGAGAGACATTGAGACTGAGCATGACAGCCTGGTCTCATAGACTAGACGTAACATACTAAAAGTAAATCTGGGACACTCAAATTAGTATGATATTTTATGTTTGGTATGGTTACGTGAGGAAAATACCAAAAGTAGGGTGGTTGGTCAGGCATATAACGTAAATGTCTAGAAATCCAAAGGTTGCGAGTTCGAATCTCATCACAAACAACTTTCGCATTTTACTTTTCAACTACTTACAACTTTTTAGAACTTTTGCAACTACTAGCATGTTACGTAACCCATAACCCTTTTTTAGCTAACCCTTTAACAGAACTCCTAAACTTAACCCTAACCCCTATCCTAGCTAACATTAGCCACCTAGCTAGAATTTGTAACATATTATACGTTTTGAAAATTCATAACATATTGTACGTTTTGCAAATTCGTAACGTAATCATACAAAATGGGTGATGGGCATCCACAAATTATTACATACCATACGAAACGTAACATACTAACTGGAGTGTCTTGGATTTCCGTTAATAATATTACAAAATGCTCTGAGACCCGGTTGAGCATGAGGGTGCTGTTACCTTTTTACTTAAACCCCACTTTGCCATCTAATCATGTTTACCTCAGCAACCGCGCACACTTACTGTTCTAACCCTTCTTTTCCATTTGTGGAATATTTTACTGAGCGTTTGCAAAAAATATATGTAAGTGCTAATTGCTTCAACTTCATGTGATTGAGACAGAGCAATCTGAATTTCATGCCATCTTTATTGTTTTGAAAACAATTTCAGGGGGATATATTTTGATAAAATGTATTTTGTGTTTTTAATATTTTTCTGTTAAATGCTAATAGAAATGATTTGTCTTCGATTGTGCCTGTATTGGTAATAATAGAGATTGACCTTTATTAAATTTCTAATAATGGTCATTCAATTATTTCAGAAAGTATATTAACCTTTTGTGTTTAATGTCATATTTTTGTTTCTGAATGTGGCTTGCTTTAATCCATACTCTGTTGTTATTGTGACAGCTGATGGTGTTTCTCCAGTTTCTAACCCCTTCCAAATATTGTAAGGTTGAGCTACATACTTCTTGTTCAATTGGTTTCTTCTGCATCCATCGATACCAACCATTAATATGTGTGATTAACGGGGGCTGAGCTAGGGCGGTGTTTGTGAAACTAGGGCGCATCCCGAAGGTGGACGGGTCTTTTTACAAAATTGTCTATAGAGTCCTATTGGTTTGAGCAACAAACTCATATAAGGGATCTATTAAAAGTTGGACTCTAACAAACACACACGTGACATGTTTTCCTCTATGACGCTCACAAGCTACAAAAGGGTCGTTAGAAGGTAAGGGGCTCTTCTACATAGATCATTGGAAATCCCAGGACATAGTGTCTATAATACTGTAATAAGCTCACATTGTTGCTGTCACAAACACCAAACTCCACACAGTTGTCACTGACTAGTTCAATAGTAATTTCCCACTGAGAAAACAATTTCTGTACTTAAAACATTCATATAAATTCATTTTTCTGGTTTTGCTTTGAATTTATTTATTTTTTTGT
Organism: Oncorhynchus clarkii lewisi; assembly: GCF_045791955.1. NCBI lineage: Eukaryota > Metazoa > Chordata > Actinopteri > Salmoniformes > Salmonidae > Oncorhynchus > Oncorhynchus clarkii. The sequence goes on along the minus strand of NC_092153.1, from coordinate 52,842,278 downwards.
TGTCAAAACTCATGAATGCAACTAATTTATAAATTTGTTTTGTGTTCAACTTGTAGCCCTGGTTGTCCTAAAAATAAGATGGTCAGAAACTGCATTGTGAGGCTAAACATAAGGGCTGGACATGCAGATAAATGAAAAGCCAATTTTTGCTGGGGTCTCGGGACTGATAGGGTTAACCAATTTGACAAGAGTTAAATTGTGTACCTGCCCAGAGTGAACTGGGAATGCTGTCCTACACTGAGGTGTCAAAGTACAAAGCCAAGGTTTTTACTTCCTGTCAGGATGTTTGAGTATGTGCTAGCATCTCTACCTCATCCCTCACGCTGTGATGTGTTCATAGTGCCACACTCCTGTCACATCAAAGTCAGATGGGAGGAGACATCCTTACCGTGCCTTTGGCACACTCCCATCCTTCAAACTGTTGGAAGTTAGTGCTGTACGTGTGTTAGTGCTGTACGTGCTGCACGGGAAAGAGCACTGCCTGGCAGCACAGGAAGTTGGTGGCACCTTAATTGGGGAGGACAGGCTCCTGATAATGGCTGGACCAGAATTAGTGGAATGCCATTCCATTCGCTCCGATCCAGCCATTATTATGAGCCGTTCTACCCTCAGCAGCCTCCACTACCTGACAGACACCAAATGTCTGGATATATAGGCTCAAAGAACCTGCTGTCTATTTTTTTATACTCAACTTTCTCATTGCATTAGGATTCATAACAGTGGAAAAAGTTGCAATCAGACAACCAGAGCCAATGTGCAGGCAGGAATAGGCAATGGTGCTCATTAACTAAAGGGAAATTGAAAGAAACATATCTAGACAAACTAAATATTCAAACTGGTCACTGGCAAATTTGTAACTCATTAGTTGAACATTTCTAAACCATCTGTAGGGGGAATATAAATGACGTGTTACTATTCCTATTGAAAGAAGTCTGAAGAATAATTGTCATTTTGTCATGTCAAAATACTTAGCACAGGTCCTGGGTACTTTATAGTGTCATTACAAAGCTATGCCAACTATTCTAGGGACAAATCTCATGGTGATACATACTGCAGTGGAATGCTCTTTTATGCAGATCTATGGAATAACATTATGTCTGTTGTGCAGCACAATTGGGAGAGCTTCATGTGGGATGCTTCAAATAAACCCCCATCATGCTTTGAATGATATGATGTCCATTGTTCCCTTTAATACATAGATGTACCTTCACTGGTCATATTCAATTGTTAATGGCATTGTTGTAGCCTAAATTTCTGGCTAATGCCATATTCACATGTAAGATTTCATCTGATTTCTTTTTTTTTTTTTTGCCATCCAGCTTTATACCAGCAATAAAACGCAATGTGTTGGATTGAGAATGTTGGCGCTTCTAATTGACAGCTCTTGAATGGTGTGAGTGTGGGAGAGAAGCTCCGGTTAGCTAGCGTTTTCCGGAGGCGCCAGTGCTAGCTTTTGTGTAACAGCAGCTGGACCATTCAGTTTGAACATGTTTACTCAACAGAATCGAGCCCTTCATGTCTTCATTCTCCCTCCCAAAATCAAGCTCCTATAACTTCTACAGTGAAAACGCTCCACTGGGCACAGACGTCAGTTCAAAGTCTAGCCTTGATATACATTTGGTTGAGTTGTCAACTAACATGAATTCAACGTGAAATCAACAAAATATTTCCCCATGTCATTGGGTTTAGGTTAAAAGTTTGGTTAACAAATGAAGAAAAAAAAGACGAAATGCCCTTATTGATGACTTTTGCAAATCCAATTAGTTTTCCACTTTGTCTTCACATACATTTTTGTGGTTGAAATGACTTGTAAACAGCGTTGATTCAACCTGTTTTTCCCCAATGGGACATTTAGAGCAAGATGTTTTTATGGTGGGAAGCAAAATAAATAGTAACGTTACTCTGTGTGGGAAGGCTGTACATCAATATTTTTTTGTTGTCGGGAAATAGACCTGTAGTCTTGTAGGCTTCGTTTAGGCTAAGTTGTTCGCTGAAATATTTTGGTATAAATCACTGTGTAGACCTGTTGGTATCATTCTGAATGATGTGAAATTGTGTCTTTTTATGCATGAAGTTCAGTCATTCCTGCCATTTAAGTGCCACCTTATTTTAAATAGAGGTGTAGGCCTACTGTCTATAAGTGTTGTGTATTTTAAAAAAACATAGAAATAGTAACCTAATTAATAGAGATTCGTCCATAAATTGTAATTTCCTTTTATTTATTGGGGAATATTTCCATATCAATGTGATAATCAATGTTCCAATCACAGCTTGTTTCAGGACACATTACAATTCAGCAACATATGGCTGAGTTATTTTCCCAGAAATACACCAAGATATTACTTGAATATATTTTACAATATGTAAAAAATAGTTTACTTCACAATTGTGAAGTTACAAATATATGCGCAATAGCACAATACAGGATATGGAATTTACATTCTAAACAGAATAATAACAATAATTTCAACTTTTACGAACAAAAGATAAATTGTAAAGGGAATAATTATTTCCTACAAGAGATCATACTTGGTCGTGCAGCTAGACCAACATATTATCTGGTTTTGACATCGAAAGTCTCATTATTTAACGTCTCAAAATAGGCTATGCGCATCACCAGGGTCTCCACAAAGGCCCTCTTCCACCTGCGGTGACACATTTCGGAGTTCTGCTGTTGTGAGGGACCGTCGCGCGGTTTGGACTCAGCGCGACTCTCTCACCAAGTTTCTGTACCCGATGGAAGTGATCGACAAGCTTATGTTGCGAGTCAGTCGGCTGGTTGTGCGCTGAGAGGAAACGCAGCGTCTCCTCCAGGCAGCGGGTGAATCCCTCCACGTAGCTCTGGACAGGTGACGCTACGTTGAATGAAGAAGCAGGGCGCGTGCTGTTGTCTTTCAGGTAAAACACAGCTGTCTCGAGAATGTCAGCCTTCTCCAGTTTAGAGTTGGGTTGGTGTGCTTGAAGTTCGGTTTTGAGGAGTGACTTGAGCTGTTCGATGCTGCTGTTGATGCGGTCTCGGCGCATCTTCTCGACCACTGGTTTTCTCAGCTGGATAAAACAAACAATCTGATTAGTTAAAAAGCAGTTTTAAAAAAACATGTTCAAATTAAAATTAAAATTATGAATACAGAGGACAGTAGTCAATTGTACTTAGCCTACTTTGATTTTATCTTTCGTGGTCCTCACAATGTTGCACATATTGACAGGAGCCATTGCTGTTGGTCAGTTGGTGTTTGTTCTTAGTAAAGATAGTTGCGGATGTTAGAAGTGGGGTTTGACCACCTCTACAGAGCTTCCGTATTTATACACCCTTCACACTGTAAACCCGTGTGGGTCACAGTTTGACAGGTTTCCCACACTTGCTGGCCAATCAGGAACGCGGACAGTACAAAGAAAGAGGGTTCCATTACTTCATGCTAAATTGACTGTCTATTGCTTTGGGACAATGATCGTGTCCCAAGGGAACAGGTGGACTGTGCAATAGAGTAAATGCTCTGAAATATTTGACTGTGTTCCTTGCGACTGCACACCAAAATGTTGCTCCATTCACGGTCAAACCCAAAAGGCGGGAAACAAATCCTGAGTAAGTAAATGGGTTTCCAGAAGATTATTCAGGATCAAGAGGCGTTGCTTCTGTGTGCTTTTTCCCGCAATTTTTTAAAATAAATGAGTTAGTTTGATGAATTCATTCAACCTTACACAATGTTTGATTTGCCTATTTTATGTACAAGTTATAATTATGATTGTTATTCTTATGCGCAAAAGTTACAATTATGATTGTTATAGCCACTCTTACTCATATTGTATTATAATAAGAACCATAACAATAGTATTATAATAAATAGCATATATTTAGACATTAGCCTATATAATACCTTTTCCAAAAACGATTATTATTATTGTTATACTAAGTCTGTTGTCATTGAAAGGATATTTTAGATATAGGCTATACAGCGACAGTCTATTATTTATATACAGGTAGTTTATGCGAACCTTTGTAAACGACTCTATCCTGTTCGCTTCATCACCAATCGGTCAACAATGTATCAACGTGATATTTTTCCATGTGGCCCCTTGGGAATGGGATGCCTCATTGAGGACCGTGACTAATGCGGTATTGAGCACAGCACACTTACATTGTTGCTCTGTTGAAAGTGTGCTGTGGGAAAGTTGGGACACCACAGCCTACAGGATTAGTCTTTGAATAGAGGAGCAGCTGGCTTCTGTGGCGGGAAACCTCTGTCAGCTGGGTGAGTTCTTCAATACATGTTTCCTCTCTAGTTCTAGTTAGAGGGCATCAGTCCAGTTGTGAAATGTTAGAATTTCAACCAAATTGTTGTTTGTATTGTATACATATTCAAAATGCCATAGATAATGAAAAGTTGCCCATTTCAATGGGGAAAAATGCAGCAATCATTGCTGGCAACATTATGGGCCTATAGGATAATGAAAACAACCTGTTGAATCGAAAGTATGTCTACTCCAAAATAGGTGGGTTCTGCTGGATCATTTTTGATAATCCATACAAATTAAATGGACAGCACTCCAAAGGTTAAATTTCAATCTTTCATTTTTTTTAAATTCAATTTTGTGTGATGCTTATAACCACATGAGATGCCATATAAACGGTGGTATCTTTTAAATGACCTATCAGCTATAATTAGTGCACCTAGTTTCACTCATGGCCATGGGCACTGTCTTGTGTTACTTGGACCTATTTCAGAACTGTTTCATTTGTTGGTCTATGTTATCTGTAACATCAATTAACATCTTACAGTAAAAACAGCTATTTTGTTCATTCATGCTGTTTCTGTGTATTTTTTAACTCCAGATTGTGAGATTGTCTTAACCAACCTTGCATCTCCCACATGTATCCCTCTCTCTCTTCCGCCAAACTGTGCCATGTAAAAGGGCACAATGCATTCCTGACTGTTGTGCTGAACCAGGCTTCGCCTGAGAGGGGCAGGTGCTTGGTATCACACGCCTCATCAAGTAGGGCATCCTTGAGGCATGAGCCACACAGGGACCTGGGAAATGCCTGACCTCTCTTTAGACCTGATAAATCCTCCTCAATGTGGACCCCGGTCTATGGCATCCCATGGACATGTGACCTGAAGTGGGAAATTGTCAAATGTATGACTTCTGTCTTAGTCGACGCCCTGTCAGTACTGTCATGGGTCAGTGTGTTGGTGGTCAGTTTTAATAGGTATTCACACATACAAAAACAAGAAATATCTTATTCTTGCTCTGCAATGTAACACTACATGTTTATTTTTCAATTAACTTGTTCTGGAGAAGGTTCAATCTTGTTTAGGTATCATTGGATTGTGTATTTACTGTATGTCCATGTCTGTATTCCATTATCCGACAATAACACAAATATAACATGTATTTGTCTTTATATCATAATAGCAGCCTGAAGTCTTTTTATTTGCGTTCCAGTATGATCTACCTGTGACTTCCTCTAGGTGTGGAGTGTGTGAGAGGCCTGGGCTCGCCCAGCAGAGTTCCAGATGGCCTATTGAGTTCCAGGCATAATGAGGGGTGATGGATCAGTGGCGGCTGTGGCAGGGTGGGGCGCAGCCGTGAATGGGGGCTAAGTGTGGGAAAGAGGAGCAGGTCTGAGCTCTCACACATTCCTCACTGGAGAGAGGGAGAGGGCCTTTGGCTGCACACAGACACTGGGACATCTGGGCTCAAAGCTATGGAGACTGTTTTGGTGTGTGTGCGTGTGTCCATGCACGTGGGCGAGAGTGTGTGTGTGTGTGGAGGGGCTTATAATGAGGCCATCGCTTTTCTTCCTGAATAGATGGAATGTCCACATTGGAATGTGTTCATACTCAAATAATTTTTTATCTGCATAGTCATGACTCACTTATTAGAAATATCTTTAAAGAGAGAAGAAAAGACAAACCAGAAATTATTTCCCTCCAAAAATACCCTTGCCATCTGCCTTTTTACATTTTTAGCATTAGCATTTTCGTCCATTTAGTTTAGAGCAACCATTTGAATCAATGTTAAACATTTTAATGCAAGTGTCTAGTAAGTTATTGAAGTATGTAGACATTTACCAATTCTATTAACTTATTCACGAGTGATAGGAGAAACATTATTTAGTAATAGCCTCTGATGATGAGAGTGAAGTTCACTGTATTGTACTGTCTGAAGGCTTCAGTGGGAGCAGATGTTTGAGTGCAGGTTTCATTAATGAGAGGCCAGAGGAGATTAGAGGAGGAGAGGTGTAATGAGTGTTAGGTAAGTGTGCACGCACACAGGCCGGCCATGTGAACGAGGGCGAGGTGGGGGGAACACACGTGTGGTAGGTTTGATTACCAACAACGACGAGACGGCCTACAGGGAGGAGGTGAGGGCCCTCGGAGTGTGGTGTCAGGAAAATAACCTCACACTCAACGTCAACAAAACTAAGGAGATGATTGTGGACTTCAGGAAACAGCAGAGGGAACACCCCCCTATCCACATCGATGGAACAGTAGTGGAGAGGGTAGCAAGTTTTAAGTTCCTCGGCATACACATCACAGACAAACTGAATTGGTCCACTCACACAGACAGCATTGTGAAGAAGGCGCAGCAGCGCCTCTTCAACCTCAGGAGGCTGAAGAAATTCGGCTTGTCACCAAAAGCACTCACAAACTTCTACAGATGCACAATCGAGAGCATCCTGGCGGGCTGTATCACCGCCTGGTATGGCAACTGCACCGCCCTCAACCGTACTGCTCTCCAGAGGGTAGTGAGGTCTGCACAACGCATCACCGGGGGCAAACTACCTGCCCTCCAGGACACCTACACCACCCGATGTCACAGGAAGGCCATAAAGATCATCAAGGACATCAACCACCCGAGCCACTGCCTGTCCACCCCGCTATCATCCAGAAGGCGAGGTCAGTACAGCTGCATCAAAGCTGGGACCGAGAGACTGAAAAACAGCTTCTATCTCAAGGCCATCAGACTGTTAAACAGCCACCACTAACACTGAGTGGCTGCTGCCAACACACTGACACTGACTCAACTCCAGCCACTTTAATAATGGGAATTGATGGGAAATTATGTAAATATATCACTAGCCACTTTAAACAATGCTACCTTATATAATGTTACTTACCCTACATTATTCATCTCATATGCATACGTATATACTGTACTCTATATCATCGACTGTATCCTTATGTAATACATGTATCACTAGCCACTTTAAACTATGCCACTTTGTTTACATACTCATCTCATTTGTACATACTGTACTCGATACCATCTACTGTATCTTGCCTATGCTGCTCTGTACCATCACTCATTCATATATCCTTATGTACATATTCTTTATCCCCTTGCACTGTGTACAAGACAGTAGTTTTGGAATTGTTAGTTAGATTACTTGTTATTACTGCATTGTCGGAACTAGAAGCACAAGCATTTCGCTACACTCGCATTAACATCTGCTAACCATGTGTATGTGACAAATAAAATTTGATTTGATTTGATTTGACACGTGCCCCCTGGCTCAGCAGTGCCTCTGATCTGGGCAGCAGGTTGAAAGGGTATCTCTAGAGGGGGGCAAGGGGGTCGTGGATGGAGGGGAGATGGGGTGTGGCCTATTGACTGGATCCTCTCCTGCTTTCCCACACTCTCTTTCACATTTACCACATACTCTGTGGGGGGGCTGAGTGAAGGTGTCTCACAATGGAAGTGTGCCTTCCCAGAAGGTGCTGGATGATTGTGTTTAATTGGCATCTACAATGTGAATGTTTCTCTCTCTCTCTATCTCTCTCTCACTTTCTCTCTCTCTCTCACTCTCACTCTCTCTCTTTCTACCTCTCCCCCCCTCTCTCTCCCCCCCCCCCTCTCTCTCTCTCTCTCTCTCTCCCAGTGTACCTTTCTCATGCTTTCTGTACATGTGAAAGACAGAGAAGATGTAAATGGTATATAAGTAACGGATGTAAGGGGAGAGAAATTATTTTATTTTACAGCACACTTACAGTACTTACAGTACTATCACAGTATTAACATTGTGTCTTCTGACTATATTCTTTGTCTCCTTAATAGGTTAGCATTAATATCTGCAATGTGAAGTGTGCAGTATCTATATGCCTTTAGGGTTCCTTATCAAGTCTGACTCAGTCCCAATCTGCAGATGCCTGATAAGGAATGTTCCCAGGTAATATAAGTGTAACGATGTGCTTGTGTTCAGTCTCTGCCTCTGATATCTGCAGCACCGTTCCCTCTGTTGAGGCCAGTAAACCATGAGATAATGGATGTCTCTCCCATTGTTGTGTCTGCCTCGCCCACTGGCCTCTGAGTGTGGGAAAGCTAATCCAGCCTGGTACACATGGCTTTGCAATGCTAATGGCCTCCTATAAATAGGGGAGTGGGCTCCTCTCTCAGCTCACAACCCTCTCGCCTTCCTCAGAGAAGCACACTCTCTGTCTAACAGAATGGCTCCTACCTACACCAGAGACTCTGACAACACCATGCTCTCTACTAAAGACAAACATAAAGTAAGTATTGTTTATAACATGTTTGTGTCATAGTTTACTATTGAATCCTTTTCTTCATGATTTAAACTTACAGGACAGATAACTAACTGAATGCCCTATTTTCTTCATCAGCTAAGGAAACCAGTTGTGGAGAAGATGCGTAGAGACCGCATCAACACCTGCATAGAGCAGCTCAAGACCCTGCTGGAGAGGGAGTTCCACAAACAGGACCCCAATGCCAAGCTGGAGAAGGCTGACATCCTGGAGATGACGGTGGGGTTCCTGAAGCAGCAGCTGCAGCCTCAGCGCCCAGTCCTTCAGAGGGCCCACAGTGAGGGCTACTCCCAGTGCTGGAGGGAGACACTGCACTTCCTGTCTTCCAGCTCCATGAAGGACACGATGCTCCATAACCTCCAGAGAGCTGGACAGGACATCTGTCTCTCCTCTCCACTCTCCTCCCAACACCAAAACCACAGCCAGGGCCCAGTGAAGCAGGCCATCACAGGCCACAAATCAGTCTGGAGGCCTTGGTAGAACCACCGCATAGAGAGACTATCTCACAAACTGGATGGATGTTTACCATCTTTCTTGCTGTAGGAAATACATTTCCAAACGTTATATTGAAATTATATTATTTTCTTGTTATATTTGAACGGAATTCTACTGATGTGATTATTTGTTCTCAGAGAAGAAGCTGAAAACATATTTGTATTAATTCATAATGAAGAATATGTTTGATATTTTACGTGTATGTTTATGTGTGTATGCATTTTGTGCTCACTTGATGCACCAATGTGTTCTTTAGTCCTTTCATTTTCTATGAAGATGATTTGTAAAGGTCATATCTTAACGTGTATGGTTGCTTAGCTAACTCAAATCTTGCTTTAACTCTATTGTATGTACTGTCCTATTGAAGGACATTTACAAATGCTTTGAAATGTCTTTTGTAAAGGCTTTTTGGGACATTGTTGTTCCACCATAGGCACTGTTGTGCTGTGAAATGTATTGTTGACACCGTGTGTCTTTCATTCTCACTTGATAAAGTGAACCGACACCTAAAATGGATTCCAATAAATGTTTTGGAAAGTAACCATACTGTGTGTGTGTTTCTAAAGGAGTTGTAGTGAAACAGGGGATGATGGGGCATGTAGAAAAAGTCATAATGTACAAGGTAGATGGAAAGTAACAATTTTATAAACGTATGTGGAGATAAACAGGGAACAACAGATAACGCAAACAGGCAGATGTACTGATAGATACTATAGATAGAAGAGCAGGCATCTGGCCATATCATATAAAGTAAATCACAGTCTAATACCTGTAAACCTAAGTTGTAAGGTCACAAGTACTGTAATGGAATTCTCTATCTAGCTGTTACATTGAAGTTATTGGATACTGCTGCATTGCATAGTTTATCTTGTGAGATGCACTTCTTTTCAAATATACATTTTGAAAATAGCTGCCTGCCCAAATATAGTTGCTTAATTTGGTGAGCTCACATCTCAACACCAACCTGGAAATGTTGCATGGTTTATCTTGACATTTACATTAACATGTTTTTGTTAAGTAGAGATCACATTGAAAGTGATGTACAGTCAATGGAATAATACAAATAATAAAAACATTAAAAATAGCTCATAACATGCTTATTAGTACTTGTTGTGCTGGGACATATGTTTTGGTATTGGTGGTGGAACTGCATGTCTTGAACAGGGCATATTGATACTTTGTAGAGGTCAATAATCAATTATCAGGGATTGGCTTAGTGTGTATACCACATGGTCTGCATCTGGTAGCATGGGTCTGGAGCTCACCCAGCTTTCCCACACCCCTCAACCAATAACAGCCCTGATTAGGACAATAGATAACATCAATGACTTTGTGTGTGAGTGTCAATGTGACTGAGTGTGTGTGCGTGCGCGCGTGCATGACAGAGAGTGAGAGAGAGACCATGCATTGGCTGTGGGTGGAGCAGCAGTCAGTCAGTTTAGAGGAGGATGTGTGTCATGGCTGGTGTCGTGTGTGTGTGTGTGTGTGTGTGTGTGTGTGTGTGTGTGTGTGTGTGTGTGTGTGTGTGTGTGTGTGTGTGTGTGCGTGTGTGTGTGTGTGTGTGTGTGTGTGTGTGTGTGTGTGTGTGTGTGTGTGTGTGTGTGTGTGTGTGTGTGTGAGAGATGGTGTGTGTGTTTGCTTAAGGTGTGTTGACTCTAATCTATCACCTGGGAGCAGACTTACCCTCCAGACTGACACCTGCTTGCTTCAGGCAGATAAGATAGGTTTCCCACGACGCTACACAGCGAGGCCTTGCAACAGGCACAGGCCCATCCTGTCATATAGATATTAACACTCACATCTTCAAAACAAAGCTGACACTGTTGTGTCACTAAGTCAATGAATTCTCTAATATAATATAAGTGGATTCAGACTCTATTTTGTACACACCATTAGATTAAAGAACAGATAAATAAATGCAATGGCACACAGGGTGGAATATACTTCAACGAGAAAAGTCATTTACATGTAAATCAAAACTAGTTTGAATACTATCCAAATTTAAATGCATGCCAGTTTCATACATTATTTATGAAATGTGTACAACAAATGTTTTTTTTTCTTGCTAAGAAATACAGAGGGACTGTTAACGATAATCACTTGTATTTAATAATGAAGAAGGACATGATGATTAAATGAATAAGCAGTTTTTTTCTCTAGGCTGTGAGTGGGTAGGGGGGGGATCAGGATTCTCAGCATCATGCCTAGAGGATAATTTAGAGCGGCACACTTCCTTTGTCCATGCGATGAAAGGGGAGAATGAAACAGGAGTGTGGGAAAGCCGAGGAGAGACACGCCACACAGTCACACAGCCCGACAGGCAGTCAGGCAGTGGCCCGGCTCACCAGCTGTTTGATGTAACCAGAGCTGACAGAGCCGACGGCCCAACGTTAGCCTGGGGCTTTATATACAAAGCCCAAGACAGGCACGTTGGACACACACACAATGGCACATACACGTGTGTGTGCGCCGATGCTCATGATCTCATTTGAATCATACCTGTACTATATACATAAATTATTACATGAGTATGCATTTAATGTTCTCTTATTGGGGTGTCAGTACATACAACCTAAACATATTATCAACACATGCAAATTAATAAATAATAAAACTTATCTTTAATTAGAGCTCCAAACTAAAGACTGCAACTTTAATAAAACTATTATTGACGTTTGACCTATGAAGAGAGTAGATTCTGAGATTTAGAGTACATGAATTGTGTGTAACAGAGTGTGACAGACAGACAGACAGAGAGAGAAAGAGAAAGAGAGAGAGAGAGAGACAGACAGCAACACAATTAGACCCAAACAAATCATGAGAAAACTAAAAGATATTTACTTGACACATTGGAAAGAACTAACCAAGTAACAGAGACCACTGGAATGCTATTTGGGTCTAAACAGAGAGTAAATACACAGTGGGAGAATACCTGATCACTGTGACTGACCCAAAATTAAGGAAAGCTTTGCCTATTTTCAGACTCAGTGAGCATAGCCTTGCTATTGAGAGAAGCCATTGTAGACAGACCTGGCTCTCAAGAGTAGACAAGCTATGTGCACACTGCCCACAAAATAAGGTGGAAACTGAGCTGCACTTCCTAACCTCATGCCAAATGTATGACAATATTAGAGAGACAGTACATATTTCCCTCAGATTACACAGGCCCACAATGAATTTGAAAACAAATCAAATTTTGATAAACTCCCAAATCTATAAGGTGAAATACCACTGTGTGCCTTCACAGCAGCAATATGTGTGACCTGTTGCCACAAGAAAAGGCAACCATGTATCCCATGCAAATTGAGCCCTTTGAATTGAATTGGGAAAGAGAGAGAGAGAGAGAGACTTGAGACTTCAGTGGCGATAAAATAATCAATATTACCAATATGCATTGTCAGTATCATTGTTTACATTAGTATGATGTCCACTTGTGGACCCAGTTTAGGTTACAATATGAAAATACAATGTCTTCACAACAAAATGTTTCAGTATTTTTTTTATTTTGCTAGGCAAGTGAGTTAAGAACAAATTCTTATTTACAATGACTGCCTAGTGGGCTAACTGCTTTGTTCAGGGGTAGAACGACAGATTTTCATATTGTCAGCTCGGGGATTCGATCTAGCAACCTTTCAGTTACAGGCCCAATGCTCTAACCACTAGGCTACCTGCTGCCACAGTTTGCATGAGGACTCATCATGTGCAATCTGTTCCTTTTATAAAAGGATTTCACTTAAACGTGATCATTTTTTATTTTTTATTTAGAATAGAATTGATTCTATATTCATCACCAAAATCTGAGTCGACTCCATAAGAGTCATATGCCACATGGCAGGACGTTTAGATAGCAGAAAAGTATTGTCTACGTCTACTCATAAAGCAGATTCATAGTAGTCTATTTTACAGACAGCTCCAAACAGGGGACAACAAACTATAACGCTTGTCATATGATGTTTGCTGTCCTTCATAAAGGACCTGTTGTTACTTTCCATCTACCCTGTACATTATGACTTTTTCTACATGTCCCATCATCCCCTGTTTCACTACAACTCCTTTAGAAACACACACACAGTATGGTTACTTTCCAAAACATTTATTGGAATCCATTTTAGGTGTCGGTTCACTTTATCAAGTGAGAATGAAAGACACACGGTGTCAACAATACATTTTACAGCACAACAGTGCCTATGGTGGAACAACAATGTCCCAAAAAGCCTTTACAAAAGACATTTCAAAGCATTTGTAAATGTCCTTCAATAGGACAGTACATACAATAGAGTTAAAGCAAGAGTTTTGAGTTTGCTAAGCAACCATACACGTTAAGATATGACCTTTACAAATCATCTTCATAGAAAATGAAAGGACTAAAGAACACATTGGTGCATCAAGTGAGCACAAAATGCATACACACATAAACATACACGTAAAATATCAAACATATTCTTCATTATGAATTAATACAAATATGTTTTCAGCTTCTTCTCTGAGAACAAATAATCACATCAGTAGAATTCCGTTCAAATATAACAAGAAAATAATATAATTTCAATATAACGTTTGGAAATGTATTTCCTACAGCAAGAAAGATGGTAAACATCCATCCAGTTTGTGAGATAGTCTCTCTATGCGGTGGTTCTACCAAGGCCTCCAGACTGATTTGTGGCCTGTGATGGCCTGCTTCACTGGGCCCTGGCTGTGGTTTTGGTGTTGGGAGGAGAGTGGAGAGGAGAGACAGATGTCCTGTCCAGCTCTCTGGAGGTTATGGAGCATCGTGTCCTTCATGGAGCTGGAAGACAGGAAGTGCAGTGTCTCCCTCCAGCACTGGGAGTAGCCCTCACTGTGGGCCCTCTGAAGGACTGGGCGCTGAGGCTGCAGCTGCTGCTTCAGGAACCCCACCGTCATCTCCAGGATGTCAGCCTTCTCCAGCTTGGCATTGGGGTCCTGTTTGTGGAACTCCCTCTCCAGCAGGGTCTTGAGCTGCTCTATGCAGGTGTTGATGCGGTCTCTACGCATCTTCTCCACAACTGGTTTCCTTAGCTGATGAAGAAAAGAGGGCATTCAGTTAGTTATCTGTCCTTTAAGTTCAAATCATGAAGAAAAGGATTCAGTAGTAAACTATGACACAAACATGTTATAAACAATACTTACTTTATGTTTGTCTTTAGTAGAGAGCATGGTGTTGTCAGAGTCTCTGGTGTAGGTAGGAGCCATTCTGTTAGAGAGAGAGTGTGCTTCTCTGAGGAAGGCGAGAGGGTTGTGAGCTGAGAGAGGAGCCCACTCCCCTATTTATAGGAGGCCATTAGCATTACAAAGCCATGTGTACCAGGCTGGATTAGCTTTCCCACACTCAGAGGCCAGTGGGTGAGGTGGACACAACAATGGGAGAGGCATCCATTATCTCATGGTTTACTGGCCTCAATAGAGGGAACGGTGCTGCAGATATTAAAGGCAGAGACTGAACACGAGCACATCGTTACACTTTTATTACCTGGGAACATTCCTTATCAGGCAGATGGGGACTCGGTCAGACCGTAGACTTGATAAGAGACCTTAAAAGCATACCAAATGAGACACTGCACACTTCACATGGCAGATAGGCAGAGAATAATCACACTAAAGAGATTATTAACATAAAAAAGTAATTGTATGTAAAAAAATATATATATATAAAAAATGAAGACATAAGGACATGTGCAAATAATGTTAGATAAAGAAAGCCAGATAGATGTCTTGTATTATCTTTCATGATCTTTGTAATGCTTCATCCCAGTTATCCTGACCCCCACACTTACAGCAACAGTTAGTATCATTAATATGTAGGGCAAATTGATTATTCATCCAAAGCATATTGGTCAGATCTCCCAATGGAGAAAGCACACTTCCAATCTGTCCCTCCAGATAACTAAACTGTGTGTGTGTGTGTGTGTGTGTGTGTGTATTCGTTCATTTGAACTTTACATTAAATTAGTTCGAGGGCTAAAGTACGCAACTGCATCTACCGACAGACGTTGCAGTAAACACAGAATGTAGACTACTACCGTAAAGTGTGAAGTGAAAGGCAACCACACATTCGATTTCCTGTGGAGCAGCGCGTGGATCTAGCTTTATGAGTTATTTGACGAGCACCATGGGTGCAAAATGCATCTTTGATGTTTGTGCTAACGTGTGCCCGGTTACTCCTGTTTCCCCTCTATCTCACCACGTGGTGGACATCAAAGATCCGTCAAAGGAGACTATTTTGCTCAAGGTAAATGGTGGGGTGTTGGGCAGTGTAGTTAGGCGCCAAGATAGGTGTGATTAACCAGCACACTTTTGGGTGGCAGCATGTCCCATTCACACACTTATGTTCCTTCCAACAGTGTTAGTGGGACATGGCAAATGGGGGATGTCATCAGATATAAGTCGATGAAATTTTATTGCAGTCGTCGGCTATATGGTTGGCTGTGGAGTGTGGGAAAGTTTCAGGTGTTAAAAATCCACGCAATTAGGTCGGGATACGCATAGTATAAATACAGACTCCACAGACTCATCACAAACTTATTTAGATTGGGTTGCTGGGCTGCTGTAGCCTACATATAGCTTTGTGTGAGAGCTCGTTGAAGGATATCCACTCTAAACGTCCCAAGTTGGAACGCCTGTTTCCAACGGCCTGTTTCTAACGGCCAAGGCTCCTTTTGCTGAAAGCAATAGGCTTACTTCTGTTAACTCGTCCTGTTCATCCAGTAATAAGGTAAGTAGCCGAATGCTCGGCATTTGACAAGCACAACACCATTTTATTTTCATATTTTTTTAGATTCAGTTTAATTATCTCGAACAATAGCCTAATATTTATGTATTTATCCTTTCTTTAGTTACGGAAGCTCGTTGTGGAGAAAATTCAGAGAGACCGCATCAACAGCAGCATTGAGCAACTGAGAAGACTTCTCCACAGAGGACAGATGTGTGGACAGCAGCAGCAGCGCTTATCCAAACTGGAGAAAGCGGATATTTTGGAGTTGGCCGTGAGTTTCTTACAGAAGGAGACCAAAACGGGCGTTTCGCCCACCTACTCCCAGTGTCTGCAGGAGACCCTCCGCCACCTGTCCCTTCACGCGCCCCTGCAGGCTGCAGAACAACAGGATATCAAACGCTTTTACGTGCTCCAGAAAACAGCCCTGTCCAGGAGCATGTCAAGTGAACAGCACGCGCAGTCTGCAGCCAAGCGGTCAACATCAAGGTCATCATCACGGCGGTTCCAAGGCTCTCTGTGGAGGCCATGGCAATAGCCTACTGACAACGATCACGCTTCTGGAATTATTTTGCCTTTTGTAAAGGTGTTATACTCTATTTTGTTGTATGATGTTACTTCTCTTTCAAATTCAGCAATGATTATTTTCACATCATGTTGTAATTGATACCACTTATTAAACATTCCTGATTATTTTCTACTGGTTCTATCGGTTCTGTCTTCTATCTCTTTCCCTCTTATCACACTGACTCAAGGTGCACTAAGCCAATTGTGGAATGACTTTCAACATAATTATCTAAGTAAGCTAACATTTATAAATCTTAGCTAGCAATGGCATTAGTAACTTAGTTCAGAAAGACTTTCGTGTGCTGTAATGTACAGTGGCGGGCAATTCTAGTTCAGCACCATGGACAATTCAAGAGCTAATCGCACACCAGGGGGCGCCACTAGATAAGTATTTTCAAAATGTTCTACACTTTTAGCTGTGGGTATTCACTTTTTGGGCTTAATCCTCACAATCTAAATGTGAAATTTAGCCCATTCATGTCCTTGAGTGAGGAGATTAGTAAATACTAAAGACAGGGAAAAAAGTGAAGAATCAATTATTTTGATTGCTTTTATAGTTTTATTGACTCAACATGAATAGACAAATAATAGTGATTTAACATCACAACCAGAACTTGGACAATTCTCCAAGACTTATGATACTCTATCATAGTATAGGAAACATATTTACTGTCTTTATAAAAATACAAAATCCTTGTTTAAAATTAACAATGGGTCTATGTGAGAGAATACACATTTATATGCAATATCTTTAATGCTGAAATTATCTGAATAACATTCACATGAAGCAAATTCTATATTGTTGATCTGACACAGATATATTACCCAGTTTGGGTGAAGTCTAATCCCAGAGGAAGTTGAACAGACTGGTACATACTCAATAACTTTTCAATATTACTTTATCACTACAAAATGTAGTGGTATCATATAGACAATCACAAACAGATATAAAACCTATTTTGCGTTAAACATCCTCATGGAGGACAATTCAAGTTATTGTTGATCATTAATTAAAACATAATCAACACGTTTCATAAAACATAAATGGTTATTATTTCAATTAACACTTCTAAAATGGAGTGTTCATCGACTGGATCATTTTCATAGAAAAAAAATAAAAATAAGTTCTCAGTCACAACAAGACTTTTAAAACCTCCTGCATAAGAAGAAGATGAGGAATATATATTCCTATTCTCATTACTGTCCACAACATTAATCTTAGACCAACATGGTCCATTTTGTTTGTTTGTGTGGAGCTCCGGTCTGTAGGACTTTAACAGGGCCTCCAGAGGGCGCTGTTGACTGAACTCTTCTCTTTGCTGATGCTGTGCTGGGGTGGGGGACTCAGCTGAGACAGGTCACTCTCCCTTCTGTTCTTATCAGAGGATGGCTGAAGTATCTTGAAGTGGCTCAACAGTCTTCTCTGGAATGTGTCTTCACCTCATCCTTGGACAGGAAGTTCACAATCACCTGGACACACTTGGAGCAGTGGAGGCTGTTGAGGGGAGGACGGCTCATAATAATGGCTGGAACGGCGCTAATGGAATGGCATCAAACACATAGAAACCAAGAGTTTGATACCATTCCACCTATTCCGCTCCAGCCATTACCACAAGCCCGTCCTCCCCAATTAAGGTGCCACCAACTTCCTGTGACCTGGAGTAATTAACATGAGGAGGAGCTCACTGGCTGGTACTGTTGTTGTTGTCTCAGGAAGCAAACTGTCATCTCCAGGATGTCTGCGTTCTCCAGCTTGTAGTCAGACTGCTGGTTAAGGGTCTCTGGACCCAGGAGAGACTTGAGCTGCTCAATGCTGCTGTTTATACGATCTCTGCGTAACTTCTCCACTGTCTTTCAGTCTTTCTTAGCTGCAAGAAGAGGATAATAATGAATAACCTATTCTGAAATATGACATTATTGAAACAAATAAACCATTACAATTGATTTAATTTCCTTGAATTTAAATCTTTAATTTACCTTATCGGTCATTGTCAGGTGCTCCTTAATAGATCATGGCTGAAGTGATTGTAGGTGCCATGGCTTGATCTCTGTGCTGTAGATGCCTCTGTGTAGAAAGTGAATCTGATCTCTACTGGCTTCATCTCTCCTATATATAGTCCCAAATCTGCATATGAATGTGTGTGTCTTGGGCTTGTTGGAGTTTCTCACAGTCTGTAGCCAATGGGTGAACTTGGGAGGACAATAAGAAATGTGGAGCTGCCACATGCTCAGTGTTCTTATTTCTGGGGGACAATGGTCACATCTCAGGGGAACAGGTGGAGGGGTGGGGGTGATGAAGAGTGACTAACAGAGCGCTGTGTGACTCTGGGAAAGTGGTGACCCCCAGATCTGCTGCCTGATGTTGGGATCAATGACACTGACAGAACACACACTCATCATCACAATTTACACAGATCCTCTACATTCAAACTTTTGGTGCTACACAGGTCCTTTTGATTGTTGGGTTTGTTGTTGAATACCATTATTTTTGATACAGTACAGGTTCAGTCACATTTAAGCACTAGAAGATGGGTTTGACCTCTTTGATTCTGCTGATATGAATATGTTGTGCTCTCCAAGAGTTTAATTTCAAGGTAGGGCTGCTATTAAGATCCTGTTTGGATCACAGTTGACTGGCTGATGATGGTTATTTATTGTACTTTCTTAGGCTCCTTCTCTAAATTGGCTTCATTCCTTTTAGAAATGTGTGTCAATTACAAAACCTCCCAATTATTGCACTCAGTATGATCAATACGACATGAAATGCATAACAAACTATGAAAAACGTGCACATTTAAGTGGAGTCTAATTGATGAGTATTGAAGTGATTGATTATTGATGTTCTTCTTGAAGAGAAAGAGTTTTGTATCTACACACCTTCACTACTTCTCTATTCGGAGAATGGAGGGAATTCTCCTTCAGTGTTGAGAGTTCAGAGGTAGCAGATGTGTCCTCTGTCTTGGGGCTATTGGCTAGTGTGAGTAGAGAGCGGATCTGAGTTTCCCACACTGAGTCCTGTGTGCTGTGATGAATGCACTACTAAAGCTGCTCAGTGGACTAGTAGTGACGGCCATTGGCTCTGTGTTGTCTAAAGAAAGAGCCTGACATCACCAACCATCTGGATTCTGGAGGGAAAAACCAGGACTGGCTGATTCAGGTCCTGAACTCACAAGATGCTGATACACTGTTATAGAAACATCATTACAACAATTATACAGAAAATAGGAATATAATGCATAATACAAATGGCATTGAAAGTTATCATAATAAAGTTATCAAGAGTAATAAATAACCCCAAATACACCCTCCCACCCATTCTATCCACTGAACAATACAAGTGTGCCTATTCCCCATTGAGGCTCACAGGTGGTACTGGTGAGGCTAAACAGAGACTCTGCTCTTCAGAGCTTTCCCACACTCTGCCCATTAAGAGAGCTTTTCCTAAACAATTGAAGTGTGTCTTGTTATATGCTAATTCATCTCTACACAGGCAGTTCCCATAAAGCCACTGCAGGTAAAGCCCATTACTGAAATATTTTTATTTCAAAAACTGATAAAGATACACTGTTACAGATAATCAATGCAAACCTGTGTGCTTGTGTACACAAACAAATAGTGTGTTTTAACTATACCCAACATACAAACAGTATATAGTGCATTCGGAAAAGTATTCAGACCTCTTGACTTTTTTCACATTTTATTTCGTTACAGGCTTATTCTAAAATGGATTAAATGGTTTCTTTTCCTCATCAATATACACACGATACCCCATAATGACAAACAAAAACACATTTTTATCATTTGTGCAAATGTCAACAAAAAACAAATTGCGGAAATATCACATTTGTATAAGTGTTCAGACCATTTACTCAGTACTTTTTTGAAGCACCTTTGGCAGCGATTACAGCAATGAGTCTTCTTGGGTATGACGCTACAAGCTTGGCACACCAGTATTTGGGGAATTTCTCCCATTCTTCTCTGCAGATCCTCTCAAGCTCTGTCAGGTTGGATGGGGAGCGTTGCTGCAAAACTATTTTCAGGTCTCTCCAGAGATGTTCGATCGGGTTCAAGTCCGGGCTCTGGCTGGGCCACTCAAGGACATTCAGCGACTTGTGCCGAAGCCACTCCTGCGTCGTCTTGGCTGTTCGCTAATGTTTGTTGTCATGTTGGAAGGTGAACCTGCCCCAGTTTGAGCGGTCGGTCTGGAGCAAGTTTTCATCAAGAATCTCCCTGTACTTTGCTTCATTCATCTTACCCTCGATCCTGACTAGTCTCCCTGTCCCTGCCGCTGAAAAACATCCCCACAGCATGATGCTGCCACCACCATGCTTCACCGTAGGAATGGTGCCCGGAATCCTCCAGACGTGACACATTGGCATTCGGGCCAAAATGTTCAATCTTGGTTTCATCAGACCAGAGAATCTTGTTTCTCATGGTCTGAGAGTCTTTAGGTGCCTCTTGGCAAACTCCAAGTTGGCTGTCATGTGCCTTTTACTGAGGAGTGGCTTCCGTCTGGTCACTTTACCATAAAGGCCTGATTGGTGGAGTGCTGGAGAAATTGTTGTCCTTCTGGAAGGTTCTTCCATCTCCACAGAGCTCAGTCTGGAGCTCTGTCAGAGTGACCATTGGGTTCTTGGTCACTTCCCTGACCAAGGCCCTTCTTCCCCGATTGCTCAGTTGGGCCGGGTGGCCAGCTCCAGGACGAGTCTTCTTCCAAACTTCTTCCATTTAAGAATGATGGAGGCCACTGTGCTCTTAGGGACCTTCAATGCTGCAGCCATTTTTTGGTACCCTTTCTCAGATCTGTACCTCAAAACAATTCTGTCCCGGAGCTGACTTGGTTTTTGACACGACTTGGCTTTTGCTCTGACATGCACTGTCAACTGTGGGAACTTATAAGAACAGGGGTGTGCTTTTCCAAATCATGTCCAATCTATTGAATTTACCACAGGTGGACTCCAATCAAGTTGTGGAGACATCTTAAGGATGATCAATGGAAACAGGATGCACCTGAGCTCAATTTCAAGTCTCATTGCAAAGAGTCTGAATACTTATTTAAATAAGGTATTTCTGTTTTTAAGGTTTTATAAATTAGCAAACATTTCTGAAAACCTGTTTTCACTTTGTCATTATGGGGTATTGTGTGTAGAATTTTAGAATATGGCTGTAACGTAACAAAATGTGGAAAAAGGGAAGGGGTCTGAATACTTTCAGAATGCACTGTAAATACTGGACTAATTGCATTGATCTTGAAGAAGAAGAAGTACTGCCCAAATGTGGCGCAACAAAGCTAATTATCAAAATATGATGTCTTCAACCTTTATTTTGATCATGTTTATATTTTATCAGTTTTCTTCCTGCAAGACACAAAATACAGAACATTTATAGGCTCATTAGCAATAGATCCCTAGATTTCCCCATTGAGACCCAGACCCTCGCTCTAACCTCTGACAGTCCAGGTTAGAGGTCTGAATCTATTGCCCCAAAGGGGCTCTGTGAGTGAGTTTTCCTGGATTTCCCACGCTCTCACCCGTTCACTGCTTTCAATGGAGGAACAATAGAAGTGTGTCTTATTACACATCACATTATGCAGCCCCGCAGCCGTACATTTTTAAACCACTAAGATGACAGCAGAGGTTTTCTTCCAACACCTGGAGTCACTGATGAACAAACTAAATTAAATTGCAATACATTCTGATATACTAAAAATACATTTATGTAAAACAGATGTTTCAGTAAAAACAACACAGCCATGCTTCTGGGAACTCATATGATCAATTATCTCTTTCAAACTACATCACACTTTAGTGATATTATATGTCAAATAAACAGCCTGAACGTTTCATTCGTATTTTCGGACTATATCAAACCAATTCATGTGAAGTTACAATGTGTGACTAAAAAATTATTTATCGTACTCTGAAAATGTTGAACAAAGCACAAAGAGGTGAACGATATATATTTAGTGTGTTATTCTTTCAAGATAATTCTGTAGAATCTAAACTCATAGTAGGCTTTGTTTGATTCAGCTCCATATGGTCTAGCTCGTAGCTCTATGTGGAATTTGATAAATCAGTAATATAACTGTGATGGAAGGTTGTCAAGAGAAGAATAGAGTAACAAACAACAAGATATCATTTCATAATTTGTGTATTTATTGAGTAGCTCAATGAGTCTCGTCGTTGAAAACCTTAATTTAAGGTAAATATTTCAATAGAAATAAAGTGATTAAACATCACAACAATAAATCTCCAGACATAAGATACTTTAACAGAGTATAGGATACACAGTTAATGTATTTTGAAAATAAACAAGAGGTCTTACAATGAGAGGGAACAGTTTTCTCAGTGATGCTCTAGCTTAGGTTGATCAATATCAAACAGATAACTGCTTCACAGAAGATGCTCAATATAACGTCAACATGACCATATCACTACACAAATGTAGCGGTAACAAAAAAACAAACAGTTGTTTTCTCTTAAACGTTTTGACCTTTAAACAGATGAGTCATAGACAATCACAAAAAAAGGTATGATAAACTACACATTGTGGGTCAAAAGTCCTTATGAAAGATCATTCAGGTTATTGTTGATTTTGAATGAACACACGATCAACATAACTAACACGTTTCACAAAACATAAAGGTTATGATTTCAGAAATGCGATTAAACTGAAAAGTCTCAATCACAGAAAGACTTGTAAAAACTCCTACATAAACAGAAGGTAAAGAAGATCTATTCTCATCCATGACATTAACTTTAGACCAACATGGTCCATCAAGTTTGTCTGAGTGCAGCTTCTTCAGGACTCTACCAGGGCCTCCAGAGGGCGCTGTTGACGGGATTATTCTCTTTACCGATGCTGTGCTGGACTGGTGAGCTCAGCTGAGGCAGGTCACTCTCTCTCCTGTTCTTATCAAAGGATGGCTGGAGGCTCTGGAAGTGGCTCAGCTGTCTTCTCTGAGATGGTGTCTTCACCTCATCCTTGGACAGGAAGTGCACAATCTCTTGGACACACCTGGAGTAACCCTGATTGACAGGTGCTTAGCATGAGGATGAGCTCACTGGCTGGTACTGTTTCTGTCATCTCAGGAAGCAAACTGTCATCTCTGATTCTTGATGTCGATGTCTGAATAACTTCTCCACCACTGGCTTTCTTAGCTGCAAGAAGAGAAGAGGAGAGTCATTAATAACCTTATTCTGATATGGCATTATTGAAACAAATAAACCATCCATCAAAGTAAACAAATGTCCTTGAATTTGAATCTTCAATTTACCTTATTGGTCAGACTCAGGTGCTCCTTAGAGTGGATCATTTCTGAAGTGATTGTAGGTGCCATGGCTGGATCTCTGTGCTGTAGAGGTCTCTGTGTAGAAAGTGATCTGATTTCTACTGGCTTCACCTTTCCTATATATAGTCCCAAATCTGCATATGAAAGTGTGTGTCTTGGGCTTGTTGGAGTTTCTCACAGTCTGTAGCCAATGGGTGAGCTTGGGAGGACAATAAGGAATGTGGAGCTGCCATATGCGCAGTGTTCTTATTGCTGGGGGACAATGGTCACGTCTCAGTGGAACAGGTGGAGGGGTGGTGGGTGATGGAGAGTGACTCACAGAGTGCTGTGTGACTCTGGGAAAGTGGTGACCCCCAGATCTGCTGCCTGATGTTGGGATCAATGACACTGACAGAGCACACACTCATCATCACAATTTACATGTGAGATCGACGCAGATCCTCTACATTAAAACTCTTGATGTTACCCAAATCCTTTAGATTGTTGCATTTTGAAGAACAGTCTGCTATTTCCTTGATACCGTGCAGTTTGGTCACATTTAAGCACTTTTAAGCTCTGTTTTAAGCTCTGTTAATCTGATACGATGAATGACTTGAATTGTTTTACTTTATTTATAAACAGTATATCCATTTGGTAATTCCTTGTGATTTCAGTACAATTAGACAATAATCGGGCAAAGTAGGATGTCATGTGTTTTGCATGGAATGCTCTCTCTGTTTTGGGAGTCCAGATGCAGCAGATTGTGTCCTCTCTCTTGAGAGAGCTAGTTGTTTTTCCCACACTGAGTCCTGTGATCAATGCACTACAAAATCCGCTCAGTGAACCATTTGTGACGGCAATTAGGTCTGTGTTGTACTATAGACAGAACTTGACTTCACAGACAATCACACTTTTAGAAAGGGATTGCTAGCCAATCAAAAGAGCACATGATTGTGTTTACTTTTGAACAAAACCTTACATTTTTACTTTTTGTTTAATGACAAAATATTTTAAATTCCCTTGGGATTTTGAGTGCTTTACTTCTGTCTACACAAATATGTGGGCTACACACATTTACTAATAAAGATTGTTTAAAACTGAAAATGGCTTTCATAACTTTGGTAAACCTGAGATCCCTTTATTTAATCTTTCTTTTATTACCCTCATAAAGTGTGCCTTTTCCCCGTTGAGACTCACAGGTGCTGGTGGGACTGACAAAACTAAACTATGACTGCTTCACAGAGCTTTCCCACACTCTGCCCATTGAGAGAGCTTCTATTAAACAACAGAAGTGTGCCTTGTTAAATGTTAATGAATCTCTAAACAAGCAGCTCATTAAAAGCCCCCTTTTTTATTTTTAAAATTTTCGCCTAAATGACATACCCAAATCAAATTGCCTGTAGCTCAGGCCCTGAAGCAAAGATATGTATATTCTTGGTACCATTTGAAAGGAAACACTTTGAAGTTTGTGGAAATGTGAATTCTGTAGGAGAATGTAGGAGAATATAACACAATAGATCTGGTAGAAGAAAATACAAAGAAAAAACCAAGCAGTCTTTTTCTGCCACCTTTGAAATGCAAGAGAAAGGCCATAGTTATTGCCGTCACTCTGGTTGTAATTCTGATAGTGTCCACAAGATGGAAGCAGTGTATGTGCAAAGTTTCAGATGGATAACGTGAAAAATGAGTGAACAACAAGACTTTAAGTGTGAAGTTCCCAGGTACATTTGGGCAAATCGTGAAGAAGACATTCACATTTTTATTCCATTTTTCTGCAAGAATATCGTCAAATCTGTATACTTGGACTTTGATTTAGCTTTCCAAGTATTAGTAGCCATATTATAAGTTCAACATTTGCAAAACAACCATTATTGATAACTTCATAACTCTGAATATCCTGTCGTACAAAGGCATACTGTCGTACAAGGTTAGTAGCTATATTGTACGACATATACATGGTTTCCGGATACTCCCATAAAGCCCAGCTCATTGGCTATCTAACTAGCTTAGTTTGACCCCGATTGGTGCTTATTTGACAAAGATACAGTCGTTCAAGTGATGGCCGCCCGGCGTGCCATTAAGGCGTCGCTCTCTGACCAAATATGGTGTCCTATAGGATATACTACACCCCTAATGAAATAGTGAAATCTTGTTACCTTCTAGGATCTCTGAGGAATACATACGAATGTGATTTGACTCGCTGAATTACGCCAGAAGAAATGGCAGCAGTTTTACGGGCGCCTAACCAATTGTGCTATTATGTGGGGGTTTTTTGCGTTATTTGTAACTTATTTTATACATAATGTTTCTACAACCGTATGGCAAAAAATTGCTTCTGGATATCAGGACAGCGATCACTCATCTCGGATTAGACAAAGATTTTTTCTACAACAAGAAGAACGCAGAGGAAATTCTCCAAACACCCCACAGAGCCAACATCCCCGTTATTTGCAAGAGGAAGCGACGCAGGTACAGAAGACCTTGCCAGGACCTGGAGAAGGCGAGTGGGAAAGCTACCGTTACCGTCAATACTACTCGCCAATGTGCAATCATTGGACAATAAATTAGACGAGGTACGATCACGAATATCCTACCAACGGGACATCAAAAACTGTAATATCCCATGTTTCACGGAATCGTGCCTGAGTGACTACATGGATATTCAGCTACCGGGATACACTCTGCACCGGCAAGATAGAACAGCACACTCTGGTAAGACGGGGGGTGGGGCGGTCTGTGCATATTTGTAAACAACAGTGGGTGCACGAAATCTAAGGATGTCTCTAGATTTTGCTCGCCTGAAGTAGAGTATATTGTGATAAATTGCAGACCACACTACTTGCCTAGAGAGTTTTCAGCTATACTTTTCGTGGCTGTTTATTTACCACCACAGACAGATGTTGGCACTAAGACCGCACTCAGTCAGCTGTATAAGGAAATATGCAAACAGGAAACCACTCACCCAGAGGCGGCGCTCCTAGTGGCCGGAGACTTTAATGCAGGGAAACTTCTATCAACATGGGCAAATTTATATCAACATGTTAACATGTGCAACCAGAGGGAAAACAATTCTAGATCACCTGCACTCCACACACAGAGACGCGTACAAAGCTCTCCCTCGCCCTCCATTTGGTAAATACGACCACAACTCTATCCTCCTGATTCCTGCTTAAAAGCAAAAATTAAAGCAGGAAGCACCAGTGACTCAGTCTAAAAAAAAAGTGGCCAGATGAAGCAGATGCTAAACTACAGGACTGTTTTGCTATCACAAACTGGAACATGTTCCGGGACTCTTCCGATGGCATTGAGGTCTAAACCACATCAGTCCCTGGCTTTATCAATAAGTGCATCGATGATGTTGTCCCCACAGTGACTGTACGTACATACCCCAACCAGAAGCCATGGATTACAGGCAACATCAGCTGTTCCAGACGACTGTGTGATCACGCTCTCCATAGACAACGCGAGTAAGACCTTAAAACAGGTCAACATACACAAGGCTGCGGGGCCAGACGGATTACCAGGACGTGTGCTCCGGGCATGTGCTGACCAACTGGCAGGTGTCTTCACTGACATTTTCAACATGTCCCTGATTGAGTCTCTAATACCAACATGTTTCAAGCAGACCACCATAGTCCCTGTGCCCAAGAACACAAAGGCAACCTGCCTAAATCACTATAGAACCGTAGCACTCACATCCGTAGCCATGAAGTGCTTTGAAAGGTTGGTCATGGCTCACGTCAACACCATTATCCCAGAAACCCTAGGACCCACTCCAATTTGCAACCGCCGAAACAGATCCACAGATGATGCAATCTCTATTGCACTCCACACTGCCCTTTCCCACCTGGACAAAAGGAACACTTATGTGAGAATGCTATTCATTGACTACAGCTCAGGGTTCAACACCATAGTACCCTCAAAGCTCATCACTAAGCTAAGGATCCTGTGACTAAACACATCCCTCTGCAGCTGGATCCTGGACTCCCTGACGGGCCGCCCCCAGGTGGTGAGGGTAGGTAGCAACAGATCTGCCACGCTGATCCTCAACACTGGAACTCCCCAGGGGTGCGTGCTCAGTCCCCTCCTGTACTCCCTGTTCACCCGCGACTGCATGGCCAGGCACGACTCCAACACCATCATTAAGTTTGCTGATGACACAACAGTGGTCGGCCTGATCACCGACAAACACGAGACAGCCCATAGGGAGGAGGTCAGAGACCTGGCCGGGTGGTGTCAGAATAACAACCTATCCCTCAACGTTACCAAGACTAAGGCGATGATTGTGGACTACAGGAAAAGGAGGACCGAGCACCCCCATTCTCATCGACCAGGCTGTAGTGGAGCAGGTTGAGAGCTTCAAGTTCCTTGGTGTCCACATCAACAACAAACTAGAATGGCCCAAACACACCAAGACAGTCATGAAGAGGGCACGACAAAGCCTATTCCCCCTCAGGAAACTAAAAAGATTTGGCATGTGTCCTGAGATCCTCAAAAGGTTCTACAGCTGCAACATCGAGAGCATCACTGGTTGCATCACTGCCTGGTACAGCAATTGCTCGGCCTCTGACGGCAAGGTACTACAGAGGGTAGTGCGTACGGCCCAGTACATCACTGGGGCTAAGCTGCCTGCCATCCAGGACCTCTACACCAGGTGGTGTCAGAGGAAGGCCCTAATAATTGTCAAAGACCCCAGCCACCCCAGTCATAGACTGTTCTCTCTACTACGGCATGGCAAGCGGTACCAGAGTGCCAAGTCTAGGACAAAAAGCTTCTCAACAGTTTTTATAAGACTCCTAAACAGGTAATCAAATGGCTACCCGGACTATTTGCATTGCCCCCCCCCCCCCCCCCCCCAACACCTCTTTTTACGCTGCTGCTGCTGTCTGTTTATCATATATGCATAGTCACTTTAACTATACATTAATGTACATACTACCTCAATTGGGCCGACCAACCAGTGCTACCGCACATTGGCTAACCGGGCTATCTGCTTTGTGTCCCACCACCCACCACCCACCACCTGCCAACCCCTCTTTTACGATACTGCTACTCCCTGTTTATCATATATGCATAGTCACTTTAACCATATCTTCAGGTACATACTACCTCAATCAGACTGACTGACCGGTGTCTGTATGTAACCTCGCTACTGTATATAGCCTGTCTTTTTACTGTTGTTTTATTTCTTTACTTACCTATTGTTCACCTAACACCTTTTTTTGCACTATTAGAGCCTGTAAGTAAGCATTTCACTGTAAGGGGTTCGTACTGGCTGTCAGACTCTCTCCCCTTCCTGTTTGGGTGGCGCTCGGAGGTCGTCGTCACCGGCCTACTAGCTGCCACTGATCCTTTTCCCCCTTTCTGTTGACTGGTTTCACCTGTGTTGTGTTTAGGCTGATTAGTCGGGCTATAATTACCAGGAGGCCCGCCTGCTCTTTGTGCGGGATTGTTTTGTGTGACTTGTGTGCACAAATGAGGTTTGCGTGTTTCCCATTTTATGGGGTTTTGCTGGACTGTTTAAGTCCCCGTGTTTGGGGCATTTGGTTTGTGTGCGCCCTGTGTTTCGTGGGGTGGCTTATGTTCGCCTATAGTGCATTAAATAGCACTCCCCTGAACTCTCTGCTTCCTGCGCCTGACTTCGCACCCACTACACCCAGAACATTACACTGCCGGCAGAGAAGTCAGGCGCAGGAGAGCAAATTTAAGTTTAATAATAAAAGTCACCGTAAACAGAACAATCAATACAATGGGTACAAAACCCGTCACACACCAGACATAATGTGCACAAGCACTTACAATAAACAATTCCGGACTAGGACATGGGGGGAACAGAGGGTTAAATACACAACATGTAATAATGGAATTGAAACCAGGTGTGTGGGAAGACAAGACAAAACAAATGGAAAATGAAAAATGGATCAATGATGGCTAGAAGACCGGCGACGCCGACCGCCGAATGCTGCCCGAACAAGGAGAGGAACCAACTTCGGCGGAAATCGTGACATTCACTGTAAGGTGAATTCCTGTTGTATTCAGCGCACTTGACAAATAAACTCTGATTTGATTAAATTGGATTTGAAACATTGTTTAGGGTGAGATTTTCACAGATTCCTTTCTTTGCAAATTGAACGAGTGAGTCGAAATACAAAAATGATTGTGCATGCTATATGGATCTTTTTAGGATATAAAGGAGTTTATCTAACAAAACGCCACTTCATGTTATCTCTGGGACCCTTTGGATGATGAATCAGAGAAAGATTTCAGAATGTAAGGACACATTTCACCTTCAGAGGTGAATTTATCAAACCTATCGTGAAGAAAAAAGTGTTTTGTTGTTAGGAGCTCTCCTCAAACAATAGAATGGCATTGTTTCGCAGTAATAGCTACTGTAAATTGGACAGTGCAGTTATATTAACAAGAATTTAAGCTTCAGCCGACATAAGACACTTATATGTACCGACATTTGTTGTTTCTCTAAAATCTGCGATCTAGACACAATGCGCTGCATAATTCACAACTGTCTCGTTGACGGAATGCCGATCTTTAAGAAGTTTTAAGTCCCTGGTGGCAAAGCTCATTAGTGAAATATTGTTCTTAAGAAATAGATAAAGACTCACTGTTACAGAGTATCAATTAAAGTTGGATGTGTGTTTGTGTACACAAACAAATTCCATATTTTTAACCATGCCCCACATATAAACCATTTAGAAAATGTGTTTAAATGCATTATGCCACTGGTTATGTAGATAGGCCTTAATGACCGCAAGGCACTACAGAGGGTAATACGTACGGCCCAGTACATCACTGGGGCCAAGCTTCCTGCCATCCAGGACCTCTATACCAGGCGTTGTCAGAGGAAGGTCCTCAAAATTGTTAAAGACTCCAGCCACCCTTGTCATAGACTGTTCTCTCTGCTACTGCACGGCAAGCGGTACCGGTAGGGCAAGTCTAGGTCCAAGAGGCTTCTAAACAGCTTCTACCCCTAAGCCATAAGACTCCTAAACATCTAATCAAATGGCTAACCAGACTATTTGCATTACCCCCCCTTTTACGCTGCTGCTACTCTCTGTTATTATCTTTGCATAGTCACTTTAAGAACTCTACATACATATACATATTACCTCAATTACCTCCAATAACCGGTGCCCCGCACATTGACTCTGTACCGGTACCACCTTTATATAGCCTCGCTATTGTTATTTTACTGCTGCTCTTTAATTATTTGTTACTTTGGTTTCTTTTTTTGGGTGTATTTTTCTTAAAACTGCATTGTTGGTTAAGGGCTTGTAAGTAAGCATTTCACTGTAAGGTTGTATTTGTATTTAGCGTATATGACAAATACAATTTGATTTGATTTGTAAGTGGGTTCATGGAGAAGGGCACATTTCTGCCGCAAAAATACATAATGGATGCCTTCAAATGTTTCAAATATGATGTTTTTATTTTTATTTTCAAAACATTTGCAAAGTCCTACCTCCATGAACCAAGTGCTCAACATTTATTTGTTAATAAGAAATAGATCCATTGATTTCCCCAATAGAGAGCCAGACCCCCCTCTAACCTCTGACAGTCCAGGGTAGAGGGCTGAGTCTGTTGTCCCTAATGGGCTCTGTGAGTGAGTTTTCCTCAGTTTCCCACACTCTCTCCATTCACTACTTTCAATGGAGGAACAATAGAAGTGTGTCTTATTGCACATCTCATTAGCTATTGAGTTTTGAGGGCACAGCTGCCCTAAACTTTTAGAGCACTAAGATGACAGTAGCAGTTTTGGTCCAACACCTGAAATTACTGCTGACCAAACTAAACTCACTGAAATGGAATTGCTATACATTCTGATACACTGAAAATACATTTATGTAATATATGCGTATCAGTAAAAATAAATCACATTCATGCCTCCTGGGGAATATTTATGATTAATTATCTCTTTATAGTCACTTTCACATGCCAACTGAAACAATTAATGCAATGTCTTGTCATGTCTTTCCTGGTTAAATAAAGGGAAAAAATGTAATTATGTGTGGATAGAAATGTCTAACTTTAATCTTACGTGGTAGTCTTAGAATGAAGCACCCAGAGAGGCACAAATTAATATGGATTCAGTGTTGCATTCTAATGAATTCAATATCCTTGTTTACAGTAATGGGTAATAGTAGGCTTTATTTTTTCTACATGTGGAATATCATGAATCAGTAATGTAACTGCGATGGAAGGTTGCCATCAAACCAAACAAGATTTAATCGAATGATTTGTGTATTTATTCAGATTGACTCAATGATTCATATCATTAAAGACCTTAATATAAGGTAAATATTTCAATAGAAATAAAGTGATTAAAACATCAAGAACTTGGACAACTCTCCAAGACATAGGATATACAGTTACAGACTGTATAAAATACAACATATTGTTCAAAATAAACAACAGGTTTTACAATGAGCGTGAAGTTTTCACCATTTGCAATGTGCCCATTATTCAAATCATGTGAGCCACTTTTTCACACAAAAAGTGTCCACACAAAGTCTGATCTTAAAACAGATCAAATATCGCTAATCACAGATTGATGATAACAGGTACTGTATAACACCCAGTCTGGGTAAAAATGTGTCATGGAGGAACAGAGATGCTGTAGCTCAAGTTGATCAATATCAAATAAATAACTGATACAGATAGCTGTTTGAAGGGTGGGCGCTGATTTATTTATTTTTCCCGAGCTACAGACGACTTTATCGGTCCGGTAATACAGGACTAGTATACATGTTTTTTTAACAGAAGATGTGCAATATAACGTCAATATGATCATTTCACTACACAAATGTATTGGTAACAAAGCAAATATGTTCTTTTTTTCTCTCATACGTTCCCCTTAAAAAATATAAGGCATTAACATTCACAAGCAGATTGGTGATATAACACCCATTTTGGGATAAAAGTCCTCATGGAGGGCCATTCAAGTTATTGTTGATCATTGTAATCAACACGCTTAAAAAATACTACAAAAATGTAGTGCTCATCAATTGGATCATTTCTTTCGAAAAAAAAATTCAACTTGTTCAGTACAACTGAATTTAAAAGTCTCAATTACAGCTATACTTAAACAAATCTACATGAGCAGGAGATGAAGAAGAAGATATCTTCCTATTCGCATTACTCTCCATGACAATAATCTAAGACCAACATGGTCCATTGTGTTTGTCTGGGCTAAAAGATCATCTGAGGCAGGTCACTCTCCCTTCTGTTCTTAGTATCTGGAAGTGACTCAGCAGTCTTCTCTGAGACACAGAGAAGGAGTAACCCTAATTGGCTCATGCTGAGCAGGATGAGGAGCTCACTGGCTGGTACTGTTGCTGTTGTTTCTGTCATCTCAGGAAGCAAAATTTCATTTTCAGAATGCCTGCTTTCTCCAGCTTGGAGTCAGACTGCTCGTTGAGGATCTCTGGACCCAGGAGAGACTTGAGCTGCTCAATGGTGTTGTTGATACGATCTCTGCGTATCTTTTCCACCACTGATTTTCTTAGCTGCAAGAAGAGAAGAGTCATTAATAACCTTATTTGGGAATATGGCATTATTGATACAAACAATCATTATAATGTAATTCATTTCCATGAATTTGAATCTTCAATTTACTTTATTGGTCAGATTCAGGTGGTCCTTAGAGTAGATTATAGCTGAAGTGATTGTAGGCTCCATGGCTGGATCTCTGTGTTGTAGAGGTCTCTGTGTAGAAAGTGAATCTGATCTCCACTGGCTTCATCTCTCCTATATATTGTCCCAAATCTGCATATGAATGTCTGAGTCTTGCGCTTGTTGGTTTCTCTCAGTCTGTAGCCAATGGGTGAGCTTCGGAGGACAATAAGGTTTCCCAGATGCCTCAGGCAGCACACTTCCCTCCTCTGAGCTTCACAGCACAGCTGGCTCCCTGCACAAAGATGAGTGTGCCCCAGTCACACGCCCTCTTCTCTCTGGAGCTGGGAGCCACAGAGATACACGGCTTCCCACACTTCTGCACGCAGTCTGCTGAGCCCTGACACACAATATAAGTGTGTCTGCTATCACAAAGACCTACTGCCTGTTCCCACGCAGGGACACAGAATGGCTTACAGGGCAAACCATCTGGTTCAGCTATAACTCACTTCAGAAAGACACTCTTTCAAAAACAAACAAATCAGTTTCAATTTGTACAAACACCCGTTTCCAAAACTTTTTTCCTTCAAAAGGTAAGCAAACAAACTTTTTGATATATTTTTATTTCAACATATCATATACTGTAAATGTTCAAATCTGATATAATTGACACCTTAGGATATGGGAATAATTTATCCTATTTACGTGGTCAAAACTTTCACATGGCAAAATATTGGACTAAACTGGCCATGCGATGGCCAGTTAATAGTCCAATGTTTTGCTGATGGTTGGCTATCAATCTAAAGACAGGAAATCCATGCAACTAGGTTCTCATCACTGTCTTTATCATATTCCTACTATAAAATGGTCATATTATAAATAAAGACTTGTGTTGTTGTGTTTTCTGTGATGCGTATATGTGTTGCAATGAGCACAGAGACTTGTGATCCTAGCATATGTGCCATATTCTAATTCTGATGATTTCTGACATGGGAACTTGACACTGGAACGTGATTTTTCTGAGTACACATGGGCAAAGACACGTTCCCACGGACTAAAGTGGCCGACCTCTTTGCCGTATGGCATCAAGAACAACATCTCACCTGTCCTGTGTGGAATCCGCTATTATTCCCACTGACTATTGTCCCACCATCCGAGCCCTCTGATTGGCTGCAGAGGGTATGACAGCGTAGGAGGAGGCATATAAATAAATAGAAAGTGGAGATGCAGAATTCACTAACGAAGACTCTCTAAGCATCAGCTGACCCAAGACCAGCAGCAACGCAGCACAGCAGAGGAGCTACCACAACACAAATGCTAGAGCAAGACCTACCATGACCAACTTCTCTACTTTTTTGACGAGCTTCAAACTCAAGACCAATATCTAAAAATGCCAGCCTACGTGGACATCGCTCTTCAGGACAGCATGAACGTGAAAGATCAGCACATTAGGTAAGACCAGGTTAAATTACACTG
Organism: Oncorhynchus clarkii lewisi; assembly: GCF_045791955.1. Taxonomy (NCBI): domain Eukaryota; kingdom Metazoa; phylum Chordata; class Actinopteri; order Salmoniformes; family Salmonidae; genus Oncorhynchus; species Oncorhynchus clarkii. The sequence goes on along the minus strand of NC_092153.1, from coordinate 52,807,573 downwards.
AAATATTTTAATAAGATATTAAAATGAATTGAAACTGTGTGTGAGAGAGAATAGGTGTCCATGATTGTCTTGTGTTGTTTTTAGGTGTAAACTCTCTCTGTTTGAGAGGAAATGCAGCAGTGGTGTGGAGAAACTGAAGATAGTCATTGGAGGACACCTCCAGAACGGGATTCCTACATCTCCTAATTTGGAGAAGACAATGTCCTTTTTCACTCCGAAGAAGGCCTTGGGGTCACCCACCGGCTATTCCAAATGTTCCAGGGACATGCTGTGCCTTTTTCCTGCTCCAGAGGAGGACATTGTACCACTGCTTTGAACAATGAATTGAGATAGACGCATGGATGTGGAGGTTATAGGTCAGAGGTCACATACTGGGCTTAGACTAGGGTCTGAGACAAAATGATCACTGCACTGTGAGATACAAACCTGTGGAAAGGGAATGAACTGACCTGAAGGCAAGCAGAGCACAATATACTGTTTATGTGCAAATTCTGCTCAGATTATATGTGCCATTTCTACGTCTGTTCCCACCATGGTGATTGGTTGGTTGTCTTATTTGGACCAGACTGTCAGAGATCGTTTTACATGACATTTAAAGCTGCAGATTCATTTGAAATGAATTGTGTGCATTGATATAAGCAGAGTTGCACTGCTTCATTCTTTCTGTGAAATTATGAACCAAATACATTGTTTCAAGGAGAAATAATGCCTTGATTCAAGTTGGAAAGTAAATCCACACGCATACCTTTCTTTTTGTAAAGGAACAGTGCATTGTTGTGCATGATACATAAAGTCAATGTTTATTTTATTGTAAGAACCCAAAGGGGATTTATATTCTTGTTAATATTGTTGTTTATTTTTGTAAGCTAATAAAACTGCAAACAAAATCCCCTTTTTTTTGTCTATTCCTCATATCTGGGATTTTTGTCTGAAAATTAATACTGAATTTTACTGGCTTCATTTACCAGCCTATAGAAACTCAGGAGAAAGACATCGTCTGATTATTTTAACGTACTTCCTCAAAATGTGTATACTGCAAAAAAGTCCAAAGCATCACTATGGTACTTCACATAAAGGACTTGCCATTTCCCGCCAAGTGTGCACTTGCTCTCATGGATTTAAATGCATGGCACTGGTGATCCATCATATTTCTTACTCTAGTTCATTCCTTTTAAATCCATGAGGTGGGGTGAAAGGGGAGAGAAGGGTAGACAGGGAATAGGACCGTTGAGTCTTTTGACATGACCTGTATTATGTGCATCAGTTAGGGCATTGCAGTAAACCACCTGTAGGAAAAAGCCTATTTGGGCGTGACTTTTCCTTGACTAGATAACAGTAATTAGGAGTAATAACTAACAGAATTTACAAATTCATTACAAATTAATTATATTAATTACTACTACATTACATTATTAATTACAACTACTGACAAGCACATTGACAGTAAAAACCTCTTAGATCTGAAGTCCCCTGTTTAGGGGACCTACGTGGTTCTAGGACTGGTTCCAACCTATATTTTTGCTTAGAAATCAAAATTTTCACTTAGAAATGGACCATCCGTGGACACCGTAGATTGAAATGGCATGCATTAAGCGATAGCCCTGGTTCCCACACCAACACAGTGGTATATTTCTGAGCCTGCTTGACATAGGATGTGAAATCTTATAGGTAGTCATTTTATAATTTGATTATACTTATACTTGATTAAATTTAGAAAGCGTATAAGTCATTTCAAGACTTGTTCATTCAATTGTGTTGAATAGGAAATACGTCATATAAAATATTTCATATTTTCATACTTTGATCATATTTGTACTGTGTACTTGAGCTTGTATCCTCAAAAGTGAATACACTTCAGCAATTTATAAAAAATGTTTTACCAGAAAGGTAAGATTTGAACGTTTCTTGGAGTGTGCAGCAGTACTATTGTTATTGTTTATTGCTCTCTCACAGTGGCGACCCCTCATTCAAGGCAGGTGGGGCCAATTATTATTATTGTTATTTTATTTATTTTTTGTGTAGGGGTTAGTAATGGGGCTGGTCATGTCCTCTAGTTGCGCCGTGATTGGCTCAGTGTTCTGTCACTCATGGGGACACTGTAAAATCTACAGAGAGAGCTTGAAAATTCAAGCCCATTGGGTGCTGCCATAGAATTATATTAGAAGTGCCCATCCAAGAAGGCTCAAGGACATTGGCCACAGATAAAATGACGTAAAATCTACCATAGCTTTGATAAGACTGATCAGGTCAACATCATACTTTCAAAATCTTAGCTAGCAATTTAGACAAGGAGTCATCATCGTGAATCACGTCAACAATCTACTGGCAAATCCTTTCCATCCTTGTAATATGAAGAGAAATTATAGATAAAATGTATCGGTAGATACCATTAGACATAAACACAACAAGTTGGAAATCGCAAATTCACTAATAAGTGCGTTGGAAGGAATCAGTGGCTAACCGCAAGCGTTGCAATGCAATCACTTGCCTCCTATTCAGTGGAGAGGGTGTGTGGTCCAAATCTGGGTTTTAGGGTCTCTTTTCCAAGCTTAAAAGGATAAACATTCAACACTATGGACCAGAAAAGGGTGAATACATTGGCCATGCTGTCAATTCAGCATGACTTCTGACGCATTCAAAACAACTGGAAACTCGGAACTGGGAAATCCCAGACTTCAGTGAGTTCAAGACAACTGGGAACTCAGAATAAAATGAGCTCCGACTGGGAAAATGTGTTTTCATCCAACTCGGAATTCCAAGTCGGTAACTGGGGCCCCTTTCTAGAGCTCTAATCTGAAGATCACTGACGTCATGATTTGACCTTGTTTGTTTTCGGAGTTCCTGTTTGTCTTGAAAGCACCATAAATCCAGAGAACGCCAGACTTTAATTAAAAAGTTTGATGACAAACTTTTCCCACAAGGACCGCCGTGCCACCTTCCTGTTCAAGTGATTACAGCACAACAAATCAAAATCAAATGAAATCAGATGTATTTATATAGCCCTTCAGCTGATATCTCAAAGTGCTGTACAGAAACCCAGCCTAAAACCCCAAACAGCAAGCAATGCAGGTGTAGAAGCACGGTGGCTAGGAAAACTCCCTAGAAAGGCCAGAACCTAGGAAGAAACCTAGAGAGGAACCAGGCTATGAGGGGTGGCCAGTCCTCTTCTGGCTGTGCCGGGTGGAGATTATAACAGAACATGACCAAGATGTTCAAATGTTCATAAATGACCAGCATGGTAAAATATTAATAATCACAGTAGTTGTCGAGGGTGCAGCAAGTCAGCACCTCAGGAGTAAATGTCAGTTGGCTTTTCATAGCCGATCATTAAGAGTATCTCTACCACTCCTGCTGCCTCTAGAGATTTGAAAACAGCAGGTCTGGTACAGGTAGCACGTCCGGTGAACAGGTCAGGATTCCATAGCCCCAGGCAGAACAGTTGAAACTGGAGCAGCAGCACAGCCAGGTGGACTGGGGACAGCAAGTAGTCATCATGCCAGGTAGTCCTGAGGCATGGTCCTAGGGCTCAGGTCCTCTGAGAGAGAGAAAGAAAGAGAGAAAGAGAGAATTAGAGATAGCATACTTAAATTCACACAGGACACCGGATAAGACAGGAGAAGTACTCCAGATATAACAAACTGACCCTAGCCCCCCGACACATAAACTACTGCAGCATAAATACTGGAGGCTGAGACAGGAGGGGTCAGGAGACACTGTGGCCCCATCTGATGATATCCCTGGACAGGGCCAAACAGGAAAGATATAACCCCACCCACTTTGCCAAAGCACAGCCCCCATACCACTAGAGGGATATCTTCAACCATCAACTTACCATCCTGAGACAAGGCCGAGTATAGCCCACGGCACAACCCAAGGGGGGGCGCAAACCCAGACAAGGTGAGTCCAAAAATGTATTGTATCCTGTAGCATAAATTATGTAATATGCCAGGGAGATATGTATACTGTAACAAAAAAGAGACCATGTTTGTATGCAGCTTTATTAACTCAATGGTTATTTTATTTTTTTACGTTGTTTGCGAATTGATATGTGACGTGCCAAAAATGTGGGACTTAAAACTCTGCCCCACCTGCCCTGAATGACGGGTCACCACTGGTTGTGTAGTAAACTGTTAATAGCCCATGTGCCTCACCCTAATAAGTTGGTCCCTTTCCCTCTCATTACTTAGCCTACTGTTCTGACTTGGTGGAGACATGTAGCCTATAGCCTGTTTTAGAGAAATGTAATCAGCAAATATTGTAAGAGCTTTCATTGTCTGTTTATACAACCCCTTTATTGTTCTGACTTGGTGTATAGGGATAATTTTGTAAGAACGGCCCATGTTCTGAATTCTGTTTCTGTATATTTCAAAAGTGCTGAACAAATAGTTATGTTGACTACGTCCATCCTTGCTCGCTCATTAATGTCTTAACCAAAATGACAGATTGCCTCTTATCCTCTCATAGTCCCCTTATGCCATAGTTTGTACATCTCAATTGTCAGTAGAAATCACATTTGTTTAAGCAAGTCAGCCATATCAGCTATGTTTTTTAAAAGGCAGTAAAGAGACTGAATGAACTGTTTCACAGACAAGGCTCTGCTTGATAGCCAGGTGTAGCAGTTGTAAGGATTCACTCCATGGTGCTGAAAAGAAAGCTCTACTTTTGGGACAGCTTCATGTGGGCCCCGTTATAGTGCAATTTATGTATTGTTTAGTGTTGTGTAGTGACTTTGTTGGCATGCATACAAAATACTTATTAGAGTTTGCCCCAACAAGATTTACGTTCTAAAATCCCCACTGGTCACGGTAAAAGTGAAATTAATGTATTGTTTACTGTTGTATTGTGTTGTGTAGTGGCTTTGCTGGCATGCATCTAAAAAAAAGTGGGGAGTTTGCCCCACCAAGATTTACATGCTAAAATCACCACTGCCCTCTCATGATAAATAATTTGTTTTCGGAATAATTTATATTACTGTATATTTTCGCTTGTAGTCACAAGAAATAGGCAGCATATGAATGTGTGTATTTCCTGCACTGCTAATGTGCAGGTAAGTACGTACTGTACATCAGGGGGGGACATTTAAAAAAATGTAAAAAAAGATTTAGACATTTTAAATTTCAATGGAGTGTAATTAATCAAACAAACATAAGAATTGTTTTCGATGATTGTTTTTATTCGCATCAACTTGATTTGAAGATATACATTCATTTTGAAAACATGTTTTCAAGCTTGACAATAACTTCTCGGAATGCGAGTGATACTGATAAACTCACATAGTGACACAAACAATTACTTACATATGTTTTAGCTCCTCTCACAATCGAGAGGAAGTAACTTATTCTGACTTAAATGCAGATATAATTTTTTTGAATTATGACATACGATGCTGTTTGCATGTTTTAATATCAATATCAAAACAGGGCAAATAAGAATTACATTTTTTCACTAGTCTTTCCACTAGGAAGACAGTGAACACCATATCATAAATTATTATTTTTCCACAGGAAAAAATACAAAATATATTCACTTTATAAAAATGAAATAGAATCTTATTCGTGAAACGAAAATAAAAACAGAAGATTCAATTGATGCTCTTGTAATCAAGAGAGGATCATTAAAATACTGACATTGTCAAATGTCCTTTTCATTAAAACTAAAACTTATAGTATAAACTCCTGCAAATGCAGAAAATTAGGATGAAATCATCAGTAATGTGGAGTAGGAAATGTCCTGCTTGAGCATGTGAGGAAGAAGATCTCTTCCTATTCTCATTACTGTCTAAAATCCATAACATTATTATTAGACCAACATGGTCCATTGTGCTTGTCTGAGAGTGGAGCTCCAGTCTGTAGGACTCTACCAGGGCCTCCAGAGGGCGCTGTTAACTGGACCCTTCTCTTTGCTGTGCTGGGCTGGGGAGCTCAGCTGAGGCAGGTCACTCTCCCTTCTGTTCTTATCAGAGAATGGTTGCAGGCTCTGAAAGTCCAGCAGCAAGTGGCTCAGCAATTTTCTCTGAGATGGTGTCTTCACCTCATCTGTGGACAGGAAGTGTACAATCTCTTGGACACATCTGGAGTAACCCTGATTGACAGGTGCTGAGCATGAGGATGAGCTCACTGGCTGGTACTGTTTCTGTCGTCTCAGCAAGCAAACTGTCATCTCCAGGATGTCTGCTTTCTCCAGCTTGGAGTCAGACTGCTGGTTGAGGATCTCTGGACCCAGGAGAGACTTGAGCTGCTCAATGCTGCTGTTGATACGATCTCTGCGTAACTTCTCCACGACTGGCTTTCTAATCTGCAAAAAAAATAAGGAGAGTCATTCATAACATTGTTCTAAAATATATCAGAGGTCTGATAAAAAGATGACAACTATTATCAAGAACCGAATCATAAAGCAAGATGTAATTTCAATTTACCTTGTTTGTCAGAGTCAGGTGCTCCTTAGAGTAGATCATAGCTGAAGTGATTGTAGGCGCCATGGCTTGATCTCTGTGCTGTAGAGGTCTCTGTGTAGAAAGTGAATCTGATCTCTACTGGTTTCATCTCTCCTATATATAGTCCCAAATCTGCATATGAATGTGTGGGTCTTGGGATTGTTGGAGTTTCTCACAGTCTGTAGCCAATGGGGGAGCTTGGGTTCTTAATGCTGGGGACAATGGTCACGTCTCAGGGGAACAGGTGGAGGGGTGGGGGGTGATGGAGAGTGACTCAGAGCGCTGTGTGAATCTGGGAAAGTGGTGACCCCCAGATTTCCTGCCTAATGGATCAATGACACAGACAGTACACACGCTCATCATCAAAACTTACACGTGCGGGACTGACACATACCTTCTGCATTAAAACTTACACGTGTGGGACTGACACATACCTTCTGCATTAAAACTTACACTGCTTTCTTATACATTTTATTGGAAGATTCGTAGCCTTCTGTATTGTATTTGGTGACTGCATTATGAATATGACCTCTTTATTTGTAATTCTGAATAGAAAAATCGATTTCTGCAAATTCTGTGCAAATTCAGTATTTTAGCTTGTTTGCGTGTTTGCTTTATCTGTAAAAGGTTTGTACACGTCTGAGATTCATTCATAATTATTCATGCTAGATGTTTTGTTCATTACAATGAAGTAGCATAATTAGCATAATGGGATGAATTCTTATAGAAGACAGAGAAAATAGCAATATGATCAAAATGTAGATCGATATTGGAATGACTTCATCATTTCTCATTCATAATTTCTCATAACTTTTTGAGAGAAATGTTGCAATACTGTTCCTATAATTCAGAGTGGAGGAAATACACTTCGGGGTTTTGGAAGTCCAGAGGTAGCAGATGTGTTCTCTGGCTTAAGCCTGGTGGTCAGTGTGAGTAGAGAGCTGATCTGAGTTTCCCACACTAAGTCCTGTGTGCTGTGATCAATGCACTACAAAAGGTGCTCAGTGGACCATTAGTGATGGCTATTGGATCTGTGTTATATGATAGACAGATTCTGACACCACAGACCATCTGGATTCTGGAGGGAAACTCCTGCACTGGCTGATTCAACACATACTCTTAGAGGTACAGACCGTGTATCCAAGTTAGTCCAAGTCAATGTCTGCAATTCAATCTGTTTTCTAAATGATATTTAAGCTGATAATGATTCTCTTTGTCCTAGACAATAGCTATATTTTAAATGAAACATTTCATGTTATTACAAATGACATAAAATAATAAGATTTCCTTCCAGAAAGATAGGACTAGGGTAAAAAAAAATGATGGAACCAAATAGGCAAATCACCGTTTAGTATGCCTTGTTAAATGGCATTGTCTCTACACAAGCAGTTCCCATCAAGCCCCTGGGGTTAAGTTTGTTTCTTAGATATTTGTCAATTTAGATGATGGTAAATATCAATATTTTCACTAATTGATATAGTCTCGGTAGCCTATACAATAAGCAACAAGTTTAATAAAAAATCCTGAAGGGTTAACCATACAGCAAGTTATTATTGGCCTTATTTCATCAGCATTAGTATAAGGACTGTAACAATACATTTCAAAATAAGACTATGAAATGTATGATTTTCACCAGACACTTTATATACAATTTGGTTTTGGATATTATGTGAACATTTACTAAACATAGGCCTAGGATTCTGAAATATAACAATCAAAATTCCTCTCCCTATCCCTTGACCCCCCCCCCCCCCCCCCCCCTCCCTGTAGGGGTCTGAGTCTATTGTCCCAAAGAGGCTCTGTGAATGAGTTTTCCTGGGTTTCCCACACTCTCTCCATTGACTGCTTTGCTTTCAATGGAAGAACAGAAGTGTGTCTTATTACTCATCACATTAGCTATGCAGTTGAGTCAAGTCCCAGACAAAGAAGGATACTTACTCTGCCTGCCCACCTGACTAGGATGAGGGTATCAATAAGCTTTATTTTTACAAAACACTTAGAAAATCTACCATGCATCAACATATTAGCTAAATCAAGATATAGAACACCTGTAATCTACAGAACAATGCAGAAAATGTCAATTTTACCAAAAAAAAAGTAAAAATGGTTTAATTGCCTTTTGTAATGACATTGCACAAGAAAGCACTTCTGCGAAGACTAACAGTTTTGGAAAAAGTATCCAATTGTCATACTTGAGTAAAAATAAAGATACCTTAATAGAAAATGACTCATGTAAAAGTGAAAGTCCCCCAGTTAAATACTACTTGCGTAAAAAACTAAAAGTATTTGGTTTTAAATATAGTTAATTATCAAAAGTAAATGTAATTGCTCAAATATAGTTAAGTATCAAAAGTAAAAGTATAAATAATTTCAAATTCCTTACGTTAATCTGCCACGTTGTATAATGATAGGAGACCGGCGCAGGATTTTAAAAAATTGTCCCTTACCAAAATAGAGTACGTCATGGGGACGAAGCCCAAAACAAACACGTATATACATAACACGGATGTAACCCAGACAAAAGACAGAGGTGTAAACCTCTAATAAATACATGGGACGAGACCCGTAATAACAATACACAGGACGAGACCCGTAATAACAATACACAGGACGAGACCCGTAATAACAATACACAGGACGAGACCCGTAATAACAATACACAGGACGAGACCCGTAATAACAATACACAGGACGAGACCCGTAATAACAATACACAGGACGAGACCCGTAATAACAATACACAGGACGAGACCCGTAATAACAATACACAGGACGAGACCCGTAATAACAAGTGCACACTAACACGGTATGAAAACCGTAATACAATGTACAGTAAATGTAGTACAAAAGCCGATACCACAGAGCACAGGTACTTAACAAGACCAACAGACATGGAACAATAATCGACAAGGACAATGGGGAACAGAGGGCACAATTATACACATACTAGTCAGGGGGAATAGGATCCAGGTGTACGTAATGAGACAAGACAGTCCAGGGTTGGTGGTGATGATCCAGTTCAGTGACGCCTAGAAGGCCGGTGACGTAGACCTCCGGAGCTGGTGAACGGAATGAGCAGCAGTACCGGGGGGATCCGTGACATAATCAAACCAGACAGCACAATTTTCTAGTTTTTAAGGGTCTGAATACTTATGTAAAAGTGATATTTCAGTTTTAAACTTTTTATAAATTAGCAAAGATGTCTACAAACTAGTTTTTGCTTTGTCGTTGTGAGTTATTGTGTGTAGATTGATGAGGGAAAAAAACAATTTAATACATTTTAGAATAAGGCTGTAACCTAACAAAATATGGAAAAGGTCAAGGGGTCTGAATACTTTCCAAAAGCACTGTACATACATGCATTTGACCCCAGGTCCTAAAAATATTTGAAATAATGTATTAGTAAGCTATTATTTGAAAATAATTGTAATACTTCCAGTAGTAGGTGATTTCGGCCACATTATTTGAAACTATTCAAATACACAGAAAGTACGTATTTAAATAACAAATAATCAAATACACATATATTTGAAGTTGGAACCTAGGTTTGCTAGTGACACATATCTCATACCTCTAAACACTAAACTAAATGAATTAACACAGAATATTACATACAATGCCTTCAGTATTCACACCCCTTGACTTTTTCCAAATGTTGCTGTGTTACAGCCTGCGATTTGTGTCACTGGCCTACACACAATACCCCATAATGTCAAAGTTGAATTATGTTTTTAGAAATGTTAACTAATTCATAAAAAATTAAAAGCTGAAATGTCTTGATTCAATAAGTATTCAACACATTTGTTACAGCAAGACTAATAAATTCAGGAGTAAACATGTAACAAGTCCTATCTTAAGTTGCATTGACTCACTTTGTGCAATACTAGTGTGTAATGTGATTTTTGAAAGACTACCTCATCTCTGTACCCCACATATACAATTATCTGTAAGATCTCCTAGTCGAGCAGTTCATTTCAAACACATATTCATCCACAAAGACCAGGGACGTTTTCCCAATGCCTCGCAAAGAAGGGAACCTATTGGTATCTAAAAAAAAGACATTGAATATCCCTATGAGCATGGTGAAGTTATTAATTACACTTTGGATGGTGTATCAATAAACCCAGTCACTGCAAAGATACAGGCGTCCTTCATAACTCAGGTGCCAGAGAAACTGCACAGAGATTTCACCATGAGGGCAATGGTGACTTTAAAACAGTTTCAGAGTTTAATGACTGTGATAGTAGAAAACTGAGGATGGATCAATAACATTGTAGTTTCTCAACAATACTAACCAAAATGACAGGGTGAAAAGAAAGAAGCCTGTATAGAATTCAAATATTTCAAAACATGCATCCTGTTAGCGATAAGGCACTAACGTAAAATTGCAAAAAGTGTGGCAAAGAAATGATCTTGACGTCCTGAATACAAAGCGTTATGTTTGGGGGCAAACACAACATGTCTTCATATTTTAAAGCATGGTGTTGGCTTCATCATGTTATGGGTATGCTTGTCATCGGCAAGGACTAGGGAGTGTTTCTGGGGATAAAAATAAACGGAATAGAGCTAAGTACAGGCAAAATCCTAGAGGGAAACCTGTATCAGTCTCCTTTCCAACATACACTGGGAGGAAAATTCACCTTTCAGCAGGACAATAACCTTAAACACAAGGCCAAATATACACTGGAGATGCTTACCAAGATGACATTGAATGTTTCTGAGTGGCCTGGTTACAGTTTGACTTAAATCGTCTTGAAAATCTATGGTAAGACTTGAAAATGGCTGTCTAGCAGTGATCAACAACCAACTTGACAGAGCTGGAAGAAGTTTAAAAATAATAAAGTGCAAATATAGTACAATTCAGGTGTGCAAAGCTCTTAGAGACTTACCTAGAAAGACTCACATCTGATATCGCTGACAAAGGTGATTCTAACACGTATTGACTCAGGGGTGTGAATGCTTATGTAAAATAAATGAGATATTTATGTATTTCATTTTCCCAAAAAAATCAAACATTTCTAAAAACATGTATTCCCTTTGTCATTTTAGGGTATTGTGTGTAGATGGTTGACAAAAAATATGATTTAATCAATTTTGAATTCAGTCTTTAACACAGCAAAATGTAGAAAAAGTCAAGGGGTATGAATACTTTCTGAAGGTACTGTAACTTCTGGATAATCATATATTTATTGATGACGTTCATAAGCCATTGCATCTTTCTTTCCTTGGATCTAAGATTTTAGAGTGTCTAATGATCAGTACTTGGACTCTTGGATTTTTGAAAAAAACACACAAACAATCAGATACATTTAATGATTTCTTTTATTTTTCATATAGAATAGTTTTTCTTCATTTTGTGATGACACATTCCTACAATTTCTTGAAAACATCTTCAAGACACATCATAGAGTGTGGGTTATATAAAACCTCCATAGAAGCAACTGCAAACAAATGCATTTCTTACAGATATATATCTTAATATGATATGAGCATTTCAATGTTGTAACATTGGTAGTGAATCACAAAAAAAACAGGCTTGAATATCAAGCAAATCAATTAAAGATTTGTAAGTCATAAACAAGAAAATATTATGTGAAATTCCTTCACAGAAGTATAGTGTTGCATAATTCAAGAATTGAAACATTCTTTGTGCGCTTTCTCACCCAACGTGGGTAATAAATAGACTATAATGGGTCCATGATGAATGATAATTCAAGACAAATCTTCAAAGAAGATAAATTCACTCAAAAATATTATGAAATGAATTGTTCCTTTGTGGTTGTTTTGCATTTTCTGAACAATGCAGATTATAAACCATCTTTAGCAGATTGAGGAATTTCGTCTTAAATAGTAAGAATAACTTTACGTGATACTCGTGTTACATGAAAAGTGATGATATTTCCTCAGAGAGGAAAATAAAAAAAGTCATATCAATATGAACTTCCATTGGGAAGGCTTTTTCACATATTCATGAAAAAACAATGAACACAATCAAAAGATAACTTTTAAATGTCCTGCATAAGCAGAAGATTATGTCTCTATACATTGTCATTACTTTCCACAACATTAATGTAAGACCAACATGGTCCATTATGTTTGTCTCGGAGTGGAGCTCCAGTCTGTAAGACTCTACCAGGGCCTCCAGAGGGCGCTGTTGACTGGACTCTGCTCTTTGCTTATGCTGTGCTGGGGTGGTGGACTCAGCTGAGACAGGTCACTCTCCCTTCTGTTCTTATCAGAGGATGGCTGAAGTATCTGCAAGTGGCTCAGCAGTCTTCTCTGGAATGTGTCTTCACCTCATCCTTGGACAGGAAGTGCACAATCTCTTGGACACTCCTGGAGTAACCCTGATTGACAGGAGCTTAGCATGAGGAGTAGTTCACTGGCTGGTACTGTTGTTGTCGTATCAGGAAGAAAACTGTCAGCTCCAGGATGCCTGATTTCTCCATCTTGAAGTCTATTTCTTAATAACTTTTCCACTACTGGCTTTCTTAGCTGCAAGAAGAGAAGAGGAGAGTCATTAATAACCTTATTCTGATATGGCATTATTGAAACAAATAAACCATCCATCAAAGTAAATAAATGTCCTTGAATTTGAATCTTCAATTTACCTTATTGGTCAGACTCAGGTGCTCCTTAGAGTGGATAATTTCTGAAGTGATTGTAGGTGCCACGGCTGGATCTCTGTGCTGTAGAGGTCTCTGTGTAGAAAGTGATCTGATTTCTAATGCCTTCATCTCTCCTATATATAGTCCCAAATCTGAATATGAAAGTGTGTGTCTTGTGCTTGTTGGAGTTTCTCACAGACTGTAGCCAATGGGTGAGCTTGGGAGGACAATAAGGAATGTGAAGCTGCCACATGCTCAGTGTTCTTATTGCTGGGGGACAATGATCACGTCTCAGTGGAACAGGTGGAGGGGTGGTGGGTGATGGAGAGTGACACAGAGTGCTGTGTGAATCTGGGAAAGTGGTGACCCACAGATCTTGGGACCAATGACACTGACAGAGCACACGCTCATCATCACAATTTACATATGTAAGATTGACTCAAATACTTTTCAATAAAATTCCTAATAATTTTAGTTTTTTGCATTTTAGATAATTATTACTGTCCTGACATTGTAAAAATTCAATCCAATGTGAAGCACTTTGAATGGGTTCAAATACCTGCTCATATAGCCTAATTAGTCTAATTCAATAACTTATTTCCACTATTATAACTGCCATGTTGTTTAGCTGTTCAGATGATTCAGAAAATATGAATTTTATTTTTTCAATAAATATACTGATTTATAAGGTAATACTATTAAGTACAAAACATAACCTCAGTTTTCAAGCTTGTTTATTGTTGCTTCATTCACTTCCTGAAGTGTGCCTATTCCCCCACTGAGACTCACAGGTGCTGGTGGGACTGATGAATGACCATGAACTGTCTCTGCTCTCTAGAGCTTTCCCACACTCTGCCCATTGCGATAGCTTCAAATAAACAATAGAAGTGTGCACTGTTAAATGCTAATTCATCTCTACACAAGCCATTTCCAACATGCCCTTGGGATTAAAGCTCATGAGTACAATATTTCTCAATGAGGAAATAGACGAACACAAACATTTTGAGGTAAGTGTTGTCACATGAGTTGTTGGAACATTCGTCACATTCACCACTGCATCAAAACAGTGGTGGCAATCTCATTTACGAGTAATGAGAAACAATGGAAGACAGTGGAAATGTTTACTTTACTTAATTGAATTTTAGTTTTAGAGGGACATTGCACTTAATCAACATTACTGTTAGAAGTGCCCGTATTAGCCAGCCGACTAATTTTCATCATAGAATTTGGAATGTAACTATGAAACAGTCACAAGAAATGTTCACAAATCAATGATGAAGGTGCTTTTTAAAATAAAGCGTTTCACATGTTCGCTTTCAAAGGATAAATTAAGAGAGTCATCTCAGAATTTAAATATAAAGAAACTATTGAGGATATTAATCGATGGCTGAAAGAGCATGAGGAATGCATTTGGGATGTATTGGGAACCCCAACAACATCTATTCAAACCCCTCCTGCCATGCAGTGGGTCTTTGTGATAGCAGACACACTTATATTGTGTGTCAGGGTTCAGCAGACTGCATGCAGAAGTGTGGGAAGCCGTGTGTCTCTGTGGCTCCCAGCTCCAGAGAGTGTGTGACTGGGGCACACTCAGCTTTGTGCAGGGACCCAGCTGTGCTGTGAAGCTCAGAGGAGGGAAGTGTGCTGCCTGAGGCATCTGGGAAATCTGCGCCTGTAGACAAGACAGACATACAGGTCATCATCACCTCAGAGCTGCAGCACAGACGGAGAAGTGTGAAATAACTCCAATCTGATCAGTACTGTCACTCTCTCAAACAGCTTTCAGTAAAAGTTACAACATTATGAGTAGCCTTCCAGTGTTTTAAATGTATGTGTCATCTCACACGTATGTACGTTGTGGGATCAATGCCTGTGTCTTTGATCCCAACATTTAGCAGCAGATCTGGGGGTCACCACTTTCCCAGAGTCACACAGCGCTCTGTGAGTTACTCTCCATCACCCACCACCCCTCCACCTGTTCCACTGAGACGTGACCATTGTCCCCCAGCAATAAGAACACTGAGCATGTGGCAGCTCCACATTCCTTATTGTCCTCCCAAGCTCACCGATTGGCTACAGACTGTGAGAAACTTCAACATGCCCAAGACACACACTTTCATATGCAGATTTGGGACTATATATAGGAGAGGTGAAGCCAGTAGAAATAACTCTACACAGAGACCTCTACAGCACAGGGATCCAGCCATGGAGCCTACAATCACTTCAGCAAGGACCACCTGACTGACCAAAAAGGTAAATTGAAGATTCAAATTTAAGGACCATTATTCAGTTTGATTATTTGCTTCAATAATACCATATTCCAGAACAACGCTTTTAATGACACTCCTCCTCTTCTCGCAACTAAGAAAAACAGTGGTGGGGAAGTTATTCAGAGATCGTATCAACAGCAGCATTGAGCGGCTCAAGTCTCTCCTGGGTCCAGAGATCCTCAATCAGCAACACAACTTCAAGATGGAGAAAGCAGACATCCTGGAAATGAGTTTGCTTCCTGAGAGGACGGCAACACATCCAGCGAGTGAGCTCCTCCTTATGCTCAGCACCTGTCAATCAGGGTTACTCCAGATGTGTCCAAGAGATTGGACACTTCTTGTCCAAGGATGAGGTGAAGACACATCCCAGAGATGACTGCTGAGCCACTTCCAGATACTTCAGCCATCCTCTGATAAGAACAGAAGGGAGAGTGACCTGCCTCAGGCAACAGCAAAGAGAAGAGTCCAGTCAGCAGCGTCCATTGGAGGCCCTGGTAGAGTCCTACAGTCTGGAGCTCCACTCATAGAGAAAACCTATGGATCACATTGGTCTAAGAATAATGGCATTATTGTCATGGACACGAATGAGATCTTCTTTATGTTCTGCTCATGCAGGAGTTTCTAAAAGTCTTGCTCTGATTGAGACTGTTCATTTCAATTTTACTGAAGAAGTTTTTCTAAGAAAATGATCCATACTATGAAAACTACATTTTTGTAGTGTGATGGTATTATATAATGAATAACCTTTATGTTTTCTAAAGTGTGTTGATTATGTTGAATGGTTGTTCATGAGCAACATCAACTTTAAAAGTCCTCTATGGCTTTTACGCAAACTTTTGGTGATTGTCTAATGATCTGTTTTAAGGTCAAGTCTTAGAGAATAAGCAATTGTTTCCACTACATTTGTGTACTGATATAGTTTTATTTACATTGTATTGAGCATCTTATATGAAACATGTATTAGTTATCCATTTGATAATGATGGACCTAAGCTACAGCATCACTGTTCCTCCATGATGATGATTTACCCAAGCTGGGTATTATACCTGTAATCATCACTCTGTGATAAGCAATACTCTGATTTAAGATCAAACTTGTCAATTTTATTTCATGATGTTTTGTGATATGATAAAACATGATAAAACATTACCCGAATGTGTCTATTGCAGATTGATGAAAGCTGTCTCCAAACTCTTGTTAATTATCAACAATCCAGTGTGTCTTTTGTAAAGACAGTAAATGTAGCCTATATCCCCCATACTATTGTCTGGCAGCCCATACTCTGTCAGAGTAAGAATTGGAGATTTATCCAAGTTCTGTTTGTGATGTGTAATCACTTTGCACAATGTGTCTCATTGAGTACATTTTTTATAAATACAAAGTCAACCAAATTAAATACTTTTTCTTGTTCTTTACTTAGTTAAATGTTCTCATCTTTACTATTACAGCCTATATTTCAGTTCAATAATGTGTAGGCTTAGGCCTAAAAGTGAAATGATTACAAATTACAGTGGTGGGAAAAAGTATATAATTGTCATACAAGAGTACATGTAAAAAGTCAAAGTAAATGCAAATTCCTTATATTAAGCTAATATTATCTGCACGATTCTTTAAAAAATGTATTTACAGACCGATAGGGCACACTCCAATACTCAGACATAATTTACAAACGCAGGATTTGTGTTTAGTAAGTCTGCCAGATAAGACGCAGTAGGGCTGTCCAAGCGTTATATTAATATGTGACTGGATTGCACCATACTGCTGTCCTGTCTGAGCATTCGAAATATAACGAGTTTTTGGGTGTCTGTGATAATGTATGGGAGTAAAAAAATACATATTTTCTTTAGGAATTTGTCAAAATAAAAGTTGTAAAAAAATATAAATAGTAAAGTACAGATATCCCAAAAGTAGTACTTAAACGTATTTGTACTTACTGTACACCACTGTGTACTGGAGGTTTACGATGATATAATAAAGATTTTTGTTGCTCATCAAATGTATACCAAATAGTTTCACAAGTGTTCACCTATCTGTAGGCCTACAGCAAATATCACAGAAGACCAGGGATTTCCTAAAGCAAATATCACAGAAGTTCAGGGCCATGTTCAGTTGCCATACGTTATTGAATGTTGCAGATAGAAATGCCATGGATAGAGCGTGATGTGATTCCGTATTCTACATTTCAGAGGCATCTGAATGTTCCAAAACGTTGCGTCCTGCTAAACGCAGGATAGGCAACTGTATCATCGACTGACAAATTGCTATAACATATTATGTGGCTAGCTAAAACTTAAAATGCCTATCTGGGCGTTGTATGATCGGTCAGGCATCAGCAACGTCTTAGCTCTGGAACGCAGTCTTTTCCATCGAGGAATTTTCGATTTTTCATAGCTACCTGAACATCATTGCGCAACACGTCTGCTGCAATGGGCACACACCTCTGCGTAGGTAGTTGCTTCGCCTGCCAGATTGCCTGGATAGGTATTTTAAGTATGAGCTACCTTATAGCAATGGTGACACAGCCGATGATAGGTCGCATACCCCTGTGTAACGGATGTGAAATGGCTAGCTAGTTAGCGGTGTTCGCGGTGTTCGCGCTAAATAGCATTTCAATCGGTGACGTTACTTGCTCTGAGACCTTGAAGTAGTAGTTCCCTTGCACTGCAAGGGCCGCGGCTTTTGTGGAGCGATGGGTGACTGTTGTTAATGTGTGCAGAGGGTTCCTGGTTCGCGCCCGTTTATGGGCGAGGGGACGGTCTAAAGTTATACTGTTACACCTGCACAGATTTAGCATGCACCAACCAACGTTCGGGAACCATATTGCTATATCATATGACGTGGGTAGCATACCAGGCGTTGTACGATCTGGAATGCGCCAGCAAAGCCTGTGCAGAGGAATTTGCCCATTGGTTGATGCATGCAACGTCTGAGCAGAGGAACACGACCAATGAGGGGATTTGATTAATCTGGGCCCGGCGCCCTGTTAGGGACTGTGAAAGTTGAATGCATTCGAATTGGAAACTGGCTAAATCCCGGGAGTGAGCCAGGTGTCCTAGTGGAGTAATCAAATCAATTTTATTTATATAGCCCTTCGTACATCAGCTGATATCTCAAAGTATTGTACAGAAACCCAGCCTAAAACCCCAAACAGCAAGCAATGCAGGTGTAGAAGCACGGTGGCTAGGAAAAACTCCCTAGAAAGGCCAAAACCTAGGAAGAAACCTAGAGAGGAACCAGGCTATGTGGGGTGGCCAGTCCTCTTCTGACTGGGCCGGGTGGAGATTATAACAGAACATGGCCAAGATGTTCAAATGTTCATAAATGACCAGCATGGTCAAATAATAATAAGGCAGAACAGTTGAAACTGGAGCAGCAGCACGGCCAGGTGGGCTGGGGACAGCAAGGAATCATCATGTCAGGTAGTCCTGAGGCATGGTCCTAGGGCTCAGGTCCTCCGAGAGAGAGAAAGAAAGAGAGAATTAGAGAGAGCACACTTAAATTCACACAGGACACCGAATAGGACAGGAGAAGTACTCCAGATATAACAAACTGACCCTAGCCCCCAACACATAAACTACTGCAGCATAAATACTGGAGGCTGAGACAGGAGGGGCCAGGAGACACTGTGGCCCCATCTGAGGACACCCCCGGACAGGGCCAAACAGGAGTAATGAGTAATGAGTGGGATTCTAATTTTTAACATGCAAACGTGATTTTTTTGTCTCTATATATAAATGCTTTATATACCTTCACAATGAAAACTAGTTTGAAAAATCAAACATGTTTTATGGGAAAGAGATGTACGTTTCTGGACGGAGCACTATTTATTGTCCTGGCGCATCACAGCGGATATTCGGATTATGCGTCACCCTGTCACTCAACCATTTTAACTTTTTTGCTATTTTCATATAGGGACATAAAACTAAAACTTTTCTATTGAGGGGTCTAAGAACCATTTTGCCGCCTGGTGGAGCCGGGCCATGGACGATTCACCATGCTGCCTTGTTGACAACATGACCGAGCTGTGGTCAAGTGGGTCATGTCAGCCAGGCTACGAGCGGCGCAGAACAGCATTCGATTGAGACAGGCGCTCATCCTGCCCGTTCATGTCACGGGCTATAGTCAGTGTGCCCCGCGGCTCAGCGTAATCGAATCCGCACAATGCCTACTTCCAAGATGGCGGCGGGATGTGAACGAGTGGACAGTAGTCACAGCATGGATAAAAGCATAACTCTTCCACCCGACGAGATCTTCAGGAATTTGGAAAATGCAAAGAGGTTCGCAATAGACATAGGTAACGTTATACACTAAGTTGCATTTTTCTATCACTACTTGAATATATTCAGTTGGCTTCTTACTTTGACAACACACACAGCCAGGCATTCACGAGAGGTTAGCAAGCAGCGACGTGTTGTCGTTCTGTCTGGCTAACTAACGCTGCAGTGTTTAAATGAACTAAATGAAGTACCTGTTCCTGCGAAGTTACTTTAGCGCCACAAGCCTGCTACAGACATACATGTTATCTAGTGGCAATTACACATTTTATGTGGATATGTCTAGCTAGTTAAGTTAGCAAATGTTTACCACTGAGCCAAAGTGGCTGAGCTGTCAACAGTGTCTGACATGTTATTCCATGCCAACTAGGTAGCTACTACGATCAATTATCAACGTTTTTTCCTCACAGGTGGATCTCTGACGAAACTCGCCTATTACTCCACTGTTCAACACAAAGTAGCGAAAGTACGGTCTTTCGACCATACTGCAAAGGTAGGTGGTATACATAAACGTTGGAACACTGTCAGTACACTCAGCCTGGTGTCAGACTAGACGCAACACAGTAAATGTACAACTGGGACACCCAGAATTTGGTTACATAAGACAGATGGTTACTCAAGCGAAAGTAGGGTGGTTCGTTGGGGGTGGATGGGTGGCCATATAACAGGAACGTTTAGCAACCAATGTTCCCTCTAAGCTGCGCACGTGCAAGCAGCTCCCCAGGGACTACCACGCAGAAAAGACTTCAGCCATGCAGAGAAGCACTAGATTGAACTTCACTCAACTTTCTAGAGTTTAGTTTGTCCTGTTAGTTTACACTATTGTCATTCCTTTACTGTGGGAATTGTGATCGAATCAACACAATATTAGCTACTTTAAATGCAACATAACATAACACACTATGCAAGAGATGTTGTTGTATGCAGAAGGCATTGGCGTAGGATTCTATTGCATTGACAGGCAAGACTCAGGTCCGCACTCTATGCAGACCGGTGCGCCATAAACAATCAGTGCTGCAGTAGGATCTGTGCCATTTATTTTGAACGGGACTGTTTTTACACCATGAGCGGTCATGAGGTGATGCACTTGTTTTGTGATCAAAGCGAGAGCTACTAATGCGACGTGTGCACATTTGTTCATATCCTTTGCTAGTTAGTGAAATTTTTAACAGTTATGGATCATTT
Source organism: Oncorhynchus clarkii lewisi (assembly GCF_045791955.1). Taxonomy (NCBI): domain Eukaryota; kingdom Metazoa; phylum Chordata; class Actinopteri; order Salmoniformes; family Salmonidae; genus Oncorhynchus; species Oncorhynchus clarkii. The sequence goes on along the minus strand of NC_092153.1, from coordinate 52,786,803 downwards.
GTAGTCAGCAATGGGGAAGTGGTTGCTTCCTACAAGAGCACAATACATGTGCAATTCTAGACGTCTTTGAAAAGCGAGTCAGGTAACGAGCTTTTCTTTGTCTTAAAGGGCCAGTGTTGTATTTTGAGACGGGTTTGAATAAGCTAAGTAGTAGTATGGGAGTAATGGTGCATTTTATTTTGTTAAGTGGTTTCTTGCATCAAATAACACATTTTCAGTCACCTCCTTGTCTGAAGGAAAAGTGGATTAACAGGTTAATGTCAAGCCCTGCATGTTGTTTTTTTTCCAGAAGTCTCATGGAATGTAGACCTACATTGAACACCACACATTGGCTGCTACTGTAGGCTGAATGATAGAACAGCTATTTCCATGTTAAAATGTTATGGGATGCATTTCCTTCATTGTTTTTTGATGGTAGGTCTACATTATGATCAAATAGCCACAGTATAACTGTTATAACTTTAACTTAAAGCTCAGTACAGTCTAAGGTGTTCACAGCAATCGCGCGCCAGAAGTTGCACAGAATTTTCACAATGTTCAATTTGGTGCTCAGCAGACCTGACATTTACTCCTTGACAAAACAAATTAGAGGGAACATTGCGAGTTCGAATCTCATCATGGTTAACTTTAGCATTTTAGCTAATTAGAAACATTTCAACTACTTACTACTTTTTTGCTACTTTGTATCTACTTGGTATGTTAACTAACCATTCCCCTAACTCTAACCTTAACCCTTTTAGTTAACCCTAACCCCTAAAAGCCGCTGCATGGTCAAGCATAAATTTGCTTCAACCCTAACCCCTAGCCTAGCTAACGTTAGACAGAAAATCGTAACATATCATACGACGTGTGATGATCATCCACAAATTAATACATACCATACAAAACATAACAAATCATACTAAATGTATTGTCTTGGATTTACGTACAGAATAATACGAAACGCTCTAAAACCAGGTTGTAGCGCTGCGGTACAATGGAGCAGAGGACTTAAGAGCTTGGCCATTTCCCTGTTAGATTTGCTCAACTCCTGTGTCCTCTTTCAAAGATCAGGTCAAAGATAATTGAGGAGAGGGACTGTTGATAAAAATGCGCATGTTTGAAATTAAGCAGTGGGAACTGGGACATCTCAGACTTCCGACTGGGAACAAATCTTTAGAATTTTTCTAGAGCTTTGACGTCAAGATCACTGATGTCATGATTAGGGTTGCACATTTTGGGGGATATTCAGAGGTGGAAACTTTCCGTGGGAATATATGGGAATTAACAGAAATGTATGCAAATTAATATTAATACCATTTTAAATGTAGAGATTTTTTGCATTGGCTATATTTACCATATCATATGGAGACATAATTGCAAATGACTAAATCCTTCCAATGGAAAAAATATATCAAATGTAGTTACGAATTGAACTTTAATTGAGTTGACTCTTTACATGGGATGATTTCACTGAACAACAAAAGGGAATATTGAATGATCCCCAATGATCCATCGCGTCTCCCAAAAACAGTTTCAACATACATCTGTAAAATGATAGTCTTGACACTAAAGCTTTGGTTGTCTTTCTCTCAGGCTTCCATGTCTTCTCTCTGGACCTTCTCAATGTCCACCTCTTGAACATCAGACTGAGGCCTCATCTTCACTGTCACTTTCCAACCTTGTTGAGGATGGATTGTTGTCAGGCTCAAAAAGCCTCAAATTTGCTGGAAGGAGGCAACGGGGGAAAGAGCCTCAGATCCACAAAATCCCTTCCACCAGGTGGCTGATGAGATATGTTGGCACGACTGCCATATTGCATCTCCATCCCAGAGTCCTTGCTTGGAAGTGTGATTCGCCAGACTGCCAAGAACCTTGCTCTCATCTAGGCCAATGTGGTGAGACATGGTAGTGATGACACCATAGGCCTTGTTGATCTCTACACCAGACAGGATGCTCTTGCCAGCATACTTGGGGCCCAACATGTACACTGCGGCATGTATGGGCTTCAGGCAGAAGTCTTCACGCTTTTTGATGTATTTTAGAACTGCAGTTTCCTCTACTTGGAGCAGCATTGAAGTGGGCAGGAAAGTACAGATGTCTTCTCTTACATCTGAAAGCAGAGTCTGAACATTAGACCGGATGGTATTGTCTCCCTCAATCCGTGCAATGGCTACTGCTATAGGTTTCAGGCTGCTTACCACTCTCTCCCAAAATAGATCATCCAGGAGGATCCTCTTGATGGGGCTGTCCATATCGGCAAACTGTGATATGGACATTTCTTGGAGAGACTCCTTCCCCTCCAGGAGACTGTCAAACATGATGACAACACTACCCAGACAGGTGTTGCTGGGCAGCTTCAATGTTGTGCTCTTATTCTTCTCACTTTGCTTGGTGAGGTAGATTGCTGCTATAACTTGATGACCCTTCATATACCTAACCATTTCTTTGGGTCTCTTTTAGAGTGTATCCATTGTTTTCAGTGCCATGATGTCCTTGAGGAGCGTATTCAATGCATGATCAGCACAGTCAATGGTTGGGATGTGAGGGTAGGACTCCTCCACCTTAGACCAAGCAGCCTTCATGTTTGCTGCATTGTCTGTCACCAGTGCAAATGTCTTCTGTGGTCCGTCATTGACGACTGCCTTGAGCTCATCTACAATGTAGAGACCAGTGTGTCTGTTGTCCCTTGTGTCTGTGCTCTTGTTGAATACTGATTGAGGGGTGGAGATGATGTAGTTAACTATTCCTTGATCATTCAACCACCCATCAAAGATGATTGCAAGTCTGCTTTGTCTATGATTTTCTTGACCTTCACTTGAACTCTACATCCAGCAATTGAGTAGATAAATCATGTCTGGTTGGAGGGGTGTATGCTGGGCGAAGAACATTCAGAAATCTCTTCCAATGCACATTGCCTGTGAGCATCAGAGGTTAACCAGTTGCATACACAGCTCGAGCAAGACATCCATCAGCATTTCTCTACGTTCCTCCATTGAGTGAAAAAACAAATGATTCCAGGATAACCATGAGCTGAACCCCTTTCATGAAGCTCCAGATGAACAGTTTGTGTTGACGTTGCTTCCAGAGGCACTTTGGAACTTGGTAATGAGTGTTGCAATCGAGGACAGATGATTTTTACGTGCTACACACTTCAGCACTCCGTGGTCTCATTCTGTGATCTTGTGTGGCCTACTAATTCGCGGCTTAGCCATAGTTGCTCCTAGACATTTCTATTTCACAATAACAACACTTATAGTTGATCGGGGCAGCTCTAGCAGGGCTTTCCTTTGTTGGAAAGGTGGCATCATATGACGATGCCAGATTGAAAGTTACTGAGCTTTTCAGTAAGGCCTTAATACTGCCAATGTCTGTCTATGGGAGATTGCATGGCTATGTTCTCAGTTTTATACGCCTGTCAGCAACGGGTTTGGCTGAAATAGTCGAAGCCACAAATTTGAAGGGGTGTCCACTTGTGTATATAGTGTATCTTTCATATCAGCGAGAAATTGTTTTCTAAAAAGAAAATGTTAAATTACCCTGACAGAGTTCCTCTCTGGAGCTGGGAGAAACTTCCAGAAGGACAACCATCTATGCAGCACTCCGCCAATCAGGCCTTAATGGTTGAGTGGCCAGACTGAAGCCACTCCTCAGTAAAAGGCACATGATAGCCCACTTGGAGTTTGCAAAAAGACACCTAAATACTCTGACCATGAGAAACAAGATTATATGGTCTGATGGAACCAAGATTGGTCTCTTTGGTCTGAATGCCAAGCATTATGTATGGAGGAAACCTGGCACCATCCCTACGGTGAAGCATGGTGGTGGCAGCATCAGGCTGTGGGGATGTTTTTCAGTGGCAGGGACTGGTAGACTAGTCAGGATCGAGGGAAAGTTAACTGAGCAAAGTACCGAGATCCTTGATTTATAACATGTTTTAGAACACTCAGGACCTCAGACTGGGGTAAAGGTTCACCTTCCAACAGGACAACAACCCTAAGCACACAGCCAAGACAATGCAGGAGTGGCTTCGGGACAAGTCACTGAATATCCTTGAGTGGCCCAGCCAGAGACCGGACTTGAACCTAATCGAACATCTCTGGAGAGACCTGAAAATCGCTATACAGCGACGCTCCCCATCTAACCTGACAGAGCTTGAGAGGATCATCGGCGAAGAATCGAAGAAACTCCCCAAATACAGTTGTGTCAAGCTTGTAACGTCATACCCAAGAAGACTCGGGGCTGTAATCGCTGCCAAAGGTGCTTCTACAAAGTACTGAGTAAAGGTTCTGAGTACTTATGTAAATGTGAAATTTCAGTTTTTGTAATAAATTTCAAAATATTCTGAACCTCTTTTTGTTTTGTCATTATGGGATATTGTGTGTAGATTGACACAGGAAAAAAAACTATTGAATCCATGTTAGAATAAGGCTGTAGTGTAACAAAGTGGAAAAAGTCAAAGGGTCTGAATACTTTCCATATGCAGTGTAGAGTGTAAATTTATTTTGCAATACGCACGCACGCGGGTGGTCACGTGGGTGGTGTGGTCAGTATCTTTTTTTTTTTTATCTGAAAGATTTTTTAACGGCCATATGTTTCAAAAGCCATATTGCAAGGGAGGATTATTGAGGTTTCTAAACGTTAAAACACAGCATCGGGATTGTAGATGACATGAGCCAGTCGTTGGCGACTCTAATCGCTGAAAACTTTAGGGCGAAGGCAGAATTCCTCGAGTTTGGGAGCTAGATACACTTGTGCTTCCTCGCCGAAATGAGGCTATCGAGGAGTGGAGTATCATCTTCCGTGTGCTATTAACGAATTGACACCACTCGACCACTTATCGGTTTCCGGGTCACTAAGGGTGGAGGAGAGAGGACGGAGGACAGACTTGCCAAAATGAGACCCCCCCCCCCCCCTTATGTCCAACTATTTAAGCCATTTACGCAGCAACAATAACATCAAATGTCTGTCAGTGCTCAATGAGGGGATAAAGGGATTTGCTGCCAAAGTGCTCAGCTATGAAGTCTTATTACAGTGTTTAGGCCTAGTTGACTAAGCAGACTGAACTGTGTTTCTTGTCTGAGGTCTCTGATGGGTCTACCTGATAAAACATGTGTGTGTAGCTACAGAAACATAATCTAATCAAGCTTGTTTTAGTTGGAGAGAAGCCAATAGAGGATTGCTTCAGTGTGTGTTTTGTGGTAGACTCATAGGCTACCGATTTCATGATCTAGGGCATCAAGAAGTAGGGATGCACGATATTATGTTTTTGGCCGATTTCGATATTTTCCTTGCCAAAAAAAATGATACTGATATTAAAAATGTTTGCGTCCTTTTTAAGCATTCTAGTACAGTTAGTTGAAACACACACACTGACCAAAAAGTTATTTTGTTGGCATTTACGCATGTCCCAATTACCAGTAAAACATAATCAAAACCTATTTCTTTCACTTGTGCTGTTTTTTTAGTTCTCAACCAGGATTTCATCATGCATATCAAGCAGTGACGTTTTCACGTAAACTCTGTTTCTTGTCTGCATTGAAGTAGCGGTCCTTGTACCTAGCATTGAGCATGGTGTGACACAGTAGAGGTTCAGAGAATTCCACCGAATCGCTTGTTCACAGCCTCTAGTAGAGTACTTTTCCAAGTTAACCCGATGGTCTGTTAACATTTTTGTTGAGCAGGCGTTTCAATGCCATGACAGGGTATCACGTCTGCTGCAGACACAGTTGAGCTTATTTCTCGAGTCAGTTGTTCGAATGGAGCTAGGCAAGTTTTTCAAACACGTTCTCAAATGCCATTGAAATGGCAGCAGCGGTATGAGAACGAGCATATTCTTGAGCATGCAATACAGCTTTAGTCAGTAGGAAATCCTTGTAGAACAAATGTGCTGTTAGACTCATAATGCTCATGGCGCTGACATCACTGGTCCAAGTGTCAGTCGTGAAGCTAATAGCAGTGATGCCCATTAGAGGTCGACCGATTATGATTTTTCAACACCGATACCGATTTATTGGAGGACCAAAAAAGCCCATACCGTCTAATCAGCCGATTTAAAAAAAATAAATAATAATAATAATAAAAAAAAAATATATATATATATCTATGATTAAAAATAAATAAATACTTTTTTTTTTTTCATTAATTTATTTGTAATAATGACAATTACAACAATACTGAATGAACATTTATTTTAACTTAATATAATACATCAATAAAATCAATTTAGCCTCAAGTAAATAATGAAACATGTTCAATTTGGTTTAAATAATGCAAAAACAAAGTGTTGGAGAAGAAAGTAAAAGTGCAATATGTGCTATGTAAGAAAGCTAACGTTTCAGTTCCTTGCTCAGAACATGAGTCTTCAATATTCCCAGGTAAGTAGTGATTATGACTTGTTTTTTATAAGATAAGTTTAATGCTAGCTAGCAACTTACCTTGGCTTACTGCAGTCGCGTAACAGGCAGTCTCCTTGTGGAGTGCAACGAGAGAGAGGCAGGTCGTTATTGCGTTGGACTAGTTAACTGTAAGGTTGCAAGATTGGATCCCCCGAGCTGACAAGGTGAAAATCTGTCGCTTTGCCCCTGAACAAGGTACTTAACCCACCGTTCCTAGGCCATCATTGAAAATAAGAATGTGTTCTTAACTGACTTGCCTAGTTAAATAAAGGTATAAAAATAATAATATATTTTTATTTTAATCTGCAAATCGACGCACAAAAATACAGATTTCTGATTGTTATGAAAACTTTCAATCGGCCCTAATTAATCAAGTAGCTCATGGATGCTGTGTAACTCCAGTATGGCAGCATCTGAAAAATGGCGCCTACTTGGTAGTGTGTGCCAGTGCTCGATCCAGTCGGGGAAAGCCAACATCATACACAACAGAGAACGGTTGATTGTCAAGGGCAATGAATTCCATTATCTTGGCTTTCATGGACTTCCCCTTTGAGTTGCCTCGCTGAAATATTCTTACTTTTTCAAATGACTGCTTGACTTGTTGACTGTTCGATCCACACAGCAGACATTGTGGGCTACGTTAGGAATGCTGTGTTGCACATGTAGCGCTATATTTTTCATGGCGTCATTACGTCATCTACCTACGTTATATAGGTATGTACGTCAGCTTTTTTGTTTTTTATTTATTTTTATTTTTTTGTATTTTACCCCTTTTTCTCCCCAATTTCGTAGTATCCAATTGTTGTAGTAGCTACTATCTTGTCTCATCGCTACAACTCCCGTACGGGCTCGGGAGAGACGAAGGTTGAAAGTCATGCGTCCTCCGATACACAACCAACCAAGCCGCTGCTTCTTTAACACAGCACACATCCAACCCGGAAGCCAGCCGCACCAATGCGCCGGAGGAAACACCGTGCACCTGGCCACCTTGGCTAGCGTACACTGCGCCCAGCCCGCCACAGGAGTCGCTGGTGCGCGATGAGACAAGGACACCCCTACCGACCAAGCCCTCCCTAACCCGGGCGACGCTAGGCCAATTGTGCGTCGCCCCACGGACCTCCCGGTCGCGGCCGGTTACGACAGAGCCTGGGCGCGAACCCAGGACTCTGATGGCACAGCTGGCGCTGCAGTACAGCGCCCTTAACCACTGCGCCACCCGGGAGGCCTATGTACGTCAGCTTTGACATCGGTTTTCACATTGGTGTAAAACTAGACATCGGGCTGATGTTGCCATTTTTAGCTAATATTGGCCGACTCCGATATCGTGCATCCCTATCAAAAAGGTTTGTACATTGGGACAGTGAAGGTGTAGACTTAAAATGTCTTACTGAGACCACTCAGGTTGCCCTGGTGATCTGCAGTGCTGGTCTGGTCTCTTAACTGTGTCTCTCCTCTTTACTAGGAGACTGAGGGTGACCCCCTCTATGAGATCTCTATGCAGGAGGAGGTGTCGGCTCGCCTTCACTTCATCAAATTTGAAAATGCCTATATCGAAACCTGCCTGGACTTTATCAAAGACCACCTGGTCAACACTGACACCAAAGTCATCAAAGCCACCGGTGGAGGGGCTCACAAGTTTAAAGATCTCATAGAGAAGAAACTGAAACTCAGGTGAGTTTTATTTTTAAAGACCCTATGACCAGTAGAAGGTTTTGCTTATTATAATGTAGCTATTCTTTGTTTTGATTAGGGTGGACAAGGAGGATGAAATGACATGCCTGATCAAGGGCTGCAACTTTGTGCTGAGGAATATCACCCATGAGGCCTTCGTCTATGTCAAGCATGCAGACTCTGAGTTCCGCTTCCAGAACACTCACCCTGACATTTTCCCTTACCTGCTCATCAACATCGGCTCAGGGGTGTCCATTTTCAAGGTACCAATGCCTGACACTCCAGATCTGGTGTGACGTGGCCTATGTAGACTTACCCATTAATTCAACAATCTTTCTCTCCAAACAGGTTGAATCAGAGGATACATTTGAGCGTGTTGGAGGAAGCTCCATAGGTGGGGGGACATTCTGGGGCCTTGGAGCACTGCTCACAAAAACAAAGGTAAAACCCCTCCTCACCCCCTTGCTGAGACTTTTTATTTTTTACATTTTTATTTCACCTTTATTTAACCAGGTAGGCTAGTTGAGAACAAGTTGGGGAGGCTTGGGCGAGTAGCTGCGGGGGGGGGGGGAGCTGTTGGCTGGGGTTGAAGTAGCCAGGAGGGAAGGCATGGCCAGCCGTTGAGAAATGCTTATTGAAAATGTTGATTATCATAGATTTTTCAGTGGTGATCGTGTTATCTAGCCTCAGTGCAGTGGGCAGCTGGGAGGAGGTGCTCTTGTTCTCCATGGACTTTACAGTGTCCCAAAACTTTTTGGAGTTAGAGCTACAGGAGACAAATTTCTGCTTGAAAAAGCAAACCTTCGCTTTCCTGACTGACTGCGTGTATTGGTTCCTGAACTTCCCTGAACATTTGCATATCTCGGGGACTATCCGATGTTATTGCAGTCTGCCACAGGATGATTTTGTGCTGGACAAGGGCAGTCAGGTCTGGAGTGAACCAAGGGCTGTATCTGTTCTTAGTTCTGCATTTTTTGAACGGGGCATACTTGTCTAAGATGGTGAGGAAATTACTTTTAAAGAATGACCAGGCATCCTCTACTGACGGGATGAGGTCAATATCCTTCCAGGATACCAGGTCGATTAGAAAGGCCTGCTCGCAGAAGTGTTTTAGGGAGCGTTTGACAGTGATGAGGGGTGGTCGTTTGACTGCAGATGCAGACAATGAGGCAGTGATCGCTGAGAACCTGATTGAAAACAGCGGAGGTGTATTTGGAGGGCAAGTTGGTCAGGATAAGGTGCCCATGTTAACGGATTTAGGGTTGTACCTGGTGGGTTCCTTGATGATTTGTCTGAGATTGAGGGAATCTAGCTTAGATTGTAGGACTACCGGGGTGTTAAGCATATCCCAGTTTAGGTCAACTAACAGAACAATCTCTGAAGCTAGATGGGGGGACGATCAATTCACAAATGGTGTCCAGGGCACAGCTGGGAGCGGAGGGGGGTCGATAGCAGGCGGCAACAGTGAGAGACTTATTTCTGGAGTGGTTCATTATTAAAATTAGAAGTTCAAACTGTTTGGGTATAGACCTGGAAAGTATGACAGAACTTTGCAGGCTATCTCTGCAGTAGATTGCAACTCCTCCCCCTTTGGCAGTTTTATCTTGACGGAAAATAATGTAGCTGGGTATGGAAATCTCAAAATTGTTGGTGGCCTCCCTAAGCCAGGATTCAGATTCGGCAAGGACATCAGGGTTGGCGGAGTGTGCTAAAGCAGTGAGTAAAACAAACTTAGGGAGGAGGCTTCTGATGTTGACATGCATGAAACCAAGGCTTTTTCGATCACAGAAGTCAACAAATGAGGGTGCCTGGGGACACGCAGGGCCTGGGTTTACCTCCACATCACCCGAGGAACAGAGGAGGAGTAGGATGAGGGTACGGCTAAAGGCTATCAAAACTGGTCGCCTAGAGCGTTGTTGACAAAGAATAAAAGGAGCAGATTTCTGGGCGTGGTAGAATAGATTCAGGGCATAATGTGCAGACTGGTGGGGTGCGGGTACAGCGGAGGTAAGCCCAGGCACTGAGTGATGATAAGAGAGGTTGTATCTCTGGATAAGCTGGTTATAATGGGTGAGGTCACCGCATGTGTGGGAGGTGTGACAAAGGAGGTATCAGAGGTATAATGAGTGGAACTAGGGGCTCCGCAGTAAACTAAAACAATGATCACTAACCTAAACAACAGTATACAAGGCATATTGACATATGAGAGAGACATACAGCCAGGCATAAAGTAATCACAGGTGTTGATTTGGAGAGCTAACTAAGACAACAACGGGTGAGACAACAACCGCTAATCAGCTAAAACAACACCAGGTAAAATGGTGATGACTGGGCAGAGAGGGTCGGTTAACTACACACAGAGACTGAGTTTGCGGCTGGGGCCCGACAGATTTAAAAAATAGTAATAATAATAAAGAACTTCAAGCCCAATAACCTTTTTTAATTGATCAAGCTATTCAAATTAACTTAAATTTACAGTTTTATTTTGTTTGTTCTTGCCTATTATTTTGCCAATTGACCTTACTGCTACTTTATATTATCTGGAAGACTGCCCTGTGTAGTTAAACCCTTGTTCTGAATAGGGTGGTTACAAAATAGCTATCTTGGTGAAAAGTCTATTTTTAAAACTACTCTACTCCCATGACCTGCTCTCCCCTCCTACAGAGGTTTGATGAACTCCTTCAGTTGGCCTCGAAGGGGCAGCACACAAATGTTGACATGTTGGTCAAAGACATCTACGGGGGATCTTATGGGTCCTTGGGCTTGACTGGGGACCTTATTGCAAGCAGCTTTGGAAAATCTGCTACTCCTGACAAAGGTAAAGAGAATAGAGCATTTGCAGTACTTTTACTCTTTACCCCATGACATGTTTTTCATGGTACTGTCTTCAGGAGCAGACTCCCTGGCATGCTATCTACTGTAATGTAGGCTACATTCCTGTTGAGCACTAACTGATTGATGACCTCTTACCCAGTTACTGTGACCTTGTCCCCTGTAGGCTGGTTGGTTACTGTTACTGTTGAGAAATGTAGACGAGGCAGCCAGCCATGGCAAAGAAAGCAACTAATTCACTCTTAGGTCATTCATATGTATCATGTGACATTCATGTGTATCATGTAGTGCCAATAATACTGGTCACAAACTACCTATACATACAACACTGTACGTACGTACTTCAATGGGACCTGGGCTTGTTGACGAGTTATGTTTCTGGTGCTTCACTTGGCTGTATGTTGACATACCTTTACTTTTGTCTCCTCCTGAATTAGAGTTCTCTAAAGAAGACATGGCTAAGAGCCTGCTCCATATGATCAGCAATGACATTGGGCAGCTGGCCTGCCTCTATGCCCGGCTCCACAACTTGACCAGGGTCTACTTTGGGGGTTTCTTCATCCGAGGACACCCTGTCACTATGCACACCATCACTTACAGCATCAACTTCTTCACCAAGGCAAGCCCCACCCACACTGTACCTCATTAACAAGCATGTCTTTCTCAATCCAGTTACATTTGATTGAGGTCTAGATTTAGCACTGACAGAACTGGATCTGATGGCAGCTGACTATAATCAGGTATGGGCCTAGTTCAGAGCTTGAAAAGCAGCAATCAAATCTGAACTGCACTATTCACACAGTAGTATGCAAATATACCCTTTATCCTGAGATACAAATTGCTTTACTCTCTTGACCAATCAGAATGACGCAAAGTGCTACAACAGCAGACAGTGCACATTTGTTTTCAGGGTGCTATTCGTTTTTGGCTAACAGTAGGCTAGGCTAACGGCAACAGTGAAAGAGAAGTCTGATGTTAGCCATCATAGAAAAAGTTTTCTGGTGCGTGTTTTGCATTGATCTGTGTCAGGTCTAGTGGACCCTCTTTTGGTGTGCACCTGTAGGCTAGTCGCTATTTGAAGTGGGTAAAATGGCATACGCTTGTCAGGGCTGACTGGATGGCAATGATGGTAAAATGCCTTTGTGTAAAATGCAACATATAGCCCATGGATGAGAAAATTAGCTTGAAAACGACAACTTTGGCTGTGTTTATACAGGCAGCCCAATTCTGATATATATTATTTTCCAGTGACCTCAGATCTTTTCACATCAGCTCTTTTTCCGAGCTGATCTGATTGTTCAAAATACCAATTAGTGAGGGGGAAAAAAGCTCACTTGGGCTGCCTGTGTAATCTGTGTAGTCTGCGTAGTCAATGTGTCCTCAACTGTAGGCTCCATTTACAGTGCGCAACTGTAAGCAATGTTCTGTCAAAGCCACGTGACATCTGAAGCAGCAGTAGCTAACAGCGCCGTACATAAACACTACATTTTTAAGGTTTGTTTTATTAAATTAAGCATGTCATGTCCTTGTGTGTAACAATGTAACATGGACAATTTTAATTTAGAGCTTTTTCATTGTTAAAATGCCCCCCCTCAACAACAAAAAGATTACTCACAAGTTTTCGAATAGTAATGTCCGTTCGGATATCCGGATATTCGATTAACCGTGCCCCTCCCTAGTGGAGATGATACATAAACATTGATATGACATGTTTGAAAGGCTACTTTTAAATGATGCAATCTATGAGCATAATTAGTTGGAAATGCTTCCATCTGAGTGGAGTTTTATATTGTGTTTTTGCAGGGTGAAGTCCAGGCACTCTTCCTGAGGCATGAAGGCTATCTGGGGACTATTGGAGCCTTCCTTAAGGGAGCAGAGGAAGACAGTAGGTCAAGATGCTTTCATCTATGGAGTTTCTTCTTGACAGAAAGTGGCACAGGAATCCATAGTTTATCACACTCTAGGTTTTGTAAGGAGTGTCTTCTTGATGGGAAGTTATTTTGTCTAATTCACTGTTATTTGTTGCACTTTATCTAGATCCTAACCAATACAGTTGGGGGGAGAACTATGCTGGGAGCTCTGGCCTTATGAGTACTTCTCCTGACCTGAACCCCATGCAACGTGCACGTAGTGGAACAGTAAGTCCATTGGAAAAGAAAAAGTTAAAATACTGAAAGGTCAGCATAAGACCACCAGGGTGCGCTCATAACCCACTTATTTAATTTTGGTGTCATTTCATTGACCATTATAGCAATTCCCCCCACTCTCAGTCTGAGATTGTGGATTTGATCTTTTCTATGGAAATGTCACCAACGCTGTCCTTTTAAAATCCACAGGCCTGGTATGAGGCATTCATTGATCTTTTCAGTCTGACATTTTGTTTTAATTTCTTCTCTTCATATCCACAATCTCTTACCTCTGTTTACCTACTGTAACCCTTCAGTTTTCCGTAAGTACTTCTCCATGCTTTGTGTGTAGTGGTTTGATTAGGGCTAAATGTTTCCTCATGATTCTGGCTTTGTAGCTACCAGCTTGCCAAGCATTCACATTCACAATGGGTTAAATAAGGTTTCAGAGAGACAGCTGTGGCATTGTAACTGCTATATGCCAGCCTTTTCTTTTATTGCATAACAGCCTTTGAAGTGTTGCTCTATGTAGTCATGGTTTAAATTGAGCTGTAACATGTTATAACCAACCTTATAGTCAACCAACCTGTGTGACACTGTGGAGAATAGTAGGCAGGTCTGTTCACCTTATAAATTGTGCATGAAATCCTACTCACTGCACGGATGTGACTGGTGTGAGGTGGTGTACTATATTTTTTAAATGTTGATACTATAATGTTGATGCGTGTGTCCACTGCCCACTAACAGTGTGGAGTTTGACACATAATGCTATTCTCAGCTCACTGACCACTAGGGGGCATAGTGAAAACATATTGGAGTTTAGCTATGTTTGAAGGACTCGTTTCACTTTTATTGGGTTGTTTAGCAACAAAATGCGTGCGCAACTTTGGGGCAAAACAGACTGGGTTGGCTTATGTTCAAAGAATTATTGACAACATGTAAACTCCCTCTTCAAATTAGGGCTAATTTGAAAAGCTGTTACAAAGAGGACATTTTATTATTTCTTTGTACTCCCTGGCGAAGGCCATGCAGCCGTAACGCGTCTGATTTTTGAATATTTTTTTTCCATTGAACATGCCATACAAATAAAGGCATTTTAATTAATTATATGGAGTGCCTTGGTCCTCCTTTCTTTTTGATAATATGTAAACTATATTTGGCCTCCAAATATTTATTGAAAACATAAATGTGCACAATAAGGACTTGTTTTCTCTCAAATACATCGTTACAGTTGTTGGTTAGCTTACTAATGAATTTTAGCCATATTAGCATGGATATGTCATTACTCAAAACACCTCAAAACAAGACCTGGTATCAAGAACAAGATGCAACTGGCTGAAACGAGTCGCCTATGAATCCCCACATCAAATTGTATTGGTCACATACACATGGTTAGCAGATTTTATTGTGAGTTTTGCAAAATGCTTGTGCTTCTAGTTCCGACAGTGCAGTATTATCTAACAATTCCCCAACAACTACCTAATACACACACGTCTAAAGGGATGGAATAAGAATATGTACATGGATGAGCGATGGCCAAGCGGCATAGGCAAGATGCAGTATATACATATGAGATGAATAATGAAAGATATGTAAACATTATTAAAGTGACTAGTGAGTCTCTATGTAGGCAGCAGCTTCTGAGTTAGTGATTGCTTTTTAGCAGTCTGATGGCCTTGAGATGGAAGCTGTTTTTCAGTCTCTCGGTTTCAGCTTTGATGCACCTGTACTGACCTCGCCTTCTGGGTGGTAGCGAGGTGAACAGGCAGTGGCTCGGATGGTTGTTGTCCTTGATCTTTTTGGCCTTCCTGTGACATCGGGTGCTGTAGGTGTCCTGGAGGGCAGGTAGTTTGCCCCTAGTAATGCATTGTGCAGACCGCACCTACCTCTGGAGAGCCTTGCGGTTGAGGGTGGTGCAGTTGCTGTACCAAGCGGTGATATAGCCTGACAGGATGCTCCCAATTGTGCATCTGTAAAAGTTTGTCAGGGTTTTAGGTGACAAGACTCATTTCTTCAGCCTCCTGAGGTTGAGAGGTGCTGTTGAGCCTTCACCACACTGTCTGTGTGGGTGGAACTTTTCAGTTTGTCTGTGTACGCCGAGGAACTTGAAGCTTTCCACCTTCTCCACTACTGTCCCTTCGATGTGGATATGGGGGTGCTCCCTTGGCTGTTTCCTGAAGTCCACAATCATCTCCTTTTTGTTGACGTTGAGTGAGAAGTTATTTTCCTCACACCACACTCAGATTGCCTTCACCTCCCTGTAGGCTGTCTCGTCATTGTTGGTAATCAAGCCCACTACTGTTGTCGTCTGCAACCTTGATGATTGAGTTGGAAGTGTGCATGGCCACGCAGTCATGGGTGAACAGGGAGTACAGGAGTGGGCTGAGCACGCACCCTTGTGGGGCCCCAGTTTTGAGGGTCAGTGAAGTGGCGATGTTTCTTACCTTCACCACCTGGGGGCGGCCTGTCAAAGTCCAGGACCCAATTGCACAGGGCAGGGTTGTGACCCAGGGCCTCCAGCTTAATGATGAGCTTGGAGGGTACCATGGTGTTGAATGCTGAGCTGTAGTCAATGAACAGCATTTTTACATAGGTATTCCTCTTGTCCAGATGGTATAGGACAGTGTGCATGCGATTGCATCGTCTGGACCTGTTGGGGCGGTATGCAAACTGAAGTGGGTCTAGGGTGGCAGGTAAGGTAGAGGTGATATGATCATTGACTAGTCTCTCTCGGCATTTCATGATGCCAGAGGTGAGTGCTACGGGGCTATAGTAATTTAGTTCTGTTATCTTTGCCTTGGTTACAGAAACAATGTTGTCCATCTGTCTCCTGGAGATGAACGTACTTTGGTGCGAAAAGTGAAAATCAATCCCAGAACAACAGCAAAGGACCTTGTGAAGATGCTAGAGGAAACGGGTACAAAAGTATCTATATCCACAGTAAAATTAATCCTATATCGACATAACCTGAAAGGCCGCTCAGCAAGGAAGAAGCCACTGCTCCAAAACCGCCGTAAAAAAGCCAGACTACGGTTTGCAACTGCACATGGGGACAAAGATCGTACTTTTTTGATAGAGCTGTCTGGCTATAATGACCATCGTTATGTTTGGAGGACAGGGGGGGGGGGGGTTGCAAGCCGAAAAACACCATCCCAACCGTGAAGCACGGGGGTGGCAGCATCGTGTTGTGGGGGTGCTTTGCTGCAGGACGGACTGGTGCGCTTCAGAAAATAGATGGCATCATGAGGAAAGGAAAATTATGTGGATATATTGAAGCAACATCTCAAGACTTGAGTCAGGAAGATAAAGCTTCGCAAATGGGTCTTCCAAATGGACAATGACACCAAGCATACTTCCAAAGTTATGGCAAAATGGCTTAAGGACAACAAAGTCCAGGTATTGGGATGGCCATCACAATGCCCTGACCTCAATCCTGTAGAAAATTGGTGGGCAGAACTGAAGAAGCGTGTGTGAGCAATGAGGCCTACAAACCGGACTCAGTTACACCATCTCTGTCAGGAGGAATGGGCCAAAATTAAATTTATTGTGGAAGGCTACCCGAAACGTTTGACCCAAGTTAAACATTTTAAAAGGCAACGCTACCAAATACTAATTGAGTGTATGTAAACTTCTGACCCACTGGGAATGTGATGAAAGAAATAAAACCTGAAATTAATAATTCTCTCTACTATTATTCTGACATTTCACATTCTTAAAATAAAGTGGTGATCCTAACTGACCTAAGTCAGGGAATTTTTACTAGGATTAAATGTCAGGAGTTGTGAAAAACTGAGTTTAAATGTATTTGGCTACGGTGTGTGTAAACTTCCGACTTCAACTGTAGATCGATGTTATTCTCTGAGGCTGCCCGGAACATTTCCCAGTCCTCGTGATCAAAACAATCGGGAAGCATGGATTCCGATTGGTCAGAACAGCGTTGAACGTTCTAGTCATGGGTACATCTTGTTTGAGTTTCTGCCTATAGGACTGTAGGAGCAAGGTGGAGTCGTGGTCGGATATGCCGACAAGGCAGCTTCTTGTCATTGTTGCTGGCTATCTAACCATTCAGAATCTTACCACACAGCCTTTTACCCCTGCGATGTGCATTTATCTGGCGTTGCCAGGAAACCCGTCTAAGTGTGCATGAATGCATTAGCCTTGCATTATGTACAGTGCTCAGTTTGTCTCCTCTTCGGCTTCAGTTTGACATGTTGGAGATGGACCGTCTGGAGAGGCAGCTGGTGAATCTGCCCCTGCTGCAGGACCCGTCCTCCTACATCCCAGACACAGTGGACCTCTCAGAGGACGCCCTTGCACGGGAGTACTGGCTCTACTGCTTCGAGGAGGCCCTGGATGGGGTAAGAGGCAGAGAACCTGCCACTGGTCTATTAATCAATATACACACATTGCATTATGCATTGACAGGGAGTCCTTATCCTGGTCACTTTTGAAACAGTTGATCTGGGCAATGTGCTTTGGATAGGTGGTGAAGAGAGCTGTTGCCAGCCAGCCTGATCTTCCAGAGGCCGCTGAACGAGCAGAGAAGTTCCGTCACAAGTACCAGCACAAGCTTCAGACCCTCCGCCACCAGCCTTTGTAAGGGGAGCCACAGGATCTGAATGCCACAGCTGCAGATAGATTTCAAAGGCTGTTAAACCAACTAGAGCATAACACGGTTTCTTGATAATTTATAGATGCTTGTCTCCAAAGGCCTCTTATTAGTGGATGAGTGACTCTTGTAGATGAAGTCTCATTGTTCCCTCACCAATCTGTATGTGTTTATCTGCTAATGTAGAGTACTTCTCTTCTCACCTCTAGTGCTTATGGATCCCTCACTGTAAGAAGTCTGTTAGACACAAGAGAACACTGTTTAAACGAGTTCAACTTCCCTGACCCATACTCAAAGGTTTGAGTGGATTCTATAGCTCTTTCCTATAAAACTATTTTTCTCTATTGTTGTTCACTGTTCCAATAAATGTTCTAATGCTACTCTTTTTCTGGAATTGATTTACCTTGAATGTTGAGTAGTTCATCTGATGAAGCTTTCAAGTGTCGTCTTGTGTGCCATTTAATGTAATTTCATGTCCACTTGCCTTGATTAGCATGAATTGCTAATGTTGTAGATCATCAGTGAGAAGTGGGAGGAAGCTGTTGTCTCAGTGCTGTGTCTCCACCCCTCCCACAGATCAAGCAGGGGGAGAACGACATGGCCCTCAAGTACTTCCAGAAGGCAGTCAAGTCCCTGGGGAAGCTGAGCTGGGAGCAGAGGCAGTTTGCCCTGGTCAGGGGCCTCCTGGCTGGGAACGTCTTCGATTGGGGAGCCAAGGCTGTATCGGAGTGAGTCTTAATGAGGCTGCACTCTCTGCACTCCTAAACTTGGGACTTTTGAAGGATATTATTAGGACTAAAATTCTGGTCGTATACAGTGCATTAGGAAGGTTTTCTGACCCCTTGACGTTTTCCACTTTGTTACGTTACAGCCTTATTCTAAAACAGATTATATTTTTTCCCTCATATCTACACACAATATCCCATAATGACAAAGCAAAAACAGGTTTAGAAATGTTTGCAAATGTATTAAAAATAAAAACTGAAATCACATTCACAATAGAATTCAGACCCTTTACTCAGTACTTTGTTGAAGCACCTTTGGCCATGATTACAACACCAAGTCTTCTTTGGTGTGACGCTTCAAGCTTAGCACTACTGTATTTGGGGAGTTTCTCCCATTCTTCTCTGCAGATCCTCTCAAGCACTGTCAGGTAGGCTGGGGAGCGTCGCTGCACAGCTTTCTTCAGGAGAGATGTTCGATCGGGTTGAAGTCCGGGCTCTAGCTGGGCCCCTCAAGGACATTGAGACTTTTCCCGAAGCACAATTTATTGGATTCCACCTGTGGAAAATTTTATTGATTGGACATGATTTGGAAAGGTACACCTGGTTATATAAGCTCCCACAGGTGACGGTGCATGTCAGAGCAAAAACCAAACCATGAGTTTGAAGGAATTGTCCGTAGAGCTCCGAGACAGGATTATGTCGAGGCACAGATCTGGGGAAGGGTACCAAAACATTTCTGCAGCATTGAAAGGCCCCAAGAACACAGTGGCCTCCATCATTCTTAAATCGAAGAAGTTTGGAACCACCAAGACTCTTTGTAGAGCTGACCGCCCGGCCAAACTGAGCAATCGAGGGAGAAGGGCCTTGATAAGGGAGGTAACCGAGAACCCGATGGTCACTCTGACAAAGCTCCATAGTTCCTCTGTGGAAATGGGAGAACCTTCCAGAAGGACAAGCATCTCTGCAGAACTCCACCAATCAGGCCTTTATGGTAGAGTGGCCAGATAGAAGCCACTCTTCAATGAAACGCACATGACAGCCCACTTGGAATTTGCCAAAAGGCACCTAAAGACTCTCAGACCATGAGAAACAAGATTCTCTGGTCTGATGAAACTAAGTTTGAATTCTTTGGTCTGTATGCCAAGTGTCACATCTGGAGGAAATCTGGCACCATCTCTACGATGAAGCATGGTGGTGGCAGCATCATGCTGTGGGGATGTTTTTCAGTGGCATGGACTGGAAGACTAGTCAGGATGGACTGGGAGACTAGTCAGGATTGAGGGAAAGATGAATGTACAAAGTATGGAGATCCTAAATGAAAACCTGCTCCAGAGCACTCAGGATCTTAGACTGGGGCGAAGGTACACATTTTAATCAGGATAATGACCCTAAGCCCACAGCCAAGACAACACAGGAGTGGTTTCGGGACAAGTCTCTGAATGTCCTTGAGTGGCCCAGCCAGAGCCCAGACTTTTACCCGATCGAACATCTCTGGAGAGACTTGAAAATAGCTGTGAAGTGACGCTCCTCATCCAACTTGACAGGGCTTGAGAGGATCTGCATAGAAGAATGGGAGAAACTCTCCAAATACAGGTGTGCCAAACTTGTAACATCATACTCAAAGCTGTAATCACTGCCAAAGGTTATTCAACAAAGCACTGAGTAAAGAGTGAACACTTATTTTAATTTGATATTTCAGGGTTTTATTTTTACTACATTTCTAAAAACCTGTTTTTGCTTTTTCATTATGGGGTATTGTGTGTAGATTGATGAGGAAAAAACAATTGAATCAACTTTAGAATAGAACTATAATGTCAGTACTTTCCTACTGCTCTGTGTATGTATGTATGTATGTATGTATGTATGTATGTATGTATGTATGTATGTGTGTACATACAGTAGCAGTCAAACGTTTGGACACACCTACTCATTCCAGGGTTTCTTTATTTTTACTCTTTTCTACATTGTAGAATAATAGTAAAGACATCAACACTATGAAATAACTCGTATGGAATCATGTAGTAACCACAAGTGTTAAAACAAATCAAAATAATATTTTATATTTGAGATTCTTCAAAGTAGCCACCTTTTGCCTTGATGACAGCTTTGCACACTCTTGGCATTCTATCAAGCAGGAATTAACAGGTTAAGTTAATTTGAGGAATTTCTTTCCTTAATGCATTTGAGACAATCAGTTATGACAAGGTAGGGGTGGTATACAGAAGATAGCCCTATTTGGTAGAAAACCAAGTCCATATTATGGCAAGAACAGCTCAAATAAGCAAAAGAAATGACAGTCCATTGTTCAATCCGGAAAATTTCAAGAACTTTTAAACTTTCTACAAGTGCAATCGCAAAAACCATCAAGCGCTATGACGAAACTGGCTCTCATGAGGACCGCCACAGGAAAACAAGACCCAGAGTTACCTCTGCCGCAGAGGATAAATTAATTAGTCAGCTGCATCTCAGATTGCAGTCCAAATAAATGCTTCAGAGTTCCAGTAACGGACACATCTCAACATCAACTGTTCAGAGGAGACTACGTGAATCAGGCCTTCATCGTCGAGACTTGGAAAAACATTCCTCATGAAGCTGGTTGAATGGCAAGAGTGTGCAAAGCTGTCAAGGCAAAGGGTGCCTACTTTGAAGAATCTAAAATATATTTTGAATAAACTTTTTTGGTTACTACGTGATTCTATATGTGTTATTTCATAGTTTTGATGTCTTCACTGTTATTCTACAATGTAGAAATAAAGAACAGCCCTGGAAGGAGTAGGTGTGTCAACTTTCATCTGCTACTGTATATTTCAATTTTCTTGAGAAAATGTTGTTTTTAGATGAGCAAAGAATGTCGCTCATGCTCACATTTTCACTTGTAATAGTGTTCTGGAGTCTGATCCGGAGTTTGGCTTTGAACATGCAAAACTGCAGTTGGAAGGTATGAAAGCCCCTATTGGGTAAACATGTGTTTTATGTGTCCTGCATTTTATACTGCTGCTGCAACCTACACAGGCTACTTAATTATAGTCCCTTTTTCTCCATAGAGCGGCCGTGGCTTGTGGATGCCTATGACCAATGGCTCGAGAGACTGAAGGTAAGAATTTAAACTGTTTCCTGATGATAGTGTTTCAAAGTTGTTATTATATTAGCTGCATTTGGTTTATGGGCCACATCCTAACTTAAGATCCACAGAAGTTGTGTGCCTGGATCTCAAGTTAGGATTTGGCACAAAGATGTATATGACTTGATGCTGTGGAACAGTAATTGAATACCATGCCTGCTGGCTTTCTTTTCCAGGGCCCACCTCATAAGTGTGCATTGTTTTTCGTAGATAATAGTGGAATAGACATCATACTTGGAGTGTTCCCATTTGTCAGAGAGCTTCTCAGCAGGGGAACAGAGGTAAGAAGCTACACAGTCCTTCCCATCATCTGAAAAGCTGTCACTTGTACCACCCCTTCAAATATACACAGGATTTAATAAAACACTATGAACACAGCAAGATTTCCCATTTTCTTCATTTGACCCCCTGCTATGTTGTTTTCCAGGTTGTCCTTGCCAGCAACTCTAGTCCAGCTCTGAATGATGTAACAAACAGTGAGCTGCAGATCTTGACTGAAAGAATAGCTGCAATGGATTTAGTCATACAGTGAGTATTTAAGTCTTTTGGCACTGCATTTATGGATGTAAAAGATAGGATAGTAATGATGTGTTTTTTTTTGTTTTCCTATACCAGCATGTCAATGTCCATTTAATTTGTTTTGCAGGTCTGCTGTGAAGGAGGACAGGCTGATGCTAGTCCAGAGTGGCTCCAGCTCTCCTTGCTTAGACTTGAGGTCTGTTTTATTTCTTAAGCGTTCATTATATTTCAATGTAACATACCCTTGTTAACTATGTTTAAAAACATAACCTGAAGAAACATTTTTACGTTTCTTTAGTAATTTCTGTTACATTTTTAAAACATAACCTGAAGCAACATTTTTAAGTTTCTTTAGTAATTTCTGTTACATTTTTAAGGTAAATCCTCCCAAATGTGTGTTAATTTCTCTCCCCACCACAGCCGTCTTGACAAGGTGTTGGCTGGGGTTGTGCGAGAGCGCCATGTAGACCTGGTGATCATCGAGGGCATGGGCCGGGCCATCCACACCAACTACTACGCCATATTGAGCTGCGAGAGCCTCAAGATGGCTGTCATCAAGAACTCCTGGCTGGCTGACCGGCTGGGGGGCAAGCTCTTCAGCGTGGTCTTCAAGTATGAGGTGCCACCAGGCCACAAAACCACCACCCTGGATCATGTTCCAGTGACACCTTCATAATCTCTCTCTTTTTAAAGTCTGATCATGGGACAGGTTGAGGTACTAGTTGGAGAGATCCAGTTGGCTGTAATGGGGTTGATTTGACCACCTCGTGATGACTGTACAGGGAGGTGTTAAGATAATCAGTGGACTTGGGTTGATTTGAAAGCTTAGTAGGTTAAAGCAGAGTATAACATTGCTTTGTAACACCAGAATGTTTAAATGTCTTTATTTTTTGAATATACAGCCATACTTTGCACCATGTTGTGTGTCCTTGTAGATCACATCTTAAATTATGGTTAAGGTATCAGAACAGACAACGGTTGTCAGTGGTAGAGGTGTGCACTCTTTGTAGATTGACTGTCAATGCTGGTGAGATACTCTACTGAGTGCATTTATAGACAGGTTATCATCAGTACCCTGCTGTTTACACACAGCATCCCAATGGTTACCATGACAACGTGTCCCTTTCAGTGGTGGAGATGCTTTGTGTGTGGCTTGCTACCAGGGTAATTACAGCAATCTGTGGTGAAGCAACACAAAAATATGGTAACTGTGCCTTAAGGTTGGAGTGATAAAAAGCATAGCTTGTTCAAAATGCAACCAACCTGGTTTAATTTCTTGTGTAGGGAAAGCATGGACGTTTGTTACCTTGGGCTACATGAGTGTATTTTCTTTGATTCCAGGAGTTGCCTCCATCACTGCCACTAGGTGAATTGAGATTATTTACTTAATTGTGTGATGATCATTGTCTGAGAAGCTAAAAATGTTGCTACTGGGAATTTTGTTTGAAAAGAGTGGATAATAGCACTTTATTGATGGGGTTAAAATTATTCTTAAAATTCCAGAAGGTGGCAGTATTTTACTGTGAAATATGTTCCTAACAACCCAAATTAAATGTGAAGTATATTTTGTTCAATGGACGTTTTGAAAGTGTTGTGTCAAACTCAAAATGTGTATTTCAGGTAATTTTATTGCAAATGTTGAAGCCATCTTTGTGTCATTATCATTTTGTTGGTAGCCTTAGTAAATTGTCTGCTTCCAAACAACTAAAACATCGAAGTTGTCAAACAGTAGGCTAACCACTGTCATTAACAAAATGTTGTGTAAAAGGGATTTACTTTCAATTCTTAAAATAGTTTAAACAAAGGCAATAACAGATCTGCTCTTTATTAAGGTATTTGATGGTTCATTTACTTACTGATGATACTCAGTCATACTATCTTTATCAAACCAGGTGTCTGAAATGTAGGTTGAGGTCTTGCTGTCCAAATGTTTCCATGGCTTTTTGCTTAACCTGTGAACTCACTTTGCGAAATTGTATTATCATTTGTGTATATACATGATAAATAAGTGTCAATATAATTAATTTGCGTTAAGAGTTCATGGTGCTCCTAAATTATGGAAAGTATTTTGTTCTATTGACAATCACTTTGATTTAAATCTGAATATATTTTAGTGCCGTTTGTCTTGTTTTTGGTGGGGGGTACTTATGACATTTTAGGGAGTTCATGGGAGGGGAGTTTATACCAGCTAGTATACCACGCTCTGCTCTTGCCGGGGACACGGAGTAATATGCTAATAATGCACTGTGCCAAGCAGGAAGTCCTACTCCACAACATGCTGTACCTCTGCTTCTTCATTACCATCTACTGCCACATGCACGGATGCCAGTTTTTGAGTTCTACAATATTTTCATTCTGTATTCTGTACATGCTTCTTGTTTAGTTTTTCTTGCAAAATAATTTCTTTAAGCACACTTAATTGCTTCTCTAACACTGAGTTTCAATATTCAGTTCCCAATGCATGTAGTGAAACGTTCAGAAAAAAATCACGAATTTAATTATTTGCAACAAATTTGACGTAACCCATCCCACACCCAAGTAGCCTATTCTCTTGCGCCTCAACTAATGGGACAAACACTGACATCAGTCCCCGCACGTTCGCGCATACGGTTACGCGCTTCCAGCCAGTGACTCTCCTCATAAACCAAATTTAATCCCAACGATCAACACACCGACCGTGAACGGACCCCAAACAGACGGAATTTCAGTCCTGTGCGCTTTCACGGCCTACATCTCTCATCCCATATAAAACAATTACCTTTGCAATAATAGTCAACCTCAACGGATTAAGAAACGCGGGTGAGGTTATTTTTTCATTTTATTCAAGTGTTGAAACATGGCTATGTCGCAATAACGAAAAGCCAATCAAATGTGCCACATTTTGTGTCATTCATTTAGCTTATTCTTGCATTTTAGACTAAATATTGTAGCCTACTAAGTAGTGCATTTATAACACACACTGTTGTTGCTTCTAAAAAAGTTATATGAATGAAATCCACTGAGAAGGCAAGATATAAACCGTTGCGCCCAGTTATTATACATTTAAATAAATGTGAAATGGTATGCCTTTTTACTATGCACAATAGTACCTTCAATATTACTAATTACTTAATGCTAACTTTGATATCTGAACAAAAGTATGTTTCTATTTGGCACGGGGAAAATCATTCTGATTAGGGTATTATGCTTTCTGTATCAGGCAAATATCTCAAAGAATATTAATTATGTGAATATGTTATGATTACAATCATATATTGTGATCATGTCCTCTTGCCTGTACATCTTTGAGACTATACTCAATAATATTGGTATTACAAGGACTTAATTAGAGGGAGAGAAATATATATAATTTAGTTTGGGCGTCTCCATGTCAGATCATGCCTTTAAACGTGAATATAAAGCAGACACATCGGGTGTACAGTGTTTGTGGACTCAGCATTAACAAGTCTGTTAATTAAAACCAAGCCAATCAGCAGGAATGTGATCACAAGGAGGACTGTGGGTGCACTTGACTGTGAAGCTCCCAGCAGATCAAATTGGGGGCCACAGCCCAGTCTACAATCACTAATCAGAGAAAATGTATCAAAATAATAAGAAACCAAAGGACAATATTAATCGTGACTTTATGGTTCACTAACTAAAGCCTTATTTCACCTAAAAGTAATTCCCCCCATTCCACTTACATATATAACTTCTTATCATTATCACCCTCCCCATGTGTCCTCTGTGTTCCTCTGTGTAGTGGGTAGTCTATAAGTAGTGAGTTGTGCCATCATAGAAAATCTCCTCCACTATGGACTCCATTGGTGATCCACTAGTGTCCACCATCTCCATGTCCTATAATGAGTCTTCTGGTGTGAGATGCTGGTTCGAGGTTGATTCAGTCTGATTGGTTGTTGTTGTGTTTTGGTTGGCCAAGGAGTGTCTTTGTGGAACAGTGGACCCAGCTGGTCTCCTTATGTGCCACCAAATGAGAGCAAGATTCCACTGTCACTGTTCCAATTAACCCTCCCCTGGATATTCTCTCTTTATCTCTCTCTCTCCCCCCATCTCCCTACGTTCTCTTGGCCTACCACCCTTCTCTTCCTCTCAGTGTGATGTCTGTAGCTCTGTTCTCCTGGTGCTGTTTGTGTCTCAGCGTTGTTCAAACGCGTTTCTCTCTCTGCTCTGTGGGTGTCTGGAGGAGGTTGCCCCGCTGTGAGTGAATGTGCACTGAGCATGCTCTACTGGAAGATAAGGACTACATTGCGGGATGTCTCTGATATTGCTGTGCAACCGTGGCAATGTTCGATCTCGCCCAACATTAGAGGTGTATTCATCACGGAAACTGCTTATGAAGCAAACAGAAGCAAACAGACCAATACAAGAGTTTTTATATTGGACAAATTCAGAGCTGGAAAAAATGATGGTATGAAATCTCCAATATTGTTCTCCAGAGCGCTGAAGAATTCAGCACTCAGTGGTAATTGATTTGGTGGTTGAAATGCTACTGGCTGAAATGAACTTTCATAGCAGCTTTCCTGAAGTATTTGTTGAGAAATCAGATGGAAACTACCATGTCAGACTTGTAAAATGTTGGTAAATATTGAGAACCTTATGCCTTATGTGTTACACACATGGCAAACACCTGGCAAACAGTAAACTTTAATTGGATAATAGATCAATTAAGGCATACATTGTCCCTTAAATAAATTTGACAGATGATTGACAAATTAATCATTTTCTTGAGCATTCACTTAGAGGGTAGTGCGTACGGGGGGGGGGGGGGGGGGGTTATTGGCATTGTTCACTGGAGGAGCAAAGAAAGGATGGTAAAATTAGCCATGCATGTCTGATCTGTTTGGTGTGAAGTGTTCCTTCTGCTGTTCTTCATTGAGCCGTGTGTGATGGGGACAGGGACCAGAGTTCACCTGAGCCCTGCCACTCACTCCCTTCCTGATGCCTTCCCATTGTCCTCTCACTGTCATTGACTGGCTTAAATTAACCACATTACACGTAAGGCACACACTCAGCAACTTGACGGAACACTGCTAATCAGGTAAATAATCGAATAGAAATGGAAAAAGGAAGCCTCTGCTTTTAGACATGGGCCTGTAATCTCTTTATGTAAACCCAGAATGATTCCGGTGGTCTTGAGGTCTTTGTTTGGTTGTTCCTTGTGGCCTGGCTGGTTGCTATGACAGACAACAGGAAAGAAGCAGATGGCTTCTGGAGGCTTGTTGCTCAGCAGGTGAAATTATCAATGCGCATTAAATAGAGACCACTGCCAGACCAGTGCCTTGTGCCTCCACTGCTTTACTTTGCCTTGCTGCGTCCCTCACTACCACAGAAGCACACTTCAAACTATAATTTCAGCTGTGTCCATGATCTGCTGTTAGCTGGGCTTTTATGAAGCATGTCAGGGCCTGGTATCGCTGAGGACTGGTCGTAGAACCAGAGAGAATTCTCAGATCACATCAATAGTGTTTAATGAATCAGCCCCTCCAGAGGTGGCCCTTTACACTCTGCTGCTAGATTGTCCATCATCACTGGCCTGACTTCTGTCTGAACAGTCTAAATCATTTATATTGTTTTAACCCAGCTAGTGGCCTTCAACTGATGATATGCAGTCATTCTACAAAGTCTTCTAGGATCTGTGGCTTCTTATTCCTCGTTATTTCAATAGGTCATTTTTCTTGATCACAGCTTTCCATGTATATGAGGTGAAGGTACACTACATGTCCTACTCTTCCTCATGCTCTCTCAAAGCCCTCTCTGTCTTCAGAATCAAAGTTTCACACTCCTCCACTATCCAGCTAACCCTGCTAATGTGGCCCCTCAGGCCCGGCCACAGCCTCAGCGCCAGATGCTAACCCCTGCTGCGTCCTACCTATATCACACAGTGCTCTGTAATACACTGTTTGGTAGACTTCTAATCATCAGATGATGCTGAGAACTTCACCCCAGAGTATTCCATTACCACCCACATCCTGATTTTGTCAGGGGACCACCTTTTAGTGGCTACATGAAAGGGCCAAAGGAGAAGGGGTTTTGCTAGGCAGGGGTGCTTTGTGCCTCTCTGTGCCTCTCTGTCACCAACCAGCTACCTTTTAAGGCAACAGGACTATTCAGGCTGCGACAAGCAGTTCACTATGTTTCTATGAAGGCGTCACTTTTCTCATTGTGTGAGAGAGAAATCATTTTTGTGCCATAACATCAGACTGCTGCTCAGCCTCTGTCTGTGGCCCATTATCTGCACGCTCATTTCAAAGGGCTCAGTGATCTCCAAAATGAGTCTGGGCTCAGTCAATCCGTTTCCTGTGTATTTTGATTGTTTATTTATTTGGACTAGTTGGTTGGTTCGTTTTGGCAGCAAAGCCTCATGGAGCGCACTCCTCCAGAACTGAGCAGACTGACAAGTGAGTGTATTTTCTAGCGATGGCAGGTTTTCTGAGAAGTCTCCCTAAAAAATTCCCTCTGCCCTCCACCATAGCAGTAGTTTGTGTCAAATGTAGGGTTGCAAAGGGAGGGTATATTACTAGAAACGTTTGAAGTTTACCAGTAAACTAATTTAATTTTGGTATTTTTCAACGATGTTATATAATCTATTACATGACATCTAGTTGCCCTTTTGGGTACTTCAGATTATCACAGGCATCTGTAATGCTCTCTGGCCCTCTGTGTGGCCTTATCACATGTAAAATATATAAAATAATTAAATAAGACAATTTTAAAATGAAAAATAGAATGACAAATCTGTAAAACATTGTGCAAAATATAAACCATACATTTAGTGAATACCATTGGTGTTTAATATGAGGGTTTCAGCATAATTTTTTTATTTTTTTTATTATACATTTATTTTAGTATGTCTGTGTATTTGCTCTCAATGTTTTGGTGTCAAACCGATGGCAGTTGTGAAAAAAGTCAATAATTGGACGAGTTAAGAGTTAATACCATTGTTGATTAAATTATTTTTTCATACGTTAGACCATATGGTTCAAGAAAAAAATAGCCTATCTCCTAGAAACTCATATGGACAATATGGACACAGATAAAATACAGTACCAGTCAAAAGTTTGGTCACACCTACTCATTCAAGTGTTTAAAAAAAACAAACTATTTTCTACATTGTATGAAATTATAACTATGAAATGACACACATGGAATCATGTAGTAACCAAAAAAGTGTTAAACCAATCAAAGTATATTTTAGATTTCAGATTCTTCAAAGTATCCACCCTTTGCCTTGATGACAGCTTTGCACGCACTTGGCATTCTCTCATCCAGCTACACCTGGAATGCTTTTCCAACAGTCTTGAATTAGTTCCCACATATGCTGAGCACTGGCTGCTTTTCCTTCACTCTGCAGTCCAACTCATCCCAAACCACCTCAATTGGGTTGAGGTCGGGTGATTGTGGAGGCCAGATAATCTGATGCAGCACTCCATCACTCTCCTTCTTGGTCAAATAGCCCTTAAAAAGGGAAAGGGGGGATACCTAAGGCAGCAACCCACTGTTCCCAGGGCGCCGAAGACGTGGCTGTTGATTATGGCAGTACCTCTCTGATTCAGAGGGGTTGGGTTAAATGCGGAAGACACATTTCAGATGAATGCATTCAGTTGTACAACTGACTAGGTACACAGCCTAGAGGTGTGTTGGGTCATTGAAAAACAAATTATAGTCCCAATAAACTTAAAACAGATGGGATGGTGTTACCTCTGCTGCAGAGGATAAGTTCATTAGAGTTACCAGCCTCATAAATTGTAGCCCAAATAAAATGCTTCACAGAGTTCAAGTAACAGACCAATCTCAACATCAACTGTTCAGAGGAGACTGCGTGAATCAGTGCTTCATGGTCGAATTGCTGCAAAGAAACCACTACTAAAGGACACCAATAAGAATAATCAAATCAAATCAAAGTTTATTTGTCACATGCGCCGAATACAACAGCTGTAGTAGACCTTACAGTGCTTACTTACAGGCTCTAACCAATAGTGCAAAAAATTTGTTAGGTGAACAATAGGTAAGTAAAGAAATAAAACAACAGTAAAAAGACAGGCTATATACAGTAGCGAGGCTATTAAAGTAGCGAGGCTACATACAGACACCGGTTAGTCAGGCTGATTGAGGTAGTATGTACATGTAGATATGGTTAAAGTGACTATGCATATATGATGAACAGAGAGTAGCAGTAGTGTAAAAGAGGGGTTGGTGGGTGGCGGTACACAATGCAGATAGCCCGGTTAGCCAATGTGCGGAAGCACTGGTTGGTCGGCCCAATTGAGGTAGTATGTACATGAGTGTATAGTTAAAGTGACTATGCATATATGATAAACAGAGACTAGCAGCAGCGTAAAATGAGGGGTTGGGTTGGGGGTGGCACACAATGCAAATAGTCCAGGTAGCCATTTGATTACCTGTTCAGGAGTCTTATGGCTTGGGGGTAAAAAAAATGTTGAGAAGCCTTTTTGTCCTAGACTTGGCACTCCAGTAACACTTGCCATGCGGTAGTAGAGAGAACAGTCTATGACTGGGGTGGCTGGGGTCTTTGACAATTTTTAGGTCTTTCTCTGACACCGCCTGGTGTAGAGGTCCTGGATGGCAGGCAGCTTAGCTCCAGTGATGTACTGGGCCGTACGCACTACCCTCTGTAGTGCCTTGCGGTCAGAGGCCGAGCAATTGCCGTACCAGGCAGTGATGCAACCAGTCAAGTGGCTCTCAATGTTGCATCTGTAGAACCTTTTTGAGGATCTCAGGACCAATGCCAAATCTTTTTAGTTTCCTGAGGGGGAATAGGCTTTGTTGTGCCCTCTTCATGACTGTCTTGGTGTGTTTGAACCATTCTAGTTTGTTGTTGAAGTGTACACCAAGGAACTTGAAGCTCTCAACCTGCTCCACTGCAGCCCCGTCGATGAGAATGGGGGCGTCCTCAGTCCTCCTTTTCCTGTAGTCCACAATCATCTCCTTAGTCTTGGTTACGTTGAGGGATAGGTTGTTATTCTGGCACCACCCACCACAATGACCGAACACACCTACAGGCTCTGTAATGGCTATTTGACCAAGAATGAGAGTGTTGGAGTGTTGCATCAGATGACCTGCCTCCACAATCAAATTTAGATGGTTTGAGATGAGTTGGACAGCAGAGTGAAGGAAAAGCAGCCAACAAGTGCCCAGCATATGTGAGAACTCCTTCAAGACTGTTGGAAAAGCATTCCACGTGAAGCTGATTGAGAGAATGCAAGAGTGTGCAAAGCTGTCATCAAGGCAAAGAGTGGCTACCTTGAAGAATTTGTTTTGTTGATTTTTTTTTTTGAATTTGTTGATTCCATATGTATTATTTCATAGTTTTGATGTCTTCACTATTATTATACAATGTACAAAATAGAAAAAATAAAGAAAAACCCTTGAATGAGTAGGTGTGTCCAAACTTTTGACCAGTAGTGTATATATACAGTATTTGTTTTAAGTTATTTCAAGTATAAATGACCAAAGTTATGATAGATTGCTATAGATTTTCTGTTAATTGCCAAAATTACTGAAGATTCTGGTAACTTTGGTAAATTCCCGGTAGCTTTGCCACGCTAGTCATATGTACAGGGCTGGAAAATGTGATCAAGCCTGACCAAACACTTTATGTGGGATATAGCACACTGCCTCTCTCTCAGACACACACTGTAAGGTTGGAGAAGATAAAGGTCTCACCTCAGCAACTACAGTCCCACTGTTTTTTGCAAACTGCACAGCTGGTGGAACTCCCTCCCAGAGATGGGCAGGAGAAAGCAGTTTGTGTCTAATCCCCCAGCAGGTCTGCCTGCAATAGCACCACAAATTTCCCTGGACAGCAGTTGCTTCCCCTCCTCCCCATAACGCAATCTCCTAGTCCTGGCCCATTTTTAGAAGCACCTAAATAACCCACTGTAAACCTCAGGGTGGGGTGTTTGAAAGTGTGTGTGTGTGTGTGTGTGTGTGTGTGTGTGTGTGTGTGTGTGATGATGATGGAGGCAAGGCTATCGACCCACAACACCCCAGCAGCAGTGGCTCAATACTTCTTCCCGATCGATTTTCTGTATGGGTCACAAGCCGTCCGTCTTTAACATAAAATACTGGCCTGCAGGGGCATTGCAGTCATTCTGCATTGCCAGGGCGATGGACGGTCCCGACCCATCAGAGAAGAACAGAAAGCCCACCATGTTCTTTTAATAAACAACCCAAATGAACCCACATGAACTAGACCAGGGGGTTAGAAACAGCAAACAGGGACATTTTATTAGGATATCCTGAGTTGAATACAAATTAAGTTGGTCAGTTAGTGATTATTAATCCTGAGGATTCCTTGAGCCCCATACCAACCCAGCGAACATTACTCCATTGGCCCCGTGTGGTTATTCGGTGGGCAAGGTGGGCACGGGCTAGCCGACATCAAGCCCAACACAGGCTAGCCTAGCACGGGCTAGCCCACAGCAATAGCACATCAGCCCAAAACGGGCTAGCCCAGCATAGACTAGCCTACATCAAGCCCACACCAGCCTGCCACAGGCTAGCCCACAACAAGCCCAACAAAGGCTAGCCCACACCAATCCCACATCAGTCCAATATGGGCCAGCTCACACAAAGCCCAACAGGGGCTAGCCCACACCAAGCCCACATGAGCCTAACAGAGACTAGCCTACACCAGCCCAACACAGGCTAGCCCACATCAATCCTACATCAGCCCAACTTGGGCCAGCCCATACCAAGCCCAACATGGGCTACCCCACGCCCAGCACAGGCTAGCCCACATCAAGCCCAGCACGAGCCATCCCAATTTGAATATTTGGGGGGTGGTTTGCACACAGTTCTTTTTGTGCAACCGTTACTGGCGTTGTTCTGTTGTTTGATGACCAAATTGTTTTTATCTTCTACACTGCCATTGATGACGTCTTTAAAAAATACTTAAGTACATGTGACACAGGAGAAAGGTAACAGTTTCTCTTGTTTGAAAATATATGTATGATAGTAACAACAGCATTGTTTTTCTGATACAATGTGTCACGTTCCCTAAAAACCTTTAAGGCTTAAATTGTGCAATCTATGCATTGAATTACATTTTTATAAATAAATTATGAATTCCTATCAAATAGCAAAGGCGCATTGGCCCCGGGTGGGCAGCCTACGTGGGGCCAATATTTTAGCCCACATTGTGAGAATGTTTGCTTATTTCAGGCAAGGTGAGGGCTGCCCTCACCACATATGGGATGTCCACACTGGGCAAATGCTTTGGGGGCCAATGTGGAGCCAATGAGCAAAGGCAGCCTATATGGGTCCAATATTTTTGCCTGCATTGGGCCCATATCATGCCAATATGGGCATGTTTGCTGGGAATATTTCCAGACAGACAGGGAAAGACATTTACAACACAAGCACTAAGGGGCTGCCTGTCTCTGTCTTTATAGGCTCCTAAAGAGCCACTGCGGCTTGAGAGGGTAGCCCGAGAGGCTGACGATTACTGCCAGGACTGATGAGTACTGCTGTAGCACAGCATCAGGGATGGGGTGAAGGGGTGAGTAGGCTATGATATGGTGGAACTGAGTGCTTCTGGGAAAAGAGAACAAGGGAACAACATGGGTACTGTCTGGGGACTTCAGAAGATGATAGTGTGGCTGCCTGGTGATGGACTTCATGGCAGAGGTTTAAAGCCACAGACAGTCCAGAGCGATAACACACCAATCAGTTTCACCCAAGAAAATACTCTGTTTTGTAGGGATTTTTTAAAAACATGATGAGGAAGAGCCTAGTTTATCTACATGTATTTGAATGAACTCTGGAAGTCCAAAGCGTGTCTGCGGCATCATACTGTAGCTGCTCCTGCCCATCTCTTTTCTTGAGTAAAACATAGAATATAGAACGAGTGTACTGAAATATGTTGTATTTTTCCAGCAGGTGGCACTGTACTTATAGGTGATGGCTTCCTCTTGGTGTCTGCCTCTGGCTCTCCTGGTCTCCAATCTGGTCATTTCACACAGCACCGAGCCCCGCTCCACACACGCCAAGAGGAGATTGGCACAGCCCTCACCAGGCAATGGCAATGCCCTCCAGTACCCTGAGCAGGGCTTCCAGAGCCATGGGCACGGGAACGGCAGGGAGCGTGGAGGGGGGCATGGGGGCCAAGGGGCCCACAGTGCCAAAGCCAATACTGGGGCTGGGCTCCTCTCCCGCAGTCCCCTGCACCCCGCAGCTCGGCATGAGGATGATGGGACAGGTCTGGATGGCCTGAGCCCGGTGAGACTGGAGATGGGCCCTGGGGGCAGGGAGAGGGAGAATGGTCGCGGAGGCATCAGGAACCCATCTCATGCTCGGGACAACCACCCTCTGGGGCCACACAAGGGAAAAGAACAGGGACATGGGCACCACTTTGATCACAGGAGACATGGAGGTCGGAGAGACAAGGGTCGGCACACTAAAGGTGAGTCCCCAAAGGATCTAGGGTTATCAAATGAGCCGTAACCCTGCAACTGGCTTCAAGTGGCCAAAAGACCTCCTACTGCTATCTAGTGCAGGGGTCCTCAGACTTGAGGTACTACAGGGGGTCTGCGGACAGATCTCCAAATTAGTATTAATATGATTATTACATTATTTATTTTTTCTTGAATATTACAAAAAAAATGACATATTTAATTAACACATTTTGGCCAAGGGATTCATGGAATGAGTTTCATGGCAAAATTTGTACAATTGCAGGATATTAGCTTCAAAGCTGCAGCAACAACAAATCTCTCTGCCCAATGATAAAATGTGTAGAATAATAGGAAATTAGCTTTAAAACTGTAACATTTTCTCTCAGATGCCAAGCATCTGAAGTCAACATGGGCCAGGATCCCTGTGGAACACTTTCGACACCTTGTAGAGTCCATGCCCCAACGAATTAAGGCTGTCCTAAAGGCAAAAGGGGGTGCAACTCAATATAAGGACGGTGTTCCTAATGTTTTGTTCACTCCGTGTATTTACATCATTGGATAGCTCGAGACGTCAGCTTTCTCATCATATGTATATCATTCCTGTAAGACGAAAAATTAAGGCATTGTCCATTGTACAAGCCTTGCACTTTTAAAATGTCTGTGTCCCTATGGGAATTTGTTTAAAATATTACAATGTCAGTTTCTTGGAGGCCTGCTCAGTTTTCTTGGGCTCTGTAATATAAAAATAAATCTGGATCGCACCGTTTTTACCTTTCTAACAGTACTAAACATATGTTTGTAGGACTTATAGTTTTGAAACAGAAATGTTCTTAATTAGGGTAGTATACAATATTATGCGTAGTTTAGAGAACGCCACCAGAGGGCATCAGAGTTTAAGAGGTCTGAAGTTGACCTTATACTTTTAAAAAAACTGAATTTTCTTGTCAACAATCTGGTTAAGTGGATATGATAATGTATGGTCTGTCCTCTCCTCCCCAACCCCTGTTCTGTCCATCCATCCTTCCTATAGGGTTCCTCCCTGAGCCTGAGCTGGACTCTAGTCTGAAGGAGGGATCTGTCTCCTCCACCAACTTTGGCTCCGGCTCCTCTGCGGTTACCACGGTGATGAGCAAGCATCCCCCAACTCTGCCCCCAGCCTCCACCAAACCCAAGGTACCCCATAAAGACATATGACTGCTTATTCAAAACAACATTGTCTATTGTAATTAAGTGTTGTAGGAGAGCTATTCATGGTAAAGAAAGAGTGACTGTATTTCCTATTTGGAAATACCTAGGCTCTGTAATGGGCTTAATGTATCACATAGCTCATTACTCATCTCAGAGAAATGAGTAGACAGGATTTTTAAATTACCTATCATTTTTCCTTCACTTTCTCCCAGCATGCTGCCTGCCATCACAATGATCACTCACACAGGTAGATAGATAGATACCTTCTCTGCTTCTCACACAGACAAATACTCTCCCTCTTCTATCCTCCCTCTATTTTTCTCAGGATGCTATTAAATCACCAACACACTCATCAGACTGGCAAATAACAGTACTCAGCCTGTGTTGAGGTCTGACTCTTACTCCAGGCTGTTTTTCTGTGGTGTCTGTCTCAGGTCCATAGTTCCATAGTTACTGTAGCCCTGTCTGGCTTTACTGGGCTCTGAGTGTTTGATGTCTAAACTGTCTGACTGCTTGGTATGCTGTTTACAAGCTGCCAGAGAGCCTTGGATATTGTGTGCATGTCTTTATTCAGGAGCTGTCAGATATCGGCCTGCAGTGGAAATTATAGCCTTGCTTGGAGTGGTCCTGGGTTCATTGACACCGGGACGCTGTGAGCGTTCTTAATTAATGTTTGATTTTGGCTGATGGCTAAATGAACAGCCAGGTACTAGTATCCCACCGCCATTCATCTAGTTGATGTTTCTCAATGTTTCCTCTGGGTGACACAGAATGAGCTGGGATCAATGTGCACAAAGAGTCTGGTTGGCACAGACCCTTATTTCCTGATAGATGATTTTCTCAGGTCCTGTCTCTCTAGACATCCCCAGGAGACCTCTCAATGTCATATTGACTTCATTATAACCTGCTATTATTTTGTCAACACAGTCCAGAGGTCCAGAGGAAAGGAGTTATGTAAAGAGCTTTGCTAAACTTTATGACATATCGGTTTTGGCTAAGTAGTCCCCTGAGGAGTTGTTTTATTCTGCTTATTCTGCTTAAATTGCTTTGATTCAAGGTGTGATATTGAAGGACATTGACGTACCGGTAAAATCACAGCTGTGTGAAAGTGATTCACAGGCCTTCTCCTCTGACAAGTAGTAACACTCTACCATACGATGTTTAGTATGATGTATGTATGCTGCCTCAGGGCTATAAACAGTGTAGTGTGCAGCCATGTCCTCCGAAACCCACTGATTGCCTGTAAGGGAATACCCCCCTGAATTGTACAAAAATGAATGGCAAGATATTGGCATTGGACAAACCATGTACACGATGTCCAATACCACCCAAAGCGGCGTTGATTCGTGCAAAGTATATGGCAAATGCCATATGGCAATTGCCAATTGTAACACCTCAAAAATCCAACGGGGGCGAGTGCGCTCGACCGGGGTTTTTCATGTTGGAAATGCAACCCAAGTCAACATCCAAAAGAAAATTTTTGAAAAAAGGATATTTTTTTCAAAAACTTTTCACCCCTTAAAAAAGTGCTTTCTGGGCCTTTTTTCGAAATTCTTTCGCTTTTTCTGTCAATTACACATGTGTAAGAACTGTATGAATATACTTTTGTCCAATTTTGATATAATTTTTTTTTTTTTTTAATTACATGCGCATAAGGCATATGTTTTGTCCATTTGCAATATGATTTCATAGGAAGTCAAAAGTCAAAAGTCAAAAATGTCAAAATTTGGTAAAAAACTTCACACATCCTTAAAAAAGTGCTTTCTGGATCGTTTTTCAAAATTCTTTCAATTTTTATGTCAATTACACATGTATGAGAACTTTATCAACATACTTTAGTCATACTTTATTATCATTTTTTTTTTATATTTTTTTTTACTTGTGCATAAGGCATATGTTTTGTCCATTTGCAATATGATTTAATAGGATGTCAAAAGTCGAAAATTTGATTTTTTTTTTAAACTTTAAAAACTAAAAAAAGTGCTTTCTGGACCGTTTTTCGAAATTGTTTCGATTTTAAGACAATTAATCATGTGTAAGAAGTGTATGAATATACTTTTGTAAAATGTTATTATCATAATTTTATTTTTTTTACTTGTGCATAAGGAATATGATTTGTCCATTTGCAATATGATTTCATAGGAAGTCAAAAGTCAAAGTCAAAAGTCAATTTTTTTGGGGGCCAAAATTGACTGAACTGATGAACTCGGGACGGCCGGGCAGTGATAGTTGTTCATTTCCATCACTCGTTGTGTTGATTTCATCATGTCCATTTGCAATATGTTTTTTCACTATAGAATCATATTGCAAATGCGCGTGCAACTGGTAACCGGGAAAAAAAAAAGATGATTTCATTATGTCCATTTGTTTATGTTTCCTTACTTTTTCAAAGTCACTGTGCATTTGCAATATGTTTTACCATCACGAATTTGTCATGCTCAAAATTCAAACTATACTTTGCTCAAACTATACCTTTGTCAACTTGTATTATCATATTTTTTTTTTGTTTTACTTGTGCATAAGGCATATGTTTTGTCCATTTGCAATATGATGTCATAGGAAGTCAAAAGTCAAAGTCAAAAGTAACGATTTTCCTCCGTGCAACTGGTGATCTGAAATGTGCAACTGGTGATCTGAAATGTGCAACTGGTGATCTGAAATGTGCAACTGGTAACCCCAAAAAAAATAATTGGATTCTATGTTTCCTTACTTTTTCAAAGTCACTGTGCATTTGCAATATGTTTTAATGGGCAGGTACCATCACGAATTTGTCATGCTATAAAAATCCTGCAGGAATGTGAAATTGACTGGCCCGATGAACTCGGGATGGCTTTGCAGTGATTCTGGGTCATCTCAATCGCTCGTTTGGGTTGATTTCAGAATGTCGCTTTTGGTGATGTTTTTTCACTATAGAATCATATTGCAAATGCACGTGCAACTGGTCACCCAAAAAAAAAAATGTTGGATTTTTTTTGTTTATGTTTCCTTACTTTTTCAAAGTCACTGTGCATTTGCAATATGTTTCAATGGGCAGGTACCATCACGAATTGGTCATGCTATAAAAATCCTGCAGGAATGTGAAATTGACTACCCCGATGAACTCGGGATGGCTTTGCAGTGATTCTGGGTCATCTCAATGGCTCGTTTGGGTTGATTTCAGAATGTCGCTTTTGGTGATGTTTTTTCACTATAGAATCATATTGCAAATGCACGTGCAACTGGTCAACCAAAAAAAAAATGTTTTGATTTTTTTTGTTTATGTTTCCTTACTTTTTCAAAGTCACTGTGCATTTGCAATATGTTTTTTCACTATAGAATCATATTGCAAATGAACGTGCAACTGGTCACCCAAAAATAAAAATTTTGGATTTTTTTTGTTTATGTTTCCTTACTTTTTCAAAGTCACTGTGCATTTGCAATATGTTTTTTCACTATAGAATCATATTGCAAATGCACGTGCAACTGGTCACCCAAAAATAAACATTTTGGATTTTTTTTGTTTATGTTTCCTTACTTTTTCAAAGTCACTGTGCATTTGCAATATGTTTTTTCACTATAGAATCATATTGCAAATGCACGTGCAACTGGTCACCCCCCCCAAAAAAAATTTGATTTTTTTTGTTTATGTTTCCTTACTTTTTCAAAGTCACTGTGCATTTGCAATATGTTTTTTCACTATAGAATCATATTGCAAATGCACGTGCAACTGGTCATCCCCCCCAAAAAAATTTAGATTTTTTTGGTTTATTTTTCCTTACTTTTTCAAAGTCACTGTGCATTTGCAATATGTTTTTTCACTATAGAATCATATTGCAAATGCACGTGCAACTGGTCACCCAAAAATAAAAAAATGTTGTTTATGTTTCCTTACTTTTTTAAAGTCACTGTGCATTTGCAATATGTTTTTTCACTATAGAATCATATTGCAAATGCACGTGCAACTGGTCATCCCCCCCAAAAAATTTTAGATTTTTTTTGTTTATTTTTCCTTACTTTTTCAAAGTCACTGTGCATTTGCAATATGTTTTTTCACTATAGAATCATATTGCAAATGCACGTGCAACTGGTCATCCCCCCCAAAAAATTTTAGATTTTTTTTGTTTATTTTTCCTTACTTTTTCAAAGTCACTGTGCATTTGCAATATGTTTTTTCACTATAGAATCATATTGCAAATGCACGTGCAACTGGTCACCCAAAAATAAAAAAAATGGATTTTTTTTGTTTATGTTTCCTTACTTTTTCAAAGTCACTGTGCATTTGCAATATGTTTCAATGGGCAGGTACCATCACGAATTGGTCATGCTATAAAAATCCTGCAGGAATGTGAAATTGACTGGCCCGATGAACTCGGGATGGCTTTGCAGTGATTCTGGTTCATCTCAATCGCTCGTTAGGGTTGATTTCAGAATGTCGCTTTTGGTGATGGTACCTCACTGTTTAAACATATTGCAAATGTACAAGAGTCAAGTGGACAAGAGTCCATCAGTCAATTAGATATCATTCTGACACCAAACTGATACAAACTGACACCAAACCCACTTTTTCCAACTCGTTTAGTAGCCAACTATTACATACTTCAGAGCTGGCCCAAAATTCACAACGCCTTGGGTTCAAACCATAAAAAAACCATAAAACACGTAGTTACGTTCTAGCTGCGGGTCCATTTCTTAAGTTATGTGTTGGCCTAGCTGAGGCGACCCCGAATCCCAAGTTTCGGCTCGATAGGTCATTTGGTGTCCGAGAAAAACCCTAATTGGTGCTGAAAATCCACTTTTTTCCATGCCTTGCTACGGGGTCCTTGAACGAGCTATCGGACAGAAACGTTGGGGTCCGTCTCTATGGGCCGAGCCGGTTTCAATGCACCTAGCCTTGCGTCTCTGAGACTTTTCTAAACGTCGTCATTTTTGTGATGGTCAAAATGAATTGAAGGTATTGCAAATGTACGAGGCTGTTTCTCGGTCCGAGAACCGTCTAGAGCCACGTAACTCACCACGCACCATCGACCGGAGGTCTAGAACAGGTTTCTAAAGTTTCGGAACTCTAGGTCTGACGGTTCTTTTTTAGCTCCAACAAAGCTAACTATTGCAGCCACTGTCTGTCTCTACGCACCCCAATACGTCCCTCCATCCAAGTTGTGTTTTAGTGTGATTTTTTTTTCCTTTGATTTTTTTTGGGAAAAATGACTGATTTACAGTTCATGGGGGTTGCCTAATCACACATATGAAGTTTTGGAAAGATCAGACTTTTTTAACCCCTCGAAACAGCCCCTGAGACACCAATTATGGCACTTCCGGTTGGCACAGGAAGCTATAAATCAACACATATCCTCATTGGGGTATGCTGTTACAGAATCCTGAGTTTTAAGTCCTTACGTTTAGAACTGACTGATTTACACAGGGTTGAATGCACTATGTCTCTCAAACTGCAGGCAGGGTATGGGTAAACACTTTTAGGGGCATTTTAACCACTTCCGGTTGGTCCAGGAAGCTCAGAATCAACACAGGTAGACCTCATAGTGGCCTGATGGACTGGTACCGAAGACCGGTTCATACGGCATTCATAACCCATATAGACTTCAGGTTGAAATTAGGGGTGCAGGCAATGTATTCCTATGGGGAGAGATGACACTGTAATCTGTGAGATCAAAAAACACTGTTTTACTGTTAAGGGTTAATGCCACACGGTCAAGGTTAGGCTTGCACGGATCGGGAGGACCTTAGGAACATTCATGTGGTGGAATTTTTCTTCTCACCTAAACGGTTCTCTCACTGTCACTCAAAAGCAAATGACATTGTGGGGCAGGCTTCATTTTGGGCCTACTTTTCTAATGGTCGTTGCGCTTAGACCGAGCGAGCTACGGTCAAGCGGGATAGCTCGTTGAACTCAGCACAGTCTGGAGACTATGGTGATGCCATTTTTTGTGTTGATTTCAGAATGCCATTTTGGTGATGGTCCCTCTCCGTTTAAACATATTGCAAATGCACAAAAGTCAACT
Source organism: Oncorhynchus clarkii lewisi (assembly GCF_045791955.1). Taxonomy (NCBI): domain Eukaryota; kingdom Metazoa; phylum Chordata; class Actinopteri; order Salmoniformes; family Salmonidae; genus Oncorhynchus; species Oncorhynchus clarkii. Next base: position 52,745,223 of record NC_092153.1, on the reverse strand, counting down.
AGCAAGTCAGTGTCCATCAGTCAATTAGATGTCATTATGACACCAAACCCACTTTTTACTACTCATTTAGAAGCCAACTATCACATATGTCAGAGCAGTCCCATAATTCACAGCGCCTTTAGTTTAAAACATAATAAAAAGGTAAAACACATAGTTACGTTCTAGCTGCGGGTCCAGTTCGGACATTATGTGAAGTCCTATGTGAGGCGACCCCGAATCCCGAGTTTCGGCTCGATAGGTCATTTGGCGTCCGAGAAAAACCCTAATTGGTGCTGAAAATCCACTTTTTTCCATGCCTTGCTACGGGGTCCTTGAACGAGCTATCGGACAGAAACGTTGGGGTCCGTCTCTATGGGCCGAGCCGGTTTCAATGCACCTAGCCTTGCGTCTCTGAGACTTTTCTAAACGTCGTCATTTTCGTAATGGTCAAAATGAATTGAAGGTATTGCAAATGTACGAGGCTGTTTCTCGGTCCGAGAACCGTCTAGAGCCACGTAACTCACCACGTACCATCGACCGGAGGTCTAGAACAGGTTTCTAAAGTTTCGGAACTCTAGGTCTGACGGTTCTTTTTTAGCTCCAACAAAGCTAACTATTGCAGCCACTGTCTGTCTCTACGCACCCCAATACGTCCCTCCATCCAAGTTGTGTTTTAGTGTGATTTTTATATCCTCATTGGGGTATGCTTTTACAGAATCCTGAGTTTTAAGTCTTTACGTTAAGAACTGAGTTATTTACGGAGGGTTTAGTATGTGTGTGTTATTTCAGAAAATCATAGAAAATCACAGAAATCTCGCAGAGCTCCGCAGCACACTTTAAAAAGATTCGTATGAACACCCTGCAACTGGATCTGTAACCGTTGAAAAAAAAAAACGCCTATTTGTGACCATCGCCAAGTTGTCATTGTTCCGTTTCTCTTAAATGACGATAGATAAATGGCTGGTTCTTTTTTTATTGACACCGGAGGCTCCTTGACTTTGACCTGAAGTGGAAAAATAATTTCTCTATTTCCATTTAGGACCTTTAATCCCAGAAAAACGGCCATAACTCAAAAACCGTTGAGGCCTAGACGCCATCTTGTTCGGGGCCAACTGCCCATTATGCCAAACCTACGCTCACCAAGTTTCGGCTTCGAAATATTTTCCGTTTTCGAGATAAGGCCCCGTCGTGATTCGTGATGTTTTGCCAAATTGCCATATGATTCCGTATGCCCTCTTGTGGGAAATTCCGGGATAGCGGAAAAACGGTCAAAAACTTGTTTATTTTATAAAACGGAAACCGAATGTCCGACAAAGTTAATTTGATGACTTCCCGGTAGGTCTGGCCCTACCGCACGGCCCGACGCCGACCGCGAATTTTACAAACGTTTTCGGACGTCTAGTAAGGGACCGTACATTTGCAATATGGACTTTCTCACTGATCATACACGAAATGCCGAAATGTTCCCTTAAGGTATGTAAAGCACTCTGGGCTGTGAAGTCCTGAGTGTCCACAACTAACAGGCCATTTTATGGACCAGGTGTCTGTTCACCTCAACTACGGGAATGTAGTTATAGACCACTGAAGTGTGGCTATAATATTCTCTCTGCATTACAGAAGTCAGGCCGGGGGAAAGTGCAAGGAGAGGTGATGCCCACTCTGGATATGACGCTGTTTGACTGGACGGACTACGAGGACATGAAGCCAGTGGATGCCTGGCCTTCTTCCAGGAAGAAAGGTTAGCACTTTATTCAAATACACATTTAGTCATCTCAGTTTGAGAAGATACAGCTAATGTTAATGTTGGTGGAAAGTCATACATGAATATGTGTTCACTCCACAAAAAAACCCTAATGATCCTTTTGAACATACTGTACTGCATAGGATAGACATAGGATAGACATGCTTGATATATTTGTTATTTCTTTGACATTGAAGTGTTTGCTTGATCGTCCATATGTTTGTCTGAGCCTGGGTTGAAGTACTTTACTGGTACTTTACTGATAATCTGTTTTTTATTTTGCATGATGAAGACAAGCGTCGTAGTAAGAACCTAAGCAGTGGCAACATGACGGTGGACGCTGATGCCATCGAGCCATGTGACCACCACTTGGACTGCCTCCCAGGTCAGTGACTAAACTGTCCTCCATCCACGACTCTGCTGACCCTTGATCTCTGGCCACTCAGGTCATGGTCTCATGAAAGCTCATTATGATAAAGGCCATGTGATGGTTGAAACATTTGCGTTTTTTGAATTTACAACCGAAAGTAATTTTTCTTTGTGAAAGAAAGTTCCAATAACACGTCTGTCAAAGGCAGACAGGAAGTGTGGCAAATAGTGTATGGTAAATAGGTGCCACGGTAACACACTCTACTTCATTATCAGTTTCTTAACGGAGAACAAGCTCTATCTATCTCTCCTCAGCACGACTTGAACCACTGCTTTCCTGCTTAACTGCTCAAAGGGGACCTATACAGGACGCGTTGCCTAGTACAAGATAACAGCTTTGCGTTGCATGAATTGAGCACACCCACCCAAAGGAAAAGTTTACTTCTCAGTCTCCAGTCAATGCTAGCACTACACGGCTAGCCTTCGCCCCAATACACCACTTAGCTAAATTCTTCATGCTTATTTTTCCCCATCACGGTAAAAGACAGAAAATAGACTTTTAATATTTGGTTAGCCCACACTGCAAGGCAAAACTAACCTAGCTAGCTCACCAAAGAGTTACGCCACATACTTTTTCTTCAGCTAGCAGCGTGCTAGCAATTAGCTCATGATGTGAACACTAGCTAGCTATACGGTTAAGCATCAGCCATCACAAGCATAGCCTGGACCCACTAGCCAGAGCTATGGCTACTACTACCCCCGCACAGGGTGAACCCAGCAGACCCCCTGCTTGGGACTGGAGCATGCTCAGGCAGCTCTCGCTAATCCTGAATCTTGCACTCATTGCAAGAAGTCGAGTCTCAAAAGTAGGGTGTGCCAGGCGCCGAAAGGCTCTTCTTCCTCCCAGCCTTCAGGCCAAGAGGCAACCCAACAACCCTGAATGAAACCAGCTGAGCTGAGGTTATGGACGGTCACCCCTGGATTTCCACCCACTGTTTGACAAACTAGCAACATGGAAAGGAGACAAGGGGATGTACAAGGAGGAGGATGACAGTATTCTGCACCACTTCCACAACGACGATGAAGAAGGGGAGGAAGAACCCCCCCCCAGGGAGGAAGGGTCCCTCTCTCCCAGCATGGAGTATCGGCTGCTCCATGTGTACAAACGGGCTGCAGCCAAGCTCAATATTGAGTGAAATGCTGAAAGAGACTGATTTGATTGGAAGAGACTTCCATCCTGTTCTGTCCCTGGGAAACAGGATGTCCCTGCGATTCCAGCTTGCTTGGCGGAGGCCAAACACAACTGGAAAAAGACCCTGTCGGGCAAGGTCCCAGCTAGGGACTTTGCTACCATGGACATGCAGGGTATGGCTAACCACCTCCACCCCGAACGCTGTGCCTCCTCACTTGCCGGCATGTCTCTCCCTGGCCTGAATGTTTTTCTTCCTCCGTCCTCCAGAATGTGTATGTGTAGGATGGAACTTCGCAGGACAGAAGGCGAGGCTTTCAACTTCTGCAACCAGCCAGTGTAACTTCAATGCAGGACGAGGGCAGTACACTGGTGCCAGGGGTTCCAAACCCCCACCGTCGCAGAAGACTGCTAACCCGGAGGCGAGTTCACCGAGTAGAGGCAGGTCCTGGGGCAAGCTGTCCTTCATTGCAGCCACTTCAAAGTCTGTCCCGGCTCTTCGCCACTGGATGGACCTCTCTGTCTTTGCCGAAGGCACTCCACTAGGGGTAGTGTTTGCAAGGAAGTATTGACGACAGACACATTTGTCACAGGGTGGGGCACAGCCCACAAGGGCAGAGCAGTGAACGGATTCTGGTCCCCACAACTCCCACTTGCTCATATTTATTTTATTTATTTATTTTACCTTTATTTAACCAGGTAGGCAAGTTGAGAACAAGTTCTCATTTACAATTGCGACCTGGCCAAGATAAAGCAAAGCAGTTCGACAGATACAACAACACAGAGTTACACATGGAGTAAAACAAACATACAGTCAATAATAACGTATAAACAAGTCTATATACAATGTGAGCAAATGAGGTGAGAAGGGAGGTAAAGGCAAAAAAGGCCTTGGTGGCAAGGTAAATACAATATAGCAAGTAAAACACTGGAATGGTAGTTTTGCAATGGAAGAATGTGCAAAGTAGAAATAAAAATAATGGGGTGCAAAGGAGCAAAATAAATAAATAAATTAAATACAGTTGGGAAAGAGGTAGTTGATAGGGCTAAATTATAGGTGGGCTATGTACAGGTGCAGTAATCTGTGAGCTGCTCTGACAGTTGGTGCTTAAAGCTAGTGAGGGAGATAAGTGTTTCCAGTTTCAGAGATTTTTGTAGTTCGTTCCAGTCATTGGCAGCAGAGAACTGGAAAGAGAGGCGGCCAAAGAAATAATTGGTTTTGGGGGTGACTAGAGAGATATACCTGCTGGAGCGTGTGCTACAGGTGGGAGATGCTATGGTGACCAGCGAGCTGAGATAAGGGGGGACTTTACCTAGCAGGGTCTTGTAGATGACATGGAGCCAGTGGGTTTGGCGACGAGTATGAAGCGAGGGCCAGCCAACGAGAGCGTACAGGTCGCAATGGTGGGTAGTATATGGGGCTTTGGTGACAAAACGGATTGCACTGTGATAGACTGCATCCAATTTGTTGAGTAGGGTATTGGAGGCTATTTTGTAAATGACATCGCCAAAGTCGAGGATTGGTAGGATGGTCAGTTTTACAAGGGTATGTTTGGCAGCATGAGTGAAGGATGCTTTGTTACGAAATAGGAAGCCAATTCTAGATTTAACTTTGGATTGGAGATGTTTGATATGGGTCTGGAAGGAGAGTTTACAGTCTAACCAGACACCTAAGTATTTGTAGTTGTCCACGTATTCTAAGTCAGAGCCGTCCAGAGTAGTGATGTTGGACAGGCGGGTAGGTGCAGGTGGCGATCGGTTGAAGAGCATGCATTTAGTTTTACTTGTATTTAAGAGCAATTGGAGGCCACGGAAGGAGAGTTGTATGGCATTGAAGCTTGCCTGGAGGGTTGTTAACACAGTGTCCAAAGAAGGGCCGGAAGTATACAGAATGGTGTCGTCTGCGTAGAGGTGGATCAGAGACTCACCAGCAGCAAGAGCGACCTCATTGATGTATACAGAGAAGAGAGTCGGTCCAAGAATTGAACCCTGTGGCACCCCCATAGAGACTGCCAGAGGTCCGGACAACAGACCCTCCGATTTGACACACTGAACTCTATCAGAGAAGTAGTTGGTGAACCAGGTGAGGCAATCATTTGAGAAACCAAGGCTGTTGAGTCTGCCGATGAGGATGAGGTGATTGACAGAGTCGAAAGCCTTGGCCAGATCAATGAATACGGCTGCACAGTAATGTTTCTTATCGATGGCGGTTAAGATATCGTTTAGGACCTTGAGCGTGGCTGAGGTGCACCCATGACCAGCTCTGAAACCAGATTGCATAGCAGAGAAGGTATGGTGAGATTCAAAATGGTCGGTAATCTGTTTGTTGACTTTGCTTTCGAAGACCTTAGAAAGGCATGGTAGGATAGATATAGGTCTGTAGCAGTTTGGGTCAAGAGTGTCCCCCCCTTTGAAGAGGGGGATGACCGCAGCTGCTTTCCAATCTATGGGAATCTCAGACGACACGAAAGAGAGGTTGAACAGGCTAGTAATAGGGGTGGCAACAATTTCGGCAGATAATTTTAGAAAGAAAGGGTCCAGATTGTCTAGCCCGGCTGATTTGTAGGGGTCCAGATTTTGCAGCTCTTTCAGAACATCAGCTGAATGGATTTGGGAGAAGGAGAAATGGGGAAGGCTTGTGCGAGTTGCTGTTGGGGGTGCAGTGCTGTTGACAGGGGTAGGAGTAGCCAGGTGGAAAGCATGGCCAGCAGTAGAAAAATGCTTATTGAAATGTTCAATTATGGTGGATTTATCAGTGGTGACAGTGTTTCCTATCTTCAGTGCAGTGGGCAGCTGGGAGGAGGTGTTCTTATTCTCCATGGACTTTACAGTGTCCCAGAACTTTTTTGAGTTAGTGTTGCAAGAAGCAAATTTCTGCTTGAAAAAGCTAGCCTTGGCTTTTCTAACTGCCTGTGTATAATGGTTTCTAGCTTCCCTGAACAGCTGCATATCACGGGGGCTGTTCGATGCTATTGCAGAACGCCATAGGATGTTTTTGTGTTGGTTAAGGGCAGTCAGGTCTGGGGAGAACCAAGGGCTATATCTGTTCCTGGTTCTAAATTTCTTGAATGGGGCATGTTTATTTAAGATGGTTAGGAAGGCATTTTAAAAAAATATCCAGGCATCCTCTACTGACAGGATGAGGTCAATATCCTTCCAGGATACCCCGGCCAGGTCGTTTAGAAAAGCCTGCTCGCTGAAGTGTTTCAGGGAGCGTTTTACAGTGATGAGAGGAGGTCGTTTGACCGCTGACCCATTACGGATGCAGGCAATGAGGCAGTGATCGCTGAGATCTTGGTTATAAATATAATATATAATATAATATAATAATGACCTCAGGTTGCTTACAGCCCTTCTGGCCCTAAAACATTTTCTGCCTTTCCTTTGGATTTGTCACATCCTGCTCAGGACGGAAAATATGACTGTAGAGGCACACATCAACCGCCAGGGTGGAGCCCGATCTCTGTAGCTGTATGCAGGCTAGTCCACAAGCTCATTCTGTGGAGCAGCACCTCTTCTCTTAACCTGTGACTCATGTTCCAGGTGTTATGAACACAATAGCAGACATGTTGTCCAGAGGGAATCCCATGTACATCCCAAATTGGTGGCCCAAGTGTGGGAGAGATACGGACAAGCTTCTGTAGATTTAATTGCATCATGCGCAGACACACACTGTCCGCTGTTCTTTGCACTAGCTGGCAGTGATACGCCACTAGGGGTGGACACGCTGGCACACCCATGGCCAAGGGTGCAGCTTTATGCGCTTCCTCCCCTGTCTGATCCTTCCCACTCTATCCAGAGTGAAGGATCAGAACGTGTCCCTCATCCTTACAGCCCCTCAATGGCCAGGACAGCTGTGGCTAGCGGAGATTGTTTTGACCAGCCCTAGCAGCTGCTGTTACACAGTGATCTGTTGACCCAAGTGAATGGAAAGATTTTGCGCACTCTTTGGGCCTGGCCCGTGAGAGGATGAATATCAATGCAATAGGCCTAAGGCAAGCGTCCCTTCTGGAAGCTCACTATATGACAATAAGTGGTGTATGTTTGAAAGATGGTACGGTCAGAAACAGTTCATTCCCTTCCAATGCTCTGTTTCAGAGGTACTATGCTTTTTGCAGGACCTTTTGGACAGGGGAAAGCCTTTTCCACCATTAAGAGGTACTGCAGACTCTGCCTGTCAAATAGGCTTCGACAATAATACAGCGGGAAAACACCCCCTGAGTTGACATTTTATGAAAGGTGTGTTGCTTATGCCCAGCGTCCAAGCCGTTAGTCCCATCGTGGGACCTATCTATTGTGCTTGAGGTCATTTCACAGCAGCCGTTTGAACCGCTGGAAAGCGTAGGAATGTGATATCTCTCATTTAAAACTGCATTACTTTTAGCCATTACGTACGCAAAGTGGGTGAGTGAGCTGCACGCACTGTCAGTCCACCACTCATACCTGCTATTTGCCCTAGGGTTATCAAAGGTTACCTTACAACCTAACCCTGGCTTCTAATAGCAAGGGTTTACCACCTCTGGAGGGCTTGAGAGCCCATTCCACCAGAGGCATGGCTGCGTCATGGGCACTATACAAAGGCATCTCTATCCAAGAGATCTGTAATGCGGCATGTTGGGCAATCACTCAAACCTTTTATGAGGTTCTACCGACAATATTAATATAAGTGAAGAATCTCACCACGTTTCCCTTCACATGGACGAAAACAGTTGCTTGATAATGAAGTAGAGGGTGGGACCGTGGAGCCTTATAACATGTTGACCTGTGATTTGGCTCAGTGCCCCACAATTTACTACTTGTTGCTACAGCACCACCTTGCGAGTTGGTCATCTTCTGCTCGTATAGTGTATGTGCAGCCGGCATCCATACGATGAGCAAGTCCTCCGCTTTCTCTCTGTTTGCCCTACGGGTGTGTGTTGCTTGTGTGTTTGCCATTTCACTGGCTGTGCTTGTTTCAGGAAGCGGGGTGCAGGCTGTATTTGCAAACCCACTGTGGCTTGTAGCAAACTTTTAGTAAATTCTTGTCAACAAAAGAGACATGGAAGCCCAGCTAGACTAGCTAAACTAGTTTCAAATTAAGGTTGCTAACGAATGTTTTCAAAGATGCAGGAGCTGTGTTTATTTTTGCTCTCTTCTGGGACAATGTGGACCATCCGGACTTCCAATGTAGCAACTGTTTGCTTGCATAGGACTACAGGGGTGAAGTGGCTCCTCTTAGCAAACAAATAGCAAATTTACACAAGCTACTGGGGAATCCATGTCGGCCTACTTTTTCTTCTACTCCGGTTGCTGGATGCCGCTCTGGCCTGGTGGGAGTGTCGCTGCCGTGTTGTCTCCCAACAGCCGACTGGCCGGTGCTCTGCAGGGATCCCTCCCCAAAGGGGTTTACCCCTTCCCTGGAGAATGGAGTTTGGTAGGATGCTTCTGGATGACTTAGTGGATGTTCCTATTCTTGACCCTACCAACCACCCATGGAGGCACGTCACTCGCCATGGATGTCGAAAGCAGCGGCCTTTTGTCAATAGAGGCCTCCTTGGCTGTGGGAAGCCCGGACCTGATAAAGACTTCAAACAGCTTCGCCGCCCTGGATCTAGAGGTTCCGGGCACTTTCATCCCTGGGGGCTTATGCTTCAATATTGGATCCGGAGATACCTGCACCTTGGTCCCCTGTTCTGTCTCCCTTGCCGGTGGCTTCTACAGTGAATGACGCTTCACTGGTTATGGGAGGCTTGAACTGGGTGCCAAGAGTTCCGAGCATACGAGATACCGCCTCTCACTAGTCCTCAACGGGTCTCCCGACTCATGCGAAGCGTAGGAATGGGTGGATTTCCTCTCATCTCGCTGGCTGTTGTTTTAGGCATCTCTATAGTACAAAACGTCTCGGTTCCTGGACCAAAAACCCTGTGCTACCCCAGACCTCGAGTACAGCATATTACTTGGCTACTCCCTACCGTTCTACATCAGCACACGGAGATTGATGCTGTTGTATTCCATGTTAGATTTAATAACATTAGGAATGGTAGGCTGAAACAGGATTTTGAAGAACTGATTGGATCTCTGATAGACATCAAAAAACATCCTCAGATTTCTAGCCCTCTGCCCTTGCTGGGTCGAGGTAGTGAACGTTTAAGCAGGTTAATAGCACTTCACTACCTACGTGACTACTGCAGCTCCATTGCTGTAACTTTTGTAGACAATTTTGACACCTTTTGGAAGCAGAGGATGCTGTTCAAAGGTATTTACTCCTATTAAATCGCAGCGAAATCATTCCTCCACAGATTCACATTTGATAGGGGTATTGTAAATAGTAATTGTGGGTCTATTAATTTAATTTCCATTGATAGCGCTGTTAGCTCCCGTAAGGGACCCACTGTTGTTAGCTCCACCTACAGTATGCGCATATCAAGCGATCATTTTCATCTGGATTTTCGCAACTAGCTAACCGCAATCCCGGGTGACTACTCCTGGCCAGCGTCTCCATCCCGGAGCAAGCACCAATTAGCCTGAAGATAGCCTGGCTAGGGCTCCTGGGCTACCACCGAAGCCCACTCCTGGGCTACAATATCCAGACCCTTTCTACTGCCGGTACGGGGCACGGAACCCCGCCGATCCTCTACGACTGGAATGCCGACATCCCCTAAGGCGCGACGTGCGCTGATGGCCCATTCTGCTAACCGCGGCCTGCTCGCTACCTAGAGATACCTCCATCGCGACATCCCCCAAAGGCCCTTCTGCTAACTTGCTAGCCCCGGTCTACTAACTGCTAGCTTGCTAGCCCCGGTCTGCTAGCTTGCTTGCCCTGGTCTGCTAACTGCTAGCTTGCTTGCCCCGGTCTGCTAACTGCTAGCTTGCTTGCCCCGGTCTGCTTACTGCTAGCTTGTTAGCCCGGCCTACTAACTGCTAGCCTGTTAGCACCGGACAGCTAATTGTCTGAATCGCCGTGTCCCCAGCCAGCCCAACCAGTCACTGGACACATTTGTTCACTTGGCTACGCATGCCTCTCTCTAATATCAATATGCCTCTTCCATTACTGTCCTGCTTAGTGATTACTGTCATATTTCACTGTAGAGCCTCTAGCATTGCTCAATATGCCTTAATCAACCATGTTGTTCCACCTCCTACGTATGCAATGACATCACCTGGTTTAAACGTATCTAGAGACAATATCGCTCTCATCATTACTCAATGCCTAGGTTTACCTCCAATGTACTCACATCCTACCTTACCTTTGTCTGTACACTATGCCTTGAATCTATGCTATTGTTCCCAGACACCTGCTTCTTTTACTCTCTGTTCCAAACCTGCTAGACGGCCAGTTCGTATAGTCTTTAGCTGTACCCTTATCCTACTTCTCCTCTGGTGATGTAGAGGTTAATCCAGGACCTGCAGTGCCTCGCTCCACTCCCACTCCCCAGGTGCTCTCATTTGTTGACTTCTGTAACCGTAAAAGCCTTGGTTTCATGCATGTTACCATTAGAAGCCTACTCTCTAAGTTTGTTTTACTCACTGCTTTAGCACACTCTGCCAACCCGGATGTCTTAGCTGTGTCTGAATCCTGGCTTAGGAAAACCACCAAAAACTCTGAAATCTCCATCCCTAACTATAACATTTTCCGCCAAGATAGAACTGCCGAAGGGAGCGGTGTTGCAATCTACTGCAAAGATAGCCTGCAGGTCTGTACCCAAACAATTCGAGCTTCTACTTCTAAAAATTGACCTTTCCAGAAACAAGTCTCTCACTGTTGCCGCTTGCTATAGACCACCCTCTGCCCCCATCTGTGCCCTCAACACTATATGTGAACTGACTGCCCCCCATCTATCTTCTGAGCTCGTGCTACTAGGTGACCTAAATTGGGACATGCTTAACACCCCAGCCATCCTACAATCTAAGCTTGATGCCCTCAATCTCACACAAATTATCAATGAACCTACCAGGTACAACCCCAATTCCGTAAACACGGGCACACTCATAGATATCATCCTAACTAACTCCCCCTCCAAATACACCTCTGCTGTTCTCAATCAAGATCTCAGTGATCACTGCCTCATTGCCTGCATCCGTAATGGGTCTGCGACCAAATGACCACACCTAATCACTGTTAAACGCTCCCTAAAACACTTCTGCGAGCAGGCCTTTCTAATCGACCTGGCCGGGGTATCCTGGAATGACTTTGACCTCATCCCGTCAGTAGAGGATGCCTGGTTATTCTTTAAAAGTGCCTTCCTCACCATCTTAAATAAGCATGTCCCGTTCAAAAAATGTAGAACTAGGAATAGATATAGTCCTTGGTTCACTCCAGACCTGTCTGCCCTTGACCAGCACAAAAACATCCTGTGGCGTTCTACATTAGCATCGAATAGCCCACAGGAAAGTTAGGAAAGCTAAGGCCAGCTTTTTCAAACAGAAATTTGCATCCTGTAGCTCTAACTCAAAAAAGTTCTGGGACACTGTAAAGTCCATGGAGAATAAGAGTACCTCCTCCCAGCTGCCCACTGCTCTGAGGCTAGGAAACACTGTTACCACCGATAAACCCACTATAATTGAGAATTTCAATAAGCACTTCTCTATGGCTGGCCATGCTTTCCACATGGCTACCCCTACCCCGGTCAACTGCCCGGCACCCTCCACAGCAACCCGCCAAAGCCCCCACCATTTCTCCTTCACCCAAATCCAGATAGCTGATGTTCTGAAAGAGCTGCAAAATCTGGACCCCTACAAATCAGCCGGGCTAGACAATCTGGACCCTCCCTCGCCTTGGTTTCTCAAATGATTGCCTCGCCTGGTTTACCAACTACTTCTCTGATAGAGTTCAGTGTGTCAAATCGGAGGGCCTGTTGTCCGGACCTCTGACAGTCTCTATGGGGGTGCCACAGGGTTCAATTCTTAGGCGGACTCTCTTCACTGTATACATCAATGATGTCGCTCTTGCTGCTGGTGATTCTCTGATCCACCTAAACGCAGATGAAACCATTCTGTATACTTCTGGCCCCTCTTTGGACACTGTGTTAACTAACCTCCAGATGAGCTTCAATGCCATACAACTCTCCTTCCGTGGCCACCAACTGCTCTTAAATGCAAGTAAAACTAAATGCATGCTATTCAATTGATCACTGCCCTCACCTGCCCGCCCGTCCAGCATCACTACTCTGGACAGCTCTGACTTAGAATACGTGGACAACTACAAATAGCTAGGTGTCTGGTTAGACTGTAAACTCTCCTTCCAGCCTCACATTAAGCATCTCCAATCCAAAATTAAATCTAGAATCGGCTTCCTATTTCGCAACAAAGCATCCTTCACTCATGCTGCCAAACATACCCTTGTAAAACTGATCATCCTACCGATCCTCGACTTCGGCGACGTCATCTATGAAATAGCCTCCAACACCCTACTCAACAAATTGGATGCAGTCTATCACAGTGCCATCCGTTTTGTCACCAAAGCCCCATACACTGCCCACCACTGCGACCTGTACCCTCTCGTTGGTTGGCTCTCGCTTCATACTCGTTGCCAAACCCACTGGCTACAGGTTATCTGCAAGACTCTGCTAGGTAAAGCCCTGCATTATCTCAGCTCACTGGTCACCATAGCAACACCCACTCGTAGCACGGGCTCCAGCAGGTATATCTCACCGGTCACCCCCAAAGCCAATTCCTACTTTGGTCACCTTTCCTTCCAGTTCTCTGCTGCCAATGACTGGAACGAACTGTAAAAATCACTGAAGCTGGAGACTCACATCTCCCTCACTAGCTTTAAGCACCAGCTGTCAGAGGAGCTCTCAAATCACTGCACCTGTACATAGCCCATCTGTAAACAGTCCATCTATCTACTCATCCCCATACTTTATTTATTTATTTATCTTGCTCCTTTGCACCCCAGTATCTCTACTTGCACATTCATCTTCTGTACATCTACCATTCCAGTGTTTAATTGCTATATTGTAATGACTTCGCCTATTTATTGCTTTGACTCCCTTATCTTACCTCATTTGCACTCACTGTAAATAGACTTTTGTTTTCTTTTTTTTCTACTGTATTATTGACTGTATGTTTTGTTTATTCCATGTGTAACTCTGTGTTGTTGTATGTGTCAAATTGCTATGCTTTATCTTGGCCAGGTTGCAGTTGCAAATGAGAACTTGTTCTCAACTAGCCTATCTGGTTAAATAAAGGTGAAATAAAAAATACAAATATATTGCTACATGTGCTCATAAACACAGGGGTATTGTCAATAGTAATCTTGTGCACATTTATATGAATTCTACTATTTGCTCTGCCACTTTGAATCCAATCAGAAAGCCCATTGTGGCTAGCTCATCCAGTTCTATTGACTTGTGTCAACATGGATACTCCTGCTCTTTTCAAATCTCATAGATGGCTTGAACTGTTACATATATACTGAACAAGAATATGAACGCAACATGCAACAAGTTCAATGATTTTACTGAGTTACAGTTCATTTAAGGAAATTGGTCAAGTTAAATACATTTGCTATGCCCTAATCTAAGTATTTAGGGCAGGGGCGCAGCCATGGGTGGGCCTGGGATGGCATAGGCCCACCCACTGGGGAGCCAGGCCCATCAAATCAGAATCAGTTTTTACCCACCAAAGGGCATTATAACAAACAGAAATAGTCCCCAGTTTCATCTGCTTTCCGGGTGGCTGGTCTCAAGCGATCCCGCAGGTAAAGAAGCTGGATGTAGAGATAGTGGACTGGCATGGTTACACATGGTCTGCGGTTGTGAGGCCGGTTGGACATACAGCCAAATTCTCTAAAACAACGTTGGTGTTGGCTAATGGTAGAGACATTAACATTACACTATCTGGCAAAAGCTCTGGTGGACATTCCTGCTGTCAGCATGCCAATTGCACGCTCCCTCAACTTTAGCACCTGTGGCTTTGTGTAGTGTGACAAAAATGCACATTTTAGAGTGGCCTTTTATTGTCCCCAGCGCAAGGTGCACCTGTGTAATGACCATGCTGTTTAATCAGCTTCTTGATATGCCACATCTGTCAGGTGGATGGATTATCTTGGCAATAGTGAAATGCTCACTAACAAGGAAATAAACATATTTGTGCACAAAATTGGAGACAAATAAGCTTTTTGTGTGTATGGAACATTTCTGGCATATTTTATTTCAGCTCATGAAACATGGGACCAACACTTTACATGTTGCATTTATATTTTTGATCAATTTACTGTAAACGTGCGAAGCCTGATGTCTAAACTAGACTTTCTGGATGTCTTGTGCATGACACTAGCCCAGACGTTCTGGAGACCTGGCTGAATAATTTGATTATGGATAAGGTCATTGCCATTGTGGACTATAACATTTTCAGATGTGATAGACAAAAATGAGAGGGAGGGGTAGCTATTTATGTCAAATCTACTCGCTTTGTTGGTTGTAAAAGTGGCCATAAGCCAAAATATGCCAAATATATTTATTACTGCTGTCTATCGCCCCCCCAGCCACTTCTGTGGGGGCTGTTGGTATTATTTCTGATTATTTAAAACCCTTTCTGGTATCTGAACTGGATGTGTTAGGAGATCTATATCTTGATTGGCTTACACATGCCTCAGGTCAGTTTAAGAATATCTGTCTTGAATTCAACTTGACTCAGCTGATAATGAAACCCATTCAGATTAATGTAAAAAACCTAGCAAACTCCTCATCGATTGATTTTATACTGACTAACCGACCCCATTAGTATTTGGCTAGTGGTGTTTTTGCAAGTGATATTAGCGACCATTATTATTAGAGATACCAAATTGAAAACTGACCCTCCTATAATTGTGAAGATAAATATTTAAAAATTCCTTTATGATCTATATTAATATAGATCATGTTAATATTTCTATTTCTGTTCTCTCGGAGGACCTGAGCCCTAGGACCATGCCTCAGGACCACCTGGCATGATGACTGCTTGCTGTCCCCAGTCCACCTGGTCGTGCTGCTGCTCCAGTTTCAACTGTTATGCCTGTGGTTATGGATCCCTGACCTGTTCACCGGACGTGCTACCTTGTCCTGGACCTGCTGTTTTCGACTCTCTCACTCTACCACACCTACTGTCTCTAACTCTGAATGATCGGCTATGAAAAGCCAACTGACATTTACTCCTGAGGTGCTGACCTGTTGCTCCCTCTACAACCACTGTGATTATTATTATTTGCCCCTGCTGGTCATCTATGAACATCTTGGCCATGTACTGTTATAATCTCCACCCGACACAGCCAGAAGAGGACTGGCCATCCCTCAGAGCCTGGTTCCTTTCTAGTTTTTTTCCTAGGTTCCTGCCATTCAAGGGAGTTTTTCCTAGCCACCATGCTTCTACATCTGCATTGCTTGCTGTTTGGGGTTTTAGGCTGGGTTCCTGTATAGCACTTTGTGACATCGGCTGGTGTTAAAAGGGCTTTATAAATAAATTTGATTGGCTTTTTTTTACTAGCTGCATACCAGTACCCTGTTTTGGCACTTTCATTTTTCTCATCCATTTTGACTGGTTTAAAAAATGTAAACTTGTATTTAACTTGGCAAGTCAGTTAAGAACAAATTCTTATTTACAATGACGGCCAACACCAGCCAATTGTGCGCCGCCCTATACTCCCAATCACGGCCAGTTGTGATACAGCCTGGATTCAAACCAGGGTGTCTGTAGTGACACCTCAAGCACTGAGATGCAGTGCCTTCGACCGCTGCACCACTCAGGAGCCCTAAACATGCCCCTTTCAAGCAACTCAGAGTCAAAAACCAAATTAATCCATGGTGCTCTCCTGTTCTCTCAGACCTCCTCTTGGTAAGAAATCAAGCCTGGTGAAGACAAACTGGCTCGTTAGCTGATCAGCAGCTATTTTGGTAATTGAGAAATAGGTGCATTGCCTCGGTTAAACAGGTCAAATCAAAATACTTCCTTAGCTCTATGGCAGACTGTTACTGATCCCTCTAAATTCTGGAAAACAGTTCATTCACTGAAGCGGGGTAATTCCTCTACTGCCCTTTCTAAGCAAGTAGTTTTAGACTCCTGCATCATTACTCAGAAAGTTAAGATTTGTGATGGTTTTAATCAGCATTTTATCTCAGCTAGTGTCTTACTTGAAATAAATGGTGGTCAAACGGGTCTTGGCGAGTTAGTTGACTGTTCTTCCCACATACAGCTTTCAGTTGTCTCGATGGAATCAGTCGACTTGGGAAATGGTAGTCCTGGTTTTTCTTTTTGGCAACTCACAGAAACAGAAGTTATTTCTGCCTGGTTAGCTATTGACACCAAGATGGACCCGTCTTTGCTTAACTATGTAGCACCCCTCATTGCTTGCTCAGTAACACACATTTTTTATTTAATTTTAGTTTTAGGAAATATTCCAAAAGTGTGGAAAGCAGCTTTTGTGCTGCCACTTCATAAAGGCGGGATAGTAATGATCTCGATAATTATCGACCCATTTCCGGGCTCCCTTGTCTTGCAAAAAATCCTAGAATCATTGGTCAACAAACAGCTATGTTATTTTCTACCTGTGAATGGTATTCTTAATGTTAATCAATCCAGATTCAGACCTAAATGTAGTACCACTATGGCTACCATGCTTGTTGTAAATTATATTGCAAATGCCTTAGATGATAGAATGAATTGTGCTACCATGTTTGTAGACTTGTCAAAAGCTTTTGATACTGTAGACCATGCTATTCTGATGAATAAGCTGTCCTCTATAGAGTTGGATACTGATGCTTGCCGATGGTTTCAGAATTATCTCAACGACAGACTTCAGGCCATCAAGGTAGATGTGGTCAAATCTGAGTTTCTTGAGTTACATAAAGAGGTGCCCCAAGGTTTGATACTCGGCCCACTACTGTTTACAATCTATATACTGTAAATAATATTGTTAATGCTTTAATAAAATATATACAGTACCAGTCAAAAGTTGACACACCTACTCATTCCAGGGCTTTTCTTTATTTTTACAATTTACATTGTAAAATAATAGTGAAGACATCAAAACTTTGAAATAACACATATGGAATCATGTAGTAACCAAAAAAGTGTTAAACAAATCAGTAAATGTTTCGTATTTGAGGGTCTTCAAAGTAGCCACCCTTTGCCTTGGCATTATCTCAACCAGCTTCATGAGGTAGTCACCTGGAATGCATTTCAATTAACAGGTGTGCCTTCTTAAAAGTTCAAAGGAATTCAAAGGAATGCCTTTGAGCCAGTCAGTTGTGTTGTGACAAGGTAGGTGTGGTATACAGAAGACAGCTCTATTTGGCAAAAGACCAAGTCCATGTTATGGCAAAAAGAGCTCAAATAAGCAAAGAGAAACAACAGTTCATCATTACTTTAAGACATGAAAGTCAGTCAATGCGGAAATTTTCAAGAACTTGGAAAGTTTCTGTAAGTGCAGTCGCAAAAACCATCAAGCGCTATGATGAAACTGGCTCTCATGTGTCCCTATAGTGAGATACTTCACTCATATTATCAGAGAACCGGGGTTACGCAAATAACCTGACGTTTCTCCCTCTACCCCACCCATAGGATCCTGCTGTGACCTGAGACAGCACGAGTGCAAGCTTCACAACCACGGCCTCAACAACAAGTGCTATGATGACTGTATGTGTGAGGAAGGTGAGTAAGCGACGTAACAGGCCAAAGCCACAGAGCATCAGAGAATTTAAGTGAGAACACAACCAACATAGGACATATAGGGCTCAGTTTCTGATGTCAGTAGCCTGCTTGTCCATCCTCTGACAGCGTTCCTATTAATTTGTCTCAGGGTTCCGTTGCTATGCCAAATTCCACCGGAAGCTTCGTGTGACCAGGCGAAGGGGTCGTTGTGTGGTGCCAGAGTCAGCCAACAGAGACCAGGGGTCCTTCATCACAGTGTGAGGGGTCACAGAGACACACCACACACTGAACATGACCACTCTCTCTGACATAAAAGACAGACAGTGTCTAGTGATAGTTCATTCAGAATTGTCATACTACTCATCTGGTCTCCCTCACTTCAGTGCCACAGAATCACGTACATGTACACATTAGTTCCAAAACAACAACACTGCAGTGTCTGATTAACTGTGTCCTGAACATATGAATGTGTTTTCTGAGAATGGATAGATTGTCAATGGCTTTTCTAATGATTCTGTCACACTACTCTTTAAAGGTAATTATTATGATAAGAAAAAATGTTTGAGTTTCCTTCTATATGTTTTAATATTTGTTTTATTTATACAATACTTACAACAGAACTCTGTGTCTATTGTGTTTTTTCAACCTCATTTTATGTGATTAAATTCTTGTACATTGATGATTGTTGTTCTGAGTTTTCTTGAGTGTTTTCTTCATCTTATGGATGCATACATTTTTTTGTCAAATTTAGTCAAATTTTTTGTCAAATGCCAAGGACCTCATGTTACATCATCCTTCAGGGTTTCACATAATACATGGCCTGTAGATGGCCCATAGCAATGGGAGTTCATGTCCTTTGATCATTTCATGGACAGGCAGGGCAGAGACAGGCTTGTTTAAGATTCTTATCATCATCATCATGCTGCCTCTGTGTTTAGTATGCTTAGTCATTGAGCTCAGGGTCTTACGAAACGTTATAGTCCGTGACACCAGTAAGGATAATTCTTCTCAGTACTCTGTGTGAAGACAGATGTGAAAGTTGGTTCCAAAGAGCCACAGGAGCTCTGAGGTTGAGTCTGTATATGCCCCCCGCTCTGAGTGGGATTCTGTGTGTCAGGGCCCAGCGTTCCCTGGAGGAGAACAGATGCGCACTCTCTCTCTAATCCTCTCACTCTCTCTCACCCCCTCTCTCTTTCTCAAGACTTGCTCTACAGAGTGTAAAGAAAGTTAAATCAATGACATCAAGTGTATATTGTATATTGGTGAGTAAAACAATAGCTCCCACTCCCACCACACGATTGTACCTGTATCAATATTTGATCAGCCAGAGTAGCAATCGTTTTCATCCCAAACAATCGGGACACTGGGAGCACCAGTTTTCTCTCACTGATTCACGGCCTTGGGGGAAAAAAAGTGGTTGTGATGTATTCATTAATAACCTCAGAGAAAGTGCAGTGCTACTGAGTGCACTGCTGGAACTTAAAGAGCAGCCAGTCAAATGATAAATCACTCCCAGCCAGATGGTGGCGGGATACATAGGGAGCGGTGGCATCACTTAGGGACCTGCCTAGACTGTTAAACAGCCTGTAAACAGCAGGAGTGGGGAATTGTTTTTTAACACGGAATGTATGGGAAGATGCTTCAAAGGAGTATTGTTGTGTGTGTGCAGTCTATCACTCTATTGGGAGGTGACAACAAAGAAATGGTCACTTGTTTTCCAATTCTATTAAATTCTGGTGATTGATTTCGCTCCCAAGTGTAAAAATGACAAATTACAACACAAATTAATAGATCCATGTCACACACACCACCACCCTCTCTCTCTCTCTCTCTCCACCCCCCCCTCCAAAGTCCCCTCAAGGATATCCGGCCAATCATAAAAGTGTGGGCTATACATGGCTACATTTGGAAAGCCTTTCACTTCGATCTATGAGATGTGTCTACTAGAATGTACAGTCAATGTATGTTAAAAATCCTGTTTCATTTATACTATTACAAATCACAGTCCTAGCTCACACACTGACTGAGACTTTGATTATAATTGAGTTAATAGTAAAGGTGCACCTGTAGAGATACAGTACATAACAGGGTGACATATATATGATATACTTTACACAGTAAAGTTTCTTATCTGCATCAGAGTTTTGATTTCAAAGGAACATGACAAACTGTCCATTAAGCAACCATTTAAGGTGAGTTACAGAGAGATGTGATACATTAGCAATTCTCTGAAGCATACGCTGTTCTGACAGACAGTATTTTCTTAACACGGGATATATATGTTATTAGACAGATCCCCTCAGTCAGTGAGAGAGGTTTTATGTCTGTCTTAAGAGGAAATGATAAGAGATGTAATATGATTGTCAGCTCATAATGTTAGAGCAGTGGTGTAAAGTACTGAAATAAAAATACTTCAAAGTACTACTTAAGTAGTTTTTGGGGTATCTGTACAGTCGTGGCCAAAAGTTTTGAGAATGACACATATATTAATTTTCACAAAGTCTGCTGCCTCAGTTTGTATGATGGCAATTTGCATATAATCCAGAATGTTATGAAGAGTGATCAGATGAATTGCAATTAATTACAAAGTCCCTCTTTGCCATGCAAATGAACTGAATCCCCCCCAAAACATTTCCACTGCATTTCAGCCCTGCCACAAAAGGACCAGCTGGCATCATGTCAGTGATTCTCTCGTTAACACAGGTGTGAGTGTTGACAAGGACAAGGCTGGAGATCACTCTGTCATGCTGATTGAGTTCGCATAACAGACTGGAAGCTTCAAAAGGAGGGTGGTGCTTGGAATCATTGTTCTTCCTCTGTCAGGCATGGTTACCTGCATGGAAACACGTGCCATCATCATTACTTTGCACAAAACGGGCTTCACAGGCAAGGATTTTGCTGCCAGTAAGATTGCACCCAAATCAACCATTTATCAGATCATCAAGAACTTCAAGGAGAGCGGTTCAATTGTTGTGAAGAAAGCTTCAGGGCACCCAAGAAAGTCCAGCAAGCGCCAGGACCGTCTCCTAAAGTTGATTCAGCTGCGGGATCGGGCACCATCAGTACAGAGCTTGCTCAGGAATGGCAGCAGGCAGGTGTGAGTGCATCTGCACGCACAGTGAGGCGAAGACTTTTGGAGGATGGCCTGGTGTCAAGAAGGGCAGCAAAGAAGCCACTTCTCTCCAGGAAAAACAATAGATATTCTGCAAAAGTTACAGGGATTGGACTGCTGAGGACTGGGGTAAAGTCATTATCTCTGATGAATCCCCTTTCCGATTATTTGGGGTATCCGGAAAAAAGCTTGTCCGGAGAAGACAAGGTGAGTGCTACCATCAGTCCTGTGTCATGCCAACAGTAAAGCATCCTGAGACAATTCATGTGTGGGGTTGCTTCTCAGCCAAGGGAGTGGGCTCACTCACAATTTTGCCTAAGAACACAGCCATGAATAAAGAATGTTACCAACACATCCCCCAAGAGCAACGTCTCCCAACCATCCAGGAACAGTTTGGTGACGAACAATGCCTTTTCCAGCACTTTGCCATAAGGCAAAAGTGATAACTAGGCGGCTCGGGGATAACTAAGCGGCGGGTGGACAAACAAAAACCCACAAATTCTGACAAACTCCAAGCATTGATTATGCAAGAATGGGCTGCTATCAGTCAGGATGTGATTGCAGAGGTCTTGAAAAAGAAGGGTCAACACTGCAAATATTGTAATTTTTACTCCATTTATTTTCCCTCACACCAAAAGTACTCGTTCAATTTTTAACAGTTAGCAGGACAGAAAAATGGTCCAATTCGCGCACTTATCAAGAGAACACGTGGGCATCCCTACTGCCTCTGATCTGGCGGACTCACTAAACACAAAAGCATTATTTGTAAATTATGTCTTTAAAACAAGAAAATGATGCCATCTGCTTTGCTTAATATAAGAAATTTGAAATTATTTATACTTTTACTTTTGATACTTAAGTATATTTTAGCAATTTCATTTACTTTTGATAATTAAGTACACTACTGGTCAAAAGTTTTAGAACACCTACTCATTCAAGGGTTTTTCTTTATTTTTACTATTTTCTACATAGTAGAATACATAGAATAATAGTGAAGACCTCAAAACTATGAAATAACACATATGGAATCATGCAAGTAACCAAAAAATTGTTAAGCGAATCAAAATATATTTTGTATTTGAGATTCTTCAAATAGCCACCCTTTGCCTTGATGACAGATTTGCACACGCTTGGCATTCTCTCAACCAGCTTCACCTGGAATGCTTTTCCAATAGTCTTGAAGGAGTTCTCACATATGCTGAGCACTTGTTGGCTGCTTTTCCTTCCCTCTGCTGCCCGAGTCATCCAAAACCATCTCAATTTGGTTGAGGTTAGGGATTGTGGAGGCCAGATAATCTGATGCAGCACTCCATCACTCTCCTTCTTGGTAAAAATAGCCCTTACACAGCCTGGAGGTGTGTTGGGTCATTGCCCAGTTGAAAAACAAATGATAGTACCATTCAGCGCAAACCAGATGGGATGGCATATCGCTGCAGAGTAATGTGGTAGCCATGCTGGTTAAGTATGCTTTGAATTCTAAATAAATCACAAACAGTGTCACCAGAAAAGCCCCCCCACCCACACCATAACACATCCTCCTTGCATGCTTTACGGTTGGAAATACAGATGCGGAGATCATCCGTTCACCCACACCACATCTCACAAAGACACGGCAGACCAAAGGACAAATTTCCACCGGTCTAATGTCTAATGTCGTGTTTCTTGGACGAAGCAATTCTCTTCTTCTTATTGGTGTCCTTTAGTAGGAGTTTCTTTGCAGCAATTCAACCATGAATCCTGATTCACACAGTCCTCTCTGAACAGTTGATGTTGAGATGTGTCTCTTACTTGAACTCTGTGAAGCATTTATTTGGGCTGCAATTTCTGAGGCTGGTAACTCTAATGAACTTATCCTCTGCAGCAGTGGTAACTCTGGGTCTTCCATTCCTGTGGCAGTCTTCATGAGAGCCAGTTTCATCATAGCACTTGATGGTTTTTGCGACTGCACTTGAAGAAACATGAAGTTGAAGTTCTTGAAATGTTCCATATTGACTGACCTTCATGTCTTAAAGTAATGATGGACTGTTGTTTCTCTTTGCTTATTTGAACTGTTCTTGCCATAATATGGACTTGGTCTTTTACCAAATAGGGCTATCTTCTGTATACCACCCCTACCTTGTCACAACACAAATGATTGGCTCAAACGCATTAAGAAGGAAAGAAATTCCACAAATTAACTTTTAAGAAGGCACACCTGTTAATTGAAATGCATTCCACCTCATGAAGCTGGTTGAGATAATGCCAAGAGTGTGCAAAGCTGTAATCAAGGCAAAGGGTGGCTACTTTGAAGACTCTCAAATACAAAACATTTACTTATTTGTTTAACACTTTTTTGGTTACTACATGATTCCATATGTGTTATTTCATAGTTTTGATGTTTTCACTATTATTCTACAATGTAGAAAATAGTAAAAAAGAAAGAAAAATCCTTGAATGAGTAGGTGTTCTAAAACATTTGACCGGTAGCATTGAGAACTAAATACTTTTAGACTTTTACTTAATAAGTATTTTGATGGCTGACTTTAACTTGAGTAACTTTCTATTACCAGTTAAGTCTATAGGGGCGCTATTTCATTATTGGATAAAAAAACATGCCCGTTTTAAGCGCAATATTTTGTCATGAAAAGATGCTCGACTATGCATAGAATTGACAGCTTTGGAAAGAAAACATTCTAACGTTTCCAGAACTGCAAAGATATTATCTGTGCGTGCCACAGAACTCATTCTACAGGCGAAACCAAGATGAAACGTCAAACAGGAAATGAGCAGAATCTCTGAAGCTCTGTTTTCAAATGTCTCCTTATATGGCTGTGAATGCAGCAGGAACGACCATGTGCTTTCTATCGTTTCATCAAGATGTCTGCAGCATTGTGACGTATTTGTAGGCATATCATCATTATCACGGAGCTATTTCTAATACACAAATAATATTTTTGGAAAAACTGAGCATTTGCTATCTAACTGAGAGTCTCCTCATTGAAAACATCTGAAGTTCTTCAAAGGTAAATTATTTTATTTGAGGCTTCTTGTTGTTGTTGAAATGTTGCCTGCTAGATGCTAACGCTAATGCTAACGCTAAATGCTACGCTAGCTAGCTACTGTTACACAAATGATTGTTTTCCTATGGTTGAGAAGCATATTTTGAAAATCTGAGATGACAGTGTTGTTTACACAAGGCTAAGCTTGAGAGATGGCATATTTATTTCATTTCATTTGCGATTTTCATGAATAGTTAACGTTGCGTTATGGTAATGAGCTTGAGTCTGTATTCACGATACCGGATCCGGGATGGGGAGATTCAGAGAGGTTTTAAGGGATCTGTACTTTTACTCAAGTATCACAGTTGGATACTTTTTCCACCACTGCTGCAGAGGGAAGTGCAAACCCACAGTAGACACATGGGTGGGAGATAGTGGAGAAGAAAATCAGCAGAAATACTTGTCATCCTTCCTGGAACAGCCATCTATAGACTTATTGGACCACAGGATATTCAACTTGTGTATGTGACATGTATGAAAAGTGGCCACCTTAACCAGTTCAACCAGAATGCCTATAATATAGTTTGTGTGTTTGGATGTGAACAGGTTTGCCCACATTCCAATAAATACATGGTCTAATGTTTATGATAATTGATTTACAGAATGGTGACCAAGACCACCAACAGCAGATGCTCACGTGTTTTTTGCAAGTATGAAATAAGGTGAAGAGTGGAGACGGATATTAAGGGTCACGTGAAAGGAGTCAGGCTGTTGTCACATGGGTTGTGTTTCTTTCCCGGTTAGGAGGTATTGAGAAGTTTTGAGTGTGAAGTTTAACAATTATTTATGAAATCCTCAAAAACCGAAGGGGGCCTAACTACATCCGTATTGGCCTGAAATTATGGAAATTCCTGCCATAAACCTCAAGGTAAAGTCGGTTGTTTACATATTTACAATACTCACTGTATTTACGCTGTTCTAAAACGATCTGCACGAGAGTTACGTTGTATCGTCCACAATGTTACAGGAACACAAGCCATGCCGTTATTGTAGAGTACAAAATAGCAACAAGTGTAACAATATTCTCCCTTGTATAATGCGTGACATTTTATTCCTCAGTGTAACTATTCTTTTTTATTTGTTTTACTCTACATCGTTGGGAAAAGCTGGTAAGCAAGCATTTCATGGTGAAGTCTACACCCGTTGTGTTGTGTGCATGTGAAAAATAAAACGTGATTTGGATTTGAAATGGCTGAGTCCCTGGTTATACGTTTCCAATCAATTCAAATTCTTTATTTATTGTGAGTCACTGATCGTTGAATGAAATGTCAGGCAATAATCAAAGTGGAGTTGACTGCAGGCAGACTCCCTTTCACTGAGAATACAACTGTTTTAATATTATGTAATTAAAAACATAATTGTCCCCACAGGCCATAGTACTGGTGCACTGGCTTCTGACCGTCTGGTAAGTGGATGGGTTGGCTCCTCAAGTTTTTAAAACTTTTTCATACATCTGTGGAATTTCTCTTGTTGCCCTCCAACTGAGGAAAGTGGTATTGAGAAGTTTTGAGTGTGAAGTTTAACAATTATTTATGAAATCCTCAAAAACCGAAGGGGGCCTAACTACATCCGTATTGGCCTGAAATTATGGAAATTCCTGCCATAAACCTCAAGGTAAAGTCGGTTGTTTACATATTTACAATACTCACTGTATTTACGCTGTTCTAAAACGATCTGCACGAGAGTTACGTTGTATCGTCCACAATGTTACAGGAACACAAGCCATGCCGTTATTGTAGAGTACAAAATAGCAACAAGTGTAACAATATTCTCCCTTGTATAATGCGTGACATTTTATTCCTCAGTGTAACTATTCTTTTTTATTTGTTTTACTCTACATCGTTGGGAAAAGCTGGTAAGCAAGCATTTCATGGTGAAGTCTACACCCGTTGTGTTGTGTGCATGTGAAAAATAAAACGTGATTTGGATTTGAAATGGCTGAGTCCCTGGTTATACGTTTCCAATCAATTCAAATTCTTTATTTATTGTGAGTCACTGATCGTTGAATGAAATGTCAGGCAATAATCAAAGTGGAGTTGACTGCAGGCAGACTCCCTTTCACTGAGAATACAACTGTTTTAATATTATGTAATTAAAAACATAATTGTCCCCACAGGCCATAGTACTGGTGCACTGGCTTCTGACCGTCTGGTAAGTGGATGGGTTGGCTCCTCAAGTTTTTAAAACT
The DNA here is from genome assembly GCF_045791955.1 of Oncorhynchus clarkii lewisi. Taxonomy (NCBI): domain Eukaryota; kingdom Metazoa; phylum Chordata; class Actinopteri; order Salmoniformes; family Salmonidae; genus Oncorhynchus; species Oncorhynchus clarkii. Next base: position 52,719,000 of record NC_092153.1, on the reverse strand, counting down.
TTTTCATACATCTGTGGAATTTCTCTTGTTGCCCTCCAACTGAGGAAAGTGGTCTACTCTGCATGCTTCACTTGTGTTGTGTTTTCTCAATGGGTGGCTGCACAAACATAATGCCCTGCATGAAAACCTAATATATAGTTAGTCAGTCACACAAGGCTGTCCTTAATTGCAGGCCTACATTGTATGGACCACTTCTCACCTACATGCATTGCCTCCAGTCAATTAAAATTGTCAATCTGGATAATTATATTTAGGCCTACTCTTTTAGAGACAGAGCTAGCAATGAGGAAGCGGCCCTCTTCTGGGGGGGAAGAACTGATTGAATCGACCTGGAATCGGGTGTTGGACTCGGCCCGGGAATCAAAATGAATGACTGCCCAGAATCAACCCAAGTACATTGGGCTGTTTGTCTACCGGAATTCAGCCGACTTTGCCAGCATTTTACCAAAATCCCCCCAGAAGCGGCCCAATGCAATTTGAAATAAATGCATACAACATTACCCCATTTTAGTCATTTTAGATATTACTATTATATATTTTATACATACAAATTTGACCCATCCACAAATAAAAGTAATTTAATAAAAAAAATGACCCCCTTTTCGTCTCATCCAATTGTCTTGTCCCATCGGGGGAGGCGAAGGTCGAGAGCCGACCGTGTCTGCGTGCATGCGCCTGGCAATTGTGCATCGGCTCATGGGTCTCCCGGTCACAGCCGGCACGGGTATCAAACCAGCATCTGTAGTAACGCAGTTTCCACTGCGATGCAGTGTCTTAGACCGCTGTGCCACTCGGCACTGGTGCCACTCGCTACCACTGCGCCACTTTTTAATGCTTATCAATTTGCACAAAGTATCAAAATACTACATAAACAGAACTCTTAAAGAATTTAATTTAAATGTTAATAACATTTTTGGATCACAGAAATACAATGAAATAATGAAATGTTAATTATATAAAGCAGCCCGTGTAATCATCTGCCGGAGAGCAGGCACAATCGGCCCGAGCCCCACGTAATACGTTTGGGCCAGATAACTCACACCGGAATCGGCCTGAGCTCAATCCTCACATCCTAACCATAAGTAATACTGCCGAAGGCAGCCCAAACTTGGGCCACATGATGTCGGCGGAGTGGCCCGACTCTCAGCCGGAATCGGCCCAGATCCACTGTGCTAGCTGGGTAGTGTATACTCAAAACATTTGGAAGGATATGCAAGTGCGTGTGTGTGTGTGTGGTTCCTAGGGGCTGTATGGCCTGGCTGTCCCCCTCTTATGCCTGGGGTAACTTCAGTGTCCTGGCTCTGGGTGTGTGGGCCATCGCTCAGAGGGACTCCATTGATGCTGTACTTATGGTGAATCACTGCCTCTTACTCATGTACAGAGACAACAGCCAACAGTAGAGTCACTCTATCCATTCTATTTCATTGGGCCCTGGACAGAGGAGTCTTATGTGTTAGTTTTGAAGTATATCTACTCCTTGGTGTTGCTGTTCCAGACATGCTATCAATAAGAATCATCCTACCTCATCTGGCTCTAATACATATTCGTCTTGTATTTCCATCTGTGTTTTTCTTCCAGTTTCTGATTGGTATTGCAGTGACGATACTGACAGACATCATCCATTTTGGGATCTACTACCTGCTGCCTGAGGGTCTATCTGAGAGGAACCGGGACACATTCCGCTTCAGTGCGGGCATGGCAATCCTGGGCCTGCTACTCAAGCCTGTCTCCTGCTTCATCATCTACCAAATGTACAGAGAGCGTGGAGGAGATTACAACTTCAACTTTGGTGAGTATGACTTGGTGTGAGTAGAGGCAGCAAGTGTGAACCATTAGCTTACAGTAAAGCTAGTTACTGTAGCTTCAAGTGTTAAAAATAAGGTTTGGAGGTTTGTACAACTAGTCTCACACAAAGGATTAACCCTGAACTGATCTCGACAAAGTCCGAAGCAGGGTGTGATGCATGTGCTTCAGTCAGATACCATCCTAGTGCCAAGGTGTTGTAGAGAGGAAATAACTTTCTCAAGGCTGTGCTCTTGCCTGGGTTGTTTCATGTCGTTGGCCATGAGAGAATTGTAGAGCACAGGCAGATTAAACCAGAGTCAAGCTAATTGAGTTACAGAGACAGTCACAAGACAAATGCACATGATACACCTACTAACTAGTGGACCAGTTAGAGAAGAGCTATGCCTTTGTAGCTTGGTTACATAATATAATTGATCAGCAAAATAATCCGATCTCAATTCAAACAAATACAGTATAAAATTAAATATAATTAGACAGTTGTATCAATAATGGCAGTGGCAGAAATCAACCAGCTCCCTTATCAACTCCCATTATGGTGGTCTGAGTCGCTCTGAGATTTTAGCACAACATAAGTCTTGGGTGTTTTTGTAGATGATTCTCACTCCTCACTGGAACAGAAATGTAGTTTAAGTTGTCCCGTAGACCAGTAAGACACGATTTGTTGGCTCTGTTTGTTTTTGATGCTCTCTGATTGCTTGACTTTGGGGGGTCTCTGGGTTCAAGGTGGCCTCCTGCTGTGCTACACACCAAAGCAACAAGGTGTGTGTCTATTAAAACATTTAACGCTGATACGTGTAAGTGCAGTATATCAGTGGAGGCTCCTCAGAGGACGATCCTCAGTGAATGTCCACAAAAGTAATGAAACATTAAAGTTAGCCTTTTTAGGTAAAACTATACTAAGTATATGTACATCTCACCAGATAATGGATTAAAATGCACTGTTTTGGAATGAAGGTCTACAGTAGCCTCAACAGCATTCTCTGGGGTAGCGCCATGGTGTAGCCAGAGGACAGCTAGTTTTTGTCCTCTGGGTACATTGACGTCAATACAAAACCTAGGAGGCTTATGGTTCTCAACCCCTTCCATAGACTTGCACTGTAATTATGATGACTTCCAGAGGACGTCCTACAACCTAATCAGAGCTCTTGCAGCATGAACTGAAGAGTTGTCCACGCAATCAAAGGATCAGATAACGAATCTAGTACTGAAAACATAGCTAGCTAGCACTGCAGTGCATAAAATGTGTTGAGTAGTTGACTCAGAGAGAGCGAAGCATAATCGTTGAACATTTTTGGACAAATACATTTAAAAAAAATAATTTTCAAAAATGAAGAAGCAAGAGAAAAGGCGAGCTAGTTTTTATATATATATATATATATATAGTTTTTCACTTAGCTAGCGAATGCTGCTAGCTAGTTTAGCCTACTCAAACACTTGGTTCAAACGGCGAGGGATGCTATGCTAGCTGTTTGGCTAAGGCTATCCAACACTGGAACTCTTTCAAGTCAAGGTAAGCTTTTGGTTTTATTCAATTATTGCCACGGGCCTGCCTGTGTAACTAATAAACTTCTTACTGTACACTGTATTGCATGATTGTAGCGTGTTTACAAATGTGTTAGTTCTAGTAGCTACGCTACATGAACAAAAGTATGTGGACACCTGCTCTTCGAACATCTCATTCCAAAATCATGGGCATTAATATGGAGTTGGTCCCCTTTTGCTGTGATAACAGCCTCCACTCTTCTGGGAAGGCTTTCCACTAGATGTTGGAACATTGCTGCAGGGGCTTCCATTCAGCCACGAGCATTAGTACGTTCGGGCACTTATGTTGGGCGATTAGGCCTGGCTCGCACTCGGCGTTCCAATTCATCCCAAAGATGTTCGATGGGGTTGAGATCAGGGCTCTGTGCAGCAGGCCAGTCAAGTTCTTCCACACAATCTCGACAAACCATTTCTGCATGGACCTCGCTTTGTACATTGGCCATTGTCATGCTGAAACAGGAAATGGCCTTCCCCAAACTGTTGCCACAAAGTTGGAAGCACAGAATCATTGACAATGTCAATTGTATGCTGTAGCGTTAAGAATTCCCTTCACTGGAACTAAGGTGCCTAGCTTGAACAATGAAAAACAGCCCCAGACCATTATTCCTCCTCCACCAAACTTTACAGTTGGCACTGTGCATTTGGGCAGGTAGCGTTCTCCGGGCATCCGCTAAACTCCGCTTCGTCCATCGGACTGCCAGGTGGTGAAGCGTGATTCATTACTCCAGAGAACGTGTTTTCACTGCTCCAGAGTCCAATGAATGCGAGCCTTACACCACTCCAGCCCGACACGTGTCTATCTTAGGTTTTTGTGCGGCTGCTCGGCCATGGAAACTCATTTCATGAAGCTCCCGACTAATAGTTATTCTGCTGACGTTGCTTCCAGAGGCAGTTTGGAACTCGTGAGTGTTGCAACCGAGGACAGACCATTTTTACACACTACGGGCTTCAGCACTCTGCTGTCCTGTTCTGTGAGCTTGTGTGGCCTACCACTTCGCAGCTGAGACGTTGTTGCTACTAGACATTTCCACTTCACAATAACAGCACTTATAGTTGACCAGGGCAGAAATGTGTTGAACTGACTTGTTGGAAAGGTGGCATCCTATGATGGTGCCACATTGAAAGTCACTGAGCTCTTCAGTAAGGCCATTCTACTGCCAATGTTTGTCTATTGATATTGCATGGCTGTGTGCTTGATTTTGTACACCTGTCCGCAACTGGTGTGTCAGCTAGATGCAGACAAGAGTGTGCAAGGGGGTATTGAATGTGTCAGTGTCTGTCACCTTGATTACTACATTTCTCTCAACCTACATTGTAAACTTTTATTCATAGGCCAGGTTGTAGCAACCTCAAGCAACAATTTGAGTATCATGTGCCTATCGATGTTGCATTGAGCTGGATGAATGGAATATGAATGACGGTCATCCGATATGCTGTAATAGAAATAAGGCCATGCTCATGAAAAAAATATTGTCATCCCTAATCTTAAATGGCACCGACTGCAACTGCAGTACAAGAGGTAGAGTTACAGTGCATTCGGAAAGTATTCCGACCCCTTGACCTTTTCCACATTTCGTTATGTTAAATTGTTTTTTTTTCTTCCTCAATCTACACACAATACACCATAATGACAAAGCAAAAACAGTTCAAAAAGAAATTAGCACTCCTGCATTGTCTTGGCTGCATGCTTAGGGTCCTTGTCCTATTTTGAAGGTGAACCTTCGCCCCAGTCTGAAAACCTGCTCCAGAGCACTCAGGACTTCATTAAAGATCTCTGTACTTTGCTCCGTTAATCTTTCCTGCGATCTCCCAGTCCCTGACTCTGGAAACACATCCCCACAGTATGGTGCTGCCACCAACATGCTTCACCGTAATAATGATGGCAGGTTTCCTCCAGACGTGACGCTTTGTATTTAGGCCAAAGAGTTCAATTTTGATTTCATCCGACCAGAGAATTGTGTTTCTCGTGGTCTGAGAGTCTTTGGAGTTTGCTAAAAAAGCACCTAATCGGGCTGTCATGTACCTTTTACTGAGGAGTGGCTTCTGTCTGGCCACTCTACCATAAAGTCCTGATTGGTGGAGTGCTGCAGAGATGGTTGTCTTTCTGGAAGGATCTCCCATCTCCACAGAGGAACTCTGGAGCTCTGTCAGTGACAATTTGGGTTCTTGGCCACCTCCCTGACCAAGGCCCTTCTCCCCTGATTGCTCAGTTTGGCTGGGCGGCCAGCTCTAGGAAGAGTCTTGGTGGTTCCAAACTATTTCCATTTAAGAATGATGGAGGCCACTGTGTTCTTTGGGACTTTCAATGTTGAAGTGTGTGTGTATATATATATATATATATATATATATATATATATATATATATATATATATATATATATAATATATATATATAAGGCACAGATCTGGGGGAGGGTTATTTATTTATTTATATATATATATATAAATAAATAAATAAATAACCCTCCCCCAGATCTGTGCCTTGAGACAATCCTTTCTCGGGGCTCTATGGACAATTCCTTCGACGTCATGTCTTGGTTTATGCTCTGACATGCACTGTCGACTGTGGGACAGGTGTGTGTGTGTTTGTGCCTTTTTTTCAAATCTTGTCCAATCAATTGAGAAACATCTCAAAGATGATCAAAGGTTCTGAATACTTATGTAAATAAGGTATTTCTAAACCTGCTTTCGCTATTTCATTATGGGGTATGGTTTAGATTGATTAGGGAAAACAAATATTTTTATCAATTTTAGAATAAGGATGTAACAATGTGGAGAAAGTCAAGGGGTCTGAATACTTTCCGAATGCACTGTACAGTACCAGAAGTTACTATACCGAACAAATTATAAATACAACAATCTCAGATTTTGCTGAGATACAGTTCATATAAGGAAGTCAGTCAATTAAAATAAATAAATTAGGCCCTAATCTATGGATTTCACATGACTGGTCAGGTGTGTAGCCATATACGGGCCTTTGAGGGCATAGGCCCACCCACTGGGGAGCCAGGCCCAGCCAATCAGAATGAGTTTTTCCATACAAAAGGGCTTTATTACAGACAAACTCCTCAGCACCCCCCTCCCCCCAGCAGGTGAAGAAGCCGGACATCGGTGCAGCTTTATGGTAGAGAAACAGCTCTGGTGAACCTTCCTGCAGTCAGCATGCCAATTGCACACTCCCTCAACTTGAGCATCTGTGTCATTGTGTCATTTTGATGTGGCCTTTTATTGTCCCCAGCACAAGGTTTCTTAATCTGTCAGGTGGGTGGATTATCTTGGGAAAAGAGAAATGCTCACTAACAGGGATGTAAACAAATTTGAGCGAAATATGCTTTTTGTGCATTTGGAAGCTCATGGAACATGGGACCAACACTTTACATGTTGCATTTATATTTTGTTTCACTGTAGTATTTTGATTGGCAATCGTAAGTTTTAGCTCTCACATTACTTTGCCCTTTGATATTACTGAGAAGAAACTAGACTGTATAATTTCTTTTTACCAGTGTTTCTATAAGCATTCATGTGCAAAATGTCTTAATGTACATGAGAACAGAGGAAGTACTTAGTATTTTTAGTATTGCATCAGTCTTAATGTACATGAGAACAGAGGAAGTACTTAGTATTTTTAGTATTGCATCAGTCTTAATGTACATGAGAACAGAGGAAGTACTTAGTATTTTTAGTATTGTATTAGGATCCCCATTAGCTGTTGCAAAAGCAGCAGCTACTCTTCCTGGGGTCCACATGAAACATAATACAGAACATCATTAGATAAGAACAGCTCAAGGACAGAACTACATACATTTTTTTAAAGGCACACTTAGCCTACATATCAGTGCATACACAAACTATCTAGGTCGAATAGGGGAGAGGTGTTGTGCCGCAAGGTGTTGCTTTATCTGTTATTAAACCAGGTTTGCTGTTTATTTGAGATGGAAGTTCCATGCAATAAGGGATTTATATAATACTGTATACTTGAATTTGTTCTGGATTTGGGGACTATAAGAAGACCCCTGTTGGCATTTCTGGTGGGATAAGTGTGTGTCAGAGCTGTGTAAGTTGACTATGCAAACAATTTGGCATTTTCAACACATTAATGTTTCTCATAAAAAGAAGTGACGAAGTCACTCTCCTCAACTCTTAGCCAAGAGACTGGCATGAATAGTAATTTATATCAGCCCTCTGATTACAAGAAGAGCAAGACGTGCTGCTCTGTTCTGGGCCAGCTGCAGCTTAACTAGATCTTTCCTTGCAGCACTGGACCACACAACTGGACAATAATCAAGATTATACTGAACTAGAGCCTGCAGAACTTGCTTTTTGGAGTGTGGTGTAAAAAAAGCAGAGCATATCTTGATTACGGCTAGAAATCTCCCCATCTTTACAACCATTGAATCAATATGTTTTGACCATGGCTTTACCTTACATTGTGAACTGTCAAGTAATTTGGTCTCCTCAACTTGTTCAACAGCCACACAATTCATTACCCAATTCAGCTGAGGTCTGGAGCTTAGGGAATGATTTGAACGAAATACAGTGCTCTTAGTTTTAGAGATGTTCAGGACCAGTTTATTGCTAGCCATCATTCCAAAACAGACTGCAACTCTTTAAGGGTTTCAGTGACTTCATTAGCTGTGGTTGCTGATGCCTATATGGTTGAATCATCAGCATACATGGACACACACGCTTTGTTTAATGCCAGTGGCAGGTCATTGGTAAAAATAGAAAAGAGTAGAGGGCCTGGAAAGCTGCCCTGCGATACAACACACTTCACATGTTTGACATTAGAGAAGCTTTCATTAAAGAGAACCCTTTGAGTTATATTAGATTGCCATATCATGTATTCAGAGCTTAGGTTGAAAAGCTGTAGCACTTAAGTTTTTTCAATAACTGGTTATGATCAATGATATCAAAGGCTGCACAGAAATCTAACAGTACAGCTCCCACAATCTTATCAATTTCTTTCAACCAATCATCAGTCATTTGTGTCAGTACAGTACATGTTGAGTGCCCTTCTCTACAAGCATGCTGAAAGTCTTTTGTTAATTTGTTTACAGAAAAATAGCATTGTATTTGGTCAAACACCATTTTTTTTCAAACAGTTTGCTAAGAGCTGGCAGCAAGCTTAGAGGTCTTCTGTGTCGTGTCTTTGGCTATGCCGGATTTAGTGATATGACATTCTATTCTATAAAATAATTTTCCCGTATTTAATATTACCTGATTGAGCTAATCATGTAAATGTAATTAACGAGAGTCGGGGCACCACAAAATAATATAGAGCTGTTATCTTCTGAATAAACTCTTAAAGACCTAGTAACATTTTACATCAATAGCAGTCAATATTAATCGTCATCTTAATTCAGTCTCATCTGAAAGTTGTACATTCTTGGTTATCTGCACGAACCCTGGCTAACAAGTTGAATCAGCAATATAAAATTTTGTTTTATTTATTTACCAAATACCTAACTAATCACACAGAATTACACATACACATAATTAAATCATAGCTTGATTACAAATGACGTCATAAAGGAAAACGTCCCTGGCGGGCGGAACAGATATGACAGCTTGTTACACAAAAGAAAAGGGGCTGGGTTTGAGTGAAAGAGCGGGAAGTCTGAGGAACAAAGGGCGAAGCTGTGCTATCGTAAATACAGTATCTTATGCATTCTAAATTACCGCCCATTTGGAAAAGGAAAATGCAATAAATATTTACTCTGAGCTGCGCTTCGGTAGGTTGGTGGTAGATGGAAGGCTGTGTTGTCCAACCGAGTCCTTTGTCCTTTGAAGAATGTCTCTGGTTGTCAATTGGATACGTTGTAGTAACGTCGTTGTGTGATAGACGGGATACCCTGTCTGTTCCTTCCTAACCATCGTTTGCATCTGCTGTTGCTAACTCAACGGCTAGGAGGTATCACTTCTGTAGTGAATAAGAGTTCAAAGTTCATACCATTCGCAACCAAAGCTTATGCTGATGTTGGCTTGGTTCTGTAGTTATTATCTGAACCATTCTGACATCGGACCGTCGTCCCCACATCCTTGGAACAGGAGGTTATATTGTCGTCAAGGCTTTATATAGGAAGGGAGAGGAGGGCGTGTTTGAAAAGTTTTATAGCCCATGTCCCCTCACAGGGGTGGGCCACTGATTGAGCAGTGCCCTAACCTGATAACCCAAATCTCTCATTTTAGAAGCTAAAATCACATTTCAGAAGCTAAAATCACATTTCATCCTATCACAAATAATTTCATATTCAAACATTTAAATTGAACAACAATTCCATGTGAATCCGATAACTCTGATGTGTAGACCTTCCACTGTAGAGTTTGTCATCTTATCATTGATGAGAATGTCTCAGATGACAACGAACTGACATCATATTCATTAAGTACCACCGCATATGTTCAATTGGTCGGATTACCAGAATATAGTTCATTTCCCCCCACCTTCTGATGTTCCCAGAATCTCTATGTTAACCAAGGGGTTTGTAAAAGTAACCTCCGTAGGGTAGATAGAGGAAAAAGGGGGGAAGAGGTCTTTACGACTGTCATAAACCTACCCCCAGGCCAACTTCATGACATCTGTTAGAACTAGTAACGGCTGCTTTACCATTCTTGGGTAGCGGAATAACTGACTTTCCTCTAGGCTCAGATTAAATATGATAGATAGGTGTGACTATAGAGTCAGCTACCATCCTCAGTAGCTTTCCATCTAAGTTGTCAATGCCAGGAGGTTTGTCATTATTGATTGATAATACTTTTTCCACCTAAAACTTGCACGGCCTTTCTTTCATTATTAGTTTTTTTAATGCATGAATATAATTGCTCACTGTTCGTTGTGGGCATTTCCTGCTTAAGTTTGCCCGCTTTGCCAATGAAAAAATAAAAAAATAACATAATTGTTTTCTGTTGAATAAGCCATCTGATTTGTTGAAAGATGGAGTTGAATTTGTCTTTCCACCCATAATTTCATTAAGTTTTTTCACATCATTCTTTGTCATTGGTCTTGGCTTCATAATAAAGTTTAGTCACAATTTCTCAATTTGCAGTAAGCCAGTCAGATGTGCAGCCAGACTTATTAGCCACTCTTTTTGCCCCATCTTTTTCAACCATACAGTTTTTCAATTCCTCATCAATCCATGGAGCCTTAACAGTTCTAACAGTCAGTTTCTTAACTTCTTAATGTCTATACGCTTGCGTCCCACCTGGCCAAAAGCCAAGAAAATGCAGCGCGGCAAAAACATGCCTTACCTTTGAGCTTCTTTTGTTGCCACTCGAATATGTCCCATAAACATCACAATTGGTCCTTCTGTTCGATTCATTCCGTCCATATATATCCAAAATGTCCATTTATTTGGCACGTTTGAGCCAGAAAAAAATAGCTTCCAATTTGCGCAACGTCACTACAAAATATCTCAAAAGTTGCCTGCAAACTTTGCCAAACTTTACTTTTGTAATACAACTTTAGGTATTTTTAAACGTTAATAATCGATCAAATTGAAGACTGGTCTGTGTTCAATACAGGAAGACAACAAACCAACGCTACTTTTCAAGTCCAGCGCACTCTTAACAGTGTTACCCAGTTCCTAGATGGCCGTACTTCTTCATTGCACAAAGGAATAACCTCAACCAAATTCCAAAGACTGGTGACATCCAGTGGTAGGAACTGAAAACAAGTGCCTAAGAAATATCGTTTCCCAATGAGAACTCACTGAACAGACAGAGACCTAAAAAAGAAATCTGAACGGTTAGTCCTCTGGGTTTTGCCTGCTACATAAGTTATGTTATACTCACAGACATGATTCAAACAGTTGTAGAAACTTCAGTGTTTTCTATCCAAATCTAATAATAATATGCATATCTTATATTCTTGGCACGAGTAGCAGGAAGTTGAAATTGGGCACGCTATTTATCCAAAAGTGATAATGCTGCCCCCCATACCTTTGGAAGTTAACAGGTGCATGTTTATTAATAATTGGAAGAAGCAATTTCATCAAGTGCAGCATTTGGATGCTCCTCATTAATCACATCAGACCAACATTTTTTTTTTACATACATACATCAACATAAGTCACAGCAAAATCTTTTGTATGATCTCTTATAGACTATTTTAGGCCCAGCTGTTGGAACTTTGGTTTTCCTGGATATAGCCACTATATTGTGATCACTGCATCCAATGGGTACGGATATAGCTTTAGAATTACACCTTTTTAAGGTAGTTATTCCACTTTCATCAAGAATATTAAGTCGGCACAAACCCCTGTAAAATCCTATTTATTTTATTTCTTACATTTTTCGCTCTGCATTTTTGAAAAGGGCCCGTAAGTAAGCATTTCACTGTTAGTCTGCATCTGTTTATGAAGCATGTGACAAATAACATGGAATTTGATATGATGTTTGTCCATTTTCATCATCCCATCCCAAACATCTCATGGTCATTTCCTTTTCACTTATCTCACTGCTTGTGATTTAAGTGTTGTCTGTAGCTTTCTGTCTGTGAGTGGAAACTCCTCGTCTGTTTGGTGTCTTTATGTTCTGACCCGGTTTGTGTTTTGTCTCCCCTGTGCTGCTGCCCTCTGACCCCTCAGACTTAGAGACCTCAGTGGACAGTCGCTGCACCACGGATAGTGCTGACATATGGACTATATTGTTTTAGTAGCTACTATCTTGTCTCATCGCTACAACTCCCGTACGGGCTCGGGAGAGACAAAGGTCATGCGTCCTCCGATACACAACCCAACCAAGCCGCACTGCTTCTTAACACAGCACGCATCCAACCCGGAAGCCAGCCGCACCAATGTGTCGGAGGAAACACCGTGCACCTGGCAACCTTGGTTAGCGCGCACTGCGCCCGGCCCGCCACAGGAGTCGCTGAGACAAGGACATCCCTTCCGGCCAAGCCCTCCCTAACCCTTACTGATGCTAGGTCAATTGTGCGTTGCCCCACGGACCTCCCGGTCGCGGCCGGTTACGACAGAGCCTGGGCTCGAACACAGAATCTCTGATGGCACAGATGGCGCACAGCTGGTGCTGCAGTACAGCACCCTTAACGCCTGACAGTGCTTTTTTTTGGCTACCGCTACATCCTTTTTCATCATGCCTTTCCTTCCATCTTCCACTCCATCCTCTCCTCCCCTCACACAAAGTAAAGGAAACCGCTGGGCTGAAGAGCTGCAGGCCCACCTCACTTTTCTATTTTCTGACAGTCCACTCCTTTACATGACTGCAGAATCTATAGTTCAGTGTTCTGTACTCATGTCTTTCCATCCATATTCCTCTGCCAATCACACATCATATCTAAATGTCCCTCCTTCCTATCTAAATACTGAAACTGTCATAACTGCTCCCTAAACTCTATGACAATTATTTTTACATATTCTTGCTTGATGTTTGTTTTATGTGTTTGTAAGACAAAATAGTAGCAAGACAGTTGTGGACTGCGCCTGCATTTATCAAAACAGCTAAGAATAAGTTGAACATTTTAGGTCATAAACAGATGATTGGAGATTTTAACACAACTTTGAGTACATTGTCTCTGTGTCCAGATTGAAGGATGTTAGGTAGTTTCATGAGCCAATGCTGACTAGTGTTAGCGCAATGACTGGGAGTCTATGGATATCTACTACCATGCTAATTAATTCATGCAGAACATTTTTTAAGTTGTATTTTTAAGAAATTATATTTAAGTAAAAATTACCAACTTTGTTTTGCCTCAGTGTTTTTGTTCTCTGGTTTTCATATCCATATTGTGAAAGCCAAGGTTGGCTCTTATATTAGAATTGATTGCTTTACGTTGAAGCTCTGATCAAGGTTCTAGGCAGCCGTTGGTATTCTGTCTGAGTGACCATCCAGGATGGGGGACTGTTCAATATGCACTAGTGCTTCATCATGAGGGAATTCTGCAACCTGTTGTGGTAGGGTTATCCCCACACGTTTGTTTGAGATGTGGTGTTTGTAGGGCTCATATACAGGGTTTTCAGTGTAAACACTTCCTGAGCAGTCCAAAACATTCAGTCCATTATCTCCTGGGTGATGTCCTATTCCATTTGTTTTCCTTCATTGACTGTGGCTCATCTGAGCACAGAGACACGATACCATTTTGTGTGAGTCCTTCAGATTGATCTCATTCAATGTAATTCATCAAATGTAATTTGCCATTTTCTGAAGGAACATTTAACCTCCTCAAAATGGAAGTTGATGTTTTCGCTTTTTATGTTAAATCTGTAATAGAACATTTGACCGTTTTTATTTGAGGCTCAAAGAGTGCATTCAATTAAGCATAATTTGATTGACCATATCCAGAAATGTGTCCTACCGGCTGATCAATATGTAGCCAGAACTTGAGAAGCCCTGAGTTCAAATTATCAACATTTTTAAGTGATTTTTATTTAAACCTTATTTAACCAGGAAGGGCTCATTGAGATTTGAAATATATTTTTCAAGAGCGTCCTGGCCAAAATAGGGAGCACCAAGTCATCTAGTTTAAAATTGTTTTGTAAGGCGTTCCAAGCCGATGGCGCAGAGTACATAAAAGCCCTTTTACCAAATTCAGTTCGGACATTTGAAACAGTTAGCAGGATTAAGTCCTATGAATGAAGAGCGTACCCACAACATTTCGAAACAATAAAAATGCCCGAATACAATGGTAGTAAACCCAAAATGACTTTTGTAAATAAAAGTATACCAGTGACTGAGCCTACGAGTGACTAGAGGAGGCCAGCCAACCCTGGTATTTAAAATGCAGTGGTCCGTAAGAGTTTTGCGGTTTAAAATAAATCTCAATGCGCCATGGTAATGGGTGTCAATTGATCTCAAACACTAAGTGGAAGCATTCTTATATAAAATATCCCCAGAGGCATAAATTTAGCCTCCTAGCTTCAAAAGAAAAGCAGGCCTTATTCCTAAAATAAAATCTCAGCTTCAATTTTTTTGTAAGTTGTTGAATATGCAGTTTAAAAGTGAAACTGTCATCAATTAAAATTCTAAGATATTTTTAAAGGTTTAGACTAATATCATTGCCCTAAGTAGTAATAGGTGAAAGGTATAGGTCCCTTTCTTGCTTTAGAAAACACCATTAGTTTAGTCAGTATTGAGGATAAGCATCAATTGACACAAGGTATGTTGAACAGTATAAAAAGCAGTTTGCAAGTTCTGGAAAGCTTTTGTGAGAGACGAGGCACAACCATAAATAACAGTATTATAAGTTGTACTTTTGTCTAAATTATGTATATAAATAGTGAATAAGAGGGGACGAAGTGCACATCATTACTAACAGATATGAGCCCATCAAATTGAGTGCACTATCAGACAGATGGTTAGCAAACCATGCAACTGCATGCTCTGAAAGACCTACACTCAACAATCTCTTTCTCAGTATAGCATGATCAACTGTATCAAAAGCCTTACATCAATAAAAAGTGAGAGACTGCTGTTTTTTTGCAGGGGCTTCAGTGATATCATGTAAAACCTTCATGGCTGCTGTAATTGTGCTATGCGTCTTCCTGAAGCCCGATTTTGTACATTGATAAGTATATAATAACTCTTAGCTGTTCACTCAAGGGTTTCAAGTATTTTCACCAGTGATAACAACTTTGAGATTGGCCTATAATTATTTCAAATAGTTAGATCTCCCCCTTTTAAAAGTGATAGGACAAATGCTGATTTCCAGATCTTTGGAATTCCATTACATTCCAGGGTTAGATTGAACATATATTTAAGTGGTTCAGCTATGAAGTCAGCTGAAAGATTTAAAAGGCAGGGATCAAGAAGATCAGGACCTGCAGGCTTTCTCTGATCTATGGATTTCAGGGCTTTGTGTACCCCCTGCACTGAGAATGGCAAAAAGCTAAAAGTTTGACCAGCCCTCGCTGGTTCATCCACACAGGGTTGTACAAAGGACACTGAATCAAAAAGCCTACCAGATGATACAAAGAGCTCACTGAAACAATTCAGTATTTCAATTTTGTAATATAGAGCAACAAAGTCCTTCAATACACATGACGGTAATTCATTAACATTACTGTTTCCAGACATAGACTTAATAGCCTTCCAAAACTTTCTAGTGTCATTCAGGTTATCATTGGTAACGGACATAAATATTCAGACTTGGCCTCCCTGAGAAGAAAATAACACTTGTTTCGTAACTGCCTAAAAAGAAGCCAATCAGCATCAGAACATGATTTCCTTGCTTTAGCCCAGGCAAGATTACATTTGTGAATAATACAAGACAGCTCAGAAGAAAACCATGGATTATCCCACCCTTTAACTCTGAACCTGCTGAATGGGACATGTTTGTTTACTATTTGGAGAAAAACATCATGAAAGAATTTCCAGGCAGCTTCCACATCAGGAATAAGCTCAATCTTGTTCCAGTCAAAATAAAACAAATCATGAAAGAAAGCCTGCTCATTAAAACTCTTCAAATTTCTCTTACGAATAAAGCGTGGGTTTGTCTTAGGAACATTAGTATTTCTAACAGCAACAACAGCACAATGGTCACTTAAATCAAAAAACATCAACCGCAGAATATTTGTGGAACATTTGTCAATCTCAAGTCAATCAGGGTAAATTTCTCTGGACATTTGAGATTTGGGCGAGTTAATGAACTGGTTAAGATTCATATAATTACAAAACATTTTTAAATTATCAGACACCGACTTTAACCAACACCAACCAGTTGAGATCACCAATCAAGATCATTTCACTGTAAAGAAGTTTAGACATAAGGTGCATCAGAGAAGAAAATGCATCACAGAGAGCAGAGGGGGGTCTATAACAGCCAATCACAGTTAGAGAGACCCTTTGAAACCTCAATATTCAAAGCAAGAAATTCCAACTGTTTGCAAATAGTTTGACTTTGCCACACTTACAAGGAATTTAGTATTTTACATATATAGCCACACCCCCACCTTTCTTAACTCTATTAGTGCTATACACATTGTAACCATTTATACACATATCCTTATAAAGAAGACTTGCTGAGCCAGGTTTCAGAAAATACAATTACATCAGCATCAGTTGATTTAGCCCAAATCCCAACCCCATCCATTTTTAACAGGCTGTGTACATTTAAATGAAAAATACCAAAACCAGATCTAGATTTTAAAATCAGAGGGGGGTTGGAGACATTGCATATCAGGGCCAGGGTTAGGTTGCACGTTACCTTACATTAACAAAAGAAGAATAACTAGGCACCTCTGTTTAATAACCTTGCACGGCTTCTCTTTTTTAAGACACCTACTGCAAGCAAATTCTACAAGTGAGTTTCCAGACAATACAAAACAGTCATTTATAAACATTAGACTTTGGTAGTGACACAAGTTCGTACTGTTCACATCATGCCACAAATGCATCGGCACTTGGACGAGTGGATGGAGTGAAAAAGAGCGAGTTCCCACAGACAAAATGTCTAATGGACGGGAGAGCACATTGTCAGATGTACTCACCCAGCGACAATGTTCGTTTTCTCCGGAGTTCAGTAAAGTCAATGCACAAAGCAATACCACAAAAATTGTCATTTTCTCTGAGAGATGTAAGAAATGGAGGCCAAGGAAAGGTAAGGGGAGAGAGGGACAGTGTGTATGTATGAGTCTGTATGTGAGTGTGTGTGTGTGAGTAGATTGGGTGTGGGGGTCGATTTGAGAAAACGGGTTGGGGATTGTTGAGCTGCCTCTAACAGCCAGGCGGGGAGTGATGAGGAGCAGCTTGGACGAGACACTGTGGAGGGAAAGCTGAGGGAAGAACTCAGGCCAGCCAGATATAGGGTCACTTTGGTAAACTTCAAGAAAAGAAGTGCAAATAGCGAGGGGGGGGGGGGGGGGGGGGGGTGTATCTGAGTTGAGGGAGACCCGCAATCTTTACACCAGCAAAACAAAATAGTTTGCACTACACAACAAGGAAATTGTGGATTTACTCAACCATAAATGAATAGGTTATTAGTATGTTAAAATCTACCAGTCACAGACAAACGACTTGACATGCTGCCATCCTGGATTTGGCGTGATAGTATGTCACCGTGATATGAATGTCAGTGAAGTGAAACAGGTTTCTTTGATATAATGTACTGTACCAGTAACTTTATTTTCAAGACCTTTTGTCTAATCTCTGTACAGCAGGCTTCCCCAGTGTAACACGAAACAGAGATGCTTACCAGTCCATTGACCAGCAGGACCAGACAACCAGCCAACCCCTTCAACCAGGCCAGGGACACCAAGGCTGGAGCAACAAACTCCTACTGAGAGCCAGCACAGCACTCACTTTATTCTCTTGGAAATGCATGTTTTCATGAAGGAATCCATGTTTTTGTTAAATTGTGTTTTTTCAAAGCCAATTCAGTCTTCCTTTCATATGGGTATCTGTGAACTGTAAGAGTCCTTTGTATATTATTCTGTGCTTCATTCAATTCCTTACCAATAATGTCCTGATCTAAATACATACTGTCGTGGTAAAATATGACATGTACAGTATGCTTGATGCTCAGGGTAATGTCACATACACTGGCATATGGAGAGAACTTGAAATACCTCAGTCACTGCATAACAGTAAAATGAGAGCTGTGATTACATTTGAGATGTAATGGTACGAAATCACTAACCACGTTTCCATCCACAGTTTTTATGTGAGGAAAGTCCTACGGAAACAAAGTTTCATGACATTTTTCTAAAGAACAACAGATAATGTGCTCTTTCTACACTAGCTAGGTTTCCATCCAATTGGCGACAGATTTTCTTGCGAGTATTCCAAAATCCGCATAAAGAAAATCTGTGCATTTTCCCACCAGTGGTGTTCCCACCAAATGGACTTTGGTGGAAAATAAAAATCAGTGAGTGATGACATAGTGTATGGAGGTACATTTGTCCAAAACTTCAATTTCATTTTGCTATCAACCACGCTCCATTTTGGCTAGACTGCCCCCTTTGCTTGCAGTGCTTCTTAAAAAAAAATTAAAAAATGTTTAAAAACTTTTCTTGCACTTTTGACCCCACAGCTGTGGGTGGGCTTTAGTGAGAGGTGTGGATGATGCTTCTCCATTGGTCAGACATTTTTTTGAGTGTCAGTTTGGCTACAACCAACTGTTCAGCCTTTCTTTCCAACACAAACGAAGTCATTGCGTACACTTATGAAGGACTGTGTGATGATCTCAGGTAAGCAGCACTAGGTCTTCTTCCGTCCAACTTCTACATAGCTAGTAGTTAGCTCCTACGATTGTGTCGGT
The DNA here is from genome assembly GCF_045791955.1 of Oncorhynchus clarkii lewisi. Lineage (NCBI taxonomy): Eukaryota > Metazoa > Chordata > Actinopteri > Salmoniformes > Salmonidae > Oncorhynchus > Oncorhynchus clarkii. The sequence goes on along the minus strand of NC_092153.1, from coordinate 52,700,441 downwards.
TCATAACATTAAGGTGTTTCCACAACCATTTCTCACTTAAATCAATTTACTGACAAAAAGATCCCACCATGTAGAAAGAACAAATGATCTGTCGACATTTATCAAATTGTACTGAAACTTCCTGCTTCCTTCACAGCTGTCGTGATTTGTTTTATATGGTATGACTATGTGCATAACTGGATGGAAAAGTTATGGTGGGATCTTTTTGTGTGTAAAATTAATTCTGCGAGAAATGGCTGCTGAAACGACTTTATGGTCAAATATTTATATAGGCCTAATAACCATCATATTGAAGTAAACTTGGAGTCAGGTGATGATTTGGTATGCAAAACTGTTGTAGTCAGTATGTGTCAGAGTAGGATTATGTTGCATTGACAGGCAAGGCTCAGGCCGGTACTCTACACAGACCGGTGCACCATAACCAATCAGCTGCAGTAAGCCTATATGCAAATAGACCATTGCCATATATGGATCAGTGCCATTCACTATGAACTGGACTGTTTTTACAGAATGAGCTTGTCTTGAGATCAAACTGAGAGCTACATGTAGCACAGTGTACGCGTTCGTTCATATCCTTTGCTAGTGAGTTATTAGCCCAGTCAAATATCATTTGTAGTCAGCAATGGGGGAGTGATTGCTTCCTACAAGAGCACAAAATGTGTGCACTTCTAGACATCTTTGAAAAAGAGAGTCCGGTAAATAGCTTTTTTTAGTCTTAAAAGGGCAGTGTTGTATTTTGAGACAGGCTTGAATAAGCTAAGTTGCCAATAGGCAGAAGGTAGCATAATTTGTCTGATTCTCTTATATGGGAATAATGGTGCATTTTATTTTGTTAAGTAATTTCTTACATCAAGCAACACAACTAAATGTAAGTCACTTTTCTGAAAGACAAGTAGATAGACAGGTTAATGTCAAGCCCTTCATGTTTTTTCTCTCAAATTATTTAAACTGTAGGCCTACATTGAACACCATACTTTGATTGCTACTGTAGGCTGAATGATAGAACAGCTATTTCCATGTTAGCATGTCATGGGATGCATTTACTCCCTTGTTTTTTATGGTTGGCCACTCTGGAAGGCCTACATTTTCATCAAATAGCCACAGTAGCCTACTTGAACACTGTTTTAACTGTAACTTAAAGCTGGGTACAGCCTCAGTGTTCACAGTAAACGAGTGCCAGAGGTTCCACAGAATTCTCACAATGTTCAAGTTTGCACTCAGCAGACCTGAAATTTGCTCAGTGATGAAAAACCTTAGAGGTAACATTGGTCGTAACCCTGAAAGATGGACATGACATGTTTCCAACAGTATTATTGTCAGTGTTTGGATTAACCAGTGCCCTGGTTTTGTGTTATTTTACTAAACCTTATGTTACTGTAAGCTATCCATAAGCTATTCTCAGCACCACCATCTCCTCGATGTTTCTAGTTTTACTTCCCCATCTGACTGTACATGACGCACACAGCAGCTTTCAGGAAGGACTTAAATAATTTGATCTATTTGTTGTGAAACTGAACATAACCCTCTCAGGGTAGTTCCTGTTTCAGGATTAGGAGTGTCACGAGAAGGTCAACATGCGAGTCATTTGTTTTGCAATGGTACTGTGACATCCTTTCACTGTGAGTGTAATTTTTGAAATCAGACTTGTATCTCTGTCTGAACACACAGTATGAGATGCTTCCCACTGGGCAAAGATGTCAATTCAATGTCTTTTCCATGTTGGTTCAACGAACTTTCATTGAAATGACGTGGAAACAACGTTGACTCAACCAGTGTTTGTGCCCAGTGGATTGGTGCCTTCCATACCGTCTGGGTTAAAGCTATAATCTGCAGTTGAAACAATAGCAAAGCGCCACCCTGCCTCTGATTTGGTAAAAAGCTGAGGGACCAAGCTTTAATTTCCTGACTGATGTCTTCAGATGTTGCTTCAAAATATCCACAATTTTTCTTCCTCATGATGCCATCTATTTTGTGAAGTGCACCAGTCCCTCCTGCATCAAAGCACCCCAGAACATGATGCTGCCACCCCTGGTGCTTCACGGTTGGGATGGTGTTCTTCGGCTTGCAAGCTTCACCCTTTTTCCTGGTCATTTATGGCCAAACAGTTCTATTTTTGTTTCATCAGACCAGAGGACATTTCTCCAAATGGACAATGACCCCAAGCATACTTCCAAAGTTGTGGCAAAATGGCTTAAGGACAACAAAGTCAAGGTATTGGAGTAGCCATCACAAAGTCCTGACCTCAATCCCATAGAGAATTTGTGGGCAGAACTGAAAAAGCGTGCGCGAGCAAGGAGGCCTACAAACCTGACTCAGTTACACCAGCTCTGTCAGGAGGAATGGGCCAAAATTCCCCCAACTTATTGTGGGAAGCTTGTGGAAGGCTACCCAAAACATTTGACCCAAGTTAAACAATTTAAAGGCAATGCTACCAAATACTAATTGAGTGTATGTAAACTTCTGACCCACTGGGAATGTGATGAAAGAAATAAAAGCTGAAATAAATAATTGTCTTTCATATGTAAATGCACTTAAGCCTTTGTCAAAGAACACAACTCTTAGTCTTACACATAAATTCCCTCACAGTCATTGTATGTCCCAGCAGTGTTGAGTTGTTCTCTTGATCAAACAAACTCTTTATTGATCTGAGTTATCAGCCACATTGATTTGAGTAACATGGGTGAATACCAAACATTCACCACCTTGAAATTCTACAAGTTAATAAAAACATGACACCTAACATATCATTTACATTGTTCATGGAGTGTTTAATTGAATTATCCAGGGTAGACAGAATTGCATGCAAAATGTACTTTAAAAAAGTATTGCTTAGCTCCTTGCAAATGCTAGACCCCTTGCACTTGTCTAGGAAAACACTAGACAATTAAACAATTTTGTAGCTCAAACAATGGATGTTTTACACTTGCCTCTATATAAGACATAGCCAGAACAGCACAGATCACGGTTTCTTTCACAGTGCACAACACAACATGCATGTATATTAGAACCCAGTTGAACTCTTCTTGAACATTTTATAGTGCAGTATGAAGTCATTTTCATTAAGGTACCCCCCCCCCCCCCCCCAAAAACAGGCAGTACCATCTCCCTAATGATGTTCCTACCATGCTCCTTCCTTTTAATTTCTCCCTCTCCCCCTCTATTTCTTCTTCACTTCTCTTTGTTTCTGTCTCTCTCCTCTCAGACATGTCTCTGTTAACCTTGGCCCTGATATTCCCTGTCAGGGTTGCTTGCTCCACAGCCTCACCACTGCTTTGATTTATTAGAATAGACTGGACAGGACACAGGTCTACATTGGTTTACAGCCCTGCCCTTTTCACACTCAACTGTATTTATCTTGAAGGTATTATATGTTATACATTGTGAAAGTAGATTTGAACAGAAAATCTAAGGAATCTAAGAAGAATTCAGGATTTGGCTATTAGGGGAGAAATCACTCTGGTATGCAGTTCTTCTCCTGACACTTGTGTGGAGTGCCGCACCAGTGCACTTTTCACATGGGAGAAGAGAAACAGCATGTGACTTAAAATTGGCCTGTGATCATCACACATCAGTAGTGTTGCTTGATAGTCTACCACCTCTCCTGTATGAACCCGATGTAGTTGGAGTGATAATCTATGCCTCCTGGAATTGAAAGTACCTGGTACCCGCTGTGTGCTAACCCTTGTATGGTTCATTGTCATCAGGTTGGCTAAGGCTGCACAAGCCTTATTTTTGTTCATGTAGCTTCCACTGCATCTCTGAGGAAGAAGTGCCTCTATAGGAATTATATGATTGCTCCTCGTCTCTGAAATACCCATATCACACCACATGCTGGCTTCAGTGTTGAGTGCCTTTCTCCTTCCTCTCTCTCTCCCTTTCTTTATTTTCTCTCTCCCCCTGTGAGAGCATCTGGGAGAGGTCTTAATTAACGAGTAACTGATCTGTTAATGATTCATTCCTGCTGAGCTCCTAACGAGAACGGAGGCTGGAGGAGAAGGAAGGGGAAGAGGAGGTGGAGTAGAGCAGGGGCTGTCAGCCCCAACCAGCTGATGATTAATACAGGGACTGCTGGGCTTTGTCTCCTGAGTCCTGCATGGTGTGCTACTGGGTTGACACATCCTCTGACACACACACCTGTGATCCCTCCCAGTCAAGGACACAGTGACTGCATTTGTTCTGAGCAATAAAAAAAGCTGTGTTTGTCAGGTCTGTCATTGCGTTAGCAACGATCCTCCAGAGGTTTTCTGTGAGTGAATTCCGAAGCCATAAGAGTATGGATTTTTAGCATTGTAAGAAATGCCTCATCAGTATTGGACTGATCACCAAATTCAAAATGGCATCCAATGGTGAAGGATTTTTCAGGGATTTGGGTTTTATTGTTATATTACATGGAACAAGACCGTGCGCATACATAAGTGGAACAGGCAATTTCTCCTTTGTTTGTTTTAGCATTACTTTGGAATTTTGCAAGGATTCTGTGTAAAAGAAGAAGGAATGACAGTAAGGCTGTTCCCTTTAGAACATTTCTCACTTTGCACACCTTGTCAGCCTCCCATACAAGACATACAGTATTTACCACTATGCGAGGTCATTGATAGGAAGGGTCAACAGTTCCCTGTTTTCTCCTTCTTCCTTCCATACTGCGACACTCAAAGGCAGATAGAAGTGTAAGGGATGTGAAATGGCTAGCTAGTTAGCGGTGGTGCGCGCTAATAGCGTTTCAATCGGTGACGTCACTTGCTCGGACACCTTGAAGTAGTTGTTCCCCTTGCTCTGCAAGGGCCACGGCTTTTGTGGAGCGATGGGTAACGATGCTTCGTGGGTGTCAGTTGTTGATGTGTGCAGAGGGCCCCTGGTTCGAGCCCGGGTATGGGCGAGGGGACGGACTAAAGTTGTACTGTTACAGAAGGAAATCAAGAAAAGGCCACGGTTCCAGTGTATTATCTAGAGCTGTACCAGACTGAGCAACATTAATGTAAGCTCTCGGGATCAGGCGGCTTTGAGAGGCTACCACACTGCTACTGTACATTGTCTTTATCTTGTCTCCACAGGAGTGTGATTACATTTTACATTTGCATTTTAGTAATTTAGCAGACACTTATCTAGAGCGATTTACAGTTAGTGCATTCATCTTAAAGTAGCAAGGTGAGACAACCCCCCTCCCCTCTGTTTTTATACTGCTGCTACTTCCTGTTTATTATCTATGTGTAGTCACTTTACAAATGACCTAGACTGTTTATACCTGGTTCTAACAGGCAGTCTTTGACCTGATCTTGAACACATTCTAATTGTGCCCACATTTTTATACAAGTGTAGTCGATTAAAGGACGCATTGTGATCTTGTCTGTTTACACTTAAAATATCAGGTCAAGATCAGGGCGAATGACGCATGTTAACGGCGGGAGCTGGAAAAAGACCTATCACTCCAGCTGGTGTGTGTGTGTGTGTGTGTGTGACCCATACTGTGTGTGTAACTGCCCTAGTTTCAGTGGATCCAGTGGGTGTGTGGTTCTCCTGTGTGGACTGGTCAGTGTGTTCTTGTCACTCTGTTCCATCAGCATCTGAGCTCCCTGTTGTAGCCGTGAAGACCGAGGACAGTGTGACCTTCAGAGAGACAGGGATCAGATTAGAAACCCTAGGCTGAGAGACAGCCTTCAATTATACAGCTGAGAGACAGGGAATAGTGAAGGAAATTGACTTGCATTGACATTGTCAGTGAGCCTGTGTGTTAGTTTGTGCGTGCGCACGTGTGCGTATGTGAAGAGGTTCGGTTGGTGCTAGTGAGATGTGTTTTTTCCTTGAGGATCCACAATCCCATGGGACTACTCTCTTGCCCTCTGACATTTTTCTATGGCTGCCCCAGCACCTGTCACCGTGGTGATAAGGGGATCAACATTGATTCCAATTACTGTTCAACACCTGGCTGGGATCAGTCACAGGTCATCAATATCCTCTATAGTGGACAGGGGATGAAACAAGGTTTAGATGTTCAATGAGATGATATACGACCACGGGGAGGCAGTGGATGGCCAGAGCAGTTGCAAACTCAGTCTTTACTCTGCTGTCACAAATGTGTTTTTAATGAGTGTGCACCCCTGACTCCTCTGCAGAGGAGAGACAGCCCTGTTCTGTAGGTTCAGCCTGACCTGAATATTTTCTGAGAAGCAGCGGGGCTGAACAGACCTAAAATCACATACTGTAACGTAAATAACCTTCACCCTCTGCTCTACATCATCCATCTGTATGTAGGCCTGGTTTTCCTGCATAGAGGTCATTCCTGCTTCTATCGACAATACAAAGGGGATATTAATTACTGGTGAAGCAACGACTTTCTTATAATATGGGAATACGTTTTTGTATGGACTTATATGTCTTCAACAGACAAACAAAAAAAGAAACATACAAAGAAAATGGGAAAGAACAAATAAGGAATAGTATTTACACCAGATAAATATTTATAGATAACTGACACAATAATGAAAACACTTAATGAGGGATTCAAAGTATATTGACAGCAGATACTTCCACATACAGTGCCTTCGGAAAGTATTCAGACCCCTTGGCGTTTTCAAAATTTTGTTAGGTAACAGCCTTATTCTAAAATAGATTTTTTTAAATCCTCATCAATCTGCACACATTACCCCATAATGAATGAGCAAAAACAGTTTCAGAAAAGTTTGCTAATTTATTAAATAATAAAAAACACATCACATTTACATAAGTATTCAGTACCTTTGGCAGCAATTACAGCCTAGAGTCTTCTTGGGTATGACACTACAGGCTTGGAACACCTGTATTTGGGGAGTTTCTCCCATTCTTTTCTGCAGATCCTCTCAAGCTCTGTCAGATTGGATGGGGAGCATTGCTGCACAGCTATTTTCAGGTCTCTCCAGAGATGTTCGATCGGGCTCAAGTCCGGGGTCTGGCTGGGCCCCTCACGGACATTCGGAGACTTGTCCCGAAACCACTCCTGCGTTGTCTTGGCTGTGTGCTCCAGACGAGATGCTTGGCATTCAGGCCAAAGAGTTCAAGCTTGGTTTCATCAGACCAGAGAATCTTGTTTCTCAAGGTCTGAGAGTCTTTAGGTGCCTTTTGGAAAACTCCAAGTGGGCTGTCATGTGCCTTTACTGAGAAGTGACTTCTGTCTGGCCACTCTACCATAAAGTCCTGATTGGTGGAGTGCTGCAGAGATGGTTGTCCTTCTGGAAGGTTCTCCCATCCCAACAGAGGAACTCTAGAGCTCTGTCAGAGTGACCATTGGGTTCTTGGTCACCTCCCTGACCAAGGCCCTTTTCCCCCGATTGCTCAGTTTGTCCGGGCGGCCAGCTCTAGGACGAGTCTTGCTGGTTTCCAAACTTTTTCCATTTAAGAATAATGGAGGCCACTGTGTTCTTGGGGACCTTCAGTGCCGCAGAAATGTTTTTGTACCCTTCCCCAGATCTGTGCCTCGACACAATCCTGTCTCAGAGCTCTATGTGCAATTCCTTCAACCTCATGGTTTGGTTTTTGCTCTGACATGCACGGTCAACTGTGGGACCTTATATAGACAGGTGTGTGCCTTTCCAAATCGTCTCCAATCAATTTAAATGAACACACAGGTGGACTCCAATGAAGTTGTAGAAATATCTCAAGGATGATCAATGGAAACAGGATGCACCTGAGCTCAATTTTGAGACTCATAGCAAGGGGTCTGAATACTTATCTAAATAAGGTATTTCTGTTTTTTATACATTTGCAAACATTTCTAAAAAACAGTTTTTCGCATTTGTCATTATGGGGTATTACGGCTACCATGGCTATGCCCCCATAGGATGACAATTCCTCCATCCACAGGGCACGAGTGGTCACTGAATGGTTTGATGAGGATGACAACGATGTAAACCATATGCCATGGCCGTCTCAGTCACCAGCTCTCAACCTAATTGAACACATGGGAGATTCTGGAGCAGCGCCTGACGCAACATTTTTGCAATTGCTTCCCTCACATAAACTCGGCTTCACCAATTTGCTGCATATTCTTGGGTAATTTAAGGAAACCACACTGACAATACTCACCCAGTTTCTCCATGATTAATGCACAAGTTGATGTGCATCATTACATTTGACTGTTGTATTTACTGAGGTCACACCAGCACTATCTATGACCTGAGGATGAGGACCAACAAGCCATACATCACCAGATACATTCCACTATGTACTGTATATAACTAGTGATCATATGATACAAATACAACCGTTGGTTTTAGAACCATACAATCAAACGAATAGCCCTTTCAGGACAACACAGCATAACAACATATGACCATTTTAGAAATATCAACTGAGGAAGCACTCTCCCTCTGTATGTTATTGCAGGTCTAAAACCATGCATTGTTGATTGAGACATGGTAGTCACAGTCACTTCCTCAGCATAAAACTCCAGATCCTCCATCCATTCAGTCCATAATGAGGTGTTCTACTGGTCCATCAGATTGATCTTTTCACATTGACAAGTGAGATTGGAGGGGATTCACCGCCCTCTCAGTGAGTCCATTGACCCCAGTTTGTTAGTCATTGAGTCCAGTGAGTGTCAGTGGAGTCCTCTGAGACCTGTTTGTCTAAGGACTCACCTCTGAGCTGATGACAACACCTCACTGCCAAGAAATGTCACCATGAAATGTCAGGAGCGACTATCTGAACAGAGGAGAATGTCACATGCTGTCCCTGTCCTGTTGTGTTGAGCTGGAGGCCACACAAGAAACAGGGGGGAGGGGAAAGTGTAACATTCTGCTTTATAATGGCATCTCATTGTAATTGGCTGTCTGCCTTCCTGGCCAATGGTAGTCATTGGTCTTGACGGAAGCCTCTTCAGACTGTATGATAAGGGAGCGGTTGTCCATGTTCTTTTCCCAGTCACTGTCAGTGGGACAGGTGTGGTCTTCACTGCCAAGGAAAACAAAGAGAGGGTACATAGCTCGGATAGTGCATTCAACACCTTCATGATTATATCTGTCCCAGTTTCCGGTCATTATTTATATTATCTGTAGTATACAGACTAACCACAGTTATGTGTTGCGAGGTACCTGTGTTGTGCGTCCATGGCCATAGAGGTGTCCTCATAGATTTTCAGCATGGTTTCTGTGCGGTCATCATGAAGCTCTTTGGGCTCCTGAAATCTGGTTTGACCAGTATTTTACTTAATTATATATTTGACATAGAATTTCTGTATTTTGTATCGATGGAGTTGTAGCTTGTAAGGGAACCGTATATCATAATTACCTTGGTTCTAGGCGCTCTTTAACCTTGGCGATAGACAGGATGTATGGTCCAATCTGTCGGGCGATGGTGGTCAGGTACAAGTTCTCCTGCTTCAGCTGCTGCAGGTCGTGGAGCTGTGCTAGAATGTGGTCGAACACAAATGCCATGTCAAAGTACAGAACAAAGCACATGCATCACATCCAAAGATGGGATTAGATCATGATGCATGTTACCAAGTCCAAATGTACATACAGTACATACAACAGATTGATGTTTAGTTAATGGGTAAACCTTACCTTCATAGATCTCCTGCTCATTAGTGACCCTCTGAAAGGTCTCCTCCCAAATCTAAAAGGGAAATATGGTTTACTTCCTTTAATAAGGGCAAATCATTCACAAGGCCAAGTCATTCATGTGCACAAAACATAGGATATATTAAAGGATCTATAAGCTGCTTGACCTCCTAATCATATTGCTGCTGTTCGATATGGGGCCTGTGGATGTACCTCTTCAAACAGAGCCCTCATGGTCTCCACAGAGGAGTACTGGGAGGAGATCTGTCCGTCGATGTGCAGGGAGCGGTCCAGGATCTCCCCCATGGTGTCTGTGTTGATGAGGGAGTGGTGTTTGGTCAGGTCCCTGTGTAGCTCCTGTACCTGGTCCTTCATGTTCTGGATCTCAGTCTGGAGGGTCTGGGTCAAACACACAGATGAATGTATGCACGCACGCACGCACCAACACTGTCACAGACACCCTATCACAAGTGAAGTGGCCAAGTCACTCTACCCATAGTTGTTGTCATTGTGGTCATGTCACTCACCCTGTAACTGTTCTCATAGTTGCGGCAGTGCTCAGTGAAGGGTGTGTCGCCCCCCTCTGCCAGGAGGACCTTGGTGCAGATGTAGCGGTGGGAGGTAGACTTTCTCCCCGCGGCCGAGCCCAGGGGCATGTCACTGAGGGACGGGGAGCGGCACGACATGGAGAAGGGGGAATGGAGCCTGAGGGAGGGGAGATAAAACCACAGGGCATCATTCATCGGAAAGCCTCGTCCTAAGTAACAGTTATTTATTTAAGGCTCTAAATATATATATATCAGAGAGTACGTTTTACAGCCTATCTATCCCATTTTATATAAATATACTGTCCCTCATGTTCAATATTATATTCAGGTGTTCTCACTGCTAATGTTCCAGAGAGAGTGATTCATAGTTGAAGCGTGCACCTCAAAACCATAACTCAACACAGGCTATTCCGATAATGGCATTCTGAAGACCATGTTTACAACTAACAATGTAAAACATTTGCTTGCCCGAGTTCCAGTTCAGAAAATTACTTTGCTATAACATTTTGAACAATAGAACCATTGCTTCATATACTGTATTTGCAACAAATGGAAATGATAAATATTGTAGACTGTACTTGAGTCGCTTTTGAGACCCGGCTGAACTGGAAACATAAAATTCTCCCTGTGAGCTTTAAGACAAAGAGACAACCAGGACAGACAGACAGACGGGCCCTGACCTGGCTTTCCCTCACTCCTTACCACCACCACTACCACTGGAGTAATAGATATCTATTCATGTAATACTGTAGACCACTTTAACAGACTTTCCTAACACTTAATATTACAATTTTAACCAAATATTTGTCATAGTTTACAATTGTCCACGAATGAGGGAGGGCTATGTATCATACCAATGAAACACGGAATAAACTCTGGAATATATAACAGGTGGAAATATCATTAGCCAGTTGGTAAAGACAGGTATTCTATAATTACGGAAAAGTTTATCAGCACACAACTGGGGAAGACATGTAGCTTACCTGGGCCCTGGAATGCTTTCAGTCCTGATTTCTTGCTTGGCACATGCCCTGATACAGCAGTAGAACTATCCCGAGAGTGAGTCTCTGATTGTTTGCTGTGAATGTCTCTTTCTCACCCTGCCATACGCATTTAGTCCTCTGAGCATCCACTTGCTGCCCCCACCACTGATACCAATTTAAGACATTGGCAAAAGCAGTGACATCAATGGCATGGAACAAATTGGCCCCGCCACTCCTGTGTGCCTAGCTACCAGATGAATCCTGGAGAGTTCTGTGAAATTCTGATAAAAATAGTGCCAGCCTGCTCAGTGCCGTCCCCACCCACTTTGTATCCTACATGGAGGGGGCACTGGTTGGGAGGGAGGACTGTCAGTATGTTGGGGGTTTGGGAAAAGGGGTAGTTACAGACCTGTGAACAGTTGGGAGTGATTGATGTGGAAAATTGGTCAGGGAGCATGCGTCCCTTGTGTCTACATGGACAGGGACAGAGTCTGCATCTGAATGAGTTTGTGAGAACAAATGGCTCCATTTTGAAAACAAATGAATCTCTATGTCTGTGTCAAATACCTACAACTATAGCTTACACCAACTAGGAACCAAGGCTCTGGAAGGGGATATTTTGATTCTGTTAAAACTCTGGTAACAGCTAAGCCCAGTGTAAGCTCAGTCCTTGAATTTGGGTCCAGTCATCCTCACTGTATCTTATACTTCAGCCAAATACATTGACACCCCAGTATGTGTGTGTATTGAGAGACATACTGTCATGTGTGTCAAGGTTTGCTTGGGATCCAGACTGTGTTGTGATATCCAGACAGACACAGAGCCTTGCTGGAAAAAGCTGTTTCCTGGAACCCTGGCTTTGCGCTGGTCACTCTGGCCCAGCCCACTGTTATCACCCGTATTTCTGGCACGGAAAGGACGGGACTAGCGCCCGCTATAACAGGAAGACCTCCACCAAAAAGGTGAGTTACGTAGCCTAAGCATGTCTGTGCCCAGAGCTTACAGGCAGACAGGATAAGTGACATAGTGGGGCTCATAATGGAGTCTCCTTCCCTCTCTCTGTGGTTATCACCATCTGCCAGTTGTGCTTCCAAGAATTGTTTATATTATATCTCATTTTTCAAGGAGATCATCTCATATTTTATATGTGCAAACATTTGGGTCCAGAGATTTGGTCTCATTAAAAAGCCCCACTTGTACACTGAAAGACAGAGATTAGGGAAGAATATTTTGCACAAGAGTTAAAGGCCAAGGAGACTCACAGGGCTGCAATACTAGTTGCTCCGGTAATGGAGGCTGGGCGGCGCTGTCCCAGCAGCAGGAGGGGCTCCAGACAGCGAGCAAACTCAACCCTGTAGCCTGTGTTAATCTGAGGGGAGAGAGAGATCATCTGGGTCAGAGCTTGTTAGCACCTTTCTTTGAAGGAAGAGAACACATTTACTGTGTGTATAGTATTAAATGCAAATTTTACATGACACCCTTACAAAAAAAGATTTCAGTCCGTGTGCAGTATAACTGCAGTATGTTGCAAATACTGCGTCCAAAATACCACAGTCGACTGCAGTTACTGCACTTTTACTGCAGTTTCAAAACAGCAATATTTTTTTGTAAGGGCAGTGTGGATTGAAGTCACATTGTTTTTTAAGAAAAGAGTAGACAAGCCACACTCACTTTGCTGCTTTGCACTGGTCGCAGTTGATGAGGGAGCTTCACAATCCTCCTCAGCCTTTCCATTAGTTGCTGTGGAGGAGAGAGCCACGATGTTTGATGCAAACCTCTGGTTAATTTACCCATTCTATCTTTGATTCTCTTCAGAATATAAAGTGCCAGTACTCACATATCCCATGTCCAGAAACTCAAACTTGTTGGCTGAGCTGAGAAAGGCTGAGCAGGTGACCAGGTGAACCTTGGAGAGGGCATCAGAGAGGGTCAGAGGTCAACCACACTGGAGGGCTTGTGAATAATAAACTGTTCAGGTAATAATGGCCAAACTATACCACTGTCAAATGTATTTCTGGGTATCAACTAGGTAACAACTAGTTATTGGCCTACACTGCCTGGGGATATAGAGATATAATGATCTAACCTGCAGGGTTGGCAGGAGGGCAGCAAGGTGTGAGAGCTGCTCCTTTAGCGCCTTCTCCTTTTCTTCATGTTGGCTACAAACACACACAACATTTCCACTACACGTCTATACTCTCGATGCAATACAGAAACCCATACTTCATGTATCCAGGTCCTTATCTATGTTCTGCTCTCCGTAACAAACACATACACACCGACAGACACTGAGACGGAAACACACAGCCTGCCATAAATAGCTTTTAACTCCCTTCTGGGAATCCAGACAGTCACTGGGCCGCTTCCAGGCAGCGAGCCGAGAAAAATGGTGGACACGGGGCCCAAAAATCTCAATGAAGATCTCTACACAATGCAACCTGATACACTCTCTCCTATACAGACTTCAGAGGCAGTAATGCTGCAGTCCAGTGGCCCCCAGGATCTAGCTTCCTGCTCCACTGGTTGTGATGGACTGCTACCAGAGAGTAAATATCAATACCAGAGGTTATCTACACATTTTCATTGATTAAATGTAACCATGAACTGCAGCTGTGGACATGGAACGATGAGTAGTTGTGTTGAAGCAGTCCTTACTCTGTTTGCCTAGTCATTCTTGTTTGAATTGTTTACTGTGAAGTCTATCTCATGGGGCCAAATAGAAACTAGCCTACACCAGGGTGTAACATATAATCGCTGCAATACATTCATATTGGTAAATGAGATTTGCTAACTATGTACAAACTGTACAATGTAAAGCACATTGACACCTAGGGAAAATCGCTAAATTCAATCCATGCCAATCAGATTGCCTATCCATAGTTTTTCTGTTATCAAAGCAACAGTTTCATAGCAAAGTAATGCAGTACCTTTGAGCCGCTCGCAACAGAATGTTCTTCCTCTCAGCCAGTCTTTCCTGTCAGATGAGAGCAGAGAAAAAGTTAACCACAAGGAAAATGGATATGAAAACGTCTGCTAGTAGTCGGTCTACTGTGAAAAAGACTGTTGGCCTTGTTTGCCACCCTCCATTTTTCAAAATAACTGTCTGAGGATTTAACTTCTGATTCATTTCCTCTAAAATGTAATTTTGTGGTACACATTGTCTTGTAATTGTACCAGTATGGGTTTGGTCCATTCATGGAGTTTTTGTTGAGAGCTGAAGACCCTTGCAATCTTTTAACAAAAAGAGCAAGAGAGTCACCCAGTGGTGAGGCCCCATCATTGCATCTTCAGAGTTATATATTCCATGTAAAGGGCATATCACATATTCAAATGTAGAATCATTTTTATTGTGTTGCACCTAGATAGTTAAACTTCACAATGCTTATTTAATACATTTCAGGTGACCTGAAAAGAGTCCTGTAGAGTCCTGAAAAGAGTCCTTACCTGCATACTGGTGAAGATGTTGCAGATTGCATTCTCCTCTTCCTCCATATTGGAGCCCACCGCCCCTATCATGGCCCTCAGCATGATAATAGCCTCACAGGCCGATGTCTGCAGCTCCTTCACTGCCTACAGAGAAAGCAAGGCTCACACATGGTCATGGTATATATTCTCACTCACCTGTAGCTAAACCACACACATGATCATATGCTTTATCTCAAACTCAAGACCCACCCGGTACCTTTTCAAAATCGACAACATAAGCATCCTATGTTATGTCAAGTAAAATACAGCATGGAAACAGAGTTGCAGAGGGAGATTCATACTAGGCCATGGAGTTGTGAGTGGGTTAGGGGAGAGTGGGGTATGTTGAGCCACCCTTGTTTATATGTGACCATACACAAAATGTATAATTTGACCAAATATTTAGGAAGAGGTCATCATTTCATGTAGTCTGTGAAGGAAGAAACCACATTGAAAAAGTGGTAAGCAAACTTAGGTCCCCAAAAGTTTGTATTTTCACTATGTCAAATGAGGTTTCATGATGCTTGTATCTAAACCAAAGTAGATCATTTAAAGATTGTTGTATACATCAGTTGGGGGCTTGTGTTCTCTAAAAGCTTCAATATGAGGTCCTAAACTTAGCATGCTATAGCTGTGTGGGCTAATATAAACAAAAATACAAAAAAAGAAACATCCCTTTTTCAAGACCCTGTCTTTCAAAGTTAATTCGTAAAAATCCAATAACTTCACAGATCTTTATTGTAAAGGGTTTAAACACTGTTTCCAATGCTTGTTGAATGAACCATAAACAATTAATGAACAAGCCCCTGTGGAATGGTCGTTAAGACACTTAACAGTTTACAGATGGTAGGCAATTAAGGTCACAGTTATGAAAACTTAGGTCACTATAAAGAAGCCTTTCTACCAACTCTGAAAAACACCAAATGAAAGATGTCCAGGGGCCCTGCTCATCTGCGTGAACGTGCCTTAGGCATGCTGCAAGGAGGCATGAGGACTGCAGATGGGCCAGGGCAATAAATTCCAATATCTGTACTGTGAGACGCCTAAGACAGCGAGACAGGGAGACAGGACGGACAGCTGATCGCCCTCGCAGTGACAGACCACGTGTAACAACACCTGCACAGGATCGGTACATCCCAACATCACACCTAAGGGACAGGTACTGCATGGCAACAACAACTGCCCGAGTTACACCATCAATGCTCAGACTGTCCGCAATAGGCTGAGAGAGGCTGGACTGAGGCTTGTAGGCCTGTTGTAAGGCAGGTCCTCACCAGACATCACCGGCAACGACGTCGCCTATGGGCACAAACCCACCATTGCTGGACCAGACAGGACTGGCAAAAAGTGCTCTTCACTGACAAGTCGTGGTTTTGTCTCACCAGGGTTGATGGTCAGATTTGCATTTGAGCATTACACCGAAGCCTGTACTCTGGAGCGGGATCGATTTGGAGGTGGAGGGTCCGTCATGGTCTGGGGCGATGTGTCACAGCATCATCGGACTGAGCTTGTTGTCATTGCAGGCAATCTCAACTCTGTGCATTAAAGGGAAGACATCCTCCTCCCTCATGTGGTACCCTTCCTGCAGGCTCATCCTGACATGACCCTCCAGCATGACAATGCTACCAGCCATTCTGCTTGTTCTGTGCGTGATTTCCTGCAAGACAGGAATGTCAGTGTTCTGCCATGGCCAGCAAAGAGTCCAGATCTCAATCCCATTGAGCACGTCTGGGACTAGAGGGCTAGGGCCATTCCCCCCAGAAATGTCCGGGAACTTGCAGGTGCCTTGGTGGAAGAGTGGGGTAACATCTCACAGCAAGAACTGGCAAATCTGGTGCAGTCCATGAGGAGGAGATGCACTGCAGTACTTAATGCAGTACCCCCCCCCCCCCCCCCCTTGAGGAGCATCCAGACGCTGCACTTGATGAAATTATGAAATTGCTTCTTCCAATTATTGATAAACATGCACCTGTTAAGAAACTGACTGTTAGAACTGTTAAGGCTCCATGGATTGATGAGGAATTGAAAAACTGTTTGGTTGAAAGAGATGGGGCAAAAGGAGTGACTTATACGTCTGGCTGCACATCTGACTGGTGGACTTACTGCAAATTTAAAAACGATGTGACTAAACTCAACAAAAAGAAGAAGACATTTTATTATGAAGATAAGATCAATGATATAAACAATGATAGAAAAAACTTGAGTTAATAACATTATGGGCAGAAAGACAAATTCAACTCCATCTTTCATCCAATCAGATTGCTTATTCATGACAAAAACTTTTGATGTTGCAATTTTTTAAAGGATTATTTCATTGGCAAAGTGAGCAAACTTAGGCAGGAAATGACCACAACAAACAGTGAGCAATTATATTCATGCATAAAAAAAACTATTAATGAAAGAAAAGCAGTGCATGTATGAATTTTGTAAAGTTAGTGTGGGAGAGGTGGAAAAATTATTGTTAACGATCAACAATGACAAACCTCCTGGCATTGACAATTTAGATGGAAAGCTACTAAAGATGGTGGCTGACTCTATAGCCACTCCTATCTGTCATATTTTTAATCTGAGCATTAAGGAAAGTCTTTGTCCACAGGCCTGGAGGGAAGCCGGGAAGCCAAAGTAATTCCGCTACCCAACAGTGATAAAGCGGCCTTTACTGGTTCTAACAGCAAACCTATAAGCTTGCTGCCAGCTCTTAGCAAACTGTTGGAAAAAATTGTGTTTGACCAAATACAATGATATTTTTCTGTAAACAAATTAACAACAGACTTTCAGCATGCTTATAGAGAAGGGCACTCAACATGTACTGCACTGACACAAATGACTGATGATTGGTTAAAGGAATTGATAATAAGAAGATTATGGGAGCTGTACTGTTAGATTTCAGTGCAGCCTTTGATATCATTGACCATAACCTTTTGTTGAAAAAACTTAAGTGCTATGGCTTTCAACCGCTGCCATATTGTGGATTCAGAGCTGTCTATCTAATATAACTCAAAGGGTTTTCTTTAATGGAAGCTTCTCTAATGTCAAACATGTAAAGTGTGGTGTACCGCAGGGCAGCTCTCTAGGCCCTCTACTCTTTTCTATTTTTACCAATGACCTGCCACTGGCATTAAACAAAGCATGTTTGTCCATATATGCTGATGATTCAACCATATATGCGTCAGCAACCACAACTAATGAAGACACTGAAACCCTTAACAAAGTGTTGCAGTCTGTTTTGGAATGGGTGGCCAGTAATAAACTGGTCCTGAATATCTCTAAAACTAAGAGCATTGTATTTGGAACAAATCATTCCTTAAGTGCTAGACCTCAGCTGAATCTGGTAATGAATGGTGTGGCTGTTGAACAAGTTGAGGAGACTAAATTACTTGGCGTTACCTTACATTGTAAACTGTCACCGTCAAAACATATAGATTCAATGGTTGCAAAGATGGTAATAAAGAGATGCTCTGCTATTTTGATATCACACTCCAAAAAGCAAGTTCTGCAGGCTCTTGTTTAGTCTAATCTTGATTATTGTCCAGTTGTGTGGTTCAGTGCGGCAAGGAAAGACCTAGTTAAGCTGTAGCTGGCCCAGAACAGAGCGGCACATTTTGCTCTTAATTGTAATCAGAGGGCTGATATAAATACTATGCATGCCAGTCTCTCTTGGCTAAGAGTTGAGGAGAGACTGACTCCATCACTTCTTCTTTTTGTAAGAAATATTAATGTGTTGGAAATCCCAAATTGTTTGCATAGTCAACTTACACACAGCTCTGACACACACACTTATCCCACCAGACATGCCACCAGGGGTCTTTTCATAGTCCCCAAATCCAGAAAAAATTCAAGAAAACGTACAGTATTATATAGAGCCCTTATTGCATGAAACTTCCTTCCATCTCATATTGCTCAAATAAACAGCAAACTTGGTTTCAAAAAACAGATAAAGCAACACATCGCAGCACAACGCCTCTCCCCTAGTTGACCTGGATAGTTTGTGTATATACATTGATATGTAGGCTACGTGTGCCATTTAAAAAATGTATGTAGTTCTGTCCTTGAGCTGTATCTAATGATGTTCTGTATTATGTCATTCTGTATTATGTTTCATGTTTTGTGTGGACCCCAGGAAGAGTAGCTGCTGCTTTTGCAACAGCTAATGGGGATCCTAATAAAATACCAAAGTGGCCATCGCCATAGGATGCCGCCTTTCCAACAAGTCAGTTCGTCAAATTTCTGCCCTGCTAGAGTTGCCCCTGTCAACTGTAAGTGCTGTTTTTGTGAAATTGAAATGTCTAAGAGCAACAATGCAATACAATGCAAATTGGTAAGCCACACTAGCTCACAGAAAGGGGCCGCCGAAAAATTGTCTGTCCTCGGTTGCAACACTCACTACCGAGTTTCAAACTGCCTCTGAAGCAACGTCAGCAGGATAACTGTTAGTCGGGAGCTTAATGAAATGGGTTTCCATGGCCGAGCAGCCGCACACAAGAGAAAGATCATTATGCACAATGCCAAGCGTCAGCTGGAGTGTTGTGAAGCTCGCCGCCATTGTACTCTGGAGCAGTGGAAACTCATTCTCTGGAGTGATGAATCACACTTCACCATCTGGCAGTCCAAAGGACGAATCTGGGTTTGGCGGATGCCAGGAGAAACGCTACCTGCCCTAATGCACAGTGCCAACTGTAAAGTTTGGTGGAGGAAGAATAATGGTCTGGGACTGTTTTTCATGGTTTGGGCTAGGCGCCTGAGTTCCAGTGAAGGGAAATCTTAACACTACAGCATACAATGGCATTCTAGACTATTCACGGCAAAAGTTTCTAGCATACTGTATTTTTTTACACAGCTGTTCATTTCAGTCTATCCAAATAGACCCCATTTCAAAGGAAAAAAGCACTCATTAAGATCAGGTGTGGTCAATTAATGACTGCGGCCAACACACATGAACACACTTAAGATTGTTTTTATGGAACATTATCTTCACGTTCTCAGAATGGAATGTATGTTTTTAAAGAGTAACTCTCACCCCTAATTTCAGCCTTTGCCCAATACATTTAAATTTAAAAAAAAAAGCATTCTGGTGAGAAGTTGTGGATGGGGGAAATTGCTTATAAATATTCATTTTGGGGGTGGGTAAACCTAGTTGTACCTGATCCCAACACTTTATCACTAAAACATACTTACCAGAAGTCCACTGGCACGCTCTGAAAATACAATTATGTGCATTGCATACAAATTCGGCTCTGGACAGTTAGCTCACAGTGGCACAACGCCGAGTTCCTGACATCTATTGCCACTTGCGGTGTAAATTTGAATACCCCATGGGGGCAAATTCAAAAAAAAAAATGTGGGCTGACATTTATTGCGGTATTGTGTTGGGAAGAAAAGTGCAATCATCACCTTGCAAATGAAGGATTAGGGGCTCAATTCAATTCAACCCTCATTGCAGTATTTACGAAATAACTATTTTTCCAGTGGTCAAAGTAACTCACAGACTGGTCTTGGGAACTGCATAAAAACCTACAACTACTATAGTACCAGGGCGACCCCTCTCACAGGTATGCTTTCACTTTTCAGAATTAGAAGTGTGTGGGCTTGGGATGAATATTGTAAATTACATTATTTAAAAAATAAATAAAAGACAACTGCTCCATGTGGGATTAGAACTCATAACGACTAAATATGAGCCAACTGTTTTAGCAGACTACGCCACCAATCAGACATGGTAGTGAAAATATACAAATAATTGACAAGAATACCATTGTCATCTATTTCTTGTTTTGATCGATGTAGCTACGAATATAAACATAGAATTCTGATAGCCTACATGTTTTGTTTTTCTTTGTAAAAGCACATAGATGTGTATGAAAAGATAAGCAAAAACTGTCAAAAATGTAAATGTGTCTTACTGCCTTTTGAATTTTGTGTAATGTCAGTAGTCAAGTCAAGGAAGCATCATGCAAAATATATTGGCAAACTCCACTGAGAGTACCAATACCATTGCCAAATAAGGCGCACTGTCACCTGCTTTTTTAGTAAGCCTTGAGGTGGTACTACCCAGAACATCTAGAAGGGAGCGGATTTCATACAGAAGCCCTCCCTTGAGATAACGTAGAGGTACCTTCTCAAGGTGCCTCTGCATCACGATTTCAATGGTAGAGTTGAACCGCTATAGGGGCAAAAACAGCTAGATTTACTACTAATTTACTACTAATAGACAAAATAAATATATACAAACTGTCAAAATTAAGACCAGAATTGACGTGTTTCTAATAACTAATCTTAAAACATCTGGTTTTTGATGTAATAAAAATAAAAATCGTGGAAGTTATTTTTTTTAAATAACATTCTTAGAACGTTCTCTGAATGTTACTAAAGTTTTCTTGACGTTTTTATTGAACTTTTCTTAACGTTTTCAGAACAATTTGAGAACATTAGCTTGAATAGAACCATGAGGAAACATGTAGGAAACATTATGCTGAAGTACTGGAATTCCCACAGAAGAGCTGAACTATTTGAGAACATTCCCAATGTCAAACCAGTTTGAGAACGTTCCAAGAGCATTACCAAAATTGAAAGACCATGTTTGTACTTTTAGGAAACGTTCTGTTAAAGTAATGAAATTCTAAGAAAATAATGTTTTTTTTGTCAAATTCCTTAAATGTGCTGAGAATGTTCCAAAACCAAGCAACTACCCTGCACCATTCCCAGAAAGTTGTGGAAGGTTGTATGCAAAATAACCATAGGACAACCACGCTCTCACCAATCTCTAAGAAACATGTAGTTCTCAGAATGTACACAGGCATTGAGCATGTTGCTCTACAAAGGAGAGTAGGTAACATCGAGGTCCTACTACTACAGAGGAGGAATGCCTACTGGATATCCTGTTTAAAAACATTGACCTCTAGTGGTCTGAATATTGACTTTGATTTCAGCAGTGGCGTGAAAAGTACCCAGTTGTGATACTTGAGTAAAGTATAGATACCTTAGTAGAAAGTTACTCAGCCAGTAAGATACTACATGAGTAAAAGTCTAAACGTTTTTGAATGTAAATATACTTAAGTATAAAAAATACATGGAATTGCTAAAATAAACTAAAGTATCAAAAGTAAAAGTATAAATAATTTCACATTTCTTATATTAAGTAAAGCAGATTACATTTTCTTGTTTTTAAATTGTACAGATAGCCAGTGGCACACTTCAACACTCAGACATCATTTACAAATTATGCATTAGTGTTTAGTGAGTCCGCCAGATCAGAGGCAGTAGGGATGCCCACGTGTTATCTTGATAAGTGCGTGAATTGGACAATTTTCCTGTCCTGTTAAGCATTCAAAATGTAACAAGTACTTTTGCATGTGAAGGAAAATGTAGAGAAGAAAATGTACATTATTTTCTTTAGGAATGTAGTGAAGTAAAAGTAAATGTTGTCCAAAAAATAAATAGAAAAGCAGTACAGATACCCCAAAAACCTACTTAAGTAGTACTTTGAAGTATTTTTAGTTAAGTACTTTACACAACTGGATCTCAGGCCCTTCTAATTAACAATTTTCTATGAACAAGTCTTATAAATGAATATATTATTTATACAGCTTATCCACATACATCCAATATGTTCCCCCTGTTGATGATGCTTATTATGCATTATGGTTGAACCAAAATATTACATGGAACAAAAATTGAATGAAATTGGAAACAATTAAATATACTGTATTTGTGAAATTCAATGAAACAATCATGTATGTTGATGATAATCTTATGCTAATGATAACAATAGCCAAATATATTCAATATGCTTTAAACTATTGTCTTTTAACAGTTTCACAAAATTAATTTGAATTAACCTGATAATTATGACACACCCCTCACTATTGTAATTGGTTGCACTAATTGCACTGTTTTGTCTACATAACCTGGTTCAAGCATTCATGACATCACCCTGAAGAAGGCACAGTGATGCCGAAACATTGGTGGTTTTCCCAATACATACCTGGAGTTTATACATAGTGTGTGCAACTCTCTTTGTTTTTCTAGCTGGGATAACACACAATCTATCTAGAGAACAAAAGTCACAATTCACCTACCAGCACTGCCTGGTCTAGTATCTCACAGCCTTGTATGTATGCTGTCTCAATATCGATGCAGTGTATCCGGCTCTCTCTGTGGAATTTAGCAGAAACATCAATTAGCTTTACTCACAGTGTTCCTGTCTGAATCTGTGGCGTCGCTGTAGTAGGAGCTTCACTCACACTTGCATGTCTCTGAAACACTTGATGCAGAGCATCAACTTCTTCTCTGTGGAGAACATGATGTAGGGCTCATTGTGGAGAGCTGTGGAGACAAACATTATGTTAGACCATCACATCACTGTTTCCTTACAATAAGATAATCATCCCATGAACATGGCAACACTTAATTACACATTCACTTGATGAAGGTTATTCTACATGTAACTAATTATGTTATTATTACACATTCTCGTGTTCCACTATATAACTAATGTTTTGTAATTACACATTTGAAAGTCACCTGTGAATTACCATGTTAATAACTCAAACCAAAATCTGATCTTGGTACATGTAACGACAAGGTTCCACTACCATTGAATCCACATGCAATACCAGGGTTGATAAATAGGCTAGGACCTGGCAACAACAATTGTAACAAGGCAAATTAACTACTGGCCATTTTCAATTAGTTTATTTCTATGTTATGACCTGGCACAAAGGCTATACTGAATCAAGTGTGATGCAAGAACATTGTAGTTACATAGGATATACTTGTAGTTATCATGTACCTACACAGGAGCAAGCAACTGAATGTAAAGTGTAGCCTAGTAGGGTATAATCTTTATAGTTACTATGCAGTTACAATGTAATAACCTTTGCAGACAATAGACTAACCAGGATAAATTAGGAGACAGGAGAACATTAGGATGAACCCTTTTACAATGTAACAATCTTTAACAACCAACTCTGTGATTACATTGTTGTTACAAGGGATATGCATGTATTTACAATGCACATACCCAGGAGCAAGCAACTTAATGTAAAGTGCAAGTACACCGTTCTTTCTCAAAGATTGTTACATTGTGCAATGTAACTAAAAGGGTTATACCTAATGTTATCATGTCTCTTATTTTCTCCTGGTTAGCTTAGTAAAATCTATGTTGTTAACAGTTATTACTGTGTTAGTTACGCAGTAATAGGGGAAACTTAACGTAAAGTGTTACCATAGGTTATTATTAGATAACAATGTAATTATAGCTAGAAGCCGCTGAGCTCTTGTTGTAGTGTGAACATAATACAGGTGGTACTCACAGCACATCCGGTGGCACACTTTGGTGCGTTTGGCCAGGAACACAATCTCATGGTGGGAGAACATCTTGGCCTTGTGTGTGGAATCCCTGCAAGCTCCACACAGGGGCTGGCTACACGTGTTACAGTAGTACATTGGCCCTGTGTCCTATAAAACACACACACACACACACACACACACACACACACACACACACACACACACACACACACACACACACACACACACACACACACACACACACACACACACACACACACACACACACAATATGATCCATGATAATAAATGCTCTCTATTAAGATCTATAGCATGGTTTGTTAGAGTTATTTCTGTTGTGAGGTACCTGTTTGTTGCTCTGCTGGTCACAGTTGGCACACTGGACTGTCTCTTCACAGTCATCAGTAGAGTTATCAACTAGGAGCTTCAGCAAACGGTCCTCTGGTGGGAGTGCATTCATTCCTTTTACAACTGATGGGTATCTGTGACACAGATGGATCCAGCAACAAAAGCACAGTAAAAATGTTTCATGCAGTGCTTCATTCAAATTGTTATTTCTCGCTACACTGATCATAAAAGAGTAGTGAGTTGCATTCCCAAGGCTCTCCAGCAGATGGTGCAACATATCTAATCGCAGAAGCTTTGCTAACATATTCTGAATTCAGTAGGTGGCAGTAGTTTTTTTACTACAGGTAAAACACATGGCATGTCATAAACATGTCAAACAATAATTCATTTTAGAGTTTAAGTATGCAACCTCTAACATTGACCTGGTTCTACCAGATCAGAGGCAGTAGGATTCTCTTCCCTCCTCGCCAATGTTTATCTAGTTTGCATAGCAACAGGGTCTATTGTGTGCTACTAATAGCAGTGTAGCAAATTCCCGAGATTACATGGTTCTTGAGTGAGTGGATGGCAGTGGTGTAAAGTACTTTTCTGTACTTTACTTTACTATTAATATTTTTTACAACTTTTACTTCACTACATTCTTAAAGAAAATGATGTACTTTTTTACTCCATACATTTTCCCTCACACCGAAAAGTACTCATTACATTTTTAATGCTTAGCTGGACAGGAAAATGATCTAATTAACACACCTATCAAGAGAACATCCCGGGTCACCCGTGTAATACTGCTTCTCTTGATAGGTGTGTGAATTAGATCATTTTCCTGTCCAGCTAAGCATTAAAAATGTAATGAGTACTTTACACCACTGCCATCCACTCACTCAAGAACCATGTAATCTCGGGAATTTGCTACACTGCTATTAGTAGCACACAATAGACCCTGTTGCTATGCAAACTAGATAAACATTGGCGAGGAGGGAAGAGAATCCTACTGCCTCTGATCTGGCGGACTCACTAAACACATGCTTTGTTTGTAAATGATGTCAGAGAGTTGGAGCGTGCCCCTGGCTATCCGTAAATTAAATAAAAATAGGGAAAGTGGCCATTTGGTTTGCTTAATATAAGGAATTTGAAATGATTTATGCTTAAGTATATTTTTTAGCAATTACATTTACTTTTGATACTTAGGTATATTTAAAACCAAATACTTCTGGACTTTTACTCAAGTAGCATTTTACTGTGTGACTTTCACTTTTACTTGAGTAATTTACTATTAAGGTATCTTTACTTTTACTCAAGTATGACAATTGGGTAGTTTTCCCAGCGCTGATGGTTGGTAGTACTGATAAAATAGCAACAAACAGCACTTCCGTATTGCCCATGCACAGGCCACAGGGCCAGGGGGACCTGCAGGGAGAGAGTGTGCCCAATGGGTTATCTCCCCTCGGAACACACTTCACTCTAGTAGCCTACTACACAATGGTCCCTCCATAGATCCATCTGCTCACTCCTGCAAGCTCTTCAATACCTGGAATGAGAGGAACTCTGGTATAAATTGTGCCTGGTCGAGAGCCACAGGGAGCCAATTTTAAATAGGGAAACCATCCCATAGCAGTCGTACTCGTACCAACTATGTTTTATTTAACTTATCATCTTGCATGATCGGATGGGATCCAGTGTTTGGTTTCATCCCAGATATGTAATCACAGAACACACAAGGAGACCTTGGGTTCTGGGGGGACAATGCAACTGCAGAACAAAGCAGCAACCATAGCAGTTGTGGGCTCGGGCAGGCAGGGCAACAAAGCCCCCCTGGACCACTAGAGATCTACAGGGACAGATTTAGCTGTAGGCTTTGATACTATCAGAACCCGCAGAAGCGATAATCTTACAGCTAGTTGTAAGATTATTTTACAGTCTGATGACCTGCGGTCATCCCCTTTCTCCCCTACAAATAAAATCCAACTTAACCCAGGATGTTTCAAAATTACCCAATGTCAGGGGAAAGATTTGGACAGAAAGGATTTCAGCAATCTACTGTTTGTTTGGCATCACGTTGGGGAGTTGATCAGGGGACCTCAGGATGTATTCAGGAAATGGACTGAAATGACTGTTCGTGTCAGCTGCATACTGTCCCACTGTGCACAGATGACAATTCAACATCTACTCAACATTGTTTCAATGTAATTTCATTGAAATTACATGGAAACAACATTGATTCAACCAGTGTGTGCACATTGGGGTATCTGTACAAAGCAGTGTATCAGTTTGGCTGTAACATCATCCCCAATGTGTTGCTCATCACTACTTGATCCAGTGATCTAAATGGGGTTGCCACCACTTTTCTTTGTATCTGCTTGTGTTTTGGGGTTTGAAGATAATCAAAGATAAGTGATACGTTCATATGCTGAAAGTTTTATTTCCAGTATATCTTTTTCCTGGAGAAGTTTTGTTCCACATAGCCATGTGCTCTTTGATCAGTGAGAGCTAATCTAATCCAGAGGGCCTTTAGGTAATACTGTTGGCCATGACTCATTCTCCAGTAGGGGATAACATGGATTGGGCACTGAGAGGTCACATTTAATTGCCCTGAGCTCCCGGCTCCATTGCCAAGATGCCTGTGTAGGTTTTGTTGTAGTGTGACTGCATGGTGGCCTTGGTGGCCCACATGGTGCTAACTCAGAGCCAGGGCTGACCCTGCAGCTGTCCCAGCCGCTCAAACCATCCTGCCCTGGTCGGGCTAGACCAGGTCACTCTGAGCCATAGTCCTTAGCAGACTGCTTGACTTTAATCCACTAAGGCTGGTATTGATTGTAAGGATAGGTGAGTCCCTGCCATGTTCTCCATTCATGTGTAGATCAGAGTTGGCTGTGCAGTATGTATGCTCTAAGCGCCCTGTAGAACTGGAGAGTTACACAGATTCTTAAGGGGATTCCTCCTATTTCATAGCCAAGACTGAGATGCAATGCCTCATGCTCAAACCCAATGTTTAAACAAGTAACAAGTAACTATAGGTCACCACAAAGATACAAATGTGGTTGGGGGCATTTAGTTAGTCTTGGACTAACAATAGTGTCAAATCAAATGCACAGCTTGTGTGTTCAGAAAGCTTCTTTCAGTAAGTTAAGTTCAGTCCCTTACCCGCAGAGGGGGCAGTTGAGACGACTTTCATTGGCTCTGCCTTGTAGGCAGCGTGCACAGAAGATGTGGTAACAGTCTAAGAGGCATGGGTGCTGGTACTGCTCATGGCACAGGTGACAAAACAGGGGATGGACATTGGAACAGTCCACTCCACACAGATTATCCAAAGGAGAGAGGACACCCCCTGCCACCTACAGAGAGAATGTAGTGACAGTGAATCCCTTAGGATTAGCTTTTTTTAAATTTTTCTTTCTTTTTTTAACTAAACTGACATTTAAAATCAGCCACGATGTAAGTAGGACAACATGTTTGACTTCACATATAGAGTTTGAGATCATATAGATAATTTTTCAAATGGAATAATGTGATGCAGGACTAGCCTGGGTACCAGTCACTTTCTGCTAACATTCCACTCCTTGTACCCCGTGTCAATGCCAATGACTCGGAGTACAAGAAGTGGAACTGGAACATTAGCATTACCACACTGGTACCCAGGCTAATGCAGTACATAATATACCTTTAGTCTAATTTAGTTGGAACAGTTAGGTTAGAGATAACTTCCCTCTTTCACTTACCTTGCCAGCCATGGTAGAAGTCCTCAGTGCTGTGATGAAAAAACACACATGATGTGACATGAAAGTTCTATTGTTTTGTCATATTAGTACTTCTATTGTAGCCTACTGCTCTATATGTCCAACCAAACACAAGGCATCCCCAACACAAGATCTCACTGTAAAAGTGTAGTGGATGGAGTCTGTTCCTACATATGGACAGCACGGAGCGCTACTGTCTTACCTTTCAGTGGTACTATCAACTACCCCCAGCAGGAATGACAGCAATGCAGAAACTCTTCTGGAGTGGCCTGGTTGAGCCCTGACGCCAGGCAGCTGACTGCTCCCCTAGCCAGCAGCCATTCTGCTCACAGAGTGGGGGACTGGGGATGGGCCAACAGTGCAACCATACTGTCACAGATGACAAAAGGGAAATCAGATATTGTTGCCATGTCAGCAGGGGAAAAATCCCCCCAATATAGAATATTCTCCCCTTAGTTAACCAGGAATCAGGGATTGAATGGGTATCACCACCAACACATATGCTGCAGTCTCAGAAATATTGAAATGAGGGCAGGCTTTTTGACTCAATTGTAGAGAGAAGCTATTTTCTTTTGGGCAACAACAGGATTTAGAGGATACCTGTACCCTACATATGCCTGTTGAAGTTATACTTATTGTCAATTATAATTGTTGAATTGGACTACCCTCAAAATGGTCTGTAGCCGAAGTGTAGAACAATTATTAATCTGTTTTTGCCAAAATACTTATACCTCAAACTGGGCATAGAATATCTCCTGGATTAATCTATCACAGATTCATGTATTTCATGTATTTATGTAGACCGGATATAGGATTTAGCAAACCCTGCCTCTTCCTTTCTGGACAAGAATCGCCGGCCAACATGGCTCCGATTGTGAGTACTCACGTTGAAATAGGTTGTATAGCTAAGTATATCACTTTTTGTCTGTCGTTTATTGTAGTTAATGTTTACGTAATAAATCCACATTGAACTGTGTTTCCAAAGAAGAATTGTAGCACCAATCGATTGCTTTGTTTACCAGTTGGGCCTGCACCCATTGAACCACGTTGTAGCAATTTAGCTATAGTAGCTAACACAGCTAGCGAGTTGGCAAATGCTAGTAGTAACCGTGAACGATGGGTGGCTAGCCAGCGGGAAATACACTAGCTAGAAGTTAGCGTGCTAATTATAGTCACATTCGTGACCGTTTTAAAATATGTTTAATCAAATGTGTTACCAAATTGATATGCTAAAGTCTAGTCCCATCGTTAGTTTACACACGTCACGATCAAACATTTCCGGACCAGTTTGATAACACAAATCAATCAAGTTAGCTAATTTCAAAACAATCTAGCACGTTAGATACTAAAATGACACAGTATGGTGTCCCATTCAGTATTTTTCATGTTGAAGTTAATAACGTTAGAACCTCTGCAATGTCCTGACAGAAGAAGCAGGTCGTCAAAAAGACGAAGACGGGTGGCAAGAAGAAGAAGCAGGCCCTGAAGTTCACCCTGGACTGCACTCACCCAGTGGAGGATGGCATCATGGATGCTGCCAACTTCGTAAGTAGCCTATGTTAGAGGAAAAAAATGCAATATCCTATTAAATGTCATGCTTTATTACTAGACATTTTACATATTTTTTTAAAATGTAACCTTAATTTAATTAGGCAAGTCAGATGAGAACAAATTCTTATTTAAAATGATGGCCTACCAGAAGGCAAAGGGCCTCCTGTGGGGACGGGTTCTGGGATTAAAAGTAATAATATTGGACAAAACACACATCACGACAAGAGACAACGCTACATAAAGAGAGACATAAGACAGCAACACATGACAACACAGCATGGTAGCAACATGGTAGAAGCACAAAACATGGCACAAACATTATTAGGCACAGACAACAGCACAAAGGGCACGAAGGTAGAGACAACAATACATCACGCAAAGCAGTCACAACTGTCAGTAAGAGTGTCCATGATTGAGTCTTGGAGGTAAAACGGTCCAGTGAGGTTTTTTGCAGCTCGTTCCAGTCATGAGCTGCAATGTACCCATTGCCTGTCACAAATTAGCCTCTTAGTTCCAGGAGACCTGTACACATGGGCAACCGTCGCTGAAGGCTACGTCCCATATCCCCGAAAGCATATTTACCAGCCCTCTGGTTGACCTATTTCTGATCAACTTTTCCAACCACCGAAGACAAAATTATAATCCGGGATGCCTTACCAGTCAGTACGAGTTATAACATTTATATCCCACTTCCTGAATACACTCTTATCTCCATAAAGGTGAGCTTCCATCTGGGACCTAGTATGGAGTGAGTGAACTTCGTAACATTTTAATTTAAATGTTTGTTTTACCATAATTTAAACATTTTATAACCCTTACCGACTGATAAGGTATTATAGATTTGCCTTCAGTGGGGAGGAAAGTTTCTCGTAAATGGGTAAGCTAGAGGGCTGGTAAATATGTTTTCTAGGCTTGGGCAGTATACTGTATATACGGGATAGTTTTTCAATACCATTGAAACTTGAGCTTTTCTATACGTTTTAATATTTTCAGCTATTTAACTAAATACCTGCTGTCAATTTGTGCAATGCGTTAGGAGATAAAGCAGATTGCGTTATTTCACCTGTTCTATTATTTTACATTGTGAAGCTTAGTTCCCCAGCAAAGTTGAGCCAGTCACGTGTCTGTAAATAGCACATCAGGAGAAAGCGGGAGCAGGATCATCAGAGTCCAGGGGTCGCGTTTTTATATTGAAAGTCAAGTATTTTTTGTTTTTTTTGCTTCGATTGAGTGATCAGGGACATGCAAGTATAGTTTTCCTTCACGGAAAACACATTCGGCGTAAAATAGCTTAATTTTCATCAGATGAAAATTAAATAACTGGCAACCACAAGTAAATGAGCTCACAATAAAAAAGCAAGGTCTTCTTTGCAAAAATGATGCATGGCCAGTGACTGACCGTAGTCTCGTGTAGCCAAGTGACGTTGTTATGCCTCCTTTGGAGATCTGTAGAATTTTGTGTAAGTCAACTGCTCGAATGGTCTGCCAGCTTTCAGCGGATGTTACATTTCAAGACCCATACCCCCACATGCCTATAGAATGGGTGCTGCGTGTAATGTTTGTCACTGTTTTCCGACCGGGTAGGACACATTTGGCAGAGTTGTTGCGCATGCTAGTTTGCAATGTTGCAGAAAATGGAAGAAAACCTGGAGAAAAACGTAATTCTGTTTTGTACTCGATACTTTTGTACTCCTGGCCATCCTCGCGCACCTATGGCACTAATCTAGTGGGCACCTTTTTAGAGATCTGCACAAGCAAGGGGTTTGATTGGTTTAACATTTGAGGTGTTAGTGATTTACATGGGGTTTCCACCCCATTGTAGCTACTTTCTGCCTTTGAATTCAGGAGGCTTTCCGATTAGGGAAGCCTGGTTCTAGACTAGGCTACTATAACTGTGGTTATCGTACATAACTACCTTAATTAAAATTCACAAACTGTAAATTGCTACTAGAGTCGGCAAAATGAAAATGTTTAAAATGTAAATGATATTCAACTTATGGTTCTCATATTGACAGAATATTTGCAGCAGTATGTAGCATTCATTACAGGTAGTATTCCGTTGGGATGGTTCCATATTTGTCCTAAAATCCACCTTTGGCCTCGTCTTCTACAGGAACAGTTCCTGCAGGAGCGCATCAAGGTCAACGGTAAAGCTGGAAACCTGGGTGGTGGTGTGGTGTCCATTGAAAGGAGCAAGAGCAAAATCTCTGTGAATTCTGAGGTGCCATTCTCCAAAAGGTATGTGAATGAAATCTTAATTTAGCTTATGAATTGTCCTTGTGATGTGGCGAGCAACATCATCTTCCATTTTATGTTGTGTTGTCTGATGGTGGTACTTGGTTTGTGTCCACAGTTATGCATGTATTGCATTTTCACCTGTTTTTATTAGGAAGGTGGAACTGTCCTTTGCTTTCAGTTGTGTTGTGGTATTGCATTTACGAAGGCAGCAAGCAACATGGCACAAATAGTTATCTGCTCATTGCGGTTTTGCCATCGATGTTGATTGGCTTTCTGTTGTCTTACCTGATGGACAGTCTGGAGATTATCCCAAGTCTAATTCATTGTTTGAAGGATTGCTTTAAAATGATTATTAGTGTTTCACATAAAATACTATCATTAGACAGGCAGATGAATATGAGTAGAAAAAGTTAAGAGAACGCACAATGTTTATTTTTGACTTCAGTCAGCTTTATTTCCACAAGGGGATGAGATGCTGTGATCTGATCGAGGTCTCCAGCAGGTCTTTCATCAGTCTCAAAGTAACATTGTTGTTTCCAAGTCACCATGTATCCTCTTAGACATTCATGGATTCTTAAGCACCTTCTGAAGCTATATTTGGGCCTACATGGCAGGAAATTATGGAACACTAGTGACACCCCGCCCTTATGGGCAGTAAATAATTGCCAATTAATAATTTGATTCAGTGCAATCTCTCCCCCCCCCCCCCCCCCCCCCCCAATGTTTATTTTTTTAGCTTTTCAGTCTCTGGACATGCCATTTTATATTTTAACTTCATAGTTTATATATATATATATATATCCCCCAGAGAATATGCCGCGGGAGTAGACAGGCACTGTTCAGCTAGCTCCCCATTCACCAGAGCCAGCTCCCCAGTCACCAGGGCCACCAGAGTTAGTACTCATATATAAATAAATAAAAATGTGTATTTCCCGTGGGATCGTGGCACTTGCTTTCTCTGAAATGCACTGTTTGCACTGTTTTAAATCAAATTTCCCCCTCCAGTGTGGGCCTAGTGCTTAATTGATTCATTATGAACCTTTATTTTGTAAGGGTGTGAGGGTTAGATTGGAGGGCATGTTGGGAATAATGGGCCAGGGAGAAAAAAGAAGAAAAAAAAGGAAAATAAACAAAAATACAAAACACAGCTGAGTATGAAGTGGCCATTGGTATGTCTCTGGATGGCACTTCTTGTAAGCCTAAAATGAAGAAAATTGGCACAATTGTAGGAGAAAATCCCGTCGTAATTTTGTGGCTTAAGCCCCAAATCACATGGCAAGCAGTGTGAGAAAAAAAAAAAATGTTTATTAAATTTTTTTATGCACGAGAAGGAGCGTGTTTGAAATGGAATGCACAGGACTAAATGAGATAAAACAGACGGGCTGCGAGCATCAACGGCATCCCGCGCGTATAGCTTGTCAAACAATGACGCCAGTCTATTGTTCTTGAGTCTACGTGGCACAATGCTGTTAAAATAACAGGATACATTTACAGAAAATAAATGAATAGTTGTGCCTTTTAGGTGCCTTTTAGGCTAATACGATTTTAAGATGATACAACTGTTTATTATGGCTTTTCATGACAATTATGCTGGTTATGCTACGCGGTCTGTGAATTAACACTCGCAACTCTCGCACACACACTTCACGCCGTTGATGGACGTCTCCCTGTGTGAATTTGGCTTTACGGTATTCTAATATAGATGTTGCAGTACAGGCAGGGAAGCAAACGGGGCTCTTTTTAAAACAAGCCTTTTAACATCCGTACCCTC
Source organism: Oncorhynchus clarkii lewisi (assembly GCF_045791955.1). Classification (NCBI taxonomy): domain Eukaryota; kingdom Metazoa; phylum Chordata; class Actinopteri; order Salmoniformes; family Salmonidae; genus Oncorhynchus; species Oncorhynchus clarkii. Next base: position 52,666,964 of record NC_092153.1, on the reverse strand, counting down.
CACATAGATCCCTGGATGTATCCCTGATCCTTTTCTTCTGATATGGATAGGTTCAGTATTTTGAACAGATTCAGTTTGTTGGTCAGGTTTACACAGTTGACTTAAGATGTGAATGCCATTTGACTAGCATTAGTGCGTGGTGATTTAGTACATCTAGGCTTTATGTAATAGGGGGGGTCAAGGTTTAAGTTATACGTTGACTCGTGTAGATGACTGAAGTGTCTTGGGGTGCCTGACGTCTATCTCTAACAGTTGTTGGGGGAGTCTCACATAGAAATGTTAAATTCTTAGGTGGGATCCCTGATTTGTTATGGGGGTGCCAAGACCTGCTCTAAATTGAACCCGGAGAGTGCATTTGGGGGGGGTGGGGGTGCACATTGCAGATCGAATGGTTAAATATGGAGCTGATGATTTGAGGTTCTGCAAGTTATATTGTCTGTTCTATCTGAACGTTCTGTTATGTTGCACCATCCAGAATAAACCCCAGGCCTAGCCTGATAAGTACTCAAAATGTAATGTCATTTTCAATGGTGTTTTAAATTGCTGACACTGCCCTTCTATGTGCCAGGTACTTGAAATACCTGACCAAGAAGTACCTGAAGAAGAACAATCTGAGGGACTGGCTGCGTGTGGTGGCCAACACCAAGGAGAGTTATGAACTGCGATACTTCCAGATCAACCAGGATGAGGAAGAGGAGGAGGACGAAGATTAAATCCATGCTTTCTTTTGTCAATAAAATGTCTAAAGAACAAAAGCTTCTTCCATGGATTTTATTGGCTGATTTTGGACTAAATCTGCATAATGTTTGGAAGTCATTGTAACTACTTTTGCAATGAGCTGGTTAGACTTGAAAACCTGTATTCTTTATAATGTGAGGATGAGTTCTGTGCTTACAAGTTAATGTCATGTGCACAAGTACAGTGAAATGCCTTTCTTTCAAAACCTAAACCCAACAATGCAGTAATCAATAACAATGTAGTACTAAAAATAACAATGTAGTACTAAAAATAACAATGTAGTACTAAAAATAACAATGTAGTACTAAAAATAACAATGTAGTACTAAAAATAACAATGTAGTACTAAAAATAACAATGTAGTACTAAAAATAACAATGTAGTACTAAAAATAACAATGTAGTACTAAAAATAACAATGTAGAAAAAAAACAACATGTAGAAGAACACCCATAAAGTAAGCAATCATACTATATACACTTCTGGTACCATATTTACAATGTGTAGGGATACTGGAGTGATAGAGGTAGATATGGGTACGGTGATTAGGCAACGGGATATGCTAAACCGTACCATCAGCTTATGTGATTGGGTGTGCGTTTTAGTCAGTATAAATACGTGCATATTATGTGTGAGCAAATGGAGTGTGTAGGGCCCTTTTGAGTGTTCGTAGAAACGGTGCAAAAATAAAATGTTCTGTAGCCATTTTGAGCAGTCATGGCTTGTGGATAGAAGCTGTTCAGTAGTCTGTTGGTGTCAGACTTGCAACTTGGTACCGCTTGCTGTGATGAAGTGGAGAGCACAACAGTCTGTGGCTGGAGTCGAAGGATTTCCCGGCCCTTCATTTCACACCGCCTGATATAGAGGTCTTGGATGGCAGGGAACTCGGGCCCCAGAGATGTACTGGGACGTCCTCACCACTCTAGGCCCATGTCAAATCTTTACAACCTGAGGGGGAAGAGTCATGTCATGGCTTCTTCACTACTGTGCGTGTGTGTGGATGAGGAACTTGAAGCTCTCCTTTTATACAGGCTTCTTTTTCACTCTGTCAATTATATATAGGTTAGTAATTGTGGGGTAACTACAATGTGATTGATCCATCCTAAGTTTTCTGTCACAGCCATTAAACTATTTTAGTCACGATTGGACTCATGGTGAAGGACACCTGTGTCTTTGTAGTGGCTAGGTGTATTGATATACCATCCAAAGTGGTATAACTTCATTCTGCTGAAAGGGATATTCAATGTTTGCTTTTTTGTGCCCTTTGCAAGGCATTGGAAAACCTCTCTTGTGGTTAAATCTGTGTTTGAAATTAAGTTCTCATCTGAGGGACCTTAAAGATAATTGTATGTGTGGGGCACAGTGATGAGGTAGTCATTAAAAAAATCATTGTTACACACAGTGAATTCATGCAACGTATGAGACTTAAGCACATTTTTACTCCTCAGTAATACTTATTCACTCGTGACATTTCAGCGTTTTATTTTTTATTAATTTGTTAACATTTTGAAAAACAATTCCACTGACATTATGGGGTATTGTGTGAAAAAATCAATTTAATACAATTTTAAATTCGGGCTGTAAGACAACAAAATGTGGAAAAAGTCAAGGGGCATGAATACTTTCTGAAGGCACTGTAAATGTAAAAAGTGATATTGTGTCTTATAAGGTCCTAAACGATCAAGGTCCTAAACAATATAACCGGCATCGATAAAAGAGTACTGTGTCGTCGTCTACATCGACCTGGCCAAGGCTTCTTATCGGTAGACTCAATAGCCTTGGTTTATCAAATGACTGCCTCGTCTGGTTCTCCAACTACTTCTCAGATAGAGTTTAGTGTGTCAAATCGGAGGGCCTGTTGTCCGGACCTCTGGCAGAGTCTATTGTTGTGCCACAGGGTTCAATTCTCAGGCCGACTCTTTTCTCTGCATATATCAATGATGTCGCTCTTGCTGCTGGTGATTCTCTGATCCACCTCTACGCAGATGACACCATTCTGTATACTTCTGGCCCCTCTTTGGACACTGTGTTAACTAAACTCCAGACGAGTTTCAATGCCATGCAACACTCCTTCCGTGGCCTCCAACTGCTCTTAAATTCTTGTAAAACTAAATGCATATTCTTTAACCGATCGCTGCCTGCACCTAGCATCACTACTCTGGGCGGTTCTGACTTAGAATATGTGGACTACAAATATCTAGGTGTCTGGTTAGACCGTAAACTCTCATTCCAGACTCACATTAAACATCTCCAATCCAAAATTAAATCTAGAATCGGCTTCCTATTTCGCAACAAAGCCTCCTTCACATACTGCTAAACATACCCTCGTAAAACTGACTCTCCTACCGATCCTTGACTTCGGGGATGTCATTTACAAAATAGCCTCCAACACTCTGCGACCTGTATGCTCTCGTTGGTTGGCCCTCGCTTCATATTCGTTGCCAAACCCACTGGCTCCAGGTCATCTATAAGTCTTTGCTATGTAAAGCCCCGCCTTATCTCAGCTCACTGGTCACCATTGCAACACCCACCCGTGCCACACGCTCCAGCAGGTATATTTCACTGCTCATCACCAAAGCCAACTCCTCTGGCCTCCTTTCCTTTCAGTTCTCTGCTGCCAATGACTGGAACGAATTGCAAAAATCACTGAAGCTGGAGACTGATATCTCCCTCACTAAATTTAATCATCAGCTGTCAGAGCTGCTTACCGATCATTGCACCTGTACACTGCCCATCTGTAAATAGCCCACCCACCCAACTACCTCATCCCCATATTGTTATTTATTATTTGCTCTTTTGCACCCCAGTATCTCTACTTGCACATCATCATTTGCACATCTATCACTCCAGTGTTAATGCTGAATTGTAATTATTTTGCCACTATGGCCTATTTATTGCCTTACCGCCCTAATCTTACTACATTTGCACACACCGTATATAGATTTTTCTATTGTGTTATTTACTGTATGTTTCTTTATCCCATGTGTAAGTCTGTGTTGTTTTTGTCATACTGCTTTGCTTTATCTTGGCCAGGTCGCAGTTGTAAATGAGAACTTGTTCTCAACTGGCCTACCTGGTTAAATAAAGGTTAAATAAAAAATAATAAATAATAGCACACAGCTTTCCAAGAAAACAATTTAGACATTTATGGTCTGTTTACATATTTTTTAGAGGCTATTTATACAGAACATGTGTATAAAACCGGTATAAACTGTATTTATAATTATATGAAAATATGTTAGGTTGACAATTGTGTTACACAATTTCTGATACACCTTACTTTTACATAATCCAGAAAAATCTGGATTATGCCTCTGCCTGTCATTCCAATTAGACTGGTTTGGATTTCTCCCTGGCTGCCATTTTCACCCAATTCTGGAACTTTGAGGTTTTATGACAGCCCCTCAAGTAATTTAATAGGATCTCTATGGTTGCAATGACTTTTCGAATCTGCTTTCAAATGCAGCGCCTCTAAACAATAAATATTGCAATATTCCTTTGTTTCATGTGGTCAATCACATTTCTCTGGAGTTGCCTGCTTGAGTCTATTACAGATGTCATTCCCGATCCCCCCTCCACTGCTGTGGATTCTGGGGGAGCCCTCTCCCTGGCTCGGGCAGTCTATGCGACTGCAGCAGAATTGCCACGGGGTAGTGAGCCTATGTTGCTGACAGGACCCAATTCCTCACCACCACCAGATCATGCCTGCCTCTGACTCTCAGCCTGTTCCTGAACTAGGGGACCCTCCAGCAGCACTGGACCTGTCTGCTGCTACCTCTGATGAGCGGTCCAGCCCTGACCTGGGCCCATGGGAAGACCTAGCCACACCACTATCACCAGCTACTGACAGTACTGCTTCACCTGACCCATCCACAGCCCTGGGTCTCATTTGGGGTGTCCAGGATGCCTCTGTCCGGGATGCCCCTGCCCAGCATGCACCACATGACCGATCTCCAGTCCTGGTCCTGCTGCTACTGGACTCAACCCCCGACGTGACTGTGTGGGACACACCAGACCTAATCGCGGGCGACTACCCAGACTTGACTCCCCAGTGTCCTGTCTCAGAGGCACTACATATTCCTGCTCCTGGGGTCCGAGCTGATCCACCATCTGCCCTGGACTCACCAGCACTGCCTTCTGATCTGGGCCTTGCTCTGGGACCTGCCCTGGGTCCTGCACTGGGGGACTTGCCTGCCTTAGTTTGGGAACCGTCGCAGCCAGGCCTTATCTCCTCTACTGGGGAACAGCAAGCCCCTGTGGGGGAACACCACCGCGCTTGCTCTCCGCTGCTGGGGCCTGCCTCAGTTGGGGAGTCGCTGCCGCTGGGCCTGCTCTCCTCCCTGGACATGGGGGCACTCCTGGCCCGCCTCTGTGGGGGAGCCCCCACAGCACCTGACTTGCTGCAGTGGGCTGGCCCTACTCTGAAGTGCCATCAATATGGACAACCTCAGTACTCTGTCCCCTGGCTGCTTCTTGCCTGCCTCTGATGGGGTGGCGTAAATATGCTGCTCATATTTAGGGGTGGCTGTTAGGAATTCCCTGCTGGTGACTTATCAGCACCTCACAACCCCTTAGCTGCACTACGGGGTACCATAAACCTGCCTCTCAAACTCTTTCTGACCTTTGTGGCCTGTGCCCTGATAGGTTGCTAGGTAGGTTACTAGGTTGACTATACAGGTCACACAATACCTCCAGTCTCCCTAAAGCAGTGGCAGAGAGCAACATCTCTGTCTCTGCCCATCAACAACTGGACTCATTCATATCTCTGAACTTGTGAGATGGGATGGGTGCCCAAAGTGAGTTGTGTGATATTTGTATATTGTTCTTCATAGTTGGTTACTACTATTGTGTATTTTATGTTGCCCCTCTGTGTTTTCTGTGTTCTATAATACTCTGCAGATAGCATATACCTTCTATACAGTCCTTTGACATTTATTACTGCTCTATTCTGTATCTTGATTTGTGCCCTGGTATATTCATTCAGTATGTGTGTATTCATTACCTCGGTTTCGGTCCATTACAGAACCATTACCTTTCCTACAGAACCATCCCCATGTACATTCTCATATGCATCCCCATATGCATCCCCATATTCATCGTTTCCTGTATGTGAATAAAGTTCCCTGTGTGTGTTCACTCTTTGGCTGCTTTATTCTCCTCTATCTGGGGGCGGTGTCAGTAGCTCTCTTTCAGTAGGAATTGCAATTCGTAACATACACTAACTGTACAAAACATTAAGGACACCTGCTCTTTCCATGACAGACTGACCAGGTGAATCCCGGTAAGAGTTTTGATCCCCTATTGATGTCACCTGTTAAATCCTCTTCAATCGAGATGAAGGGGAGAAGACAGCTTAAAGAATGATATATTTTTTTAAAATCCTTGAGACAATTGAGACATGGATTGTGTGTGCCATTCCAGCCTGGTCTCATAGACTAGACATAACATAGTAAAAGTAAATCCAAGACACTGGAATTAGTATAATATGTTACATTTGGTGTGGTTAAATAAAACAGAAGGTTACTTAAGACAAAAACTAAAGAAGGGTGGTTAGTCTGGGGTGGATAGGTCAACGGGCATATAACACAAATGCCTAGCAACCAAAGGTTGCATGTTCAAATCTCATCAAGACAACTAGCATTTTAGCAACTTTTCAACGACGTACTACTTGTTAGCTACTTTGCAACTACTTGGCATTTTAGCTAAATCTAACCTTAAACCCTTTAACCTAACTCCTAACCTTTTCCCTAACCCCTAGTCTAGCTAACATTAGTCAGCTAGCTAATGATAGCATTATCCACAACAAATTGGAATTCCTAACAAATCATACGTTTTGGTGATTCGTTTCATATTGTACATGTATGCGAATTCTTAACATATTGTTTGAATTGCAATTCGTAACATACAGTGCCTTGCGAAAGTATTCGGCCCCCTTGAACTTTGCGACCTTTTGCCACATTTCAGGCTTCAAACATAAAGATATAAAACTGTATTTTTTTGTGAAGAATCAACAACAAGTGGGACACAATCATGAAGTGGAACGACATTTTTTGGATATTTCAAACTTTTTTAACAATTCAAAAACTGAAAAATTGGGCGTGCAAAATTATTCAGCCCCTTTACTTTCAGTGCAGCAAACTCTCTCCAGAAGTTCAGTGAGGATCTCTGAATGATCCAATGTTGACCTAAATGACTAATGATGATAAATACAATCCACCTGTGTGTAATCAAGTCTCCGTATAAATGCACCTGCACTGTGATAGTCTCAGAGGTCCGTTAAAAGCGCAGAGAGCATCATGAAGAACAAGGAACACACCAGGCAGGTCCGAGATACTGTTGTGAAGAAGTTTAAAGCCGGATTTGGATACAAAAATATTTCCCAAGCTTTAAACAGCCCAAGGAGCACTGTGCAAGCGATAATATTGAAATGGAAGGAGTATCAGACCACTGCAAATCTACCAAGACCTGGCCGTCCCTCTAAACTTTCAGCTCATACAAGGAGAAGACTGATCAGAGATGCAGCCAAGAGGCCCATGATCACTCTGGATGAACTGCAGAGATCTACAGCTGAGGTGGGAGACTCTGTTCATAGGACAACAATCAGTCGTATATTGCACAAATCTGGCCTTTATGGAAGAGTGGCAAGAAGAAAGCCATTTCTTAAAGATATCCATAAAAAGTGTCGTTTAAAGTTTGCCACAAGCCACCTGGGAGACACACCAAACATGTGGAAGAAGGTGCTCTGGTCAGATGAAACCAAAATTGAACTTTTTGACAACAATGCAAAACGTTATGTTTGGCGTAAAAGCAACACAGCTGAACACACCATCCCCACTGTCAAACATGGTGGTGGCAGCATCATGGTTTGGGCCTGCTTTTCTTCAGCAGGGACAGGGAAGATGGTTAAAAATTGATGGGAAGATGGATGGAGCCAAATACAGGACCATTCTGGAAGAAAACCTGATGGAGTCTGCAAAAGACCTGAGACTGGGACGGAGATTTGTCTTCCAACAAGACAATGATCCAAAACATAAAGCAAAATCTACAATGGAATGGTTCAAAAATAAACATATCCAGGTGTTAGAATGGCCAAGTCAAAGTCCAGACCTGAATCCAATCGAGAATCTGTGGAAAGAACTGAAAACTGCTGTTCACAAATGCTCTCCATCCAACCTCACTGAGCTCGAGCTGTTTTGCAAGGAGGAATGGGAAAACATTTCAGTCTCTCGATGTGCAAAACTGATAGAGACATACCCCAAGCGACTTACAGCTGTAATCGCAGCAAAAGGTGGCGCTACAAATTTATCAAAAACATATATGAGGGATTGGAAATGATGCAGACAATTACATTGATGGAAGCAACAATCTATCCTCAATATTAAAGCTGATCCACCCCCTCAAAAATAAAATAAATTAACATATCATACGAAGGTGGATGATGGACATCCACAAGTTACTAAATACCAATACAAAGCGTAATATTTCATAATAATTGTGGTTTCCGGATTTAAATTGACTATGTTATGTCTACCCCTGAGTTCAGGTTGCAGCGTAACCTTGACAACTGTTCTAAGCAATCAACACAGTACTGGCTGCGTACTTGCAATTTTATGTAGGTGAAAAAGCAAGTAAGTTTGTTGAATGCATGTATACCTTGACTAAATAATTGCTCAAACAAAATGTATAATATATTTGAAATTGCCAATTCAAACAAGTTTAGTGTAGGTTGCAATAATTTCAGGAACGAATACATTCTCTGTAGAATATTACTTTGTAACATTGACTGTTCAACATGCGCCGCCTTCAAATCAAGATGCAATACACACAAACATATTATCGTTGCCCTTGTGTCAGCTAGCTATTTGCATCCTATATTTGAAAGTTTAAAGACGAATTACCCACATTGCCTCAAGTTTAATAATGCCAATATATATATTAACTTGGCTTTATGATTCTTGCCATTGTCATAATAGCCCACGTTTCATTAAAATACGCAAATTTGTCGATTATTCAAACCAAGTTGGACTTAGATGGTCTTACAACTGGATACATTACACTGCATCCAATCCATTTCAGACGAAATGCGAAGTGGGGGCTCAGGAGGGGATTGAGTGAAGTTTTTTTCCCCATATCCTGGTGTAACCTCAATTTCTACAGACTTGCTTGGGAAAACGGGCAAAGAGACAGACGGGGAGAGATGCACACATTGACATTGCTACTTGCAGCACTGCATACGACTAGTAAAAGTGGTAACTAGGGGAGCATGACTTAACTAGTTGTGGTGAAAATTATGGGATGGATTGTCATGGCAACAGACCAGACGTCACAATCTGGGCATGTGTGTTCCAGTTTTGTCTCTTTCTTATTTTCAGACTGGAGGACTTGGATAGAGAAGAGTGTAAAAGGAAATACATGTTTTCCTACAAAAAGAGGGAAGTCATCATTCTTGAAAATATACAGATATACATTTTATTTACACAAGACCCAAATAATTATTTTCGGGGAGACAATACGAGGTGAACAGTGGCGTTTTGAGGGTTAACTTTCAGTTAATTCTCAGGCAAGAGGTTTTTTGGTATGCGATAAAGATGCCTGGGTCGTTAAGCAATGAAGACGAGGGACAAGAGGACATGGATTTTGAAGACGAAATACCAGGTGAGGGAGTGAAGTAAGGTGGGGGGAGTTTCTGCCGGTCAGATATTTTGCGCTGCTACGCCTAGTTGAATGCGGGAAAAGGGCTTGTCGTACTATACGTTATAGGAGACAAGAGGGGTGGGGTGCAGTAAGCGTTTCAATTTTTGCACAACCCGTTGTTTTCCTCAGGGGCACATGTCCGCACTTGTCGCCACTGTGTCATCTTCAAATATGATATAGATAGACGAATGAAAAGCCACCATCTGTGGTACTGAAATGAGCCGGTCCGAGAAAAGGGGGACAGCCTACAATCCGTGCATTCTCGAGATTAATTTTTATTAAAAGCTCAGATGTTAGGCCACCGATCTCCATTTGACTTTGATTGCGATCAGCATATATCCTACATTTTTCTTATTAGAATTAGGCACATGCACACCATTTTATTTGTGCTGTTTTGAGGGTGCGCCCTTTTATTTTGCTGTTAGGCAACAATATAATATATTTGTGTGTTTCCATTTGAGGTCAGAAGTTTCACCTCACATGTTGTGACAACTGAATAAAAGGTATACGTTATTACTAAATTAATGTCCATAGACAGTCCAACTCTCCCTGGTGATGCACCATCATCAAAATTGAACAGCTGTGTCCCAATTGTTTTGAAGCTCTTGTCCAATTGATTCGGTAGTGGCCACAAATGTGCTAGGCTGTGACTGAACCCACGTGTACCAGGAAAACACTGGTTAGGGCAACTGTCCTGTTGATAAGTCAAGTGTAATCAAACTGATTGTGGCTGTCAACCAGCACAATGGGTTGATACTCTCCACACATCCATCATACTAGTTAATTGCACATGCCATTTTCCACAATGGTGTCTTTGTTACTGCACATTTGAGTTATTTAGCAGATACCCTCATCCAGAGCGATTTACAGTAGTGAATGCATCCAGTTTTATACCTTTTCATACTGGTTCACTGTGGGACTCAAACCCACAACCCTGGTTTTGCAAGCACCATGCTCTGCCAACTATGCCATGCAGGACTACTGCTGTGTTAGTCTTTCACAGAATATGACTGTGAAACAAAACTAATAGGCCTGCACATTTGAATGCACTCAAGACCACGTGAATCCTCCAAAGTTAGAATGGTGAGAGCATGGTGGATGAATTCTGTAAACCCATCAACTCATGTGGTCATCTGCAACAGGACATGCCTCTTATTTACACTGCTAGTTAAAGAGGGTGTCTATGTGGCCCCTGAGCCTGGTTCATAAATCTCTCCACCCATGACTGTCAACCAGGTCATACATCTCTGGGGAGCCAGTTGCTGAGCCAGGGGTGAGTTGATGAAGTGCCCTACAGCAAGTGCCTAAGTCAGGAGCCTGCCCTTTTATACTACCATGTCAGTTCAGTAAATAGAATCAAACATTCATAGTTTTCTCGTCCAGCTAGTGCCAGGCCCCAGATGATTTACGCCTGGATTAGCAGCCAGGGCAGACCAATATGCCCTCCTGCCCTCATAGCATTTAGCCTATTAGTGTGAAATGGTTGGCTGGTTATGGCACCAGTTTATCATGGTGCAATAATGACATTGCGTTAGGCCCACCTTTGTAATGTATTGTTAAGTATTTTGCTTGAATTTCATGCTGTTTGCGTGTAAGAGTGTTATGCACTGTGGATAGTTGGGGGTTTGCATTTAGCCTGTCATTAATACCAAAATGCCTGTGTCTGAGCTTCTTTCTGATAGTAGCCTATGGAATCAATACATGTACATTATTGTTTCCAACAACATTTCTGACTTTAGAACATACAGAAAAGGTTAATGAATGTAGTCATGGGTTTTATGGAGCAAACCGACTCACAAAATAACTTTTTTTTTATTGGTACAATTTATTAAAGAACTGGTTATCTTTAGAAGGGGGGAGAGCTCTGTGATTTCAGTACATGCAGTCTGACAGCTGCAACCTGAGGGATAAAGCAATCACTTATGCATATCCCCAATAAGCAACAACTAGTGGTTAAAAAGGGAGGTAAATTGCATACAAATAGCTATGGAATGTGATAATAAAGAAATCTTGCTACTGTTATGTTCCAGTTGGTTCTTCATATGTTTTAGATTTATTTTCTCTGAGTGTATCAATCAGTTCTGTTCTATAATTGTGCATATAGCATCTTCCTAACCATGCATGTGCCTGATGCTTTGATGAGAATGTTCTTCATATAGACCCAGCCAAGCTTGACAGCAGTCTAATGAACTTCAGGATTGGCAAGGGCCCTCCACAAGCCATGGAGGGAGAGCTGAGGACCCACAGTACAGTAGCTTCTACTGTTTGCTGTCACAGCCATACACTCCACCACTCACTGCCTCAAACTCATTGTTGTCCTTCCCATTGTCCTGTTCTTGGGCATGTCACTAGCGCTGTCCCCGTGTCTCAGTTTTACCTTTTGCTACTGCCTCTGACATTTCTCTTTGTCTTGTTTCCTTTTGAAATTGTTTCGTCCTTCAATGAAATTGAAAGATTATCATGGGCTTTTGTGTGCCTACTAAAGTCATCCCTGATTGGTGGGGGCTATTTCTGGAGACTCCACTGTGAAAGCTGACACCATTTTTGACCATCTGTGTGTGTGTGTGCGTGTGTGTAATGCTTACCCAAGTAAATGTGTGTTTTAAGTGTTTACTCGGTCACACTTGTTACCACTGCATTTTTGTTCAACTGCACATGTATGTTCTAATTACACTGTCATAATAATATACTGTGATCTCATAATATTTATGGTGCATGAAAAAGAATAGCAAATCACAAAGGAGCTGTAATGTTACATCAGCTGCCAGATTATACCTTGCCACCACCAGGCTTCTGCTGACTTTCCCTAAACTGACCCACAGTACATCTAACTCACTCTCACACCATCACTCTGTACCCTTAGATCGAGACTGCACTGCTGCCATTTATTACCACTCCCAAGACCCAGGAGCAAGAAAGTGAGCTCACAGTCAATGACTACTACTCTGATTCTATCATGAAGTCATACAGTCCACAGTTCAGAATGCTACACTATAACAGCATTTCCGCTACTAGAAAGACCAACATCAAATCAAATCAAATGTTATTGCTCACATACACATGGTTAGCAGATGTTATTGCTAGTGTAGCGAAATGCTTATGCTTCTAGATTTGACAGTGCAGCAGTATCTAACGGGTAATATCTAACAATTCCACAACAAAACTTAATACACAAAATCTAGTAAAGGAATAGGATGAGAATATATAAGATAAAATATACGGATAAGCAGTGACAGAGCGGCTACGATGCAATAGATAGTAAAGAATAGATAGAAAGGGATACAGTATACCTTATATACAGTGAGGGAAAAAAGTATTTGATCCCCTGATTTTGTACATTTGCCCACTGACAAAGAAATGATCCGTCTATAATTTTAATGGTAGGTTTATTTGAACAGTGAGAGACAGAATAACAAAAACAAAAACCAGAAAACCGCATGTCAGAAATGTTATAAATTGATTTGCATTTTATTGAGGGAAATAAGTATTTGACCCCTCTGCAAAACATGACTTAGTACTTGGTGGCAAAATCCTTGTTGGCAATCACAGAGGTCAGACGTTTCTTGTAGTTGACCACCAGGTTTGCACACATCTCAGGAGGGATTTTGTCCCACTCCTCTTTGCAGATCTTCTCCAAGACGTTAAGGTTTCAAGGCTGACGTTTGACAACTCAAACCTTCAGCTCCCTCCACAGATTTTCTATGGGATTAAGGTCTGGAGACTGGCTAGGCCACTCCAGGACCTTAATTTGCTTTTTATTGAGCCACTCCTTTGTTGACTTGGCCGTGTGTTTTGGGTCATTGTCATGCTGGAGTACCCATCCACGACCCATTTTCAATGCCCTGGCTGAGGGAAGGAGGTTCTAACCCAAGATTTGACGGTACATGGCCCGTCCATCGTCCCTTTGATGCAGTGAAGTTGTCCTGTCCCCTTAGCAGAAAACCACCCCCAAAGCATAATGTTTCCACCTCCATGTTTGATGGGGGGGATGGTGTTCTTTGGGTCATAGGCAGCATTCCTCCTCCTCCAAACACGGTGAGTTGAGTTGATGCCAAAGAGCTCCATTTTGGTCTTATCTGACCACAACACTTTTACCCAGTTGTCCTCTGAATCATTCAGATGTTCATTGGCAAACTTCAGACGGGCATGTATAGGTGCTTTCCTGAGCAGGGGGACCTTGCGGGCGCTGCAGGATTTCAGTCCTTCACGACGTAGTGTGTTACCAATTGTTTTCTTGGTGACTATGGTCCCAGCTGCCTTGAGATCATTGACAAGATCCTCCCGTGTAGTTCTGGGCTGATTCCTCACTGTTCTCATGATCATTGCAACTCCACGAGGTCAGATCTTGCATGGAGCCCAAGGCTGAGGGAGATTGACAGTTATTTTGTGTTTCTTCCATTTGCGAATAATCGCACCAACTGTTGTCACCTTCTCACCAAGCTGCTTGGTGATGGTCTTGTAGCCCATTCCAGTCTTGTGTAGGTCTACAATCTAGTCCCTGACATCCTTGGAGAGCTCTTTGGTCTTGGCCATGGTGGAGAGTTTGGAATCTGATTGATTGATTGCTTCTGTGGACAGGTGTCTTTTATACAGGAAACAAACTGAGGTTAGGAGCACTCCCTTTAAGAGTGTGCTCCTAATCTCAGCTCGTTACCTGTATAAAAGACACCTGGGAGCCAGAAATCTTTCTGATTGAGAGGGGGTCAAATACTTATTTCCCTCATTAAAATAAAAATCAATTTATAACATTTTTGACATGAGTTTTTCTGGATTTGTTGTTGTTGTTATTGTGTCTCTCACTGTTCAAATAAACCTACCATTAAAAGTATACTGATAATTTGTCAGTGGGCAAACGTACAAAATCAGTAGGGGATCAAATACTTTTTTTCTCTCACTGTACATATGAGATGAGTAATGTAAGATATGTAAACATTCTTGAAGTGGCATTATTAAGGTGACTAGTGTTCCATTTATTAAAGTGGCCAATGATATCAAGTCTGTAGGTAGGCAGCCGCCTCTCTGTGCTAGTGGTGGCTGTTTTACAATCTGATGGCCTTGAGATCAAAGCTGTTTTTTTTACTCCAAGCTTTGGAGTAAATGCGTGTGAGGGTGCCTTTGTGTGTCCTAAGACATAAGTAGAGTGAGCTATAAACACCCTCTCAATGATGGGAGAAGCCTGAAGTCACTCTCTTCACATTTGCGGTCAGGGCACCATTAACTGGGTATTTCCATAAGGAGCCTGTCAGAGAGAGTGGCCTAATGTGTGTTCCAGTAAATGCTGGACTTCTCAGGAATGAGAGGGTCATGAATCTCCCTTCTAATGGAGCGGTTCCGGTGGCCAAGACCTTGCAAGAAGGTCAGAGCGGTGCTGCCTGCCCGCCGTCCACGCTTCAATGTGGGCACAGTGTGCCAAGTGAGGCTGCAGTCTAGTTCAAACTGGTCCTGGTGCCAGCTGTCCTTTGCCACATGCCACAGTGATCCCCCTCATCACCCGGTATGAAGCAGCCACCTCTGGAAGACATCACAGAGCATTAGAACAATAGCTGCCAGAACGCCAGAGGCTTCTCTCTGGGATCACACACTTAGATGTGGTGCCTTAAATGCATTTTTACATGTGCAGACATAATGTGTTTGTCTCAATTGCATTGATGGTAGTGGCCATTTCTGGTAAACTTGGTGGTAAATAATGGCGGATTTCACATATCAGCAAGGAGGAGAATTAGATGTCTTGAGATGGAAACAGCAGATTTTCGCTCTCAACCTTCCTGTAGGTCTTAAATAAACAACTGCATTTCTTGTCATCTCAGCCAATTTTATCATGAGTGCATTTGAAAGAGCTGTAACATTAGCTGAGTTGTCGTAATGATGACATGCCTGGCAGGCTGCAAACTTAGATTTGATTTAACACTTAATTTTTTCTGTCTCAAAAGATAGATAAAATTATTGACACCCCTGTTTTCAATACATTTCAATACCTCACTTTGCGAGGATAACAGCACTGAGCCTTTTTCTAAAATGTTTTATGAGTTGAAGAACACATTGGGTTCACACATCTTAGACCATTCCTCCATACAGAAACATTCCAGAACCTTGATATCCTTTGCTTGTGATTATGGACTGTCATCTTTAATTCAAACCACAGGTTTTCATTGGGGTTCAAGTCCGGAGACTGAGATGGACATTACATGTTGATTTTGTGGTCAATTAACACTTTCCTTGTGGATTTTGACGTGTGCTTGGGGTTATTGTCTTGCTGGAAGATCCATTTGCGGCCAAGTTTCAGCCTACTGGCAGAGGCACCCGGGTTTTTGGATAAATTGTCCTGGTACTGGGTAAAGTTCATGATGCCATTGACTTTAACAAGGGCTCGAGGACCAGTGACGCAAACTAGCCCCATAACATCAAAGATCCACCACCATATTTTACAATAGGTATGGGGTAATTTTCTGCTTATGCATCCTTATTTGAGGCCACTCTACACTGGTGTGCATGGCCAAAGAGCTCTATTTTCATAAAGTTTATACAGTCTTTTTTGCTCATCTTTATTAAGGCTGCCAATAATTTTGAACCTGACTGTGGCTCAGAAATGAAAGAGCTCCCAGTGTGAGGTACTGCAGACATGTTGACTTAATAACTATAGAGCTGGCACTACACACACTTCATTTAAATACAATTACGTTGAACCAACATGGAATATACTTTGAATTGACACATACAGTACCAGTCAAAAGTTTGGACACACCAACTCATTCCAGGGTTTTAGTAGCCACCCTTTGCCTTGATGACTTTGCACACTCTTGGCATTCTCTCAACCAGCTTCATGAGGAATGCTTTCCAACAGTCTTGAAGGAATTCCCACATATGCTGAGCACTTGTTGGCTGATTTTCTTTCACTCTGCGGTCCAACTCATCCCACACCATCTCAATTGGGTTGAGGTTGGGTGATTGCGGAGGCCAGGTCATCTGATGCAGCACTGCATCACTCTTCTTGTCCCACTAAGCGCAAACCAGATGGGATGTCGTATCGCTGCAGAATGCTGCGGTAGCCATGCTGGTTAAGTGTCCTGTGATGGTCCTCATGAGAGCCAGTTTCATCATAGCGCTTGATGGTTTTTGCGACTGCACTTGAAGACACTTTCAAAGTTATTTGATCTTCATGTCTTAAAGTAATGACGGACTGTCATTTCTCTTTGCTTATTTGAGCTGTTCTTGCCATAATATGGACTTGGTATTTTACCAAATAGGGCTATTTTCTCTATACCACCCCTATCTTGTAAATACAACTGGCTCAAACGCATCAAGAAGGAAAGAAATTCCACAAATTAACTTTTAACAAGGCACACCTGTTAATTTAAATGCATTCCAGGTGACTTCCCAAGCTGGTTGAGAGAATGCCAAGAGAGTGCAAGGCCGTCATCAAGGCAAAGGTGTTACGGTGCGTGAATGAGGACCCAAAAGCGAATTAACTTAAACAGAGCTTCTTTAATTACCAAACATAGGTAGGCTCAGACGGACCGGCAGATTCCGACAGGACAAGACAAGGTTACAGCAAACATGACGACAGTCTGGTTCAGGCATGAAACACAACAAACAAGAATCCGACAAGGACAGGAACAAAAACAGAGAGAGATATAGGGACCTAATCAGAGGGAAAAAGGGAACAGGTGGGAAACGGGGTGACGAGGTGGTTAGGAGGAGACAAGGCACAGCTGGGGGAAAGAGGGGGAGAAAAGGTAACCTAACAACGACCAGCAGAGGGAGACAGGGTGAAGGGAAAGGGCAGAGACAAGACACAACATGACAGTACATGACAGTACCCCCCCACTCACCGAGCGCCTCCTGGCGCACTCGAGGAGGAAACCTGGCGGCAACGGAGGAAATCCTCGATCAGCGCACGGTCCAGCACGTCCCGAGAGGGAACCCAACTCCTCTCCTCAGGACCGTACCCCTCCCAATCTACGAGGTACTGGTGACCACGGCCCCGAGGACGCATGTCCAAAATTCTACGGACCCTGTAGATGGGTGCGCCCTCGACAAGGATGGGGGGGGGGGGGGGGGGGGAGACGAGCGGGGGCGCGAAGGGCGGGCTTGATGCAGGAGACATGGAAGACCGGGTGGACGCGACGAAGGTATCGCGGAAGAAGAAGTCGAACTGCGACAGGATTAATGACCCGAGAAATACGGAACGGACCAATGAACCGCGGGGTCAACTTGCGAGAAGCCGTCTTAAGGGGAAGGTTCTGAGTGGAGAGCCAAACTCTCTGACCGCGACAATATCTAGGACTCTTAGTTCTACGCTTATTAGCAGCCCTCACAGTCTGCGTCCTATAACGGCAAAGTGCAGACCTGACCCTCTTCCAGGTGCGCTCGCAACGTTGGACAAAAGCCTGAGCGGAGGGGACGCTGGACTCGGCGAACTGAGATGAGAACAGCGGAGGCTGGTACCCGAGGCTACTCTGAAAAGGAGATAGCCCGGTCGCAGACGAAGGAAGCGAGTTGTGGGCGTATTCTGCCCAGGGGAGCTGTTCTGACCAAGACGCAGGGTTGCGAAAAGAAAGACTGCGTAAGATGCGACCAATAGTCTGATTGGCCCGTTCTGCTTGACCGTTAGACTGGGGGTGAAAGCCGGAAGAGAGACTGACGGAAGCCCCAATCAAACGGCAAAACTCCCTCCAAAATTGAGACGTGAATTGCGGACCTCTGTCCGAAACGACGTCTGACGGAAGGCCATGAATTCTGAAAACATTCTCGATGATGATTTGTGCCGTCTCTTTAGCAGAAGGAAGCTTAGCAAGGGGAATGAAATGAGCCGCCTTAGAGAACCTATCGACAACCGTAAGAATAACAGTCTTCCCCGCTGACGAAGGCAGTCCGGTGACAAAATCTAAGGCGATGTGAGACCACGGTCGAGAGGGAATAGGAAGCGGCCTGAGACGGCCGGCAGGAGGAGAGTTACCGGACTTAGTCTGCGCGCAGACCGAACAAGCAGCCACGAAACGACGCGTGTCATGCTCCCGGGTGGGCCACCAAAAACGCTGGCGAATGGAAGCAAGCGTACCCCGAACGCCAGGGTGGCCGGCTAACTTGGCAGAGTGAGCCCACTGAAGAACGGCCAGACGAGTAGGAACGGGAACGAAAAGAAGGTTCCTAGGACAAGCGCGCGGCGACGGAGTGTGAGTGAGCGCTTGTTTTACCTGCCTCTCAATTCCCCAGACAGTCAACCCGACAACACGCCCCTCAGGGAGAATCCCCTCGGGGTCAGTGGAGGCTACTGAAGAACTGAAGAGACGAGACAAAGCATCAGGCTTGGTGTTCTTAGAGCCCGGACGATAAGAAATCACGAACTCGAAACGAGCGAAAAACAGCGCCCAACGCGCCTGACGCGCATTAAGTCGTTTGGCAGAACGGATGTACTCAAGGTTCCTATGGTCAGTCCAAACGACAAAAGGAACGGTCGCCCCCTCCAACCACTGTCGCCATTCGCCTAGGGCTAACCGGATGGCGAGCAGTTCGCGGTTACCCACATCATAGTTACGTTCCGACGGCGACAGGCGATGAGAAAAATACGCGCATGGGTGGACCTTGTCGTCAGAGAGGGAGCGCTGAGAAAGAATGGCTCCCACGCCCACCTCTGACGCGTCAACCTCGACAACGAACTGTCTAGAGACGTCAGGTGTAACAAGGATAGGAGCGGATGTAAAACGATTCTTGAGGAGATCAAAAGCTCCCTGGGCGGAAACGGACCACTCAAAGCACGTCTTGACAGAAGTAAGGGCTGTGAGAGGAGCTGCCACCTGACCGAAATTACGGATGAAACGACGATAGAAGTTCGCGAAGCCGAGAAAGCGCTGCAGCTCGACGCGTGACTTAGGGACGGGCCAATCAATGACAGCTTGGACTTTAGCGGGATCCATCTTAATGCCTTCAGCGGAAATAACAGAACCGAGAAATGTGACGGAGGAGGCATGAAAAGTGCACTTCTCAGCCTTCACAAAAAGACAATTCTCTAAAAGGCGCTGGAGGACACGTCGAACGTGCTGAACATGAATCTGGAGTGACGGTGAAAAAATCAGGATATCGTCAAGGTAAACGAAAACAAAGATGTTCAGCATGTCTCTCAGGACATCATTGACTAATGCCTGAAAGACAGCTGGAGCGTTAGCGAGGCCGAAAGGAAGAACCCGGTATTCAAAGTGCCCTAACGGAGTGTTAAACGCCGTCTTCCACTCGTCCCCCTCCCTGATGCGCACGAGATGGTAAGCGTTACGAAGGTCCAACTTAGTGAAAAACCTGGCTCCCTGCAGGATCTCGAAGGCTGAAGACATAAGAGGAAGCGGATAACGATTCTTCACTGTTATGTCATTCAGCCCTCGATAATCTATGCAGGGACGCAGAGACCCGTCCTTCTTCTTGACAAAAAAAAACCCCGCTCCGGCGGGAGAGGAGGAGGGGACTATGGTACCGGCGTCAAGAGCTACAGACAAATAATCTTCGAGAGCCTTACGTTCGGGAGCCGACAGAGAGTATAGTCTACCCCGGGGGGGGGTGGTTCCCGGAAGGAGATCAATACTACAATCATACGACCGGTGTGGAGGAAGAGAGGTGGCCCTGGACCGACTGAACACCGTGCGCAGATCGTGATATTCCTCCGGCACCCCTGTCAAATCACCAGGCTCCTCCTGTGAAGAAGAGACAGAGGAAACAGGAGGGATAGCAGACATTAAACATTTCACATGACAAGAGACGTTCCAGGAGAGGATAGAATTACTAGACCAATTAATGGTCGGATTCTTCTGTTACGGTGCGTGAATGAGGACCCAAAAGCGAATTAACTTAAACAGAGCTTCTTTAATTACCAAACATAGGTAGGCTCAGACGGACCGGCAGATTCCGACAGGACAAGACAAGGTTACAGCAAACATGACGACAGTCTGGTTCAGGCATGAAACACAACAAACAAGAATCCGACAAGGACAGGAACAAAAACAGAGAGAGATATAGGGACCTAATCAGAGGGAAAAAGGGAACAGGTGGGAAACGGGGTGACGAGGTGGTTAGGAGGAGACAAGGCACAGCTGGGGGAAAGAGGGGGAGAAAAGGTAACCTAACAACGACCAGCAGAGGGAGACAGGGTGAAGGGAAAGGGCAGAGACAAGACACAACATGACAGTACATGACAAAAGGGTCGCTAATTTGAAGAATCTCAAATATTAAATATATTTTGATTTGTTTAACACGCTTTTGGTTACTACATGATTCCATATATGTTATTTAATAGTTTTGATGTCTTCACTATTATTCTACAACATAGAAAATAGTAAAAATAAAGAAAAACCCTGGAATGAGTAGGTGTGTCCAAACTTTTGACTGATGTTGTCACATGCACCAAATATAACTGGTGTTTTACCATGAAACGCTTGCTTACGAGCCCTTCCCAACGATGCAGAGTTTAAAAATAATAATCCAAATAAAATAGTAACACAAGAATAATACCAATAAATACATGAGAATGGAACTATGTACAGGGAGTACAAGTACCAGATCATTGTGCAGAGGTATGAGGTATTTGAGGTAGATATGTACATAAAGGCACTCATGCTGGCACTGGTGCCAAGTGCCCCTAAGCCACTACTGTTTCTCCTTGAAATTAGAGAATAGTCCAAGAAACCAAATATTGTACAGTAAAGTGACTAGCCATCAGGATAGATAATGAAATATAGAGTGAAATACTTCAACTATGACAGGCAACATGAGAAAAAAAAATCCAGAAAATCACATTTGTAGGATTTTTAATGAATTTATTTGCAAATTATGGTGGAAAATAAGTATTTGGTCACCTACAAACAAGCAAGATTTTTGGCTCTCACAGACCTGTAACTTCCTCTTTAAGAGGCTCCTCTGTCCTCCACTCGTTACCTGTATTAATGGCACCTGTTTGAACTTGTTATCAGTATAAAAGACACCTGTCCACAACCTCAAACAGTCACACTCCAAACTCCACTATGGCCAAGACCAAAGAGCTGTCAAAGGACACCAGAAACAAAATTGTAGACCTGCACCAGGCTGGGAAGACTGAATCTGCAATAGGTAAGCAGCTTGGTTTGAAGAAATCAACTGTGGGAGCAATTATTAGGAAATGGAAGACATACAAGACCACTGATAATCTCCCTCGATCTGGGGCTCCATGCAAGATCTCACCCCGTGGGGTCAAAATGATCACAAGAACGGTGAGCAAAAATCCCAGAAACATACGGGGGGACCTAGTGAATGACCCGCAGAGAGCTGGGACCAAAGTAACAAAGCCTACCATCAGTAACACACTACGCCGCCAGGGACTCAAATCCTGCAGTGCCAGACGTGTCCCCCTGCTTAAGCCAGTACATGTCCAGGCCCATCTGAAGTTTGCTAGAGAGCATTTGGATGATCCAGAAGAAGATTGGGAGAATGTCATATGGTCAGATGAAACCAAAATATAACTTTTTGATAAAAACTCAACTCGTTGTGTTTGGAGGACAAAGAATGCTGAGTTGCATCCAAAGAACACCATACCTACTGTGAAGCATGGGGGTGGAAACATCATGCTTTGGGGCTGTTTTTCTGCAAAGGGACCAGGACGACTGATCCGTGTAAAGGAAAGAATGAATGGGGCAATATATCGTGAGAATTTGAGTGAAAACCTCCTTCCATCAGCAAGGGCATTGAAGATGAAACGTGGCTGGGTCTTTCAGCATGACAATGATCCCAAACACACCGCCCGGGCAACGAAGGAGTGGCTTCGTAAGAAGCATTTCAAGGTCCTGGAGTGGCCTAGCCAGTCTCCAGATCTCAACCCCATAGAAAATCTTTGGAGGGAGTTGAAAGTCCGTTTACCCAGCAACAGCCCCAAAACATCACTGCTCTAGAGGAGATCTGCATGGAGGAATGGGCCAAAATACCAGCAACAGTGTGTGAAAACCTTGTGAAGACTTACAGAAAACGTTTGATCTCTGTCATTGCCAACAAAGGGTATATAACAAAGTATTGAGATAAACTTTTGGTATTGACTTATTTTCCACCATAATTTGCAAATAAAAATAAAAGTTTTTTTTTCTTCTCATTTTGTCTGTCATAGTTGAAGTATACCTATGATGAAAAATTACAGGCCTCTCATCTTTTTCAGTGGGAGAACTTGCACAATTGGTGGCTGACTAAATACTTTTTTGCCCCACTGTATATATAAACTGAAATATCACATTTACATAAGTATTCAGACCATTAACTCAGTACTTTGTTGAAGCACCTTTGGCAGCGATTGCAGCCTTGAGTCTTCTTGGGTATGACACTACAAGCTTGGCACACCTGTTTTGGGGGAGTTTCTCCCAGGTTGGGAGGTCTTTTCAGGTCTCTCCAGAGATGTTCGATTGGGTTCAGGTCTGGCCTCTGGCTGGGCCACTCAAAGCCACTCCTGCATTGTCTTGGCTGTGTACTTTGGGTCATTGTGCTGTTGGAAGGTGAACCTTCGCCCTAGTCTGAGGTCGTGAACGCTCTGGAGCAGGTTTTCATCAAGGATCTCTGTGTACTTTGCTCTGTTCACCTTTCCTTCGATCCTGACTAGTGTCCCAGTCCCTGCCGCTGAAATACATCCCCACAGCAAGATGCTGCCACCACCAGTCTTCAACCTAGGGATGGTGCCAGGTTTCCTCCAGACATGACACTTAGCATTCAGGCCAAAGAGTTCAATCTTGGTGTCATCAAACCAGATCATCTTTTTTCTCATCGTTTGAATGTCCTTTAGGTGCCTTTTGGCAAAGTCCAAGCTGGCTGTCATTTCTACTGAGGAGTGGCTTCCGTTTCGCCACTCTACCATAAAGGCCTGATTGGAGATGGTTATCCTTCTGGAAGATTCCTCTATCTCTACAAAGGAGCTCTGTCAGAGTGACCATATGGTACTTGGTCACGTCCCGGACCAAGGCCCTTCTCCCCCGATTGCTCAGTTTGCCAGGCGGCCAGCTCTAGGAAGAGTCTTGGTGGTTCCAAACTTCTTCCATTTAAGAATGATGGAGCCACTGTGTTCTTGGGACCTTCAATTCCGCAGAAATGTTTTTGTACCCTTCCACCGATCTGTGCCAGGACACAATCCTGTCTCGGAGCTCTATGGACCATTCTTTTGACATCGTGGCTTGGTTTTTGCTCTGACATGTACTGCCAACTTTGGGACCTTATATATACAGATGTGTTCCTTTCCAAATCATGTCCAATCATTTTAATTTACCACAGGTGGACTCCGATTAAGTTGTAGAAATATCTTAATGATGATCAATGGAAACAGGATGCAACTGAGCTCATATTCCGAGTCTCATAGCAAAGGGTCTGAATACTTACTTAAATAAAGTATGTCTGTTTTTAATACATTTGCCAAAAATTCTAAAAACCTGTTTTCACTTTGTCATTATGGGGTATTGTGTGTAGATTGATGAGGAAAACATTTATTTAATCAATTTTAGAATAAGACTGTAACATAACAAAATGTGGAAAAAGTCAAGGGGCCTGAATGCACTGTATATGGTGTGTGTATATTTTGCTTTGCGTAGGGTCAGAGCAAGATAGAGTCAGCGCAGATAGTTTGGGTACTATTATTGACTATTGAGCAGTTTTGGGGGTAGAAGCTGTCTTTGAGCCTGTTGGTCTGAGAGCAAATGCTTCGGTACCGTTTGCCGGACACACGTGGGAAGATGCATGCAGCTTATCCAGTGGTGAATGGGAATGTATAGATAGACATTTCTATGGGTCTCTCATTGATAATGAACACCTAGTGTCTGTGTGGCCCCTCTTGACTAGCCTGGCTAAATGGAGGCTAAGTGGATTGCAAGCCAATGTTTGTGCTATGGAGACGGGGAACCCCTCCTCCCTACTCAGTGTCCCTCTGGGAGTGGTAGGCTGCAGGGCTAGTCTAGTGTTGGCTGGCTGATTGACTCTGATACATGTGCTGCATATTTCATGCCCTCCAGTCTGTGTTTGTGTGTGAGGAGGCACCGTGGGAGTGTCTCTTTATAGTGATGTACTGTCTACTGTCTAAGTCTCCCTGGCCCTGCTGTCTCTCTTACTCCTCTGTGACCCACTATGGCAGCATTGAAGTCTGGAGCACCGTTATACACTGTTGTCAGCATGCTTATATGTATACAACAATATTGAGACAATACAATTGACAGAGAACTAGCAGCCCACTAGGTTAAGGTTTGAGCCGTGCCTGGCCAACAGGATATAAGGTAAAAGGGGGAGGATGGTAAAGTGATGACTAACAGAAGCCCCATGAAATCTGTATGTGTTACAATAAGAGTCAAAGTTGTGAATACGTGTATCATGTGGTTCTGAAGGCCATGTTTGTGTTTGTGTGTGTCTAGATGAGGATGAGGATGGTCAACGTAACACTGTCCCGCTCACACCTCTGGACAGCTTTTTCACTGACAACGACTCCCTCAAACAACAGAAGAAGAAGAAACCCAAAAAGATGAAGGAGGGCAAGATGCCCAAAGTCAAGAAGAGGAAAAAGGAGGTAAACTCTTATCAGATTACAATCATGTCATGCAGAATAACACAGAACCTCTAAAAAGCTACAGTAGATGTTGTGCCGTATACTGTAGTCCTTGAGCAGCCATTTATATTGGCTGGGATTGAACTCCAATTTCTTTACTGGGGTACAATATTTGGTTTCTTGGACTATTCTCTAATTTCATGGAGAAACAGTAGTGTCTTTGGCTTAGGGGCACTTGGCACCAGTGCCAGCGTGAGTGCCAGTGTAAGCTGTGGGCTTTGAGTGCTAGTGTAGATTGTGGATCAGGAGAAGCGCCTGTCCCTGTGGCAGTCAAAATGGGCGGTCGGTCAGGAGTGCTAGAGCGTGTGCCAGTAGGTTCCAACAACATTGTGACAGAGCTATTCTGACAGCAGAACTCTACCAGGCATTAGTTCCTGGCATTCAGAAAACAAGCTTTAAACAGCAGCACTGAGCTGAGGCTCTCCACATACCACACCACCACCATATATCAAAACAGACAACAAACCACTCCTGCATTTTATTTGTTTCCACGACTGCTCCTTAGATTCTTGGCTATTTGAGGTTAACCACAAGTGTGCCTTGAAAGACATCATAGTGAAGTCAGGGGAAAATGTTTGGTGCAACACAGTGACAGTGAGCCAGAGGAAACATCCCTCTGCCATTTGAGGGCCTTGCTCTTTATACAGTTTGTTTTGTCTTTGCGGTGCCTGTTTCTCATTTGTGTGTCCCCTGCTTGTGTTCGCGTTTGATCAGTGTTCTGAACTGTGGCGGTGACAGAGCAGGGATGTCCCTGTCCAGGGCTGCCAGCTGCACTGTGAGGAGCTCTGGTGGCCAGTCTGTCACCGGCCCTTTGGCTGGCCACGATAAACACTGAGCATTGGACCCCGCTGTGCTAATGAGGGGTCTCCCTGTCTCTTTCCTCTCTCTCACACACTCTCTTTCTCTCCATACCGCTCTCTTTCCATGCTCAGTTCACAAGCTCTGCTAGACAGTACACTGTACGTGTTTATCAGGCAGCACTCTCTGTTAAGGGAAACCACAACTAGCTGTTATTCACTTACAATCTCTCCCCAAAGTCTACTGTCAGACATAGGCCACGGATCAATGGAGGTTACAGCCCTGTCAGTGGGCCTCTCTCCCCCAGGTCAGTCTCAGAGCTGAGAAAGCAAGCAGTGCTCAGACTCCCTCTAGCAGGCCCCAAGCACACACCACAGGAGAGCTGTTAGCACTGATGACTGGCTAGATCAGTTTTAAGGAGAGAAATCCCTTTAGGGGGACTGCGAGTTGATAGACAGCAGTGCCCCCCCCCCCCGTTGCACTGTACAATTGTACGCAGTTGGGTGTTTATGGTATCGTTAGAATGTGAAGTTTGTGTATTCAATCTGACATTAATTTCCTAAATAATGGTTGCACATTATACAATTAGTATGTACTAATTTAATTTAGTACTGAAACTAGATGCTGAACAGAAATTAAGTTGATACCAAAGGGAAGTCGTTATATATAGGAATAAACCATTTGGTTATGCTTTAGGACTTTATTTATTTTTCATGATCTCCCAGGAGAGTCCTCCTCTTTCTTTCCACGCTGGTCTTATGTATCCTGTGATGTGTTTGCGTACCATTGAACCCTGTGTGTGCCGTCAGTGGTTGGGTTAAGTCACTTCTCTGCAGTTTCTCTCTCTAGATTAACGGAGGTTCTGCTTCTCTGCTTCTACTACTTCCACCACCCCTCCACCCTTTTTCATTTGGACCTCCCTCCAAACTCATTCTCTCTCCTTCTCTGTATGCATAAATGAGATTTGTCTAGACGGGCGCTGGAACACAGGCTCTGCAACCACAGGCCTCTGCATAACAAGCTCGTTATGCAAACGTGTCTGATTGGATGGCACTGTTTCATTGGCTGCTGCTGCTATAGAGTGAGGGTAAGAGAGAGAAAGGGAGCGAGAGAGAGAGCTCCAGACTCTGCACGGGTTGGTCGCCATGGCAACACAGACGGGCTGGCGGTGGGGTTGGCGGGCGCTGCGGCAATGTGAGCCTTTCCCCTGCGCCACAGAGCGAGACGCCTGCGAGTCTCTCCATGGATCCACACAGGCCTACTGTGCAACAGGCAACAAGCTGCACACAGCTCTTTCATGCGCATGCACGCACACACACACACACACACACACACACACACACACACACACACACACACACACACACACACACACACACACACACACACACACACACACACACACACAAACACACAGACACACACACACACACACACACACACACACACACACACACACACACACACACACACACACACACACACACACAAGCCAATGCCAGTGCTCACTCATACACTTTATCTATAAACGTTCATCTGTGTAGCCTTCCAGATGTTGCCATAGCGAGGCCATGGAGACAATAGAAGGAGACAATACCTGCCCTAGTCTTATTGACTGTGGCTGGGAGGGGGAGATGTGATTGAGCACCCGCTCAAGGTGTATGATGCTGTGTTGTTGCAGTTCTCTGTGTAAGCAGCAGCCAGTTTAGAGGTGAACAAGCCTCTGATCATGACTTCTATGGAGCTCTCAACAAGCTGGGTGCTAGATATTCAATTGATGAAATGTGACTGACCACCTCGATTCCGTCTTATATAGCAAAATTTGAAATGGTGTTTCTTACATTGGATAAAAGTAGAGACTCAGCTACAAAATGGTGTATAATACACTGCATTTGAGGAACAATGGGAAAGTAATTCTGCTTTGAAAGTTGATACATTTGTAACTACACTTTTTAGAAAATGGCCCTACTGGAGAGCTCTTCTTCGCCTACACCAATTCTGCATCATTCACACTCTCTTAAGCATTAGCCCCACCCATCTCTTTACGGATTTACATATGGGGCAATGTGATAAACATACTGAGTAAGGTATTGTAGTAAACAACCAAAGATTTCAAGACTACAGTGGAAAGTAGTAGCCTAAAATTAGGGAAAACTCCAGGTAAAAATTTGAGGTTGAACGATTATGATTTTTCAACGCCGATACCGATACAGATTATTGGAAGACCAAAAAAAGCAGATACCGATCAATCGGCTGATTTTTATATATATATTTGTAATAATGACAATTACAACAATACTGAATGAACAATTAACATTTTTATTTTAACTAAATATAATATATATAAAATAACATCTATTTAGTCTCCAATAAATAATGAAACATGTTCAAATTGGTTTAAATAATGCAAAAACAAAGTGTTGGAGAAGAAAGTAAAAGTGCAATATGTGCCATGTAAGAAAGCTAACGTTTAAGTTCCTGAGAACATATGAAAGCTGGTGGTTCAATATTCCCAGTTCTTCAATATTCCCAGTTAAGAAGTTTTAGGATGTAGTTATTATAGGAATTATGACGCGTCGACTATTTCTCTCTATACCATTTGTATTTCATATACCTTTGACTATTGGATGTTCTTATAGGCACTTTAGTATTGCCAGCCTAATCTCGGGAGTTGATAGGCTTGAAGTCATAAACAGCGCTGTGCTTCAAGCATTGCTAAGAGCTGCTGGCAAACGCAGTAAAGGGCTGTTTGAATGAGCCTGCTGCTGCCTACCACCGCTCAGTCAGACTGCTCTATCAAATATCAAATCATAGACTTAATTATAATATAATAAACACAGAAATACAATCCTTTGGTCATTAATATTGTCAAATCCGGAAACTATAATTTCGAAAACAAAACATTTATTCCTTCAGTGAAATACGGAACCGTTCTGTATTTTATCGAACGGGTGGCAACCCTAAGTCTAAAAATTGCTGTTACATTGCACAGCCTTCAATGTTATGTCATAATTACGTAAAATTCTGTCAAAATTAATTACGGTCACACAGTTCGCAACGAGCCAGGCGGCCCAAACTGTTGCATATACCCTGACTCTGTTGCACTGAACGCAAGTAAATTGACACAATTTCCCTAGTTAATATTGCCTGCTCACATTAATTTATTTTAACTAAATATGCAGGTTTAAAATATATACTTCTGTGTATTGATTTTAAGAAAGGCATTGATATTTATGGTTAGGTACATTTGTGCAACGATTGTGCTTTTTACGCGAAAGCGCTTTTGTTACATCATCACCCATTTGGCAAAGTTGAAGTAGGCTGTGATTCGATGATAAATTAACAGGCACCGCATTGATTATATGCAACGCAGGACAAGCTAGTTAACCTAGTAATATCATCAAACATGTGTAGTTAACTAGTGATTATGTTAAGATTGATTGTTTTTTATAAGATACATTTAATGCTTGCTAACAACTTACCTTGGCTCCTTGCATCCACCAGGTTCTTTTGATTCTACACTCGTGTAACAGGTGGTCAGACTGCCATGCAGTTTCCTCGTGGATTGCAATATAATCGGCCATAATCGGCGTCCAAAAAGGCAGATTACTGATTGTTATGAAAACTTGAAATCAGCCTTAATTTATTTGCCTTGCCGATTAATCGGTCGACCTCTAGTAAAAATACAATTTATCTAGTTCTAGGCCTATATCCCAATCTAACTTTGGTGCAGGTCATGTTTTTCTTTACTTTACTGTCTCTGGTAAACACGTGTGTAAATAATGGGTCATGCGAACAAAATGCTATACCTACCCCCCAGCCACATCTAGCTAAGTGGATGGGTCATTATTGTCTAGACATGTATGCATGTTCATGAAATACAATAGATGGCCATAATCACCCCCAGACACACCTCGCTAACTTGATGGATCATGTAATCATCTGGCGAAGTGAAGTCTTTTGTTTTGGCATGTAGCTAGTTAGCTAGCTAAACAATGAACTATAATCCCAACCCTTACCGTACAAATGGATTATCATAGCTAGCCACCGTGCATGAAATGCTGTTGTGTGAATATGCAGGTAGCTAAAGCTAACCAACTAACTTTAATGTTAGCTACTGTAGCTAGCTAACATTAGGCTATATATAGCAATGCAAATAGCTTTCTGAGATACAAATGATATTACTACACAGATCATACACGTAATGTTAGCTAGTGAGCCAGCAAGCTAACGTTCGCTAGCTAGTGAACAGTATGCTTTAACTTGCAATGAAAACGACTTTCTGACAAAATTAGAAACTTATAATATCTGAAAATTTTGCTAGACTCTTACCCGTATACATGGTTCCAGTCTGCTTCACGGAAGACTGGAACCACTTTAACTAAGTAAGACGTCTAGCTGTGTCGTTTCCGTTTTGTTTTGGTGCTACAGCTTGTTTGGCCCATTGTGTCAAGTCACTCTGGTTCTCACTGACCCTGTGCATAAAGCAGTCCATCACAACTTTCCCCCACTGATCTTTGTCAATAGCGCCTGCTAAATTCAGGGGATCATTGTTGTTGAAAGCAGTAGCAACACTTTTGCATTTCTCCATGGCTAACATTATATTTTTCAAAAAATCCACAGTAGCAAGGATTATCCATGCATTTTAACCTTTATTTAACTAGGCAAGTCAGTTAAGAACACATTCTTAATTTCAATGATGGCCTAGGAACAGTGGGTTAACTGTCGTGTTCAGAACGACAGATTTTTTGATCTTGCAACCTTTCGGTTACTAGTCCAATGCTCTAACCACTACGCTACCTGCCGCCCCACACTGAGAAGCTACGTGGCAGACCAATTCGAACTCATCTCCCGGCATGTCCAGCATATCCATTATCTCAGCCAATTGTGGCTAGTGGGAAGGTTCCTGGCTTTTTCCGTGGCTAAACCAACTAGGCTTGTAATTGAACCGTTTCATTAATATTTACAGATGGTATACACTTTTGTTATAAAGGCACGTGAAAGTTCACATGTTCCAGAAGGCATTCCTGCCAAAAAAGAATTTTGATAAAAAATAAATGTTTACGTTCAAATGCCTCTCCTGTGATGTGATGTGCGACATACAGCTTCCTGAAACGGTTACAAATGGTCATCATTATCCAGATGGTATGGGGGACTATCTTTTTTTTGTTGTTGAATTTTACCCCTTTTTTCTCCCCAATTTCATGGTATCCAATTGTTGTAGTAGCTACTATCTTGTCTCATTGCTACAACTCCCGTACGGGCTCGGGAGAGACAAAGGCTGAATGTCATGCGTCCTCCGATACACAACCCAACCAGCCGTACTGCTTCTTAACACAGCGCGCATCCAACCCGGAAGCCAGCCGCACCAATGTGTCGGAGGCTACTGCACCTGGCAACCTTGGCTAGCGCGCACTGCGCCCGGCCCACCACAGGAGTCGCTGGTGCACGATGAGACAAGGAGATCCCTACCGACCAATCCCTCCCTAACCCGGACGACGCTAGGCCAATTGTGCGTCGCCCCACGTTACGACAGAGCCTGGGCGCGAACCCAGGGACTCTGATGGCACAGCTGGCGCTGCAGTACAGCGCCCTTAACCACTGCGCCACCCGGGAGGCCGGTATGGGGGACTATCTTTCCTCTTGAAGTACAGACTATGTATGTTAGTGTTATTTGCTGACTCATTGTCTGTGCATCAAATGTCTCCTGAATGATTGACAGGCAGAGGGGGTGAGATTATAAGTGAAAGTAATGATAGTGTTGAGACGATAAACAATGTTGTATCTGTGTGTGTGACAGGGTGGAGGAGTAGGAGGTGGTGGCAGTGACTTGAAGGATCAGGCCCCTGAGCGGGAGGATGACCGTCCACTGCAGGGTCCAGAGATTGGCTCAGAGAGCGAGAGCAGCACCTACGCCCCTACCACAAAGAAGAAGAAGAAACCTAAGGATAAGAAAGAGAAGAAACCCAAACGGAAGAAGAGAGAAGAGGAGGAGGAGGATGACGATGATGATGATGACGAAGATGATGAAAATAACAAGGTACAGTAAGAGTGCCTCTGTTAAAACATCTCTGTCTAGTTTGATATGTATTTGATATTATTTGGGGCCTTTTTGGATTTATAGACTGAACTCTTACTTCAGTGTTGTTGTGCCCCAGGAGCCCAAGTCGTCCAGTCAGCTGATGCAGGAGTGGGGTCTGGAGGATGTGCAGTATGGCTTCACAGAGGAGGACTATACAACCCTCACCAACTACAAGGCCTTCAGCCAGTTCCTCAGGTACTATACATGTAGGATCATCATTTAATGCCTTTCTTGTCTATGGATGGCTGTCATGGCTGTGTAGCTTAGTTGTAGTTTGAGTATATCCAAATAAAACTGTACAGAGATACTGGAGCAGTGTGGTGAACACTGGACTGTTTGTTAGAGAGAGAGAGAGATGTTGTGGCTGTGTGTGACAGCCTGGAAGCTCAGAGACTGAATGCATTGACCGAGTATCTCAGAGAGACCAATGTGCCGAACCACAAGACATTGGTTGACAAATCACAATCAAAGTACTCACACAACAAAAGTCACTCTAGTGCAGATTGTTACAGTATATAATTAACTAAGAAAATAACAAGATAGTAAGATCACAGTGTTCTTTCTCTTTCCCTGACTTTCCTCAGGCCACTTATTGCCAAGAAGAACCCTAAGATCCCCATGTCAAAGATGATGACAGTGTTAGGGGCCAAGTGGCGAGAGTTCAGCGCCAACAACCCCTTCAAAGGCACCTCTGCAACTGCTGTGGCTGCTGCGGTGGCTGCTGCCGTGGAAACGGTCACCGTTGCCTCGCCCACCTCTGTCAAAGAGATCACTACACTGTCAAGCTCTCAGCCTGGGCAAATCAGAAAAGCCAAAACCAAAGAGGGAAAGGGTAAGGGCTGTCATTAAATAATTCTGTATATCAGTATGTATTGAAATGTACTAATAAAGTACCCTCTATACCTCTCTGGCCTTTGCTGGATGTTGTTGTCCTATAGGGCCTGGGGTTCGACGGAAAACAAAGACTGTAAAGGAGGTAAAGAAGAAAAGTAAAGGGAGGAAGACCAAATCAAAGAAGAAAGCATCCTCGGTAAGGTTTGGAGCGGCACGTCTTCTTTCTTACCTTCAGTCACATAACTATGACTTGAGAAGATACAGTAGATTGTTCTTCCCACACTCAGGTATGGATGAGGTACAGTGTGTGTGCTTATTGTCTTAGTTAAACAGCAAAATACAAATGTTGGGGTTTTATGTCCAAACTTGTGTGTGAACGTTATTGGCTCTCATTGCTGATTGACTGTGTGGTTGTGAATGACTCGTGTCTGTTGGCAGAGTGAGGAGGACTTTGGGCTGGAGGAGTCGGACTTTGATGATGTCAGCATCCACAGTGCCTCGGTGCGCTCTGATACCTCGGGGAATGCCAAGAAGAAAGCCCGGAAGGGTCGGAAAAAAAGGAAAAGTATGCTATGTCCGTTATCTACACTAACCAGTTCCACTAGTTTATACTGTATATCTTCCTACCTTTTCATAACCCTCATAACCTAATGACTGTTACTGCTGTGTGTGAAGACACAAACTACATTAACTTTTATCTGTGTTTCCTGTCTTGTGTTCAGGAGAGGATGGGGAAGGCTATGAGACAGACCACCAGGACTACTGTGAGGTGTGCCAGCAGGGAGGGGAGATCATCCTGTGTGACACCTGTCCCAAAGCCTATCACCTGGTGTGTCTGGACCCTGAGCTGGAGAAAGCTCCCGAGGGCAAGTGGAGCTGCCCCCACTGTGTGAGTAGTACACCTTAACCTGGACTATCACTAAACACAGCAGAAGTACATCATCCCTATCACATTGTAGAAAGATATACAGTACATGATCACTATCCCTCATCTGTGCATTCAGGAGAAGGAGGGCATCCAGTGGGAGGCCAAAGATGATGACGATGAGGAAGAGGAGGTTGCGGTTGAGGAAGAGGACGACCACCTGGAGTTCTGCAGAGTGTGTAAAGACGGAGGGGAGCTGCTGTGCTGTGACACCTGCCCCTCCTCCTACCATATCCACTGCCTCAACCCTCCACTGCCTGAGATACCCAATGGGGAGTGGCTGTGCCCACGCTGCATGGTGAGTGACAAGTTCTCCCACCAGTCAGTGTGATGATCCAGTTGATGAACCATGTTATTTGTGAGAATGCACTTGGCTCTCCATTATTAAAATAGACTGCTGGAAACAAAATGAAAGTGTCATTCTCTGTGCAGGCTCCCAAGAGAGAAAAGAGAGATAATACCATGCTGTCTCACACAACTCTCTTTTCCCCTCTAGTGTCCACCTCCGAAGGGGAAGGTACAGAGAATTCTCCACTGGATTTGGGGGGACCCCCCCTTACCAACTGAGGTGCCCCCTGGCCCCGATGGAGAGACTGTGGACCCGCTGGTAAAGCCCCCCCTGAAGGGCCACCCGGAGAGGGAGCTGTTTGTCAAGTGGGCTGGTCTCTCCTACTGGCACTGCTCCTGGGTCAGTGAACTGCAGGTGAGACACACATTTGTCTGTTTGACTGATGCTGAGGGGTTTGCCAGTGTTTGAAAGTCAGCCATGGTCAAATATACTGGCTTACTCTCACTTTAAAAATCTAGCTTGCAGAAGTTACAAGACTCTACATTTGCTACAGCACATTGTCACAAATACGACAAGAATTTTCTGCAGCATCGTTGGTTAAGCCATGGTCTTGTCTGTGGTGTGTGCAGTTGGAGCTGTACCACGCGGTGATGTACCGTAACTACCAGAGGAAGAACGACATGGACGAGCCCCCTCCGTACGACTACGGCTCTGGGGAGGAGGAGCTGAACAACGAGAAGAGGAAGAGTAAAGACCCAGAGTACGCTGCCATGGAGGAGAGATTCTACCGCTACGGCATCAAGCCAGAGTGGATGGTCATCCACAGGATCCTCAACCACAGGTGCCCACCCCAGACACACACCCCTTCATCTCCCTGTCGGGACATTCTCTCCCCCAGACTCACGCTCAGCACTTGATATACAGTGGAATAAACTAGAGACAGGAATCTCAACCATACATTTTTGTCCCAGGTTTGAAATATGTAATTGAAACCTTTCCTTTTGTATTCTGAAGCTCCCAGAGTTGTGATTGTCATTGTTCCTTGCGTTCTCTACAGTTATGATAAGGATGGGGATGTGCACTACCTGATCAAGTGGAGAGACCTGCCCTATGACCAGTGCACCTGGGAGGTGGATGACTTTGACGTCCCTGAGTATCACAACGCCAAACACTCCTACTGGGACCACAGGTCAGCTCAGAACTCACACTTTTCTCTCTCTCTCTCAATTCAATTCAAGGGGCTTTATTGGCATGGGAAACATATGTTAACATTTCCAAAGCAAGTGAAATAGATAATATACAAAAGTGAAATAAAAAACAAAAATGAACAGTAAACATTACACTCACAGAAGTCTCTCTCTCTCTCTTTCACTGTATCTCTCTCTCTCTCTCTCTCTTACGCATGCACATACAGACAAACATATTTCACATGATTTCACAACCTGAGTAGACTGTTTGTTGTTTGTCTCCTGTGATTTGACAGGGAGCAGATGATTGGTGACGACCAGCGCCCTTTAGTGGTGAGAAAGGGAAAGAAGGGCAAAGAGGAGGAGAAGAGGAGGGAGAGAGAAATCCCTCCTAACGCTCCAATCATAGATGTGAGTGGGAATCATTACTAGGGACTAAAACATACTGTACGATTGGCTCAACAATAAGCTGATACACCTCTGGCTGTTCTTTCCCCGTCACTAGCCTACCATCAAGTTTGAACATCAACCGTGGTACATCAATGCCACTGGGGGAACCCTACACCCGTACCAGCTGGAGGGGTTGAACTGGCTGCGGTTCTCCTGGGCACAGGGCACAGACACAATCCTGGCAGACGAGATGGGCCTGGGCAAGACTGTCCAGACCATCGTGTTCCTCTACTCACTCTACAAGGAGGTGGGTGAGGAGGACAGGCTCATACAGGAAAGGGGTCTATTTGTTTATTAATGTTCCATGACATTATTAAGTAAATACAATACATAATAGAATCAGTAGTGATGAAAGTAATGTGATATCTGTTGTGTATATCATCAAACAGTGTCCTTAGTCATGACTGAAATGTCCTCCCCTCTCAGGGTCACTCCAAAGGGCCATACCTGGTCAGTGCCCCCCTGTCCACCATCATCAACTGGGAGAGGGAGTTTGAGATGTGGGCCCCAGACTTCTACGTGGTGACCTACACTGGGGACAAAGAAAGCCGGGCGGTCATCCGGGAGAACGAGTTCACCTTCGAGGACAGTGCGGTCAAAACAGGCCGCAAGGTCTTCCGTATGAAGGTATCCCCATAAAATAAAAATGTATTGAATCTCAGTAAACATCGACAAGCATGTCATTTACAGGCCAAAGGAGAGTGGTGGTCATATATAGACTCTCTGTTTTGGTCTTGACAGAAAGACACGGCCATCAAGTTCCATGTGTTGCTGACGTCATATGAGCTAATCACCATCGATCAGACCATTCTGGGCTCCATTAACTGGGCCTGTCTAGTGGTGGACGAGGCCCACAGACTGAAGAACAACCAGTCAAAGGTAATCCAACTCAAATTATACCAATGCATTCTACAAATGGATGTAATTGTTTGTTTTTTTGTCACTGGTGAACGGTAAATTGGCTAATAGTGTTTCTTAAGGTCCAAATTCTGATTTCTTTACAATCTATGATCAGTATCTTATCTATCTCCTCTCTTCCAACACCATCAACCTTGTATAGCATTATGACTCAACTCTTATTTGTGGCTTGGTTGAGTGTCTAATGTCGCTGTCACTGTTCCACAGTTTTTCAGAATTCTCAATGGGTATAAGATCTACTATAAGCTGCTACTGACTGGCACTCCTCTGCAGAACAACCTGGAGGAGCTGTTTCACCTGCTCAACTTCCTCACCCCAGAGAGATTCAAGTAAGAGCTGTGCTGTACTTCCTCCTGTGGCCATCCATTAGCCTGGCAGCCTGCCTCTTGGGCCTCTTACCTGCTGCAGTAGCAGAGAGTAAAGACCTAATGCTGAGGGAGATTCAATTGTTACCACAGTGTTCTCCTTTCAAATCCCTGCATACTAAGGCTTACAGTACAGCCTAAAGCCATGGCGGACACTTAAGCGTCAGTTGCTCCTCTTAACATCGACTGGAACAAATGGGGATTGTGCCGTCTTTAAATGGTGTCTATAAACGGTTTTGCTGTGTCTGTGCTTGCTCTGTGTGCAGTAACCTGGAGGGGTTCCTGGAGGAGTTTGCAGACATCTCCAAGGAGGACCAGATCAAGAAGCTGCATGATCTGCTGGGCCCACACATGCTCAGGAGACTGAAGGCTGACGTCTTCAAGAACATGCCTTCCAAGACAGAGCTCATTGTACGAGTGGAGCTCAGCCCCATGCAGAAGTTAGTTAGTCCTCTTCTAGTACTTTTCTGTTGAACCTCCCATTGTTGTATAAAACCCCTTCAGAGTGGTTCCCCCAGGCCTAATCCCGCCTTTCATGTTTGACCTCTGACCCACAGGAAGTACTACAAGTTTATCCTGACGCGGAACTTTGAGGCGCTCAACTCCAAGGGCGGGGGCAACCAGGTGTCCCTGCTCAACATCATGATGGACCTGAAGAAGTGCTGCAACCACCCATATCTGTTCCCCGTGGCAGCCGTGGTGAGGGAGGGAGGAGAGATGGGATCCCTCCGGGTAGAGGGAGGGAGGAGGGAGGGAGGGGAGGAGACAGTGCAGAGGGGGTAGACCATGCTAAGGCCTGCGGGGAGGGACTGATGTTTAGGAGGAATTGTGTTTCTAAATGTGTGTATCATTGGAGGCTGCTGAGGGGAGGAGGTACATAATAATGGCTGGAATGGAGTGAATGGAATGGTATCAAACACATTGGTTTCCATGTGGTTGATACCATTCCATTGACTCCATTCCAGCCATTATTATGAACCGTCCGCCTCTCAGCAGCCTCCACTGGTGTGTATTGTAGAAGTTGATAGGTCGCCAACATGCAAGTATGTTTGTTTATCAGTGAGAGTTGACTGTCTGTGTGTGAGGGGCTGTGGCCTCTTGTTGGGTTATTTGCTCATTGTGTATACGCAGGAGGCACCAGTGTTACCCAATGGCTCTTATGATGGGAACCAGCTGGTCAAGTCCTCAGGCAAACTCACCCTGCTCCAGAAGATGTTGAAGAAACTCAAAGATGAAGGACACAGAGTTCTCATCTTCTCCCAGATGACTAAGATGCTGGATCTGCTTGAGGACTTTCTGGAATACGAGGGCTACAAATATGAACGCATTGATGGAGGCATCACAGGGGGACTACGACAGGAGGCTATCGACCGCTTCAACGGTGAGTTACGCTGCTGTTCTGTCTTTCTCCAGCAGGGAGCAGCACAAACAGCACTCACAGTCGCGTACTCACTCACTCATTGACTGTGTGCCTTGATTCTTACTGCAGCACCGGGTGCTCAGCAGTTCTGCTTCCTGCTCTCCACCCGAGCTGGAGGCTTGGGCATCAACCTGGCCACGGCAGACACCGTCATCATCTACGACTCAGACTGGAACCCTCACAACGATATCCAGGTACTGTGGGACATGGTACCGACTAACACAGGCATACTGTACATACAGTATACTGTCTTCTGAATGCATTATAACCCTCACAGTGTTATCTCGTTCTATCTGTCTTCCTCCTTGACTCCCTGTTATGTTTCTTTATTTATAACTCTGTAACTGTCTCTCCCGCTCTCTCTTTCCCTCCCTCCATCTCTCTGCTGCAGGCATTCAGCAGGGCCCACCGTATAGGTCAGAATAAGAAGGTGATGATCTATCGCTTTGTGACGCGAGCTAGTGTGGAGGAGCGCATCACCCAGGTGGCCAAGAGGAAGATGATGCTGACCCACCTGGTGGTGAGGCCTGGCCTGGGCTCCAAGACCGGCTCCATGTCCAAACAGGAGCTGGACGACATCCTCAAGTTCGGCACCGAGGAGCTCTTCAAGGACGAGATGGAGGCAGCTGCACGGGCCATGGGTTCGCATCAAAAACTCTGTAAGAATAATGGTACGCACAGTGACTACACTGTGTCACAATATAAAGCAATCAAGCTTCTAAACGTGCCTCTATTTTCAAGCAAGCTGCTATAGTTATGGACACACAGCCAAAGAAAGGTATAGTGTGCCACTCGTGTTACCAGAGGTATAACTAGAGCAGTGGGCTTCAAAGTTGGGGTCACGGGGGAACTGCAGTGGGGTCGCCAAATAAATAACTGAGTAGGGATTATTGTATGGGATCAATATACAATTCACCCCAAGGGTTTAGCATTTCTGTTTGAAAAGTCAGACCTGTTTTGCTTGGAACATATAGTCGTTTTGAACTGAACATTTAACCAATTTGCATTCTTCTAATATTGTCTTTAGATTTGACATGGATGTAAAGTAAACCAGCCTGTATCCCTCTGATATATTGTGATACTTGTGTTTACTCCAGGGGACATAAAGGATGGAGATGAGGGCAGTGTCATTCACTATGATGACAATGCCATCTCCAAGCTGCTGGACCGTAGCCAGAATGCCACGGAGGACACTGAGATCCAGAACATGAACGAATACCTCAGCTCCTTCAAGGTGGCCCAGTATGTTGTCAAAGACGAGGACGCAGAGGTGAGGACACACACTAACACACTCAGTCAGCATGGGCGTTGCTATGTCTAGGAGTGGCTCTGTTATGTATTCTCAAGTGTGTATGTGTGAGTATTTTAGCAGTCTCTTCATTGTATTCTCATTGATTACCAGTGTTTATTCAGTAGTAGCTAACCATTTAGTTTACTCTGGAGTATCCTTGTTCAGTATTCTTACGTTGTGTGCATGCGTGTGTGTTCAGGAGGAGCCCCAGCGGGAGATCATTAAGCAGGAGGAGAATGTGGATCCAGACTACTGGGAGAAGCTGCTGAGGCACCACTATGAGCAGCAGCAGGAGGACCTGGCCCGCAACCTGGGCAAAGGCAAACGCATCCGCAAGCAGGTCAACTACAACGACACGTCTCAGGAGGACCAAGGTTTGCCTCATACTGTACTGTACACTCTGGCCTGCTATTCTCTTCTTCTTTAAAGGGATACTTCAGGATTTTGGCAATGAAGTCCTTTATCTACTTCCCCGGAGTCAGATGAACTTGTGGATACCATTGTCATGTCTCTAGCGTTAGTGCAATTGCTAACTCAATGTTTGGACGTATTAACTGCTAGCATGTTAGTAGATACCATAGACTTTTAGTTATTGTGTTAATGCTAGTTAGCATTGGCTCATGAAACTACCTCTAACTTACTTCATACTGGATGCAGAGTATAAAACATGGATCCATGAGTTCATCTGACTCTGGGGAAGTAGATAAAGGGCTGCATTGCCAAAATCCTGAAGTATCCCTTTACTGTAACAGTAATGCTATGCTTATTGGTCCCCCTCCTTTTAGAAAACATTTGAGTGAACTTAGCATCACTAGAACAGTGGTATTCAAACTTTTTCAGTGGGGACCCCATTTGTTTTGGCCAGAATTTCTGGGGACCCCATTTTTTTCCCCAAGAATTTTGCGTGACCCCCACCCCAAATCTAATGACACATCCTTACAATCGGTAAATTTATATTCTTACGTCAACAAATAACCTTCAATTCATCACATTTTCATCTTGAAAAGAAACCAATAAATACATTTACTCAATAAAATTTTATTTTTCAAATGATCTTTCTCAAAAAGTTTTGCATATGGGTCCCATACAGTAATATGTACTTTTTCATTTATTCATTTGTCGACCCCACTGCAGTTCCCCCGCGACCCCAACTTTGAAGCCCACTGCTCTAGTTATACTTCTGGTAACACGAGTGGCACACTATACCTTTCTTTGGCTGTGTGTCCATAACTATAGCAGCTTGCTTGAAAATAGTGGCACATTTGAAGCTTGATTGCTTTATATTGCTTATAGCGTTACAGTATGCAAGTTGTGTAGAGTTCCTCTTATAACACTACCCCCCATAGTTCAACAACAGGCATTTGAGACTGAAAGGGAAACATTTAAACCCATCTAAAGCAAATGCACACTCAGAGACATGAAGTGTTGATGAAGTGCACAGTCCACCAGTGTAGTGGCTGGGAGGACAGAACAGACAGAGGCTCTGCTGCTAGTCAGTAGTAGTTTTTGAAAGAATGCCTGCCCCCCAGTGGTGTAGTGGAGTAGTGTCAGTGTGCATGCCCACTGTAGCGGTCTGCGGTTCTAGCCCCCCTCCCCTCCTCCCCCAGTAGGCCCCTACACAAGTGAATGCACTGTGCTGTTTCTCTCTGATCTGATCTGTGGCTCAGAGTGGCAGGATGATCTTTCAGACAATCATTCCGAGTACTCCGTGGGGTCCGAGGACGAGGACGAAGATTTCGAGGAGAGGCCGGAAGGTGGGTGTCAATGAGACCTGCGTAATCACTACGTTATAGATACCTAACTCTCTCAGTGCCTGCTCTGTCCTGTGTAGATGGGCCTGGAACCTATCATTGATAAGATGTTGCTGAGGCACCTGGCTGATGGTGGTGGGGGGGGTGTTTCTCTGTAGGTGGGCGCAGGCATTCTCGCAGGCAGCTGAAGAGTGACAGGGACAAACCTCTGCCACCCCTGCTGGCACGCGTAGGGGGCAACATCGAGGTAAGGAAGAAAGCACTCTGGTTTTAATGTAGTAGACAACATGTGTATGCACATTGATTTGACCAATGGGTATAATGCCCTGTGCCAGGTGCTGGGGTTCAACGCCCGTCAGCGGAAGGCCTTCCTCAACGCTATCATGCGCTGGGGCATGCCTCCTCAGGACGCCTTCAACTCTCACTGGCTGGTCAGAGACCTAAGAGGGAAAAGTGAGAAAGAGTTCAGGTATTTAAAGCTCCTCCTGTACTGTATTTTAACTGGGGTTCAGCTGCAGTCTACTGTTCACTCCCATACGAAATGCAAGACAATTTTAGTTCAAGTATTAAATTTAAAAAATAAAAAAAAATGTTTTTGTTGTTGTATCTTTTTCTATTTAGTTACTTTTTTTCGTGGTATCCAATTGG
Organism: Oncorhynchus clarkii lewisi; assembly: GCF_045791955.1. NCBI lineage: Eukaryota > Metazoa > Chordata > Actinopteri > Salmoniformes > Salmonidae > Oncorhynchus > Oncorhynchus clarkii. Next base: position 52,625,005 of record NC_092153.1, on the reverse strand, counting down.
TAGTTACAGTCTTGTCTCATTGCTGCAACTCCCATACGAGCTCGGGAGAGGCGAAGGCCGAGAGCCGAGCGTCCTCCAAAACACAACCCAGCCAAGCCGCACTGCTTCTTGACACAATGCCCACTTAACCTGGAAGCCAGCCGCACCAATGTGTTTGAGGAAACACCGTACATCTTGGGACCGTGTCAGCGTGCACAATGCCCACCACAGGAGTCGCTAGTCTGCGATGGGACAAGGACATCCCTGCCGGCCAAACCCTCCCCTAACCCGGAAGACGCTGTCCGAATTGTGCGCCAGCCCATTGGTCTCCCGGGCGCGGCCAGCTGCGACAGAGCCTGGACTCGAACCCAGAATCTCTAGTGACACAGCTAGCACTGCGATGCAGTGTCTTAGACCACTGCGCCACTCGGGAGGCCCCAATTCAAGTATCTTTGTTACTATGATTGGAAATTGATTAGCTGTATGAATGTGACCCTGTCTCTCTTAGGGCCTACGTGTCCCTGTTCATGAGACATCTTTGTGAGCCCGGGGCAGACGGGGCGGAGACCTTTGCAGATGGGGTTCCACGAGAAGGGCTGTCCCGTCAGCATGTCCTCACCAGGATTGGGGTTATGTCTCTGGTCAGGAAAAAGGTACACATCAACCAGTCATCCAATGACTCCATAGTTACATGAATAAAACCCAGCAGAAAGCAATAAGTTAGCCTCCTAACAGGGTTGAGAAATGTCTTGTAGCCTATGTTTAGATTGAGTAAGGCTGGTTCCCTGCCTCTAGCATCTGGTTTTAGATTGAATGCATTCAATAAAATGCAACAAGTCTAGAATGGTGGAGAAATACAGTTTCTTCTGTTGTTAGATTGTTAACTCACTGTTGTGTCTGTATCCAGGTCCAGGAGTTTGAGCATGTCAATGGGAAATACAGCACTCCAGACCTGATCCCTATTGGACTGGAGCTGAAGAAACTGACTGAGAGTCTGTCCTCTGACCCCAACACCCCTGTCCCTGCTAGCCCAGCTGCCACACCCCAGCCTCCTGGAAGTCCTGTCCCACCAGGTCAGTGTCACATCCTCACCCTGTCCAGTGTGTGTGGTATGTGTGTGTGTTTCAGAACTCCGCTTAGTTCATTAGATTCAATAGACAGGAAATGTGAGACACTGCTTGGTGATTGTTTTGCTGTTTCTACAGAGAAGATGGACTCGATCTCAGGGCCTGCTGAAGACAAGGAGCCCACAGAACAGGAATGCAAGAAGCTACCAGAACTGGAGGTCAGAGTTCACGCTTCTTCAGAAATGTCCCTTTATTCCCCGCTCTTATCCTTCTCATCCCTCTATCCTTTACTGTCTTCATACATCTCCCCATAAATCTCATTTGATTATTATTATAATACAAAACACATGCCACTTTCTAACTGTCACCTTTTAAAGTAAACTGTCTCCTTTTTGTTTTACTCTGTCTCCCTCTCCATCTGTGATGGCTGTCTCTCCAGACTCATGTTAGTACAGAGTCATCATCCCAGGTAGAGAAGACAGACATCGCTCCTGACAGTGATGAGACAGAGAAAGGCAGCACAGAGGACAAACCAGTCTCCTCAGAGGAGAGTAGTGAAATGACAGACATACCCTCCGCACTGATAGAGCCATCCATCAATCCTAAAGAGCCTCCATCCATACAGACAGAGCTGTTGTCCAATCAAAGCTCACCAAAAGGTGAGTGGTGCATTACATGGTTATAATCAAATGAAGTGTAAATGGTTGGTGTAATGGCTTTGGTTTGTCCCACTTCATAAAAATCGGTTGTAACATGTCTCTGTTCTGATGTGGTCATCTGTTTGTCAATGACCCTCTAGCGGAGCCCTGTCGAGAGACAGAGAAGTCCTTAGAAAAAGGAGACAGTGATCCTGCTCCAGCCAAACCCGAGGAGAAGGAACTGAATCCAGGTATTTGCGGAACAGCGAAAAACATTAAAACCTTGTCACTCTTTGAGTGACACTTTTTGCAGAAAGAGGACCTCAAAAATGTAAGCTAGTTGTTCCATTTCCTTAGTTGTTTCAGACGAGGCCAAGAGCGAGGACTTGCTCGTGCCCGAGGGACGGCTGAATGGAGAAAAAGAAGCACAGGAGGAGATGGAGGAGGTCAGGAGGGAATTACTGGAGAAGAATGGTTTCAAGATGAGGTTCATGTTCAACATTGCCGACGGAGGCTTCACAGGTGAGGGATGGGCGGGAGAAACAGCTAAGGTGTAGGAACATTACATACACTACATGACCAAAAGTATTTGGACACCTACTTGTCAAACATCTCATTCCAAAATTGTGGGCATTAATATGGAGTTGGTCCACACTTTGCTGCTATAACAGCCTCCACTCTTCTCGGAAGGCTTTCCACTAGACAATGGAACATTACATCCTAACAGGGTTGAGAAATGTCTTGTAGCCTATGTTTAGATTGAGTACGGCTGGTTCCCTGCCTCTTGCATCTGGTTTTAGATTGAATGCATTCAATAAAATGCAACAAGTCTAGAATGGTGGAGAAATCCAGTTTCTTCTGTTGTTAGATTGTTAACTCACTGATGTGTCTGTATCCAGGTCCAGGAGTTTGAGCATGTCAATGGGAAATACAGCGCTCCAGACTTGCTTCAATTCAGCCACAAGAGCATTAGTGAAGTCGGGCACTGATGTTGGGCGATTAGGCCTGGCTCGTACAGGCTTCGAAATTCATCCCAAAGATGTTCGATGGGGTTGAGTTCAGGGCTCTCTGCAGGCCAGTCAAGATCTTCCACACCGATCTCGACAAACCATTTCTGTATGGCATCGCTTTGTGCATGGGGGCATTGTTATGCTGAAACAGGAAATGTCCTTCCCCAAACTGTTGCCAGAAGTTAGATGCACAGAATCATCTAAAATGTCATTGTATGCTGTAGCATTAAGATTTCCCTTCACTGAAACTAAGGGGCCTAGTCCAAACCATGAAAAACAGCCCCAGACCATTATTCCACCTCCACCAAACTTTGCAGTTGGCACTATGCGTTAGGGCAGGTAGGAATTCGCCAAACCCAGATTCGTCATTCGGACTGCCAGATGGTAAAGCATGATTCAACATTCATTCAGCTCTATAGCAGGGTAGAAGTTTTACGAACTGACTTGTTGGAAAGGTGGCGTCCTATGACGGCGTCACGTTGAAAGGCAATGAGCTCTTCAGTAAGGCCATTCTACTGCCAATGTTTGTCTATGGAGATTGCATGGCGGTGTGCTCAATTTTATACACCTGTCAGCAATGGGTGTGGCTGAAATAGCCAAATCCACTCATTTTGAAGGGGTGTCCACATACTTCTGTATATATAGTGTAGTTGTATGATCTGATGTGTTACTATATCTCAGAGCTGCACACCCTGTGGCAGAACGAGGAGCGGGCTGCCGTGTCATCTGGGAAGATGTATGACATCTGGCACCGTCGCCACGACTACTGGCTACTGGCTGGCATCGTAACGTATCCTTCCTCTGCATCTAACACAGCTGTTCGGAATTCACAGTGTGCAGGTCTCTCTGTTTGTGATGTGAAGCCCTTTTATCATGTTTGTTTTCCTTTACGGGGGAACCTCAGACATGGCTATGCCCGCTGGCAGGACATTCAGAACGACCCACGCTATGCCATCCACAATGAGCCCTTCAAGACTGAGATGCACAAGGGAAATTACCTGGAGATGAAGAACAAGTTCCTGGCTCGTCGCTTTAAGGTGAAATGCTTATTGCTGTCATACAAACACATTTGTGAACACCTTGAATCTGAAAAGTGGACAAGACAACCTAAGGCAATATTCAATCTCCACCTCTCTCTCACCACCCTCTCTCTCTCTCTCTCTCTCTCTCTCTCTCCCTCTCTTTTAGCTGTTGGAGCAGGCTCTGGTGATAGAGGAGCAGTTGAGGAGGGCAGCGTACCTGAACATGACCCAGGACCCCAGCCATCCGGCCATGGCCCTAAACACTCGCTTTGCTGAGGTGGAGTGTCTGGCTGAGTCTCACCAGCACCTGTCCAAGGAGTCTCTGGCTGGAAACAAGCCAGCCAACGCTGTGCTGCACAAAGGTCTGTCATCTCCCAGTGTGTACACAGCAGCAGGACTAAAACACTGTCTACAAACTCAAGATCTGGGTGAATAATAATTAAGCATTGCATGAACTGTAGATAAGATTGAATACGTTAGTGCATTCTCGTTATTGACGGTGTGTGTGTATGTGTTTGTTCTCTGTGTGTGTGTATGTGTTTGTTCTGTGTGTGTGTGTGTGTGTGTGTGTGTGTGTGTGTGTGTGTGTGTGTGTGTGTGTGTGTGTGTGTGTGTGTGTGTGTGTGTGTGTGTGTGTGTGTGTGTGTGTGTGTGTGTGTGTGTGTGTGTGTGTTTGTTCTGTGTGTATGTGTATGTGCGTTCCAGTACTGAACCAGCTGGAGGAGCTGTTAAGTGACATGAAGGCGGATGTGACGCGGCTTCCCAACATGTTGTCCCGGATCCCCCCAGTGTCTTCGCGTCTGCAGATGTCTGAGAGGAGTATCCTCAGCCGCCTCACCAGCCGCGGCAACGAACCTCCGCCCCAACAGGTACTGTACTGTCATTGGCTCTGTTGTGGTGATAGGTAGTTTTGGTTGATTCCATCATTGACAGGATGTGTAAAATGTTTACTCTACCTCCAGCCGTTCGGCCAGGGCTCATTTGCCTGTTCCCAGATGTACAGCACTGGCTTTGGAGGCAGTTTCCGGGGGCCTGCAGGTGAAGCCATGGTCAACTATAGCCAGATGCCCCTGGGACCCTATGTCAGTGGTAAGTGGCCTGTCTCTGCACGACTTTAACTGTAATACAAGATGTTTCAGCTGAACAGTCGAGGACAGAATGTATGATAACTGAAAAAGAGGGAGCACTGTAAGATTAACTACTGCTCTGCTTCTCTTTCTAATAATATGTTAGGGAATACATAGCTTCAAATATTTTATTTGGGTCATCTCTTTTGCTGAGCACTCTTTGTTTGGTATCCCTCCCCCCTCCCCAATCATTCCCCCCTTTCTAGTGTCCAACGGCCCCCCTCCTCCATCCAGCCACTTGGACAAGAAGTCCTGCGACCACCTGAGGGATGTCACCACCCCTGACCTTAAGTCAGGCAAGCCCAATGATGTTATCTGTATTGAAGATTAGGTAATCTACTCCAAAACTGATCTGGAGTCAGCCAAGCCAAGGGATGTCAACTACTGTATCAATGATTACAGAATCAACCCGCCAGAGAACTCCTAACTAATCTCTATGTCTATGGATGATAGGATAACACTAAGAACATTACACTGATGTATCTGTCTATCGTATCAATTGCACTTCTATCTTTCAAGAATTCTTCAACATACTTTGCAGTAGCTATTTGCTTTTATGACTTAGGTTGGTGAGTCAAGCAGAGGAACTGTCTATTAGGATGTGAGAGTCAAACGACCTCATACGCCCCGACCTCTGCTACCTGACATGTGGAAGCATGTTCCCCTGCTCAGATGTTGCATGCATCAACAAATGGTTGAGTGCTACGCCATCGACTGTGCCATCGGGCACCACATGGCTACACATAAAATACATATCCAGGGGTTGTAAGATCTGCCATGTGTCAGCAACGGCTGGGCAGAGGAACACGACCGTGGTGATCTTGTAGGATGATTGGAACTGCCCTGTCTTGGCTACAGGGAGAGCTGGGAAAGTCAAAGTTCACATGAAGATGAGCCGGTGGAGTTGCCAAGGCTGCTGTAATGAGACTTATCTGTGTCTATTTATTCCATTTAGGCCTGGCTCTGCTCCTTCGTTCTGGGTATTTTCCTCCTGCGTTCATCATTGGCCTCGGGACTGACCTCTGCTGGAGCTTTGTGCTTTAGCTACATACAAATAGAAGGAAAACCACGAAGGCATAAGTCTCCCCTCCTAGAATTATAGAGATGATAAGTGGATGATAAGTGGGTGCTCATACAGCAGCCAATTCTCTGGTCAATTTTAGTACATGTGTTTGTTTTTATAGTTTCGGGGCAGAGCCTTGAGTTGGAACTTGTAAGAATAAGAGTGACTTGAAGGAAGGATAGCTGCACTATGCCTCAACCCATAAAGACTGCCATCTCCCGCCTCTGGAGAAAGGGATCCTAGTTACAGAGCTAGCTACTAATATACTAAGGGTTCCCCCTTGTAATGTACATAGTTCAAGAGAGTGCTGTTTATTTTGCCTTGCATAATCATTGTGAATTTAATGCATACATGCATAACAATGTAACAGGCTGGATTAGTGCAAAAAGTGACGATCACATAGAAGTTACAGAACATATCTAACTGTGGTACAGTTTGTAACCATTTGTACATTTCAGAAGAGACTCAAGACTAGCCTATTTCTGCCAATGGTATAGTACATGTATTTCTTTAACATTTGAATGTGATTATTGGCTGTTGCCTGCTACACATACAGCTCCTCCCTCCCTGTTCCATTTTGAGAAATGATAAATCAAAAAAGTGCTTATGACTCTGCGTCCGTCACCTTTTGGCCTAGGTGTCATGTTTTCCATGAAAAGTGCTTTATTGTGTGTTCTTCATGTTAAGGTAAAGTGTTATTTCAGTATTTACTGCTTTAGTGCCACTAAAAGACGGCTGCTCACTCCGTGTCCTGGATGGCTAACGTCCCAGATTGTATGCTGATAATCTTAGACTTTGGTGAAAATGTTTTCATTAAGAAGTGAGGGCAGTGGTGGAATTAGACAGCTAATTCATCATCTATAGATTAGAATCTTCATAGATATTAGCCATCAAGGAACATGGTTGGAGAGCATTGCAGAAAAAGTATCAAAACGTATTTTTATGTTTCTTTTTATATATGGGTTCCTTGGAAGAGAACTGTTTATTGCATTGCGTGCTGTGAGGACTAAACTGTATCAGAGCGACAGCATGGATTCACTTGACAATACTGTTTATTCCATCTGTCTGCTAATGTGATTGTCCAAAGTGAAACTACTGTTTTGTATGTTTAATGAGACTTCATTTGTTCAGATTTTTCAAGAATGTGTGTATTCAATTTTCTCATTGCAATGTTTGCTCTTATTTTTCTCTCAAAGAGTAGAGGCATTACCTATTTGTATTGTTTTTAATGACAGGGCTATAGCACTTATAGTATGTGGAGGTTTTGAGAAAGAAATTGTGAATGGACCATCCTGAACTGAAGAGATTCCTGTATACAGGGTCTGATTGTAGCTCTGCTCTGTCAGCGTTTTATATGAATCTCCTGAGGAGCTCTGTCATGCCCTCTGTTGGCTGGAATGTGTAACTACATATTGTTTCAGATCCCAAATGGACCCCTAAGCCCTACTCTCTATGCACCTGTGGAGGTCTGAGAGGATAAGCAACATGGCAAGACTTCCACATAGTGTATCATAGGGCAAGGTGGAGCTATAACCATATTGCTTACACCCGTCAAATCCTCTAAGATCTCCCAAGGGAATAGGGCGTACTGTAGGTCTTAAGGCTCCATTTGGGATTGGGCCACTGTCTTCTCAGACAAAGCACTTCACCTGAAGTTTAGATAGGAATTTCAACAAATAGGGCACATATCAGTTCGTAAGCTATTATTTTGCACCTAATTGAGTGCGTGTTTATCAGTGATGTTCTGTCCATGGAGAGTGCAGTCCCAGTGTTTCTGTTCAGCCTGTTACTCCATTTGTAAGTCATGTGAGGGTCCCTGTGTGAACTAAAGTGTTGCTTTGGATGGTTTGGACAAGACCCACACCTTGTCATAAATTGGAATTGTGTCACTGGACAGAAGCAAATAGCAATGCTATGTAAATACTAAGACTTCCAGTGTTTTGTCTTTCTCATACTCTTATCGATCATGTACCTAACTATACTGAAAAAAATATAAACTCAACATGCAACAATTTAAAAGATTTTACTGAGTTACAATTCATATAAGGAAATCAGTCAATTGAAATGAATTAATTAGGCCCTAGTCTATGGATTTCACATGACTGGGCAGGGTTGTAGCTATGGGTGGGCCTGGGTGGCAGCCAGCCCCAGCCAATCACATGACCAGGCCCACCCATTGGGAAGCCAGGCCCAGCCAATCAGAATTAGTTTTTCCCCACAAAAGGGTGCCCCCCCCCCCCCCCCCCTGTGCTGGACGTGGTTTGCGGTTGTGAGGCCGGTTGGACGTACTGCCAAATTCTCTAAAACGACATAGGAGGCAGCTAATGGTAGAGAAATGAACATTCAATTCTCTGGCAACAGCTCTGGTGGACATTCCTGCATTTAGCATGTCAATTGCACGCTTCCTCAAAACTTGAGACATCTGTGGGATTGTGTTGTGTGACAAAACTGCACATTTTAAAGTGGCCTTTTATTGTCCCCAGCACAAGGTGCACCTGTGTAATGAGCGTGCTGTTTAATCAGCTTCTTGATATGCCACCCCTGTCAGGTGGATGGATTATATTGGCAAAGGATACATGCTTCCTAATAGGGATGTAAAGAAAATTGTGCACAAAATTTGAGAGAAATAAGCTTATGGTATGGAACATTTCTGGGATCTTTTATTTCTGCTCATGAAACATGGGACCAACATTTTACATGTTGCATTTATATTTTTGTTCAGTGTTCATAGTATGCGTGAGAGAAAATGAATGTTGCAGGGTAGTTGCCATAGAACTGCAATGTGCACACAGAATGTGTTCAATCAAATCCACGTCTGTTTCCTTACGGAGTGCGGAAGTGACTGAAATCAAATTGTTTAAATTAAATGCAATCAAACTGAAGTCAGTATGAATGTAATGTGTATGTAAGAAGGCTTCAGTCTAATATTATAAATATATTTACGGTACATGTACATGCTTATAAACAAGGCTTCAAAAAGCTACCAAAAGACCGTGGTAAAGGCACCTTTGTTGCGGAGAATGCACAGCATGTGAAATGTTTTGTATGAAGGTTCACTTTGGTAAAGAAAGAGATGGTTGCTCTGCGTAGCTAGCTTTGAGAGAGCTATTGAATTCAAGCAGTGTTATTATAATGGTACAGATGTTTGTGCTAAATTGCAAATCAATGAAAAAAAGTTAATTGTAATCTTTTACTTTGTACTTTGTGTATTTGTTCAATGTATTTTAATAAATCCTCTCAACAACAATAGACATACCTCAATGTTGCTTTGATAAATGCACATCTGAGAAAATAAGCTAATTCTCAGCTTGAGTATGTATGTATGTGTGAACTGTGAAGCTTAATTTTTAAGTAGACTTCCTGTTGCTCTGAGTGGAACCCACAGGGCAAATGGAAGGTTGGCCGCCCAAAAAAAGGCATGGAACAGGACACATGAGAAGGAGATGAAGAAGGCAGGAACCACCTGGAATTATAAAAAAAAAACGTTCCAGAACAGAGTTAGCTGGAGATGCACCACTGAGGAGCTGAAAGGACTAAGTCACGTAAGTCAAGTTGCTCTGAAACATCAATAAAGAGAATGAAGGAACTGGAGAAAAGCTGTTATTTTTTTTGCTTGTATTATCTTTTTGCTTACAGGTACAATATTCATGTACATTTACAAAGTTTATACCCTAGGCTGCCACAACAACAAAACAAACAAAAACTGAGAAAAAATAATTACATACTGAGAAATGATCATAATAATAATGCAATTGGTATGTAAAGAAAATAGAAATGAAAAGTGGTGGGCCTATCTCCCCTATTTACTTATTTTATTTAACTAGGCAAATCAGTTAAGAATAAAAATTATTATTTACAATGATGGCCTACCCTGGCCAAACCCGGACGACGCTAGGCCAATTGTGCGCCACACTATGGGACTCCCAATCATGGCTGGAGGTGATGCAGCCTGTATTCAAACCAGGTACTGTAGTGATGCCTCTTGCAATGAGATGCACTCTCCTTAGACTGCTGTGCCACTCGGGAGCCCACATTCTCCCCAGCCCAACCTGTCTCCGTCCAACTCCCCGGCAGGAAAGTTGACTGCACAATCTGCTTCCTGCTGTTCATGGAGAGGCAAGATCTATTTCTAATGAAGATGTCCATATTGAATCGTAGCTTTTTATCTAGCTCATCAGTATGTTTTTTAAGCTTTAGATCTTTATCAATCCAAACGCCCAGGTATTTATAAGCGGGATCCTGCTCGTTGAGAGAGCCACCCAATGAGTGAATATATAGCCCATCTCAGACATTTTTCAGTGAATTAGTGTTAAGGGATTTTTATCAATAATGACTAAATTATGTATACATTTCAATCAGGATTGACTAATCAGAATACTATTATGTTACTGTATAGATGTATGAATTTTATATTAATCCTAGGACTGAATATAATGTGTGTATAAACGCTATTACTTGATTTTGAGACTGGTCTCTGCCCATTTTATGCAAATAAGTATCTTACAAATCTTTAGAAATGGGCTGAGTGTATTAATTGAATTGGTTAATAAACATATAGGAATTTAATTCCTCTAACAATTAGAGAACAACATATATTTAGAACAAGTTTTAAATCAACAAGGGCTTTCTGTAATGCAACTAAATCAGATCGCAGCTCTAACATAGCTTGGTCAACAGTCTGTGCAATGACATACATAACCATATCGTCTGCATACAGATGAATATTACAGGATTGAATAAATAAACAAATATTATTTACATACTGTAAATAATAAAGAGAACAGGTCCCAATACCGACCTCTGCGGTACAACTTTCATAATATTGAGAAAACTAGACTTGACACCATCAGAAAGCACACATTGTGTCCTGTCTGTCAGATACTGTAGCTCTTAAACCATTTGCATTACTTATTGTCCAGGCCCATTTTAGAAGTTTTTAGTTTGTAGTTTTCTTTTGTACTTTTTTTTACCCATTTTTCTCCCCAATTTTGTGATATCCAATTGGTTGTTACAGTCTTGTATTATAGCTGCAACTCCCTTACGGACTCGGGAGAGGCGAAGGTCGAGAGCCATGCATCCTCCGAAACACAACCCTGCCAAGCCGCACTGCTTCTTGATCGCTTAATCCGGAAGCCAGCCACACCAATGTGTTGGAGGAAACACAGTACAGCTGGCGACCGAAGTCAGCATCCATGCGTCCGGCCTGTCTCAAGGAGTCACTAGAGCTCGATGGGACAAGGACATCCCAGCTGGCCAAACTCTCCCCTAACCCGGACGACGCTGGGCCAATTGTGCACTGTCTCATGGGTCTCCCGGGTCGCAGCCCGCTACGACACAGCCTGGGATCAAACCCAGGTCTGTAGTAACGCCTCAAGGTTTTTAATAGAGAATGGTCAACGGTGTCGAATGACTTGGAAAGGTCTATAAATAGGGCAGCACAATGTTATTTTTTGTTTTTGTAATTTAACACATCATCAAACACAAGCAGAGTGGCTGAAACAGTGCTATGTCCAGATCTAAAACCAGACTGAGAATAGAGTGAGAAGTTAAACAAGTTCTTAGCTGGGAGTTGGTCCGGGATTCTTGTACCCTGGCTAGGCAAGATAACTTGGAGATAGGGCGGTAATTATCTAAGTCAGAAGGATCTCCGCCTTTATCTAAGGGGAGTACATGTGCTGCTTTCCAAATCTTAGGGATAAAACCAGTAGCAATTGTCAAGTAAAATATACAGGTTAAAGGTTAAACAATGACTGGGGCAGAGAGCTGTAGTAAGAATGGGTCAAGTGACTCAGCCCCTGTGGATTTTTTTTTACATCGATCTTTAGCAAGGCACTTAATAAACTACATATTCTATCCATATACTGTCTATAAGGTCTATACATACCATCATATACATACTGTACATACTGTATATTTACAGAATATTCCAGACTGACATTGCACGTCCTAATATTTATATATTTCTTAATTCCATTCTTTAACTTTTTAGATTTGCATGTATTGTTTTGTATTGTTAGATATTACTACAGTGTTGGAGCTAGGAACATAACACATTTCACTACACCCGCAATAGCATCTGCTAACTATGTGTATGTGGCCAATAACATTTCATTTGTTTTAATACATCGTAGACATCAAATGGTTGAAATTAAAATAAAGTATGTGAGTCTGTTAGAGCATCATTCTCCACAATCTGTTCTGAGGTGACTAAAAGACTCCCTGTTTCAGAGACTATTCTTTCAAACAGGTGGCCAGCTGAAGCAAAATGGTTATTAAAAGCAGTACACATTTTCATGTTGTCTAAAATGGGACCAGAGGCTGTCAAACAAAGCCTGTTGGGGCAACGAGGGGGTGGAGTTTTGTTTCAAAGATTTTACCACTTTCCAGAAGTTAGCTGGATTACCACCACTCTGATACACAATTTTCTAACCATCTGTTTCTCAAGTGTCTGAAGGACAATCAGACGTACAACCATTCAGTCTAGCCTTAGCACAAGCTACATTTCTTTCCTGTAATTTCTCAGTCAATTAATGCGTCAATCAAGGATTTGATTATCCTTAGCCTTTTGTACGACGCATGTTTATGTGCAACAGAGTTAAATTTAAATATATTTTAGCCCATCAGACACTGGCATCAACAAATGCAGATTAAGATCACCCACTATGAATAATTTGGATTTAGCATAGTTAGACAGCAGGTCAGACAATTTGCTGAGAGCACATGAGGAGGCAGAGGAAAGGCGATAAACTCCCAATAACATTAGTTTGGCATTATTACAAAGGCCCACATTTAAGACCAGGCATTCAAATTGCTTTGGGACAGAGATGGTAATACACACAGCAACATTCAAGTTGTTCTTTATGAATATGGAAACACCCCCACCCCTGCCAGCTCTGTCAAATCTATAAACATTATATCCATATTATATCCATTCAGAGACACATCAGAGTCTGGCACAGACATTTTTTTTAACCAAGTCTCAGTAATGATCTAATTGTCCGTGTTTGAGAAGACAGAATTACTATACGAGCCATTTTCTAAATCAAACTTCTGACATTTACATGAATCAGCCCAAATCCACAACTGCGGGATGACATATCAGACAGAGTATCTAACACAATGCTAATGATCAGTAGATAACCCTTATATGAAATAGCCATGCGGTTGGCCTGAAATGGTATAGATAAAAGATTTCTTAGAACTGTGCCATTTGGTCTATGGCTCGAACGAGGACGTGGATTAATAGAAGACTCCACAAGGGTTACCTGCTCCGGGCAAGGACTGATACCTCATCACTTTAGTAGTAGTCTTTCAATGTTAGCACTCAGCATCCAAGCTCCTCTCCTGTTCAGGTGCAGGCCGTCCCTTTTTTAGGAACTGTGGTCACTCCCGAAACAGATTGAAATGTTAAATAAAATCCAACACTTTTTCAGAGCAGAGACCTGATTTCATCCAAGAGTCCAGTGCTTATAGCTGGAAGAAGCGATCAATTCCATGACAGTAACATAGTAGATGCAAACGCATTGAATATTTACCTTCATGCACTTTCGAAATGAATTTTATAACTTTGTCCCAGAAGCATTTAACTACAGGGCACTCCCACATCATATGAAGGAATGTGCCTACCTGATTTAAGGGACACAGTGAACAGTTGAGAGTTGGGGACAATTTCATTTTAAAACTGTCCCTTGTTAAATACGGTCTGTGAACAAACTTAAAATGCATGAATTGATGGTTGGGATTACGGGATGCCAAGGTCACATTTTTCCTCATTCTGTTCCAGTAAAAGGGTTGTTCCGATTCACTTAGATCTGTGGAACATACATTTTCAATGGCTAGTTTAGAATAGAAGCTTTCCAAAGGTTGTTTTTATATTATAGAGATCAGTCCTTTTGAGAGCCAAAATAATTTATTTATAAATCCCATCATTGGATGGTTCGGTAGATGGGTTTCCCAAGGGACTCCATAGGCCAGCATAGCTGACCTAATAGAAAAAAGGAGTTATCTGGTAAAGGCATTATTGTGAAATATTGTAGTATGGGCATGCCATTCTAATTCCCAGTTACATTGTTCTTATATTCTGTGCCAAATAGAAATTGTGTGAGCAATAACAGGACAAAAGCATAGTTTATATTGTTTAAGGAATATATAATTGAAGACAATCTCTTCCAGGAAAATAGGAGACACCATATTTCTCTCTGTACTTGGCCAGGGGGCAGAATATTCAAATGAAACCAATTTAGGATGGGATGAAATGCTAATGCCTGGAAATACAATTTCAAGTTTTGTATAGATAGTCCTCCTGTCTTTCCCTTATTGCAAATTTGTTAATCTTATCCGGGCTTGCTTACCTTGCCATGTATATAGACTAATGGTCAAATGTTTTAGAACACCTACTCATTCAAGGGTTTTTATTTCTTTCTACTATTTTCTACATTGTAGAATAATAGTGAAGGCATCAAAACTATGAAATAACATGGAATCATGTAGTAACCAAAAAAAGTGTTAAACAAATCAAAATATATTTTATATTTGAGATTCTTCAAATAGCCACCCATTGCCTTGATGACATTTTTACACTCTTGGCATTCTGTCAACCAGCTTCACCTGGAATGCATTTCAATTAACAGGTGTGCCTTAAAAGTTTTGTGGAATTTCTTTCCTTCCTAAGGTGTTTGAGTTGTGTTGTGACCCTATTTAGTAAAAGACCAAGTCTATATTATGGCAAGAACAGCTCAAATAAGCAAAGACAAACGACAGTTCATCATTACTTTAAGACATGAAGGTCAGTCAATACAGAAAATTTCAAGTACTTTGTGTGCAGTTGCAAAAACCATCAAGCGCTATGATGAGACTGGCTCTAATGAGGACCACCACAGGAATGGAAGACCCAGAGTTACCTCTGCTGCAGTGGATAACTTAATGAGAGTTACCAGCTTCAGAAATTGCAGGCCAAATAAATGCTTCACAGAGTTCAAGTAACAGACACAACTCAACATTAACTGTTCAGAGGAGACTGTGTGAATCAGGCCTTCATGGTTGAATTTCTGCAAAGAAACCACTACTAAAGGACACCAATAATAAGAAGAGACTTGCTTGGTCCAAGAAACACGAGCAATGGACATTAGACCGGTGGAAATTGGACCTTTGGTCTGGTCCAAATTGGTGATTTTTGGTTCCAACTGCAGTGTCTTTGTGAGACCCGGTGTGAGTGAACGGACGATCTTCGCATGTAAATTTCCCACTGTAAAGTATAGAGGAGGAGGTGTTATTGTGTGTGGGTGCTTTTCTGGTGACACTGTCTGTGATTTATTTACAATTCAAGGCACAATTAATTAGCATGGCTACCACAGCATTCTGCAGTGATACTCCATCCCATCTGGTTTGGGCTTAGTGGGACTACAATTTTTTTTTCAACAGGACAATGACCCAACACACCTCCAGGCTGTGTAATGGCTATTTTACCAAGAAGGAGGGTGATGAAGTGCTGCATTAGATGACCTGGCCTCCACAATCCCCCGATCTCAACAAAATTGAGATGGTTTGGGATGAGTTGGACTGCAGAGTGAAGGAAAAGCAGCCAACAAGTGCACAGTATATGTGGGAACTCCTTCAAGACTGTTGGAAAAGCATTCAAAGTGTAGCTGGTTGAGAGAATGCCAAGAGTGTGCAAAGCTGTTGTCAAGGCAAAGGGTGGCTATTTGAAGAATATCAAATATAAAATATATTTTGATTTGTTTAACACTTTTTTGTTTACTACATGATTCCATATGTTATTTTGTAGTTTTGATGTCTTCACTATTATTCTACAATGTAGAAAATAGTAAAAATAAAGAAAAACCCTTCAATGAGTAGGTGTTCTAAAACTTTTGACCGGTAGTGTATATATATTTTGTCTCTGTAGATGGGAGTGATTTTAGAACTGTTTAGAGTTTGACTTTTGAACTGCAGGCTTTTTAATGGGGCTTGACCTCTGATCAAATCTCCTCCTGATGTCTACCAGCGTTGACTGCCTGGCCGTACAGTAATTGTACTCCCCCTTGTATTCCCCCTTTCACCCTGAGTGTCCACTCCTAATTCCTCTTGACCCGCCCATGACATCTGCATATCTGCTCTGATTGGGGCATGTGCAATACTCTAGCATTTCTATTGGCCGATGGCAAGATTTGTGCTCTGTCTTTGGCCTGCTTTGTGCTGCTGTCTGTTAAGCTGCGGGGGGGCAGGAGAGTTGAGGAGGGAGGGACTAAACAAGAGGGGATAGAAAGACAGGGCAAAACATTTTGAAAAAGAGAGAGGGGAGGAACAGATGGGGGGGACTGAAACATGGAAGTGAGAGAGAGGGGGGAAGGGGGAGCCTCATTCAGAACAGCTAGTGTGCAGAGCAGAGCAGGGAAGAACTTTCGAGTAAATAGTGCAGGATATTTCCAGTCTACTCCGCCTGAGGCTGGAGCCCTAGCAGCTTCAAAAGCAGACAGAGTGATAAGTATGAGGAACTGTCAGTATAGAAGCAGGACGTTCATGGGAAGTAACATAAATAGTCCACAGGGAGTAACTGAAGCTTGTTAGTGGAACTACTGAGGACAGAAGGTGAGAATTTTTCTACTATAGTCTCTCTCACTCTGATTACTCTTTTTCTGTTTCTTAAAAAAAATTATATATATTTCCAAGCAACAAAGACAGGAGCTTTGTCAGAGGGGCCATGGATGGAGTGGGGGTGGGTGGGTGAGTGTGTGTTGTTTTGCACTCTCAATCCCTGTGCCCAAAATATTTCAGCTTGGGGTAGAGCTGGGGAGGAGGAGAGGAGAGCACTGCCCAAAGCTGGGTGGCCTCTATTTAAATACACTCTTTCACAAAGAATTACACCAGCGCTAGTGTTCAGAGCTGTGTCAGGTGTTTCACTACCCATCTTATCAGGGGTAAGACCATGAGACATAATGGTCCAGAGACAGACACCATCTTTTGGCCCTTTGGAAGGATGGTTCATTGATTCCAGTCAGAACTGGTCCAGAGCAACTCCACTGCACTACAATACTGCCGGTACCCCCTGCATCACCCCAGGTTGAAACAGGAATCCCTATCCAGCCCTAGTGTAGGGTCTGCTTCCTGGAGTACAATAGCCCCTCCCTGCATGAATTTCACGCTGCCTCATCTCAACAGAGGCGAAAGGAGAAGGGAGAAGGGTCCTCTGATCTGCGTTTTGGAAAGATGTACTGTGTTTCTCTCTCTAGCCGGATGTCCCAGCAGTCAGACTGTTAGTTTCTTTTCCCCTTGTCTGACAATCAAGTTCCATTAATAGTCTATGCATGTCTGGCCTGCAGCTTAAACCATAAAGCTTCTCCTATGAATAGTAACCCACTCTCCTTCTCCTCTCATGCCACAGCCAATACACAGCTAAGGCCTTCCCACTCCTGGAAGCCCTAGGGAATGGGTAAAGAGTACAGTCGTAGGAGAGTAGTGTGTTGGTATAGTGAGGTACATAGGAGGATGTTTGGTATAGAGCTGTTTGTTATCGCTCTGTTTGCATCGTGTCAATTCCCTCATACTTGCTGTAACTGTGCTATAACTTGCATTCATACATTCCTAACAAAGTGACATTCTTAAGACTGCATCAAAGGGACAGCCCAACCACCCTCTGTATTGTAATAGGTAACAATTCTGTATTCTGATACTGAAAAACAACCCAGGCTGGCCGAGACTTAACAATAGAGAAGTATCAACAAATGAACGTGCACACAAATGTCCCAAACTGGCCAATAAAAAGATTAGTCCAACGAGCCAATGACAGGACACCCAGGTCATTATGTGTATTATTAAAGGCCCAGTACAGTCAACATGATGTCCTTCTGTTTTATATATATTTCCATACTATAAAGGTTGGAATAATACTGTGAAATTGTGAAAATTATGATAATGCTCTTTTACTGTTACAGCTGTTTGAAAAGACTGCCTGAAATTTCAGCCTGTTTTCTTGGAATGGAGTTTTGGCCGGCCTGGTGACATCAGCAGGAGGTAAAGTGGTTAATAGACCAATAAGAAAGAGAGTTTTAAACCTCTCTGCCAATTACAGCACATTTTCAGTTTTTCCCTCCCCACTCAGACGACTCCCAGACAGTCCTAGCAAAATTATTGCTTGAGAAATTTGCCACTTGCTAAAAATACATTTTTGTTTCTTTTTGATCATTTGAATAGAAAAATTGTTACCCATAAATGATTTGACAGGAGATAAAAACGGATACACTTCAGGACTTACCCTAGCTTAAGCCATACACCTACATCAGAATATTTATATTACAATTACATTGTTGTTACTGAGGTGACTTACCTGCAGTATTTGGACTGAGGTATAGTCAGTACAGTCAGTGGTCACAGCAGAGATAGAGAGGCGAGGATACAGTAACACCAACGGCATCCTTGAGTAGTGTGACTACCATCCCACACAGTGGTCACAGCAACAGCTTCTGCAGGGGAGGGCGACTGAAGGCCAATGTGACTCTTGTATGAATAATGTAAACCAGCATGGCTGAACAGTACAGACCACGACAGTGCATATGAAAGCAGCCCATCATGAAGGTTTCACTGTGCTGACCATACAGTCTACGATGCTGTATATTCTCAATATTCAGTAATCAGTACAGTATACTGTAGCTTACAATTGAGCTTACAATAGAAGAAAAACAAACTGGGTTATGGTGTATGATTCATTCTACTCTGAGCTAAATCTGACAGTCAGATACTCTAACAAGTCCCTATGCTAAATGTTTGGCAGGAGTTGGTTGGAGAATCATGGAGGAGGCATACAATCCATTAGTATGTGTTACAAACACTCCCACTCATGGAGCTCTGCTTTTGACAGCTAAAAGGATGACAGTCAATCTGGTCAGAAGTGGTTAGCTTGTGTCTAAATGGGTTGTTTTACAACCCTATCTTTTGATAAGATGATTTCCTTTGGGAAATTGATATTCAGTGGAAGCAGGAAGGGAGCTGCCTCGGACTGTCACTTCTCCCAACTGTTTGTTGTCCATGGATCTTGTTGAAGAAGACGCCCATGAGAGAGAGGAAGTTCAGAAACCAGTCAAACCACCCTGCATAAAACCCAAGGAAGACCCTAAATAAAAGAAGGCTGTTTAAGCTGTCTTCTGTAAGAATTCCATTGCTGTTTATTCAGTCTCTACTCTGCACCAGCTGCAGCTCTGTTCTATTGTCCATTGATGTACCCTGACTCCCTCTCCCTGTCTGGCCAATGACTTGCCGGGCCTGGGCATTATGCATGCAGCCAGCAATGGACTCAATATGGCAACAGGTGTTGTTCATGTGGCATGTTAATAACGTTAGTGTGTGAGTAGAGTCTGAGGGTGTGTGTGGATGTTGGGGGGAGGGGGGTGACTGGGATGACTGGGATGGATGAAATGGGGTTACTGGTAAACTAAATTCTGGAAACTTTTCCCAAGTTTTTGTGGGTGAAATGCCACATTCAGTTCAGCCGATCTCTCCCAACTCATTTTCGAATTCCAACAAAGCTCTATGCATCCATACTTCTATAGATATCATATGCATGTGGTGTATTTGATTATGTGTATCAAATTAGAGACATATACAATTATGTGTATCCAAGATCTCCTTGACATCACGACACCTTCCCCAAACATTACCACACCATATTGGTGCTGCTGAACTCTTTATTTGGGTCAGGGTGTGTTTGTTTCATCTCAATTATACAAGCTATCCAATTTTCCTCAAGAATGGCTTTAGGACAGAACCAGTTCAATCTCCTTTGTTTCCTCTTGTCCTAGTCTCTTTTGACAGGCTGTCTAAAGGCCTTTGCACACAAAGTTTTGTTTTTAAATGTAAGTCATACAAAGTATTTCAACATGAGGAGGGGGATTCCAGAGCTTGAGGAGCCTAGTGAGGAACACAACAGCAACAAACTACTCTGAGTGTACAAAACATTAGGAGCACCTGCTCTTTCCATGACATAGACTGACCAGGTGAAAGCATAGACTGACCAGGTGAAAGCTATGATCCTTTAGTGATGTCACCTGTTAAATCCACTTCAATCAGTGTAGATGAAGGGGTTAAGGATAAGGAAGACCGTTTAAGGAAGGATTTTTAAACCTTGAGACATGGAGACATGGATTGTGTATGTGTGCCATTCAGGGGTGAATGGGCAATACAAAATATTTAAGTGCTTTTGAATGGGGTATGGTACAGGGTTTCACAAACTCGGTGGTGGGGCCGGTGCTGTTTTTGCCATAGCACTATACTAGAGGTCGACCGATTATGATTTTTCAACGCCGATACCGATACCGATTATTGGAAGACCAAAAAAAGCCGATAGCGATTAATCGGCCGATTTGTTTTATTTATTTGTAATAATGACAATTACAACAATACTGAATGAACACTTATTTTAACTTAATATAATACATCAATAAAATACATTTAGCCTCAAATAAAAAATGAAATGTTGAATCATGTTCAATTTGGTTTAAATAATGCAAGTGTTGGAGAAGAAAGTAAAAGTGCAATATGTGCCATGTAAAAAAGCTAACATTTAAGTTCCTTGCTCAGAACATGAGAACATATGAAAGCTGGTGGTTCCTTTTAACATGAGTTTTAGGTTGTAGTTATTATTTCTCTCTATACCATTTGTATTTCATATACCTTTGACTATTGGATGTTCTTATAGGCACTTTAGTATTGCCACTGTAACAGTATAGCTTCTGTCCCTCTCCTCGCCCCTACCTGGGCTCGAACCAGGAACACATCAACAACAGCCACCCTCGAAGCATTGTTACCAAGGGGAACAACTACTCCAAGTCTCAGAGTGAGTGACGTCACCGATTCAAAAGCTATTAGCGCGCACCCCGCTAACTAGCTAGCCATTTCACATCGGTTACACCAGCCTAATCTCGGGAGTTGATAGGCTTGAAGTCAGAAACAGCTCAATGCTTGAAGCATTGCGAAGAGCTGCTGGCAAACGCACGAAAGTGCTGTTTGAATGAATGCTTACGAGCCTGCTGCTGCCTACCACCGCTCAGTCAGACTGCTCTATCAAATATCAAATCATAGACTTAATTATAACATAATAACACACAGAAATACGAGCCTTTGGTCATTAATATGGTTGAATCCGGAAACTATAATTTCGAAAACAAAACGTTTATTCTTTCAGTGAAATACGGAACCGTTCCGTATTTTATCTAATGGGTGGCATCCATAAGTCTAAATATTTCTGTTACATTACACAACCTTCAATGCTATGTCATAATTACGTAAAATTCTGGCAAATTAGTTCGCAACGAGCCAGGCGGCCCAAACTGTTGCTTATAACCTGACTCTGCGTGCAATGAACGCAAGAGAAGTGACACAATTTCACCTGGTTAATATTGCCTGCTAACCTGGATTTATTTTAGCTAAATATGCAAGTTTAAAAATATATACTTCTGTGTATTGATTTTAAGAAAGGCATTGGTGTTTATGGTTAGGTACAGTCGTGCAACAATTGTGCTTTTTTCGCATATGCGCTTTTGTTAAATCATCCCCCGTTTGGTGAAGTTGGCTGGCTTTGTTAGGAAGAAATAGTCTTCACACAGGTCGCAACAAGCCAGGTGGCCCAAACTGCTGCATATACCCTGACTCTGTTGCAAGAGAAGTGACACAATTTACATAGTTAAAATAAATGTATGTTAGCAGGCAATATTAACTAAATATGCAGGTTTAAAAATATATACTTGTGTATTGATTTTAAGAAAGGCATTGATGTTTATGGTTAGGTACACGTTGGAGCAACGTAAGTCCTTTTTCGCAAATGCGCACCGCATCTATTATATGCAACGCAGGACACGCTAGATAAACTAGTAATATCATCAACCATGTGTAGTTAAACTAGTGATTATGATTGATTGATTGTTTTTTTATAAGATAAGTTGAATGCTAGTTAGCAACAAGGTAAAAATCTGCCGTTCTGCCCCTGAACAAGGCAGTTAACCCACCGTTCCTAGGCCATCATTGAAAATAAGAATGTGTTCTTAACTGACTTGCCTAGTTAAATAAAGGTGTTAACAATTTTTTTTTTTTCATCTGCCAAATCAGTGTCCAAAACTACCGATTTAGTGTAGAGGTCGACCGATTTCCGATTGTTATGAAAACTTGAAATCGGCCCTAATTAATCGTCCAGTCTAATTAATCGGTCGACCTCTACACTATACAGCTGATTCAAATAATCAATGCTTGATAATGAGTTGGTTATTGGAATCATTTAGCCAACTTCACATAACTGTGGGAAGCATTGGCTTCAACATGGGCCAGCATCCCTGTGGAATGCTTTCAACACTTTGTAGAGTCCATGCCCCAATGAATTGAGGCTGTTCTGAGGGGGATAGGGTACCACTTAATTTTAGGAAGGTGTTCCTAATGTTTTGTACACTCAGTGTATGTTCTGCTGACAATGGCAAGTACGTTTTTTATGCAAAAAGTGGCATGAGCTCATCAGTTGTCATTGTGCACGTTTTTTTGTAACATATTAGCTGTAAGACATGGCAATACCAAAGCAGAACTTATTATGAAATATTATTTTACCAGTCCTGCTTTCCTTCCTTTGGAAAAACCCTGGTGATTTTTCCATAATACATGGCGGTAGACAGCTAAAGTATTGAACCCCAAGAGGACAGTGGTTATCATTGATTTTATCCCACAGATACACCATTATACTGAGCAGAGCCAGGCTCTGACACATCACATACAGCACAGCATGTCCGTGACCCTCTGACCTGTGATCTAACTCCCAGCTAGCCCAGCAGTTCAGTTATCAACACAGAAACAATGCTTTCTGAAGGTGAACAGAGGTTTCTCCTACTACAAAAGGCTCATTGTTTATTAGAGCAGTAAGTGGGCCGGCTGGAGAAACCTGGTTTGTGGTACAGTGAACGGGATAGAGTCCATGGTGGGCTGGGGCCACACATGACTAGAATTGCTCCAACCGTGTGGATATGCTTAGTATTACCTCTAAAGGATAGAGTCTGTGAGTCTCAAAACTGGCCTAATTTGCCACTTGTCATGTGTAATATATTTCAAATTAAGATCAGAAAAATTATCCCTGTGTAATTCCAAGCCATCACGATGCCAACAACATTATAGTACCTCACTCCCCTAAAACTGACCTGATTTACTCAGAATTGTCAGGAGACTGCTTGCGTTGATGAGGCTTGTACAAACTGTAAATGACATTCTTGAGTCAGACTTTGTATTCAGGGGAAGATTTGGACTGAAAAGGAATTGTGCAATGATCTCCAAGTGGGCCAGCTCCAAACTACTTTCCCGCGTAGGAACAGATGATCGTGTCCACCCATCTCTACTCTTTGCTGTCATTCGCCAGAGGGCTGTGCAAACAGTCCTATCAGGGCCAAGAAAGTTCCTGCAGAGGAAACAGTTAGCAATAATCAAAATGTAAAGCACAAGCTGTACTATGAGACTTCACCAGAAGTCCAGGACTCAGGGGTGGTGCTCTGCTACAGATATAAAGATCAGGATGTTGTTGAGGTAAACAAAGATGAACTGATTCAACATATCCCTAAGAGTGTCATTGACCAATGCTTGGAAGACTGCCGGTGAGCTCGATAATTCGAATGGCATGACTAAACTGACACAGACCTCCATCCACTAGGGGTGTTAATGGCAGTTTTCCATTCATCTTTCTCCCTGATTCTCTCCAGATCGTAAGCGTTGCGGAGGTCCAGTTTAGTGAAGAATTGGGCCCCCTGGGCCAGCTCCAAGACAGTGGATATCAGGGGTAGGGGGTAACGGCTCTTAATCGGGATCCTGTTCAGCCCTCGGTAGTCAATGCAGGGACACAGACCTCCATCCTTTTTTCCCACGAAGAAGAAACTTGTACCAGCTGGGGATGTTGAGTAGTGTATGAAACCTGACTTCAGCAACTCCTGGATGTAATTGTCCATGACTGCAGCTTCAGGGATCGAAAGAGAGTAAAGACAGCCCCGGGGAGGGGTGGAGCCTGGTAGGAGTTCTATGGCGCAGTCGTAAGGATGATGAGGAGGGAGGGTGAAGGCCTCCCGGAGGCTGAAGTATTCGGGAGGGAGAGCGGAGAAGTCTTGGTCTTCAATGGATACAGGGGGACGTGGCGAGGCTTCAGGTGGGGGTCTTCGACGTTTAGTCTGGCAGTTCTTTCCCCAGTCTAGTAGGGGTCCCGTGGACCAGGAGAGTAGTGGGTTATGTAGTGCTAGCCAGGGGTACCCTAGGATAAGGGGGTTCTCGGGAGCCGTGATCAAAAGAAAACTATGTCTCTGAGTGATTCACCCCAACCTGCAGTAGAATGGGCTTGGTCTGATATTCCACCTGGCTGGAGCCAATGGGCTTGAAACTCCACCAAAGGCTTGAAACTGCAGAGGGATAGGACATTTCACGCAGGGGATTTGTAATTCTCTGACGAAGTCTTGATCAATGAAATTATCTGCGGCCCGAGAGTCCACGAAGGCTTGAATCTGGTGCTGACGGTTGTCCCAGTGGAGGGTTGCGGGTAGTGGCAGACTAGGTAGCCGGGGGGTAATTGCACAGCTTGTCAGGTTCTCCCCTTGTCCTGGCGAGCCCTGGCATTTCCACAGTAGTGGCAGCAGCTTTCGCGCATGGGCCTGTCATGCTCCTGTGGGCTCAGACGTGTGAGTTCCAGCTGCATGGGCTCCTTGATGATGGGTTCGGGGGGCTTGGGGTGCTCAGGAAACCGGGATCGTTTCAAAAAAGCGCTGAATTCTTGCCACCAACAAACATATGCAGTTGGCATTGCTGTTATGATTTCATTTGTCCTTGATGTCCTTTGTTTTAAATGTATTATATAAAAAAATAAATTGCATTGTTGTCTGCTGTTTTCTTCTGTCTTTTCCTTCTTTCTCTTTAGTTCATTATTTTGGTTGTTGGTGCATTGGGGGGTTCTTGGGGGTGGGGAATTGTAATTGTATTTTTTCTTTTTTTTCTCCTGGGGTGGGGGGGGGGGGACTGTAGGAGGGGTCTCAAATGGTTGAGGGACAGCTATTGGGGAACTGTGGGGGGGATCTTGGAGGGTTCGGGTTTCTCATGATTGTGATCATGAGAAAGGAAACTGACATATATTTTATATCACTATCATGCACACGCACTCTCACACATAAGGATGGCTCTGCTCTGTTGTGGAAAGACTGATACATGTTTGATAGTGTCTTGATGCTGTATTGTTTGTCCTTTATGTTCTAATACTTTAATGTTACCCCTTCCTTGTGTTTTTTGCAATAAATAATAATTTAATTGTTCATTTAATTGTTCTCGGAGGTGGATGTTGATCCTGATTACCAGCGTTATCAGGGACTCAAGGTCCTCTCCCAGTTCCTGAGAGGCCAGCTCATCCTTGATGGAGTTAGACAACCCCTGGTGGAAAGCGGTGACCAGTGCCTCTGTATTCCACCCACTCTCGGTGGCGAAGTCAGCCTGGTCTGGCCCCTTGGCGGATGTTGAACAGTCGGCTGGCCGCTTCTCATCCGCCGACTGGGTGGTCAAAAACCCGTCGCAGCTCGGCAGTGAAGGCTAATATGGAGCTGCAGGAGGGTGGCGGCTGTTCCCACACTGCTGTTGCCCATGCCAGGGCAATGCCCAAGAGTAGAGAGATTATGTAGGCGATCATGGCCCGATCGGTGTGGAACGAGGAGGACTGTTGCTCGAACACCAGAGTGCACTGGGTGAGGAACCCCTTGCAACCCCCTGGGTGGCCTTCATTCCGCTCGGGGGCTGGGATCTTGGTTTCCTGGTGCCATCCAGGACCTCTATACCAGGTGGTGTCAGGGGAAGGCCCTAAAAGTTGTCAAAGACTCTAGCCACCCTAGTCATAGACTGTTCTCTCTGCTACCGCACAGAAAGCGGTCCCAGAGCACCAAGTCTAGGTCCAAGAGGCTTCTAAACAGCTTCTACCCCCCTAGCCACGCTATTGCTATTTACTGCTGCTCTTTAATTATTTGTTTTTCTTATCTCCTACTTTTTTTTGTATTTTCTTAAAACTGCATTGTTGGTTAAGGGCTTGTAAGTCAGCATTTCAATGTAAGGTCTACACCTGTGGTATTCGGCGCATGTGACAAATGCAATTTGATTTGATTTGAACAATGGAAGTGGTAGGGCCTATGGCAGAATGCTTCAAAAAACATGCCCAAGTCCTCAAAATCACTTCAAACCAAATGTTATAGCAACCCAACTACCATTAACAAATGACATACATAGAATATTGGAGGATATATAGGAATTCTGGTGTTTCCTGTAGGATAACTATTTTTCAGAGTGTGCATACCAATACGTGTACATTTAGAGGGTAGCTGGTTTCTGTATTACAGTTCTAGCAAGTATTTATACCACTGACATACTTTTATGCACTATTTTGACTGCAACTACACTTATATGTCAGGTAATTTTTGTTTTTGAATTTTTGTACAATCTTAGCCGAGTACATGGGTATATGGCTATATTTTGGGAAATTATCTGTGTATCTGGTCAAAATCTTGAATACAGGTCCCTTCCACCCTCTGGTGGTATGGATAACTTGTAATTATGTCTCCAGAGATTCAAATAAAAGTCATATTTATCAAATTATATACTATCATAGGCATAATTACTATATGTGGAATTAGATATTTTTGATTTTTGAGGGAGAGTTGATTTAAAAAAAAAAAGTAATGAAACATTTAAATAATTGAATAAACCACCTTTGGGCTATGATCTAAAGCATGCCTCTGGGGTCAAAATGACCCCAGTCGGTATTAACGTTAAGACACTTTATGTTGGTGTTTCCTTTATTTTAGCAGTAACCTGTGGTTTTGCATGTGAATCTGGGAATAGACCGTTTCCCCAAAAAATATTTTGCAGTTGTCTAAATGTTATTTTCTATTACAATTCCTTTAAATGTAAACAGCATGAGCCTAATGTTTCACACCATCGTTTTCTCTGGAATTTAGATTGGAATACAACTATTTGTGTAGTCGGAAGAAGCGGAGCCCATTCTAACATGACTCCATTTTTCAGTTTCATCCTGATAGTTCCCAGCACCCATACACAAACTACAGATTATAGAGTCTTCTTTGACTGTGTAAAGTTGAAACAACTATATCAGTCAATAAAAAAAGATCACAAAGTAAATAGGCCTTACCAAAATGCTTGATCAACTATTTGAAAATGAGGTTCAACTTTACATGAAGTGTCCTGAAACCTTTGTCTTTTCATGGCAGGGAAATTCCACGATAACGTAATTGCGCTGAGACTCACTTTTCTCTTAAAATGTAGTGCCAAAAAAAACCATTGATTTCAAAGTTTAACAAACCATACAACTCTATACAGAAGGACTACTTTTAAAATTTTACACTGAACATTTTCCAAAAACACATAAGAAGTTTGGTAACAGAGTTTCTGTTTTTATATGTCCACATTTTTCAAAAACTATGTCATATATCGCCTCCGAATTAAGATTCAGCTATGTCTGCAGAAAGAATGGGGTGTCATTTATCACATGACACATTGACTGTTTGTGAACTACAGTAAGTGAAGTGGATTTACACCCGGTAACGGAATTGCGGCAATGGAATATCATCATGGGTCCCTGATTTGTAAAACACAGAAATGCATAATTATGGATATAAATGTCATGGTGATGTATCGTGAACAGGTACACAAATGTATAAATATGCACTGTGCTGTCCAGACTTGTGAATTCAACTGTGGTTTGTAACTACTATGATTTCCCATTGTTGCCAATTCAATTGCAGAAATTCCATTACCGATTTTTCTGAAATACCATTACCAATTAGGGCCACCCACTTGGGAGCCAGGCCCACCCACTGGGGAGCTGGCTCAGCTAATCAGAATACATTTTTCACCACCAAAGGGCTTTATTATCTCAGTTACATCAGCTTACTGATGGCTGGTCTCAGACGATACTGCAGGTGAAGAAGCCGGAAGTGGAGGTCCTGGGCTGGCGTTGCTACACGTGGTCTGCAGTTGTGAGGCCGGTTGGACCTACTGCCAAGTTCTCTAAAATTACGTTGGAGGTGGCTTATGGTAGAGAAATTAACATTCAATTCTCTGACAAAAGCTCTGGTGGACATTCCTGCAGTCAACATGCCTATTTCACGCTCCCTCAAAACTTCAGACATCTGTAGCATTGTGTTGTGTGACAAAACTGCACATTTTAGAGTGGCCTTTTATTGTCCCCAGCACAAGGTGCACCTGTGCAATGGTCATGCTGTTTAATTAGCTTCTTGATATGCCATACTTGTCAGGTGGATGGATTATCTTTGCAAAGGAGAAATACTCACTTAAAGTGATGTAAACACATTTGAGCACACAATCTGAGCGAAATAAGCTTTTTGTTCGTATGGAACATTTCTGGGATCTTTTATTTCAGCTCATGAAATATGGGACCAACACTTTACATGTTGCATTTAATTTGATTGATATTAGTTGGCAGGGTTCTTTACTTCAATATTATTGTGTTTTGATGTATTTATACTACTTTATGACTTTTTCTGGTGGATGTTTTCTGAGGCTCCTTTTTCATCAGTCTTTGCTTGTTCCTAATTTTTATGATGGAAAATATGCCTTAATGTCTAAACAATCTAGACTTGGCACTCAATTTGACATGCTCCTATGAACTTCACATGTTGGTGCTCATGGGTCCTTTTAGATGGAAATGACTAGTAATTACAGAGGTTGGTTAGTACACTTTATTAGTACTTACAACTATTATACCCTTTGTTGTTTGTGCATTTACACATTTGACATTGTATATAAAAAAACTCAAATCAGTTTATAAATTGTAGCTAATGTTGTGAAGGAATATTATTTATGTTTTTTCTTCTTCAACATTTTCACTCTCCCTTTGTCTCTGTTCTCTGTTCTAGAGCTTATGTCCTCTGTGATGCCTCAGCCACAACAGAGGGAGGAAGGGGAGGAGGAAGATGAAGAGCAAGGGGAGAAGTTTGGGTTTGTCGACAGTGCTGATGAAGAGAAAGAGCCAGCGGATTGTAAAGACCCTGTCTCAGACTCTGTAAAAGCCAGTCAAAAATCAAACCAGTCATTTAAGGAGGCTACAAACCCACCACAGGACAACACACTAACACCCACTGCACACTCACAACAGCACCTCAATGCAATGCCCCCTGCTGGTCAGGAGGACGCTCCCTCCCAGGGACAATACTCCACAGCCTCTCCAGGTGAAGTGTTCTTTCTATTACATCACATTGTGAGTGACTCTTCTCCAATGGTCTCATAAGGTGCTGTCAGTTCATGAAGTGATTTCATAATAGCTTCTGACAAACAGGCATAAAGGGAGCCAGGTTAAACCTTGTTATAATTGGATAAATAAGAGCAGTGTTTGTTTGTTATCAGTATAATATTGACTACCTGACTCAGTCATGCTGCCAAAAAAGCTCTGTTAATTACACTCCCAGCTAAAGCGGAAGATTTTAATCTACGGAAACTTCTGCTGGACAAAGTGACTAGTGCTTAATTAAACGGCTTCTCACAAAGCCTACATGTAGTACACTAATCCTCTAAGTGGGTTGTGGAGCGTTCCTCTGCCCCGCTGGGGAATTCTGGGGTTGATGATGCTCTACAGTGAAAGCCTGTTACATAACTAGCGGCTGGTGGAGGAGTCGGTATCAGGCTGGGACTCAGCCCTGCAGGCAAATGAGAGGGTTTACATTGTCTCTATATAAATTAGATAATAGTTTGGGCAGGGATATCTTTCATAAAAGCTGCTGTACACACAGTGCCTATATACAGCTAATATTAAGATTCTGATGGGCTTTTCATCAGCAATTATCTTTGAGACACAGGAATGACCTTCCTATTCATAAAACAAGGTACATTTAGATAAAACATTTGGAATTTATCTAAGTAGGTTTCAATATGAGCAAAACTAACTGTTCTTCCCATATGGTACACATTGCACAAGTTACAGTAAAAAGTGACATGACGTTAGCATTGCTTTAACATTATTTTCTTGGCTCTAATGTCCCCACAGATGTTCCAGTTAGCGACTCACGCAGGCGGTAAGAGACTCCATGCTTTTTATATGCTATCACAGTATGTGGGAATTGGTATTACATCCTTAGAGACTGTGTGGTTTGGTCTCGGAAGAGGAAACATCTGTCTTCATTAGGTTATCAATATAGTTGCATAACACAAAATCAGATACAACTCTATTTTCATAGAGAAAGTGTGCGTCAAAGTTGAAAGGTTGGACTTCAAAGAAGGAATTAAAAGGAGACAGCCCATCTGTGACTGAATCAGTAGCCTAAACAAGTAGTCTATAGTCTGCAGGTTATGGCAGTTGTAACGATGTGCGCTGAGAGTCGGGAAGCAAGGTCAGGGAGTGAGTGTTTTAATAAAATAAACAGAACACAATGCAAAACAAGAACCTCGAACAAAGCACAGACATGAAACAGAAACAATAACGCCTGGGGAAGGAACCAAAGGGAGTGACATATATAGGGAAGGTAATCAGGGAAGTGATGGAGTCCAGGTGAGTCTGACGACGCTCAGGTGCACGTAAAGATGGTGACAGGTTGTGCGCCATAACGAGCAGCCTGGTGACCTAGAGGCTGGAGAGGGAGCACATGTCACAGCAGTTTGCAGTATAGAAGTTATATATGAGTTAGGAGCTTCATTAGAATGTACAATAGAAACATGTTATCCACCAGTGTACTGTATCACCCTCTTCATTTGTGATCCCCTACCTTGGCGGGGTCCACTGGTCCTGGTTAGGTAACAGCATGATGGTGTGCTAGGAAGTGTGTTGGGAAACCTGTGCTGATAGGAGAGCCAGGGCTGGCCATTCCTATGTGCTTTCCTGTGATAAGAAAGCAGGGGGTATCTGAGTGACTGTGATAAAGTATGTCTGTGTCTGTGTTTGAATAGGGTTGGATTGTGAGAGAAGGAACTGTTAAGTCTCTGCAGTTTCTCTTCGGGAGGATTTCTGCTGAGTACACTGTTCCACTGTGTGCCAACATTCTCCCTTTCCTAGTGGAGATATCAATAGATTTTCCAGAAAATCACATTGGAGGATTTTTAATTTATTTATTTGAAATTATGGTGGAAAATAAGTATTTGGTCACCTACAAACAAGCAAGATTTCTGGCTCTCACAGACCTGTAACTTCCTCTTTAAGAGGCTCCTCTGTCCTCCACTCATTACCTGTATTAATGGCATCTGTTTGAACTTGTTATCAGTATAAAGGACACCTGTCCACAACCTCAAACAGTCACACTCCAAACTCCACTATGGCCAAGACCAAAGAGCTGTCAAAGGACACCAGAAACAAAATTGTAGACCTGCACCAGGCTGGGAAGACTGAATCTGCAATAGGTAAGCAGCTTGGTTTGAAGAAATCAACTGTGGGAGCAATTATTAGGAAATGGAAGACATACAAGACCACTGATAATCTCCCTCGATCTGGGGCTCCACGCAAGATCTCACCCCGTGGGGTCAAAATGATCACAAGAACGGTGAGCAAAAATCCCAGAACCACATGGGGGGACCTAGTGAATGACCTGCAGAGAGCTGTGACCAAAGTAACAAAGCCTACCATCAGTAACACACTACGCCGCCAGGGACTCAAATCCTGCAGTGCCAGACGTGTCTTCCTGCTTAAGCCAGTACATGTCCAGGCCCGTCTGAAGTTTGCTAGAGAGCATTTGGATGATCCAGAAGGAGATTGGGAGAATGTCATATGGTCAGATAAAACCAAAATATAACTTTTTGGTAAAAACTCAACTCGTCGTGTTTGGAGGACAAAGAATGCTGAGTTGCATCCAAAGAACACCATACCTACTGTAAAGCATGGGGGTGGAAACATCATGCTTTGGGGCTGTTTTTCTGCAAAGGGACCAGGACGACTGATCCGTGTAAAGGAAAGAATGAATAGGGCCATGTATCGTGAGATTTTGAGTGAAAACCTCCTTCCATCAGCAAGGGCATTGAAGATGAAATGTGGCTGGGTCTTTCAGCATGACAGTGATCCCAAACACACTGCCCGGCAACGAAGGAGTGGCTTCGTAAGAAGCATTTCAAGGTCCTGGAGTGGCCTAGCCAGATCTTTGGAGGGAGTTGAAAGTCTGTGTTGCCCAGCAACAGCCCCAAAACACCACTGCTCTAGAGGAGATCTGCATGGAGGAATGGGCCAAAATACCAGCAACAGTGTGTGAAAACCTTGTGAAGACTTACAGAAAACGTTTGACCTTTGTCATTGCCAACAAAGGGTATATAACAAAGTATTGAGATAAACTTTGGTTATTGACCAAATACTTATTTTCTACCATAATTTGCAAATAAATTCTTTAAAAATCCTACAATGTGATTTTCTGCATTTTTTTCTCATTTTGTCTTTCATAGTTGAAGTGTACCTATGATGAAAAATTACAGGCCTCTCTCATCTTTTTAAGTGGGAGAACTTGCACAATTGGTGGCTGACTAAATACTTTTTTGCCCCACTGTATTTCAAATGGAATCAAATAAAAATGTATTCATCACACTCGTCGAAAACAACAGGTGTAAATGTTACAGTAAAATGCTTACTTACAAGCCCTTAACCAACTATGCAGTTTAAAAAATACCCAAAAAAAGAATAAGAAATAAAAGTAACAAATAATTAAAGAGCAGCAGTAAACTACCAATAGCTAAGCTACATACAGGGGTACCTACCGGTGCAGAGTCAATGTGCGGGGGCACCGGTTAGTAGAGGTCATTGAGATAATATGTACATGTAGGTTGAGTTAATAAAGTGACTATGCATAGATAATAACAGAGAGTAGCAGCAGTGTAAAAGGGGGCAATGCAACTAGTTTGTGTTGCCATTTGATTAGATGTTCAGGAGTCTTATGGGTTGGGGGTAGAAGCTGTTTAGAAGCCTTTTGGACCTAGACTTTGTACTCTGGTACCGCTTGCCATGTGGTAGCAGAGAGAACAGTCTATGACTAGGGTGGCTGGAGTTTTTGACAATTTTTAGAGCCTTCCTCTGACACCGCCTGGTAAAGAGGTCCTGGATGGCAGGAAGCTTGGCCCCGCTGTAGTGCCTTTCGGTCAGAGGCCAAGCAGTTGCCATACCAGGCAGTGATGCAACAAGTCAGGATGCTCTCGATGGTGCAGAATCTTTTGATAATCTGAGGACCCATGTCAAATCTTTTCAGTCTCCTGAAGGGGAATAGGTTTTGTCGTGTCCTCTTCCTGACTGTCTTGGTGTGCTTGGACCATGTTAGTTTGTTGGTGATGTGGACACCAAGGAACTTGAAGTTCTCAACCTGCTCCACCACAGCCCCATTGAGAGAATGGGGGCGTGCTCGGTGCTCCTTTTCCTGTAGTCCACAATCATCTCCTTTGTGTTGATCACATTGAGGAAGAGGTGTTTGTCCTGGCACCACACGGCCAGGTCTCTGACTTCCTCCCTATAGGCTGTCTTGTCGTTGTCAGTGATCAGGCCTACCATTGTTGTGTCATCAGCAAACTTAATGATGGTGTTGGAGTCGTGCAGTCATGAGTGAACAGGGAGTACAGAAGGGGACTGAGCATGCAGCTTTGAGGGGCCCCCATGTTGAGGATCAGTGTGGTGGATGTGTTGTTACCTACCCTTACCACCTGGTGGTGTCCCGTCAGGAAGTCCATAATCCAGTTGCAAAAGGAGGTGTTAAGTCCCAGGGTCCTTAGCTTAGTGATGAGCTTTGAGGGCCCTCTGGTTTTGAATGCTTAGCTGTAGTCAATGAATAGCATTTTCACATAGGTGTTCCTTTTGTCCAGGTGGGAAAGGATAGTGTGAAGTGCAGTAGAGATTGCATCATCTGTGGATCTGTTTGGGCGGTATGCAAATTGGAATGGGTCTAGGGTTTATGGGGTAATGGTGTTGATGTGAGCCATGACCAGCCTTTGAAAGCACTTCATTTCTACAGACGTGAGCGCTACGGGTCAGTAGTCATTTAGGCAGGTACCTTAGTGTTCTTGGGCACAGGGACTATGGTGGTCTGCTTAAAACATGTTAGTATTACAGACTCAGACAGGGAGAGGTTGAAAATGTCAGTGAAGACACTTGTAAGTTGGTCATTTAGCTCGTCTGGTAGGCTTGTGTCACTGGGCAGCTCTCAGCTGTTCTTCCTTTTGTAGTCTGTAATAGTTTGCAAGCCCTGCCACATCCGACGAGCATCGGAGCCGGTGTAGTGCGATTCGATCTTTGTCCTGTATTGATGCTTTGCCTGTTTGATGGTTAGTCGGAGGGCATAGCGGGATTTCTTAAAGCTTCCGAGTCTCGCTCCTTGAATGCGGCAGCTCCATGGTTTCTGGTTGGGGTATATACATACGGTCACTGTGGGGGACGACGTCATCGATGCACTTATTGATGAAGCCAGTGACTGATGTTTTGTACTCCTCAATGCCATCGGAAGAATCCCAGAACATATTCCAGTATGTGCTAGCAAAACAGTCCTGTAGCTTAGCATATGCTTATTCTGACCGAGTCACTGGTAGTTCCTGCTTTAATTTTTAGCTTGTAAGCAGAAATCAGGAGGATAGAATTGTGGTCAGATTTGCCAAATGGAGGGCAAGCTTTTTACGCGACTCTGTGTGTAAAGTGGGTCTAGAGTTTTTTTCCGTCTGGTTGCACATTTAACAAATTTGGTAAAACTTGCATCACAAAGAATACTTTGTAATGCTTGTGATAGTCCATCATTACTTTAAGACATGAAGGTCAGTCAATGCGGAACATTTCAAGAACTTTGAATGTTTCTTCAAGTGCAGTCGCAAAAACCATCAAGCCCTATGATGAAACTGGCTCTCATGAGGACCACCACAGGAAAGGAAGACCCAGAGTTACTTCTGCTGCAGAGGATGAGTTCACTAGAGTTACCAGCCTCAGAAATTGCAGGCCAAATAAATGCTTCACAGAGTTCAAGTAAGAGACACATCTCTACATCAACTGTTCAGAGGAGACTGTGTGAATCAGGCCTTCATGGTCAGATTGCTGCAAAGAAACCACTACTAAAGGACACCAAAAAAAGAAGAGACTTGCTTGGGACAAATAACATGAGCAGTGGACTTTAGACCAGTGGAAATCTGTCCTTTGGTCTGATGAGTCCAAATTTTAGATTTTTGGTTCCAATTGCATAGGTGAACAGATTATATCCACATGTGTAGTTCCCACCAGGAGGTGTTATGGTGTGTGGGTGCTTTGTTGGTGACAATGTCAGTTATTTATTTAAAATTCAAGGCGCAATTAACCAGCATGGCTTCCACAGCATTCTGCAGCAATACGCCATCTCATGGCTTAGTGGGACTATAATTTGTTTTTCAACAGGACAATGACCCAACACACCTCCAGACTGTGTAAAGGCTATTTGACAAAGAAGAAGAGTGATGGAGTGCTGCATCAGATGACCTGGCCTCGAAAATCACTTGACCTCAACCCAATTGAGATGGTTTGGGATGAGTTGGACCACAGAGTGAAGGAAAAGCAGCCAATAAGTGCTCAGCATATGTGGGAACTCCTTCAAGACTGTTGGAAAAGCATTCCAGGTGAAGCTGGTTGAGAGAATGCCAAGAGTGTGCAAAGCTGTCATCAAGGCAAAGCGTGGATACTTTGAAGAATCTAAAATCAAAAATATATTTCGATTTTTTTAACACTTTTTTTGGTTACTTCATGATTCCATTTGTGTTATTTCGTAGTTTTGATGTCTTCACTATTATTCTACAATGTAGAAAATAGTAAAAATAAAGAAAAAACATTGAATAGGTGCATCCAAACTTTTGACTGGTACTGTATATCTAGCCCATCATCAGCATGGTCAGCACTGTTCCCCAGAGAGACTGGAGGAAAGCCATATAAAGAACGTTCCCTGGGTTGACAGTACTGTAGCTGGAGGGAGTTGAAACAGATCTCAGACAGTAAAGGCTTTGCATTCAGGCTGCTCAGTGCTCATGCTGTGCTTTGCCTCAGGCTATTCTATTTGCATTGAAAAACGTTCCCTGCCCTGCTCCTCTGTTCTCTCCTACAGGCCTATGACTCACAGGGACTTATATAGACAAGTGAAGGGTGTAGGCCTACAAAGATGAACCATAAAATATATACTCCTCCAACATTGAAATAATATTATTGTTCTCACAAAATGTCTCGTTAAATCCCCCTTTGAAACCATAGTTATGGGAAATGCATGTGAGCTGCTTTCTAACTGATTCTGTCTGATATCTTTGCGGAGCCAATGAAAGTGAAGATTTGCAACTTTTATTTGAGAACATTACTAGGGAGGGGATTTTAAGTTTGAACATTACTCAAACAAGCATTAGCTAACACCTTTATCGTTGTCTTGCCAACTGGCCAACAGGCTGCTCGCAAGCTATTTGGCTGCAAAATATTTCCTTCTCAACTTATCTGCGTAGTTAAGTAACTATTGCGGTCTGTCAGGCATGTCTGGAACAGGGGAGAGGTACAATATCTTGCTGACTGATTGATTTACTGGCTGTTAGCATAGCCGACAGGGATGGTGGGAGGGATGCATCTAATGAGATTGGTTTCTCCTTCATCCCAGACCTAGCTGTATAATGTGGGAGGACTGCTGTAAATCTGACTGGTAGCTTGAAAACATAAGCAAGTGGTAGTTCTTTACAGAATACCGACAAGATCAGTATTATTAGGAGTTGTGTCAAAGGCAAAATTACAGGCCAGTTTTTTTTTTAAAGCTAATCATTATTGTGGTCAGGCTTTAGATATGGCAGGTGATCAAGGGGTTTAGTTTAGGGGCAACTTTCATAGCTCACAGTTAATATAACAAACTGGAGGTAAGGCCACATTATCATATTCATGGTCTCTCAAATTAGTTCACCTGGACCAGAGGACTCTCAACCCCTCACAACAGCGGTCAGCAGAATCATCACACCACAGTGAATAGGACTGACCAACTTAGCAGAATTGAGCTGCACGAGGAACATATGTGCTGTGCCAGGTTTAATGGGAGTGTTAGAATGCTGGGACGGCAGTGCTTGGCCCCCGGCTACTCCACCTCTCCTCCTCCTCCTTCTCTTCCACCTCCTCCTCATCCACACTGCACTAAATTTGTAATGAGCCACACAGCACCCAGCCTAGAGTGGTCATAACTGCTTTCACTACTCTGTCTGGTATGTTCCAGGGTCTCTGGCCCCGTTGAGCTGGTTGAGCCCAGTGCCGGAGCACCCACCGTGGGAGAGCAGGCCCAGGGAGGTTCTGGTCCTGGAGAGGCATTACCTGTGGAGAAGCAGACGGACTGGGAGGACCATAGTGTGGAGATACCCAAGGAGAGCTCAAGTCTGAGGGAACACTCTGAAGGTACACAACAGCATAGTACAGAGATACCTGAAACATGATATAGACAGACATGAGCAAGCTCACATCAATTACAGTATAGCCTTCATAACCTTCACCACAAGGCTTGTTGTTGGTAGCATAGCATATTTGTTGACATTGTTTTACAGTAAAAACTGTATTGGCCTGTAATCTTCTGTAACCTTCATGGAGGGCAACAGCTAATACATAGTCTCTCCCTCCTATGATTTGATTTACACATAGACATGAATTACATTAATTCAGGATGAGAATCAATAGTGGACTATTAGTCTATTTCCACCAAGGGAAATTGCTCTTGGATTTTGACTCAGTCAGCAATGCTGACATTAGGCTTTTTGAAGGTGGTCCACTCAAAGACTGTATGGAGCCTGACTAATCCACACCTTTCTCCATTATTTCACCTTTCTCATTAGTTCTCTTTCACATATGTCCTTTACTGTTTTTGTCAATATTGTTTATAATGATAATTTGGGTGTTTTTCATCATGCATGGACAGTATGTCAAAATTGTAGTGGACCTCAATTTTCTGATTCGCTACTGTGTTATTATTGTGACATAATTGGCATGAGTGGTTGTGTTTTCAATGTCTTAAGTACTGGCGCTTTTATGGGATTAATGAACTATTTCCTGTTAATAGCCAACAACCAATAGCACTATCCCTCTAGGACTAAAAGACTCCTTAACAGCTTCTACCCCCAAGCCATAAGACTGCTGAACAGTTAGTAAAATGGCCACCAGACACTCCCCTAAGTCTTGGGTCTTAATCCCAAGACTACGCTAATTCTATGATTTTACAAATTTGACTTTGAACACATTCATCAAAGACGAACTGGAGAAAGCAACGTTATACTGTGCTAAAAAGTTATTCAGCAAACCAAGGTAAAACCTGCCTGAGTTGTCGCCTTCTGGGATTGCTGGGGGAGCTTGAAGAAACACACCCAGGCTGTTTGAAACATTGAGAGTTCCCAGAGGACTGAGTCAGTTACTTTCCAGATCTACAGATAGTCAGGTTGGTGGCCAATATACAGTTATTCCCTTTTCATTCAGTACACATTCTTCACAGAGAGTGTTGCTCAGTTAGTCACTATTGTAGTAGAATAACACTGTGTCTCTCTCTTGGATTGTGTCCCAGGTTATTTAGATCCTTAAAGCAATGTCGGCTAATCCATGTCAGAATCTACATCTCTCATCAGATTCATTGAATCCAGGGATTGTTTGGGGCTTATAAAGAACCGTTCCAGACAAATCACAATTTAAAAGCGAATCAATAAATCCCCTAAACTAAATTAGACTGAAACACTCTCAAAGCAGTTAATGACTAATTCTGCGGACTGTG
This sequence comes from Oncorhynchus clarkii lewisi, assembly GCF_045791955.1. Lineage (NCBI taxonomy): Eukaryota > Metazoa > Chordata > Actinopteri > Salmoniformes > Salmonidae > Oncorhynchus > Oncorhynchus clarkii. The sequence goes on along the minus strand of NC_092153.1, from coordinate 52,586,391 downwards.
GAGATAGATAGGTTCGATCCATTACAAACAAGGTGGATCATGCTGCCACAATTCCACAGCACAATCCCACACTCTTAAAACCTTAAAAGCTTCTTCGGCTGTCCCCATAGGATAACACTTTGAAGAACACTTTTTAGTTGCAGGTAGAACCTTTTTGGTTCCATGTATAATCCATTATACAGACGGTTCTACATGGAATCCAAAAGGGTTCTACCTTGAACTAAATAGAGTTCTCCAGTGGGGACAGCCGAAGAACTCTTTTGGAACCCTTTTTTCAAAGAGTGCACACCTAGCACACATAACAGCAACGCACAAGGCCTATCTCCCTTCTAAGTCACTGCTAATAAAATAATAGGTATTTGATGTTTGAGATGAATCAAAACTGATGCAAATATGATTGCATAAATATACATTTACAAAATATATGGTATGTAACAGAAATGATGGCATAATCAAATGCATGTATGGGGGCAAAATGCAGTGTGCAATACTCTTGAAGTTTGGTTGCTTTGCCAGATTACCAGTGCGAGGCCCTCCTCTTGGCTCTATGGTTAGGGGTTGTGAATGTGAATGGTCTTTACTGTCTTCCCCAGAAGATGTGACTGATGCTGAGGCTGAGGCTGATGCAGAGACCCAGACAGGAATCCTAGAGGTGATCTATGATGACGTGCCCTGTGAGGGACCACTCTCTCCTGACGAAGGTGAGTTCTGGGGTAAGGGCCAGGGCTGGGGCCACTGAGTGCTTTTATTGTGCCTTGTCTGGTACTGCACCATCAGATCAATGGACATCAGGCTTGGGTTAAAATGTATTTTCGTTCCTTTAAAAAAACTTGACTTGTGCTTGATTAAGCTTGAGGGTCTGCTGTCTAAAAATGCACTGTCAGTATTTGTGCTGTGTTGATGTCAGCACATCTCTGTCTGTGTGTGTGTGTCAGGGGACATGCTCTATGAGGATGTGCACAGAGAAGAAGGGCCCCAGGGTGCAGGCAATGATTGGAGCTCCAGTGAGTTTGAGAGCTACGAAGAGCAGTCTGATACCGAAAGCAAACTACCAACCCTCAGCAAGGTAGGAGAGATGGTATTCAATTTGTATATCTATGCCTGTCTGTTTGTCTGTCTCTCTGTCTATCTGTTTGCTTTTGTTCGTTTGTCTTAAATGCACAAGACATGACTCAAAGAGAATATTTCACCCAATGTTACTGCTCCCCACGCATGCTTTTTTATTCATGTGAGAAACTGGTGGGGAAAATACAAAGAACATGAAAAATGTATCAACCCTGTCTGTGTGGGTTGTATCTCGCTTTGTGGCCTGAAAATAAACAAGCTCCCTTGTCACTTGAAAGGCACCAATGCCATGACACTGTCTAGGTGCTGAATGTAATAACAGTTATATATAACATCTATGGTTATAACCATACAGTAGGTGACTGTAGCCTCTCTCTCCTCCACATGGGGGCAGTATTTACTCATTGACGTTGTGCTCTATTCTATTTGATCAGACTTGGTCCAGTCTCATCCCTGTTGCATGTGTCTGTAGGGAATATTTGCCTGAGCTGGTGCTATTGGTACATAGATGTGGAAAATGTTTTCTCATATTTTTTGTATTGTAGACGCTGATACCACTTAATTTAATAATATCCTAATATCGTAGGAAATTATATCCTCAGAACAATTGTTTGTTATGTTTGGGCAGTAACGATGGAGGCATTACTGTAATAAATATCACAGTAGGAGTGTGCCTCACACCTCCCCTCCTGCAAAACACTCCCTTCACCAAGATCAGTGCTATTAGTCTCGGGTGACATTACCCTATGACCAGCGCAGTGCTCTAAATTTCCGCTCTCCATACTTGTGATTAATCCTGTTGTTGCCTTGCTTGTTTTGCCTTGATCATTTCCCCTCCATTTTCCGCCGTCTCATCTTACTTCCTTCATCCCTGTGCCCTGTTGTGTGGTTTAATGCGACCTGCCCTGACATGCCTCACATCCCACTGCTTTGACACCTTTACCCGTACTGTAGCAGTACTCTCCTGACCTGCGTTGGCTAAGGGAGCGTTGTGCCAGGACCAAACGTGAAATAGTCATGAGGCTGGGTGGCAAAAACAACTACAACACCAAGGTATATCATTGGCAGTAGGAGAACACAATATGACACCAAGGTATCTCAGCCTAGACGTAAAAACTACAGCACCCAGGAGGCTATGCAAGGATTAAAATGACCAAAGCCAAAATATGTATTCTGTGGTATGATGTGAATTTTAACTGATTAGATATTCACATGATTAACTTTCTTTACCATCCCCCTTATGTTTCTGTGCTCTCCTCCAGACTGTCACTCTCATGAGAGATTTGTCTCTTTCCTTCTAGTTTAGTATCAGTTTTGGGGACACATGAATAAGTAAAACACATTTGCATCAAACACGTTGCCAGTTGCTCCCAGTTGATAACCTAGTTTCTATCATTTAAAAATAGTGACATATTTTTTAAATACTGTCACCATGTGTGTATTCTGGGTCCGCAGGCTTTACATGACTCTGCAGGGCTTCAGCGATGCTCAGAGTGGGGTTTGTGGTTAGATGAATGTAGCCACACTGAGCACGACTCCACTACCTCCCCACAACTACTGATACCATAATCTCACTATGCTCTCCTCATAGACTTCCTGATTAGAGACCAACGGAGATGTGCAGATGTCTGCATTACTGGCTGGATGCATCTAGTGCTCTCTCTCTCTCTCTCTCTCTCTCTCTCTCTCTTTCTCTCACTCTCTCTGCCCTTGTGGATTACTGTGCAGTGTTTCCTGGCTCCACTCTCCCTCTCCTCGTGGACTGACTCTTCTGGTCTCTTTGTCCTTTTGAACCAGGTTCATCAGCTAATGAAGGCCGCCAGGAGTGGGACCAAGGATGGACTGGACAAGACCAGAATAGCCTTTATGCGGAAAGTATCCTTCCTGCACAAGAAGGACCACTCAGGTAATCTGAGAAAAAGTTATTCAAACCGACTGTTTGCCAAATGACTGTGTCAGATTAAAGTCTCCCTCTTACAGCGATATGTATGAATTTGTAGAGAAGTGAGAGTTTCTGTGGAAGATCGGAGTTCACATACATTTCAGTCGCCTCTTTTGAATTAAGCTGCGGTGAAGAAATTGTTTGATGCTAGCCGGACCAAAAGTAATGTTAAGGCAGATAGAGGAGAAAGCTTCCCATTGCTTTTCCAATCCCAGCTTTAAAATAGAAAAAGACTCATGGAAAAATGATCTACACAATGTAAGATAGTTCAAACAAAACAGCCGGATTATGTCGAACTGGCTCGCTCCCATTAAAGACAGATGTTGTGGCCAACTGAAGGTTTTGATGTGTAGGAGAGCAATGGGCAGAAAATCTCACGTGACAGAGGCTGCACCCCAGGAAGCCTCGTTGCACAATGGAACCAGATTACCACCCATTAATGGAGTATTGAGCAGCTCTAGAAGCCACAGATAACAGAGCCACGACTCAAACAAATCTTCAAACAACCAAACAGGCCAGTGGTTCTATTTTTAGCTGTTGATCAGGGGGAATCTGTGCAGCATTTTATATTTCTGATACTGAGCCACTATTATTGTTACAAAATCATTAATTGGGATGGTGCTGGCTGGCGAAAAGCAGTTTTAGTATCTGTGTCTGTATGGTTGCAGGGAAGTTGGGAATTTTTGAAGTGCTTTTTGAACACATTCGTACTCAAGCTGAGAAGTCCGAGTGTTTGAACATGTTTTTGAAGACGTACTGTCTGTTCGCCTCTTTACTTCTACTGAGATACAGTGTTGTTTAAAATGTATTTTTCCCTCCTGAGTTTTTCTTGCAGAGTGCTAATCTCTTCATGTTTTAGAGGTAATACATTAGAGTGTGACTCCAGTTGAGATATGAAAGCTTTAAATGTGCCTCTGTGTGTGTGTGTGTGTGTGTGTGTGTGTGTGTGTGTGTGTGTGTGTGTGTGTGTGTGTTGTGCCCCTGTGCAGAGGATGTGGAGGATGACGCAGGGTACCTGGATGTGGCTGTGTCAGATGTGAAACATCCTCCTGCACAGCTGAGCCCTATGCCTGAGGGACTGAGCAGCCAGCAGGTCTGTATGTGTGTATAACATATGTTTGTTTGTCTCTCTGTGTGTGTGTGTCTGTCAGAAGATTCTGTGAATCTCTAAGGTAATGTTATATGCATGCAATGATGCAAACATTATTTTTCTATTGCCAACACTGACTCGGTAGTACGTTTGGGAGGAATATGTCTGCCACAGTTAAGTATAGCGCTACTCATTTCAAGGGAAACCTCAAGGTAAATCCAGGCCTCATGCATACAAGGCTACTCCACCCGAACTCTCTTACTAAATTACAATCACACACAGGCATAGTACTATCAAACAACCTGTCACACACAGTATGGCATACAATCAACTCCCATCATGCCCTTTTCTGTGTGTGACCTTTGATCTTCGACCTGTATGTTTCCTGATTGGCCTCTTCTGTCCTCAGGTGGTCAGACGTCACATCCTGGGCTCCATCATTCAGAGTGAGCGCAGTTATCTTGAATCCCTCAGGAGAATCCTTGAGGTAAGTCCTTTTTTCTCTGCCCCACCCCTCCACTCCACCCTACCCTTACTCTGACAGATGTAATACGTTAATCTTTTCAGCATTTAAGAATGAGGCTGAAAGGAAAACCAGAGATATTTATCAAATAACCAGGCTTGTCACGCATTAATAATCATGATTAAATAGATTTATTTTACATCTGTGGTGCCCCGCTGATGCTAATAAAGAGATTCTCTCTCTGTCAGGTTTTCACAGAATCACAGCATGGGTTTCATTCTTTTTTTCTGTTGTCTTTCTTTTTCTGTGGCAGAGAGAGAATCATTCGTTATCTCTCCTATCAGATGAAGAGTGACACACCTGCTGAAATGGGATCAGGTGTGATCAATGAGAGGGTTATGCTCTGGAAAATATTTTCTGTGAACATATGATGTATTACCTTTGTTGTGCCATGTTTGATAATTTGGGTTGTTTAGCCTTTTTTGTGGTTTTGCGTACCATTGAAGTCCAAACTCACTGATAAAGGAAAGATTTTTAAAAAAGCCAAGAGCGCAATTATTAGGCATTAAGAACTGCGACTTCAGTCCTGTAATATCAGAAATTGCCTGTGTTATTCCCCATGTCCATATTCCACTTGTCGATAATTCATTTGCTGTGGAGGATTTGTGGTTGGGCAGGGGAGGCTCGTAAAACAACAATAGCAGCACTAGTCTGTCATCTATTGTTGTTTCCAAACATTGACTTTCATTGCTTTCACTTTCATTTTCTGCTGACTGCATCTGGCAGTTTCTGATTGCACAGGCTACATTAGCCATGACTCTCATCTTAAAAGACACTGCAGTCACACGTTTTACATAGTTGACTAGTTTGATACTCTACAGCATCTTGACTAATTGCAATTACTTATAAGATTGTTACTAACTGACGATTCCATCAATGTACCTTTCATTAAGGGTCCAAGGCACACGTGATGGTGCTGTTGTATCTGTTGAGAGATGTTGATATTGATGTCATGCTTTTTATGATCAGGGCCTACTTCTGTGTTTTATGTCGTTCTCCACCGTAAAGCACACCTAATCCAAGTTAACCTGGGTATACCATTTCCCCAGGAGTACCAGAGCCCCTTGCTGGAGGCGGACCCACACATCCTGAGCCCACGGAAGATCCGGCCTGTATTTTACCGCCTACGGGAGATCACTCAGTGTCACTCCATGTTCCAGATCGCACTGGCGTCACGTGTGGCTGAGTGGGACAGCAGTGAGAAGATTGGGGACCTATTTGTGGCCTCGGTTAGTGTGTGTGTGTGTATGTGTGTGTGTGTGTGTGTGTGTGTGTGTGTGTGTGTGTGTGTGTGTGAGTGTGTGTGTGTGTGTGTGTGTGTGTGTGTTGTGCGTGTGTGCGTGTGTGTGTGCGTGTGTGCGTGCATGTGTGCGTATGCGTGTGTGTGTGTTGTGTGTTGGGCGTGTGTGTGTGCGTGTGTGCGTGCATGTGTGCGTGTGTGTGTGTGTGCGTGTGTGTGTGTGTGTGTGTGTGTGTGTGTGCGTGCGTGAGAGAGTGTGTCAGTTTTCCCATAGGGCATTAGAAGACAATTTCCACAGACACAGTTATAATGAGCTGCACTTAAAAATGAGCAAACATCACTAACTTCAAACATGGAGACCATTACAGCTAAGATGAATATCTCTTCTGCAGCAAATACACTCTGAATATGTGTGCTTAAAGCATTGGCACAGGACAATTGGACTAATGTATGAGTGTGCTGCTGTGACCCTCTGCAACGTGGTCATCCATAAGGGTTGCTGATTATTTACCTATGAAAGATGCCATTCTGCCCTCCTTCTGGTCTTGTTTATTGTAGGCTGGGGGTTGGGACTGAACACTCCTCATTCATTTCCCCAGCTGTTAATGTTTTATGCTATTAGTTGGTCTCATACTATCTGTGTGTTGTTTGTTGCTGGCTTGCAGAGAAGATGAAGGAGAGGGTTCATTTCTCTGAGACTGGCTAATTTCCCAGCTACTGCTTCACCAGCTACTGCTGCCGTCAGCAGCCTGCTTTGTGTTTAATCAAATGAGAGCGAATGACTGTGTGCCGCCGCAGCAGGATTGTGGATTGTGAAGGGTGTTTGTTGGTCTCCTGGATGGTAAACAGGTCAGGGTCTTAAATACCACACTTAAATGGCAATTTTCTACCCTTTTCTTCCCTTCCATTCCATGAATATGATTGTTAGATGAGCTGCGGAGCTACTGACTTTCAAGGGACTTAAGGTTGTCAGATGCTTTAACAAATAAATGACCAAGCATGACTAGTTCCTGAATTAACTTGTTCCATGAAAAATCCAACAGATTCCTGATGTGAAATGCAAGGATTGTTTCTCTTGCGTTTCCCATAACCCCACCTTTCTGTGTTTTTACAGTTTTCTAAGTCGATGGTGCTAGATGTTTATAGCGACTATGTCAATAACTTCACCAATGCCATGGCCCTCGTAAAAAAGGCATGCATGTCCAAACCAGCCTTCCTGGAATTCTTAAAGGTGAGTCACAAAGTAGAACCGTCCATGTTTTTTTCTCTATTGTTCTTTCAATACACTCTAACCCACGGTCACTGACGACCTTCTTCTACTATTTAATTTGGCCCTCATACTACAATTCTACTGGTGTCTTAATACTTGGTTAACCAATCAGAGTCTGAGCCCTGTCTAAACCAGGAGGGGGGGTCTACTAAGCTATACGGAATTGTTTTAAGAAGGTCATACCAAGGATCATTTAGCTATTTGATTTAGAATTTTAAGACCCCTTGAAGTGAAAATGAATCAAATCAAATCAAATCAAATTGATTTATATAGCCCTTCGTACATCAGCTGATATTTCAAAGTGCTGTACAGAAACCCAGCCTAAAACCCCAAACAGCAAGCAATGCAGGTGTAGAAGCACGGTGGCTAGGAAAAACTCCCTAGAAAGGCCAAAACCTAGGAAGAAACCTAGAGAGGAACCAGGCTATGTGGGGTGGCCAGTCCTCTTCTGGCTGTGCCGGGTGGAGATTATAACAGAACATGGCCAAGATGTTCAAATGTTCATAAATGACCAGCATGGTCGAATAATAATAAGGCAGAACAGTTGAAACTGGAGCAGCAGCACGGTCAGGTGGACTGGGGACAGCAAGGATTCATCATGTCAGGTAGTCCTGGGGCATGGTCCTAGGGCTCAGGTCAGTTGAAACTGGAGCAGCAGCATGGCCAGGTGGACTGGGGACAGCAAGGAGTCATCATGTCAGGTAGTCCTGGGGCATGGTCCTAGGGCTCAGATCCTCCGAGAGAGAGAAAGAAAGAGAGAAGGAGAGAATTAGAGAACACACACTTAGATTCACACAGGACACCGAATAGGACAGGAGAAGTACTCCAGATATAACAAACTGACCCTAGCCCCCCGACACATAAACTACTGCAGCATAAATACTGGAGGCTGAGACAGGAGGGGTCAGGAGACACTGTGGCCCCATCTGAGGACACCCCCGGACAGGGCCAAACAGGAAGGATATAACCCCACCCACTTTGCCAAAGCACAGCCCCCACACCACTAGAGGGATATCTTCAACCACCAACTTACCATCCTGAGACAAGGCTGAGTATAGCCCACAAAGACCTCTGCCACGGCACAACCCAAGGGGGGGGGGGGGGGGGTGCCAACCCAGACAGGATGACCACATCAGTGAATCAACCCACTCAGGCGACGCACCCCCTCCAGGGACAATTATTTGATGAACGATTATTTTTGGCCTTACTGCTATTAGCCCATACAAACACATTGAATAACAGATTCACTACATGGAACAACAGATAGTTTCAAAAACATATCACAAGGAAGTTTGTTCTGAATTGTTTCTCCTTTATCTGAGAGATATAATAAATATATATATATTTTTTGAACATCCATATATACTTCCATACATGTTTTCAACTGGTACCGACGGACCTTCCGACAAGCCTTGTGAAGCCTGAGCATGTAAATGTTCATCAGAGTCTCACTTTTGCACAGAGGGGTCAAATTAGTGTGAGGGGTCACATCAGTCTCAGACCAGTCTCCTGATACTTGTGGAGGTTGTAGAGCCTCTTTCCATAGAGGGATTTTTATGGGGATTTTTTTTGTATGCTAATTCGATTTCCACGGGTTGCGGACAGCAACTACATAAAAGTGTAGTTGCTTTATTCAAATATTTTCAAGCTGGCCTGGTTGTGCTTACTTGTTGCAATACACTGCACTAATCATAGAGAATATTTATATTGCACCAATTAGCAACTCTCACAACTCTCCCCGCCCCCCAACAAAAAAAGTATAAAACATACAGTATATTTAAGGAACTCAGTCCGGCTTCAACTTACTCTTGAAAGTTGTAATAGTAGAATAGACAAGATGCAATTTCAACATTTTGTAGTAATGTTCAAGTCGCTCAGATTTCACATGAATACACATTAGACATTGCAAAATGTATAGAATTACAAGAAAGGTCCCTTTAAAACGGCAAAAACAATTCTGCACCCCATGACAAAATGTGTACAATTGCAGGAAATAAGCTTTAAAACTGCAACATTTTCTCTCCACCAACATGTGGGGTGTGAACAGTTTGTTTCATGAACAGTGCTTGTGCCAATATAAATAGATGTGGCATGTGAACACATCCACTTCCCAAATCTCTAATGACCAGCACGTCCACCAGATTCTGTTTCTCCACACCTTACTAACCTAAACCCACTCCTACTCCCACACTCATGCACTCTCCATATCTTGTCCTCTGAATAATAGGTGCCTAAAGGGGTCTTTCTCTCTGTGTTTTTGCTTATCTCCTGACTTCACTATGGTATTCTGTTTATCTAAAGCGTCTTATCCTGTGTTGTGTAGATGAAACAGGTGTCCAGTGTTGACCGGATCACCCTGTACGGCCTCATGGTGAAGCCCATCCAACGCTTTCCCCAGTTCATCCTATTACTGCAGGTATGTGTCTTTACCAGCACCTTCACTGCTAACATTGACAAGATAATGTCACATGAGAAAATAAACAGCTAAACAATCTGAGATTAACACCACACAGTGTTTTATGGACCTGATCAAGAGATTGACACATGCGATGATACATTGAGCCATTGAAAACTGCTAAATACATGAGATACGGTATAACACCATGCATGGTTATACCTATCTAGTCTAACCATATAAGCTTTTCATGCAGTAGGCTTCTTTGTCTTCCTTTACTTTTCCTGTCTCAACATTGTGTGTGGAAAGATTTTGCGTACTGGAACTGCAGTACCTCATTCTATCCATAAGTAGGGGTTGATTATCCATGACTTCAAAAGATAAGTTATGAATGTAAATGAGGCATTTTCCTCTTGCCTCAAACTCAGCACCCTGGAGAGGGAGTGTCTGTGTTAAATCATATATTACACAGGGAACTAAACTCAAAGCACTGAAACTCTTTTGGGACTCACACACAGAATATAAGGCCTTATTTATGCAGGTCCACAAGCACACACAGTTGCAGGTAAGCCAGACACACACATAGATCTGGGATGAAACTCAATAAATACTTGGATTTTTTTAAAGAAATATGAAAATGAGAGCAATGTGCTTACAAGGCTCTGGGCCGTAAAAACACAGAAAACAATGTGCACACACTCTTACACACAAACCAACATCTCTTCACTTTATTCAGTGTTTGTTTCTCTCATCACTGTTTCTCTGTCAGGACATGCTGAAGAACACACCTAAGGGTCACGTAGACTGCCTGCCTCTGCAGCTGGCTCTGACTGAACTAGAAATGTTGGCCGATAAGCTGAATGAACAGAAGCGTGTGGCCGACCAAATAGCTGAGACTCAGCAGCTAGCACGCAGTGTCAGCGACCGCTCGCTCAGCAAGGTGACAGAAATACTGCAATACACATGTACGCAAGCACATACACGCACACGCAGCCCCCGACACAAGCACACACCGACACACACAAACCGACACAGACACTGACACATACACACGCACGCACACAGAGTAATCAACCTGCTTACCGTGTGGCTCAACCCCGGAGCCCTTCCTCTACCTCCTCTGTGTTATCAGCATGAGCCAACCACCTAAGCATTAGCATATATAGCCATCACTTACATTACATTCCCAAACATTAGTCTAGGAAAGTATTTTTATTCAGAAAAATCATTGCCCAGATATTATGTCCATTATGGCCCCTGAACAGTGTCTAAACACCACGGCAGGGGCGTTTCTTCTCCATTACCACACTGGAATTACAGTCCAGACGCTGCAAATCTGAACAAATGCATTTTTGAATAAGAGGAATTAAGGGGTAAATGAGACATTTAATTGGAAGCTATATCTCCCCATTTCTCCTTGTCCTTCTCCCTATCATTCCCCCCCCTCCTTTCCTTCTGCTATTCTTTTCTTCCCTCTCCCTCTCTTTCTCTTGCTCACTTTCTCCCTCTTCCTCCCTTTCTTGTCCCCACCTGGAGGCCATCATCTCCCTCTCTCCCTCTCCCTCCCTCTGTGCCTCCCTCTCTCTTTCTTTCTATTGGTCCATGGTGGTGAATTTTCCAGAGTCCTGAGATGAGCTGATTCGGCCAATCTCGTCAGCTCTACACAGAATTCCATTTACTGCGGTGAGACTGCAGAATTTCAATAGGAAGCAGTTCTCTTCCATTATCCCATAACCATCCAATGAAATATTAATTATTTGTCACTAAGTAATATACTAAGTATCTAAGTCAGTGGAATATGGGAGATAACACTGTGAGTGGGAACAGGCTGAGGTTTCCGTTTCACTCTATATATCAGACACACACTCACACAAAACAGTCACACATGCACACTGTTGACACTTGGGACTTTTCAGAGGGCCCTTCCATGATTTACTTCTCTCTGCCTCTTGAGGGTGCTGTAGTTCTGTGATCATAGAAGACAGGCTACTGTTTGACTAATGACTCATTTCCCAAGCCATCTGAACAAAAGCCAAGCACGGCTACTGATTCTCCACATATATAACAATCCATTTTGTGAGATGTGATGGGATGTAGAGCACTGTGCATTGAAAAATGGACAAAACACAGATTATTATCATAAAAATGGTGTTTCTATCAAACAAACAGAAACATCAGAATGGGACACTATCTGAGCTGCATATTTGTACTCTACCGTCAGTTCAGTCTTTTGTTTTACTGTAGTTGTAATGACTCTTTTTTTTTCAGAAGATTGTTTTAGAATACATAAAACTGACTGTATTGATTCAGCTGGACATAAAAAATGACTGAACCAAGTAATGCTTTCTATTAGATTACCCTTGCCATATGTACCTTAGGAAAAGTATGTATTGTGTGTTCTCACATACTGCAGTATACAAAGACATTTCTTTGGATATTTCCATGTGTCTGTGTATCTGTGTATATAGTGGCGATTTTAGCATGTAAATCTTGGTGGGGCAAGAAAAACCAACACTAAACAATACATTAATTGCTCTACAACGGTGCCAACAAACTGTTCGGGCCTACATAAAGCTGTCCCAACAGCAGTGTCCCAACAGCAGTGTCCCAACAAGCAGTCCCAACACCTTACCACTGCTACACCTGGCTATCAGAGGAGCCTTGTCTGGCAGCAAAACAGTTCATTCAGCCTCATTTACTGCCTTTTAAAAAAACAAAACTGATATGGCTGACTTGCTTAAACAAATGTGGTTTCTACTGACATCTGAGATGTACAAAATATGGCATAAGGGGACGATAAGAAGCAATCCGTAATTTCGATTAAGACGTTAATGAGCGAGCTAGGATGGACGTAGTCAAAATAACTATTTGCTCAGCACTTCTGAAATGTACAGCGACAGAATTCAGAACATGGGCCGTTCTTACAGTACACCAAGTCGGAACCACAGGATAAATAAAGGGGGCATATAAGCAGACAATGAAAGCTCTTACAATTTTCAAGGACTACATTTCTCTAAAATGTGCTACATGTGCACCACCAAGTCAGAACAGTAGGTGAAATGATGAGCCAAAAAGGGACCAAATGATTGAGGCACATGGACTACTAACAGCTTACTACACAACATACACTTAGTATTACTTTCTTAGCTACAGTATACAGTACATATCTCCCTGGCATATTACATAATTTATGCAGCAGCATACAATACATTTTTGGACTCACCTTGTTGTGCCTTGTTCACTTGAACAGGAAGGTGGCGCGGCGGTCCTTCGAGGGAAAATTTTGTCATCGAAGTCTGGCGTTCTCTGGATTTATGGTGCTGGTGAAGTTCTGAATACAAAAAACAAGTTTGAGTCATGATGTCAGTGATCTTCAGATCGGAGCTCTAGAAAGACCCGAGTTCCCAACTTGCAATTCCGAGTTAGATGACCGTTCAAAATCTATTTTCCCAGTCGGACCTCGTTTTTTTCAGATTTCCCAGTTACGGGTTTCCAGTTGTTTTGAGCTTGGCAGAAGTCATGCTGGATTGTTTATCCGTTTAAGCTAGGAAAAGAGACCCTTAAACCCAGACATGGGACCATCACCCACTCCACTAAATAGCAGGCTAGTGATTGCTTGCTTGCAGTTAACCACTGATTCTTTCCAAACCACTCATTGTTGATTTTGGGATTTCCAACTTGTGGTTTAATGTTTATGTCCATTGAGCACCGATACGTTTTATCTATAATTTCTCTGAATTTTTTATCTTCATATGACAAGGATTGAAAAGGATTTGCCGATAGATTGTCGACTTGATTCATGATGATGACTGCTAGCTTGCTAAGATTTTGAAAGTATGATGTTGACATGATCAGTCCAAAGCTACTGTAGATATACCGTGATTTGATGTAATTATATCTGTGACCAATGACTGAGCCTTCTTGGATGGGTGTTGCTAACGTAACTCTATGGCAGCACCCAAGTGGCTAGAATTTTGGAGCTCTACCTTTAAATTTTGGAGCTCCACCTTTAAATTTTGGAATGACGTAGTGTCCCCATGTGTGACAGAACACTGAGCCAATCACGGTGCAACCAGAGAACATTACCAACCCCTACGCTCCATATTTTCTGCTGGCTGCCCCTCCACCACAGAAAGCACTGAGCTAGGCTGAAACACCTGCATTTTAGAGCTCCCTTACTCAAGAAAGCAAAAAAGAGACAATGTTTGTATTCTGCTTTATTATTAATTTTAAGTCAATCATTTATACATTCTTTTTTTTTTTTTACAATGTTTGTATACTGATATGTGACACGTATTAATGCCAAAATAACATGCAAAACAGGCACACAAAAAAAAAAACAGGTGGGGCTCAAAACACCTGCTGACAGGTCGCCACTGTGTGTGTGTGTGTGTGTGAATGTGTTCTGTGTGCCCTGACTGGACAAATCTCCCTTGATCTGACACTGATCCCCAACGAGACACTCACTTAACCAGTCTTTAGTCTGCCTGCTGTACTCTTTAGCAATTGAACTGAAACCCTGGAGAATTTGCCATTTGTGATGTGCCTTTTGAGACAGTGTGCTGATTGCTCTGCCCCTTTAGCAACTGAACTCAGACCAGGGGTCACTGGTGCTTTGTGAGACACTGATTGAGACGGTGTATGGGGAGCGAGGCCAGGTCCTGAAGTCTAAGGAGCGCAAAGTCTTCCTCTTCAACGATATCCTCATCTGTGCCAACATCAACGTCAAGTAAGTGGTGTCTCTGTAGAGTAGAGTGAGTTCTGCTAAACAACTCTACAGTCTGAATACACAAACACCTTCCCAGCTCCACAGCAGCAGCACCACAAGGCTCAGCCTACAAAGCTTTACAGGGATATATTTAGGCAAACTGCATAGCAAAGAGTAATAGCTAATAGGCGTTCTCTAGCACTATCTGGAGGAACAGGAGCTTTATCAGCTTTAAACAAACTGCAGGCAGCTTAACTAGAGCAACAGGAGTCCTAGATCACTGACATAAAAAAATTCTTGGTCCCTCTACAATTTATCCTCTATGACAGCACCATTGTTCACATCGTCTCAGAGCTAAAGGTAAACAGCAAATATTTTCCTCCATTTACAAAGCTCCTGTTTGAGACGTTCATACCTCAAAGCTCTCTTGTTCAGCCTTCAAAGTAGTCATCACCACATGTTTCGTTCAACTTGATTCCCCTGAAGTTGACTTTGCCTGCCCTCTAGAATCTTGACAAAGTGATCACAACGTTGATTGTATGCGTGATTACAGGAATATATGAATATGAAATTAATTCTGCTCATAGCCGGGGGTCCCGCTTTCTGCCGTGAACACAGCTGATCAGAAGGATTCTAATTCAGCTCCTCAGCTCTTTATGTCACAATATAAGGAGCTATACCTCAGTTCTCCTCCTGTTGGTGGTTTGGGATTAGTGCTGCTGTCAGGAAGAGAGGGATGCTGGGAGAAACGTTGACTTGTTTGCTTGTTTTCTTCTCTTTTCAACCACCAGGGGGCCCCTTGATATCAGCAGCCTAGTCCCTGTTGGTCCTAAGTACACCATGAAGTGGAGTGCCCCCCTGCTGCAGGTCCAGGTAGTGGAAGTGGGTCAGGAGGCCTCCCAGGAGACCCTGTTCCAACATGGCGGTGCCAAGCACCCTGGCAGTGCCTGTCCCCCAGGTTGGTAAACCTACTGAGTCATCCATCCATCGCCTCTCTATCCCTGTAGTCAAGCTAATCTCATCATTTGGCCAGACTCCTAGTCTCAGCCGCATGGTCTGACTCAGCACAGCCCTCTAATCTGTTTGCTACTGTGAACTATCCCAGTGAATTCTGGTGACGCAGCGCTGTCACTCTGATTGAGGATGTGTTTGTGAAAAGAATAGCGATGATGGTCACTTGGTTCCATTTGCCTGGGCTGTTTTTATCTGCGAGAGATACAGTGGGAAAACATAGCTGCACCCTCCACAGTCTCATTTCACTCTCTGATAGACCACAAACATATCTGGAGTGGTGTCATCAATCTGCAGAGATTATTCCCTTCCTCTCAAGCTCCAATTAGAGAAGCAGCAGCACTAGATAGGAATCTAATGGTGAAACAGGTCTTTTTTCACCCCTCACAAAACTCTGTTGTGCGTACAGATTGGTGGAGAGATCCCTGATAAATGTGCTATGGGAAGGAGATACAAAGCCTTATCATGATGTAATGGAACGGCCTTTAAATATTAATGGCGCCTTTTACAGCAGTGTCTGACCATGTCACGCTCAGTGAACAGCAACAGTTTAACATGGATGCCAAGATTAGGTTTAGATTCTCTGAAGATTAAGCCTTAAAGTCTTAAAAGTTTACTGCAACACTGTGGGATGATTTAAATTGACATTAAAGGGTCTATCACCTCCTTCTCTCGCTCTCTCCTCTCTCGCTCTCTCCTCTCTCTCGCTCTCTCTGTCTCTCGCTCGCTCTCTCTCAATTCAATTTCAATTCAAGGGGCTTTATTGGCATGGGAAACATATGTTTACATTACCAAAGCAAGTGAAATGGATAAATAAAAGTGAAATAAACAATAAAAAGTAAATATTACAATCCAAAAGAATAAAGACATTTCAAATGTCATATTATGTCTATATACAGTGTTGTAATGATGTGCAAATAGTTAAAGTAAAAAAAGTAAAATAAATAAACATAAGTACGGGTTGTATTTAAAATGCAGTGTTTGTTCTTCAGTGGTTGCCCTTTTCTTGTAGCAACAGATCACAAATCTTGCTGCTGTGATTGCACACTGTGGTATTTCACCCAGTAGATATGGGAGTTTATCATAATTGGATTTGATTTTCTAATTCTTTGTGGGTCTTTGTAATCTGAGAGAAATATGTGTTTCTAATATGGTCATACATTGGTAGGGTCTAATTGTGTTGCTGTCCTGGGGCTCTGTGAGGTCTGTTTGTGTTCGTGAAAAGAGCCCCAGGACCAGTTTGCTTAGAGGACTCCTCTCCAGGATAATTTCTCTGTAGGTGATTGCTTTGTTATGGAAGGTTTGGGAATCGCTTCCTTTTAGGTGGTTGTAGAATTTAACAGCTCTTTTCTGGATTTTGATAATTAGCGGGAATCGGGCTTATTCTGCTCTGCATTAATTATTTGGTGTTTGTCCCATCTTGTGAATTATTGGTTGGTGAGCGGACCCCAGACCTCCCAACCATAAAGGGCAATGGGCTCTGTGACTGATTCAAGTATTTTTACTCAGATCTTAATTGGTATGTCAAATGTTATGCTCCTTTAGAAGGCTCTTCTTGCATTGTCTCTTAGATCATTCACAGCTTTTTGGAAGTTACCTGTGGTGCTGATTTTTAGGCCGAGGTATGTATAGGTTTTTGTGTGCTCTAGGGCAACGGTGTCTAGATGGAATTTTTATTTGTGGTCCTGGCAACTGGACCTTTTTTGGAACACCATTATTTTTGTCTTACTGAGATTTACTGTCAGGGTCCAGGTCTGACAGAATCTGTGCAGAAGATCTAGGTGCTGCTGTAGGCCCTCCTTGGTTGGGGACAGAAGCACCAGATCATCAGTAGACATTTGACTTCAGATTCTCTCTCTTTTGCTCGCTTTCTGCTAACTCTTTCGCTCTCTATATCTCTCTCTATATCTCTCTCTATTGCTCTCTCTCTCTCTCTCCTGACTTTTGATTACCAGGATGGTTCATTTTAGAATTTAGCATGGGCCCAATGCAAGCCATCCCCTAAATCATGTCTTTCCAGGTATCTTCCTCTGTGCATCTGCTGTGCATCTTCCTCTGTGCATCTATTGTTCCCCAGCCTGCCACTGCCACGTCTATTTATAGTTCCCCGTCCCCTGTGGGGGGGTGGGGTGGGGTGGGGGGGGTCCGGCCGAAATCCCACAGCTTGGCGAGAAATGGGCTCATTTTTCATCTCCTGCAGGCCCTGATGGCCTTCCTTATTGATGGAGAAGGCTGGCCTTCTGGGAACTACAGGGATCTCTCAACTCTCTCTCTCTCTCTCAACTCTCTCTCTCTCTCTCTCTCTCTCTCTCTGTCCCTCTATTGTGCAGAGACACAGGTGGGCAACTGTTTTGTATCCCCACTGTCTGGCCTTGTGCCATCCCCATGTACCCACACACAGGCTTACCTTCTCCCTGCCACCATTACAGAGTTTTTTTTTATATACTGATACTGACACGAGACTGCGATGCAAAGCAATGCTACACTGAATCTATGCTTCATCTACATGCAGTGAGCTGGTGTCCAGGTTTGGATGGGGATTAGTCTGTGGCTTTGGTACAGATTTGATATATTGGGGATTTGGAAGCAGTGGCTGCTGTAAATTCCCTCAGGTTAGTTCCCAGAGCTGGATACAGCACCAGCTGGACTATATGCTGAGGATGAAGATTCCTGCTGGCTGGTGTTACATGAAGCGGCTGCCTCTGGGAGGAAGGGCAGGGGCCCCTGTGGGCTCAGCCCTGCCTTGCTGCTTCGTGCCAGTGTGAATGACCGTGTGAGTGTGAAAACCAATCCCGCCACACCAACGGGATTACGCTGGATTACAACTCAGCACATTCACCTCTGGGGCTGGGGCCAACTCTAGGCAGGCGGGGACACAGCGGACCTGTGTGCCAGCGAATCCCAAAGCCCCACAGCTACAGGGAAGCCATTGTTTACAGAGACTCACGGCAGGCACACCTCTTTATATTCAGATGTGTCTGCTATTGATCGTGTCTCACAGATGTCAGATGTCTGTGCCCGTCTGTGTGAGAGATCCCATTAAATCAGTGAAGGCTGGTGGGAGTAGTTACAGGAGGATGGGCTCATTGTAATGGCTGGAATGGAATAAATGGAGCGGAGTTCAACATAGTTTCCATATAGTTGCTTTTGATACCGTTCCATTTATTCCATTCCATCCATTACAATGAGCCTGTCCTCCTATAGCTCCGCTCGCCAGCCTCCTCTGCACTAAAGGCTTAAAGGTTACAAAGGCTCTCTTAAGAGAACAATAACTGCCTCTCTCCACTCTCTGACTATTTGTCGATACATCCACACAGCCACCCCCTGGCTTCACACAGCCACTAGATTCCCACAAAGGGCCATGCTTCAGTTACCTGCCTTGTGCCAAGCCGGACTGCTACTTGATTATGTGGTTGTGATGACAGCACAGGACAACGCTACAGCTACATCTTGCTGCAACATTGAATTGTGTTGTGCTCCTGGAGCCTTGTGTAGAGATGTGGACCAGGGCATTAGGGAGGCTGGCAGTGAGAGGTAGAGCTATTGATTCCCTGAGGTTGGAGAGGTAGACTTTAAAGAGTGTGCTTCAAAATCGATTGGTGAATCTCACGTCTAATGAGACACCTGCATTCCTTTTGTTTGGGAAAAGGGCATCATATAGCTCCAAATGGCCTCTCTCTATCTGCTTTTTAGTTATACATTCAGACTCCCGACTTCATTCAGACTGTTCAACAAATAATGGTGGTGATCGATCCATCACACATTGAACTCCTTTCTCAGTGGAACCAGAGTTCAACAAGTGCAAGTTTTCTTTATCACTTCCACTAGTTATTGTAGTTCAGGAAAGTCTCAAAATGCAGTTCCATTTGGGGATTGTTGTTTGACCTTGAGATGTTTCATGTCTTTAGGAGACAAGCATTGATGTGGGTGACATGTTAACTGGTGTAACCTGTTGATGTGTGCACTGTAGTGTGACAGGCTGTGTTGTGTGTTGACGACAGGGAAAGTGATCCTGGGTCCTCCACGGCTTTACCAGGAACTCCAGGACCTGCAGCACGACTTGTCTGTGGTGGAGGAGGTCACACTACTGGTGGGAACACTACGGGGGACATACCAGGTACACCCCAGCCCACTACTTACTATGTAACAACACCCCACTACAAATTATATGACACCACCCCACTACTTACTATATAACACCATCTCATTACTTACTATATAACACCACTCCGCCCCACTACTTACTATATAACACCACTCCGCCCCACTACTTAATTTATAACACCAGCCCACTACTTACTATATAACACCACCCCACTACGTACTATATAACACCATCCCACTACGTACTATATAACACCACCCCATCCACTACTTACTATATAACACCACTCCGCCCCACTACTTACTATATAACACCACCCCATCCACTACTTACTATATAACACCACTCCGCCCCACTACTTAATATATAACACCAGCCCACTACTTAATATATAACACCAGCCCACTACTTACTATATAACACCACCCCACTACTTACTATATAACACCACCCCACTATTTACTATATAACACCACCCCACTATTTACTATATAACACCAGCCCACTACTTACTATATAACACCACCCCACTACTTACTATATAACACCACCTCACTATTTACTATATAACACCACCGCACCCAACTACTTAAGATATAACACCAACTGACTACTTACTATATAACCCCACTCCACTACTTACTATATAACACCACCCCACTACTTACTATGTGACACCACTCCACCCCACTATTTACTATATAACACCACCCCACTACTTACTATATAACAGCACTCCACCCAACTACTTACAATATAACACCACCCCACCCCACTACTTACAATATAACACCACCCCACCCCACAACTGACCATATACTACCACCCATCTACTTACTATATAACACCAGCCCACTATTTACTATAAAACCCCACCCCACTACTTACTATACAACATCACCCCACCCTACAACATACCATTTACTACCAGCCCACGCAACTACTTACTATGTGACTCTACCCCACTACTTACTATATAACCCCACCCCACCCCACTACTTACTATATAAAACCACCCCACCCAACTACTTACTATATAACACCACCCCACTACTTACTATATAACACCACCCCAGCCAACTACTTACTATACAACACCACCCCACTACTTACTATATAAAACCACCCCAGCCAACTACTTACTATATAACACCACCCCACTACTTACTATATAAAACCACCCCAGCCAACTACTTACTATATAACACCACCCCACTACTTACTATATGACACCACTCCACCCCACTACTTACAATGTAAAATCACCCCACTATTTTCTATGTAACACCACTCCACCCCACTTCTTACTATATGACACCACTCCACTCCACTCCACTACTTACTATATAACACCACTCAACCCCACTACTTACTATATGACACCACTCCACCCCACTACTTACAATGTAACATCACCCCACTATTTTCTATATTACACCACTCCACCCCACTACTTACTATATGACACCACTCCACTCCACTACTTACTATATAACACCACTCCACCCCACTACTTACTATATGACACCACCCCATCCCACTACTTACTATATGACACCACTGAACCCCACTACTTACTATATAACACCACTGAACCCCACTACTTACTAAATGACACCACTCAACCCCACTACTTACTATATAACACCACTCCACCCCACTACTTACTATATGACACCACTGAACCCCACTACTTACTATATGACACCACTGAACCCCACTACTTACTAAATGACACCACTCAACCCCACTACTTACTATATGACACTACTGAACCCCACTACTTACTATATGACACCACTCCACCCCACTACTTACTATATGACACCACTCTACCCCACTACTCACAATTTAACACCACTCCACTATTTTCTATATAACACCAGCCGACTACTTACCATGTAACACCAACAAACCCCACTACTTACTATGCAACACCAGCCCACTCCACTACTTACTACAAAACACCACCCCACTATTTATTATATAACACCCCCCACTACTTACTATATAACACCAGCACTCCTCACTACTTACTATGTAACACCAGCCCACCCCACTACTTACTATGTAACACCAGCCCTCTGCACTACTTACTATATAACACCAGCCCACCCCACTACTTACTATGTAACACCACCCCACCCCACTACTTACTATGTAACACCAGCCCTCTGCACTACTTACTATATAACACCACCCCACCCCACTACTTACAATATAACACCAGCCCACCCCACTAGTTACAATATAACACCACCCCACTACTTACTATGTAACAAAACCCCACTACTTACTATATAACCCCACCCCACTACTTACTATATAACACCACCCAGACCCAACACTTAAAATATAACACAAGCCAACCCCACTACTAACTATGTAACACCACCCCACTACTTACTATATAACATCACCCCACTTCTTACTGTATAACACAACCCCAACCCACTACTTACTATATAACACAAACCCACCCCACTACTTACTATATGACACCAACCCAGCCAACTACTTACTATATAACACCACTCCACCCCACTACTTACTATATAATACCACCCCACTACTTACTATATAACACAAGCCCACCCCACTACTTACTAGATGACACCACTCCACCCCACTACTTACTATATGACACCACCCCACTATTTACTATATAACACCACTCAACCCCACTACTTACTATATAACACCAATCAACCCCACTACTTACTATACAATACCACTCCACTCCACTACTTACTATATAACACCACTCAACCCCACTACTTACTATATGACACCACTCCACCCCACTACTTACAATGTAACATCACCCCACTATTTTCTATATTACACCACTCCACCCCACTACTTACTATATGACACCACTCCACCCCACTACTTACTATATGACACCACCCCATCCCACTACTTACTATATGACACCACTGAACCCCACTACTTACTATATAACACCACTGAACCCCACTACTTACTAAATGACACCACTCAACCCCACTACTTACTATATAACACCACTCCACCCCACTACTTACTATATGACACCACTGAACCCCACTACTTACTATATGACACCACTGAACCCCACTACTTACTAAATGACACCACTCAACCCCACTACTTACTATATGACACTACTGAACCCCACTACTTACTATATGACACCACTCCACCCCACTACTTACTATATGACACCACTCTACCCCACTACTCACAATTTAACACCACTCCACTATTTTCTATATAACACCAGCCGACTACTTACCATGTAACACCAACAAACCCCACTACTTACTATGCAACACCAGCCCACTCCACTACTTACTACAAAACACCACCCCACTATTTATTATATAACACCCCCCACTACTTACTATATAACACCAGCACTCCTCACTACTTACTATGTAACACCAGCCCACCCCACTACTTACTATGTAACACCAGCCCTCTGCACTACTTACTATATAACACCAGCCCACCCCACTACTTACTATGTAACACCACCCCACCCCACTACTTACTATGTAACACCAGCCCTCTGCACTACTTACTACATAACACCACCCCACCCCACTACTTACAATATAACACCAGCCCACCCCACTAGTTACAATATAACACCACCCCACTACTTACTATGTAACAAAACCCCACTGCTTACTATATAACCCCACCCCACTACTTACTATATAACACCACCCAGACCCAACACTTAAAATATAACACAAGCCAACCCCACTACTAACTATGTAACACCACCCCACTACTTACTATATAACATCACCCCACTTCTTACTGTATAACACAACCCCAACCCACTACTTACTATATAACACAAACCCACCCCACTACTTACTATATGACACCAACCCAGCCAACTACTTACTATATAACACCACTCCACCCCACTACTTACTATATAACACCAGCCCACTACTTAGTATATAATACCACCCCACTACTTACTATATAACACAAGCCCACCCCACTACTTACTAGATGACACCACTCCACCCCACTACTTACTATATGACACCACCCCACTATTTACTATATAACACCACTCAACCCCACTACTTACTATATAACACCAATCAACCCCACTACTTACTATACAATGCCACTCAACCCCACTATTTACTATATAACACCACTCAACCCCACTACTTACTATATAACTCCACTCAACCCCACTGCTTACTATATCACACCACTCCACCCCACTACTTACTATATGACACCACCCCACTATTTACTATATAACACCAGCCCACCCCACTACTTACTATATGACACCACTCCACCCCACTACTTACAATTTAACACCACCCCACTACTTACTATATAACACCACCACACTATTTACTATATAACACCACCCCACTACTTACTATATAACACCAGCCCTCCCCACTACTTACTATATAACACCAGCCAACCACACTACTTACTACGTAACACCAGCCCACCCCACTGCTTACAATACAACACCACCCCACTCCACTACTTACTATATAACACCATCCCACTACTTACTATATCAAATCAAATAAAATAAAATCAAATCAAATGTATTTATATAGCCCTTCGTACATCAGCTGATATCTCAAAGTGCTGTACAGAAACCCAGCCTAAAACCCCAAACAGCAAGCAATGCAGGTGTAGAAGCACGGTGGCTAGGAAATACTCCATAGAAAGGCCAAAACCTAGGAAGAAACCTAGAGAGGAACCAGGCTATGTGGGGTGGCCAGTCCTCTTCTGGCTGTGCCGGGTGGAGATTATAACAAAACATGGTCAAGATGTTCAAATGTTCATAAATGACCAGCATGGTCGAATAATAATAAGGCAGAACAGTTGAAACTGTAGCAGCAGCACAGTCAGGTGGACTGGGGACAGCAAGGAGTCATCATGTCAGGTATTCCTGGGGCATGGTCCTAGGGCGAGTCCTCCGAGAGAGAGAAAGAAAGAGAGAATTAGAGAGAGTATATGTGGGATGGCCAGTCCTCTTCTGGCTGTGCCGGGTGGAGATTATAACAGAACATGGCCAAGATGTTCAAATGTTCATAAATGACCAGCATGGTCAAATAATATTAAGGCAGAACAGTTGAAACTGGAGCAGCAGCACAGCCAGGTGGACTGGGGACAGCAAGAAGTCATCATGTCAGGTAGTCCTGGGGCATGGTCCTAGGGCTCAGGTCCTCCGAGAGAGAGAAAGAGAGAAGGAGAGAATTAGAGAACGCACACCTAGATTCACACAGGACACCGAATAGGACAGGAGAAGTACTCCAGATATAACAAACTGACCCTAGCCCCCCGACACATAAACTACTACTGCAGCATAAATACTGGAGGCTGAGACACTACATACTATATAACACCAGCCCACTCCACTACTTACTATATAACACCAGCCCTCCCTACTACTTACTATAAAACACCAGCCAACCCCACTACTTACTATGTAACACCACCCCACTACTTACTATATAATTCCACCCCACTACTTACCATATAACACCAGCCCTCCCCACTACTTACTATATAACACCACCCCGACCCAACTACGTAATATATAACACAAGCCAACCCCACTACTAACTATGTAACACCACGCCACTACTTACTATATAACATCACCCCACTACTTACTGTATAACACAACCCCACCCCACTACTTACTATAAAACACCACCCATAACACCAGCCTACTACTTACTATATGACACCACTCAACCCCACTACTTAATATAAAACACCACCCCACTTCATACTATATAACACCATGCCACTACTTACAATATAACACCATCCCGCTATTTACTATATAACACCAGCCCACCCCACTACTTCTGTTTAACACCACCCCACTTCATACTATATAACAACAGCCCAACACTTACAATATAACACCACCCCACTACCTACTATATAACACCATCCCACTTCTTACTATGTAACACCACCCCATCCCACTACTTACTATATAACACCACTCAACCCGACTACTTACCATATAAAACCACTCAACCCCACTACTTACTATATAACACCGGCCCATCCCACTACTTACTATATAACACCACCCCACTACATACTATATAACACCATCCCACTACTTACTATATAACACCACCCCACTACGTACTATATAACACCATCCCACTACTTACTATATAACACCACCCCACTACGTACTGTATAACACCATCCCACTACTTACTATATAACACCATCCCACTACTTACTATATAACACCACCCCACTACATACTATATAACACCATCCCACTACTTACTATATAACACCACCCCACTACGTACTATATAACACCATCCCACTACTTACTATATAACACCACCCCACTACGTACTGTATAACACCATCCCACTACTTACTATATAACACCATCCCACTACTTACTATATAACACCACCCCACTACATACTATATAACACCATCCCACTACTTACTATATAACACCACCCCACTACGTACTATATAACACCATCCCACTGCTTACTATATAACACCATCCCACTGCTTACTATATAACTCCACCCCACTACTTACAATATAACCCAACACCACTACTTAATACATAACACCACTCCAGCCCAACACTTACAATATAACACCACCCCACTACTTACTACATAACACCATCCCACCCCACTACCTACTATATAACACCATCCCACTTCTTACTATGTAACACCACCCCATCCCACTACTTACTACATAACACCACTCAACCCCACTACTTACTATATAACACCACCCCACTTCATACTATATAACACCATGCCACTACTTATAATATAACACCATCCCGCTACCTACTATATAACATCCCCCCACTACCTACTATATAACATCCCCCCACTACTTACTATATAACACCACCCCGCCCCACTACTTACTATATAACACCACCCCACTACCTACTATATAACACCACCCCACTACCTACTATATAACATCCTCCCACGACCTACTATATGACATCCCCACACTACCTACTATATAACATCCCCCCACTACTTAATATATAACACCACCCCACTACTTACTATATAACACCACCCCATTACCTACTATATAACACCACCCCACTACCTACTATATAACATCCCCCCACTACCTACTATATAACATCCCCCCACTACTTACTATATAACACCACCCCACCCCACTACTTAATATATAACACCACCCCACTACCTACTATATAACACCATCCCACTACCTACTATATAACATCCCCCCACTACCTACTATATAACATCCCCCCACTACTTAATATATAACACCACCCCACTACGTACTATATAACACCACCCCACTACCTACTATATAACATCCCCCCACTACTTACTATATAACACCACCCCACCCCACTATTTAATATATAACACCACCCCACTACCTACTATATAACATCCCCCCACTACTTACTATATAACATCCCCCCACTACCTACTATATAACACTGACCTCCAAAAACAATGGTCTTTACTTTAAAGAGATTTAATTTGCAGCTTGACAAATTTTTCATAAAGCTGATAAGTCAAAATAATGCTTGCACTCGTAAAGTGATTTCTTTCTTCCACAACCCAACTATCTACAGGTCTGAACTTTGAGAACACAGAATGCTTTGATTGGATATTGAAAATGCATGAACAGTGTTATTTTGTTAAATGCAAGGCATTGTACAGCAACAAACATGATAGTTATTCAAAGATGATAGAGAGGAAGACATTTGGGGAAATCTATTTCTGGGAACATTCACAATGAAATTCAAAATTGAGAATTTAAATGCAATTAAAATGTGATCATATAAAAGCTACACATCTTTCTGGAATCACCAATTGATAACAGCATAAATACATTTGATATCCCCATGGGGGATCCTAATAAAATACCCCAAAAATATAAAAAACAGAGAATCAGAGATGTGACAGATTTGAGGGCTATCTCCTGAAGAATGTAGTGCCGCTCTCTCCTGCAGTGAGCTCTGTTGTGTTCAAATCAGGACACCTACCAGTAGCCACAATCACATTAAAGCTACTGTACATAACACAGTCACAGTATACTCCAGCAATCACCAAAGAGCCTCTCAGTGGAAAGGTGGCCTTTTGGATCTCTATTTTTTTAAGGTGGAGTAAAATGGGCTTTACTCCATATTATTGATTTTCACACTCCACCCAGTTATAATATAAATGTCCACCAAACAAATATAGGAAATACTTCTGCATGGCTCATTGACTTCATAAATTGATTTGATTCTTACAGTATGACTGGGGGGACTTAACTGTAAAAGTGGTGTAGGAGATGTAATGTGTATGACGTATTCGATGGTATAAAGTGCTTTGCCGTGGGTTGATGAAAGGGTCTATAAATCAAAGCAGTTTTATGAGGAAGGGGTGGAGGGTTCTTTTCATCGAGAGTGTAAGTAAACTCAGCAAAAAAAGAAACATCCTCTCACTGTCAATACCGTTTATTTTCAGCAAACTTAACATGTCTAAATATTTGTATGAACATAACAAGATTCAACAACTGAGACATAAAATGAACAAGTTCCACAGATATGTGACTGAGAGAAATTGAATAATGTGTCCCTGAACAAAGGGGGGGGAGTCAAAAATCAAAAGTAACAGTCAGTATCTGGTGTGGACACTGCATTAAGTACTGCAGTGCATCTCCTCCTCATGGACTGCACCAGATTTGCCAGTTCTTGCTGTGAGATGTTACCCCACTCTTCCACCAAGGCACCTGCAAGTTCCCGGACATTTCTGTGGGGAATGGCCCTAGCCCTCACTCTCCGATTCAACAGGTCCCAGACGTGCTCAATGGGATTGAGATCCGGGCTCTTCGCTGGCCATGGCAGAACACTGACATTCCTGTCTTGCAGGAAATCACACACAGAAAGAGCAATATGGCTGGTGGCATTGTCATGCTGGAGGGTCATGTCAGGATGAGCCTGCAGGAAGGGTACCACATGAGAGAGGAGGTTGTTTTCCCTGTAATGCACAGCGTTAAGATTGCCTGCTATGACAACCAGCTCAGTCCGATGTTGCTGTGACACACCACCCCAGACCATGACGGACCAAATCAATCCCGCTCCAGAGTACAGGCCTCGGTGTAACGCTCATTCCTTCGATGATAAACGCGAATCCAACCATCTCCCCTGGTGATACAAAATCGCGACTCGTCAGTGAAGAGCACTTTTTGCCAGTCCTGTCTGGTCCAGCAACAGTGGGTTTGTGCCCATAGGCGATGTTGTTGCTGGTGATGTCTGGTGAGGACCTGCCTTACAACAGGCCTACAAGCCCTCAGTCCAGCCTCTCTCAGCCTATTGCGGACAGTCTGAGCACTGATGGAGGGATTGTGCGTTCCTGGTGTAAGTCAGGCAGTTGTTATTTCCAATCTGTACCTGTCCCGCAGGTGTGATGTTCGGATGTATCGATCCTGTGCAGGTGTTGTTACATGTGGTCTGCCACTGCAAAGAGGATCAGCTATCCGTCCTGTCTCCCTGTAGTGCTGTCTTAGGCGTCTCACAGTACGGACATTGCAATTTATTGCCCTGGCCAAATCTGCAGTCCTCATGCTTCCTTGCAGCATGCCTAAGGCATGTTAACGCAGATGAGCAGGGACCC
Source organism: Oncorhynchus clarkii lewisi (assembly GCF_045791955.1). NCBI lineage: Eukaryota > Metazoa > Chordata > Actinopteri > Salmoniformes > Salmonidae > Oncorhynchus > Oncorhynchus clarkii. Next base: position 52,557,371 of record NC_092153.1, on the reverse strand, counting down.
TGGACATCTTTCTTTTGGTGTTTTTCAGAGTCAGTAGAAAGGCCTCTTTAGTGTACTAAGTTTTCATAACTGTGACCTTAATTGCCTACCGTCTGTAAGCTGTTAGTGTCTTAACGACCATTCCACAGATGCATGTTCATTAATTGTCTATGGTTCATTGAACAAGCATGGGAAACAGTGTTTAAACCCTTTACAATGAAGATATGTGAAGTTATTTGGATTTTTACAAATTATCTTTGAAAGACAGGGTCCTGAAAAAGGGATTTTTTTTTTTTTGCTGAGTTTATGTCAGGACTGTCCATAAATATAAAGGTGTGATTGCAAGCATGAGATATGAATGTTAGCTTGTGAATGTACACAGAAGTGCATCATGTAGGAGTCGATAGAAGAATATCGTGCACATGGGAGTATGTACTGTAGCTATATTTTCTTGTCACAGCAGAATGTTCTTGTGTGTTTGTGGATCATAGAACCTGAACACGACTGTGGCCCAGGACTGGTGTCTAGCTCTACAGAGACTCATTCGGATCAAGGAGGATCAACTTCAGAGTGCCAACAAGTGCCGCTTACGCCTGCAGGTGCCTGGGAGACCAGACAAGTGAGTATTACATCAATATTACTGGGCCTTGTGTTAAAGTCATACTGTAGTACCACCCAATGTGTAGAATTCATCCATTATCTTCACACTTGTGTGATTTTACGATTTAAAGACGACAAATTGAACTGCAAGGGCTTGTTTTACACTGCCGTCTTGACTCCACAAAATGGGTTGCTGGAGAAATTGCCTCATCCATAACTCGGAAAACAGGCCATCACACTCAACACTAAAAGAGAATGGCCGGTGACAAACATTTTAATGTGCCTGGGCGCTAACGTTATGATGATGCAGGAGCCTGACGTTGCGTTCGCTTAACCTCACTGAGCACATTACCTGGCCTTACGCTCAGCCAGTGTTAAAAGCCTGACACCATCTCTGCCACAGCTGGCTGGCAAATTAGAGGTGTGCACCGCAATTGGTCATTAACTGATCGTTCACATATTCACTTCCTTGAGAACGCAAATGGAATGGCAGCATTTGCCATATTATTTTCATGGAGTTCCATTCATATTACAGGTATAGCCAGTATTGTGTGTTTTTCATTTGTTCGGACAGAATAATAAAAAAAATAAAAAAAGCCATTGTAGTTCAGTTCAAGGACACACAGAAAGCGGTCTTTGACTGACAGTTAATATTGTAATTTTTAGATATTCTAAATCTAAAGGCTCCTTAATGGGAGCTTCTATAATTCTCTCACACTGTGATGACTCTGAATGTGCTTATCGTAATGTGCTCAAGTGGCTATGGACTCAGCTGAGAGTAGAGGAGGAGGATAGAGAATGAAGACAGATTAGAGTGGGAGTCGTGCTGTGGCTGCTAGTGTGTGGAGGATGAGAGGGGGAGGAGGGGAGTATTATGAGCAGGGAGGGAAAGAGACCTTGATCCACCTCCACAACATAAACGGGGCAAGGCAGGGTGACAGCAGTGAGGGCCTAAATGTACCCATCCAACCTAAAGTGACAGCTTGAGCAGCAGAGCACTGCAGATTGGTACCCATCCCCCACTCTATGTGGCGCCACACTGGGCCTGCAGGGCCCAGCTGCTTTCTCAATGTTTGGTGGAGCCAGATGTCATGCATACAAGAAAGCCCCAGCATCCCCGTTGAGGAGTACCACATCCCCTTGGTCCCATTGATAATGTCATGAGCAGCAGCATGGACCAGGGAGGAAGACCCCCGTACCCCATCTCTGTGGGTTGTATCAGATAGTGTAACATTATTTGTTTGTAGCAGCCAACAGACCTCATTCTGCCATACAGAGAAGCAGGTTTCTACAATGTAAAGTGGGGGAAATGCTTTGAGCAAGTAGAGTACTATACAGACCTGGACTCCAGTGTAGAGTGTAGTGATGGTTATAGTATATTGTGAAGAGAGGCATGTGATAAAGTAATAAAGAGAGAGAGAGCTGAGCAGGGTCTGATAGCAGACTAATTGTTGCTGCAGGCTGGGTGGTTGCTTGGCCGGCAGGGCTGGCTGTTGAGGTGGCAGGGCCAGCAGAGTGCCTTAGGGCTCGGGTATGGTGGTGATTGGTGGGGGTTGGGGGGTGACAGTTGGCGCGGTGGGCGCCTCAGCCATTCTGACACGACCCAGGGTGCAATGGTGGCATATTGCAGGAGAGAACAGAGGGTAGACTGGGCACACCTCTCTCTTTCTTTCTCTCTTTTTCTTTCTTTCTCTCTGTGTGTCTCTCTTGTTCTCGTCATCTTGCTCTCTGTGTCTCGCTTTCTGCCTCCTTTCTCTCTTTTCTCTCTTTTCTCTATTTTGTTCTCTCTTGTTTTCTCTCTATTCTCAATCTTGCACACACGTTGATATACAGTCTTGCTCTGTCTCTGTGAGAGTGGTGGAGGGAGAGTGGGTCCACAGCAGGGTCCCCCTTTACTGATTCGGTCCCCTCCTGTCATCCTGGGAGATTTCCCAAGCAAGCAGCCCATCACAGCCCCCATTCCCTCCATCCCTCCATCCTGCAGAGCAGGGACCTCCCTTCCCTCCATCCCTCCACGCAGAGCAGGGACCTCCCATCCCTCCATCCCTCCATCCATGCATGGCACGTGCATCATTCACTCCCCTCGCAATGAGCAGCTAAGTTGTGACTTTCCCCGTCCAGCCAGGTCTGGTCTAGGCACACTGATGCTCCCACAGGACCTCTCAGTGTCTGTCCACTCTTTGTGCATTAATGTCACATGTGTGCCTCAGCAGTGACCAGCAGCCATACATCAGCCCTGGTCTGGGCTGTGGGCCGGGTCCTTGCCCCACTCTATTCCGCCATCATGCCCGTGCCTACTTCCCCGTGCTGCCTGTGTACCAGCACATCTGCACTGCGCTTGTCAATCAGGCGGTGGGAGGACTCCAAGTCTGTTCTGATTAGCATTTTTGGAGCAGCGTGAGCGTCAAGTATTACCCTCCCTGGCAATCGGATGAAGTGACCAGTTTCATTCTCATCTTTCTCCCCCTCTCTCTCCCCTCTTGCTTCATCTCTCTCTTTCCTCAGCAAATTGCTTCTTCTGTATTTAAGCAGTGAAGGGTATGAATTACATCTCTGTGTGAAAGCCCCACTTTTTCAACATGTCAAATAATTTGGAGATCTTACTCACATCTTTCTGTCCTTGTCTTTTCTCACCCTCTCACTCAGTCTAAGCAGGCAGGTATGTCAGAAGCAGATTTGAGAGAGCGAGAGAGAGAGATACAAGTCACTGGGGATGTGTACTGCTGTTGTATCTTTTATCACTCAACCTGAAGCAAGTAGTATCTGTGTCCTTGTTTATTCATGTAGAACAGAGGAAAAACTAACATTTAAGACAAGTATTGCATAGAGACTGCAAGGATGAGTGTCAGCAGGAGGAGTTGGTGAATGTAAAACTGTGTGCCATTGTTGAGAGGTAACATGGTAGCGCAATCACAGCTGCTGATCTCAGAGTGCTGAGCCACTACTGGAGGCCTATGACCTTCAAAAGTTCCACACTGTGCTCCCCCTGTTCAAGGATCACATTATTCCCACATTCAGGTCCAGAACTGTCAGCTTTTACCCAGGGTGTAAGAGGCATGTCGGGGGCCAAGAGGCGAGGAGCAGGGGGGCGGAGTGGGGATTCTGGCCTGTTAATCCAGCTCCCTGGCTCCTTCTTTGTGTGTTAGCAGTTCATGCTCCCTCTCATCCCTTCTCTTATCTGATCTGGGCGTCTCTACCTTCAGGGTCCAACGGCGCATGCCGTATCATCTGACCTTTACATCACTTCCACCATCCTGATTGAAACAGGGGGAGGTGAAATGTGCTGTTTGTTACGGCTCTGTGGTTACAGGACTCTTACTCCTTCAAATCAAATCAAAGTTTATTGATCGCATCCAAGGTTTAGCAGATGTTATAGCAGGTGCAGAGAAATGCTTATGTTCTGGTTCCTAACCATGCAGTAAAATGTAGTACACAAATTGTTATAATATTTTTGTTTAAATAAAAATCAAGAAACGTCGGAACAAATGTAATTAACTACCCAGATAGCACTGTAACAGTAATCCCAATGCAATCTATACGTACAGTATATACACTGGATGAATTTACACACAATTTACTAAGAAGGAAATGTACAGCAGTAGATATATTAGAGTGAGCTATGTCAAGAATCAAGTATATAAATGTGTGGTGTGTATAAACAGTGTAATTAAACTATTTGAATGAGCTATGTTGAGAATACACTATGTTCAGTGGTTTAATGTCTCTATAACATGGGACAACAGCGAGTGTGTGTGTGTGTGTGTATGTGATAGCTTGTGTGTATGTGAGCAGTGTGCATCACCTGGTAGATGGCTAGTGATGGCTGTTCAACAGTCTGATAGCTTGGCAATAGAAGCTGTTTTTTAGTCTCTTGGTCTTTGCACTGATGCACCTGTACTGTCTCTGTCTGTCAGACAGTAGCCAAGTGAACAGTCAGTGGCTTGGGTGACCGAGGTCCTTAATTTCTTCAGGTTGTAGAGGCGCTGTTCTTCACCAGGGTATCAGTTTGGTGAGACCATTTCAGGTCCTCAATGAAGGGCACGCTGAGAAACTTGAAGCTTTTGACCCTATACACTGCATCCCCGTCGATGAGGATGGGGGTATGCTCCCTCGTCTGTCTCCTGTAGTCTACAATCAGTTTCTTTGTTTTGTTGATGTTGAGGGAGAGGTCTCGACATCTCCTCCCTTTCCTTCTCCTCTTCGTCATCCTGTCCCCAGAAGTACCTCTACAGGAGAGGTTGAATTCTTATAGTACAGTAGAATATCTACAGTATGCCTTTATTAATCCAGAAGGGGGGTTTGTTTACAACATGTGTAAAATAGAAAGGCCTACATTATTGAATAGTCACATACGACTAAGCTTCCAAATAAAAAGCAGACCAGAATTTCACAATTACATAATGCAACCATATCACAATCCCATGGCATATCCAAACATACATCCATAAAACAGACCAGTCTGCAACGGTGTCCTGGTTTTGGGAGCCTAAGGACCATAGACCTATATCATATATGACACTGCACAGACCTAAAGAGAACTTGCATTTTTTGAATTTCAGTTTGAAAGTCTGAAATAGCACCTAGAACTTTTTCCTTGCTCTGTGTGGACTGTCACTGAGAAGGAACAGGCCTTTTGCAGAGCATTTGTATGTGGTATTTGTCTTTATTCATTGATTTGCTCTATGGAGCGCGATACCATTATTCCTACACTTATGGCTCTTTTCCGGTGCAGTGAATGACCCATAAAACACAGACGGGCTTTTAGCTGCTGCTTTCTGTAAACAGTAGAACAATGGTCCTGATGAGGTCCCCACAGAGCATGAGTCAGTTGTTTTAACTTGTGTGTGTGCATTCCCCTCCAGGTCGGGACGTCCCGTCAGCTTCATGGTGGTTTTCAACACGCCCAGCCCCCTCAGCAAGATCTCCTGGGTCAACCGGCTGCACCTGGCCCAGATTGCGCAGCGTGAGTACTACATTACATGACCTTTCCTTACCCTTACTGAAACAAAACACCAGTTACATAATACAAGCTGCAAAATACACACAGTGAATTGATTTCTATGGTGTTGTTTAGGCTTTATAGAGTAGTAGTTATAACATTTCACTTACAAATCCTTGCAAAAGAGTAGTAATATATAGGATAAGGTGGTTAAGGCAGCTGTGCTCCTGCTAAGGCACTTTCTGGTTTGTTTTACAGTCATTGGCTCAGCGATAGTCTGGTGTTATGTGTTACTGAATCACGTTAACCAAAGACGTCCCCCAGGGATAATGTGTTCTGTATAATGTGTGCTTGGCCTCAGAGGCTAGGCCATATTGAGCTGAGCATGAAGGTACAAACACAGTCTGAGGAGACTGCATCAGCACTGGTCCCTTTCCAACAGGGAGCAGCACTGTGATTTTCTTTCCTACTGCCTCCCCCTCCAGTCTCCCCTTCCCCACCCCCCACTACCTATAGCCTGGCTCTATAACCGGAGTGAATCCACCCAGTGATGCTGGAGGCCATCCATTGGGAGGTTCATCAAAGCGTGCTCTGAGCAACTGACACGGGGCTAGCCAGCCAGGGCTACTACTGTACATGATATTCATCTGATTTGCCATGGTGAAACTAGCTCCCCCCATCACTCCCCCCACCACTTCCCCCTGACTCACCCAAACACACATGCACACATACATATACTACTCATGGTTTTGTGTCTATGGTATTGCTCTCTAAGCGTCCTGATAGCGTGTTACTTGGGTCAACACTGTATTTGGGCTGCTTAAATCCCAGAGGCAGCTGGCTTCACAGTAAGCTCCTGTACACAAATCTGTAAAGGTTTCAAAGGAAGTTACTGGAACCAGATTAAACACCACAACATGAAATGCATTTTACAGATGAGCAGCCAGAGATGCAATTGAACATCATCCTGTTGTGGTGGTGAGGAATACCCAGCCCCAGGGACAACTTGCAAAGGGATCGATAGGGCCAGGACTAAGTCTACTGTTATGTGTTATAGGCTAAAGTAGTCATGTCTGTTTGGCTATCTATCCACAGTGTTAGTTTCTGTAGACATCTGCATATCTCTCTGTCCTCAGAAATGCCAGTGAAAAGACCACTAGAGTGGATCTCTGCGTGGTGCTGCAGCTCTGTGTCTCACAGTGGGGCACGAGGTAGTGTACTGAATACGTCAGTGCTGGAGTACGTCTGTAGGCTCTCCAGCAGAGCCCGTGGGGTGTTGTCTGACTGTCTGAAAGGCATCAAAAACATCAGACAGGGCGGATACTTTCAGATGAGTATACCACAGCACAGCGGTGCTGATTAGGACAGGTGATCTATTGAAATTACTTAGCTCATAGATAGCTTCTATAGTAGCAATCATAGCTTATACAGATAACTTCAAAATTATTGTGACAGTGACACATGAAATGATACAATGACTATGAGGGTAAAATGCTGTCAGCTTTAATATAAGGGTACTTTCATCCATATTGGGTGAACCGTCTAAAAATTACAGCATTTTTATGTACATAGTCCTCCCATTTTAGGGAACCAAAGGTATTGGGACAAATTCACTTATGTGTATTAAAGTAGTAGAATCTAAGCACTTGGTCTCATATTACTAGCACACAATGACTACATTATGCTTCACTCTACAAACTTGTTGAATGAATTTGCTGTTTGTTTTGGTTGTGTTTCAGATCATTTTGTACCCAATAGAAATACTGTAAATGGTTAAAAATGTATAGTGTCCTTTTGGAGTCTCATTTTGATTGTAAATAAGAATATAATATGTTTCTAAACACTGCTACATTAACATGGACGAAATGCAAAGCCAAATTACTCTCAAAATACATGTTAGAATCATTCTGAAAGCTTTAGTCTATGTAGTATATTCTCAACCCCATTACCGTACAAACAATATGGTTTTGTTAGACAAGCTAGGACAAGAGTGTGGAAATGTGGTTTGTTTGGTATTTTGATTTGAATTGTTTCCTCCCCTTACCCAACTTTTGCCAAGTGTTTGTATTATCCGGTTATTACTTGGGAAGCGAATGTTTTTGCAGAATAGATTGGTTGCACAACAACAAACCACCCCAATGCCAATCTCACGATGCTTCTCAAGCTCGAGTTATTGGAAATCTTTTAATGGTGATGAGCAAATAACGAAGTGGTTGTTGCGGTTAAAGTGGAAAGATCCCCAAAACACAGATAGCAGCTAGCCACTCAGTGAGAGGGACAAACATTTCCAAAAGCCTATTAAAAGTTCAATATTAGGAATGTTTTTAATATAAAACATTATGACCTGCCATAAAATATTCTCTCCATCACTTTACCTGCCTGTATGCACTCTATATCCACTTATTTTTCTGGCTTCCTTGTTCCTTATACTCAGTATTGCAGTAGTTACGTATAGAATAGGTTTATTACTGTGGACTATATATTTAGACCTAACATACACTACAAGTCCAAAAGTATGTGGTCACCTCTTCAAATTAGTGAATTTGGCTATTTCAGCCTTACCTGTTGCTGACAGGTGTATAACATCGAGCACACAGGGGCGGCAGGTAGCCTAATGGTTAGAGCGTTAGGCCAGGTTGCTAGATCGAATCCCTAAGCTGACAAGGTAAAAATCTGTTATTCTGCCACTGAGAAAGGCAGTTAATCCACTGTTCCTAGGCCGTCATTGTAAATAAGTATTTGTTCTTAACTGACTTGCCTAGTTAAGCAAAGGTAAAAAAAAATAATTAAAAAACACAGCTATGCAATCTCCATATTACAAAAATTGTCTGTAGAATGTCACGTACTGAAGAGCTCAGTGACTTTCAACGTGACACCATCATAGGATGCTACCTTTCCAACAAGTTCGTCAAATTTCTGCCCTGCTAGATCTGCCCTGTTCAACTGTAAGTGCTGTTATTGTGAAGTGGAATCTTCCAGGAGCACAACGGCTCAGCTTGAAGTGTTAGGCCACATAGGCTCACAGAATTGGACCGGCGAGTGCTGAAGCTCGTAGCGTGTACAAATCGTCTGTCCTCGATTGCAACATCCACTACCGACCTCTAAACTGTCTCTGGAAACAACGTCAGCACTAGAACTGTTCATCGGGAGCTTCATGAAATGGGTTTCCATGGCCGTGCAGCCGTACACCATGCACAATGCCAAACGTTGGCTGGAGTGGTGTAAAGCTCGGAGCCATTGGACTCTGGAGCAGTGGAAACGCGTTCTCTGGAGTGATGAATCACGCTTCACCGTCTGGTAGTCCGATGGACAAACCTGGGTTTGGCGGATTCCAGGAGAACGCTACCTGCCCCAATTCATAGTGCGTACATTTTGGTGGAGGAGGAATACTTTTCTGGGGCTGTTTTTCATGGTTCGAGTTAGGCCCCTTAGTTACAGTGAACGAAAATCTTAAAGCAACAGCATACAATAACATTCTAAGCGATTCTGTGCTTACAGAACAGTTTGGAGAAGGCCCTTTTCTCTTTCAGCATGACAATGCCTCCGTGCACAAACTGCGAGCCAGGCCTAATCACCCAACATCAGTGCCCGACCTCACTAATGCTTTTGTGGCTGAATGGAAGAAAGTCCCCACAACAATGTTCCAACATCTAGTGGAAGCCTTCCCAGAAGAGTGGAGGCTGTTATTTCAGCAAAGGGGGGACCAACTCCATATTAATGCCTATGATTTTGGAATGAGATGTTAGACGAGCAGGTGTCTACATACCTTTGGCCATGTTGTGTTCTCACACTTTATACAAAATATGACAATGTCAAAGTGAAAAGAAAATCCTACAAATCTTTACAAATGACTAAAAATGATATAACTAAAATATAGTCGTTGCATAAGTATTCACCCCCTTTTGTTTAGGCAAGCCTAAATTAGTCCATTAGTAAAATATGGCTTAACAAATCACATATTAAGTAACATGGACTCACTTTGTGTGAAATAATAGGGGTTGACATGATTGCCCTGTTTATACACAACATCTGTAAGGCCACACAGTCAAGTATTGAATTTCGAGCACATATTCAACTACAAAGACCAGGGAGCCCATCCATAGCCTCACAAAGAAGAGCAGTGATTGGTAGATGGGTAACAATAACACATCAGACATTTAATATTTATTTAAGCATGCCAATTTAATAATTATTCTGTGGATTATGTATTGAACCACCCAGACACATCAAAGACACAGTGTTCCTGAACTGAGATGCAGGACAGGAAGGAAACTGCTCAGGGATTTGACCATGAGGTGATTTTAAAACAGCTAGTTCAACAGTTAAAAACTGAGAATGAATCAACAACACTGTAGTGTCTCCACAATAATTACCTAATTGACAGAGTGAAAAGAAGAGGATAGGAATATACAGAATAAAAATCTTCCAAAACATGCATTTTGTATGCAACAAGGCACTAAAGTAATACTGGGAAAAAAAGTAATGGCAAAGGAATACACCTTTTGGCCTAAATGCCAGGGCTTATGTTTGGATAAAATCCAACACATCGCTGAGTAACTGAAATTGAAGCATGGTGTGGTGGCGGCATCGTGGTATGGGTATGCTTGACATCGACAAAGACTGACAAAGACTGATTGAAATAAACATGCAAAATCCTAGAGGAAAACCTGCTTCAGTTTTCTTTACCTAAAACACAAAGCCAAATCTATACTGGAGTTGCTTACCAAGAAGACTGAGTGACAAAGATTTGACTTAAATCTGCTTGAAAATATATGGCAAGACTTGGAAATTGCTGTCTAGCCATCATCCCCAACACCTTGACAGAGCTTGAGAAATTTAGAAAATAATAATGCAAATATTGCATTACTCAGGTGTGCAAAGCTCTTAGACTTACCCAAGAAGACACAGCTTTAATCGCTGCAAAAGCTCTTTCTAACATGTATTGGCTCAAGCAGCGAATACTTATCTAATCAAGGTACTTTTTATTAGTGTTAATACAATTTAGGATAACAAAAATCCATTTTGACATTACAAAATATTTTGGGTAGATCGTTGACAACAAAAAAAGACAATTAAATCTATTTTAATCCCACTTTGTAACAACATAAAATGTGAAGAAATCCAAGGGGCTACTTATGATGTTGCAATGTAGGTGAAAATCCATTGAGACATTTTTGAGGCTACAGTGTGAACAAAATGGATTTGCATCAACCCGGCCAGGATGTCAATTACATGTTAATTGCATTACACCCCCACTTTGCTTTCCCATTTAACCAAATGTAATTACAATAAGGGAGTTGTTGATGTAATTTCACGGATGGCCTGCCGTCACTAGGCTCTCCTGTCATTTCATGGTCATTTCTATTTCAATCAGCAGTTGAACTCTACTCAGCTGTATCCTGTATGGACAGAGAGGGGTGTCTTGCTCCAAAATGTCTCCAAATGGCTGATGCCCCAAATAGCAAACACTCGAATGCATGATTTAGTGAGCTATTAAACATCACAAAGCTCATTTTGGAGCCAGACTCAGCCTTGTAGCTACCAGTGTTTATGTTATAACCCCCCATTTATATAACACACTTATATCCCTCAGGTATGCTTTCATGTACACTCCTTACTGTACCGCACAGAATACGCTTAGTGCCAATTTGCCAAATGCTATCCCCAAAGTGTACTTTCAAAACACATCAATCACATCTCATTGCTTACACTGAAGCTACAGGAACATAATTGTTTGCCTGACGTACAACTTGAAGCACATTAATAGCATGATTTGTCTTGTAGCGTAGCTCTTTGTCTTGGGCACATACATTATATATACAGTAGGAATGTCTGACAGATATGAAACGTTTGTTGATGTAGAGGTCTTTACTTTGGATGTGTCCAGCAGTAAGACCTTACACCACAGACACAATATAGAACAGATGCCTCCAGTAAAAACAACTTTGAGAGCTTGGGCTGATAAGGTTCTATCTGCAAAAATATCATTCTGAGATATTGGCTTTAAAGTTCCAAACCCTTATTGGTTTGAATGGTGACAGCAATTTTTGTCTTGTATTCTTTTGTACTTAATAACATGAATTGGGGTATTTAGAATACTACATAGGTAGAGAACATTGAACAGAACAAGGCAATGTCAATAATTACATTTTGCCAATAACCGTATAGTCCCAAGCTCTCGAATTGTGTCACCTTGGGACCACATGTCCACAATTGCCCAACAGTGGTGCTGCAGCACACTCAGAACTCAGGGAAGCTACGTGTTCCGCAGTATCTCCTATTCCACTTCAATTGGGACTACTGTTTCTAAGAGGGTCCTACAATAACATTGCCAGACACATAGCCTAATAATTATTAATAGGTTGATTTTGTGCAGAATAATTCATTACTATTTCAATGTATGGACTTCCAGCCTTTCCAGGCAAGGTTAGGACTGCTGATTTGACGGCCCACACAAGCAGATCAGACAAGTGAGAGGAGTTGAGGTGCCAGAGAAAGAGAGATGGAGGAGTGGATAGAGGCAAGAAGAGAGAGGTTGAAAGGGATGGGAGGGTGGAAAGGATGATTGAGACAAGCAATCAGTCCCACCACAGGGAGCAGAGGGCAGGCAGGGGGCTGTGGCCTGCGGTTACCTTGCTATCTCTAAGTGTGTCAGACTCTCCTCTTCCCCAGCAGCCGATTGATAGACAATGCCTGAGGAGTGGAGTGTGGCTTGTCCGTCGTGGCACACACTCTAAGACTCCCTCTTAAAGAGATTCTCCAGTAGTTATGTATACTTTTTAGCCAGTAGTTCTGAAAGTAGTGCTCACAACCCAAAAGTGTTCCCCAAAATGGTGTACTACTACTGTATGTCACATATGTGCAGATATGTGCACCACGTCATTGCTCTTTCTCTCACTCTGCTGTGTGTGCATCTCACTAGCTGTCACTCAAATAGCGAAGAACTGAACCTTATTGGATGGAACTCGAATTGCTAGGCTGGCACAGGTGGGGGAAAATGGCGATGCACAGCTTCCAGTAAACAGTCGCTTCCAAACTAGGGATTTCGTGACTAATTGAGATTTTATAAAATTCTGCTCATAGATGATGCCTGTAAGAACTAAACATTGACACATCCAGCCCAAAGTGTGAGGTTTAAAAAACACTTACTAGTCGTCAAAGTTCCAGAGCATGTCTTTAATCCACTGCTAACAAGTACTATGATGAAGCACCGGGGAGCAGAACACAGGAGATGGGCCATGTGCTTCCTGTACCATGCTGTAGGTTCAAGTAGAAGAGATGTCCTTCAGATCCATGCTGTCAGTTCAAGTACTGTACAATGGAAAACTGTAATTTATACTGTAACTTAGGGTATCATCAACAGTAAAATACCCAAACGTTTTACTGCGGCATACTATAAATTATGGTGCATTGTGTGAACATTTTGTGGGCGGGAAATAATTACTGTATTTCGAATGGTACTGTATTTACACCCCACAGAATACAGTACCGTACCATATCTTTGGAGCGCCAAAAACCTTTTGACCACTAGTGCATTGGTTCCCAACCTTTTTTGAACTATGGCACCCCTTGATGGGATATACAATTCTGCAGCACATCTACAATTTCCCTATTATTGGTAATGACCTCCATCTCATCTGATCCATACTGCAAATCATATTTTTTCTGTGACCATTTTTTAAAGATAAAATATGGTTTATTTTTAAGAATTTTCATAGTTTTCACAATTTTTTACTCATGATGGTGTATTTGTGTGTACCCCTTTAAGAGAGTCATGTGACTATGAAACAGAAAGAAAAACATGTAACTCTGGTAAAATAGGAAAAAGGACCACTTTTGGGTTTAAAAAAATAAAATGTATTAAGATTTTTTATTCCGATTTTTCAGGGGGTGCTGCAGCTTTGGCAGAGGCTGTGGTGTAGCTAAGCCACGAGTCATATATTAAAAATTCAACCTCTCTGGCTAAGCCTAATCAGACTTGCCTATGATAATGGTTTTCATAGAAGAAGTAAAATTATTAAAATGACTTTGCTTGTGATGTGCGCCCCTCAAATCATACAAATGTAACAACAGCCTGAGCACACTGGACTTGAAACAACAACAACAATACACCATGTGCCCTTTAATGTATTATCTGACAGGCACTAGCGCTCACAAGTAAGCACACCGGTGAGAACCACTGCAATTGTGGGTGCATGATATTGTTGTTTCTAGTCATTAACATATTTTGAGGCATATTGAGGTTATATTGTTGTACCTGTGAGTGAGAATGTTGTACCAAATTAACTCATATTTGGTTGTAGTGCTCCATCAATTTAAAATGTATAGGGACAGATTGTAGTAGCAGCAAGTCTTAAACCTAAAATGGTTTAGCATTTTGCCATGTCCTTATGATCTCTTTTGCCCTGTAGTGTCCCCTTTACAGTGTAGTATTGTGCCTCTGTGGCGTCATTCAATGTATCTCCTTCAGGGCTCACGTTATGTATTATGGTTGTTATGGCAACTGCACGTTTATTTGCCTTGCTCAAACAGCATCAATTTCTATATGTTTTTTGTTGTAATTATTCAGCATTGGATAAGAAAGATGGAAAGATACCTAGTGATGATGAGTCAAATACAAACAATAAAGCATTTGCCACATGCTCCACTGTATGCTGCTCAGCTTTAGAATTTCTGCACCCAGAAATGTATCTGTCAGACCACAAAGATTTTCTCAACATCTCACTGTGCTCAAACAGTGGGAAATGTTTATGATGAGTAATACATTATCAGGGATTTAATTAACAAATCCCACTCTTGCATTGATCCCTAGGAAATATAAATTGCGCTGGTATATTTAATTAGTCTATAACTTTGTATCATAGTGTTGATAGACTGCTGCACATAGACTTGAAACACAAGCCTGATTTGAATAAAACATCACAACCGGAGTAACCAAACCCCTATGTGGAATGGCTTGAATGCACCTTTCCATGTTGACATCAATCACATCAATTTATTATTTAAATTGTACCCCCTTTTCGTGGTATCCAATTGTTAGTAGTTACTATCTTGTCTCATCGCTACAACTCCCGTACGGGCTCGGGAGAGACGAAGGTCGAAAGCCATGCGTCCTCCGAAACACAACCCAACCAAGCCGCACTGCTTCTTAACACAGCGCGCATCCAACCCGGAAGCCAGCCGCACCAATGTGTCGGAGGAAACGCCACAGGAGTCGCTAGTGCGCGATTAGACAAGGATATCCCTACCTGCCAAACCCTCCCTAACCCGGACGACGCTAGGCCAATTGTGCGTCGCCCCATGGACCTCCCGGTCGCGGCCGGCTGCGACAGAGCCTGGGCGCGGACCCAGAGTCTCTGGTGGCACAGCTAGCACTGCGATGCAGTGCCCTAGACCACTGCGCCACCCGGGAGGCGCTATTCAATTCTTGAATGGATTAGAACTTGGATGGAATTGACCCCGACTCCCACCACATTAATAAGCTTCCAAATAGAACAGATCACACTGAGTATGAATAGTTGAAGGTCAAAATACAGCATTTAAACTTGGACAACAGCTAGAGAGCTCTCATTCATTAAACCAAAGGTGGTAGAGTGTGTTTTAATAAAATAACAAAGCGGGAGCAAATCGTCCATGGCCTAGTCCACTTGGTGAAGCTTTAAAGACAGTTATCCAACATTCATTGTGCTACATTTGATCAAGTCAAGGGAACAAGGCCTGACATTTTGATGACTGCAATTGAGCGTTCTCTTGCTAATGGTTTAGCTATTCAAAATCACAAGGACTCCTACATGACCAAGACAAGGTTATTTTGGGGCAGCTTTTTGATAGTTCACTGCAACGACTTGTTTGACTTCTATGGAATGGTCATTTTGAAAAGGTCATTTTGCAATATGTAAATGTTTCTGTTCGGTTTTCAATGGCAAGAAATACATGAAGGACAAATTAATTGTTGGCTACAGTCATACTACAATCTGTGGATTTGGATTTGGCCGGAGTAGGCCTTCATTGTAAATAAGAATTTGTTCTTAACTGACTTGTCTAGTTAAATAAAGGTTAAAAAAAGAAAAAGTTAAAAATAAATGAAAAATGTGGTCTTCAGCAGTAAGTACAGTACATTTTGTACTGATGCAGTATACCACAGCACAGTTCACCACAGCACACCTCGCTTTTATTATGGGCGACAGGTTCAGTACATATCAATGCATCCTATATCAGAATGTTGGCGCTGGCACTGACTTAAGGGTAGGAAGCATGATGTGTTACTCATCAAATTAACAATACAGTGTGGTCAAAGACTTAGTAACTTAGTTGTAGTCACGATCTGGTTACCTATAACTACAAACAAAGTTATGTTTTGCATTAATTCTCAACGTCATATGGATACTCTACTCTGCGTTAACAAGCTCGAGCTG
Source organism: Oncorhynchus clarkii lewisi (assembly GCF_045791955.1). Classification (NCBI taxonomy): domain Eukaryota; kingdom Metazoa; phylum Chordata; class Actinopteri; order Salmoniformes; family Salmonidae; genus Oncorhynchus; species Oncorhynchus clarkii. The sequence continues at coordinate 52,541,438 of NC_092153.1, read as the reverse complement.
GCTAACGTAACCACTAGCAATACAGACCGAGTGTTGGCAGTGGTGCGCTAAAATCCACCAATCACGAGGAGGTATGATGTAAACAACCAATCAGATTCCCCACACGTGGGAGCCACTTGATCCTGCTCTGCTTTTCCATTCCATGTAGCTCTGACTTCTCCTTGCACCACTGACAGGCTTGCCTCTGGCTCAAAAGGAAAGTTGAAAATAATTCCTGCCTGCTCTAATTGTTTAGCTAGTACTTTGTATCTTCTTCATTTGTTTTTCACCCACAAATTTGTTTGGTCAACTTTGTATTATTGTCTCTGTAGTCTATCTACTTTGGATTTACCTCACTATATGTTAATTGGATTAGCTAACTCTCCCTGCTGCCTTTTTTGTGTGTGTTTCTGTGGGTTCCTGCCTTTGCTAGACTAGTTGGTGTTGATTTCTGTCATATTACTTAGCTATGTCTCCCATGCTGGTTGGGTAGCTAGGCTAGTTAGCTGGCTAGGCTAGTCAGCAGGCTAAAATAACTCACTTTAGCTGGCTGGATGACTGGCTTGCTGGTTAAGATAAATGCATATATCGGAAACATTATTTGATAACTGGTTGGATGTATTTCCAAAATAACCATTATTGATTTTCCAAAACCTTGGCTTACTTTAATGTAGCTGTAAGCTAGGTGTTGATAGCAACTGGCTGACTCATGCAGTGTTAACGTAACGTTAGCAGGCTAGTAGGGTTAACGTTAGTTGCCTAGTTGGCTAGCAACCTTGCAAGCTGATTTGTAACAATACATTTATAAAGTATTTGCTTGTAAATTGACAGAAAATCTTATTGAAATCAGCAGTCATGCAAATTATTTGGTTTCATTTCAAGTTATACATTTGAAGTTATTTCTCTTGGCTTTTACATTATAGGGAAAAGGGTGACTTGCCGGTTCCTCCACATTATATCACACACCGGGAAAACATTTTCCGACATGACTTCGGCATTCTTCTGAATTTTGATCGGTTTGATGTATTAAATAAAAAAATATAAAAGTGAGGTATAACTTTTCATTGGGAATTTTAATGTGTATACTAATTCAAATCCATATGTTACACGTGGTTATGTTTATGTCACCTACCCTTTAACCCTTAACACTCATGGAAAGGGGTAAATTGAAATGTTTCTTATAAAAGCAGATGCATATCCATGGTAGCAATTGAAAGGGAGATTATGGGGAAATGATTAGACTAAAAGAAAGGACACAACAGTTCACCTGACACAAGACTGAATCCAAACATGACACTGTTGGTTTTATGTGCATTTTACATTTAATGCCACATTTCTTGATAACAAAATCTGGAAATACTCTGGATACATTCAGTAACATGCTAAGCATATTGATGGAAAGTGTGGAGTAGGTGCAACATAAGACCAAACAATTACAAGGGTTTGAGTGAGAGGGCTAACTAGTGTCTCCAAGTGGCCTCTCCACCTCTCCAAAGTCTGCACAGCTTTTGCAATGCAATTCAAGGAAACCGATCATCATTTTGTTGTGTATTTGTTGCACTCAGGTGCATGTGCAACAGCACATTTTCTTCACAGAGGGCCTCCCGGGTGGCGCAGTGGTTAAGGGCGCTGTACTGCAGCACCAGCTGTGCCATAAGAGTCCCTGGGTTCGCGCCCAGGCTCTGTCGTAACCGGCCGTGACCGGGAGGTCCGTGGGGCGACGCACAATTGGCCTAGCGTCGTCCGGGTTAGGGAGGGATTGGTTGGTAGGGATCTCCTTGTCTCATCACGCACCAGCAACTCCTGTGGCGGGCCGGGCGCAGTGCGCGCTAGCCAAGGTTGCCAGGTGCACGGTGTAGCCTCCGACACATTGGTGCGGCTGGCTTCCGGATTGGCTTCCGGATTGGATGCGCGCTGTGTTGGATCTCTAGGGGCGCTATTTCATTTTTGGATAAAAAACGTTCCCGTTTTAAGCGCGATATTTTTTCACGAAAAGATGCTTGACTATGCATATTCTTGACAGTTTTTGAAAGAAAACACTCCGAAGTTTCAGAATCTGCAAAGATATTGTCTGTAAGTGCCCCAGAACTCATTCTACAGGCGAAACCAAGATGATGCGTCAAGCAGGAAATGAGCAGAATCTCTGAAGCTCTGTTTTCCATTGTCTCCTTATATGGCTGTGATTGCGCAAGGAATGAGCCTACACTTTCTGTCGTTCCCCCAAGGTGTTAGCAGCATTGTGACGTATTTGTAGGCATATAATTGGAAGATTGACCATAAGAGACTACATTTTCCAAGTGTCCGCCTGGTGTCCTGCGTGGAATTCGGTGCGCAAAGCATCAGTTCTGTGGCACTCACAGATAATATCTTTGCAGTTTTGGAAACGTCAGTTATTTCTTTCCAAAGCTGTCAATTACATGCATAGTCGAGCATCTTTTCGTGACAAAATATCTTGTTTAAAACGGGAACGTTTTTTATCCAAAAATTAAAAGAGCGCCCCCTATCTCGAAGTTAATACACAGGAAAAGCTGAATAGCAGGGTGTGTTTTCACATGCCTGTATTTTGTTTTTCTCCTCCCTCCCTTCATGCACACAGTATTTAAGGAAATCAGAATGGGTAACACAGTCTTGGACGTACTCAGGTATTTAATATCACCCTCCACAACAAATAACATCAGCAGGACCAATACCTTATCTGAACCAACAATCACTTGGTTGCCAAACATACAGTAGTGGAGTGTTGTTTATGCTCATTGAATGATTAGCTGAAGAAAGGTGCTGAGCACAAAGGTGCAAAGGAAATCAGTGGACCCTCTGACCCACGCGGACCAGCTTCGGGCAATCTGCCTTCAATTACAGCCTTTTAATAAATGACCCCCATAGCCCTGATCCTCCCTGGGAAGAGCTCTACCCGAGAAAGGCTCAGAGATCATCTCAGAGGGAGATCATTTAGGAATACCTTGCAGGTATGAATACTTTATACATGATTGCAAAACAAACACTAAATAGCCCAACTTCATCATTATTGATTAATCAGTTGATGATCTGTCTGAGCCTGCTCCTCTGATTTGATAAATACCACCCCTTAGGGATTTAGACTGGTGGATTTTAGCAATACAGTATGTTTTTCTGGCTCATAAGAAAGCCTGGACCTTTCTCTTTTTTTTCTCAGCATTGTTGTCAAAAGACATCTCAACTCTATCCTTCTAAAGACACACAAGGTTTCATTGTTCCTATTCACACTGGTTCAGAGAAATATGGAATAAGTTATCATATGAAATGAGTATCAGATATAAAAGCCTCTCAACAGAAGGGGCTTTGATCTTGACCCTGTCTTCTCACTCTCTCCAAACATCACTGAATGGATTCATATTTTGAAGGTCATCAATCTCAATTAGGTTATACATGTGTATCATCATGAACAGTTATTCAGTACTGTACTGAGGCTTGTAAACATAAAGCTATGCAGAGTTAAGAGGTGCTGAATGTACGTGTCTCCAGTACATATTTATCTTTGGAAAATCGGAGAATAAGGGTTTAAAAGCAGTGCGACATCTTGAGGTACTGTATCACCTGCAAATTGACTCCCTCTTTTTGTGTACCAGTCCTTCTAAGGGAAACCCATCTGAAATGTTATGAGTTGGGGAGACAGAACTCAACTAATTGGCCCTTAAGTCTCCTGTATTCCTACCTGCACTGCAACAGCCAAATAGCAAAAACAACCGCCGCTGTCAAATTAACTGGTCGCACATCTCAAACCAAATGAGGTGTTTAGGATACACTGTGATGTTGTGATGTGATGTTGCTTTGGAAACAGCAACTCTGTATTTCTGTGGCTTATTGCATATTGATATATGCAGTTATGCACAAGACACAGGGAGTAAATTAAAACAAGCTGTTTGATTGCACACACAATTGCCTTTTAGTTAGTTGCAATTGACAGTTACGAAATTACTTAATGGAGGTATTTTGGCAGATCTGTGTTGTGTCTGGCGAGCAGGTGCACCTGTTGTAGTGGCTTCGAGGTATTCAGATGTCATGCGCCAGCCAAATTCTTTATTAACCAGCGGTTGCCTTTCTCCTGCTGGGGCAGATACTTGCTGTTATTTTCTCTTTAACAAAGGATCATCACCAGTGCCTTAATCAGTGTTGGCCTAGCATGGAGCTTCTGGGAGTGGGCTGTACCTGGTCCCTTCTCCCCTGGCTCTGACTGATTACACACACGCACAATTCTAATTATCCTATTCATATTACATACCTGAAGCCAATTCATCGGGTTACACTTTGTTTTGGAAACAAGAATAGACCCGTGTCCACTGTTCAGTCAAGTATTTCATATTTCTTGTGAGTGCTTATTTGAAGTGGGTCCACTTGGAAGGCTCAACTGCAGTAAGTACAAATACAGTTACAAGGTATATGCCATTACGAAATATGATTGAGTGGAATTAAAACATGTTGTCTTTTCTTCTAGGAGAGGAGAACACACCAGGATGGTTCTGTGCAGAGGATGAAAGGAAGACCATGTCACCATTTTGGCCTTTACTGGCGTGCCGTGTGCCTGTCTTTACCACCAAATCCTCGGACAGGAAGGTGAGTTCCAGGTTAAAACGCCTCTTTGTACGACTCAAGTCTTCTAGTTAAACAGAGTAGTGTGGGTTCTTCGATAGTTTTTAGAATTGTTTCTCAGACACACTGTAGGGCTAAACAGAATGGCCGCCCCCTATCGACATCACCACGCAATCAATAATCAGGACGCAGCAACAAACAGTGAATGAGGAGTATAATATTATGTCTACTCAGCTATATTACAGTGCAGTTAAGCGCAGTAATTTCCCATTGAAGGCAATCAAAGAGTACTTGCTTTAGCCCAGGAGCTAAAAATACCCTGTCTCAGGATGAATTCACTACAATGGTCCTAGGCTATCAAAATATTAAGATTGCATTGAAAAGACAGTTGAAGTTGGAAGTTTACATACACTCAGGTTTACATCCACAAATTTCCTGTTAACAAACTATAGTTTTGGCAGGTCTGTTAGGAGATCTACTTTGTGCATGACACCACTAATTTTTCAACAATTGTTTACAGACTACATTTCACTTTTAATTCACTGTATCACAGTTTCACTGGGTCAGAAGTTTACATACACTAAGTTGACTGTGCCTTTAAACAGCTTGGAAAATTCCAGAAAATTATGTCATGGCTTTAGAAACTTCCGATAGGATAATTTACATAATTTGTGTCAGTTGGAGGTCTACCTATGGATGTATTTCAAGTCCTACCTTCAAACTCAGTGCCTCGTTGCTTGACATCATTGGAAAATCAAAATAAATCAGCCAAGACCTCAGAAGAAAAATTGTAGACCTCCACAAGTCTGGTTCATCCTTGGGAGCAATTTCCAAATGCCTGAAGGAACCACGTTCATCTGTATAAACAATAGTACGCAAGTATAAACACCATGGGACCATGCAGCCGTCATACCGCTCAGGAAGGAGACAAGTTCTGTCTCCTAGATGAACGTACTTCGGGGCGAAAAGTGCAAATCAATCCCAGAACAACAGCAAATGACCTTTTGAAGATGCTGGAGAAAACCGGTACAAAAGTATCTATATCAACAGTAAAACAAGTCCTATATCAACATAAGCTGAAAGGCCGCTCAGCAAGGAAGAAGCCACTGCTCCATACTGCCATAACAAAGCCAGACTACGGTTTGCAATTGCCCATGCGGACTGTCGTGGAAATTTCCTGTATTTACCAAATCATGAGAGCAAACCAGACACAAGTCAGAGTTATCATAAAGTCCATCTTTAATTATATGAGCTCCATCACAACCCTGTGAATCTCAGATCAATTCAGTGTCTATAAATGAATTCTCTGAGAGACCTTACACATTGCAACTGAGATCCTTTATAGCAAAGACACACATAGCCAGACAGCATTGGCTATAAATTATCGTTCAGCTTTGTCTCCTAAACTATGTTATTTTTTCGCTCTCAGGACCATAAAACAATATATCAAAAGGCATATATCAAATACATCCCTCCTTGACAAGATCACAGAGACACAGTGACTGGCACACAGACATTGTGGAGCCAAGAGATAATTGATTTAAAACATATGTTTACATATGAAGACAAGCTTGACCCCTCCCCTCTCTGCGGCCCAAGTAACTGACCCCATGTCAGAGAACAGATAACTGCAACCGGCCAACAGTATTATCCAAAAATAGACATTCTGATGAGAAGTAACTCCCAAGCATATAATGAATATAAAACATCGCATCTAGGTTACCCAACTAATTCTGATTATTCCCCAACAGGACAAAGATCGTTCTTTTTGGAGAAATGTCCTCTGGTCTGACGAAAATTGAACTGTTTGGTCATAATGACCATCGCTATGTTTGGAGGAAAAAGGGGGAGGCTTGCAAGCCGAAGAACACCATCCCAACCATGAAGCACAGGGGTGGCAGCATCATGTTGTGGGGGTGCTTTGCTGCAGGAGGTACTGGTGCACTTCACAAAATAGATGACATCACGAGGGAGGAAAATTATGTGCATATATTGAAGCAACACAAAGCTTGGTCGCAAATGGGTCTTCCAAATGGACAATGACCCCAAGCATACTTCCAAAGTTGTAGCAAAATGGCTTAAGGACAACAAATTCAAGGTATTGGAGTGCCAATCACAAATCCCTGATGTCAATCCTATAGAACATTTGTGGGCAGACCTGAAAAAGTGTGTGCAAGCAAGGAGGCCTACAAACCTGACTTAGTTACACCAGCTCTGTCAGGAGGAATGGGCCAAAATTCACCCAACTTATTGTGGGAAGCTTGTGGAAGGCTACCCGAAACGTTTGACCCAAGTTAAACAATTTAAAGGCAATGCCAATCAGATACTAATTGAGTATGTGTAAGCTTCTGACCCACTGGGAATGTGATGAAGAAATAAAAGCTGAAATAAATAATTCTCTATACTATTATTCTGACATTTCACATTCTTAAAATAAAGTGGTGATCCTAACTGACCTAAGACAGGAAATTTTTACAAGTCAGGAATTGTGAAGAACTGAGTTGAAATGTTTTTGGCTAAGTTGTATGTAAACTTCCGACTTCAACTGTAGATGGAGGTGCATTGTGTGCGGATTTTCCCTCAGTCTTGACACAATAAGGCTACCGAAAGTGCGTACAGTTGGTGACGTCATCAGCACTTCGCTTTGCTTGCTAGCTTTCTGGCTAGTTACAGAAGTTAGCAGGCTACGTAGCTACAGTAGTTAGCTACTGCCATCAAGTTGTTGTTATGTTATTAACATATTTGTCTATTCCACCATTTTCAGAATGCATACTTGCATTTGCATATAGCATAGGGAAAGGGAATCCGGAAACAATGTGGACACATTTAAATGTAAATGCATGATGTGTTCGGAATTCTATGATCAAAACTTCATGATTAAAATTCCAAAACTTTATTAACTGCCAACTCTAGACACAACCATGGAGTCTTAGAATTACAAGGTGACACTGTACCTTCCACAGCAAAGCTGGCTAGAAAGTGGCGATCGATAGAGCCTGTGAAGAGTAGGGAGCCTCTCATAGATCAAATGGCAAACTCAGGTGAGAGACAGACTAAAAGGGTTTCAGGACTCTGTCAAAGAGTTATAAAATCAATTTGCAGTGGCTGGAAGATGATATTCAGACTACATTTTTAGCTATAATGCGGTTATGGGGCTTGCATCGCAAGGTGGGTGGGGGATTCCAAATTACCACCAGAGGAGGATGTTATAAAGTGATCAGGCAGTTACCTTAATGGTCGTGGGACACCCAAGCATAAATCAATGTTCCGACATTAGATTAAGATCCCACACACAACCCAATAGTCTGTCTGGAAACTATGTGTGCAACGGAGCAAGGGAGGTCCTCGGCAGCTGGAAAAGTTGAGTCTAGAGGAGACAAACATACCTCTCAATTACTGTGGGTTTTGGAACACTCCCAGAGGATCGCATGGAGCTTCTGGATTCTTCAACTAATATCTGGTACACCTGCTGAGTGAGTGAGCCAAGGCAATTCATGGACTTGGAGCCAGAAGTACCACTTTGCTTCAGGATTTGCCCACATTCTCTATTTCTGACACTAACAAATGAAGCACCTGAGCATGCCAATAGAAGGGCATATCTGTCATTAATATGAGCTGACCGTGAAATTGCCTGATACCGAAATATTTCCTTGGGATAAGAGACAGCTTTGTTTTTGTGTTTGTGCTTGCATGACAGTATGTGACTGTGTGGGTGAGTTTCTGAAATTAATGTTTTTGTGTGCACATTAGTTGTTGATGTAGAGCATGTGGGAACAAGGGGCTGGGAGAGGCGAGCTGAATGTGTTTTCTCTTTAACCAAAGAGAAGGTAGTAAGTCTTTCATGCAGAACAGCCTGTGATTAGGGGCTTAACTCAACAGCAGCCCCCCCTCCTCTCTTTTTCTATCTCTTCCTCTCTCTTTCCCTGTCTTTCTCTCATTCTTTCTTTCTTTCTCCCTCTCTCTTCTTCTGTCTCTCTCCTTTTTCCCTTCCTCTCTCTGCAGTTCTGCCTTTGCACTACGACTGGGAAGCACACGCCTCTCTGTGCCAAAGCTCCCAACATCTCTTTCCCCTGCTTTGGCAGCCTCACTTAGCAGTCTGACTTGATTGAGGGTGAGAAAAGAAAAAGAGGTCCAGATTGAAAAAGATGTGGCCGAAGGGGCCAGAGTCGTTACGAAAGAAAAATAAAGTTCTAAAGCAGCGTAGCATGAACAACATGTGAGCAGAGTATGGGTCACCTGAGGGAGCTCAGCCCACTGATCGCTGCTGTGCGCTCTGTACTCTGAACACTGCTCTGCTCTGCTCCCTGTGAGGTGGAGAGGACTACTGGGCAAAGTCGTTAGGCACCGGAGATAACCCTTATCACAGTCTCTGTTGAGTGAGATCAGTAGGGACTGACTGACACACGTGCACACGACCTAATCTACCAGGCATGGTTTGACCCACTTCTGAGGCACATAAGCAGTGGCTGTCATTGTTAATGTAGAACATCCTGTAGCCCTTTGTTGTTCTTGGAACTAATTAGAATATGTTAACCATGCAATGCCTCCGACTTTAAGCTCTACTGTATGTTGAGATGAGGTCTTTGTAGAATGTATTGTATTATTAGAACACCATACCCCTACCCCATTGCCCACCTCACCAACCACATGTGAATCTGTTGTTCATAAAACTAATACAGAGGGGTGAAAATGAGTGTTAATGTTGTCCAGGGAAGTGGCTGTAGGCTGTTGCCTACACTCTGCTGGGTGTTGAAAGGGTTTTAGTTGGCTTGTCTGTGGTGCTCAACTTGAATCCCCCAGCTAGGGTCCAGCTTCACCACTCCACTCTCCTCCTTTCTCCACCGTGAATGTCACAGGGAAGTGGTCTGCTGTGTTCCCAAGGCCATCTATTTCCATTCCATGTAGCGTATGTCCCACTCAGATGCTCCAAGGCCAGGCTAATGGATCAGATTCAATGATGATGATCATACAGATGTAGGATCTTAATTTGAGCAAGTTTTCTACATGATATATTAATTATTATGTGGATTATAATTAATGGACATTTTTTTGTGGGGGTTGATACATTTTAAAGTGGAAATTACAAACTTGAGAAGCCTTTTATACCTTCAATACACTACAAGGTATGCATTTCCTGCTGTATAGGAAAATTCTCAGCAACAAAAGAGTTATATGTAGGATCTGTTGATCCTTCATACACCTGGCCGGGTTTGAAGCTTTTTCGTATGATAGAACAGTGGCCTTTAGTAAGACAAGGGGTGGCAGCCTATGCATATTTTTAAACAACAGCTGGTGCAGGAAATCTAAGTAAGTCTCAGGGTTTTGCTCACCTGAGGTAGAGTATCTCATGATAAGCTGTAGACCACACTATTTACAAAGAGAGTTTACATCTATATTTTTTTGTAGCTGTCTATATACCACCGCAGACTGATGCTGGCACTAAGACCGCACTCAATGAGCTGTATATGGCCATAAGCAACAGGAAAACGCTCATCCAGAGGTGGCGCTCCTAGTGGCCGGGAGCTTTAATGCAACAAAATTCAAATCAGTTTTACCTCATTTCTATCAGCATGTTAAATGTGCAACCACAGGGAAACAAACTCTAGACCACCTTTACTCCACACACAGAGACGTATGCAAAGCTCTCCATCGCCCTCCATTTGGCAAATCTGACCATAATTCTATCCTCCTGATTGTTGCTTACAAGCAAAACTAAAGCAGGAAGCACTAGTGTCTCGGTCAATAAGAAAGTGGTCAGATGAAGCAGATGCTAAGCTACAGGACTGTTTTGCAAGCACAGACTGGAATATGTTCTGGGATTCTTCCGATGGCATTGAGGAGTACACCACATCAGTCACTGGCTTCATCAATAAGTGCATCGATGATGTCGTCCCTACAGTGACAGTACGTACATATCCCAACCAGAAGCCATGGATTACAGGCAACATCTGCACTGAGCTAAAGGGTAGAGCTGCCACTTTCAAGGAGCAGGACTCTAATCTGGAAGCTTATAATAAATCCCACTATGCCCCCCGACAAACCATCAAACAGGCAAAGCATCAATACAGGACTAAGATTTAATCATACTACACCGGCTCCGATGCTCGTCGGATGTGGCAGGGCTTGCAAACTATTACAGACCACAAAGGGAAAAACAGCAACGAGCTGCCCAGTGACACTAACCTACCAGATGAGCTGAATTACTTCTATGCTCGCTTCTAGGCAAGTAAAACTGAAACATGCATGAGAGCACCAGCTGTTCCGGACGCCTGTGTGATCACGCTCTCCGTAGCCGATGTGAGTAAGACATTTAAACAGGTAAACATTCAGAAGCCCGCAGGGCCAGACGGATTACTAGGATGTGTACTCCGAGCATGCGCTGACCAACTGGTAAGTGTCTCACTGACATTTTCAACCTCTCCCCGTCTGAGTCTGTAATGCCAACATTTTTCAAGCAGACCACCATAGTCCCTGTGCCCAAGAACACTAAGGTAACCTGCCTAAATGACCACCGACCCGGAGCACTCATGTCTGTAGCCATGAAGTGCTTAGAAAGGCTGGGCATGGCTCACATCAACACCATTATCCCATAAACCCTAGACCCACCCCAATTTGCATACCGCCCCAACAGATCCACAGATGATGCAATCTCTATTGCACTCAACACTGCCCTTTCCCACCGGGACAAAAGGAACACCTATGTGAGAATGCTATTCATTGACTACAGCTCAGAGTTCAGCACCATAGTGCCCTCAAAGCTCATCACTAAGCTGAGGACCCTGGGATTAAACACCTCCCTCCGCAACTGGACCCTGGTATGGGTAGGAACAATACATCTGCCACGCTGATCCTCATTTCGGGGGCCCCTCAGGGGTGCATGCTCAGTCCCCTCGTACTCCCTGTTCATTCATAACTGCATGGTCAGGCATGCCTCCAACAACATCATAAATTTTGCCGATGGTCGTGTGGTGCCAGGACAACAACCTCTCCCTCAACGTGATCAAGACAAAGGAGATGACTGTGGACTACAGGAAAAGAATGACCGAGCACGCCCCCATTCTCATCGACGGTGCTGCAGTGGAACAGGTTGAGAGCTTCAAGTTCCTTGGTGTCCATATCACCAACAAACTATCATGGTCCAAACACACCAAGACAGTCGTGAAGAGGGCACGACAAAGCCTATTCCTTCTCAGGAGTGAAAAGATTTGGCCTAGGTCCTCAGATCCTCAAAATGTTCTACAGCTGCACCATTGAGAGCATCCTGACTGGTTGCATCACTGCCTGGTATGTCAATTGCTCCGCCTCTGACCGCAAGGCACTACAGAGGGTAGTGTGTATGGCCCAGTACATCACTGGGGCCAAGCGTCCTGCCATCCAGGACCTCTATATCAGGCGGTGTCAGAATGAGGCCCTAAAAAGACTCCAGCCACCCTAGTCATAGACTGTTCTCTCTGCTACTGCAGGTACCCTCTGATTATATAGCCTTGCTTATTATTTTACTGCTGCTGTTTAATTATTTGTTAATTCATTTTTACTCATATATTTTTTCCTTAACACTTATTTGTATTTTGTTTCTTGACTTAAAGCATTGTTGGTTAAGGGCTTGTAAGTAAGCATTTCAATGTAAGGTCTACCTGTTGTATTTGGCGCATGTGACAAATACAATTTGATATGATTTGTATAGTAGCTCCCTGGGGGACAATGTTTCAGAGTTTACATGCAACTTCTGCTATCGAAATACAAAGATTACATTGAAAAGACAGATCTGAACACTATCAGACCACAATGCGACTTTTGTGCATCTACTGTAGTCCTGTCTTTTCAATGCAATCTTTTCATTTTGATAGCATAACTTTCATGTAAGTCTGAAGTGTAGACAAAGCCTAGGACCTTTGTAGTGAGATCATCCCTGAGACGATGTATTTTTAGATTCTGGGCTGCAGCAAGTACTCTTTGATTGCCCTCAATGGGAATTGACTGTGTTTAACTGCACTATAATATAGCAGAGTAGACATAATATTATATTCCTCACCCCCCTTTCCACGTAACATTATAATTGTCAGAAGGTGAGTGTAGCTTGTGCATGAAGTCAGGAGCAGGAGAGCAAAATGGGTGCGCAATATACTTTACTCAAAAGATAAAGGTAAAGTAAACAAATACACTTGACCAAAAACCAATGGTAAATATTATGCACGGGTGAACACAGCACCCGTCGAAAAACAAGCTATCATGAACCGAACTGAACATAGAAATAATCACTCACAACAAACATGGGGGAAACAGAGGGTTAAATACATGAACATGTAATTGGATAATGAAAACCAGGTGTGTAGAAAATAAAGACAAAACCAATTGAAAATGAAAGATGGATCAGCGATGGCTAGAAGACTGGTGACGTCGACCGCTGAACGTCGCCCGTACAAGGAGAGGGACCGACCTCGGCAGAAGTCGTGACAATAATTCAGATAACCATGTTAGCCTCGCCTTCATGTGGGTGTTAGCAAGCTAACAACCAGGCTTGGTAGTGCTAGGTATCAACAGCCAATCCAGTAGGGACTGGAAGCTATAACAAGCATGTGTATTCTCTTCCCTTTCTAAGGAGGACATCACATCACATGTGTGCTATGTGGTCACTGTAGCGCATGTCACATGCTTGTCTCAGTGAAGATCATGCTTGTGCATTCAACATGTCTCCCTAGAGCCCAGGAATTTGGCACCATCACACTCCTCACTTTCAAACCGCCCTCAGAGGATGGCGGTTCTTGATCATGAAGGCAGCAGTGAGAGAAATGGGCGTGCCTGCACCTGGACACACAGCAGAAACCCTCCACGTCTCCTCCAGACTAAAAAAGCATCCTCCTCAGCGTCTCGTAGGCTCTAAGAGGTCTAAGCCCATAAAGATTTTCAGAATAGTTTTTTTCCCCACATTCCGTTTATAAGGGCATTAGAAGGAAAGAAGATGGTGATGGCTGGTATGGAGCAGTAGAGCTCTTTATAATGCCTTTTCAGTCTTCATTATGTAGTCTTTGAAGTGGATAGTGACAAGCTTTGTTCTATTTTTTGTTGTTGAGGATTAGCTCCTGTGCACAGAGACTGCAACAGAGACTACCTAATACACTCGATTAGTACACAGAGATCACTAGCCTCGCCAAGCAAGGTCACTGGTTTTTAAATCCATTAAACAGACGTCATGGCGAGACCATTTCAGTGCAGTGTAGACACATTAAACATGGTCGCTGGGTTCTCTGCACTTGCTTACTGGACTTGTTGTGTGTGTGTGCTGTGTGCTGTACATGTCCCTTCCGCTCTCTGTCTCATCCATCTTTCCTGCTGATGGGAGGATAAGAGAGGAGGCAGTGGCGTGTTCTACTACTGGCCCTAAAGGAGTGACTCAGAGTGCTGGAGATGAGTTTGTAGAGGGGCCATCACCACTGGTCTCAGGCTGTAAGTGTTAATGGAGTCTTTTTATAGCTCCGTTGGGTTTGAAAGATCTGCTGATTTATGACAATGACTCAAAGCTGTTATTTCATTGGTGGAAAAGGTGGCTCAATGTGTGTTTGTCACCATGCTAGATGACGTGCCCATGAAATAGGGATAAAAAAAGAGGGAGAGAAAGGGAAAGGGAGAAAGGTGCCCTTTTCCCTGATGCAACATCCATCTGTTGGTTTATTTTTTTTCCTCCCAAACATGTTTTTTGGGTAAAGTCATCAGGATGACACCTTATGCAATCGCTCTCTTCCTCTGTTCTTCATGAAGGTCATTCTCTTCCTTTCTGAGCAGCAGATATCATCCTCCTCTCTGATTTGTGGTGAACAGATGCCATAGCATGGATTAAAAGCTCTTCCTCAACACAGATCCGCTGGGACGTAGCAGGCTCCCTTTCTACTCTGCAGCGCTATCTCTCTGGCAAACATAAACACACAAACAGCGGGGTGAAAAAGTGTCTGTGCTTGCCTGTTTGAAAAGCACATTCCGTCCCTGCAGCCATTTTCCCCATCCCTCATCAAGGCTTTGCTTTATTAATTGCTAAAGCCGTAACCTCCTCAGCCCCCCTGTCTCACAGGAGCAGCGTAATTCATTAGGAGGGCTATAGATTTCTGGTGAAGTGGGGTTCATTTCAAACAGCCCTAATCTGTCACTTGTTTATTCATCTCCTTCCTCCTCTCTCCCGGTGTGTCACCCAGCGTCAGAGGACAACTGATCTCTCCACACTAACAGTCAGCCGCTGCTCATCCCCACAGTTCAAATGGGACAAGGAGACAGGCCCTCGGAGGGAGGATTATGGGGATGCAGAAGGAAGTGTCAATCTAATTTCTCTGTGCTAGCTGGATCACAGCAGATGTATCGCCTGGATACGGCTGGGCCTCCCGGTCAACGCGGCAGGGTCACTGGGCACAGCAACAAAAAAAACTGCTGTAGTCCAGACACGCCTAGCCTAGGTTGTCACCATCACCATCATGGGGACACAGTGACAGCACACAAGCTTCTACTGCTTAACACTCCATATCAAAGAAGCACTCTTTATAGGGTCAGGGCAAGAGCCACACTTCTGGGTTTTAGAGAAAACAACTCACTGGGAGTTGTGGCTGTTCCAACATCTTAACCCAGATGTAGTGTAGACAGATACCAAGGACTCATCTTTGTGGATCTCTTCATGTCATTACTAAAGAGTATCAGATGCCAAACGTATTGAGCCAAGGTAATGTTTTATATTGCTGGTGATAGTCAGCACAACTCCTCTACCTCAGCTTCCTGCTGGGTATATTGGGCTCCCCCCTGTGAGTAGATTGTTAGTGTTGTGGCGGTCTGTAGAGTCTTCAGAGGTAAACTCAAATAGCACTGATGAAGTATATGAGTTTTATTGGACATAGACCTAAAGTATGTCAATTAAATATGTATGAAGGTAGAATTAATCACATGTGCTTTACATTATCATCCGCTCAAGCCTCGGAATGATGTCAACATCCCTATGAATACTCCCCAACTATATTAATGGATAGCCATAACACGTATGATTTGACAGAAAATGTGGACTGTCTGGTCGCATGCATTGATTTGTTTGTGTGATTACCATGGTAGTAAAATGGTTATCACAACCCTCAGTTCTTCCTTGTTTAAAGCTTTTTCTGTCTGGCTTCCATCAAGCTGAGGAACACTCAACTCTGTTCTCTTATATCGAGGCAGAGTTGACTTTAAATAACTGGTCGCGGGATTTGCTAGCAACAACATTGAAACACCATCAGTCAATTCTTGTAAAAATGTAAATTGTGAAAACCCTATGCTTGTCCTGTACAACTGCGGTCCTTCTGCGGGGGGCTGAAATTCATACCTTTGATAAACTTTTAGCAACCACTAACTTTTTCCTAATTTGTGTTGCTCATAGTACGTACTACGTTAATTGAGATTCAATTGGATCCGTGGAATCCAGGATCAGTGGAATCCAGGATCCTTGGGACGTCCCTACACCATTGAAGTTGAAATTTAAAATGGTTAGTAAGTATGAATTTCATCACCCCGCGGAAGGACCGCAGTTGTACAGGACAAACATAGGTACAGCAGTGGAGGCTCCTCAGATGAGTAAGGGGAGGACCATGCTCCTCAGTGAATTTCAGAAAATAAATTATTAGATAAAACTATACTGAATATATTCACGGCACCAAATAATTTATTAAAACACACTGTTTTGAAATGAAGATCTACAGTAGTGTAACGGCTTTCCTCCTCCTCTTCTGAGGAGGAGTAGCAAGGATCGTACCAATACGCAGGGTGGTAAGTGTCCATGATACTTTAATAATAACTGAACACGACTCAATACAAAAATAACAAAGTGAGTGAAAAAGAAAACCGAAACAGTCCTGAATGGTGACACAAACAACAAAACAGGAAACCGAAACAGTCCTGAATGGTGACACAAACAACAAAACAGGAAACAATCACCCATGCAACACAGGTGGGAAAAGGCTACCTAAGTATGATTCTCAGTCAGAGACAACTAACGACACCTGCCTCTGATTGAGAACCATACCAGGCCAAACACAAAACACAACATAGAAAAACGAACATAGACAACGTACCCAACTCACGCCCTGAACATACTAAAACAAAGACATAAGAAAATAACTAAGGTCAGAACGTGACAGCACTCTCTGGGATAGCACCATGGTGTAGCCAGGGGACAGCTAGTCTGGCTACACCAGAAACTCTAGAAACTCTACATTGACTCTAATATAAAACCTAGGAAGCTCATGGTTCTCACCCCCTTCCATAGACTTACACAGTAATTATGACAATGTCCGGAGGACGTCCTCCAATGTATCAGAGCTCTTGCAGTTTGAACTGACATGTTGTCGACCTAATCAAAGGATCAGTAAATTAATCTAGTACTGAAAGAATAAACTACAGTAGGCTAGCATCACAGTGCATACAATGTGCTAGTAGTTTACTCAAATAAAGATAAATATGTATTTATTCAAAAATGAAGGAGAAGCAAGAGACTGATAGCTATATTAATTTATTGTCACTGGGGGCCATCTGTGTAACTGATAAACTGCTTGCTGTACACTGTACTGCATGATTGTAGCAGTTGACTATGACGTTAGCTAATATGGTGACAACGATGTAGGCTGTGTGTAGCGGTTCGCGGTTATGGTATAAAGGTTTGGGTTGAAATGTTTTTTTTCTCGCATGGTTACAGTCCACAACAAAGGGAAAAGATGAGCGGAGGACAGCACGTAGATGTGAGAAGGAATTATACAACAAGCAAATAATTATGGTCTTTGTATGTGGCTGCTACAAAAGTGAATTGTGTTTGCAGTGATCATGGGTTTTGAGGAAGAGCTTTTATGTTTCTTAAACAGAAGCAAATAGAACGAAACGGGGATAAACATACCTGAATTTGTAGAAACTTTTGCAACTGTTGTACTAATGATTACACCCTAGATCAGCTGTATGCAGACAAGCGTGTGCGAGGTGATTTTGAATGTGTCACCTTGATTACTCAAATTTTTCTCTTGACCTACGTGGTAAACATTCATTCAGAAGCTAGGTTGTAGCATTCTAATGATGGGTATAGGGAAAATGTTTGTATCACTTAGTAGCCTAAACCAATTGACGTTACATTGTGCCGGGTGAATGGATATGAATGACAGTCATACAATATACTGTAATAGAAATAAGGCCATGCTTATTTAAAAAATATATCTTCCCTCAATTTAAACTGCACCGACCTCCACTGAGGTACAGGTAAGCGTTTTCAGAATTGACATTTTTTAAAGAATCAACGGATGGTGACTCAATGTTGTTGCTAGCGAGCAGTTATCAATAGTCAACTACACCTCGATGTAAGAGAACAGAGTTGAGTGTTCCTCAGCTTGCTTCCATCCATGTCTTCTCTTCTTTACAACACAACACAAACAGAGGACAGTGTGGTGCTGGTGTTCAGGTGCAGGGGCAGCCTGAACCGTTGCACAGCTGGACAGCGACGTCATCTACAACGAGCCTGATCCGTTGCTGTGACATTTACATACTAATTACTGGAAATCATCCGTGCTCTAGCAATGCCTGG
The DNA here is from genome assembly GCF_045791955.1 of Oncorhynchus clarkii lewisi. Classification (NCBI taxonomy): domain Eukaryota; kingdom Metazoa; phylum Chordata; class Actinopteri; order Salmoniformes; family Salmonidae; genus Oncorhynchus; species Oncorhynchus clarkii. The sequence goes on along the minus strand of NC_092153.1, from coordinate 52,523,329 downwards.
GAGCCACCCCTGTCCTCAACCCCTCCACCCTTGGCCCAGCGTCTCACTTCATTCTGTTCCTGTCAAGATAGCGCATAGACACATTGTACAACCAGGAGGGGACCACAGCAGATGGGCTAAATCTTAGTCTACTTTTGCATGATATAAAAGGAGACTAATGTGCCAGAATTATATGAAATAATTGCATCACTATAAAGAATACAAAACAAACTCGTTCTGCATCCCACCCTGTTCTGAATGTTCCTATTGCATTGTTCCTGTCTGTTTGTTGTGTTGGTTTGTTCTCTCCTTCTCTCTGTTCTTCTCTACTAATTACTCGTGTCAGTCATCCCTCTACCTGAATCCAATACATGGCCCACTGCCAGATTTTACTAGAACACTAGCTACCTCCATGTAGAAAACTGTAAGACAAAACCAAATGTTTGAGGACAGCACTTTGTGAGAGTACCCAGCACAGCACCCTCTTTTGAGCACATAGTGGCTTATTGACTACTGTGTTCATATTCAGAAATGTATAAGAAGTTGGCTTGTTTTTTTTTTACATTGACCAGAACATTAATCAAGTCGCGGCTTACAAAAACAGAAAATGTATTTGTATTTTTGAGAGAGTCGTGCATTAAATATCTATTTTGTCGAGCCAATCTGGCCACAATAGAATGGAACAGGGGAAATTCCAAACCCAGGATATTACTTGATTCTATGTAGAGTCGCCCTGGCAAATGTGCGCACGTCCCACTGTTTTTGTCTCAGTGGGCACCAGAGGACCCTTTGATCTGAGTCCCATGCCATCTGATCAGGAGGATTAAACATTGTGCCTCCCGTTTGGTGCCATCCAGAACCCCTGTCGAGGCAGCGTTGTGGTTGTGACATCTTATAGGTGGGCAGAGATCCCCATAGCCCAGAACAATTTGGCCTCATGCAGATAGATTTCTCCCTGGCAGAGAGAGGGAAAGATGGACGAAGGGAGAGATGAAGGTGGGCGATTGACGCCACAGAGAACTCTTGACCTGTGGTCCTCTTTTGAAACCCATTTATCGGGGAGAGTCCATCGCTTTCATCCAGGCGAGTTGGAACCGCCCGCCATGGCCGCAGGGACAGAGAGGGAGCGACATGCGGAAATTGCATCACATTAGCCGGACATGTTGCAATCGGTCAGCGAACAGCTGTGAAGGACACAAGGAAGAGAAAAATCTGGGTTGAGTCACGAATATGAGTTTGTGATGTCCTGGCAATGTCAGGCTGCGCTCAGAGCAGAGATATGCAAAACCACTCTCCCACTTCATTCCAGTTATTGCCTGATATGATCTGTGGGATAGCCAAAGGAGACAGCCAATCGTTACTCTACAGTCAGTACTTAGAAAATTGAAGGAGACATCCCTGGCCAGGCTTAATAATAAGCTGATTGCCATATGTTTAGCCTGGAGCTTTGACCACACTATGAGCTACGGGTCAATGAAGAGTTAAAAACAGAAAGCAGCAGCACCCTATTCAATGAATTCCTACTGCTGCAGATGGTTTAATCATAGTCTTCCAATGACGTTGAATATTCTGAGTAATAGAGGGCTGCAAGCACAGCAGGTGGTTGACACTTTGATCTCTGTCCGTTGACGCTCATGGAATTTAAATCGCTGGATGACATCCAGCTCATGAAATGATAACATGAGCAGTGTGTTTCAACTTTGATCCTGCCATCCTTCTGGGTTAGATTCACTGGAGGATATTGAACAACTAACAAGCAAACACAGGTCTTTCCGATTGGTGGCAGTGACATGTGCTCTTATATCTCCCTCTCTAACTTTAAGCATCAGCTGTCAGAGTAGTTTACCGATCACTGTACCTGTACACAGCCAATCTGTAAATAGCACAGCCAACTACCTCATCCCATTATTATTACTTACCCTCTTGCTATTTTGCATCCCAGTATCTCTACTTGCACATCATCTGCACATCTATCACTCCAGTATTAATGCTAAATTGTAATTATTTAACCTCTATGGCCTATTTATTGCCTACCTCCCTACTCTTCTACATTTGCACATGCTGTACATAGATTTTTCAAATGTAATTTTATTTTGTGTTATTGACTGTACGTTTGTTTATGTGTAACTCTGTGTTGTTGTTTTTGTCGCACTGCTTTGCTTTATCTTGGCCAGGTCGCAGTTGTAAATGAGAACTTGTTCTCAACTGGCCTACCTGGTTCAATAAAGGTGAAATAAAAATGTAAAATTAAAAAGTCTGGAAGCTGTCTAAGAGCGGCTCTATAAATACAGCCACCGACTGTGTGAGTGTGCCTTTGTGTGCATACACATGTGCTTGTGTGTGTGTGTGTGTTGGTTTACTTTTGGGAAGGGGGCGTTACCTGACTGCCACTGTTCAACCCTAACCCTCTATTGATTACATTCCTGTGAGATAATCCACTGTGATTCCCTAAACATGTATCATGCAGTGAACACATCCTATTCTCTAGCACATGCTCAAGGCAGTTTGTGTGGATGGTAATGGTGAATTGCCACACAGTCTTGTCTGCATGTTCACAATAAAACCCCTGAAAGTCCTAACCTGCTTAGTTTGCTTTACCTGCAGCCATTCATTTCAGTTTGACTGGAAATTCAGTTCCCGGCCATCCTGACTGTAGCCTACGGCAACGGGAGGGTGCAGTGAGGGATTCAGTTGGGAGCAGGCGCCAGAGCCAGTCAATTATCAGTTAATAAACAGCGGAGGTTTTCTATTAGTGTCTGTTAGTGCGTGTGAGAGATTGCTATGTGGAATTGGGAGGGGGGCACTGTGACTATGTGGTATTGAGCAGGAAAGGATAGGAGAGGGGAGGGGAGGGAGGAGGAGCTTTGCCTTGGGTGTATTATACCTAAATCCATTGGGTTGCTTTAACTTGGCTTGTTTTGTTGTAATTCTGAGCTTAAAATATAATATATGTGCAAACAAACTCAAAATTCTCTGCTGGGCAGGCCCAAACTGTAAGCTCGGGAATCACACTCTAAAAGACATCCCATCAGTGATGATACTGCTTCACTTTCCAATAAACATAATCCATTACACAGACAATGCAATGCCTGTTTGCTGCAGTGTGACTTCTCATTGATAATGTTACAGGTCCACTGGGTTCGATATTTGTGCCTCGTAGAAGCCCAGCAATCGTCACACATCTAATGTGTGGTAAATGTAGACACAGTGGAGTATATATTTCACAGCGGCTGCACAGGAACTTAACTTTAAGGGTTAACACACACGTCCACCTGTGTTTCCCTCAGGAGGAAAACAACATTAATTGGTTCTGGGTAAGTCATCCCTCTCTTGTCGAAGCAGAGACGACAAAAGCCTGACAACACATGTAAACTGTATAAATAGTATATAACATGGTTCTATTGTGTACTGTTACCAGTGACAATACCTTCAATCACAGGCTAGATTATTGGATTTGACAGCAAATGTTGATGCATATAACTGTCTGGCTGCCATTGATGCAATATAAAACATGAATAGTGACGATCATAGAGGGGAAGGCCAGTCCCTGATGATGTGTGTAGGAATATATATGGCTATACATCCTTCCTCAGTTTTCCTAGCATGCTGCAGTGCAGCTCTGGCCTACACTAACCATAGTGGCCACCTGAAGGCGGCATATGGGCTGGCGCACCTTTGGGGTAATGGGTGGGGCAGACTCAGTGTCAGGCGTTGGGTCATTGGGAATTGGCAGCTGGGAGACCGCCCTCTCATCGCACCAACAAATCCCCCTTTAATTAGCTCACATGCTGATCCTCTTCCCCACAGTCCCCAAAGTCCTCCATCAAATCTCCCCTCGATCTGGCTTACCTGCCTCCCTCCCTCCATCTTCCCTACATCCTCCCTCCTCCAACTGGGATCTTGTCTGCTCTCCTTGGCAGACAGCTGTAGTAGACGGTGAGGGAGAGTGGGCTGCTGACTGACAATTGCCTTAGCGGAACCTAGATTTTTAAATGGTTCCTCACTGACACCTTATTAGAATGGGCAACCTCAATGGTGTGTGCATCGCTGGAAACCCCACATGCTGCCTTATTACCTGTCAATGCTTCCTGTACATTTTAGATGGAACTGGTTCACACCCTCAGGCATTATGATTTACAATATTGAGCGTCCATTAGTCACTGTCAACACTAAAGATGTGCATAATCTAGCACGTGCATTTAGTTCAAGGTGCTAGCTACACACACATATATATTTAATTTAAAAAATATATACATTTTACTTGGCAAGTCAGTTAATAACAAAAGTGGGTTAGCATGACAGATTTTTACCTTGTCAGCTCAGGGATTTGATCTTGCAACCTTTCGGTTACTAGTCCAACGCTCTAACCACTAAGCTAACCCGCGTTGGACTAATAACCGAAAGGTTGCAAGATCGAATCCCCAAGCTGACAAGGTGTATATATATACACACACATATATATCTTTGTTTTTACTATTTACTATTTTTACTACTATGAAATAACACATGTAGTAACGAAAAAAGTGTTAAACAAATCAAAATATATTTTAAATTATTCAAAGTAGCCTTGATGACAGTTTTGCACACTCTTGGCATTCTCTCAACCAGCTTTAATGAGGTAATCGCCTGGAATCCATTTGAATTAACAGGTGTGCCTTGTTAATAAAAGTTCATATGTGGGATTTATTTCCAGCTTCACCTGGAATGCTATTTTAACAGCCTTGAAGGAGTTCTCATATATGCTGAGCACTTGTTGGCTGATTTCCTTCACTCTGCGGTTGAACTCATCCCAAACATCTCAACTTGGTTGAGGTTGGGGGATTGTGGAGGCCAGGTCATTTGATGCAGCACTCCATCACTCTCCTTCTCGGTCAAATAGCCCTTGCACAGCCTGGAGGTGTGTTTTGGGTCATTGTCCTGTTGAAAAACAAATGATAGTGGGACTAAGCGCAAACCAGATGGGATGGCATATCGCAACAGAATACTGTGGTAGCCATGCTGGTTAAGTATGTCTTGAATTCTAAATAAATCCCAACAGTGTCACCAGCAAAGCACCCCCACACCATCACACCTCCTTCTCCATGCTTCACGGTGGGAACCAGACATGGGGAGATCATCCGTTCACCTACTTTGCATCTCACAAAGACACGGGGGTTGGAACCAAAAATCTCAAATTTGGAATCATCAGACCAAAGGACAGATTTCCACTGGTCTAATGTCCATTGCTTGTGTTTCTTGGTCCAAGCAAGTCTCTTTTTCTTATTTGTGTCCTTTAGTAGTGTTTTCTTTGCAGCAATTTGACCATGAAGGCCTGATTCACGTAGTCTCCTCTGAACAGTTGCTGTTGAGATGTGTCTGTTACTTGAGTGCTGTGAAGCATTTATTTTGGCTGTAGTCAGAGGTGCAGTTAACTAATGAACTCATCCTCTGCAGCAGAGGTAAATCTGGGTCTTCCTTTCCTGTGGCGGCCCTCATGAGAGCCAGTTTCATCATAGCACTAGATGGTTTTGCAACTGCACTTGAAGAAACTTTAAAACTTCTTGAAATGTCCGCATTGACTGACCTTCATGTCTCAAAGTAATGATTAACTGTCGTTTGTCACGTGTGCTCCCTCTCCAGCCTCTAGGTCACCAGGATGCTCGTTATGGCGCACACCTGTCACTGACGTTACGCGCACCTACGCGTCATCAGACTCACCTGGACTCCATCACTTCCCTGATTACCGTCCCTATATATGTCACTCCCTTTGGTTCCTTCTCGAGGCTTCATTATTTCTGACTCTGTTTTCATGTCGGTGCGTTGTTTGTGTTTCGTGTTCATTGTTTATTTTATTTATTAAAACACTTACTCCCTGTACTTGCTTCCCGATTCAACACACTCATTACATCGTTTCTCTTTGCATATTTGAGCTGTTTTTGCCATAATGTGGACTTTGTCTTTTACCAAATAGGGCTATATTCTGTATACTGTCATGGAAATTCTAAAGAGAGACTGTAGATTCTTTCAAACAACATTACTAAGATTTGCAAAAATTGAGCAGTCAACAATCCACTCCACATACAGTGTAGTTCAGAGCTGAAAGGCCAATGAACAGACGTTGGTTGAGAGACTGCCAAGAGTGTGCAAAACTGTCATCAAGGAAAAGGATGGCTACTTTGAAGAATCTCAAATATGAAATATATTTTAATTTGTTTAACACTTTTTTGGTTACTACATGATTCCATATGTGTTATTCATAGATTTGATGTCTTCACTATTATTCTACAATGTAGAAAATAATAAAAATAAAGAAAAATCCTGGAATTGGTAGGTGTGTCCAAACTTTTGACAGGTACTATGTGTTATATATATATATATATATATATATATATTTATGAGAGAGAGAGACAAATCAAACTCTGACTGTGAAAATTACCTGCAAAGGCCAGCGGTCTCCGGTGACTGATAAAACCCACTGTCTGCAGCCCACAAAACCAGCAGTATCCCATCGCTACGCTGCTGTCCCTTTGCTTCAGCTACCAGCCTCCTCCTTCTAACCGCAGGGCTTCCATATGGGGCCATATTATTACTGCCGTTTAATTACCAATCAAAAAACATCTCACTCCTCGTAGCTAGCCAAGAGGAATAGCAGGCAGAGAGGGAGAGAGATTGGAACACGTGGGCTCTATAAGCAGAGAGAGAGAAGAAAAACGGGGCGGCAGAGCAAGAGATTGATGGAGAGAGACAGTGCATCTGCGTGATGAATGTGAATAGATGTAGAGAGACCGAGGGGATCTGGAGGAACGCATTCACTGGACAGATGGGCAGAAGCAGTCATCTGTCCTGCATCATTTTTTTTTTTGGGGGGGGGGGGGGGGTGTTTTGTGTTTACAAACACAACCTGCAAGGGAGAGAGGGAGGGATTTGGCAAGTGAATGTTATAAATTACCCATGATTGATGTTTCCTGCCTTTTGGACAACAGTAAATGGCGTGCAGCATCCATAGCTGACCTCTTGAGTCACATTCCCACCCTAGCACCACACAATTAGATGTTCCGTCTGCCACATGGCCCAGCATCACGACCACCAATAAACATTCCCTCATTGCCATGGCTATTGTGCTGGTCAGGGAGGCTGCATGCCCACAGTGCTTTGTCTCATGGGGACACCAAGATCGAGAAGCAGCTATTCATTGGCCAACATTGAAAGCTTCCAGGCCTAAGACTGCTGTTGTTGCTTTTATTCTCTGAATGTCTATTTTTATTGTTTTACTACTGACTCATAGATCTGAGAGCTGTGCTTTTCTAAGCCAGTTATAGCCTTTTTTTTGCAGCGATTCATACTGCTCCAACTCTGGACTGGTCTGTTATGGTCTAGGTAAATGTCACACTCCTAGAGCACTTACAGTCCTACAGTGGATTCCCTGTTTTTCATGTACTGTATACTGTACCTTCCCAAACTTTTTAGTAATAGAAAATGAGTTGATGCTAAAGTTTTTTTTTCATCATCCATTCATACCCAAATACATTCTCATTCAGGAGCAACATAATGGCTATAATTGTTCTGCAGGTCCCAGGTACTAGCTGTGCTCTCAACTGTGAGGGTGCAAATAGCACAAACCAGGGACATGTACATTTATTGTATGTGAGGGGGTGTTGAGAAGCAGAATCTACAGATGGCTGTGGGGAGTAGGTAGGAGAGTTCTGTGCAGCAGTGAAAGGGCAAGGGTGCTATTATAACAGTAGGATCTATGGAGACCATGGTTCAAACTCTGACAAGGTACTGTATGTCAGCCCACTCTACCTATTTTAGACAGTCATAAAATGCCTTCGTTGCAGGAGGCCACTATTATGATTGACATCCTACCAAATGAAAAGCTTTAAAGAAATATCCTTTGTTTATTTCAATATGAAACAGTCAATCCCCATCAATTTCCCATGCCTGGTGCAATTTCTCAATGTGGTACTGTCATTTTGTCAGTAGGATAACTGTGCTGTGAGTGCTGCTTGAAAGGAAGTTCCCAATATGAAAAGAGTGGCCATTTTAGACTGACCTGTTTATTCAAATGGAAAAACACCTGTCAGACTCCAGGGAAATAAACGTCAGTCATAGGTTGACAACTTAGATCTGCTGGACATGGTAACACATGTTGACGATGAATTGATACCACACCACAGAGAAACGGTCCTATGTCTTGGCTGAATCTAATCCTCTTACAGGGCTCTATAAGCCGATCCAGATGTGTAGAGTTGATCCCAAGGGAAATCAGTCTCCAGCTAGAAGAGCAACTGTACCTAAACCATATGGGGATGAATATTTAATTATCTAAATGAACAAAACAATATATAATTTTCAGTAGCGTTGCATTGGTTAAAATCAGTGGGGAAGCCAAGCCAGAAATGTAAAGCCATATTACAACCTATGTGTTGTGATTAAGTGCTTTGTTTGCTTTATAACTTGTTAGATGATATGCCTTGTGACCATGATATATAGGCCTAAGGCCGAGACAATAAGAAGAAACAGTGGCAGAATAAATTCAACCACACCTCTGTCTGGTGAAGTCCACAAAGCATATTGCATGTAACAAACAGTTGTATGACCTACAGCATGGTCAAGTTAATGTTTCCGACATTTCGGACTAACGTTACTGAACAACTATTGATTTAGAAACACGGAGAGTTACTGCACGTAGCAAAGAAAACAGGAGCTGTCTCCACTATTCCAGCACCATCATCAAATCATCTATGCTAATACAGTGAAAACTAAAAGATACCAAAAACAATTTAGTCCAATCAACATAAACTAAATATGATTTGGCTGTCAATGGTTGTGATATCTGTGTGTGTGCGAGGAAGTAGAAAACACATGTTGACTCACCCTACTTGTAGAGAAATGCTAAAGCCATCCTCCTCTCTTTCATGTTGATGAAATGGTCTATGACTTCGTCATACACTACACGCTTTGAGTTTTTGTTGTCCTAGGCTACTTGGCTAAAATGCTTGCTCACTAGCCTAACTTCCTTTCATGGGCAATGATGAGTCAGCTACTTAACATTAGCCTACTACATTTAGCTACATATTGAACTTCCATCCTCTCAGGCCAGGGGCACAATGTATGAATTTACGAATGGATCAGAATCACCTTTATAATCATTGGCCAGAACGGAGAATTAAGTAAAACCACAAGTCCAAATCCTTATCTCCATGCATGGCTAATTTAAGAAATAGACAATTTTAGCTTGCTAGCAAGCCACTGAGGACAACAATGCAACGAGATGCAACAATTCCATTATTTTCTGTCAATTACATTTTTCTCTTAATGTGATGTGATTGGTGTGAAGCCAAATCCAAACTGGCTTCCCTTTACACTTTTCTTTTGGAGCGCCAGGACCATTCACAGTTGAGCTCACTCAGTTTAGCTCAACACTGATTGGGTATTATTTTATACTTTTTTTTTATCAAGGGAGTCCAAATGTTCACTGGCTTCCCTTGCATTCAATGCTACGGCGGCGACAATGTCATACTCTTTCTAACCAGACAGCATCTGAGACAGAGGGGCGAATTTCCATGTCTATTTTCATCCTCTTACACTGCCACCCTCGGTCTAGACCCATCTAATTACTGGTGTCAAAGCAGTTAGTTACTTTCAGGAAGTTCCTGCTGCACTCTGACAAAACAACAGAACTCTGGCCAGGGCACGACTCCAGATATCTATTCCCACAAACAAGTAGCGATGAGTTTGCTTTTGAGGGAAGCATGCCTACACGTCACTGGTAATATTTTTTATTGCTTAATATTTGTTTGGTTTCCTTTTTAGTTTGAAGCTGCCCTTCACAATCCAGGACAGTTCTCTGCAGGGTGCACCTTGCTACCTCAAGGCTACCTCTGGGTGAGTGACACATGCAGTGCTTACAGGCACACACGCACATGCACAGGCATGCACACAGACATGCACGTGCACACCAAAGTATTTATCAACCATTAACCATGACACATTTTGATACTAATATTCTTCTGTAATATACTATTTATATTGGTCTCAGGATTGTTCACATCATTACATCTAAAATATTTAGCAGTGAATGTGATATAGAGGATTTTCTCTCCAAAACAATTATCATCATGGAAACTGACCCTTCACTTTCATAAACACTCTTAGTAAAAAAAAGGTGCTATCTAGACCTAAAAGGGTTCTTTGGCTGTCCCCATAGGAGAACCCTTTGAATAACTATTTTTGGTTCCAGGTAGAACCCTTTCGAAACCTTTTTGGTAGTATACGACAGTGTGGGAGAAAGAAAAGACTACAGAGGGGTTTTGTGATGAGTGGAGCACATTTCACTGGCAGACAAAAGTGCCACAATCCCTGGACTTGTTGGAATTTAGCTGGATTTAAAATAGGACCATTTTCTGTGAAAAACCATGCCTCAGAAAATCATTTTTAATTTTTTTTTTTATTGTTTTAGTGGTTATCCTGAAGACTCTGAACTCCACTCACACACTCACACAATTTACACTGACACCCCAACACACACACACACACACACACACACACACACACACACACACACACACACACACACACACACACACACATACACACACACACACACACACACACACACACACACACACACACACACACACACACACACACACACACACACACACACACACACACACACACACACACACATACACACACAATGATGACGGCACCCTCCTTGGGTGCTTGGAATCATTGTTCTTCCTCTGTCAATCATGGTTACCTGAAAGGAAACACGTGCCGTCATCATTGCTTTGCACAAAAAGGGCTTCACAGGCAAGGATATTGCTGCCAGTAAGATTGCACCAAAATCAGCCATTTATCGGATCATCAAGAACTTCAAGGAAAGCTGATCCATTGTTGTGAAGAAGGCTTCAGTGCGCCCAAGAAAGTCCAGCAAGCGCCAGGACCGTCTCCTAAAGTTGATTCAGCTGCGGGATCGGGGCACCACCAGTACAGAGCTTGCTCAGGAATGGCAGCAGGCAGGTGTGAGTGCATCTGCACGCACAGTGAAGCAAATACTTTTAGAGGATGGCCTGGTGTCAAAAAGGGCAGCAAAGAAGCCACTTCTCTCTAGAAAAAACGTCAGGGACAGACTGATGTTCTGCAAAAGGTACAGGGATTGGACTGCTGAGGACTGGGGCAAAGTAATTTTCTCTGATGATTCCCCTTTCCGATTGTTTTGGGGCATCTGGAAAAAAGCTTGTCCAGAGAAGACAAGATGAGTGCTACCATCAGTCCTGTGTCATGCCAACAGTAAAGCATCCTGAGACCATTCATGTGTGGGGTTGCTTCTCAGCCAAGGGAGTGGGCTCACTCACAATTTTGCCTAAGAACACAGCCATGAATAAAGAATGAGAGCAACTTCTCCCAACCATCCAGGAACAGTTTGGTGACGAACAATGCCTTTTCCAGCATGATGGAGCACCTTGCCATAAGGCAAAAGTGGCTCGGGGAACAAAACATTGATATTTCGGGTCCATGGCCAGGAAACTCCCCAGACCTTAATCACATTGAGAACTGGTGGTCCTCAAGAGGCGGGTGGACAAACAAAACCCCACAAATTCTGACAAACTCCAAGCATTGATTATGCAAGAATGGGCTGCCATCACATCCTGATGTGGCCCTGAAGTTAATTGACAGCATGTCAGGGGGGATTGCAGAGGTCTTGAAAAAGAAGGGTCAACACTGCAAATATTGACTCTTTGCATCAACTTCATGTAATTGTCAATAAAAGCCTTTGACACTTATGAAATGCTTGTAATTTAACTTCAGTTTTTCATAGTAACATCTGACAAAAATATCTAAAGACAATGAAGCTGCAAACTTTGTGGAAATGTGTGTCAATCTCAAAACATTTGGCCACGAATGTACAGTACTTAAATAATAAATAAATGACAATGATTGAAGTGTTTTGCAATGTTTTGGCAACATTGATCTTGAGAATGTCAAGTGCTGCAGTTATGTAGGCCACATGTGTGACAGATTGCAACACAAGATACAGTACCTACCTTGAAAGATCAAGTTTTGCAAAGAGTCCAGCACCCACTGTTACCTACCATGCAATCATCACAGAAAGCTTTTCAAACAGCATATATCTTCACCTAAGTAGGTGTTCTTCCCAAGCTACTGTATGTCACATGCCTGTAATTATTTTCCTAACAACATCCCAACTTTAGGATTATACTTTTTTGGAAGATACACAATATCATAATAAGAGCCAGTGGATCCATGAATAAACAACTGGTTGGGCGCTCTGCTCTCCTCTGCTCACTCCCCCACTCGTCTCAGATCTACCTCCCTGGCAGGCTTGTCAAATGAGGGATGACACTAATCATGTTAAAGTGAGATGGGCTGGTGGGATTTCTGCTGGCTTTGATCACAGCAATGCCATTGTTTCTAATCAGTCTGATTCACATGCATTTCCCTGTTTGTCTACATTTGCCGCTTCACTCCCCTTCTCTGACTGGTGTATTTCCCCCTTATACCATAAATGACCTCTCCTCTCACCCTCTTCCTCAGCCACTCCAGATTTCAGATTCATCCTCATGGTTCATCCTCATGGTGTGTAACGTGGTAAACAAAGCAGGACTGAAACCGAATAAGAGATAAGATTTTAGAATGAGTCATTGCCAACGTTACAAACTTCAGCGTTCACTTGAGCGTTCACTTAGCCTCACCACCAAGGCATGTCTATATTCATCCTCTTACACTGCCTCCCTCGTTCCAGACCCATCTAATTACTGCTGTCAGAGCAGTTAGATACTTTAAGGAAATTCCTGCTGCACTCTGACAAAACAACAGAACTCTGTCCAGGGCATGATTTCAGATATCTATTCCCACAAACATGTAGTGATGAGTTTGTCAGGACAGTCATTTCACTGGGTCTGTGGAGGAATTGGATGGAAAAGGACAGGGGCAGTTGGATGTGTGGGTGGTTAAGTGTAGGAGTTGGGATTGCTGTGCTTGTTACACAGAGCCACTTGTCTTGAAGCTTTGTTTTCGGGGAGCTCGTCTCTCTAGTTTTCCCCGTGTAACAGTCCATTATTTGCTCTGGCTCGCTAGCCAGAGCCCAAGGGACTTTTCCCTTCCAGATCAGCATGCTGATACAAATCTAACAAATGACTGCATGCAAATAAGGCCAGGGAGGGGAGTCGAAAGGGTCTAAAGACTATATTTATCCCAAGTCTTATTCACACAATGTGACTCCTGTGGAAATCCATCTTTGCTATTCAGTGTAAGTTTTTGGGAGGGACATTACACTTCAGTTAGACAGTTGCATCAGTCCCATAGAGAGAAAAACAGCTTGGAGAATCCTGTTGAAAACCCATGACGACTTCACTTAATGATTGGAGAGTGTGATTTGGAGCCTCCTAATTGAAATTGCTACAGCTCTAGGTTTACCCCCTGCCTCTCTTCCCTTCCCTTGTAGTGACATTGGCAGGCTTGACACAAGGCCAATATTTGATTTGACTTATTATTTGATTAATAAGATAGTCTTACTGGGGTCCGACACATAATGAAAAAGACATTACAGACAAAAGACTTTACAATTCACATACACTACCGTTCAAAAGTTTGGGGTCACTTAGAAATGTCCTTGTCTTTTTAAAGAAAAGCACACTTTCTGTCCATTAAAATAACATAAAATTGATCAGAAATACAGTGTAGACATTGTTAATGTGGTAAATGACTATTGTAGCTGGAAACGGCAGATTTTTTATGGTATATCTACATATGCGTACAGAAGCCCTGTCACGATCGTTATTGTAATCATACTCAGACCAAAGCGCAGCGTGGAATCGGTTCGACATACTTTTATTATCAGAGAACCGAACAAAAAAACAATAAAGAATAAACTATACGTGAAGCTCAAGCAGTGCTCACATGCAACTACAAAGAAACAAGATCCCACAGAACACAGTAGTTAAATGGCTGCATAAATATGATCCCCAATCAGAGACAACGATAAACAGCCCCCCCCCCCCCCAAAGTTGCGGACTCCAGCCGCAAAGCCTGACTCTATAGGGGAGGGTCCGGGTGGGCATCTAGCGTCGGTGGCGGCTCCGGTGCGGGGCAAAGTACCCATTCCGCTCGTGGATTCGCCAGCATCAGTGGCGGCTCTGGTGCGGGACTTTGCCCCCGCCCAGAACACAGGTAGAACGCCGTGCCCAGGCTGGGCATCGGCTCAGAGGAGGGCCCCGGCCATGGTGCTGGGTTGTACGCCGCACCCGGCCTGGGCACCGGCGCGAAGAAGGCTCCAGCCATGGAGCTGAGTTGACCGCCGTGCCTGGACTGGGCACCGGCACAGAGGAAGGCTCCTGCCATGGAGCGGGAAAGGACACCGTGGCTGGACAGGCCATCGGCGCAGAGAAGGGCTCCTGCCATGGCGCTGGACTGGACGGCGTGCTCGGACTGGGCATCGGCGCAGAGGAAGGCTCCTGCCCTGGAGGTTCTGGACCGTGGACCGTCGCCCCATGCACTGGAGGCCTGATGCATGGGGCCGGCACAGGTGGCACCGGACTGGTGTCACGCACTTCAGGGGGAGTGCGGGGAGTAGGCACAGGACGTACTGGGCTGTGGAGACGCACTGGAGACCTGGTGCCTAGAACCGGCACAAATTGCACCCGGAACGATTACACACTTCGCACGGCGAGTGTGGGGAGCCGGCACCAGACGCACAGAGCTGTGGAGGCGTACTGAGACCTGGTGCGTGGAGCCGGAACAGTTTTAACCAGACTGCTAACACGCTCCTCAGGACGAGTTTGGAGAGCTGACTCAGGTGGCAGCAAATTGATGATACGCTCTTCAGGGTGAAAGTCATGCATCAGACACCAACCCAACAACTCTCTCATCTCTCTCTCCTCCAGTTTCTCCATCAGCTCACTAACGGTCTCTGACTCTCTCCGTTCACTGTCCTCCAGTTTCTCCCTCTTCTCCCAGACTGGCTCTGGCTCACTCCTCGGCTCCGATGACCACTCTGTGTTCCCTCACCCCAAAATTTGGGCTTTCTTTTGGCCTTTCTATGCGGCTTTGAACCCTAGGCGTTGTCGCTGTCCTCCCTTATCTCCTTGCGTCTGTTTCAACGGAAGGCTTTCATCTCCTGCTAGGATACCTTCTCCTCCCGGGCATGCTACTTGGTCCTGGTGTGGTGGGATCTTCTGTCACGATCGTCGTTGTAATCATACTCAGACCAAAGTTCAGCGTGGAATCGGTTAGACATCCTTTTATTTTCAGAGAACCGAACAAAAAAACAATAAAGAATAAACGATACTTGAAGCTCAAGTGGTGACATGGCTGCCTAAATATCACACACTCACAGTGGTGAAATGGCTGCCTAAATATGATCCCCAATCAGAGACAATGATAAACAGCTGCCTCTGATTGGGAAACATACCAGGCCAACATAGAAATCAACACACTAGATCACCCACCCTAGTCACACCCCGACCTAACCAAAATAGAGAATAAAAGGCTCTCTGTGGTCAGGGCTTGACAGGTCCATTATCAGCAACAATCACTCCTGTGTTCCAATGGCACGTGGTGTTAGCTAATCCAAGTTTATCATTTTAAAAGGCTAATTGATCATTAGAAAACAATTTTGCAATTATGTTAGCACAGCTGGAAACTGTTGTCCTGATTAAAGAAGCAATAAAACTGTCCTTCTTTAGACTAGTTGAGTATCTGGATCATCAGCATTTCTGGGTTCCATTACAGGTTCAAAATGGCCAGAAATAAAGACCTTTCTTCTAAAACTTGTCAGGAGTGGGAGGCCCTTGTGAACAACTGAGCAAGAGGACAAGTTCATGTCTAAAGTAACACCAAATAATTTAGTCTCCTCAACTTGTTCAACAGCGATACCATTCATTACCAGATTCAGCTGAGGTCTAGAACTTAGGCAATGATCTGTACCAAATACAATCCTCCAGTTTATTACTGACCACCCATTCCAAAACAGAATGCAACTCTTTGTTAAGGGTTTCAGTTACTTCATTAGCTGTGGTTGTGGATGCGTATATGGTTGAATCATCAGCATACATGGACACACATGCATTGTTTAATGCCAGTGGCAAGTCATTGGTAAAAATAGAAAAGATTAGAGGGCCTAGAGAGCTGCCCTGCGGTACACTACACTTGACATGTTTCACATTAGAAAAGCTTTCATTAAAGAAAACCATGTGAGTTATATTAGATAGATAGCTCTTAATCCATGATATGGCAGAGGTTGAAAAGCCATATGTTTTCTCAACAACAGGTTGTGGTCAATGATATCAAAGGCTGCACTGAAATCTAGCATTTGGTCAACGGTTTGCTAAGAGCTGGCAGCAAGCGGATAGGTCTGCTGTTAGAACCAGGCCTGAGGACAAACACTTTCCTCCAGGCTCAGATTAAAGATATGAGAGATAGGAGTGGCTATATAGTCGAGTAAAATCCTTAGTATCTTTATCTATGTCAATGCCTGTCCCAACTTTACAAAATTCTAACATACACTGCTTTTCTTTCATTATTTGTTTTTTAATGTTTTTTTTAATGCATTTTACTTCCAATGGTTTTTTGGTTAATAAACCATCTGATTCGATGAAAGATGGAATCCATTTTTTTCTTCCATCATTCTTTATATCATTGATCTTGACTTCATAATACAGTTTCTACTTTTTGTTGAGTTTAGTCACATAATTTCTCAATTTGCAATAAGTCAGCCAGTCAGATGTGGAGCCAGACTTATTAGCCATTCCTTTGCCCTATCTCTTTCAACCATACAGTTTTTCAATTCCTCATCAATCCATGGAGCCTGAACAGTTCTAACAGTCAGTTTCTTAACATGTCCATGTTTATAAATAATTGGAAGAAGGAATTTCATAAATTCATCAAGTGCAGTGTCTGGACTCTCCTTATTAATCACATCAGACCAACAAATATGTTTTAACATCATCCACATAAGAGTCACAGCTAAATATTTTGTATGACCTCTTACACACTATTTTAGGCCCTGCTTTTAGAATTTTGGCTTTCCTGGATATAGGCACTATATTGTGATCACTGCATCCAAAGTTCTACAGTATTAGTAAAAATGTGATCAATGTATGTTCCTGTAGTGTTTGGTAACATCCTGGTAAGTTGATTAATAACCTGAACTAGATTTAAAGGCACTGGTTACAGTGAGAAGCTTCCTCTTGAGTGGACAGCTTGATGAAAACCAGTCAATATTCAGGTTTCCAATTAAGTAGACCTCTCTGTTTACTTCACATACACCATGAAGCATTTCACACATAATATTTAGATACTGACTGTTAGTGCATGGTGGCCTATAGAAACACCCCAAATGAAAAGGCTTTAGATGAAAACTAGTCAATATTCAGGATCCCAAGAAAGTAGACCTTTCTGTTTACATCAAATCAAACTTTATTTGCCACATGCGCTGAATACAACAAATGTAGACTTTCCCGCAAAATGCTTACTTACAAGCCCTTAACCAACAATGTAGTTCAAGAATAATAATTTTATGGGCTTTCCTCTGACACCGTCTATTATATAGGTCCATAGATGACAGGAAGCTTAGTCCCAGTGATGTACTGGGCCGTTCGCACTACCCTCTGTAGCGCCTTATGGTCAGATGCCGAGCAGTTGCCATACCAGGTGGTGATGCAACCGGTCAGGATCCTCTCCATGGTGCAGCTGTAGAACCTTTTGAGGATCTGAGGACCCATGCCAAATCTTTTCAGTCTCCTGAGGGGGAAAGGGTGTTGTCGTGCCCTCTTCACGACTGTCTAGGTATGTTTGGACCATGATAGTTTGTTAGTGATGTGGACACCAAGGAACTTGAAACTCTCGACCCGCTCCACTACAGCCCCGTCGATGTTAATGGGGGCCTGTTCGTCCCACCTTTTCCTGTAGTCCACGATCAGCTCCTTTATCTTGCTCACGTTGAGGGAGAGGTTGTTCTCCTGGCACCACACTGCCTGGTCTCTGACCTCCTCCATATAGGCCGTCTCATCATTGTCCATGATCAGGCCTACCACTGTTGTGTCGTCAGCAAACTTAATGATGGTGTTGGAGACGTGTTTGGCTATGCAGTCGTGGGTGAACAGGGAATACAGGAGGGGACAAGTACACACCCCTAAGGGGCCCCAGTGTTAAGGATCAGCTCTTTCCACCTGGGGAGCGGCCCGTCAGGAAGTCCAGGATCCAGTTGCAGAGGGAGGTGTTTAGTCCCAGAGTCCTTAGCTTAGTGATGAGCTTCGTGGGCACTATGGTGTTAAATGCTGAGCTATAGTCAATGAACAGCATTCTCACATAGGTGTTCCTTTTATCCAGGTGAGAAAGAGCTGTGTGGAGTGCGATTGTGATTGCGTCATCTGTGGATCTGTTGGGGCGGTATGGGAATTGGAGTGGGTCTATGAGAGATAGGAGTGGCTATATAGTCAAGTATACTCAAGTAAATTCTAACATACAATGCTTTTCTTTTCTTTATTATTCGTTTTTTTAATGCATTTTACTTCC
Source organism: Oncorhynchus clarkii lewisi (assembly GCF_045791955.1). Taxonomy (NCBI): domain Eukaryota; kingdom Metazoa; phylum Chordata; class Actinopteri; order Salmoniformes; family Salmonidae; genus Oncorhynchus; species Oncorhynchus clarkii. The sequence goes on along the minus strand of NC_092153.1, from coordinate 52,504,828 downwards.
AATGTATTTTTGGTGAATAAACCATCTGATTCCAGATTAGTCTCCCGCTCCTTGAAAGCGGAAGCTCTAGCCTTTAGCTCGATGCGGATGTTGCCTGTAATCCATGTCTTCTGGTTGGGATATGTAGGTATAGTCACTGTGGGTACGACTTCGTCGATGCACTTATTGATGAAGCCAATGACTGAGGTGGTGTGTTCCTCAATGCCATTGGATGAATCCCGGAACATATTCCAGTCTGTGCTAGAAAAACAGTCCTGTAGTTTAGCATCGGCATCATCTGACCAATTCCGTATTGAGAGAGTCACTGGTACTTCCTTCTTTAGTTTTTGCTTGTAAGCAGGAATCAGGAGGATAGAATTATGCTCAGATTTGCCAAATGGAGGGTGGGGGAGAGCTTTGTATGCATCTGTGTGTGGAGTAAAGGTGGTCTAGGATTTTTTCCCCCTGGTTGCATGCTGGTGAACATGTGGTAAAACTGATTTAAGTTTGCCTGCATTCAAGTCCCCGGCCACTAGGAGCGCCGCTTCTGGGTGAGCATTTTTTTTTTTCTTATGGCCTTATAGAGTTGGTTGAGAGCGGTCTTAGTGCCAGCTTCGCTTTGTGGTGGTAAATAGACGGTTACGAATAATACAGATGAGAACTCTCTTGGTAGAAAGAGTGGTCGACAACTTATCATAAGGTACTCTACCGCAGACCAGCAATACCTCAAGACTTCTTTAATATTAGACCTCGTGCCCCCACCCCTCATCGTAGTGTCTCATCTTAGCGTCTCTCTTCTGCCGGTGCATGGAATTTCCCGCCAGCTCTATATTGTCCGTTTCTTCGTTCAGCCACGTCTCGGTGAAACGTAGGATGTTACAGTTTTTAATGTCCCGTTGGTAGGATGATATTAATAATAGGTCATCAATTTTATTGCATCTTAGCAAGGCGAATGGAAGGCATTGGGAGTTTACTAGCTTGCTTCTCAGAAGGATCCCCGATCTGCGTCCCCTTTTCCGGCGTCTTTTCTTCACGCAAAAGGCGTGGATCTGGGCCTGTTCCATTGAAAGCAGGATATTCTTCTTGTCTGACTCATTAAAGGAAAACGTTTCTTCCAGTCCGTGGTGAGTAATCGCTTTTCTGATGTCCAGAAGTTCTTTTTGGGCATAAGAGGCGGTAGCAGCAACATTATGTACACAATAAGTTAAAAAATAAGTCACACAAAACTGTATAACGTCAGCCATGTTCGTTGGCGCCATCTTAACCAGATACATTATCAAACTTTTCACATATGCTATTTAGATACTGACTGTTAGAACTTGGTGGCCTACAGCAACACCCCAAAAGAAAAGGCTTTAGATGTGCCAGGTGAACCTTCAACCACAACACTTCAATAACATTTGACATAAGATCTTCTCTAAGCATTACAGGGATATGGCTCTGAATATATACAGCAACACCTCCCCCATAAGCATTCCTGTCTCGTTTATAGATGTTATATCCTTGTATTCAATACAATCATGATACTTGCAGAATCAAGGGGAAGTGGGGGATGATTGCCAGGCCAGTTTTGATCATGTCTCTTCTTTTGTCAGGAATTTTTGTTTTGATGGACTGCTACTTGTGGCTGACACAAAGTGTGTTGGTGAACAAGCTATGTCGAACTCATGCCCCTGTAGACACTATGGACCACAGGCAAAGGAACACCACTAACATACAACCACTGGTCAATGTGCCCCCCCCTCCTAATGACCAATAACCTTGTCTCATTCTGTCTATTCTGTGAAGATGAGTTTTAATGGGGTCACCTTGTCATCTGATTCAACAGTCAACTGTTGTATTTCATCCCTTCATTGGGATTGAGTTTGTCATTGCTCAGTACCCGACTCAAACATTAAATCAATCACCTTAAAGAAAACCCTCAATTGTCAAGCGATGCACAGCCTTTCAAAGTACAGTATATTTTTTTTAAATCTCTCTGTTCTCCGTTGATGAAAAGATCTGAGTTTTAGAAATTGTTTGATGTTCTAGAGATGACATTATGAATCCATTACAGTCTGTGGTCTCTGAATCTGAGGGATATTTAAAAGTGAGGGAGGACTATAGACAGAATTTGAAAGGATATTTGATTTTAACTTTAGTCTCTGCTGAAACTGCTGACAGGTGCGAATATCAGAGCTAAGAGGAATTACAGAAGACAAAGTGTTCTCCGTCTTCTGAAATTCTATCAAGACGTGCATATTGTAAGCATGAGCAAGTCACTAAAAAAGATGGCCCATAGTCTCGTATCCTACATATTTCTCAACCACTATTCACCCAGACCCTTTTCGCCTGTGTTGTGTTAAGGCACCTGCATACAAGGTTTGGTTTGATCCTAGCAGAACTCGGCTTGGTGAAGCTAACTTCTGTGCCTCGCATACTCCCCTAAAAGACTGCTTGAAAAATGAGAAAGAAGCAGAAATATTATTTTGTCTTCTTGGGCCAACGTAGAAACAACATAGACATAACACTTCCTCTAAATAGTCAGAATTCATCTAAGATAAATCAAGAAATCTGTAATGAGTTTTGACATTTTTGCAGAGAAGGTCTTAGTTGCACATTTTAACATTCACTAAGATGTTTGGTGCAGTATTTCTCAAGCGAATGTTATTTTCTGAAAACTTTTTGTCTCTCGTTGAATGACAACAAAGAAACTGTTGACCAATCACAGACGAAGACTAGACTTTGGCGACCAAACTTGAACTTGGCCTCGAGAAGAAATGTCAAACAGACGTAAAAACACCAAAGCGAACAGATCATAATATATACCGAAACTGTTTAGACTGGGAAGCATGTTTGCTGTGACCGACGGTCTTTACTGACCACCTCATTCTCTGCTGACGGCTAGGGGAGAAGATATCTTGACCCAGATACAGTTGAAGTCGGAAGTTTACATACACTTAGGTTGCAGTCATTAAAATGCATTTTTCAACAAATTTCTTGATAACAAACTATAGTTTTGGCTAGTTGGTTAGGACATCTACTTTGTGCATGACACAAGTCATTTTTCCAACAATTGTTTACAGACAGACTATTTCACTTATAATTCACTATCACAATTCCAGTGGGTCAGAAGTTTATATATACTAAGTTGACTGTCCCTTTAAACAGCTTGGAAAATTCCAGAAAATGATGTCATGGCTTTAGAAGCTTCTGAAAGGCTAATTGACATAATTTGAGTCAGTTGGAAGTGTATCTGTGGATGTATTTCAAGGCCTACCTTCAAACTCAGTGCCTCTTTGATTGACATCATGGGAAAATCAAAAGAAATCAGACAAGACCTCAGAAGAAAAAATTGTAGAACTCCAAATCAAATCAAATGTATTTATATAGCCCTTCGTACATATCTCAAAGTGCTGTACAGAAACCCAGCCTAAAACCCCAAACAGCAAGCAATGCAGGTGTAGAAGCACGGGGGCTAGGACAAAGGCTATGTGGGGTCGGCAGTCCTCTTCTGGCTGTGCCGGGTGGAGATTATAACAGAACATGGCCAAGATGTTCAAATGTTCATAAATGACCAGCATGGTCAAATAATAATAATTACAGGCAGAACAGTTGAAACTGGAGCAGCAGCACAGCCAGGTGGACTGGGGACAGCAAGGAGTCATCATGCCAGGTAGCCCTGAGGCATGGTCGTAGGGCTCAGGTCCTCCGAGAGAGAGAAAAAAAAGAGAGAAAGAGAGAATTAGAGAGAGCATACTTAAATTCACACAGGACACCGGATAGGACAGGAGAAGTACTCCAGATATAACAAACTGACCCTAGCCCCCCGACACATAAACTACTGCAGCATAAATACTGGAGGCTGAGACAGGAGGGGTCAGGAGACACTGTGGCCCCATCTGATGATACCCCGGACAGGGCCAAACAGGAAGGATATAACCCCACCCACTTTTCCAAAGCACAGCCCCCACACCACTAGAGGGATATCTTCAACCACCAACTTACCATCCTGAGACAAGGCCGAGTATAACCCACAAAGATCTCCGCCACGGCACAACCCAAGGGGGGTCGCCAACCCAAACAGGAAGATCACATCAGTGACTCAACCCACTCAAGTGACGCACCCCTCCTAGGGACGGCATGAAAGAGCACCAGTAAGCCAGTGACTCAGCCACTGTAATAGGGTTAGAGGCAGTGGAAAGAGGGGAACCGGCCAGGCAGAGACAGCAAGGGCGGTTCGTTGCTCCAGAGCCTTTCCGTTCACATTCACACTCCTGGGCCAGACTACACTCAAGCATATGACCCACTGAAGAGACGAGTCTTCAGTAAAGACTTAAAGGTTGAGACCGAGTTTGCGTCTCTCACATGGGTAGGCAGACCATTCCATAAAAATGGCCTCCAGCTGTTTGCTTAGAAATTCTAGGGACAATTAGGAGGCCTGTGTCTTGTGACCGTAGCGTACGTGTAGGTATATACGGCAGGACCAAATCAGAGAGATAGGTAGGAGCAAGCCCATGTAATGCTTTGTAGGTTAGCAGTAAAACCTTGAAATCAGCCCTTGTCTTGACAGGAAGCCAGTGTATGGAGGCTAGCACTGGAGTAATATGATCACATTTTTGGGTTCTAGTCAGGATTCTAGCAGCCGTATTTAGCACTAACTGACGTTTATTTAGTGCTTTATCCGGGTAGCCGGAAAGTAGAGCATTGCAATAGTCTAACCTAGAAGTAACAAAAGCATGGATTAATTTTTCTGCATCATTTTTGGACAGAAAGTTTCTGATTTTTGCAATGTTACGTAGATGGAAAAAAGCTGTCCTTGAAACAGTCTTGATATGTTCGTCAAAAGAGAGACCAGGGTCCAGAGTAACGCCGAGGTCCTTAACAATTTTATTTGAGACGACTGTACGACATTAAGATTAATTGTCAGATTCAACAGACGATCTCTTTGTTTCTTGGGACCTAGAACAAGCATCTCTGTTTTTTCCGAGTTTAAAAGCAGAACGTTTGCAGCCATCCACTTCCTTATGTCTGAAACACAGGCTTCTAGCGAGGGCAATTTTGGGGTTTCACCATGTTTCATTGAAATGTACAGCTGTGTGTCATCTGCATAGCAGTGAAAGTTAACATTATGTTTTTGAATGACATCCCCAAGAGGTAAAATATATAGTGAAAACAATAGTTGTCCTAAAACGAAACCTTGAGGAACACCGAAATGTACAGTTGATTTGTCAGAGGACAAACCATTCACAGAGACAAACTGATATCCTTCCAACAGATAAGATCTAAACCAGGCCAGAACTTGTCCGTGTAGAACAATTTGGGTTTCCAATCTCTCCAAAAGAATGTGGTGATCGATGGTATCAAAAGCAGCACTAACGTCTAGGAGCACAAGGACAGATGAGGAGCCTCGGTCTGATGCCATTAAAAGGTCATTTACCACCTTCACAAGTGCAGTCTCAGTGCTATGATGGGGTCTAAAACCAGACTGAAGCATTTCGTATACATTGTTTGTCTTCAGGAAGGCAGTGAGTTGCTGCGCAACAGCCTTTTCTAAATTTTTTGAGAGGAATGGAAGATTCGATATAGGCCGATAGTTTTTTATAATTTCTGGGTCAAGGTTTGGCTTTTTCAAGAGAGGCTTTATTACTGCCACTTTTAGTGAGTTTGGTACACATCCGGTGGATAGAGAGCCGTTTATTATGTTCAACATAGGAGGGCCAAGCACAGGAAGCAGCTCTTTCAGTAGTTTAGTTGGAATAGGGTCCAATATGCAGCTTGAAGGTTTAGAGGCCATACTTATTTTAATCATTGTGTCAAGAGATATAGTACTAAAACATTTGAGTGTCTCTCTTGATCCTAGGTCCTGGCAGAGTTGTGCAGACTCAGGACAACTGAGCTTTGAAGGAATACGCAGATTTAAAGATGAGTCCGTAATTTGCTTTCTAATAATCATGATCTTTTCCTCAAAGAAGTTCATGAATTTATTACTGCTGAAGTGAAAGCCATCCTCTCTTGGGAATGCTGCTTTTTAGTTAGCTTTGCGACAGTATCAAAAAGGAATTTCGGATTGTTCTTATTTTCCTCAATTAAGTTGGAAAAATAGGATGATCGAGCAGCAGTAAGGGCTCTTTGATACTGCACGGTACTGTCTTTCCAAGCTAGTCGGAAGACTTCCAGTTGTGTGGCGCCATTTCCGTTCCAATTTTCTGGAAGCTTGCTTCAGAGCTCGGGTATTTTCTGTATACCTGGGAGCTAGTTTCTTATGAGAAACGTTTTTAGTTTTTAGGGGTGCAACTGCATCTAGGGTATTGCGCAGGGTTAAATTGAGTTCCTCAGTTAGGTGGTTAACTGTCCTCTGACGTCCTTGGGTAGACAGAGGGAGTCTGGAAGGACATCAAGGAATCTTTGTGTTGTCTGTGAATTTATAGCACGACTTTTGATGTTCCTTGGTTGGGGTCAAATCAAATCAAATCAAATCAAATTTTATTTGTCACATACACATGGTTAGCAGATGTTAATGCGAGTGTAGCGAAATGCTTGTGCTTCTAGTTCCGACAATGCAGTAATAACAAGTAATCTAACTAACAATTCCAAAACTACTGTCTTGTACACAGTGTAAGGGGATAAAGAATATGTACATAAGGATATATGAATGAGTGATGGTACAGAGCAGCATAGGCAAGATACAGTAGATGGTATCGAGTACAGTATGTACAAATGAGATGAGTATGTAAACAAAGTGGCATAGTTTAAAGTGGCTAGTGATACATGTATTACATAAGGATACAGTCGATGATATAGAGTACAGTATATACGTATGCACATGAGATGAATAATGTAGGGTAAGTAACATTATATAAGGTAGCATTGTTTAAAGTGGCTAGTGATATATTTACATCATTTCCCATCAATTCCCATTATTAAAGTGGCTGGAGTTGAGTCAGTGTCAGTGTGTTGGCAGCAGCCACTCAGTGTTAGTGGTGGCTGTTTAACAGTCTGATGGCCTTGAGATAGAAGCTGTTTTTCAGTCTCTCGGTCCCAGCTTTGATGCACCTGTACTGACCTCGCCTTCTGGATGATAGCGGGGTGAACAGGCAGTGGCTCGGGTGGTTGATGTCCTTGATGATCTTTATGGCCTTCCTGTGACATTGGGTGGTGTAGGTGTCCTGGAGGGCAGGTAGTTTGCCCCCGGTGATGCGTTGTGCAGACCTCACTACCCTCTGGAGAGCCTTACGGTTGAGGGCGGTGCAGTTGCCATACCAGGCGGTGATACAGCCCGCCAGGATGCTCTCGATTGTGCATCTGTAGAAGTTTGTGAGTGCTTTTGGTGACAAGCCGAATTTCTTCAGCCTCCTGAGGTTGAAGAGGCGCTGCTGCGCCTTCTTCACAATGCTGTCTGTGTGAGTGGACCAATTCAGTTTGTCTGTGATGTGTATGCCGAGGAACTTAAAACTTGCTACCCTCTCCACTACTGTTCCATCGATGTGGATAGGGGGGTGTTCCCTCTGCTGTTTCCTGAAGTCCACAATCATCTCCTTAGTTTTGTTGACGTTGAGTGTGAGGTTATTTTCCTGATACCACACTCCGAGGGCCCTCACCTCCTCCCTGTAGGCCGTCTCGTCGTTGTTGGTAATCAAGCCTACCACTGTTGTGTCGTCCGCAAACTTGATGATTGAGTTGGAGGCGTGCCTGGCCACGCAGTCGTGGGTGAACAGGGAGTACAGGAGAGGGCTCAGAACGCACCCTTGTGGGGCCCCAGTGTTGAGGATCAGCGGGGAGGAGATGTTGTTGCCTACCCTCACCACCTGGGGGCGGCCCGTCAGGAAGTCCAGTACCCAGTTGCACAGGGCGGGGTCGAGACCCAGGGTCTCGAGCTTGATGATGAGCTTGGAGGGTACTATGGTGTTGAATGCCGAGTTGTAGTCGATGAACAGCATTCTCACATAGGTATTCCTCTTGTCCAGATGGGTTAGGGCAGTGTGCAGTGTGGTTGAGATTGCATCGTCTGTGGACCTATTTGGGCGGTAAGCAAATTGGAGTGGGTCTAGGGTGTCAGGTAGGGTGGAGGTGATATGGTCCTTGACTAGTCTCTCAAAGCACTTCATGATGACGGATGTGAGTGCTACGGGGGCGGTAGTCGTTTAGCTCAGTTACCTTAGCTTTCTTGGGAACAGGAACAATGGTGGCCCTCTTGAAGCATGTGGGAACAGCAGACTGGTATAGGGATTGATTGAATATGTCCGTAAACACACCGGCCAGCTGGTCTGCGCATGCTCTGAGGGCGCGGCTGGGGATGCCATCTGGGCCTGCAGCCTTGCGAGGGTTAACACGTTTAAATGTCTTACTCACCTCGGCTGCAGTGAAGGAAAGACCGCATGTTTTCGTTGCAGGCCGTGTCAGTGGCACTGTATTGTCCTCAAAGCGGGCAAAAAAGTTATTTAGTCTGCCTGGGAGCAAGACATCCTGGTCCGTGACTGGGCTGGATTTCTTCCTGTAGTCTGTGATTGACTGTAGACCCTGCCACATGCCTCTTGTGTCTGAGCCGTTGAATTGAGATTCTACTTTGTCTCTGTACTGGCACTTAGCTTGTTTGATAGCCTTGCGGAGGGAATAGCTGCACTGTTTGTATTCGGTCATGTTACCAGACACCTTGCCCTGATTAAAAGCAGTGGTTCGCGCTTTCAGTTTCACACGAATGCTGCCATCAATCCACGGTTTCTGGTTAGGGAATGTTTTAATCGTTGCTATGGGAACAACATCTTCAACGCACGTTCTAATGAACTCGCACACCTAATCAGCGTATTCGTCAATGTTGTTATCTGACGCAATACGAAACATCTCCCAGTCCACGTGATGGAAGCAGTCTTGGAGTGTGGAGTCAGCTTGGTCGGACCAGCGTTGGACAGACCTCAGCGTGGGAGCCTCTTGTTTTAGTTTCTGTCTGTAGGCAGGGATCAACAAAATGGAGTCGTGGTCAGCTTTTCCGAAAGGGGGGCGGGGCAGGGCCTTATATGCGTCGCGGAAGTTAAAGTAACAATGATCCAAGGTCTTTCCACCCCTGGTTGCGCAATCGATATGCTGATAAAATTTAGGGAGTCTTGTTTTCAGATTAGCCTTGTTAAAATCCCCAGCTACAATGAATGCAGCCTCCGGATAAGTCTGAGCAGATTATTTGTTGCAACTGCCAACGTAATAAAATGGTGGTCCAATAGTCCAGGATTATGAGGAAAAACATTAAGATCCACAACATTTATTCCATGGGACAAAACTAGGTCCAGAGTATGACTGTGACAGTGAGTAGGTCCAGAGACATGTTGGACAAAACCCACTGAGTCGCTGATGGCTCCAAAAGCCTTTTGGAGTGGGTCTGTGGACTTTTCCACGTGAATATTAAAGTCACCAAAGATTAGAATATTATCTGCTATGACTACAAGGTCCGATAGGAATTCGGGGAACTCAATGAGGAACGATGTATATGGCCCAGTAGCTATAAAATGTATATGTATATGTATATGGCTAAACAGTAGCTATAAAAAGTGACTGAGTAGGCTGCATAGATTTCATGACTAGAAGCTCAAAAGACGAAAACGTAATTTTTGTTTTTGTAAATTGAAATTTGCTATCGTAAATGTTAGCAACACCTCCGCCTTTGCGGGATGCACTGGGGATATGGTCACTAGTGTAGCCAGGAGGTGAGGCCTCATTTAACACAGTAAATTCATCAGGCTTAAGCCATGTTTCAGTCAGGCCAATCACATCAAGATTATGATCAGTGATTAGTTCATTGACTATAATTGCCTTTGAAGTAAGGGATCTAACATTAAGTAGCCCTATTTTGAGATGTGAGGTATCATGATCTTAGTCTTAGTCTTTATCTTAGTGAGATTGCTAAGGCGAACACCGCCATGTTTAGTTTTGCCCAACCTAGGTCGAGGCACAGACACAGTCTCAATGGGGATAGCTGAGCTGACTACACTGACTGTGGTAGTGGCAGACTCCACTATGCTGGCAGGCTGGCTAACAGCCCTATTTCGTTGTGGAGCTAGAGGAGTTAGAGCCCTGTCTATGTTGGTAGATAAGATGAGAGGCACCCCTCCAGCTAGGATGAAGTCCGTCACTCCTCAGCAGGTCAGGCTTGGTCCTGTTTGTGGGTGAATCCCAGAAAGAGGGCCAATTATCTACAAATTCTATCTTTTGGGAGGGGCAGAAAACAGTTTTCAACCAGCGATTGAGTTGTGAGACATCACTCCCCCTCGATGCCGACACATCTTTCTAGCGGATTTACACGCTGAAGCTATGTTGCGCTTGGTGATCTCTGACTGTTTCATCCTAACATCGTTGGTGCCGACGTGGATAACAATATCTCTATACTCTCTACTCTCGCCAGTTTTAGCTTTAGCCAGCACCATCTTCAGATTAGCCTTAACGTCGGTAGCCCTGCTCCCTGGTAAACAGTGTATGATCGCTGGATGATTCCACAAGTCTGGTTCATCCTTGGGAGCAATTTCCAAACGCCTGAAGGTACCACGTTCATCTGTGCAAACAATAGTATGCAAGTATAAACACCATGGGACCACGCAGCCGTCATACCGCTCAGGAAGGAGACACGTCTTCTAGAGGTGAACATACTTTGGTGCGAAAAGGGCAAATCAATCCCAGAACAACAGCAAAGGACGTTGTGAAGATGCTGGAGGAAACAGGTACAAAAGTATCTATATCCACAGTAAAACGAGTCCTATATTGACATAACCTGAAAGTCCGCTCAGCAAGGAAGAAGCCTCTGCTCCAAAACCGTCATAAAAAAGCCAGACTACGGTTTGCCACTGCACATGGGGACAAATATCATACTTTTTGGAGAAATGTCCTCTGGTCTGATGAAACAAAAATAGAACTGTTTGGCCATAATGACCATCGTTATGTTTGGAGGGAAAAGCAGGAGGCTTGCAAGCCTGAAGAACACCATCCCAACCATGAAGCATGGGGTTGGCAGCATCATGTTGTGGAGGTGCTTTGCTGCAGGTGGGACTGGTGCACTTCACAACATAGATGACATCATGAGGAAGACAATTATGTGGATATATTGAAGCAACATCTGAAGACATTAGTCAGGTATTTAAAGCTTGGTCACAAAGGGGTCTTCCAAATGGAAAATGACCCCAAGCATACTTCCAAAGTTATGGCAAAATGACAAAATGACAAAATGACAACAAAGTCAAGGTATTGGCGTTGCCATCACAACGCCCTGACCTCAATCCCATATACATTTTGTGGGCAGAACTGAAAAAGTGTGTGATCCCAACTGACCTAAGACATGGAATTTTACTAGGATTAAATGTTAGGAACTGTGAAAAAAGTGAGTTTAAATGTATTTGGCTAAGTCGTAAATGTAAATTTCCGACTTCAACTGTATTCTGTATCTTACTGACCATAGATGCCTGCTTACTCTCTCTCTAGGTCAGTGGTTCCCAACTCTTTTTAGATAATTTTTAAGGAATTCAGTCCGGCTTTCAACTTACTCTTGAAAGTTATTATTGTAGAATGCACAAGGTTCAATTTTGAAATTGGGTATTGTATCATCTGTTTTCCTCTTGTCATGTAAGTCATTGCCTACCCTAGAGAACTATTTATAACTTGTCAGAAATGTCCAGATCAACGAGCCTTTGTCAGCTCACGTTTTTTAGCTAGGTTTTTTAGTCCATAGATTTTGTAGCAATTTTTGAGTCACTAAATATAACATGAATTGACATTATACGTGTGATATGTGTATGAAATTGAAAGGAAATTTGCTTTAAACCAGCACATTCTCTCCACCGACGAGGGGTTTGAACAGAGAAATTGACATAGAAATAGACGTGACGTTACGTGGGATGTTCCCTAATGCTGGTAGGGGTGGGTGCCTGAGTGAAAAGGTTTGGCAACCCCTGCTCTAGGTGACTAGTGTTGTAGTATCTTAATGACCAAACTTTTCTCTCTGTAGGTAGCCAGTGAGGAGAGTATCCCACTGTTTCTCTCTGCAGGTGACTAGTAGATTAGTATTTTACTGACCTTAGATACACACTTTTCTCTCTGCAGGTGGCCAGCGGAGGAGATGTCACCCAGGGGCAGGTGGAGATATTCTCCCTGAACAGGCCCACACTGCGCCCAGTGAAGAGCCTCCAGGTGGGGGCCCCAGTGAGGTGTCTGGAGTATGTGCCTGAAACCAGACCCTCAGAGGAGGTGGAGGCTGTAGCCTTCAGGAGCTCTACTGGGGTGGGGAACACCATCTGTTTGGGACTAGATGATGGAAGGTGAGGAGAACACAGCTCTTGGAGAAATTGTCAAATACTGTAGTGTGAGTTACACAGCAATATTCTTGTATTTACCGTTGTTGGTATCACCACTATCATCCTACTCTGAAGGCAATTTGTTTTCACAGAGAGTCATAATCTGTATTCAATTTCTGTAAGGCTGCTCTCAGACTAGTAGTACTAGATCGAACCAAGAAATCAGAGTTGATTTCATACACGTTGAATCCTGGTGCACAACCATTTCTTATTTTCCTGTCTACTGTCTATATTTTCAGATTTCTACTGCATGTGGTGATTGCATTACTATCGCAGAACGAGAAAACAGTATTTTTGCGTTTGAGATGCAAGATATTGCCAGTTACTGTAGTTATTTTCTCTGCAAATGTTTCTGTTATTCATTTGGGCACCAGAATAAAATGAAATGTGTGTAATTTATCTCTTTATGTTAACTCATTCCCTCAACTCATTCACTCTTGTATATTTGTCCAGAGATGAGAGAAAATACTAATGATGTGAATAAACCCTGGAAGACTGACATGGGGGCGCTGTACTGAAGCCACTCCACAGCCATCTTGGTACTTCTCCTCTGTTGTAAAAAAACCAAGACCTATAGAAATGCATTTATTAAATGTTTACATTAGTTTTTGGCAAGTATATTCTGTTACAGACACCTTAATTCATTATTTTTTATTGTATTATGCGAACTGAACATAAAACATGTTAAATAAATAGTACTAATGTCCCCACTTCACAAAGAAATACAAAATACCTGTAGTTTTGTTCTTGAAACATTATATTGAAATTGTAGAATTATATTAATTCCTATGGAGGACTGCTCCTTCTGGGGAGTACCCATGGAGTACCACAATATGAGTCATAATACCTAGAGAGATTTACATGGTTATCAAAAAGTAATTCCAGGGTAGGTCTACATGAAACACAGACCTTATTTTAAGTGTTTCTAAAATTCCTTATGGGAAAAATGTATGGTGGAAAAACAATTGGAATAATTTCCCTGTTTGACCTCTAGATTTTATTTGGTATTATGACACCTCAATATGGCAGCTGGTGGCTTTAAAGCCTCTAATTGGCCAATACATAGCATCAGCAATCCAGGGTTGATATATATACATGTACATCATTGGAAAAGACAGAGTGTAATAGCAGCACAATTTCAGCATTAATTTTAGCGGGACACAATAGAATGACTGTCAACGCCGAAGTTAGTTAACGTTCTCTTTCAAGAAAAAAAAGGAATTGTAAAGAGAAAAAAAAGTGCAGCACAGTCACTGAAGTTCAGATGGAATCGAGAAAGAGCTAGATGCTGCACACACAATACTGAAGCTCCAAAGTGCCCAGTTACATCAAATGACACATTAACGAGGTACTCTGTCTTCATAAATTATGTTCATTTACACTGTTCCTGCTCCTTTTACCTTCAGCATCCTGGTGTATGGCAGTGTGAACACAGAGGCCCAGTGCCTGTTGAACCTGCGGAACCCTCATAGCTGCCCTGTTCTGTGCCTCAAACACTGCACCAACTTCCTGTTTGCTGGGCTCAGGGATGGAACCATGATGGTCTATGGAAGAAGTAATGGAGGTAAGGTCTCTCCCTGGCCTCCCGAGCGGCGCAGTGGTCTAAGGCACTGCATCGCCAGTGCCTTAGTTGTGCCACTAGAGATTCTGGGTTCGAGTCCAGGCTCTGTCGCAGCCGGCCGGGCCCGGGAGACCCATGGGAGGCGCACAATTGGCCCAGCATCGTCCAGGTTAGGGGCGGGTTTGGCCGGCAGGGATGTCCTTGTCCCATCGAGTACTAGCGATTCCTGTGGCAGGCCGGGCGCAGTGCATGCTGACATGGTTGCCAGGTGTATTGTGTTTCCACTGACATATTGGTGCGGCTGGCTTCCGGGTTAAGTGGGCATTGTGTCAAGAAGCAGTTGAGTTGTTTCGGAGGATGCATTGCTCTCCCGAGTCCGTACGGGAGTTACAGCGATGAGACAAGACTGTAACTACCAATTGGGGAGAAAAACGGGGTAAAAAATAGAATCATAAAAATAAAAGGTATCTCCCTGTGTGAGGGAGATAGTCCTCAGATTTAAATCCAAAATAGCAGAATTGTTGAAGCATCACACTACTAACATAGCAATTTATTTAATGTCAGTAGTCATAGATGGACACTCAGAAATACATGTTTCAAGCCATTACCATTATAGAAATTAAAGCAGGAGAATGGAAAACATTTATAATTATGTCACGCCACTAATACTCTTACAAATATTAGCCAGTAATTGATATTAATTCAGATAATCATTGCATTCACTCATTAGCCTACTATAGCAACGATGTGCAAGGATTGTATTATATTGTATGGAATGTGACATTAAAATGGATAGGTTATTTTGTTATTAGACATTATTAATAGGGCTTGTATCGGTAACAAAAATGGCTTTTGATTTAGTAATCCAATCAAATTAGTAGTGCAATTATGAGTCTTACTGTTTCCTTGTTTCAATTTGTACATCTGTCGATTTGTACATGCTAATGCATGTGTCAATCTGCTGCAGTGAATGCTTCAGTGAGTGTGTAAGAAACATATTTTCTGTCTTGCATTTAGTCTGCTTGCGGAGACATGTAATGCGTGATAGGATTTTCAGGGGATTCCATCAAGTGGATACATTTGTGAAAAGCAACTTAATTTCAGAATAGCAACCTTGGAAAATATTGCCTTAAAATACCTATTTTAATGCCCATTGTTGGTGATATTCCCTGTCAGTGTAAAGAAATGACACCTGAAGTCACCATACAGTGGTTGGCGTGGTTGTGCTTTGGTCAGTCAGGCATTTCATACAGTAGGGCCAGAAGGCTTAGTTAGCACAATCTCAACATTCACTCTCCCAGTCACCTCAGCCTGCCGGAGCACAATGGCTTTATCACCGTGCGGTGTGGTGTGGTGCGTCTGTCCTGGCTGTGTCAGTGTGACTGCCTGCATATCCCCAGCACTCTACTCTGCTCTCACATCCAGCCATGCAGAAAGGATGATTAATTACGCCAGTGTGCTGCGTGTCGATTAAATATGACTATTCATGTTATGTAAAATTAATAAATAAAAAAGAGGGAGAAGACAGGTGAAAAGCTCTGTAGTGGAGCGTGGATGGTGTCAGGCAATGTTTGTGCATTTTGCACAGCTGTTAAAGATTGATGCCCCTGGATGGTACACTACTGCCTGGAAACCATGTCTGCAGGAGTAGGAAAATATCAAGTCCTCACATGGGACTTCTATCAAAAGGCATATGAACAGCCTTCCCAGCACATTGTTGCTAAGCTGAAAATCCCCATTTCTTTTTTCCTTTTGTGGTGCATGTGGTAGAGCAGTGACATCGCTTGTGCATGGGCCGAGGGGACTTTTAAAAGACTGAATTTGAAAAAGGTGGAAGAATGACATTTAGAACACGACAAGCAATTAACCTGGGCAAGTCAGAAGTCATTGTGAAGCTATTCTGGTTTGAAAGGCAAGATATAAACAACTAAAAATGTTAATTAAATGGCTGTGTGCACTTTCTTTTTAAATGTTGCTTCATTAACGCACTGCGAATGAAAAGCTTATGTAATGCGCTTTATAACACGTTGCCACAGAAGCAGGTATGGGTGATTACAACTCAAAGGAAAAAGGTCTGCTTCATTTTCACACTGATGTGCAAAAAAAAGAAAGTTGCGATAAAGAAGTTGGAAAGCTGATTAAATTGTATGGCAGATATTAGCATATGGCATTAAGAATGAATGAATTATTGTTTAGCACACAAGTCTCAAAACATATTCCAAAGACACTGCTTTCATCAAATTGCGATTCAAGCTGGTGTGTGCATACGTGAGTATGCGTGTATTTGTATTTGTGTGTATGTGCGCGCATGTGCATGCTTAGTTGCGCATGCACGTGTGTGTTTGTGAAACAGTAAGTATAAGTATTTGTATGTTTTTTCAGTTTGGAATATTTGTCTAGCAAACACCAGGGCAAGTTCCTTCAGTGTAAGTAGAAAAAATATAGTTGAATTGCCTTGCTCAAGGCAACAGCTGCTGAATCACCACATTTCATAGACAAACAGAAAGTGTTGCATGTATTTAAAACATATTCATAAAATGGTGATAACAAGTCATGATTTTGTCAGCTGTTTTAGCAGAGCTTTGATTTGTCCATTGTAAAGTAGGAGTAATGGGGCGGCAGGTACCCTAGGGGTTAGAGAGGCGAGCCAGCAGCCGAAGGGTTGCCAGTTCTAATCTGTTGGGAAGTGAGCTGGCAACTGGAGAATTGCTGGTATCAAATTCTAGATGCTTTTGCCTGTCGTTGTGCATGTGAGCAAGGCACTTTACCCCCCACAACAACTGCTCCACGGACACCCTTCTACAACCTGTATGTATGTGGATCTTTCAGTGGGATTGGGATAAAAAAGCGGAAGTAACATTTCGGTTGGAACTTGTGTATAACTGAGGAATAAAGTGATCTTAAATCTTCAGTTTAAAGTGTTCTAATCCTGAGTGTTGGTTGTGTTGTGTTCTCAGGTGAGTTGTGGGAGCCAGACTCCAGCAGGACTGTTATTGTGGGCCCAGAGCCGGTGAGGACACTTCTGGTACTGGAGGACTCTATGTGGGCCAGCTGTGCCAACTCTGTGACTATCATCGAGGGCTCCAGCCTTGCCACCCAGGTACAATAGGAGATGCACCATGTGTTGTATAGTTTGCACAACAGCACACAAACACATACCTCCTGAAATGCCCCTGAAAAGCATCTTCACTTCCACCTGGCATACTTTTCACAACTGCCTCAGAGCAGAGGCTCATGCACAGAATAGTCTCAACAAGCCCAACAATATCCTGTCTTTTCCTTCAACTCAACACACTTGCTATTGGAATTGTAAACTATATTCGAACTAAAAACTCCTTGAGTTATACATTGTTACTTACCCTGAGTACAGAATGAGCTTTGAACCAACTCTGTGCTTGTACACTTTCCTGCCTGTCCAGTCCTCTGGAGATCAGAGCTTAGCCAGCTGAGTGACCACGCAAAGGAGACAAGGTTCTGTCTGGCTGGCTCCAGCATATCCCTCCTCCGCGTTGAACAGGCGTGTGTACTCAGGTCGTTGCTGGTCGCTCCTTTCATAACTTTGTCTTCCTTACTAATGCACACCCTAGAGGACTGACTTCACTGGGGCTGTGATGCGGAACTGGGATCAGGGAAGCAGCACTTGCCCCTGGGGCTGAGCAATAACTTTGTGATGGGGGCGCAGGCCAGGGTCGTGATCACTCAGACTCACCCCTCTCTACTACTTTAGTGGTCTAGCCCATTTACCTAAGTTAGAACAGCCTTACTGTCAGCTCTGCTCTATCTCGAATTGATGATCCTTGATAGAGCCGGGAGTTAACACAGAAGGCTACACTGCGCTCCTGAAAAGCTCCTGTGTAAATGGGCAGCGCCACACTGGTGTGACATCGCAGTGTGCCGAGCAAACAGAATAAAGCCCCTCAGACAGTCCTGTGGATATGCATCCTTCTCTCCTCCTTCTCCTCCTCTCCACCCTTAGTGGGTTTGAAGTGACCTGTGTGTGTGTTCTGCATTATGACAGAGCTGTGGGAATGGTCCATCTGCCCTCAAAAAGAAGGGTTCTAAATCAGGCCTGTCGTCAAAGCCTAACCAGGCAAGATGGCATCGACACATGGGCCTTTGATCAATATTGACAGGCATGGCTTGTCTGCCTCCCTCTCCTCCCAACTCTATAAGATAGGAATATGCTTACTCCCCCTCCTTCCTCCTGTCCTACCCATGCCCACTCCCCTCCTTCTCCCTTTCCTACCCATGCCCAATCCCCTCCTTCCTTCCTTCACCTCCATGGCCGTGTGATTGTGGCTGTGGATTTGCTCCTCTCCTAAGAACAGAAACATTGTCAACTCAAATCAAATGTTATGTCACATGCGCCGAATACAACAGGTAATATCAAATCAAATGTTATTGGTCACATACTGTACACATGGTTAGCAGATGTTAATGCGAGTGTAGCGAAATGCTTGTGCTTCCAGTTCCGACAGTGCAGTAATATCTAACAAGTAATCTAACAATTCCCCAACAACTACCTAATACACACAAATCTAATTGGATGGAATAAGAATATGTACATATAAATACATGGATGAGCGATGGCCGAGTTGCATAGGCAAGATATAATAGATGGTATAAGATACAGTATATACAGTGGCTTGCGAAAGTATTCACCCCATTGGCATTTTTCCTATTTTGTTGCCTTACAACCTGGAATTAAAATAGATTTTTGGGGGTTTGTATCATTTGATTTACACAACATGTCTACCACTTTGAAGATGCAAAATATTTTTTATTGTGAAACAAACAAGAAGTAAGACAAAAAAACGGAACACTTGAGCGTGCATAAATATTCACCCCCCCCAAAGTCAATACTTTGTAGAGCCACCTTTTGCAGCAATCACAGCTGCAAGTCTCTTGGGGTTTGTCTCCATAAGCTTGGCACATCTAGCCACTGGGATTTTTGCCCATTCTTCAAGGCAAAACTGTTCCAGCTCCTTCAAGTTGGATGGGTTCCGCTGGTGTACAGCAATCTTTAAGTCATAAATGTTTCCCCTTAAACCACTTGAGTGTTTCTTTAGCAGTATGCTTAGGGTCATTGTCCAGCTGGAAGGTGAACCTCCATCCCAGTCTCAAATCTCTGGAAGACTGAAACAGGTTTTCCTGAAGAAATTCCCTGTATTTTGCGCCATCCATCATTCCTTCAATTCTGACCAGTATCCTAGTCCCTGCCGATGAAAAACATGGGGATAGTGTTCTCGGGGTGATGGGAGGTGTTGGGTTTGCGCCAGACATAGCATTTTCCTTGATGGCCAAAAAGCTACATTTTTGTCACATCTGACCAGAGTACCTTCTTCCATATGTTTGGGGAGTCTCCCACATGCCTCTTGGCGAACAACAAACTTGTTTGCTTATTTTTTTCTGGCCACTCTTCCATAAAGCCCAGCTCAGTGGAGTGTACGGCCTAAAGTGGTCCTATGAACAAATACTCCAATCTCCGCTGTGGAGTTTTGCAGCTCCTTCAGAGTTATCTTTGGTCTCTTTGTTGCCTCTCCGATTAATGCCCTCCTTGCCTGGTCTGAGAGTTTTGGTTGGCGGCCCTCTCTTGGCAGGTTTGTTGTGGTGCTATATTATTTCCATTTTCTAATAATGGATTTCATGGTGCTCCGTGGGATGTTCAAAGTATAAACCAACCCTGATCTGTTGCTCTCCACAACTTTGTTCCTGACCTGTTTGGAAGCTCCTTGGTCTTCATGGTGCCCCTTGCTTAGTGGTGTTGCAGACTCTAGGGCTTTTCAGAACAGGTGTATATATACTGAGATCATGTGACAGATCATGTGACACTTAAATAAAGTCCACCTGTGTGCAATCTAACTATTTTTTTTTTACTTCTGAAAGTAATTGTCTTCTCCAGATCGTATTTAAAGGGATTCATAGCAAAGGGGGTGAATATTATTATTTTTTTTACATTTTATCTTTTGAATTTCACTTCACCAAATTGGACTATTTTGTGTATGTCCATTACATGAAATCCAAATAAAAAGAAATTTAAATTACAGGTTGAAATGCAACAAAATATGAAAAAACGCCAAGGGGGATGAATTCTTTTGCAAGGCACTGTTCATATGAGATACTTCATCCCTAAAGCCAACACCTCATTTGTCCGCCTTTCGTTCCAGTTCTCTGCTGTCTGTGACTGGAACGAATTGCAAAAATTGCTGAAGTTGGAGACTTTTATCTCCCTCACCAACTTCAAACATCTGCTATCTGAGCAGCTAACCGATCGCTGCAGCTGTACATAGTCTATCGGTAAATAGCCCACCCAATTTTACCTACCTCTTCCCCATACTGTTTATATTTATTTACTTTTCTGCTCTTTTGCACACCAATATGCACCTGTACATGACCATCTGATCATTTATCACTCCAGTGTTAATCTGCAAAAGTGTAATTATTCGCCTACCTCCTCATGCCTTTTGCACACAATGTATATAGACTCTCTTTTTTTCTACTGTGTTATTGACTTGTTAATTGTTTACTCCATGTGTAACTCTGTGTTGTCTGTTCACACTGCTATGCTTGATCTTGGCCAGGTCGCAGTTGCAAATGAGAACTTGTTCTCAACTAGCCTACCTGGTTAAATAAAGGTGAAATGAAATTAAAACATTTTTTTTAAATGAGTAATGTAAGATATGTAAACACTATTAAAGTGGTATTGTTTAAAGTGACTAGTGAGTCTCTATGTAGGCAGCAGTTTCTCTGAGTTAGTGATTGCTGTTTAGTAGTCTGATGGCCTTGAGATAGAAGCTGTTTTTCAATCTCGGTCCCAGCTTTGACGCACCTGTACTGACCTTCTGGATGGTAGAGGAATGAACAGGCAGTGGCTCGGGTGGTTGTTATCCTTGGTGATATTTTTAGCCTTCCAATGACATTGGGTGATGTAGGTGTCCTGGAGGGCAGGTAGTTTTCCCCCGGTGATGCTTTGTGCAGACCGCACCACCCTCTGGAGAGCCTTGCGGTTGAGGGAGGTGCAGTGGTCGTACCAGACAGTGGTTCATCTGTAAAATTGTGCATCTGTAAAAGTTTGTCAGGGTTTTAGGTGACAAGCCACATTTCTTAAGCCTCCTGAGGTTGGCGCTATTGGCGCTATTGTGCCTTCTTCACCATACTGCCCTTGTGGGTGGACCATTTCAGTTTACCATACTGTCCTTGTGGGTGGACCATTTCAGTCTGTGATGTGTACACTGTGGGTGGAGACCCTACCGTGAAATGCTTACTTACAAGTCCTTAATTAACCAACAATGCAGTTTAAGAAATAGAGTTAAGAAAATATCTACTAAATAAACTAAAGTAAAACAATGTAATAAAGCACAAGATATTTTCATAGCAATAACGAGGCTATATACAGGGGTTACTGGTACCGAGTCAATGGGCGGGGGTACTGGTTAGTCGAGGTAATTTGTAAAGTGACTATGTATAGATAATAAGGAGCAGCAAGTAGCAGCAGTGTAAAAACAAAGGGGACTGGTCAATGTAAATAGTATCGCTTGCTGTGCGGTAGCAGAGAGAGCGGTCTATGACTTGGGTAACTGGAGCCTTTGACGATTTTTTGTGCCTTCCTCTGACACAGCCTAATGTATAGGTCCTGGATGTCAGGAAGCTTGGCCCCAGTGATGTACTGGGCCGTACGCACTACCCTCTGTAACACCTTGCTGTCGAAGGCCGAGCAGTTGCAATAGCAGGTGGTGATGCAAACGGTCAGGATGCTCTCTATGGTGCAGCTGTAGAACGTTTTGAGGATCTGGGGACCCATGCCAAATCTTTTCAGTCTGCTTAGGGGGAAAGGGTTTTGTCGTGCCCTCTTCACTACTGTCTTGATATGTTTGGACCATGACCATGTTGGTGATGTGGACACCAAGGAACTTGAAACTCTCGACCCGCTCCACTACAGCCCCGTCGATGTTATTGGGGGCCTGTTCAGCCCACCTTTTCCTGTAGTCCACGATCAGCTTCTTTATCTTGCTCACATTGAGGGAGAGGTTGTTGTCCTGGCACCACACTGCCAGGTCTCTGACCTCCTCCCTATAGGCCGTCTCATCGTTGTCCATGATCAGGCCTA
This sequence comes from Oncorhynchus clarkii lewisi, assembly GCF_045791955.1. Classification (NCBI taxonomy): domain Eukaryota; kingdom Metazoa; phylum Chordata; class Actinopteri; order Salmoniformes; family Salmonidae; genus Oncorhynchus; species Oncorhynchus clarkii. Next base: position 52,482,876 of record NC_092153.1, on the reverse strand, counting down.
TCACTGTTGTGTCGTCAGCAAACTTAATGATGGTGTTGTAGTCGTGCTTGGCTATGCAGTCGTCTGTGAACAGGGAGTACAGGAGGGGACTAAGTATGTGGCAGATATGTTGTTGCCTACCCTTACCACCTGGGGGCGGCCTGTCAGGAAGTCCAGGATCCAGTTGCAGAGGGAGGTGTTTAGTCCCAGGGTCCGTAGCTTAGTGATGAGCTTTCTGGGAACTATGGTGTTGAACTCTGAGCTGTAGTCAATGAGCAGCATTCTCACATAGGTGTTCCTTTTGTCCATGTGAGAAAGGGCGGTGTGGAGAGCAATTGATATTGCATCATCTGTGGATCTGTTGGAGCGGTATGTGAATTGGAGTGGGTCTCGGGTGTCGGGAGGATGCTTTTGATGTGAGCCATGACCAGCCTTTCAAAGCACTTCATGGCTATCGACGTGAGTGCCACAGGGCGGTAATCATTTAGGCAGGTACAGCATTCTCACATAGGTGTTCCTTTTTTCCAGGTGGGAAAGGACAGTGTGGATGTGCGATTGAGATTGTGCTCAGTGTAATGCAGGGCTAATGAGCTGTTCAGGCGGTGGGACTTTAGTGATACTTTAGTGCTGGGGCGTTAGCCAGCAGTGCTTCTCTCCTCTGCTGATGAAGGACTTGGGTGGTACTGCTGTTTGTGTGACAGCAGTGCTGTGTGGTAGGGGCATATTACCTCTGTCACGCTTTGCTACCACTCTCGTGGTTATAAGCAATGCAGAACTCAGCTCCCTAATACCACGGTGTCAATTGGGTGAGCAGTTGTTGCCTTCACTTTATTTGATAGTGAGGAAAGAGTGCTCCACTACATGTTCAGCATCACCATCAATTTTAGAAGAGACCTTAGTGTCAAATATATGCTCTGATAGGCTGATGGGCTCTCCAGGCAGTATCCAATGTTTTCAAGACTGGCAGTCATGCAGCCCTGTAAACAAATATCACTTCCACTAACCTCTTCAATTAAATTACCCTACCAGTCAATTAATTATCACAACCGGCCTTGATTGGTAGTCCCATAGGGTGGCACACAATTGGCCCAGTGTCATCCGGGTTTGGCCGGTGCAGGCTGTTATTGTAAATAAGATTTGGTTCTTAACTGACTTGCTTAGTTAAATAAATGTTCAATTAAAAAAAAAAAACTTTTTGTTTGGCTAACTAATGTACAGGGTCAGATCAAATTTAAATCAGCCAGATATTGACATATCCAGTGAAACATATGCTAGACAAGGTGTCATGATGACAGGGTGTCAGTTAATGATTAGTTTGTTAATTAAGAATTAGTCGGTTTATACCAAAATCACTGATTAACCCCCCCTCATAATTTCTCGCAGTTCACTGACATTGTTAATGCTCTTTACATTTTATACAAGTTTGAACTTGGTCTGTAATTAGAGCTTAAATTCTTTGAAATAACGCTTCTTGAATTGAAATCTCTATCAGAAAAATAACATTTGGTAACACTTTATTTGTATAGTCCATCTGTAGAAAAAAAATGTTTAAAATGTAGATGCTCTACAGATGATCAGTTATAGTTCAACTAACAATCTACTAACCCTTGTCCTAACCTTAAACTTAACCCTAACCCTTTTATTTTCTTTTTCTAAACCTAACCCAACCATATTTTCTTTGCGGTTGCACTTGAAAATGGGAGAGATGCAGTATCCTCTCCACCCAAACAGAACAGAGCATGCACCTACTGCTGTGAAGTCAATTAAAAGAGAAAACACATCAAAGGGTTCTCTTCTCTCCCCACTCTCAAACAAAGGAGGTCCCTCTGGCAAGAGCACACAAACAGGTGGAAATCCCTGTCCGCTGGTGCCTCGCGCTCTCTCTCTTTCTCTCTCTCTCATACTCACTCTCACTGTCTTGCTCTCTTTCTGACTAATCTCTTAGCCCCTGACTCATAAACCAATAGGACCTGGGAGATGATGCCAGAGCCAGCCCCTGTCATGGTGCAGACCTCAGGGGTAGCATGCCTAGCCATGATAAGGCTCATTGCTCTTCCTCAGCAACTCATTCAGTTAAAACATATTTTTTATTTAACTATGCAAGTCAGTTAAGAACAAATTCTTATTTACAATGACAGCCTACCCCAGCCTACCCTGGGCCAATTGTGCACTGCTCAATAGGACTCCCAATCAGAGCTGGATGTGATACAGCCTGGATTCAAACCAGGGACTGTAGTGATGCCTCTTACACTGAGATGCAGTGCCTTAGTCCGCTGCGCCACTTGGGAGCCCGAGTTTGTGTCTGAAAAGCCTTCTCTTTTCCTGTGGTCTTGAGAAGTTGGAGGGTGGATGCTGTATTCTGACACAGTAGAAAAGATGCCCCAGTCTGTGAATCATTGGTGCAGTTAATTACAAGCTCAAGAGAGACATACTATGGCCTTCTGAGAAAGCAGGGTTGGTAATCTCCAGTCATCTGGCCTACTTGGGTTTTGTGGAAAGATTTAAAGAGGACTACATTCAGATGTTCTATTGGTCTTTTCTAATCAAGTACTTCAAACAATGTGTAGGCAGGTTGCTTAGGATTCAAACCTCCTCAAACAGCCTAATTCATACTCTTAGAGGAGGTGCTACAACAAATGGGACGCAGCCTAATTCATACTCTTAAAGTTGGGAGACAGGGTGCAAGGGGGGTTAGGGGGGCTAGGATGAGGGGTGGCTAGAGGGGTCCTCAAGGCCTGAGAGAGAAAATACTTCAGCTTCTCTTCTGCTGTGCTCATGGGTAAAGGAGCACCTGGTTCTTCTGGATACACTGAGTACACATGAAACATGGAATATTGATTGAGTTATTACAGATCAATGCTCTTCCATTTCCACCGGCCTCTCTATTAATAGATAATTCATTCATGAATGATCTTTTCCCAAAATCCTCACCCTTTAACCTTTTATACTCGTGGGAATTGGCCTATATGGATATGGTTAAATGCATAACCATGGTAGCAATTGAAAGGGAACAGCTTGGAGATAATGGGAAAATTATTAGACCATCTGACCACAACAGTTCACCTGACACAACACAGAATAAAAACATTACACTGATGATTTTATGTGCATTTTACATTTACCTTCTTTTTTTTGCTGCATTTGTTGATACCGAAATCTGAAAATACTCTGGTTACATTCATTAACATGATAATAACTATATTCCTGATAAATGTGGGGTAGGTGCAACATAAGACAACAAACATGACAAGGGTTTGAGTGAGAGGACTGACTGGTGTCTCCAAGTGGCCACACACCTCTCCAAGGTGTGCACAGTTTCTAAAGGAATTTCCATCTAAACAGGACCAATGAGTACCAACATGTGAAGTTCATAGGAGCATGTCAAATTGGATGTCAAATGAAAGCTAAGAGTCTATATTTTTGGGAAGGCATAGATAGATGTTTCAATCATTTTCCATCTTTAATTAGTCATACGTAAAGGCTTTGATTTCCGGATAAACAGATGGAAAAGGGGTGTTAGAAAACAGCTACCAGGACAAGTCTTAAAAGGAATCAGAAATACATCAAAACACATTAATGTTAAAGTAAAGACCACTGCCAACTAATATCAACACTTATATTTTGTTTTGAAGAAATTGTTTACATTGCCATTTAATTCTGATACCAAAATCCCAAATAATGTATCTTTAAGATATTTAAAAATGTCTATCCTCATGAGGAGGGAGGATACTGAAAGTTGACAGAAGTAACAAGTAATCGTCGACCTACCAATTAGTTATAGTGATTTACTAATATCAATTTTGTTTATGAATTAGAAAGTGATTAAAACTCATAATTCCGTTACCAGAAAAAATCAGTAATGGAATTATTGCAACTGAATTGGCTACAATGGGAAATCATAATAGTCACCTGCTACTGTCCTGCCTTCCACTGGCATACTGTTATTATTATTTTATTTTATTTATTTTTCTGTTATTTTACCAGGTAAGTTGACTGAGAACACATTCTCATTTGCAGCAACGACCTGGGGAATAGTTACAGGGGATGAATGAGCCAATTGTAAACTGGGGATTATTAGGTGACCGTGATGGTTTGATGGCCAGATTGGGAATTTAGCCAGGACACCAGGGTTAACACCCCTACTCTTACAATAAGTGCCATGGGATTTTTAATGACCACAGAGCGTCAGGACACCCGTTTAACGTCCCATCCGAAAGACAGCACCCTACACAGGGCAGTGTCCCCAATCACTGGCCTGGGGCATTGGGATATTTTTTAGACCAGAGGAAAGAGTGCCTCCTACTGGCCCTCAAACACCACTTCCAGCAGCATCTGGTCTCCGATCCAGGGACTGACCAGGACCAACCCTGCTTAGCTTCAGAAGCAAGCCAGCAGTGGTATGCAGGGTGGAATGCTGCTGGCTAAATGTTATGTTCAGCTGGTTACTGTTTTCTTTCTCTTTCTGTTATCTGGTGGTCAAACCAAGAGTGTTAACAACAATCTGAGTCTGGACAACCTCTCTCTCTCTCACACTCATACTCTCTCTGTCTTGCTCTCTTTCTGACTAATCTCTTAGCCCCTGACTCATAAACCAAGAGGAAATGGGAGATGATGCCAGAGCCAGCCCCTGTCATGGTGCAGACCTCGGGGGTAGCATGCCTAGCCATGATGAGACGCATTGCTCTTCCTCAGCAACTCATTCATTTAAAAATGTTTTTATTTAACTAGGCAAGTCAGTTAAGAACAAATTCTTATTTACAATGACAGCCTACCCCAGACGACGATGAGCCAATTGTGCACCACCCTATAGGAATCCCAATCACGGCCAGATGTGATACAGCCTGGATTCAAACCAGGGACTGTAGTGACGCATCTTGCACTGAGATGCAGTGCCTTAGACCGCTGCGCCACTTGTTTGTGCCTGAAAAGCCTTCTCTTTTCCTGTGGTCTTGAGAAGTTGGAGGGTGGGAGGATGTTGTGTACTGACACAGTAGAAAAGATGCCCCAGTCTGTGAATCATTGGTGCAGTTAATTACAAGCTCAAGAGAGACACACTATGGCCTTCTGAGAAAGCAGGGTTGGTAATCTCCCGTCATCTGGCCTACTTGGGTTTTGTGGAAAGATTTAAAGAGGGCTACATTCAGATGTTCTATTGGTCTTTTCTAATCAAGTACTTCAAACAATGTGTAGGCAGGTTGCTTAGGATTCAAACCGTCTCAAACAGCCCAATTCATACTCTTAGAGGAGGTGCTCCCACAATAATGTGGTTTTTACAGAATACAAGGTAAATTATTGGATTCTTCACATACCACACTAAGACGTTATCACATTCCACTACCTTTTCAAGCTTTTTTTTGTTAAATGAAAGCATGCTTTGCTTTTATACTTACAAGACCATCAGGCTTGATTGAGTGAGCTGTTTTGTCTCTTAGTAATGTGGTGCCTCCCTGTATTTCTTTTAACTTTTATTTTAGCAATATAAATCAAATCACATTTTATTTGTCACTTGCTTTGTAAACAATAATTGTGACTGACAGTGAAATGCTATTTGGTTAACTACTTAGCAGTCTTATGGCATTGGGGTAGAAGCTGTTCAGGGTCTTGTTGGTTCAAGTCTTGATGCATCAGTACCACTTGCTGTGCGGCAGCAGCGAAAACAATCTATGACTTGGGTCTTTGACAATTTGTAGGGCCTTTCTGACATTGCCTGGATACAATACGTCATTGAGAAAATGTTTTATTTTCATAATAACCTTATTTTTTTGGTCAGTAGATGCCCAACATAACAAAAGGTGGTGGTGTGTTACTCAGATAGATAAATCCTGTCTGAATTCCTGATTTCTGTAACCGTTAGCGTATCTGTGTAATATTGACATAAGCTCAGAATACGCAAACATGGTCCTTGTCACGTTCTGACCTTTATTTCCTTTGTTTTGTCATTATTTAGTATGGTCAGGGCGTGAGTTGGGGTGGGCAGTCTATGTTTGTTTTTCTATGATTTGGGTATTTCTATGTTTCGGCCTAGTATGGTTCTCAATCAGAGGCAGGTGTCATTAGTTGTCTCTGATTGAGAATCATACTTAGGTAGCCTGGGTTTCACTGTGTGTTTGTGGGTGATTGTTCCTGTCTCTGTGTTTGCACCAGATAGGGCTGTTTAGGTTTTCTCACGTTTTGTTAGTCTATTCATGTATAGTTTTCTTCACTAAAGCACCATGAATAGAAACCACGCTGTATTTTGGTCCGCCTCTCCTTCAACTCAAGAAAACCGTTACAGTCCTGTTTAATCAATTGCTGTGCTGATCAAAGGACAGTTCATTACCTCTGCCAAGTGAATATGTAGCTTCAAGTTATGTTTGTATTTATTATTGCAATAAAGATTGTGATGCTACAATTTCCAATGGGCTTATATCAAAAAAATACATACAGCCTAAGGATGTGGGGCTAATATATACACACACATCATTTTAGCAGGACACAGTAAAATCCATTATCCCTCTGAAGAGTCTGAATTAGTGGTGTGAAAAATTCTATAATTTACCTTGCATGCGGTACAAACCACGTTATTGTGGGAGCACCTCCTCTAAGAGTATGAATTAGGCTATTTGAGAAGGTTTCAATCCTATGAAACCTGTCTACACATTGTTTGAAGTATAATAGACCAACATAGCTACTGTAGTAGGTCAAAGCTGTGTGCTGGAAAACCTTGGTAGAGCAAGAGTGGAGTAGGCATTGTGGTGCTCATGTGAATTTCATTTATTTTTCATCCTATTTATCACTTAAAGGTGCAATATGCAGAAATCGCTCTGCCATTTCCTGGTTGCTAAAATTCTAATAGTTCGCCTAATTTCAGTTAATGTGACAAAACAAGCAAGCGCAGAGAATCATTGTACCATCTAAACCACTGTGAAATATTTGTTAATTAACCAAAAATATAGTATGTTCAGCTGTTTGAAGCTGGTGCACAGAACGGAAAGTAAAAGACGTAAAAACACAACTTAAGAATGGGAAGCATAGAAATAGGGCACATTGAACAGATCTACCGCTTGTTAGACTTGCTTCCAATGAGAATGACAGATCTATAACTCACAATTCTATGTGAATTTGGCCAGGTCGCCCAAAAAGTTACATATTTGAGATTTAAAACGTAGTTTTTTGTTTTTAATCTGGATGGTTTTTACACCGGAAGGTGATTATGCCACATTATTATACAACACTATTAAATACAACGCCTAGAGAGGGGTTCTTATATATCATTGATCCACAGTACTTTCTTTAGTGTGCACATTTGTGTATGTGCTTCTGTGTGGGTGAGTTTTTATGTGCATGCATACGTTTAATAAAGTCATATCTGTGATATTATAACTTCATTATGGATAAGGTGTCTACATACAAGTCCATAAAATTGTGATGTGCAGAGCAATGGTAAATAAGCAATTACAGACAGTATCGTCACACTTTATATGGTAATTTGTTTTGATAGCCAGAATGCAATATACCGGTATTATAAATGTCCAGATTTCGCTAGGATAATATTTTTTCTCCAGATTGGAAGCACGTACCTAAGCAGTTCCTCACATAACCCTTATATCTGATAGCAGAGAAAGCTAACCCAGATAACATTACGTGATTTGACAAAACAAATCTGTTCTATTGCATTTAGACTAGGATCTCTACATGTAAAATTAATTGTATTCATAAAAACTCAGATCTACAGTATATCTAATTTAAAACATATTTGTAAACCGGTGGCCATACTGTTTGGTCATTGATTTGTATCTACATGTTCTGTGTGTAAGCATTTGCTTGCCAGCTCTAGGCCTATTTTAAGTCCCATCTCTACTATGGTTTCCATGGTGATGTTATTCACTGCTTCCATAGTGATGTTATTCACAGCTTCCCCCCCTTCCCTCTCTTCCAGAGGTTTGAGGTACACCCAGACCCCATGGTGACCGTGGCCCATATGGTGCGGGCTGGGGGAGGAGTTTGGATGGCCTTTAGTGAGGGCTCTTCTATTCGCCTGTTCCACACTGAGACACTGGAGCATCTGCAGGAAATCAACATCTCCACGCGAGTATCTTTGCACAACCCAGGTAGAGTACAGAACACCCACCCTCAGGTTGGCATAGGGATTCATCTTGACCTTCTAATTCCAGGGGCCAACGTTTTCCTTCTGTTTTTACAGTAGAGCCCAATGTCACCCTCTCTAACACTCCTGCCCTTAAGCCCTCTGATTTAATGCATCTCTATAATTTTGACGTCCCATTCTTGGTTGTTTTTGAAGTATTTTAGAAAACACTTAAGTAAAGTGTTGTATGACACAACGTCAACTCCACAAGTCTTTGCTATTTTTCTATCACATTCAAATCTGTCTTCAAGCTCATGCAAATGCATGAGCTTGACCTGTTGTATTAGTGGGGCTAGGAGGAAAACATATGGCACACATTAGTCCGTTTTTGGGGCCCTCATTGTACAAGAGCAATGACAGGGCACCAATTAAGTCACGCCTACGATGCGCTCCTCACTGGACAGGTATTCTGGTCGTGTCTTGCTGGAACTAGCTGCTCCTTGGGTCCTGTGCTCCAGGGATTGACCTGAATAAGTAGCCGCTAGAACCTGAGGAGCCCTAATGAAGCTGTAGGGTAAGAGGCTGGAATTAATAAAAGGAGTAGAGTCATGAAGGCGCTGTTAAAATCAGGCAAAGTTTTTCATTGCAGGAGTTGCCATGGAAACACTTGTTTTTCCTTTAACGTCCCTGCAACGCTGGTATTGTGCCAGTTTTTCCCCCTTCTTTCTATTGGCGTCTCTCCATTTTCTTCTCTCCTCTCTCACTTTCTCTCTTCTTACCTTATCTTTCTCCCTTTCATTTTGTACTGCCACATCTCTTTTCTTCTCACCCATATTTTCTGTCTTCATCTCACCCTCATTTTACCTCTCACTGCAACCCCTTTAGGATGATATATACATTCTCCTCACCTTCATGATACATTAAATATACTGTATATCAGCCAACCCAGGTATTTCCATGGGAGAGTCAGGATAAACCAACAGCAGACACAGAAAAGAGTATGTCTGAGGGTAGTCATTCCACACATTGTCATTTTGATTCAATCTCTGCCCAAGGTCCTATGGCCCAGGGAGTCATTACATCCATTAACCTGGTGCCTCAACTCTCACACTGTTTCTGATGGTTATTTTGAGCTGATTCAGTGTAGCCTGTGCTCCCTTTCCCCTAATGCTGTCTGAATCTATTCAAATGTGCCTCCTTCCCCCATGCATCTCAGCCCAGACAGAGTTTGATATTCTCCTGGTCAAAAGGACTGAGGATCAGAGTTGGACAAAACTAAAATAAGAAAAAGGCAGTGCACCAAATCAAGCTTCAGCAGCGAGACAAAGATACTTACTGTCAACAGTTCCACTGTTGTAGCCCTTTCTCATGAAATGGATGGGAGAAGGAAATAATAATAAAAAGAGTCATGTTTCAGAAAGCCCAAGCTTTTCTTTCTCAGATCAAAGTTTATTTTTGTCAGACACTTGTAGAAGACGTTCCTATCGGTCAAGATGTCTAGACTTTAGATAGTTTGGTGATCCTGAGGTCATTTCCTCCCTACTCCAGCACTTCCTTATGAAATATGCAGCATGTATGAGAACCAGGGAGGGTGGCAGGTTGGCCTCAGGGAAAGTTGGAAGACATGGTGCAAGGGGGATTAGGGGGGCTAGGATGAGGGGTGGCTAGAGGGGTCCTCAGGGCCTGAGAGAGAAAATGCTCCAGCTTCTCTTCTGCTGTGCTCATGGGTAAGGCTTTGATTTCCGGATAAACAGATGGAAAAGGGGTGTTAGAAAAGCTACCAGGGAAAGTCTTCAAAGGTATAAGAAATAAATCAAAACACAATAATGTTAAAGTAAAGACCCTGCCAACTAATATCAAACTTATATTTTGTTTTGGAGAAATTGTTTACATTGCCTTGTGCCTTGTAATTCTGATACCAAAATCCCACATACTGTATCTTTAAGATATTTAAAAATGTCTCTCCCTCTTGAGGAGGGAGGATAATGAAAGTTGACAGAAGTAACAAGTAATCGTCGACCACCAAATAGTTATAGTGATTTAGCAATATCAATTTTGTTTATGAATTAGTAAGTGATTAAAATTCCGTAATTCCGTTACCCAAAAAATTAGTAATGGAATTGCTGCAACTGAGTTGGCTACAATGGGAAATCATAATAGTCACCTGCTACTGTCCTGCCTCCCACTGGCATACTGTCATTGTGTGACTGTATGTTATTTGGTGAGAGAGACAATACAGTAGACGGCACGCGTCAAATGTTTGATTTATGACCCTATGTCCGGATGACGTGTGTATGCCCAAATATGGGCATCCAGGCAGAACATCCTGGCGGGAAGTTATCACGTGGTTATGCCCATATAAGTGCATCCTGTTCCTGTTGTCACGTGTTAGGGTGTGTGTTAATTTATGCATATATTGCATCCATTCCTTTGAAGTTGTCATGATGATTGATGTGTAAGGACACCATTGAACTGGATGGGATGTGTTTGAACATATCAAGGAGGATGGCGCCACACCCCCAATTTTATTGCACACAGGGAGTATGGCGAAGCCAGGTAGGAGACCTGCGCCAACTTCCTGTGCTTACCGGGGGGCTAGAGAGACCGGGCAGGCACCGTGTTATGCTGTGGAGCGCATGGTGTCTCCAGTGCGGGTGCATAGCCCGGTGCGGTACATACCAGCTCCTCGTATCGGCCGGGCTAGAGTAAGCATCGAGCCAAGTGTCATGGAGCCGGCTTTACGCATCTGGTCTCCAGTGAGTCTCCTTGGGCCGGCTTACATGGCACCAGCCTTGCGCACGGTGTCCCCGGTTCGCCTGCATAGCCCAGTGCGGGCTATTCCACGTCGCCGCACTGGCAGGTCGACCGGGAGCATTCAACCAGGTATGGTTGGGCAGGCTCTGTGCTCATGAGCTCCAGTGCGCCTGCACAGTCCGGTCTATCCAGTACCACCTCCAAGCACCAGCCCTCCGATGGCAGCTCCCCGCACCAGGCTTCCTGTGCGTGTCCTCGGCCCAGTACCACCAATGCCAGCACCACGTACCAGGCCTTCAGTGCGCTTCGCCTGTCCAGCACTGTCAGAGCCTTCCTCCTCTACAGCGCTGCCAGAGTCTCCCATCTGTTCAGCGCTGCCGGAGTCTCCCGCCTGTCCAGCGCTGTCAGAGCTGACAGTCTGCAAGAGCTGCCAGTCTGCAAGGAGCAGCCAGAGCTGCCAGTCTGCAAGGAGCAGCCAAGCTGCCAGTCTGCAAGGAGCCGCCAGAGCTGCCAGTCTGCAGGGAGCTGCCAGTCTGCAGGGAGCTGCCAGTCTGCAAGGAGCTGCCAGTCTGCAAGGAGCTGCCAGTCTGCAAGGAGCTGCCAGAGCTGCCAGTCTGCAAGGAGCCGCCAGAGCCGCCAGTCTGCAAGGAGCCGCCAGAGCCATCAACCTGCCTGAGCTTCCTCTCAGTCCTGAGCTTCCTCTCAGTCCTGAGCTTCCTCTCAGTCCTGAGCTTCCTCTCTGTCCTGAGCTTCCTCTCAGTCCCGAGCTTCCCCTCAGTCCCGAGCTACCCTTCAGTCCCGAGTTACCCCTCAGTCCCGAGCCACCTCAGTCCCGAGCTGTCCCTCAGTCTGGAGCTGCCCCTCAGTCCAGTGGGGCCCTTGGTGAGGGTTACTAGGCCAAGGTCGGCGGCGAGGGTCGCCAATCTAAGGACGCGATGCAGGCGGACTGAGACTTTGTTGGAGTGGGGTCCACGTCCCGCGCCGGAGCCGCCACCGTGGACAGACGCCCACCCGGACCCTCCTCTATGGGTTTAGGTGTGCGGCCGGGAGTCCGCACCTTGGGGGGGGGGGTTCTGTCACGCCCTGGTCTTAGTATTTTGTGTTTTCTTTATTATTTTGGTCAGGCCAGGGTGTGACATGGGTTATTTATGTGGTGTGTTTTGTCTTGGGGTATTTTGTAGGTCATGGGTTTGTGGTTAGTGGTTTTGTCTAGTATAGTCTATGGCTGCCTGGAGTGGTTCTCAATCAGAGGCAGGTGTTTATCGTTGTCTCTGATTGGGAACCATATTTAGGCAGCCATATTCTTTGAGTGTTTCGTGGGTGATTGTTCCTGTCTCTGTGTTTGGTAGCACCAGATAGGGCTGTTTAGGTTTTCACGGTACTGTATTGTTCGTGTTTATCATCTTCACTAAAGATGTATCGAAATAACCACGCTGCATTTTGGTCCGCCTCTCCTTCGACGGAAGAAAGCCGTAACACTGGGGGTATTGGGTTGGGGGAAGACGCATTATAAATAAGACCCAGAACAACACAACACATAACCTGTAGCCAAAGGGTTTGTCAACGAGAATAGGGTATGTTTAGCAACATTAGTGAGGGAGGCTTTGTTGCGATATAGGAAGCCAATTCTAGATTTAATTTTGGATTAGAGATGCTTAATGTGAGTCTGGAAGGAGAGTTTACAGTCTAACCAGACACCTAGGTATTTGTAGCTGTCCACGCATTCTAAGTCAGAGCCGTCCAGAGTAGTGATGCTGGATGGGCGAGCAGGTGCGTGAAGTGATCGGTTGAATTGCATGCATTTAGTTTTACTTGCGTTTAAGAGAAGTTGGAGGTCACGGAAGGAGAGTTGTATGGCATTGAAGCTTGTCTGGAGGTTAGTTAACACAGTGTCCAAAGAGGGGCCAGAAGTATACAGAATGGTGTCGTCTGCGTAGAGGTGTATCAGAGAATCACCAGCAGCAAGAGCAACATCATTGATGTATACAGAGAAGAGAGTCGGCCTGAGGATTGAACCCTGTGGCACCCCCATAGAGACGGCCTGAGGTCCGGACAATAGGCCCTCCGATTTGACACAATGAACTCTATCAAGGAAGTATTTGGTAAATCAGGCGAGGCAATCGTTTGAGAAACCAAGGCTGTCGAGTCTGCCAATAAGAATGTGGTGATTGACAGAGTCGAAAGCCTTGGCCAGGTCGATGAAGACAGCTGCACAGTAATGTCTCTTATCGATGGCGGTTATGATGTCGTTTAGGACCTTTAGCGTGGCTGAGGTGCACCCATGACCAGCTCTGAAACCAGATTGCATAGCGGAGAAGGTACGGTGGGATTCGAAATGGTCAGTAATCTGTTTGTTAATTTGGTTTTTGAAGACCTTAGAAAGACAGGGTAGGATAGATATAGGTCTGTAGCAGTTTGGGTCTAGAGTGTCAACCCCTTTGAAGAGGGGGATGACCGCGGCAGCTTTCCAATCTTTGGGAATCTCAGACGATACGAAAGAGAGGTTGAACAGGCTAGTAATAGGGGTTGCAACAATTTCGGCAGATAATTTCAGAAAGAGAGGGTCCAGATTATCTAGCCCGGCTGATTTGTAGGGGTCCAGATTTTGCAGCTCTTTCAGAACATCAGCTATCTGGATTTGGGTGAAGGAGAAATGGGGGAGGCTTGGGTAAGGTGCTGTGGGGGGTGCAGGGCTGTTGACCAGGGTAGGGTAGCCAGGTGGAAAGCATGGCCAGCCGTAGAGAAATGCTTATTGAAATTCTCAATTATAGTGGATTTATCGGTGGTGACAGTGTTTCCTAACCTCAGAGCAGTGGGCAGCTGGAAGGAGGTGCTCTTATTCTCCATGGACTTTACAGTGTCCCAGAACTTTTTTGAGTTAGTACTACAGGATGCAAATTTCTGTTTGAAAAAGCTAGCCTTAGCTTTCCTAACTGCCTGTGTATATTTGTTACTAACTTCCCTGAAAAGATGCATATCACGGGGGCTATTCGATGCTAATGCAAAACGCCACAGGATGTTTTTGTGCTGGTCAAGGGCAGACAGGTCTGGAGTGAACCAAGGACTATATCTATTCCTAGTTATACATTTTTTGAACGGGGCATGCTTATTTAAGATGGTGAGGAAAGGACTTTTAAAGAATAGCCAGGCATCATCTACTGACGGGATGAGGTCAATGTCATTCCAGGATACCCCAGCCAGGTCGATTAGAAAGGCCTGCTCGCAGAAGTTTTTTAGGGAACGTTTGACAGTTATGAGGGGTGGTCTTTTGGTCGCAGACCTATTACGGATGCAGGCAATGATGCAGTGATCGCTGAGATCTTGATTGAAAACAGCAGAGGTGTATTTGGAGGGAGAGTTAGTTAGGATGACATCTTTGAGGGTGCCCGTGTTTACGGATTTGGAGTTGTACCTGGTAGGTTCATTGATCATTTGTGTGAGATTGAGGGAATCAAGCTTGGATTGTAGGATGGCCGGGGTGTTAAGCATGTCCCAGTTTAGGTCACCTAGTAGCACGAGCTCAGAAGATAGATGGGTGGGAATCAATTCACATATGGTATCGAGGGCACAGTTGGGGGTGCAGAGGGAGGTCTATAGCAAGCGGCAACAGTGAGAGACTTGTTTCTGGAAAGGTGAATTTGTAGAAGTAGAAGCTCGAATTGTTTGGGTACAGACTTGGATAGTAATACAGAACTCTGCAGGCTATCTTTGCAGTAGATTGCAACACCGCCCCCTTTGGCAGTTCTATCTTGGCGGAAAATGTTATAGTTAGCGATGGAGATTAAGGTTTTTGGTGTTTTCCTAAGCCAGGATTCAGACACGGCTAAGACATCCGGGTTGGCAGAGTATTCTAAAGCAGTGAGTAAAACAAACTTAGGGAGTAGGCTTCTAATGTTAACATGCATGAAACCAAGGCTTTTATGGTTACAGAAGTCAACAAATGAGAGCACCTGGGGAGTGGGAGTGGAGCTAGGCACTGCACTGCAGGACCTGGATTAACCTCTACATCACCAGAGGAACAAAGGAGAAGTAGGATAAGGGTACGGCTAAATGCTATACGAACTGGCCGTCTAGCACGTTCGGAACAGAGAGTAAAAGGAGCAGGTTTCTGTGCACGATAGCATAGATTCAAGGCATAGTGTACAGACAAAGGTAAGGTAGGATGTGAGTATATTGAAGGTAAACCTAGGCATTGAGTAATGATGAGAGAGTTATAGTCTCTAGAGACGTATAAACCAGGTAATGTCATCGCATATGTAGGAGGTGGAACAACATGGTTGGTTAAGGCATATTGAGCAGGGCTAGAGGCTCTACAGTGAAATAAGACAGTAATCACTAACCAGGACAGTAATGGACGAGGCATATTGATATTAGAGAGAGGCATGCATAGCCAAGTGAACATATGGGTCCAGTGAGTGGTTGGTCTGACTGGGGACACGGCGATTCAGACAGTTAGCAGGCCGATGCTAACAAGCTAACAGTTAGTAGGCCGGGGCTAAACAAGCTAGCAGTTAGCAGACTGGGGCTGGCAAGCTAGCAGTTAGCAGACCGGGGCTGGCAAGCTAGCAGTTAGCAGACCGGGTTAGCAAGCAAGCAGTTAGCAGGGGCAAGCAAGTTAGCAGACCGGGGCTAGCAAGTTAGCCTTTGGGGGATGTCGCGATGGGGGTAAGTCTGTTTTTGCCTCTTCGTGCGGTGTAGTCGATAGACCAGTCGTGGAATTAGTAGGGTTCCAAGTAGCTCTAGGTAGCTAGCAGGCCTAGCAGGTTAGCAGAATGGGCCTTCAGTGGGCGTCGCGCCTGAGGGGCCTGTTGGAATCCTCGGGCAGATTATGTCGGTATTCCAGTCGTAGAGGATCGGCGGGTTCTGTTCCCCGTACCGGCAGTAGAAGGGGTCCGGATATTGTAGCCCAGGAGTGGGCTTCGGTGGTAGCACAGGAGCCCTGTCCAGGCTAATTGGTGCTTGCTCCGGGATGGAAACACTGTTACCGGATGTCCACCGCGCATACCCCCTATCTACAAGTTAAAATATTATGATGGGGAGCTTATAGAGGGATCTTTTTATGAGAAGGAACTACAGAAGGTACAGTTGGGTAAAGACAAAGTATTCCACGTGGAGGAGATTCTTACAGAAGTCAACAAATGAGAGCACCTGGGGAGTGGGAGTGGAGCTAGGCACTGTAGGACCTGGATTAACCTCTACATCACCAGAGGAACAGAGAAGAAGTAGGATAAGGGTTATTTAATTATTTTCCTCCGCTAGTCTGCATTTTTTTGGTGGGCTCCTCCTTCCTTCAAGATAGAGTCAAAGGCCCGGGTCACCTCTGCCTGACTCTTATTTTTTTAAGACCCTTACAAATGCTATTTTAGAGAAAATATCTATAACCATTAGCATGTAGCCATTTCCATCATTTTTTATCTGCAAGGGCCTGCATGTCACATAGATCCGCTTGAAACAGGGACAAGGGATGAGTAGAAAAAAATATATTTATTGGAATTTTTTTTAGTACAGGTTTATGCAGAGTATAAGCATCCTGCTCTGCTAACCACTCATTCACTTATTAAGCAATGCCTAACCGGCTACCTGTTTCTTCCGCTATAGCTCTCTGTAAACGCTCCTTATCCCCATAATACCCAGGGTTAGAGTGGGTATAATAAATGTTTTTCAACATCTGCTCTGCCATCCTTCTTGCCTCTCTGAGGTACAATAACGTTAATGAGCCCCTTTGAAATAACGACAACATTTAATTTTCATTTTGAATTTTTATTTTTTGCAAACATCAAGTATTATGTATAAAGACAATTCAGGATTCGTAGCAGGATACTAGTCCCAGTTTTCTCAACGAACCAAGCATGCAACACCCTGTATATTTGGTTTACATTTACAGGCTTGTGTCGCAGAATTTTTAAAACGCACATATCCGCT
This sequence comes from Oncorhynchus clarkii lewisi, assembly GCF_045791955.1. Taxonomy (NCBI): domain Eukaryota; kingdom Metazoa; phylum Chordata; class Actinopteri; order Salmoniformes; family Salmonidae; genus Oncorhynchus; species Oncorhynchus clarkii. The sequence goes on along the minus strand of NC_092153.1, from coordinate 52,466,156 downwards.
ATATAAGTATATAAACAACAAATATGATACATGTTGCAATTAAACGGTGTTTCAAACAAATAAAGTAAAATCTTAGACAAAATTGTTTCTAGTTCTTCAGAATCATCCACAAGACGGGATACCAGTTGTGTCCATTGTAGACTCCATTTTTACCACACGCTCTACATTAGCCCATGTATTGTGGGTTGTGTAGAACGATACATTGTTCACTTTATTTTCAGTAATTTGATGCATAACATTTGTAAGTTCTCTCAAAATAAAAAATGATTCATTCTCTATAAACATCATATGCATATAGTTACCCATTGCTTTACATCTAAATAACAAATATGTATTGTCACTCGGTCTCTTGCGGTTTATTGAGCCAGAAAGTCATCACATCAGCCACCACAGCTTCCCTGTATCTGTTGTCGTCCACCAGGGTGTGTCGGATTTCTTTGAGTTTCTTGTGGATGTAGATCGACCTCCTTCAGTTCATGTAGGAAAGCCTTGGTTACCCCTTAACTCTGGGAATAGATGGCACAAGACCCATAGACTCCAGGGCTCTGACCAGCGAAGGTATAAAGCTGCAGGACCACAGTCTTTTCACCAGCTTCTCAAAATGGTTGAAGAAGTAGTATCTTGGGGGCTCCTATAAACACGATGACGGCGCTGGCTGGGGTGATTGATCTCATAACTTATGCATTTTTCTGTTATATACTCTCCAATCACCACGTCTAAAAGTATGGCTATAGAGGCCTTGATGGTGTCCACAAAAATAGTACTGACCACCCCATCAAACACATCCTCAGGCTGTGTACATGTAGGGGATGTCGGGGGTCTTGCCAGGGGGGAGTAGAATAGTGGGCTGCGAGGCATAGAGTCCTTAGGGTCTGGCACCCATGACATATCAGAGTCGTGGTATGTTGTATGAATATCCATGGTATATGCTGAAATTAAGAACCGGAGGCTTTATGAGCACTCCTTTTATTGTTGAACCAGTCCTTTGGTATCAGGGCGTGGTTAGCACAACCGCATACTTAGTTTTCTTCGGGGGCTGACCCTTCTGAGGATGTCCCTTCTTGGGGTTCCTTTGAATCATAATCCTCAGGATTCGTATAGATTATGCACTTCCTTAGCCGAACAATGCTCTGCTGCTGTTGGCTCTGTACAAAAAGAGCGTCCAACAACTATAACATTTTAAATTCCATTAGATCCCAACTTTTAAAAGGAATAAGCGTGCGCAACCTAACATCCCCAGTCAGGCCACCATCAGGAATTTTTTTGTTGCGGGTTTCCTCGTTGCTGATATAGCTCTCCACGCACCCACATGGAAGTCCATTCTTTCTTTGTATTTTCACCCTGTGAAATACTCTTCCTGAGGAGTCAGGGGTACCTTCCCAACGGGTCTCGTAGCCCGTGAACACGCTATACCCCTTTGTGATAACTCTCAGTTCGGGACACACCACCTTGCGAAAAACCTCCCAGTCTTCAAGCCCGTAGTCCACTCCTAAAGTCTGGTCTGTATATTCTTCTCACTGCTTTACCGCTGATTACAAAATCCATGTTTAATTTCTTTAGTGGTTTATCGTGGTCACTTGTGTTGTTCTGGGTCTTATTTATAATGCGTCTTCCCCCAACCCAATACCCCCAGGGCATTCCTGCTTCATAGACAACAGCCCTAAAGGGCAATAAAAAAGAGGGTGTAGGGCCATCCTCTTTGAAATGTTTAAACACATCCCCCCAGTTCAATGAGGTCCCTACACATCAATCATCATGACAACTTCAAAGGAATAGATGCAATATATGCATAAATTAACACACACCCTAACACGTGACAACAGGAACAGGATGCACTTATATGGGCATAACCACGTGATAACTTCCCGCCAGGATGTTCTGCCTGGATGCCCATATTTGGGCATACACACATCATCCGGACATAGGGTTATAAATCAAACATTTGACGCGTGCCGTTCTCTGTATTGTCTCTCTCAACAAATAACAGAAATAGAAAGAAAACAGTAACCAGCTGAACATGACAGTATGCCAGTGGGAGGCAGGACAGTCGCAGGTGACTATTATGATTTCCCATCGTAGCCAATTCAGTTGCAACAATTTCATTACGTCATCCGGACATAGGTTCATAAATCAAACGTTTGTCGTGTGCCGTCTACTGTATTCTCTCTCTGGTGGTCAAACCAAGAGTGTTAAAACAGTCTGGACAACCTCTCCCTCTCTCTCACTCTGCCTCTCGTTCTCACTCTCCAGTTAATGTCACCTCTCCCAGCTCTTACTGACACCCACCCATGACCACCCCTCTCTTTCTATTTACTATAACCAGAATCCTCACCCACTGAGCATCGACCGACACTGGACGTCCATGGATGTTCAAATTTGGTCAGTCCACCCAGTCCACAAACGAACTGGGATGGACCAAATCTGAACCTATCATAGACATATGTTTCACAAGTTTGGATAGCACAGTACTGTACAGTGAGTAGAGCACAGTCAAGTACAATACAGTACAGTGAGTAGATCACAGTAGAGTACAGTCCAATACAATAGAGTAGTACAGTACAATACAGTACAGAACAGTACCGTGAAGTATAGTACAGTAGAATATAATATACTGAACTCTACTATACTGTACTGGACTATACTGCAGTGTACTCAACTGCACTCTACTGTACTGAACTCTACTGTACTCTACCCTACTCTGAACTGCCATTCTGTGCTGTATTGAACTGCACAGTACTCTACAGTGCTCTGATGTGCTGAGCTGAGCTGTGATGTCAAAACTTATGAAACATGAGGAAAATGACATTCATATCCATAATTATGCATTTATGTGTAGTACAGATCAGGGATCCATGATGCAATTCAGTTACCGCAATTTTGTTACCGGGTGTAAATCCATTTCACTTATTCAACAACCAAAATAGATGTTTTCTAACTCAAGGTGCCATGTCATAGCTGACACCCCATTCTTTCTGCAGACATCTTTGATTCTTAATTTGGAGCAAATATTTTACAGAGTTTTGAAAATGTGGTCGCATAAAAACCTGAGGGAGATTTTCCATTACCTCCGTTTGCATCGGCACAGATCCTCCACTAAATTATTTTTTGCACATTTTCCTGTGGAAATTGTTGAAAGTAGTCCTTGTGCATAGAGTTGTATGGTTTGTTAAACTTTGATATCAACATTTTAAATTGAAAAGAAAACTGAGTCAAAGTGTAAATCCATTATCAAGGAATTGCACCTATGCAATTTTAATGCACTTTAATGATTAAAGAAGTCTTCAACTACAGTATCAGGCACTTATTCGAGCTCTCCTAGCTGTGCTGTTGAGGAACTAGAGCAAGCACACTTGTAGTTGTTTTGTTTGGAACATAACTCTGCATTCCCGCCATCACACAATTACTGTTGTTGTTTACGCAATCCAAAAATTGTCTATTTTAAATTGCAATCGGAGTCAGGTGGGTATGATTTGTAAGCTTGTTCTATTGCCATCATGACTAGCTAAGTTATAATATACGATCTTACAGTGTTTGGCTTTCACAAGGCAATTCAGAGAAACAGACCATCATTTTGGTGCGCATAGAAAGGAGTCATGAGTGCATTCAGATACTTCAAAATTAACAAACATAGGCTCATTCTGTAGAGAACAATCCAGGGTATGATGCCATGTCATCTTGTAGTACAGTACATCAAACATAGTGATTGTAAACTTTGACACAATATGATGTAAGTTTTATGATTTGGAAATGTAAAGTGCACATTAGGACTCACCAGTGTTTGGCTTGCTTGTATGACATCAAAGCAGTATTTATAATAATCCTCAACATCACATCTTTCAAAATATATTGAGTCATCTAAATTTACAGAATTTTATTCACTGAGATAAAACATTTATAAAAGTTGCTTAATTACCGGGAGGTATGGAGGAAACATTTTGTTTTGAGCGATGCTCAAATTCAGAACAGCTGTCAGTCAAAACCCATACAGTGCTGTGAAGCACAGAGCCAAAGCTCTGACATAATGTATAGCATGTTACTGTACAGCCACCATGTTTCAATTTCGGTGCTTATTAATGACCAAATCTGCCACTTTCAAATCGTATACGGGTACGAGTGCAAAGGGTTAATGTGCTGCTCCTCACCAAGGGGTTTCTGTCCGACTGGGAAGGTTCTAAAGCCAAGAAGAAAAACCTGTCCCTTCTGCTAATGGGTTAAATAGTTGTTTTCTTTGGGTAAAAAAATATGGACAGTACCAGTCAAAAGTTTGGACACACCTACTCATTCAAGGGTTTTTCTTTATTTTTAACATTTTCTACATTGTAGTATAACAGTGAAGACATCAAAACTATGAAATAATGGATAAGGAATCATGTAGTAACCAAAAAAGTTTGAGATTCTTCAAAGTAGCCAGCCTTTGCCTTGATGACAGCTTTGCACACTCTTGGCATTCTCCCAACCAGCTTCATGAGGAATGCTTTTCCAACAGTCTTGAAGGAGTTCCCACATATGCTGAGAACTTGTTGGCTGCTTTTCCTTCACTCTGCGGTCAAACTCAAGCCCAAACCATCTCAATTGAGTTGCGGTTGGGTGATTGTGGAGGCCAGGTCATCTGATTGCAGCACTTCATCCCTCTCCTTGGTCAAATAGCCCTTACACAGCCCGGAGGTGTATTTTGGATCATTGTCTCGTTAAAAAACAAATGATAGTGGGACTAAGTGCAAACCAGATGGGATGGTGTATCGCAGTATGCCTTGAATTCTAAATAAATCAAAGACATTGTCACCAGCAAAGCACCCCTACACCATCACATCTCCTCTTCCATGCTTCACGGTGGGAACTACACATGCGGAGATCATCTGTTCACCCACTCTGCGTCTCACAAAGACACGGCGGTTCTAATCAAAATTCTCAAATTTGGACTCATCAGACCAAAGGACAGATTTCTACCAGTCTAATGTCCATTGCTAGTGTTTCTTGGCCCAAGTAAGTCTCTTATCATTATTGGTGCCCTTTAGTAGTGGTTTCCTTGCAGCAATTTGACCACGAAGGCCTGATTCACAGTCTCCTCTGAACAGTGGATGTTGAGATATCTGTTACTTGAACTCTGTGAAGCATTTATTTAGGCTGCAATTTCAGAGATTGGTAACTCTAATGAACTTATCCTCTGTAGCACAGGTAACTCTGGGTCTTCCGTTCCTGTGGCAGTCATCATGAGAACCAGTTTCATCATAGCTCTTGATGGTTTTTGTCTTGTCTTAAAGTAATGATGGACTGTCGTTTCTCTTTGCTTATTTGAGCTGTTATTGCCATAATATGGACATGATCTTTTACCAAATAGGGCTATCTTCTGTATACCACCCCTACCTTGTCACAACACAACTGATTGGCTCAAATGCATTAAGAAGGAAAGAAATTCCACAAATTAACTTTTAAGAAGGCACACCTATTAATTGAAATGCATTCCAGATGACTACCTCATGAAGCTGTTTGGGAGAATGCCAAAAGTGTGCAAAGCTGACATCAAGGCAAATGGTAGCTACTTTGAAGAATCTCCAATATAAAAATATATTTTGATTTGTTTAACCCTTTTTTGGTTACTCCATTATTCTATATGTGTTATTTAATTTTTTGGATGTCTTCACTATTATTCTACAATGTAGAACATTGAGTAGGTGTTTTCAAACTTATGACTGGTACTGTACTTCAAACAGTCCTCATTTGAAATATCACAGCAAAATATTTATCTTTAGAAACATATTTTTAACACAAAAACACTCCTTAGATCAGCCCACTGAAGACCTCTGCGTTACTGTGGAAACCGGAGGTGGAGGATCGATTAACCTTTTGCAGCAGGGGGCTAAATCAGGGTCAGATAGTGTTTCTTGAGAGTCTTAAACAAATATATATATTTTTTAAAGTATGCACCTCAAAACACATGGTTATGTGCGTAAAAAATGAAGACACATGTACCATGTCAGATATATAGTTTAAATATATTCCATTTTGACTTTGCTTCCCAACTTTATATACACAGAAGACTGAAATATACCAAAACCGTTTGACATAAAAACATCGGATTTTAGGTGGCTTTTTAAAATAATGATTATTAATTAGGAAATTATGAAAAATATGAATAACATTCCACCCATGAGACCACTAAGTAATTTGACTGCAGGTAAGGGCAACAACCTCCATAACTCCAGTCTTTGTCATTATCCTTCTTAATTGCTGTTCCTAGAAGATGTTCTCACTTCACTTTACAGTTCATGTTAACCCTGCAGTGGGTGTTCATGACAACCACTGCCCTTCTGATGCAGCACTCTGTGACACAGACTAGAAATAGACACAATCTCTATGTAAGCAGTTGGCTGACATTTCTAAGATTGAGTTCTTCACTGTGCCTTCTAACTCTCTTGTGACCCTCTGAGATCGCTTCCTCTCTTGCGACGCTTAACATGCACCTCAACGATCCTACATCCACTCCCTACTTGCACAACCCTGCTGTTTCTTCCAAATTTGAGCTGTGTTTGTGCGTGGTGAAATGAATCAATTAAGGTGCTCTCTAACCACTCATGCGAATCACACATCATAATCTGAGTGTGACACAGAACAACCATGTAAATGCAGCTCTACATGTAAATGAGCATTCTTTCAGTAGCGATCACATGGCTGTTATTGTAATTCAATTAGGTGATTGCCGTAGATATTAAGTGGAGCTCTAGATATCAGTACCAGGAGAGCCAATGACTGAGGGACCAGCATTGTATTGTCTCCTGTTTTGTTTGTAAATTCACAATTATGGCATCTTCATTTATAGTGATAACTAGGGTTGCAAAGCTACCGGTAAGTGATCCCGGTAACATTGGTAATTTATAGGTAATATATAGCAATTTATGGTCATTTTTACTTGAATAACTTGAAAAATATATATAAATATATAGTATACACTACCGTTCAAGTTTTTAAATGTCCTTGTTTTTGAAATAAAAACACGTTTCTTTGTAAATTAAAATTACATCAAATTTATCAGAAACACAGTGTAGACATTGTTCATTTTGTAAATGACAATTGTAGCTGGAAACGCCTGATTTTTAATGGAATAGCTACATAGGCGTCATTAAATAGTACCCGCAAAACACCAGTCTCAACGTAAACATTGAAGAGGCTCGAGTTCCTCGGTCCAGTGTCTGTGTTTTTTTCCCCATCTTTATCTTTTATTTTTATTGGCCAGTCTGAGATATGGCTTTTTCTTTGCGACTGCCTAGAAGGCCAGCATTCCGGAGTCACCTCTTCACTGTTGAAGTTGAGACTGCTGTTTTGCTGGTACTATTTAATGAAGCTGCCAGTTGAGGACTTGTGAGGCATCTGTTTTTCAAACTAGACACTCTAATGTACTTGTCCTCTTGCTCAGTTGTGCAGCGGGGCCTCCCACCCCTCTTTCTATTCTGGTTAGAGACAGTTTGCACTGTTCTGTGAAGGGATTAGTACACAGCGTTGTACAAGATCTTCCGTTTCTTGGCAATTTCTCACATGGAATAGCCTTCATTTCTCAGAACAAGAACAGACTGACGCATTTCAGAAGAAAGGTCTTGTTTCTGGCCATTTTGATCCTTTAACCAAACCCACAAAATGCTGATGATCCAGATACTGAACTAGTCTTTAATCAGGACAACAGTTTTCAGCTGTGCTAACATAATTGCAAAAGGGTTTTTTAATGATCAATTAGCCTTTTCAAATGATAAACTTGGATTAGCTAACACAACATGCCATTGGAACACAGGAGTGATGGTTGCTGATAATGGTCCTCTGTACGCCGATGTAGATATTCCATAAAAAAAATCTGCCGTTTCCAGCTTCAATAGTCATTTACAACATTAACAATGTCTACACTGTATTTCTGATGAATTTGGTGTTATTTTAATTTACAAAAATTTGCTTTTCTTTCAAAAACAAGGACATTTCTAAGTGACCCCAAACTTTTCAAAGGTAGTGTATATTTGTTATATCTGTGTCCAAATTGTCCATGAGTTTCTAGTAGATAGACCATATCGTTCAAGAAAATAGACAAATTAATTGAACTTCTCTAGGGTAGGGGGCAGCATTTGGAATTTTGGATGAAAAGCGTGCCAAAATTAAGCTGCCTTCTACTCAGGCCCAGAAGATAGGATATGCATATAATCTGGATAGAAATCACTCTAAACTTTCCAAAACTGTTAAAATAGTGTCTGTGAGTATAACAGAACTGATTTGGCAGGTTGAAAACCTGAGAAAAATCCATTCAGGAAGTAGGATTTTTTGTTGTTGTTCTAGTTTTCTATTCAATGCCATTACAGTATCCATTGACTTAGGACTCAAATTGCAGTTCCTATGCCTTCCACTAGATGTCAACAGTCTTTAGAAATAGTTTCAGGCTTGTATTCTGAAAAATGAGGGAGTAAGAGCAGTCTGAATGAGTAGACCCTGCTGTGTCAAAGCTTTTTCATGCGCGCGACCGAGAGTGCCTTTCTTGTTAACCTTTTATATTGGCAACGTTATTGTCCGGTTGAAATATTATCGATTATTTAGGCTAAAAACAACCTGAACAACCTTTACGGATACTATTTAGATTTTTTGGGCTGCCTGTTGTGACTGCGTTTGAGCCTGTGGATTACTGAAGAAAACGCGCGAACAAAACGGAGGTTTTTGGATATAGAGACTTTATCGAACAAAAGGAACATTTATTGAATAAATGAATGTCTTCTGAGTGCAACCATATGAAGATCATCAAATGTAAGGGATTCATTTTATCTCTATTTCTGACTCTCTAACTCTTCTACTTGGCTGGTTACTGTTTGTAATGATTTGTCTGCTGGGCTATGTTCTCAAATAATCATACAGCATGCTTTCGCCGTGAAGCATTTTTGAAATCTGACGCCGTGGTTTGATTCACAAGAAGTTCATCTTTAAAACTATGTAAAATAGTTGTATCTTTTCTGAATTATTATAATGAGTATTTCTGTATTTGAGTTTGGCGTTCTGCAATCTCACTGGATGTTGGCCAGGTGGGACGCTAAAGAGGTTAATCTAATCAATGGCATTATTTTCAATTAACTCTGCAACTTTTCTAATTCTTGTATTTTTTTTACAACTGCCACCTGTTTGGCTTCAAAGCATTTACAACAAAGACATGTTGACGTAGTTAAAAATATATATAGGTGTGTAAAAAAAAAAAAAGGATATTTCATGCTGAAACCCTCCTATTAAATACTAGTGGTATTCACTAAGTTGATGGTTTATATTTAGGATAATGTTTTATAGCTTTGTCATTTTCGATTTTAAAATCATCTAATGTTTAAAAAAAATTTAAACTGTATATTTCACATGTGATCACACAGGTCACACAGAGGGCCAGATATAAATGTGACCGCCCGGCTCATTTCGGTCTTTTGTAGCAAAATTTTAAATAGTGTTTTTTACATTGGATAAAAGTAAAGACTCTAGACTCTAAGACTCTAGAAAATGGTATATCATACACTACAGTTGGGGAACAATGGGAAAGTTTTTCTGCTTTGAAATTTGATAAACTTGTGGCCTCACTTTTTTTTGGTACACCTACTGGAGAGGTCTTCTTTGTCTACACCCATTCAGCATTGTTCACACCCTCTTAAGCCTTAGTTCACCCATCTCTTTAAGGATTCACATGAGGCTAAACAGAGTGAGAACGATAGTGTACTAAAAAGCCAAAGATTCCAAGACTAAAGGCTGGTTTATGCTACGTCTATCAACATGTCTGTATACAGTTGTCACAGCGACATCATGAACATTCTATTGTCTTCCGACATCAAACTTGACGTTATGAAAAAGTATAAATACAAAAACGACAGGCTGCATGACATCAGCAGCATGGTGTTCCAAAATAGCACAGCTGGTGTATTTTCACACCAATAAACCCATCTATTTAAAAAGTATAGTATATATGTCAATCAGGGTATTTACAAACAGCACAATTGGTAGTTCCCAGGGTATTTACAAACAGCACAATTGGTAGTTCCCAGGGTATTTACAAACAGCACAATTGGTAGTTCCCAGGGTATTTACAAACAGCACAATTGGTAGTTACCAGGGTATTTACAAACAGCACAATTGGTAGTTCCCAGGGTATTTACAAACAGCACAATTGGTAGTTACCATGGTATTTACAAACAGCACAATTGGTAGTTCCCAGGGTATTTACAAACAGCACAATTGGTAGTTACCAGGGTATTTACAAACAGCACAGGAATGAAATCAACAACATGTATTGATCACATATGTACTAATGCTGCAGAAATGTGCTTTAAAGCAGAATCCAAATCCATAGGATGTAGTGATCGCAATATAATAGCCATATCTAGGAAAACCAAAGTTCCAAAGGCTGGGCCTAAAATAGTGTATAAGAGGTCATACTTAGGTCAGCTTATTCCAGTTACTAATAAGCACGCACTCATTAAGAAAATGACTGTAAAAACAGTTAAATCCCCTTGGATTGATGAGGAATTGAAAAATGGTATGTTTGAGAGGGAAACTATACTTTGAAACAAAGATCAAGTATATAAAGAATGATAGATGACATTTTGGGGAAAAAAGCCAACTTGGATCCAAATCAAATTTATTTAATCCATCATTCATTGAATCAGATGGCTCATTTGTCACAAAACCCATTGGTATTGCCAACTACTTTAATGACTTTTTCATTGGCAAGATAGACAAACTTACTGTAGGGATAACATGCCAGCAACAAATGCTAACACTACACATCCAATTATATCTGACCAAATTATGAAAGACAAGAATTGTACTTTTGATTTTCCATAAAGTCAGTGTGGAAGAGGTGAAAAATGTATTGTTGTCTATCAACAATGACAAGCCACCGGGGTCTGACCATCTGGATGGAAAATTACTGAGGATAGTCCTAAATATTATCAAATCTATTATCAAATATTATCAAATCTAAAAGCATTGTATTTAGGACAAATCATTCACTAAATACTAAACCTCAACTACATCTCGTAATGAATAATGTGGAAATTGAACAAGTTGAGGTAACCTAACTGCTTGGAGTTACCCTGGATTGTAAACTGTCATGGTCAAAACACATTGATGCAACAGTAGCTAAGATGGGGAGAAGTCTGTCCATAATAAAGCGTTGCTCTGCATTCTTAACAACACTAACAACAAGGCAAATCCTATATGCCCTTTTTTTGTCGCACCTGGACTACTGTTCAGTATTGTGGTCTGTGACCACAAAGAGGGACTTGGGCAAATTGCAGTTGGCTCAGAACAGGGCAGCATGGCTGGCCCTTAAAAGTACACAGAGAGCTAACATTAATGACATGCATGTCAATCTCTCATGGCTCAAAGTGGAAGAGAGATTGACATCATCATTACTTGTTTTCGTAAGAGGTGTTGACAAGCTGAAGGTACCGAGCTGTCTGTTAGGGATAGCCCCCCTTTTTTTCAATTTTCGCCTAAATGACCTACCCAAATCTGTAGCTCAGGCCCTGAAGTAAGAATATGCATATTCTTGGTACCATTAGAAAGGAAACACTTTGAAGTTTGTGGAAATGTGAATTGAATGTAGGAGAATATAATACAATAGATCTGGTAGAAGAAAATATGCTATCTTTGAAATGCTAGAGAAAGGTCCCGGTTCTAGCCATCACCCTGGTTGTAATTCAGATAGTGTCCACAAGATGGCAGCAGTGCATGTGCAAAGTTTCAGACAGATAGCTTGAAGTATGAGTGAACTACAATATTTTTAGTGTGAAGTCCCCAGGTACATTTGGGCAAATCGTGAAGGAGACATTCGCATTAATATTACATTTTCCTGCAAGAATATCGTCAAATCTGTATACTTGGACTTGATTCAGCTTTCCAAGTATTAGTAGCCATATAATAAGTTCAACATTTGCAAAACAACCAGTTTTCATAACTTCATAACTCTGAATACTCTTATAATTGTTGTCCAAAATGAAAAGGCATGCTGTCGTACAAGGTTAGTAGCTACATTTTACAACATATACATGGTTTCCAGATACTCCTGTAAAGCCCAGCTCATTGGCTATCTAGCTAGCTTTGTTTGACCCCGATTGGTGCTTATTTGACAAAGATAGGGATGACCACCCGGGATGACCACCAGCGTCATCAGCGTGCCATGAAGGCGTCGCTCTCTGACCAAATTTGGTGTCCCTAATGATATAGTGAAGTCTTGTTACGTTCTAGGATCTCTGAGGTATACATATGAACGTGATTTGACTCGTTGAAACAACGTTTAGGGTGAGATTTTCACAGATTCCTTTCTTTGCAAATTGAATGAGTGGATATACAAAATCGATGGTGCATGCTATATGGACCTTTTTAGGATATGAAAAATGATCTTATCTAACAAAACGGCACTTCATGTTATCTCTGGGACCCTTTGGATGATAAATCAGATTAAGATTTCAGAATGTAAGTACATATTTCACCTTCAGAGGTGAATTTATCAAACCTATCACGGTGAAAAAAAGTGTTTTGTTGTTAGGAGCTCTCCTCAAACAATAGCATGGCATTTTTTTCCTCAGTAATAGCTACTGTAAATTGAACAGTGCAGTTATATTAACGAGGATTTAAGCTTTTAGCTGATACAAGACACTTATATGTACTGAAATTGGTTGTTTCTCTAAAATCTGCGGTCTTAACATGAGGCTCTGCATGATTTACACCCAGAGGACAGCCGCCAGGACTTAGTGTGGGTGAGGAGTCGGACAGCAGAGTTTTGAACCATTGAGTTGATACTGGAGAGCAGTAAGTTGCAGTGGTCAAGACAGGAGGAGAATAATACATATATGAGCGTTTCAGGAACAGGATGGGAGAGTGAGGACCTGACTTTGGCAATGTTGCAGAGGTGGCAGCAATACTGGGTGATTTGAAAAGCCATAGTCAATCAATCAATAGTATAAAAAATATTTTTGCAAAAATGTTTATTTTATATTTACAATCTGTAGAAGCTATGAGAATTTGTTTGTGAAGCATCACAGCACAGTTGAATAATATATGGCAAATAGAAATACAAAATGGATGATGTTGAGAGATAGATGGGAGAGGTTGATTGGAGCTGAAGGGTGGGACTAATAGCAAAATAAAACATGTAAAACATACGGGGTCTGTAAAATGTATATATGTTCAGAACTTTTGTGAAATAGCACAGTTACAAATAGAAACTGGATGGACATCAGAAATAGAGGAAGGACTAAAAACAAACATAATATACAGTAACTATTGTAAAATAGACTGTGTATGTAAAATGTGTACAAGATGTATAAATTGAAGGTAAAAGCGGAAGTGTTTATTAGTTTACTCCATTTGGGGGATCGGTGGTAGTGTTTGCGGGGAATAATAATAATAGTATATTCTTTAAAAAAGTATTTATGTCTATATAGGTATGTGTTTGTGTATGCATGTGTGTATGGATATATATATTTACCCCAAAAATATATGGGGGATTGGAAATGATGCATACAATTACATTGATGGAACCAATATTCTTTCCGCAATATTAAGCTGATCCACCCCTTAAAAATAAAATGTTGCAGAGGTGAAAAATTAGGATTAGACAGTGTCTTATGTGGTGATCAAAGGAGAGGGTGGAGTCCAGGATGACGCCATGGCTGCGTGAGTGGGGGGAGGGAGAGACAGTGTTATCATCAATGGTGAGGGTGAGGTTTCCAGCTTTGGTGAGGGTGGATTTGGTGCCTATGAGGAGGAGTTCCGTTTTATCACTGTTGAGCTTGAGGAAGTTTTGTTGCATTCATGTTTTTATTGCAGAGAGGCAGGATTTAATGTGGTCAGAAGTAAGTTGAAAAGGGATTTGGTGCGGAGGTAGATCTGGGTGTTATCGGCATAGCAGTGGAATTTAAGGTAGAAGTGACAGAGGATCTGACCAAGGGCGAGGAGGAAGAGTAAGGGGCCCAGCACAGAGCCCTGGGGGACACCCTGTGTAACTGCAGTTGAGGTGTGGCCATTAAGGGAGATGTAGTGGGTCCGGTTTGTGAGGTATGATTGTAGCTAGGAGAGTATAGTGCCTTCAACGCTCAGACCCTAAAGCCTAGTGAGGGGATCTGATGGCTCACTGTGCCAAAATCGGTACCCAGGTCGAGGAGAATCAGGATATTGAGGGCATCAGCATCAGCAGAGGTGAGGTCATTGACAACTTTGAGGAGTGCAGTTTAAGTACTGTGGAGGGGATGGAAACCAGACTGGAGGGGCTCTATTATAACAATAATTAGGTGGGCACTTAAATTTGTCCCATTTCACACATGCACAAGTGCAGTGGTGGAAAAAGTATCCAATTGTCATACTTCAGTAAAAGTAAAGATACCATAATAGGAAATTACTCAAGTAAAAGTGAAAGTCACATAGTAAAATACTACTTTAGTACAAGTTTTGGTTTTTAATATACTTAAGTATCAAAAGTAAATGTAATTACTAAAATATACTTAAGTATCAAAAGTAAAAGTATAAATAATTTCACTAACCAGATGGCACAATTTTCTTGTTTTTTTTAATTTACGGATAGCCAGGGGCACACTCCAAAACTCAGACATAATTTACAAACTAAGCATTTGTGTTTAGTAAGTCTGCCAGATAAGAGGCAGTAGGGATGACCAAGGATGTTTTCTTGACGTGTGTGACTTGGACCATTTTCCTGTCCTGCTAAGCATTTTCAAAATGTAATGTACTTTTGGTTATCAGGGAAAATGTATAGCGTTAAAAATGCATAATTTTCTTTAGGAATGTAGTGAAGTATAAGTAAAAGTTGTCAACAACATAGTAAAGTAAAGACCAAAAATGACTTAATTAGTACTTTTACTTAAGAACTTTACACCACTGAAAATTATTATAAAACACTTTTGCATATCCCATTCCCCCTGAGACACCCTTGGAGAGTGGCGTTAAGTGCCTTGCTCAAGGGCACACTGACAAATTTTTCACCTACTCTGGGATTTGAACCAGCAACCTTTCAATTACTAACCAATTACTGACCTAACCACTAGGCTACTTGCCACCCATATATAGGTTGTTGATTAGTAGGTGGGTTTGTAATTGGGAGGCAACAGTCCGTTCCAGAGTCTTGGCAAGGAAGGGGAGGTTGGAAATGAAGTGTGTAATGGAGTGAGTGTACCAGATCATATTTATCAAGAATATCAACATGAGGGGGACAGGTAACCTAGCAGTTAGTGCATTGGGCCATTAACTGAAAGGTTGCTAGTTTGAATACCCAAGCCAACAATGTGAAAAGTATGTCGGTGTGCCCTTGAGCAATTTGCTCCAGGGGTGCTATACTTCTATGGCTGACCTTGTAAAACAACACATTTCACTACACCTTATCGGGTTTTGTTGACAACAAAACATATATTTATAATGTTTAGGCAGTACTTAACAAAAAACCCATGTTTCCCTATTCCTATGTTGTAGGCCAGAAGAGCATGCGTGTCACCAGCCTGCTCATCTACCAGGGGCTGCTGTGGGTGGGCACTGTTCAGGGAATCATCATCACTCTGCCCGTGCCCAAACTGGAGGGCATCCCCAAAATAACAGGTACAGATGACGGAGGAGGATATGATGAGTCAAGGGGCCTGTGAACATTTTTCACTGTGAAAAGTGATCCATTATAAAAATCGTGCTAGTTGCTTCTGGGGGTATGTATGTCACCATTGTTCTTTTCTGATTGTATCTCTGTCCTGCAGGAAAGGGGATGATCTCTCTGAATGCCCACTGTGGTCCGGTGGATTTCCTGGTTGCCACGTCCAGCACCCTGTCCCCAGAGCTACTGAAGAGGGATTCTGTGGCGGACGGACCCGACTCTGCCTGCGGAGAGGAGGACCGCAGTTACTCCTCCTCCCAGGAGTCTCTGCCGCAATCAGGCTCCTCCCAGGGGGAGGGGGGGGGCAAGGGGCTGGGTGTGCTGCTACAGTACAGGTTGCGCTCCACTTCGGGGTTGCCAGGGCGACCGCTAACGGTGAGGGGCGATGAAGCATCGGACTCCTCCCTGGAGTCTTTGGAGCACAGCCTGGAGGACGGCTCAATCTATGAGTTCAGTGACGACCCAGAGATGTGGGTGCAGGGACGCCCCTGTGAGCGGGATGGGGGGCGCAGGGACAGGGTGATTTCGGCAGCGGTCATATCTGGGGGCAGGGGTTTCCACAGACTGAGGGAAGGGACAACGGAGCGGGCGGGGGTGGAGTCTTCAGAAACAACCCTGATGATGTGGGAACTACCACTGACAGTGTGATCTGGGTATCAACATTCAGGCAGTGTTGAGGGGAGAAGCAGATCTTTGCCCCAGCCCTGAATCCTCTCCATCCTGTAATGCCAGGAACATGAACCCTGTGAAAGCAGGACATTAGTGCTGGCACAGAGCACAAGGCCAGGCTGATGACTATTTGTGTTAGGGAGCTCCTGCATGCTCCATCTGAGGAGACCTGCTGGTGACCTGTGAGGCATGGGGCACTGCCATCCCATTGGTGGATCTGGATGACCCTGCAAACTCATTCTCAGCCACAGGCCCAGAGCCTTTCTTGTGACAGCTTAAACTGGTCCTCTCCCCTCCTTACAAGTATGGATATGCCGAAATCAAGCATCATCAGAGCTGACAGTGCTTGCCTCACACAGATTTCTCTCCCACGGTTGACAGCCTTCCTTTGTGAGTAAGAATGGACCACATTTTTTTGAGAGTGACACTTTGTTGAATCTACCATGCTGCAATGCCGAAGATGGACCTCTTTTATTTGAAGCCATCTGTTTAGGGCTGAGAAAAGCTGAGAAACTACTGTAGGTGTTATTTAGTTATATTAGTTCAGAAAACCTCAAGCACTCCCTGGCAATGTGAAATATGTGAAATGTCTGTCATAAATAGGTAGGTTATCTGAGATATGAGAGGGAAAAGAAGGCAATGTCTTTGTGTCCTGGTCTATCAGAGTTTAGTAGTTTTACATTTAAATGTTCCCATTTGTATTACTACAAAGTGCAAAATGCACACCATACATGTTTCTTGTGGATGACGATGATATTGTCCATTTTAAGTCAGTTAAAGCAAATACATATCCACACCAGCATGATAATATGCAACAGACTGCATTTAACCTACGTTACACATCAAAAGGCCTACTGAATTCAGTACAAAAGACAACGGCTACAACTGCTGCAGCCACCCAGACGTCATTAGTGGCTGTGTGGAGGCACCTAAAATGGAGAATGCTTTGTATGGGTTTTTGTGGCAATTTAACACACACAAACCTTTGATAAATCTATCCCCTAGTGTCTTTAAGCATTTTTATCTCCTTTCCTTCACTCCCTGTTTGAAGCCATTGCCATCGGTGGTTTGGTGTGCTAACAGAGACATGGTAATCTCTTGCCCTGTTTCTGTTTCTATTTTATTCTGCTACAACGGAAATGGCCTACCTTTGACAATGTCTTTGAAAATAGTTGATTGACAAATTAATTGAGATGTTTGGCTATGAATGCATGGTGTTGAAGACTTAGTGTTATTTTGCATTTCCCATGCTGCTGGATGGAAATGATGGTTGATTCCATATTTTGTCACCACTTCTGTAGAATATGTTGTATAATTCCCTTTACATCTCCATACCCGAGTTCTCTTTTTCATCCCAGTAGAAGGTCCTGCTTTCTATGGTTCTGAAACATTATTTTATTTTACTTCGTCTCCCCGGCATTAAAATACAGTTGCTTTGTTTAACAGGTCAAGGTCAACAGAAAACATAACTCAGTACAGTGTTGCGTTGTTTCTATAAAAATGTACAGTGCACATGAGAAAAGCTGTAGAAAGCGTACTGTACAAGACTTGTTTAGTGTTCCTATGATAATACTATTCTACAACACTATTCTGGAGGTCACCCACATGTCAAGGTTATTTGGATGTAGCCAGAGTGTATGATTGAGTAACCTTTATGTAGTATACATCATTGGCGGTCGGTGCCATTTAAGATGAGGGAGGCCAATCTTTTTTTTTTTTAATGAGAATGGCCTTATTTCTATTACAACATATTGGAGGACTGTCATTCACATTCTATTCACCCAGCTCAATGTAACATTGATAGGTTTAGGCTACTACATGATACTCAAGTGTTCCCTATACCCATCATGAGGTTACAACCTAGCTTCCGAATTAAAGTTTACGACGTACATGTAGGTGCACAGGTTGAGAGAGAAATTACATATTCAATATCGCCTTGCAGACTCTTGCCTGCATCTAGTTGATCTAGGGTGTAATCATTAGTCCAACAGTTGCAAATGAGAGTTTCTGTTAGACAAATTCAGGTATGTTTATCCTCGTTTCATTCTGTTTGCTTCCATTTAAGTTTTGCAAAAGAATCGGCAAAATGAATACACCCCTGACCACCAGTTCACTTTCATAGCAGCCACATACAAACAGCATGATAATTTGCTTGTTGTATAATTCCTTCTCGCATCTACAGTACGCATTCTCATCATCTTATACTTTCCCTTTCTCTTGTGGGATTCATATCTTAATGTGTATCTTAATGTGTGTCCGTCCTCTCATCCTTTCCCATCATTTTAGCCTCAATATTATTTTATCTATTCACACTCATAAATGGAGATTGTCTATTATAACTTTACACTCATACTAACCACGCTGTCTGTTCCTATAAAACAAAATTTGCAGCTACTAGAAGCTACCCATACTTTGACTTTCATTCACATAATTGAAAATAATGTGCCCTTATAATATTATAGACTTTGACACCCCTGTGGTAGAGAAAGAGGCTTCTGATAAGTCACTCGGTTTAACTTTTGAACATCATGAAATAATGTGACTCAGTTGTATACGTGGATAGAGTGAGAGGTCTAACATTAGATGTACAGTATAATGTTAAGTTACATTGCACATATAAAACAATGCTTAACTCCATTAAATGTCAATTCCAATTGCCCTTTGGTACGTTAATGAATACATGTTTACATACTGTACTTTAAAAGTGTTTCATAATTCATGTGTAATATGTCAATGTTAAATAAATACTTCATAGCGATAACATGATATTCCAATTATCTTTTGTGGGGCTCGAATTAAGGTTGGTGTTGATTTGAAGGTATCTTTGCAAGTCTAAGCAGTTAAATTACCAAAAAAACAGCAACATTGTGTGATGCCTAATAACAGTCTAATCTGTCTGTTGAATACCACTGTGTCCAATCTCTTGGCTCATCCGATTTGGAACCGGACTTCACAATTCTCTGTTCGGACAGCCCATGGCAGTGAGGTCCAGCCCAGTCTGTTAGACCTGGTGACCCTCCTTGCGCCATCTGCCCATATGTCTCCACACCACTAGCCTTCCACGTGGTACACCAGCTGCATATCTAATCACTGGCTCTCTACAGTTTGGGAGACGTTCTCTCTGTGTAGAATTGCTGTCTGCCAACCCAGCCCAAGCAGCAGCTGACGACCCTGCTTACTACAGTTTCTGGATGGCCTGGTTGGCCATTAGGACTGTGTGCTACAAACCCCTGACCTGCCAGTTGCATGTCCTCAACACCCCTCTCTTGTCCTCATGTCTCCTCATGAATAGCTATGATAGCACCCTGCTGACAGCAGCTGATAAACAGGGGAATGTCTTCAGCTAATAATGTTGATCAGCTAATAATCATGTTTTCCCCACTGTAACCTACTCTCTGCAACAGAAGAGAATGGATCATAATATGCTTCAACAGTCTTTGAGTGTGAATAATCCACATTGTTGTTCGCTTCTCCTTATTTCTCTTCATTTTCACAGCAATTTCTCATTTACCAAGCTGTTCACTCTTATTAGGCCTCCCCTGGGGAGAACTGCTAACCACAGAAGACAATGCAGAGGCAGAATGAAGAACACACGCACCCTGTGCTGCTGTACCTGTACAGTGCCCCAAACCATGCATAGAACAGGGAACATATTACGGATCTGATAAAGCTCTGCTGAATTGCACCTTGTACCTGGGTCAGCAATAGAACGCATCCTTCCCTGCAAGCAAAACGACACACTGAGAAAAAGCCCAAAATGCTGCGCAAGCTTTCGCTGTCAAATAGAACTCAAACAGTAGTGCATTATGTTCCAGGGGAACTTCACAAACCCCTTTCTAAACCTTTCTAATGATATTTTTCCCAATTAACCCTGCCCCAAGAGAGATTTGACTATCTTGAGCCCCAGCTTTGCACCTATGAAGCTGGCGGCGTCACTCTCCCTGCATCTCAGGTATAATTTGCATGGCTCGGTCAAGGCTAAACTGGAGCGAATGAAGCGATGCAGTTTGAAGGTCTTCATGCTTTATCTATTGGCTCCAAAAAGCTGGGCATATTTGCATTGCTTTTCATTTCCGCCGGCTCAGCAGTACCCATGATAAAGGAAGAACAGCACAATGTACCAACTATCCTGGACAAAGAGGCTGGGGCTGACGATTTGCATTAAGAGAATACAAAGATAGGGCCCACATACACAGTGATATTGGGTGTTATTATGGGCCTCCATCAAAGCTCTTAGTGTATGTCTGTCCATAGAAACAAATATTAGGAATAGGCACAGCAATGGGCTTAGATCTGGTTTATGTGATGGCAAATGTTGGTAATACTGATCATTTAAATCTCATATGAATAAGCTTAGGCCTATATTTCTCAGAGGTTTCTAGAAGCCACAACTTAGATGGAAAGCTACTGAGGATGGTAGCTGACTCTATAGCCACTTCTATCTGTTATATCTTTAATCTGAGCATAGAGGAATGTTTTTGTCCTCAGACCTGGTGGGAAGCCAACGTCATTCCGCTACAGAAGAGTGGTAAAGCAGCCTTTATTGGTTCTAACAGCAGACCTTTCAGGTTGCTGCCAACTCTTAGCAAACTGTTGGAAAAAATGGAGTTTTAAAAAATACAATATTTCTCTGTAAATAAATTAACAACATACTTTCAGCATGCGTATACAGAAGGGCACTCAACATGTACTGCACTGATGATTAGTTGAAATTGATAATAAGATTGTGAGAGATGTACTGTTAGATTTCAGTGACCATAATCTGTTGTTGAGAAAACATATGTGTTATGGCTTTTCAACCTCTGCCACATCATGGATCCAAAGCTGCTGTATCTATCTAATAGAACTCAGAGGGTTTTCTTTAATGGAAGCTTTTATAATGTCAATCATGTAAAGTGTGGTGTACCGCAGGGCAGCACTCTAGGCCCTCTAATCTTTCTATTTTTACCAATGACCTGCCACTAACATTAAACAAAGCATGTGTGTCCATGTATGCTGATGATTAAACCATATAGAGTGGGGAGAACAAGTATTTGATACACTGCCGATTTTGCAGGTTTTCCTACTTACAAAGCATGTCTGTAATGTTTATCATAGGTATCACACTTCAACTGTGAGAGACGGAATCTAAAACAAAAATCCAGAAAATCACATTGTATGATTTCTAAGTAATTAATTTGCATTTTATTGCATGACATAAGTATTTGATACACCAGAAAAGTAGAACTTAATATTTGGTACAGAAACCTTTGTTTGCAATTACAGAGATCATACGTTTCCTGTAGTTCTTGACCAGGTTTGTCCACACACTCAATCCAACAGTATGCTTTCAATTGAGCAATTGAGGTTTTAGGTGCCAAGGCACCTAAGGTTGAAGAGGCTCTGTTGCCCCTTCTGCATCACACTGTCTGTATGGGTGGTCCATTTCAGTTTGTCAGTGATGTCTACACCAAGGAACTTGAAGCTTTCCACCTTCTCCACTGCTGTCCCGTCGATGTGGATAAGGGGTTGCATCCTCTGCGGGTTTCCTGGAGTCCACAATCATCTCTTTTGTTTTGTTGACATTGAGTGAGAGGTTAATTTCCTGGCACCACACTCCCAAAGTCCTCACCTCCTCCCTGTAGGCTGTCTAATCATTGTTGGTAATCAATCCTACTACTGTTGTGTCGTCTGCAAACTTGACGATTGAGTGCAAGGCATGCTTGGCCATTAACGAGGGAATCACTGACATGATGTCAGCTGGTCCTTTTGTGGCATGGCTGACATGCAGTGGAAATGTTTTGGGGGGATTCAGTTCATTTGCATGGCAGAGGGACTTTGCAATTAATTGAAATTCATCTGATCACTCTCCATAACATTCTGGAGTATATGCAAATTGCCATCATACAAACTGAGGCAGCAGACTTGGTGAAAATGTATATTTGTGTCATTCTCAAAACTTTTGGCCACGACTGTATAGGTACTGACATGTATGTGTAACTGATAGATGCTCACACACACTACATGTTATTGTTTTTAAATGTAGGTAAAATGTAAAGTATTGTCTGTCGTGTCCTTTTTGTTATGTGTCGGACACCAGTAAAACTCGCTGTCGCCATTGGTGTTGGCTAATGGAGATCCTAATAAATCAAATAAAAAATCTAATTGTACTAAGTTTCCCAGACCGACCTGCCCTGCAGGAGAGAAGTAAGCAGAGGTCCTTGCTCCAACTCCCATCATGCTGCTATAATTGTCAGGCCCATCACTCTCTCATTGCTCTGGGAAGACCTGTCTGTACAAAGTGCTTTGTGGAGGCTCCTGGAGCGACTCACCCAAATATTTTATTTATCGCCTTTTAATCATGCAGAGGATTGATAAAATTTTGATCGCTGTACATTATTCAGCCTGTCTCTAAGGACAAGGTCCGCTCCATGGCTCGACACCATGGGGATATTAAATACTCATCATCTTCAGCGATATATATATATTCATGTCCGGAGACTTGGAGAAGGGCTATTGAAAAATAGGCACATCTTCCTTACACTCTTCATAAAAATAACAATGATAGTTTTCTTTTTTTGTTTAGTGTATTCACTGCTCCCTGGTTCCAGTCCTTGATGTTATGATTTATATGTTAACAGTGTATAAAAAGATAATTGGTAAAAAGCTAAAGGATTTTACAGGCAATCTCTTCAAACTACATTATGGTATAAGCACCATTGTAGCCCCCTCTCCCTTCTCTTTATTTACCTTTGGAAATATAAAACATTTTATACAGTGTACTTTTTTTCTGACTTGCAGCATTTATTTTATGAGAATGTTTAGTCCTTTGAAGGGTGACCTTCAATTCATATCTATCGCTGTTACTCTCTGCTACCATCTCACTGGGACCTCCATCGAGGAGATAAAATGTTGTTTTATGTCTTGCAGTAAATCAAAATCACTTTTATGCCAACATTTCTCCCACTATTCAAACAAAATGAGAGCGTTAGCATTCAGGTATAGTCAAATCAGTCCTCGCTCTCTCTTCTCCCTATCACTGGTGAATTTGGATGAACAAGTCAGAGGTAAATAATGTGTTGAATATGACAACAGCCCTGTTCCGTTTTACAAGGTGAACAAAATATGACTTGCTGCATCCTCAATATAGAAAAGAACAAATACAAATCGATACTTTCCCCCCTCACTATCCATATTGAGAGGCTATTATTTCACTATGTGTCTGTTTGGTGCCCTGAATCAGAATTGCCTCTCCTATCTTCTACATCTGACAAATGCCCAGTAATACCACTGCATTTATTGTCTGTGTCCTTTGTATGACAGTTGTACGACCAGCCAAGAGTCTTGTGGGTGAGCAGCACACACCATATCAGTCCCCTGGCAGTTGTCTTATCCTCTCTCTCTTGTATCTCTCTCTCTCTCACACACATACACTCTGTCTATTTCTCTCTCTCTCAAAAGGAAATACACTTGTTGGTCTTGTCCCCTACATGGCAGATTGAAGGAGTACAAACATATTCCGTAGACATTTTGTGACATGGCTGTGCTCTTCAGTATGTTCTGTATGCATGTTTTTTATTAGCCAAAATTCTCTGCTTTCATGCAGGTAAGCACAAACATACCCAGCCCTCATAAGTTTGTTTTTTAAGTCAGCCAATACCGAATTCCCCCTGCATCCCGATGTGTAAGATGTGTATTTTGATTCTATTAGGCTGTCCAAAGGGAACTGGAAAGGGTCTAATCCTCCCTGTCAAGGCTGATCTCTAATCTGAGAAAGAAGTGAGGCTGGATAATGGACTTTTTACACAGGGCCCCAGGACTGACTGGCACACACAATGCAGTTTGAGTCTTAGCTTTCAAAGGGAGTGAAAATCAATATTAATGGTGGAAGAAATTATATTTATTCAAAATGCAATTCTGCTTCTGATAGCATGAGGAAAGTAGGCCGCAGCCTGCACAGGAAGCACACCAGCCTGAAAGTGTTAAGTCTTAGCGGGTGGACATTCACTGTAACCAACATTGACAGGGAATCTTTTTTAAACCTCTGCCATCCTAGTCTCGCGTTGCATTACGTCATCCATATGACTCCCGTTATGCAACATACAACATAGTCTTTCTGTTTTCATGTGACAAACTAATGTAACAAAAAACATCTATTGTTATCAAAGCAACAGGCAACTTAAAAACCTGCAGTCTATTTTTTTTCTTTGTGATGTTCTTACTGTCATACGCAGAGCCATTTAGAAATATAGCTATAGATATATACTTTAAATATGGTTTTGGTCGTAATCCTTTGCATTAAAGATTGCTGAAGAAGTAGAGCTCCATCACGCAAACGATCAATCAATTGTTTCCCGTGGATAATTTGTTTTGTAAAACAGCTCTTCAAATGCACCACAACAGATGTGATACTATACACAAAATGGTTAGATCACACATTAGTTTCAGTAATCCTTAACAAAACAATCGCATGGATTTCTTTCCCAGGATTATCACATGATCTCACATAATGGAATTTTGATGGGTCCTTCTAATGGAGTAGCTGTACCCCCCCCCCCCCCCCCAACACATTTGTAGGGGTAAAATAGCTGAGTAAGAAATGGTGGAATCTATACATCTGCCAATCACAATTGAACTAACAATTGTGCAGAGTACAGAACCAGTATTTCACAAACAATTCATGGTGAGAAATGTATGATCCATTGTACATTACTGTAGGAATCAATTACTGCCATCCGTAATTATTGGGACAGTGTATCATCACACAAGGCAAGACCCAGATGCAGATGGTTGGAGTATTACAATCTTTATAATCCAAAAGGAGTAGGCAGGAGAATGGTCATAGACAGGCAAAAGGTCAAAACCAGATCAGAGTATAAGAGGTACAGAGTGGCAGGCAGGTTTGTGGTCAAGGCAGGCAGAAAGGTCAGGCAGGTGGGTACAGAGTCCAGAAACAGGCAAGGGTCTAAACCGGGAGGACTAAAAAAAGGAGAATAGCAAAAAGCAGGAGAACAGGAAAAATGCTGGTTGACTTAGAAAACATATAAGACAAACTGGCACAGAGAGACAGGAAACACAGGGATAAATACACTGGGGAAAATAAGCGACACCTGGAGGGGGTGGAGACAATCACAGGGACAGATGAAACAGATCAGGGTGTGACAGTACCCCCCCCCCCCCCCCCCAGGGATGCCACCTGGTGTCCTACCTGGGAGCATACCTGGCTGACCGGGGTGTCGGTGGTGGAAATCGGCGATGAGGGCAGGGTCCAAGATGTCTTTAACAGGAACCCAGCACCTCTCCTCCGGGCCATAACCCTCCCAGTCAACCAGGTACTGGAAACCCCTGCCCCGTGGTCGAACCCTCAGGAGGTGTCTCACCGTATACGCTGGCTGGCCATCGATGACCTGGGGGGGAGAGATGGGCCTGAAAAAAGAAGACAAAGGGCAGTGAGACACAGGCTTATTTCTGGACACATGGAAAGTAGGGTGGATATGGAGGGTACAGGGTGACACAAGATGGAAGGGCAGTGCAACTCAGGCCTCTGGGGATGGGAAAAGGACCAATTAACCGCTGAGACAGTTTGCGGGACTCTACCCGCAGGGGCAGGTCACGAGTGGAAAGCCATACCCTGTGCCCAATGCGGTAGCGGGGAGCTGGGGTCCGGCGACGGTCCACTTGTTGATGATACCTGGAGTTGGTCTAGAGAATAGCCACCCTGGCTCTTCTCCAGGTACGTCGACAGCGGACAAACATCTGGGCCGAGGGTACGCTGACCTCCTGCTCTTGTTGAGGGAAGAGTGGAGGCTGATACCCCATGGGCACTCAAAAGGAGAGAGTCCTGTGGCAGAACATGGAAGGGTGTTCCTGGCATACTCCACCCAGACCAGTTGACAGCTCCAGGTAGTGGGGTTGGTTGAGACCAGGCATCTCAAGTTGGTTTCCAGGTCTTGGTTGGCTTGCGCTGACTGACCGTTGGTTTGGGGATGAAATCCGGATGACAGGCTGGCCAATGACCCAATAAGGGTGCAGAATGCCTTCCAGAACTGAGATGAGAACTGAGGACCCCGATCGGAGACCATGTCTACCGGGAGTCCATGGATCCGGAAGATGTGCTGTACAATAAGCTGGGTTGTCTCCTTGGCAGAGGGTAGTATGGGGAGAGGGATAAAATGGGCGGCCTTGGAGAACCGATCGACTACCGTCAGAATGACAGTGTTGCCATCAGACGGAGGGAGCCTAGTGACAAAGTCCAGGGATATGAGGCCAGGAACGATGTGGGTTTCGGTAGTGGCCAAAGGAGGACAGAAGGAGCTTGCCATGGGGACAAACAGCCAGTTAGCCGGACCCCCTTCAGGTCCAGGCTGGGAGCGTTGCACCTCACAAACCAGGTTCCCAATACCCCAATCCACAGTGGCAGCAAGGCATGAGGTAAGGAGAATGGTTTCGGAGGTCAAGGGTGTGGCAGAAGAAATGTATAGGCGGGTGAGAGCGTCAGGGTTCACATTTTTTTTACCCTGGGCGGTAGGAAATGGTGAAGTTGAATCTGGTAAACAAGAGTGCCCACCGGGCCTGCCTGGAGTTGAGGCGCTTGGCTGTACGGAGATATTCCAAGATTTTATGGTTGGTCCAGACCAACAATGGCTGTTCTACTCCTTCCAGCCAGTGCCTCCACTCTTCCAACGCCATCTTAACCGCCAGGAGTTCTCGGTTGCCTACATCGTAGTTCCTCTCTGCAGGATTGTGACGATGGGACAGGAAGGCACAGGGATGATGCTTTTGGTCCTGGGCAGATCGCTGGGAGAGGATGGCACCCACTCCTACATCCGAAGCATCAACTTCCACCACAAATTGATGCAAGGGGTCCAGATGGATGAGGATGGGTGCTGTTGTGAACCAATGCTTCAGGTACACAAAGGCTTTGTCGACACCTGGAGACCATTTGAATGGTACCTTGGGAGAGGTGAGTGCAGAGAGGGTGGCCGCCAGGGTGCTGTAATCCCAAATGAAACTGCGGTAGAAGTTAGCAAAACCAAGAAACCGTTGCAACTGCACCCTGGACATTGTTTGCGGCCAATCCACCACTGCTTTCACCTTTCCAGGTTCCATCTGAATATTGCCCTCAGCAATGACATATCCCAGAAAGGTGATAGTAGAGCAGTGGAACTCACACTTCTCGGCTTTCACAAACAATTGAATCTCCTGGAGGCACAGAAGGACCTGTCTGACATGAAGTACATGTTCTTGGGCAGATCGGGAAAAAACAGGATGTCGTCAAGGTAAACGAACACAAAATGGGTTAACATGTCCCGGAGCACATCGTTGACCAAAGCCTGGAAAACAGCGGAGGCAATGGTGAGTGCAAATGGCATGACCTGGTACTCATAATATCCACTGGCTGTGTTGAAGGCTGTCTTCCACTCATCCCCCTCGCGTATCCGAACCAGGTGGTAGGCATTCTGAAGGTCCAACTTGGAAAACATTGTGGCCCCCTGGAGAGGTTCAAACTCCGAGGAGAGGAGAGGTAGGGGGTAACGATTTTTAACTGTAATGCTGTTTAGTCCCTGGTAGTCAATGCATGGATTCAGGGTCTTGTCCTTCTTCTCCACAAAGAAAAACCCTGTGCAGACAGGAGATGCAAACAGACGGACGGCCCCAGTGGCCAGAGTCTCCTCTATGTACTCCTCCACAGCTTTGGTCTCTGGTCGGGACAGAGAATACAACCGACCCCGAGGTGGTGTAGTGCCTGGGAGAAGATCAATGGCACAGTCATAAGGACTGTGCAGGGGAAGGGAAGTAACACGTGTCTTATTGAACACTTCCAGGAGGTCATGGTATTCAGTGGGAATAGCAGAGACATCCACAACCCAAGATGAAGCTTTTGGTCCAGTCAATCACAGGATTGTGCTTTTGAAGCCAGGAAAATCCCAAAACAACAGAACATGGGGAGATGCAATGAGGAGGAACTGTATGGTGTCGTGGAAAATTGCAAGATTATGTTATAATGCTTATATTGCATTATAATGGTTGTTTTTTTCGAAAGAATAGAGTATTCTGTTAACTATTGTGTGTGTGTTCCACTGAGGATGGGCCTCTATGAGATAGCACTGACAGAGGAGATTTACGATGTCTTTGGGTGATAAAATCGAAAGAGCATTCCAGATAACATGAGGTAATGTTTTTGTGCTATGAAGTACCAGGAATGAGATTAGAACCTCGTCTTAGGGACCAAACTGAACGATAATTTATAGTGAATGTTATCTGGCTAAGGGATACTCCTTTCTCAATTATAAAGTCCCTTTGTGAAGTGTTCCTAAGATCTGTGGTTCGTCATGTAGGTTGAGAGGGGTAACTTTCAATGGTTCATTAGAGATAGCGCATCATTGAAAGTCAAAGGCTATTGCAAAGCTCTTATTATTATTAAGAATGTAGTTTAAGTATAACTCTGACTGGTGTGTGAAGTTTGTTTCTCCTCATTTGGTAAAGCAGAAATAAGCCACCACAATGGTCTCACTGTGGTTACCAGAAACCCATAATTGAACGGGCACAGTACTATGGGTGACTTCCCCAATAGAGCGGCTGTCCAGTGCCCTACCATCCATGGGAACAGAGAGAGGCTGAGTGGGAATACCAAGCTCCAAAGCAATAGTGGCATCCATAAGACATTCATCAGCCCCAGAGTCAATGAGCACTCGGAGAGACTTAGATTGGTCTCCCCACAGCACAAGCACAAAAAAGGGTGTGCAGGTGATGGGAATTAGGGAACTCCCAGTCTGACTTACCATAGTGCTGGTACCCACTAGAGACAAGGGTTTCCTAATAGGGCAGGTAGCTAAAATAAAATAAAATGTCCTGCCCCTCCACAGTACAGACAGCAGTTACTGTTCATCCTCTGTGAGCATTCCCCAACTGATAACTTAGCTCTTCCCAACTGCATTGGCTTAGGAGTATTCAACTCACTCATCGTAGATTCACGAGAGAGCTCGGGTTGCTTCGAATCCTCTCGGAAAAGCTGCCTTCGGAAACTTCCGGATTCCCTCAAAGGTGAACGAGCCATAGCGGGTGCACAAAAGTGCCCGAGACCAGACCTCCTCTCACTCCTACGTTCCCTTAGGCGTTCATTGATTTTGATGTTAAGGGCGATAAGGGAGTTGTAGTCCACCGGCAGTGTAATTTATAATTACTGTAATTATATACTCTATCTTTGATCGGTCTAAAGGAAACGAAGATGGCTATAAGCTAAAAAATAAGCGAACACTGAGAGAAAACCCCAGCAGGTACCAGGATTCCCCGAATATCACTCCGGAGGAGGTAAGCGGGGTTATCTGGGAGCCGGGATAGACTGTACAAACTCACCACAGAAAGGGAAACATTTACTGGGTGATTGGGATTTTTCAGAGGTGGCAGGCAGCCTCTGAGCTAACTTCCGGATTTGCTCCATAATAGCCTTTAACCCATGGTCGCCGTGTTACGTCAAGTAACTGAGCCCTTCCAAAAGGCCCTGTAACAACTCCTCATGTCTCCTATTGTTGGCTCCCTGCAGGGAGACAGCGTGGCGGTGATGGTCCAAGTCTGCTGGGTCAGTTCGTACTATCATGACACAAGCCGAGACCCAGATGCAGACACAGGAGGCATATGGTTGGAGTCTTACAATATTTATTAATCCAAAAGGAGTAGGCAAGAGAATGGTCGTGGACAGGCAAAAGGTCAAAACCAGAGTCCAGGAGGTACAGAGTGGCAGACAGGCTCGTGGTTAAGGCAGGTAGAAAGATCAGGCAGGCAGAGAGACAGGAAACACAGGGATAAATACATTAGGGAAAATAAACGACACCTGGAGACAATCACAGGGACAGGTGAAACAGATCAGGGCGTGACACAGTGACACATTTTCTATTGTTTTCACTCTGTACTCCAGCATTTCGGATTTGGAATGACAATTACTAGTGTATGAGGTTAAAGTGCAGACTGTCACCCTTAGTTTGAGGGTATTTTCATCCATTTGGGTGAATTTATTTTTAGAAATTATAGCACATTTTGGATATAGTCACCCCAATTTAGAGGACCAAGCAAATTGGGACACCATGATATTTGTGAGTCTGTAACTTTCTCACTCATCATTATTCACGATTCATTCAGGACTATCCGTAATCATGGTAGCATCCACAGTAATTTAGAGGTGTTTAGAAACATATTCTATTCTTATTTACCATAAAAGCGACTCCAACATGACACAATAAATGATTTACCATTAATTTCTATTGGGCACAAAATAATCCGAAACACAACCAAAACAAACAGCAAATGCATCCAAAAAGGTTTGTAGAGTCACAAGCTTGATGTAATCATTGTGTGCTAGGAATATGGGACAACATTCTAAACTTTTGACTACTTTAATACACATATAAAAGAATTTGTCCAAATACTTTTGGTCTCCTAAAATAGAGGGACTATGTACAAAAAGTGATGTAATTTCTAAACGGTTCACCCAATATGGATGGAAATACCCTCAAATTAAAGCAGACAGTCTGCAATTTAACATCATAGTCATTATATCATTTCAAATTCAAGGTGCTGGAGTACAGACCCAATTGTCCCAATAATCCCTTTCCAACCCACCAGCATCATAGGCCAGGGAAGCAATTTGACATAATGTTGAGATAAAACTAAGAACTTGCAAAAGCACAGTATTAGACAAATTGATCTGAATTGCATCTTTGTATATTTCTGCTCCTTGTTTTCAAACTATACATTAACCGCTGGTTGATTTTCACTTATTAATGTAATTTTCACTCACAGTCATCTACAAATAGAATATTCCGACAAATCAACCTCTGGTTACCATAGTCATTGTGTTTATTGTGTCACCGTTACAAACTGCTGAGGCTATGTGTTGGTTCAGCTCACAGGACAAGATTTGCTTAATCACAAAACAAGATTACCCTTTTGGCATTGGTGAAGCCTGGATGTGATATATCACGCTGTGCACTTTTATCAGTTGAGCAGTGTCCTTTTTACTGACCGGTATGGGGCCATCGTCAGACAACAGCACACCGTGTTTGCTTGGTAGGGACCTTCGACCTCCCCTTTCAAAAGGCAGCTTTGAGGCAATCTGTGATGTTGTACAAACCATGCAAATGGAAGCCAGTGTTTTGTTTATCTGCTCCCAGCTGTAATAGAACAAAAGGGTGATGGAATTATCACAGCCAAAGTTGTTTGATGACTGTAAAGTGCAGACACCGGTTGCTATTTAGAAAATTGGTCACTCAAATCGATGCCTATTACTCGTTAAAACAATGTTTTGGTCTGTGATTCTAGATGAAAGAAAGCATTGTATTCTGTCATGGCTTTGCCAAATCAATTGACCACTTCCTTGCTACAGAGAATTAATCCTTGTCAGGCATAACGGCATGCCGAGTTGCAAAGAAAAAGCCATATCTCACACTGGCCAATAAAAAGAAAAGATTAAAATGGGCAAACTAACACACTGGACAGAGGAACTTTGCCTAGAAGGTCAACATCCCGGAGTCGCCTCTTCACTGTTGATGTTGAGACTGGTGTTTTTGCGGGTACTATTTAATGAAGCTGGAAGTTGAGGACTTGTCAGGCGTATGTTTCACAAACTAGACACTCTACTGTACTTCTCCTCTTGCTCAGCTGTGCACCGGGCCTCCCACTCCTCTTTCTATTCAGCCAGTTGTTCTGTGAAGGGAGTAGTACACAACGTTCTACGAGATCTTCAGTTTCTTGGCAATTTCTTGCATGGAAAAGCCTTAATTTCTCAGAACAAGAATAGACTGACAAGTTTCATAAGAAAGTTATTTGTTTCTGGACATTTTTGAGCCTGTAATCGAACCCACAAATGCTGATGCTCCAGATACTCAACAAGTCTAAAGAAGGCCAGTATTATTGCTTCTTTAATCAGGACAACAGTTTTCAACTGTGCTAACATAATTGAAAAAGGGTTTTCTATTGATCAATTAGCCTTTTAAAATGATACACTTGGATTAGCTAACACAACATGCCATTGGTGTTTGCTGATAATGTGCCTGTGTAGATATTCCATAAAAAACAGCTGTTTCCAGCTACAATAGTCATTAACAACATTAACAATGTCTACACTGTATTTCTGATCAATCTGATGTTATTTTAAAGGACAAAAAGTTTGCGTTTCTATCAAAAACAAGGACATTTCTAAGTGACCCCTTTAGAACTTTAGAACGGTAGTGTATACAGGGCAGCAGCCTCTAATGTGCTAGTGATGGCTGTTTAACAGTCTGATGACCTTGAGATAGAAGCAGTTGTTCAGTCTCTCGGTCCCAGCTTTGATGTACCTGTACTGACCTCGCTTTCTGGATGATAGCGGGCTGAACAGTTAGTGGCTCGGGTGGTTGTTGACGTTGATGATCTTTTTGGCCTTCTGTGACATCGGATGCCATAGGTGTCCTGGAGGGCAGGTAATTTGTCCCCGGTAATGCGTTGGGCAGACCGCACCACCCTCTGGAGTGCCCTGTGTTTGCGGACGGTACAGTTGTAGTACCAGGCGGTGATACAACCCAACAGGATCCTTTCAATTGTGCATCTGTAAAAGTTTGTGAGGGTTTTAGGTGCCAAGCCAAATTTCTTCAGCCTCCTGAGGTTGAAGAGGGTCTGTTGCGCCTTCTTCACCACACTATCTGTGTGGGTGGACCATTTCAGTTTGTCAGTGATTTGTCAGCTTTCCACCTTCCCCACTGCGGTCACGTCGATGTGGATAGGGGGGTGCTCCTTCTGCTGTTTTCTGGAGGCCACGATCAGCTCCTTTGTTTTGTGATGTTGAGTGAGAGGTTATTTCCTTGGTAGCACACTCCCAGGCCTTGTAGGTATCCCGGAAATTGGATTAGCAGTGGTCGAGTGTTTTAGCAGCGCGAGTACTACAGTCAACGTGTTGATAGAACTTCAGTAACATTTTTCTCAAATTTGCTTTGTTAAAATCCCCAGCTACAATAAATGCATCCTCAGGATATTTTGTTTCCAGTTTGCATAAAGTCTAGTGAAGTTCTTTGAGGGTCGTCGTAGTATCGGCTTGAGAAATATAGATGGCTGTGACTATAACCGAAGAGAGTTCTCTTGTGAGGTAATACGATCGGCATTTGATTGTGAGGTATTCTAGGTCAGGTGAACAAAAGAACTTGAGTTCCTGCATGTTATCACAATCATACCGTGAGTAATTAATCATGAAACATACACCCCGGCCCTTCTTCTTCCCGGGGAGATATTTATTCCTGTCTGCGCAATGAACTGAGAACCCAACTGGCTGTACGGACTCAGACAGTATATCTAGAGAGAGCCATGTTTCCGTGAAATCCCTGATGTCTCTCTGGAAGGAAATCCTCGCCTTGACCTTGTCAACTTTATTATGCCTCCTGAGTCGGAGTATAAATCCACTGCGAGTACCTCTTTTCCGCCCGCTGTGTTTTGGATCAGCCTCTGGAATCAGTTAAATTGCCCTGGGGAGTACGAAACAAAGGATCCGATTCGGGAAAGTCGTACTCCTGGTTGTAATGCATGTGAGTCACCGCCGCTCTGATATCCAAAAGTTCTTCCCGGCTGTATGTAATAACACAAAAAAATTACTGGGCTAATAATGTAAGAAACGCGAGAAGCACGGCAGCTCTATCTCTCTACGACATATTCACCAACACCATCATTAAGTTTGCTGATTACTGGTTACGACGAGACAGCCTATAGGGAGGATGTCAGTGACCTGTCAGTATGTTGCCAGGACAACAACCTCTCCCTCAACGTCAGCAAGACAAATGAGCTGATTGTGGACTGCAGGAAATGAAGGGCTGAGCAGGCTCCCATCCACATTGACAGGGCTGTAGAGGAGCTAGTCGAGAGCTTCAAGTTCCTCGGTGCTCACATCACTAAGAAATGAACATGGTCCACACACAAAAACACAGTTATAACAATGCCTCTTCCCCTCAGGGGGCTGAAAAGATGTTCTTCAAAATGTTATACAGTTGCACCAATGTGATCCAGAGACAGATGTTTTCTCCATATCTTTAGCTATCATACTCGAATTCCACTGATTTCAAAACTCAATGCTCCAGAAAGTGGAGAGCAACACTTATGCAGCTCCACTACATAATGCATTTTAAAAAAAAGCTGCATTCGACTGGATTACCAACACAGACTGACCAGCTCAAATAGACAGAAGCCTTCTATATGGCAGACAAATCCAAACACCACTCTCGGCATGTTCAGCCCACTCATTATCTCAGCCAATCATGACTAGTGGGAAGGTTTTGGACTTTTACTGTGGCTTAACCAACAAGGCTTGTAATTTAACAATTGTATATGTATTTACAGATGGCATACGTGTTTGTTATTAAGGCACATGAAAGTTTACATGTTCTAGAAGGCATTTCTGCCAAAAAACACATTTTGATAACAAATTTTTTTACCCCAACTACCTCGTACCACCGTACACTTACTCTGTACCGGCACTCCTTCTAGATAGCCTATATATAGCCCTGCTATTCCTATTTTATTGTGTTACTATTTTATTTTTGTCTATTTGTTAATTTTCATACTTTTTAGCTGCATTGTTGGGAAAGGGCTCATAATTAAGCATTTCACGGTAATGTCTACACTTGTATTCGGCACGTGACAAATACAATTTAATTTAATTTAATGATTTGACATGCTGTTAACATGTCTGTTAATTTATTGATAGAAGTGTATGATCGTTAATACTCTTTCCAAGCAATTAAAGAGTACCTTTTAACATAGTTGAGACGCCATATAACAAGGCATTAGTGCACATTTTTTCATAACGAGAGACATCCTTGACTTGGACTCAGTGGTGGAGAAATCCATACCCCATTGAATTGGTCCACTCAGGGCACATAGGTTTAATTCTAGATCAAGAGTACAAACACAACTGGAACAACAACATATCAATGGTGGGTAATTGACCAAGTCAAAAGGCACTCCCCCACACAATCGATCCCTCTTAGACCACCTCTCTTTCAAAGGGGGGAATTCAGAGCTGTGTTGCGAGTGCATAAATTGAACCTTATTCCCATTTTATGCACTTTTCTCTCTACATGTATTCTGACCTTGAACTGACGCAAGGGGAAAACCTAGGCCAGCAGGTAGCCTAGTGGTTAGAGTGATGGACTAATAATCGCAAGGTTGCAAGATTGAATCCCTGAGCTGATAAGGTACAAATCTGTCGTTCTGCCCCTGAACAAGGCAGTTAACCCACTGTTCCTAGGCCGTCATTGAAAATAAGAATTTGTTTTTAACTGACTTGCCTAGTTAAATGAAGGTAAAATAAAAAACTTTGGCATGGAGATCAAATAAATGGAGATGTGTTTACAGAGGGAGGTGTGTCTACAGCCCCATATTCTGACTTTTTAATTCCACCACCTTTACGTGCGAGGAAAGGATCAACAACCTGTCGGTTCCAAGTGGAAAAACAACGAATAAATATTTTCCTGATAGAAATAACACCATTCTCAATACACTGTAATTTGAAAATGGATAAGAGCTATTGATGAGATCTAGGTAAAATGTAATATCTTTGTAAAGGGGATTGTTCTATAACAAAAGGGTTATAGAACAAATAACACTAGCCAGTAAAAAAAACCATATCACAACATAGGTTGTAATATGGCTTTTTTTACTGGCTTGGCTTGGCTTTCCCAGTGTTTTTACCTACACACCGCTACTGCTGAAAACGCCAAAGAATGTAAACTCCATGAGGAAATCGGTTGGTCAGCAAATAGGAGGGTTTTCAGTGGTTGAATTACATTTATTCAGTGCACATAAGGGAGCCACTCCCAAAGAGCTTGTTGTGCACCTGTGTAAGGTAAGTCTGAATACCAAATACTGAGAAGTGCCCTTAAGAGGGCAAGCTCTTAACATCTCAGCAACTATCAGGTATTGGTGCTTTCAGTTTCTACATTCAACCACCGTGTTCAAGGACAGCTTGTTTACAGTTTACCAACCAACTGTTTTATATCGTCTACCTTTTTCAAATCGAATGTAAGAGTGTGATTAACAACATGATTGAACATTACCAGGCAATGCAAAGGAATGAAATTGTTTACACATTTGGAAGCTATGTAGGACACGTCACCTTTGATTTGCATGATTCTGCAAAGTACATTTACATTTAGATGTACTTGCTGATGAAGTGAAATTGAGTAGGAGGATGTTTAATCTTGGTTTGTCTTCATTTCAAGGTTCAGCTTGGAACATTATGCACTGACCTTGCTTTACACTGCATTTGTTTATTTGATCATTTTAATCTAAAATAATTACGATGACACACAACTATAATTTCTTGTTGGTAAAAACTGAGCAGAATCATAAAAGGTTTCTGTATTCACAGATAATTTTTGCCTTGCTTCCCTCCATTTTCATATTGCACTTATTCCCCTTTCAAACTTTCCCTATTCCTCCCATTATTCTACTAGACAGCTCTGCTTCTCTTCCTTATACAACTACCATCTGTAACACACAACCTTTAATTCTGATTATTGTTCATAACATAATATTGACACTAGAAACCTGATTTGCGATACTATATGATTTAAAAAAAATGTATGTTATGATGTAATCATCACATTTCTGATACAATAAAGGTAATATTAGATAGCTCTTCAAATCTAGGGTTTAATCACTTAAAATTGTGAATGTTACAGAAATAATGTGGAGAGTCAGCTACTAGGTGGAATTAAATCTGTAACAACTATGAAAAAAATACCCTTAATGCTCAAAATACCCCCAACATGCCCATGTTAAACAGTTAAATGAATCAATAATCAAATAAACAAATTGGTCAAGCAGATGTAAATGGACCACACCATATGCCACATTAATGCCTATCCATACTAATTCATATCCCTCGTTTCCTCGCCATCTATTATCTTTCGAAGAACCATAGTGTAGCATATGGAGATGTGTTAAACTTACTCCTCAGCCTGAAGTGTCGCCACTTGCGCCGCCAAATTGCTAGCTTTCAAGTGGTGCCAACTGGTAAGACGCTTCAGGAAGGCGGTCACATGTGCTAGCAGGGCAGAGATCCTGGGTTTGTGCCTCGTTGTGGCATCCTTTACAATAGCAGAACATGGGGTGAGCCTTATAGAGATTCAATCTTCTGTGTTATTCACCGGCATTCCTGCAGGGTGAGGGGTGTGAAGGCTGAAGGTTATTTCTAAACCCACTTCCTCTTGAAAGGGTCAAAGATGGTGAAAAAACGACAGATCATTTACTGTTCACTAAGCCCTGCCCACCGGGAAGCCCAATTCTCTACTCAAACCACTAGCGAAATCCCCCCACAATCATCTCAAACTGTGTTTTTATACACAACGAAATTAAACCATGACTTCCAATTGCTAAACAGGAAACTCTCAGGTATGTTGTGGTGGACTGTCATTACAATTGCTTCACGAGAACCAGGTACAATTATGTTAATAGCGAGTCTCTGAATTCACTGTCTGCATGTAGTCAAAGCTACTAACTAATTTTGGAGCTAACTAGTGCTCTCAAATCTTGTCCAATTCCAAGGCAGATGGGAGTTGTATTTATAACATGGCTAACTTAGCTAGCTAACATACATTTTGAGAAAACAGTTATATTAAGTGGTTAGCTAGCTAGCATTAGCAACATGTGGTGGTCAAAATGAGAGCTAGTTAACCAGCTGATCATTTCAGATAAAAAAAATTGTCCATAAACAGGCTCTGCATTTCAGGAATCACAGTAGCAAGTAACCCTGATATACTGCTCAATTATTTAGCCATCCTGCTCTCCGTAGCCGATGTGAGCAAGGACTTTAAACAAGTCAACATTCACCGCAGGGCCAGACGGATTACCAGGATGTGTACTCAGAGCATGCGCAGGACCAACTGGCAAGTGTCTTTATTGACATTTTCAACCTCTCCCTGACTGAGTCTGTAATACCTACATGTTTCAAGCAGACCACCATAGTCCCTGTGTCCAAGAAAGTGAAGGTAACCTGCCTATATGACTACTGCCCCGTAGCACTCATCTCGGTAGGCATCAAGTGCTTTGAAAGGTTGGTGATGACTCACATCAACACCATCATCCCGGAAACCGAAAACGGAAACGCACCCCAGCAGGTCTGTGGTCACCCCCAAAACCAATTCTTACTTTGGCCACCTCGCCTTCCAGTTCTCTGCTGCCAATGACTGGAACGAACTGCAAAAATCTCTGAAACTGCAAACACTTGTCCCCCTCACAAGCTTTAAGCACCAGCTGTCAGAGCAGCTCACAGATTACTACACCTGTACATAGCCCATCTATAATTTAGCCCAAACAACTACCTCTCCCCCTACTGTATTTATTTATTTATTTTGCTCCTTTGCACTCCCATTATTTCTATCTCTACATTGCACATTCTTCCACTGCAAATCTACCATTCCAGTGTTTATTTTTTTAATTTTGTTTTTTTTTACTTGCTATATTGTATTTACTTCGCCACCACAGCCTTTTTTTGCCTTTACCTCACTTTTCTCATCTCATTTGCTCACATTGTATATAGACTCATTTTTCTACTGTATTATATTGACTGTATGTTTGTTTTACTCCATGTGTAACTCTGTGTTGTTGTTCGTGTCGAACTGCTTTGCTTTATCTTGGCCAGGTCGCAATTATTTAATGAATATTTTCTTAACTCTATTTTTGCTCACCGTTCTTGTGATCATTTTGACCCCATGGGGTGAGATCTTGCATGGAGACCCAGATTGAGGGAAATTATCAGTGATCTTCCATTTCCTAATAATTGCTCCCAAAGTTGATTTCTTCAAACCAAGCTGCTTACCTATTGCAGATTCAGACTTTCCAGCCTGGTGCAGGTCTACAATTTTGTTTCTGGTGTCCTTTGACAGCTCTTTGGTCTTGGCCATAGTGGAGTTTGAAGTGTGACTGTTTGAGGTTGTGGATAGGTGTCTTTTATACTGATAACAAGTTCAAACAGGTGCCATTAATACAGGTAACGAGTGGAGGACAGAGGAGCCTCTTAAAGAAGAAGTTACAGGTCTGTGAGAGCCAGAAATCTTGCTTGTTTGTAGGTGCCCAAATACTTATTTTCTACCATAATTTGCAAATAAATTCATAAAAAATCCTACAATGTGATTTTCTGGATTTTTTTTCTCATTTTGTCTGTCATAGTTGAAGTGTACCTATGATGAAAATTACAGGCCTCTCTCATGTTTTTAAGTGGGAGAACTTGCACAATTGGTAGCTGACTAAATACTTTTTTTGCCTCACTGTATCTATGCTTAGTCACTTTACCCCTACCTACATGTACAAATTACCACGACTAACCTGTTCTCCCGCACACTGACCTGGTACTGGTATATAGCCTCGTAATTGTTATTTTATTGTGTTACTCTTTATTTTTTTGACTTTAGTTTATTTAATGAATATTTTCTTAACTCTATTTCTTGAACTGCATCGTTGGTTAATGGCTTGTAAGTAAGCATTTCAGAGTAAGGTCCACACCTCTCTCTACTATCGCATGGCAAGCGGTACCGGACTGCCAAGTCTAGGACAAAAGGCTTCTCAACAGTTTTTACCCCCAAGCCATAAGACTCCTGAACAGGTAACCAAATGTTTACACGGACTATTTGCATTGTGTGCCACCCCCAAACCCTATTTTACGTTGCTGCTTCTCTCTGTTTATCTTATATGTATAGTTACTTTAACTATACATTCATGTACATACTACCTAAATTGGCCCAACCAACCAGTGCTCCCGCACATTGGCTAATCGGTCTGTCTGCATTGTGTCCCACCACCCGCCAACCTCTCTTTTTACGCTTCTGCTATTCTCTGTTCATCATATATGCATAGTCACTTTAGCGATACCTACATGTACATGCTACCTCAATAAGCCTGATTAACAGGTGTCTGTATATAGCCTTGAGACTCTTTTTTCAAATGTTGTTTTATTTCTTCACTTACCTACACACACACACACACACACACACACATACTTTTTTTTCCCCGTACCATTGGTTAGAGCCTGTAAGTAAGCAGTTCACTGTAACCTGTTGTATTCGGCGCACGTGACAAATAAACTTTGATTTGATTTGACCTGTTGTATTTGGCGCATGTGACAAATGCAATTTGATTTGATTTAAATAATTTATTTTTTGAAGAAAACTCAGTTTTTCCCACTGCCTTTCATGCGTTTGAAAAGTGAGCTTGTCGGAGGTGTTGGTCTCGACGACAGTTGTTATCTATTGGAGCGCTGCGATTGGTTGCCCAATGATGGTTGGCATGATAATCAGATAAGCTTATATGTAAAAGGCTGGAGGCAATGCAATAGTTCCTTGAAAGTTCCTGCAATTTTTCAAACCTAATCAGAATACAGTATAGATGCTCTAGCTAACTAGCACACTCACACACCCACGCAGGACATATACACACAGACACATGTCGAATGTACAGTGCTTGACCCTGTGCATGTCTTAATGCTGCCTCACAAATACAAAAAAAGCTGCACTAAAGGTAGCTTGTTTTATTTTCCTTTTTACTGTGTGTGTAGAGATCATTTGTTGATTTATTTACTACCTTTCTTACCACCTCACCAAGCTAATACATTGAGAACTTAAGCTGCCTCCAGACTGCAAACAGAACAATAGCTATGCTAACGGGTTCCTTTCAATATAGAACAGCTTCACTCTATGCTGTGTACATAAAATTCATTAACCTCTAGCACTTAGCCATCCCGGATCCGGGATCGTGAATACAGCCTCAAGCTCATTACCATAACGCAACGTTAACTATTCATGAAAATCGCAAATTAAATGAAATAAATATGCTAGCTCTCAAGCTTAGCCTTTTGTTAACAACACTGTCATCTCAGATTTTCAAAATATGCTTCTCAACCATAGGAAAACAATCATTTGTGTAACAGTAGCTAGCTAGCGTAGCATTTAGCGTTAGCGTTAGCATTCAGCAGGCAACATTTTCACAAAAACCAGAAAAGCATTCAAATAAAATAATTTACCTTTGAAGAACTTCAGATGTTTTCAATGAGGAGACTGTTAGATAGCAAATGTTCAGTTTTTCCTGAAAGATTATTTGTTTAGGAGAAATCGCTCCGTTTGGTGCGTCACGTTTGGCTACCAAAAAAAAATGAAAATCCAGTCATCAAAACGCCAAACTTTTTTCCAAATTAACTCCATAATATCGACTGAAACATGGCAAACGTTGTTTAGAACCAATCCTCAAGGTGTTTTTCACATATCTCTTTGATGA
Source organism: Oncorhynchus clarkii lewisi (assembly GCF_045791955.1). NCBI lineage: Eukaryota > Metazoa > Chordata > Actinopteri > Salmoniformes > Salmonidae > Oncorhynchus > Oncorhynchus clarkii. Next base: position 52,424,584 of record NC_092153.1, on the reverse strand, counting down.
TATATCGTTCGTGGAAGTGTGCTTTCTGTTCTGAATCCCAGGAGAAAATGCCCGCAACTGAAGATTACGCACCAATTTAGACAACGGACACCGGGCGGACCCCTGGAAAATGTAGTCTCTTATGGCCCATCTTCCAATGATATGCCTACAAATACGTCACAATGCTGCAGACATCTTGAAGAAACGACAGAAAGGGCAGGCCCGTTCCTGGTGCATTCACAGCCATATAAGGAGACAATGGAAAACAGAGCCTCAGAAATTCTGCTCATTTCCTGTTTGAAGTTTCATCTTGGTTTCGCCTGTAGCATGAGTTCTGTGGCACTCACAGATAATATATTTGCAGTTTTGGAAACGTCAGACTGTTTTCTTTCCAAATCTGTCAATTATATGCATAGTCGAGCATCTTTTCGTGACAAAATATTGCGCTTAAAACGGGCACGTTTTTTTATCCAATAATGAAATAGCGCCCCCATAGACTCAACTGGTTTTAATAATTGATTTACAACTCTGCAATCCCAAGCGGGAAAAAAATACATACTATTCTTAAACCATACTTCATTAAGATATTTTAAGCATATTTTAAATGATCTAAATTGGAACAATTTTAAATACATAAAATTTACATTTTATTTGTATTTTATTAGCATTTAAGTAACTGAATTGGGACACTTTTTTGTACTTACTGGATGTATATTAGATAACTAGCAAAACAAATGTACTTTGAATACATCCTGAATACATCTTAAGTACCTTTTATGTATATTCCTCATACATTTGAAGTATACTAAAATGCTATTTAAAATCCTGCATTTTCTTTACAAAAAAAATAATTCATATTAATGTTTCATGTATACTTTTACAAATACATCTCTACTGATTAACCAAATCAGCTACTGTAAAGCCATGTAAATGTTACCTTGATTGACAAAGGCATCTTCTCAGCCAATGTTAAAATGCTATTTACAAACCATCAGTGGCTGGATTATTAATTTAAAAATAAGACTTTTGCAAACTGTGCACCATTCGTATTTTACACTTTAGTTGTTCACATTATGGTAATAACTTTTCAATAATGTGTGATGCTTAATTAAAAGTACAAATTATTCAGTTTGAAAATTAACATCAAAACATTTGAATAAGCTAAATCTAAAGAATAATATCATATTATGAATCCAAATTTCAACTGCTGAAAAGGATGCCGGGGAATATGCAAATTATTGTCCCCATACATTTTTGAAAGCATACTTTAAGTATATTTTGTGGACATTTAAGGTTAAGTATGTTTTTTTTAAAGTATATTTAGGTATATTTTCTTGAGATTTGAAAAAGTATACGCTCAGTAAGCATGTTCCTCAGCTGTGCAATACACAATTGTTATCATTGTCAACTTTCTCTGCACTCTTTTGAACAGGAATTCACAAATAACTTCAAAACTCATTATTATTATTATTGCAAAAGTATTCATACCCCTTAGATTTATTCACATTTTGTTGTTAGAAAGTGGGATTAAAATGGATTTAAATTGTAATTTGTCAACAATCTACAAAAAATACTTAAATGTCAAAGTGAATTATTTCCATAAATGTTTTGAAAAGATTAATAGAAAATAAATAACTAAAATATAGTTGATGCATAAGTATTCAGCTCCTTGAGTCAATACATGCTAGAAACACCGTTGGCAGCGAATACAGCTGTGAATCTTCTTGGTTAAGTCTCTAAGAGCTTGACACACCTGTATTGTGCAATAATAGCCCTTAATTATTTTCATAATTCTTGAAGCTCTGTCAAGATTTTGTGCTCATGGCTACACAGCAATTTTCCCATCTTGCCATACATTTTCAAGCAGATTTTAGTCAAAACTGTAACTTGGCCACTTAGGAACATTCACCTTATTCTTGGTAAGCAACTCCGATGTGAAGCATACCCATACAACGAAAAATAAGGCTGCAATTACTCAGTGATGTGTTGTGTTGGATATGCCCTAAATGTAAGGCTTTGCATTTATTTGTATTATTATTTTCACTCTGTCAATTAAATCATTATTGTGGAGTCACTAAAGTGTTGTTGAGCCATCCTCAGTTTCTCCCATCACAGCCATTGAACTCTTTTTTTACAATCACCAATGGCCTCACGGTAACATCCCTGAGCAGTTTCATTCCTGTCCTGCAGCTCAGTTCAGAAGGACGACTGTATCTTTGATGTGTCTGGGTAATTTAATACATAATCCACAGCATAATTATTAACTTGACCATAATTAAAGAGATATTCAATGTCTGATTTGATATTGATGCCGATCTACCAATCACTGCCCTTTTATAAGGCTTCCGAAAGGCTCCCTAGTCTTTGTAGTTGAATCTGTGCTTGAAATTCAATACTTGACTGAGGGACCTTACAGATGTTTTACTGTATATATGGGGGACAGGGGAAGGGTTAGTCATAAAACAACTATTATTTCACAGTCCATGGAACAGATTCTATGATTTGTTAAGCCAAATTTGACTCCAACTAATTCTGGATTGCCTAAACAAAATACTTAAAGCAATGACTATGTTTAAGTTATCACATTTTTACTCATCTTTGCATTTTTTTTACTTTGACATTAGAGTATTTTGGAGTTCATTGTTGACAACAAATGACAATTACATCAATTGTAATCCTACTTTTTAACACAATAAAATTTGAAGAAATATAAGGGTTATGAATGCCTTTGCAAGGCACTGTTTACTTATAGTGTATGTGATCACTCACAAAGAGAGTTTCATTTAAAAAAAGCAATGCTTCAACTTAAAACCAAACTCCAACTGTATAAATATACTAAATTACAATTAAAGAATTTGAAATTTGAGTGTTAACATTTAATGATAGTGAATTTACAGCATACTGAAGAATGAAAAACAATGAATTTAAAGTACACTTTTAATACGTGTACTGAAGGTTGATGAAAGTAAATTTATAGAATACTAAACAGACTGAAAAACAATAATTTAAATGATACTTTTAATAAGTGAATTGAAGGTTCATGACAGTATATTTATAGTATACTAAAAGACTGAAACAATTAATAACTTAGATGACACTTTTAATAAGTATATTAAAGTGTGATGATAGCATATTTATAGTATACTAAAAGACTGAATAAACAATTAATATAAAGTACACGATTAAGTGTGTTGAAAGATAATGATATTATATTTATAGTATACATAAGATTTACTAGGAAAAAAGCTCTCGTAATTGAAGTATATTATTTAAATTTTTTGTATATTTAAGTATACTTTTTTTTCCACTTGGGATAGAAAAATCATTAAACATATTACCAACAACCCAAAGTCTAGCACCCAAACTAAATACCATACCGTAGACTGGATCTCCAATTTGACAACAGTGCTTCAAAAGGTTTTGTTGATGCTGTTTCTTAAACTGTAGAGGAAACTGCAAATGTAAACCCTCTTTTCATCGGGGAGATTGGTTTGTGTACTTTAGAGTTGGTTCCCAAGAGGGACGTGAAGCACCTCTGATTCTAATGAAATAAACGGGTGGATAATTATGAACTCTCTGGTGGCAGTGCTAGATAATTGCTGATTAAGCGAGTCGGCCATTGTTTTTCCTCATTGCTCTGAGGATTAATGAGATGGCCACCAGTTTAGTGTAGCTGACTCACCTTTCAGTGTGGAAAGGTGCCAGTAATTGAAAATCGGTTGGTTCCAACAGGGCAGTCTTTAGTCTTTTGGGGGCCCTAAGCGAGATCCGTTTGGGGGGAATCATTGATGGACAGCAATATTTAAACCTTGTTGCCCCTTTCAAGCAAATGTAAGTCAGGACTGAGACTAGACCACTCAGGAACACTCCATACCTCTTGGAAAGTCATTTTGTTGTGTCTTTGATATTTACATTTGTGTAATTGTCTTGCTGAAAAATGAAACTCTATCCCATGGTTGGGTTTTCCGAGGACTGAGGTGGGTTTTCCTTTAACTTTTTACCTCGGCTTTGCTCCTGTCATATTTATTTTGATCCTGACAAACTCCATAGTCTCTGCCAATGATAAGCAAACCTAACACATGATGCTTCCACCAAAATAGGCACAGTATCCCTGGTCAGGGAAGGCAATTATGGGACCTGGGCTGTGGTAAGGGCATGCAAAGTGCTTAGGATGCATTTACACAGGCAGCCCAATTCAGATCTTTGGCCAATTATTTGCATATATGATACCCATCTGATCTTTTCTCTAATGTGTAAACAGCAAAATAACACATGGAATCTGATCTTTTTACTTCCGATTTATATTGCTTCCATATGTCCTCCATATGTGGATCAATCCTGACACAAATCCGATCTTCCCATATGCAACCTCTGTCTGGGTGGCAGATAGCTTAGCGAATAAGAGCGGTTGGCCATTACAACCAAAAGGTTGCTGGTTTGAATCCCTGTACCGACTAGGTGAAAGATCTGTCTATGTGCAAGGCACTTAACCCTAATTGCTTATGTAAGTCACTCTGGATAAGTGGATTATCATTATCATGTCAAACACCACACAATGTAAAGGAACACTGACAAGAAATGAGCATTGCATACACTAACATTTAAAGATTTTTAGAACACCTACTCATTCAAGGGTTTTTCTTTATTTTTACTATTTTGAATAATAGTGAAGACATCAAAACTATGAAATAGCACACATGGAATCATGTAGTAACCAAAGAAAGTGTTAAACAAATCAAAATCTATTTTATATTTGAGATTGTTCAAAAAGACACCCTTTACATTGATGACAGCTTTGCACACTCTTGGCATTCTCAAAACCAGCACGAGGTCGTCACCTGGCATACATTTCAATTAACAAGTGTATCTTTTAAAAGTTTATTTGTGGAATTTCTTTCCTTCTTAATATTTTTGAGCCAATCAGTTGTGTTGTGACAAGGTAGGGTTGGTATATTGAATATAGCCCTATTTGGTAAAATACCAAGTCCATATTATGGCAAGAACAGCTTCAAAAAGCAAAGAGAAACAACAGTCCATCATTACTTTAAGACACGAAGATTAGTCAATACAGTACATTTCAAGAACATTGAACGTTTTTTCAAGTGCAGTTGCAAAAAATATTAAGCGCTGTGTTGAAACTGGCTCTCATGAGGACTGCCACAGGAATGGAAGACCCAGAGTTGCAGCCCAAATAAATGCTTCACAGAGTTAAAGTAACAGACATCTCAAAATAAACTGTTCAGAGGAGACTGTGTGAATCAGGCCTTCATGGTCAAATTGCTGCAAAGAAACCAATACTAAAGGACACCAATAAGAAGAAGAGACTTGCTTGGGCCAAGAAACATGAGCAATGGACAATAGACCAGTGGAAATCTGTCCTTTTGCCTGGATTCCAAATGTGAGATTTTTGGTTATTTGTGAGACGCGGTGTGGGTGAACGGATGATCTCCGCATGTATATTTCCCACCGTAAAGCATGGAGGAGGTGTTATGGTGTGTGGGTGCCTAGCTGGTGACACTGCCAGGGATTTATTTTGAATTCAAGGCACACTTAACCAGCATGGCTACCACAGTATTCTGCAGTGATACGCCATCCCATCTGGTTTGGGCTTAGTGAGAATATCTTTTTTTTTAACAGAACAGTGACCCAACACACCTCCAGGCTGTGTTAGGGCTAGTCGATCAAAAAGCAGAGTGATGGAGTGCTGTATGGCCTCAACAATCCCCCGACCTTAACCAAATTGAGATGGTTTGGTATGAGTCGGACTGCAGAGTGAAGGAAAAGCAGCCAACAAGTGCTCAGTATATGTGGGAACTCGTTCAAGACTGTTGGACAAGCATTCCAGGTGAAGCTGGTTGAGAGAATGCCAAGAGTGTGCAAAACTGTCAAGGCAAAGGGTGGCTACTTTGAAGAATCTCAAATATAAAATATATTTTGATTTGTTTAACACTTTTGGGCTACTACATGATTCGATGTGTGTTATTTCATAGTGTTGATGTCTTCACTATTATTCTACAATGTAGAAAATAGTACAAATTAAGAAAAGCCCTTGAATGAGAAGGTGTTATAAAACTTTTGACCGGTAGTGTATTTGTGCTACTTCAGTGTGAATGAGCAAATCTGATTTGGTCACATGTAAAACTGAGTGTGGACAGTCTGAAAAAATTTGATGTATTGAAAGAAAATCAGTTTTGGGTTTAGGGTGGCTGCGTAAACATAGCCTTAGCTAGGATGTAATTCTTATTGATGTGAACATAGCACTTATAAACACAAGATATCAAAACAGTGATATTAGTTGTTGGTTTTTTAGAGGTGAGGAATACAGATGACTAAATTGCCACATGTACCCTTTTATACAACCACTCATAGATACAGTGCATCCGGAAAGTATTCAGACTCCTTGACTTTTTCCACATTTTGTTACATTACAGCCTTATGCTAAAATTGATAAAATATTTTTTCCTCATCAATCTACACACAATACTCCATAATGACAAAGCAAAAACAGGTTTGGATACATTTTTGCAAAAGCATTAAAAATGGAAAACTGAAATATCACATTTACATACAGTAAGTATTTAGACCCTTTACTCAGTACGTTGTTTAAGCACCTTTGGCAGCGATTACAGACTCAAGTCTTCTTGGGTATGATGCTACAAGCGTGGCACACCTGTATTTGGGGAGTTTCTCCCATTCTTCTCTGTAGATCCTCTCAAGTTGGATGGGGAGCGCCACTGCACAGCTACTTTCAGGTCTCTGGCTTGGCCAGTCAAAGACACTCAGAGAAGCCACCCGAAGCCACTCCTGCATTGTCTTGGCTGTGTACATAGGGTCAATGTCCTGTTGGAAGGTGAAGCTTCGCCCCCAACCTGAGGTTCTGAGCACACTGGGGCAGGTTTTCATCAAGGATTCTGTACTTTGCTACATTCATCTTTCCCTTGATCCTGTCTAGTCTTCCAGTCCCTGCTGCTGAAAAACATCGCCACGGCATGATACTGCCACCACCATGCTTCACCGTAGGGATGGTGCCAGGTTTCCTCCAGACGTGACACTTGGCATTCAGGCCAAAGAGTTTAATCTTGGTTTCATCAGACCAGAGAATCTTGTTTCTCATGGTCTGAGAGTTCTTTAGGTGCCATTTGGTAACCTCCAAGCGGGCTGTCATGTGCTTCTGTCTGGACACTCTACCATAAAGGCCTGATTGTTGGAGTGCTGCAGAGATGGTTGTCCTTCTGGAAAGTTCTCGCATTTCCACAGAAAATCTCTGGAGCTCTGTCAGAGTGACTACTGAGTTCTTGGTCACCTCTCTGACTAAGGCCCTTCTAATCCAAATACTCAGTTTTGCTGGGTGGCCACTGTGTTCTTGGGGACCTTCAATGCTGCAGAAATGTTTTGGTACCCTTCCCCAGATCTGTGCCTAGACACAATCCTGTCTTAGAGCTTTACGAATAATTCCTTTGACCTCAAGACCTTATATAGACAGGTGTGTGCCTTTCCAAATCATGTAAAATCAATTGAATTTACCACAGGTGGACTCAAGATGGAATGAAGTTGTAGAAACGTCAAGGAATACCAATGGAAACCGGATGCACCTGAGCTCAATTTCGAGTCTCATAGGAAAATATCTAAATAAGGTATTTATGTTATTTTATTTTTGATAAATGTGAAAATATTTCAAAAAATCTTTTTTCGCTTTGTCATTATGGGGTACTGTGTGTAGATTGATGGGGGGGAAAAGTAATCAAATCAAATTTAGAATAAGGTTACGTAACTAAATGTGGAAAAAGGGAAGGGTTTTGAATACTTTCTGAATGCACTGTAACTATTCCCAATACCCTAAAGGTTTAGAACATTTTCTAAATATATGACATTCACACATAGTGTATGCCAAATTCATGCGCTGTATTGAGGTTTGACATTGGCCAGTGTAAAGTAGTGGATATACTGTGGAAACACTTGGCTTGGAGGGAAGAGTGATTTCAAACAGGACTAAAGGTGTCAGCATGCTTCAGTTTGGCTGGCGGCTAGCCAAAGTCGGCCAGACGAACCTAACGAGTGTACTCACATACTCCCTTAAAAGACCTTCTCTTGAAAAATTTGAAAAAAGCAGCAATAGTACTATAGATGTGTCTGTCCTATTTGAGACATCGTAGCCAGTAAACATTTCCTCAAAATAGTTAGTACTGATCTAAGATAACTCAAAGAAATGTACGTTTTTGTCGAGATCTTAGTTGCACAATTTTACATCTAAGTAAGATTTTTGTTGCAGTATTTCTCAATGACAAAATCAGCATGAAAACAAGTAATCTCTCGTTGAATGAGAACAAAGACTTTATTGAAGAATCCCTACAGTTGACGAATCACAGATGAAGGGGTGTAGATTTCGGCTGGCCTCGAGAAAAAATGCTTTGTGCCCGAACAGCCGAAAAAACCCTATGAAGTCCAAAACGAACAAAACGTCACAATGTTGTGATAATATATGCACAAACTCTGCCGAACTGTTTCGGCTGGGAAGCTTGCGAACGCCTTAATTGGAACAGAAAAAGGAACGTGTGGCCTAAAAAGATCAATGGGAGGCATTCCTACCGCTGTATAGCATGATAAGTACAAAGACCATGCTAATGAGCAAATACCCTCTCAGAGACAATTGATGAGCATGAAGACTGATCAGGGCCGGTTCTGGGCACAAGCGACATAAGCGGATGCTTAGGGCCCCTGGCCGTTAGGGCCCCCCCCGCACAAAAAGGAACTCAGAAGGGGTCTCAACGTACTATTGAGAGTAAGAATAGTAGAATACACCAGGTGCAATTTCGAAATTTGGTTGTGCATCAGCATTTTTTCTCTTGTTATGTTAATCACTGACAGTCACTCAATTAGTAATGTCAGCTAACAATTTTCAGATTGGTAGTTAGTCTAATCAGCCATCTAAACTTGTAATAATCATGGCCAAATACTGACCGGGCAATGGGGGCAAGTGCCCAGGGGCCCTGACCTTAAGGGGGCCCTGATTTGATTTTGTTAGTCATTCTCACTCAGATATCATATTAAAACGGCACAAGTCATTACAAAATGAGTGGAATTATCTGAAATCTGTCATAAAATTGCAACGTTTTCTGGAGAATTGCAGGAAATGTACTTTTCACCATCAAGAAGGGGTAAACTAAAATCCCCCCCCCCCTCCCCCCAACCAAATCCTGCTTAGGGCCCCCAAAAGGCTAGAGCTGGCCCTGACACCGATGGCGTTAACAGACTGATATGCAGAGTAACCACCAACACCACAAAGCAAACAGCCACAAAAGGATGCTTTTAATAACTAGACACCTTTTATTTTGTATTTATTTTTTGTTTAATTTACTCCAATCTGACATTTGAATGTGTCCACAGCTGTCACATCGCTCTTTAAGACCATTAAATAGCAAATGGTTTGTTTGCATTCAAGTAGCAAAGGCACTATGCTAATGCATTGGGCAGATCATTTGTTTGCTGCTTTTAATGAATGCGATGGTCTCATCAAGAGGAGAAGAGTCTTTTAATTATCTCTTGTCCATTCCTTATTCATCATGTGTGACGGAAAAGCAACACTTTGAATAGAGTAAAACATCTATAGCTTAACGCTCATTAACTCCTGCCTATTACATCATTTTGGTCAAGAAGCTGAAATTAGCATCTGTGTCTCTAAGGCTGTGTTTACACAGGCAGCCCAATATAGATATTTTGCCAATTATTTGCATATCGGATACCTACAGTATTTGATATTATCCCTAATGTGTTAACAAAGAAAAAACACATGGAATCTTATCGTTTGGCTTCCGATTTATACCGCCTCCATATGGCTGAATTGACACAGGCAGCCCAATTCTGATATTTTTTTCCCCCACTAACAATTGGACAAAATATCAGAATTGGGCTGCCTGTGTAAACACAGCCTAAGTGGATGTGAATCCTGATACAAACTCTATCCATATATATGTGACCTCTGTCTAGACTCTCCAATCACATTTTTTGTCTATGAAGTGTTTTTTTTTGCACGACCTGCTGTTACCATGATAACCACCCCACATATTTTAGGAACAGTGACAGGAAATGAACATTGCAGCTGTGTGCTACTTAAAAGGCTACATCAGTGTGAATGCACAAATGCTCATTTCAAATGCATTCACACTGATGTAGCCCCTGATTGCTCAGTCCACACTTCTTCCATTTAAGAATGATGGAGGCCACTGTATTCTTGGGGACCTTCAATGATGCAGAAATGTTATGGTACCACTCCCCAGATATGTGACTCGACACAATCCTGTCTCGTAGCTCTACGGACAATTCCTTCGTCCTCGTAGCTTGGTTTTTGCTCTGACATGCACTGTCGAATGTGGGACCTTATATAAACTGGTGTGTGCTTTTCCAAATCATGTCCAATAAATTGAATTGACCACAGGTGGTCTCTAATCAAGTTGTAGAAACATCTCAAGGATGATCAATGGAAACAGGATGCACCTGAGATCAATTGCAGGTCTCATAGCAAAGGATTTGAATACTTATGTAAATAAGGTATTTCTGTTTTTTTGTTTTACTACATTTGCTAAAATTTCTAGAAACCTGTTTTCACTTTGACATTATGGGGTATTGGGTGTAGATTGCTGAGAATTTTTATTGATTTAATCCACTTTAGAATAAGGCTGTAATGTGACTAAATGTGGAAAAGGTCAAGGGGTCTGAATACTTTCCGAAGGGCACTGTATAAGTGAATTTGTCCCAATACTTTTGGTCCCCTAAAATGGTTTTTGGTTTCAACCGCCGTGTCTTTGTGAGATTCGGTGTGGGTGAATGGATGATCTCAGCATGTGCATTTCCCACCGTAAAGCATGGGGGAGGTGTTATGGTGTGGGGGTGCTTTGCTGGTGACACTGTCTGTGATTTATTTAGAATTCAAGGCACACTTAACCAGCATTCTGGCTACCACAGCATTCTGCAGCGATACACAATTCCATCTGTTTTGGGGTTAGTGGGTCTATCATTTGTTTTTCAACAGGACAATGACGCAACACACCTCCAGGCTGTGTTAGGGCTATTTGACCAAGAAGGAGAAAGATGGAGTGCTGTATCAGATGACCAAGCCTCCACAATCCCCCGGCCTCAACCAAATTGAGATGGTTTGGGATGAGTCTGTCATGACTTCCGCCGAAGTCGGGTCCTCTCCTTGTTCGGGCGCCGCTCAGTGGTCACCGTTGCCGGTCTTCTAGCCATCGTCGAACCACTTTTAATTTTCCATTTGTTTTGTCTTGTTTTTCCTCACAACTGGTTTCAATTCCCGCATTTACTTGTTGTGTATTTAACCCTCTGTTCCCCCCATGTCTTTGTGTGTGATTGTTTATTGTAGTGCTTCTGCACGTTCCCCTGGAGCGCACGACGGGTTATTTTGTGCCCATTTACTCTTGTTGTTCTGGATGCTGTTGGTTTTGCTTAATAAATCTCCGGTTATTACCAAGTTCTCCTCTCCTGCACCTGACTTCTCTGCCGCTACAGGCTCAGCATACAGTATGTGGCAACTCCTTCAAGACATTTGGAAAAGCATTCCAGGTGAAGCTGGTTGAAAGAATGCCAAGAGTGTGCAAAGAGGACATCAAGGCAAAGGGTGGCTATTTGAAGAATCTCGAATGTAAAATATATTTTGATTTGTTTAATACTGTTTTGGCCACTACGTGATTCCACATGTGTTATTTCATATTTTTGATGTATTCACTATTATGTATACATTTTTACCTTCATATTTTTTTTTACCTGTGTTTTAGTATTATTTGTAAATTATGTTTTTTTTATATATATATACATACTGTATTTTTTTCAGTCTTTATGCGATGCACAATGCAGAGAACACCGGAAGAATTATCATTTAATTACCATAGTGAATTGTAATGTTTTATTATGTGTCAATTAATCCCATAAGAGATGGGAAAGGGGGATACCTAGTCAGTTGTACAACAGAATGCCTTCCACTGAAATGTCTGCCGCATTTCACCCAACCCCTCTGAATCAGAGATGTGCAGGGGGCTGCTTTAATCGACATCCACGTCTTCGGCGCCTGGGGAACAGTGGGTTAACTGCCTTGCTCAGGGCAGAATGACAGATTTTTACCTTGTCAGCTCGGGGTTTAGATCCAGCAACCTTTCGGCCCAAGATTTTAGATCGATCCTACTTAGTGGTGTGTTGCGTAGGGCACTATCCTAAGTTCATAACTACATGATATGTCTACAGCTGTAAGGCACTAGCATCGGAGAGTCTACAAGGATGACCTATAGACCTCTGGGAAAAAACTGGTGATTAATGTAGCTACAGAGTCAAAGGGGTGTCAGGGTAAATGTTCAACTTTACCAAGGCTGGTATTTTGCTCAGGCCTTTAAGTGATCCTAGTATAAATCCTCATTAAGTGTTCTGTTGTACATGTGCATTTATGTTTACACAAGCGCACATGCCAAGGGAACGAAAACCAAGTATCCTGATCATGTCAATGACCAAGTGTCAGTAAGAATCGGTGCCAACCTCGAGCCATATGCCAAGTTAATGTGTCTTAAACTATTGTAGTGGTGATAGGTATGAAGGAGTCTATTTCATAGCTATGTTATCCACGGAGGAGCTAAACTCACGACAGAAGTACTCTATAAGCACTGAACCAGTCGTAAGCAGTGTGATCATTCTAATAACGTTCCTCCTAAATGGAGGGTTCTATTTATTAGTGGATTTTGTGTTAACCATTAGAAGAGTGTTTTGGAGATTCCCTTCCTTGTGTTGAAATCTGAGTGACTACTACCTCCTTTGTCGCTGTTATGAAGGGCAATTCGACCTCTTTGGTCTCTAACCTTCTTACTGACTGTGGCTGGACGGACTGTTGCTGGCATTGGTACCCAAGTTGACCAGCTACCCTACCAATTCATTCCGAAATGGTATCCTACCGGAACACATGATCAGAGCATTTTATTAGTTGCATTGTAGTAGAGATTACACATGGCAAGGAATGATTATTGTTCCCATTTTTGGGGGGAGGTGGAATGTCCACTGGACTTATTTAACGACCAGTGTGGGACACCTAAGTGATATCTCAGATGTATTCTAAGGTTATCCCCTTCGAGGGGCTTGTCCGCTCCTGTCTGTTCTTGCGGGGACGTTTACAACTTGATTTGTTTTCTGATCGGGAGGACTTGTACAGTGTTGCACGTAGTCTCGAACCCCCCACTGGCCTCGACGAGGCTCATCAACGGTCTTGACTAGTATTACCCCCCTTTGTGTCTCGGGACCCCCCACCAGTGGTTGGTGTTGGTGTCCGAGACACAAACAAAAAGGTACGAGTTGTTAGCAGACGCGTCGTTGAGGATTGGCTGTAACCTTTCAACCAAATCTTCTGGTGTTTGTGCTTCAAAACTCTCAGTGGCTGTCGTGGCCTGCCAGTCACCACAGCATCCAGGTGTGGCAACCATTCCAGTACCTGCGAACTGAGACAAGGATATCTTTCTGCGATATCGCACAGTGTTTCACCACTGGGAGTAATCGGGTCATTGGTGGGACTGACGCCGTTAGTTTCATAGAAAGGGGTTTCAGTCCCTCTCAAAGCGGAAAATATGTCATCAGAAGCAGAGTCCACTCTACACTCATACATCATTTTAACATTTCTACAAACTTCAAAGTGTTTTCTATCCAATGGTACCAGTTATATGCATATCCAGTTACATGCATATCCTGGCTTCTGGGCCTGAGTAACAGGCAGTTTACTTTACTTTGTCAGTCAGACAAGAATTGGAGAAAAATAGACCCTAGCCTGATGAAGTATTTCTCATCAATTTGATGTTATTTTAATGGACAGAAAAATTTGTGTTTCTTTCAAAAAACAAGGCCATTCCTAAGTGACCCCAAACTTTTGAACGGTAGTATATATTAATCATGTCCTTGTTCAGCCACATCCCAGAGAAACACAGAATATTATAGTTCTTCAGGTTCCTTTGATAGGATAGTCTCGAACGGAGCTCATCCAGTTTGTTCTCTAGTGACTGTATGTTCGCCAACAGGATTTATGGTAGAGGCGGTTCATTTGCTCTACAATGTAGTCTCGTCAGGATGCCGACACGTCTGCCTCTAAGGGCCTGGTCCGGAGTAAGCAGAACTTCCAGACCTGCTCACTCGTTGAAGTAGAAATTGTCATCCTAATTGAGGTTCGTGATCTCTGTTCTGATCTTCAGAAGCTGTTTTCGGTTAAACGATGGTGAAGACATTATGTACAAAAAAGATTGTATTAAAAAAAAAAAAAAAAATAGCAGAGTTGGTTAGGAGCCCGTAAAAAGCTTATATCCACTGCAGCTCCATTCCAATGATGTGCCAAATCTACTATATGGCATTATTATAGGGAAGCCTAATTATTAGAATAACCCGTCTCAATATTTGCAGCCATATAGGTGATAATATATAGGGGCTGATCTGTTGTCAATATTGTGGAATAATATGAATGTAAGCTGTGAACAGAGAAAGCTGATCTGAAAGCAGCGCTGCCTTTGTTTCGATCCTATCAGTATCAAATAGAGGTTTTCACTGATCTTCCTGTACCTGAATACCCGAGACCCGATCCGGGACCCAAGCGGGTCCGTATCCAGAATTCTAAATAATGTCACGGGTATGTATAATTTTAATTGACTTGTCCGATGAATCAGATTGCGACAGCTGCGGGAGAGGGAGAGAGGGAGGGAGGGAGGGAGGTAGGTAGGGAGGGAGGGAGGGAGGGGGAGAGGGATTATATATTATATATATGTACAAATTATGCTTCTGCTCTTTTCAGGAGAGTGGCACATGTAGCTTGTTGTTGGCCAATCATAAGTCATCAAAGCGGGCAATAGGCTACGGTCATAGAGCCTTTGTGAGGGGCAAAAGTTAGGAGATATATAATCAATGTAACTTAGTTGGTTGCAGTCTCTCATCTCTCACACCCTCCTCCCTTTTCTTCATGTCACTCACACTCACAGTAGCCCACACACACAGCACGGCCCCAGCTAGAGCATCACCTCTCTCTACCTCCCTCTTTATCATCTCCAGTTAATAAAGTAGATAATAAAAATGAATTATTCTGCTGCTTCCCTCACTCGGATTGGACTGGGTCTGCCTCAGACCAGGTCTATACGGAAAGGATCTAGTTGTCCTTGGGTCTGTTCAGAACAGATCTCTAATATTTTACAAATTAATTTATGCATATTGGGTCCGGATGGGGAAGCCCCAGGTGGGGAAGCCCCCTTTTCGGAAAGGATCCAACTTTTTGACCCGTGAAGGCCTCTAGTATCAAACCATGCTCCAACGACACACTTAGTGAAAGTTCTCCCTATAAGGTGTTTTGGGAAATGCACGCGAGTTCTTCGACGGTTATAGGAATGATGCATTGCTAAAGCCTAAGTTCCATCGCTATCGAGAAACCGGGGCCAAAGCAGTAGTCATCCTCACTACTAGCACTCTGCCATTTCCACAATGCAGTCAGTTGTCATTGATCAAGAAGCAGCCGGTGCTGACCAGCTAGCTAGCAAAATCAAACAAGTCAACCTTCCGTCTGTCCTGGAACTTTGTGGGTAAAAACAACCAGATATATTCAATAAACAACTGATCAAAAACAAAAAAGATGATTGTGGACTACAGGAAAAAGAGGACCGAGCACGCCCCCATTCTCATCGGGGCTGTAGTGGAGTAGGTTGAGAGCTTCAAGTTCCTTGGTGTTCACATCACCAACAAACTAACATGTTCCAAGCACACCAAGACAGTCGTGAAGAGGGCACGACAAAACCTATTCCCCCTCAGGAGACTGAAAAGATTTGGCATGGGCTCTCAGATCCACAAAAGGTTCTACAGCTGCACCATCGAGAGCATGGTGCATCACTGCCTGTTATGGAAACTGCTCGGCCTCCGACCATAAGGCATAACAGAGGGTCGTGCGTATGGCCCAGTACATCACTGGAGACAAGCTTCCTGCCATCCAGGACCTCTATAACAGGCTGTGTCAGAGAAAGGCCCTAAAAATTGTCAAAGACTCCAGCCACCCTAGTCATAGAGTGTTCTCTCTGCTACCCCACTGCAAGCGGTACCAGAAAGCCAAGTCTAGGTTCAAGAGGCTTCTAAACAGCTTTTACCCCGGAACAATAAGACTCCTGAACATCTAATCACATGGCTATCCACACTATTTGCATCCCCCCCCCCGTCTTTTACGCTTCTGCTACTCTCTGTTATTATCTATGCATACACTTTAGTGTAGTCACTTTAATAACTCTACCTACATGTACATATTACCTCAATTACCTCGACTAACCGGTGAACCTGCACATTGACTCTGTATCGGTACCCCCTGCATATAGTCTCCCTATTGTTATTTTATTGCTGCTCTTTAACTACTTGTAACTTTTATTTCTTATTCGTATTTTTTAAACTGCATTGTTGGTTAGGGGCTTGTAAGTAAGCATTTCACTGTAAGGTGACCTGTTGTAACCTGTTGTATTCGCCGCATGTGACTAATACAATTTGATATGATTTTCACGCAAAATAAATGCACACATACTGTACATGTTATTCAAATATTTCACCCACACTGATCATTGAATGAATAAAAAGGAAAATATCAATCAATGGTTAATTATATTTTTAATACAGGCCTACACATGGCATAACCACAGCCCATTCCTGTTTAGTGAGACTTGTTTCCCAGTTGTTTGATTGTCGGTGGTTATTGCAGGGAAATTACCCTGGGTAATTGGGTGTCTCTGCTTTAGGTGATCCATGTGCCACAGACATCAAAGCAATATTCCAGACTAATTGTCATTTCAGCATCCCTGATATTTCTGATGTATGACATTTCATTATCCATTTAATTGGGTGGCTTGATAGGGCCCACAGAGATTCAACAAATAAAATGTCTGATCCTCCCCTCCCTATTACCTATTACAACTGAATACCTTTTCAGCTGAGCTGTTTAAACTGAATTGTTTTTTTGTCGGAGCTCTCTGCAGAGCATGAGTATGAACCCCCTCCATTTGATGAGGTACTGTCGAAATACAAGTCACTTCACCCATGTGCTTCATTGATTTACGCTCGTATTACCTGACTAGGCATTTCTTCATTATTCATGGAACAGAAAGCCCCCTGAATGCAGACACTGTTGTACTCACACGGAGGGGGATATGACAGCATTGTCTCTCACCCTTGTTAGAATTCAGCTGTGGGTAATGGGAGACACATACAGACACCCTCAGTCTCATTAGAGGCCAGCACCATGTGTCCAACACTATGGAACGCCTAAACAGTCACTTGCCAACAGTCAATGTACATTTATTTTCATCGCAACACACAGGTAACTGCCAAAATAATGGAAACACTTGAGTAAAGTAGGGATACAAAGTATATTGAAAGCAGGTGCTTCCTCACATGTGTGGTTTCTGAGTTAATTAAGCAATTAACACCCCGTCCATCATAATTAGGGTCATGTACTGTATAAAAATGCTGGGGAGGCCATATAATCATCCACAGGGCATGAGTGGCCATTGAATGGTTTGATGAGCATGAAAATGATGTAAAGCATATGCCATGGCCATCTCAGTCACCAGATCTCAATCCAAATGATCACTTATGGGCAATTCTGGAGTGGCGGCTGAGACAGCGTTTTCCACCACCATCAACAAAACACCAAATTATGGAATTTCTCATGGAAGAATGATGTCGCATCCCTCCAATAGAGTTCCAGACACTTGCAGAATCTATGACAAGGTGCATTGAAACTGTTCTGGCTAGTGGTGGCCCAATTCACTATTAAGACACTTTGTTGTTGTTTTCTTTATGTTGGCAATTACCTGTATATTCAACAGCAGGGCACCATATATTGACATCCATAGGTCACTGTTAACAATTTAACCATTGCAATAAGTGGAAGCATTGACTGCTTTCAAAAATAACCTATTAACTGTTTATTAACTGTTATGGTTAATCAATTGCATGAATCCATGTCTCTCTTTGAGCCACCAGATACTGTAACATTACATCTCAAAACATTACCTTATTTAAAAGTAAAAGTGTTTCCAGATTTCTATGTAATATGTGACCCATTTCAGGAAGCTAGGCATATGTTGCTGGTCCCTACTTCACACGATAGCCATTTGAACGTAATCTTTTTTTAATCAAAATGCAGTTTTTGGCAGAAATGCCTTCTAGAACATGTGAACTTTCATGTTCTTTATTAACAAACTTGTATGCCATCTGTAAATACGAATACAAATGTTAAACTACGAGCCTAGTTGGTTTAGCCACAGAAAAAGTCAGCAAACTTCCTGCTTGCCATGATTGGCTGAGATAATGAGTGGGCTGGACATGCTGAGAGATGAGTTCGGATTGGTCTGCCATATGATGTATATGGGTAAGATAGTCTTGCTAGCTACATTTTCAGATATTACAGGTTTCTAATTTTGACAAAGTTGTTTATATTTCAAGTTAAAGTGTACTGTTAGCTAGCTAGCTAACATTAGTAGCTGGTAAAGTAGATGATAAACTCTCTAAATTCACACTACACCCCCATGCTTACGGTGAAGAATGGGGGTGGCAGAATCATGGTGTGGGGATTGTTTTCAGAGGCAGGGACTGGGAGACTAGTCAGAATCGAGGCAAAGATAAACGGAGCAAAGTACAGAGAGATCCTTGATGAAAACCTGCTCCAGAGCACTCAGGACCTCAGATTGGGGCGAAGGTTCACCTTGTAACAGGACAACGACCCTAAGCACACAGCCAAGACAACGCATGAGTGGCTTCGGGACAAGTCTCTGTACTACATTAAGTGGCCCAGCCCGAGCCCGGACTTGAAGCCGATCGAACATCTCTAGAGACCTAAAAGATAGCTGTGCAGCAACGCTCCCCATCCAACCTGACATAGTTTGAGAGGATCTGCAGAGAAGAATGGGAGAAACTCCCCAAATACAGGTGTCCCAAGCTTGTAGCGTCATACCCAAGAAGACGTGAGGCTATCATTTTTACCAAAGGTGCTTCACCAAAGTACTGAGTAAAGAGTCTGAATACTTACAGTACCAGTCAAAAGTTTGGACACACCTACTCATTCAAGGGGTTTTCTTTATTTTTTTACTATTTTCTACATAATAATAGTGAAGATATCAAAACAATGAAATAAAACATATGAAATCATATAGTAACCAAAAAAGTGTTAAACAAATCAAAATGTATTTTATATTTGAGTTTTTTCAAAGTAGCTGCCCTATTTTGCACACTCTTGGCATTCTCTCAACCAGCTTCATGAGGTAGTCACCTGGAATGCATTTCAATTAACAGTTGTGCCTTGTTAAAAGTTAATCTGTGGAATTTATTTCAATCGTAATGTGTTTGAGCCAATCAGTTGTCTTGTGACAAGGTAGGGGTGGTATACAGAAGACAGCCCTATTTGGTAAAATACCAGGTCCATATTATGGCAAGAACAGCTCAAATAAGCAAAGAGAAATGACAGTCCATCATTACTTTAAAACATGAAGGTCAGTTAATAAGGAACGTTTCAAGAACTTTGAAAGTTTCTTCAAGTGTAGTTGCAAAAATCATCAAGCGCTATGGTGAAACTGGCTTTCATGAGGACCGCCATTGGAAAGGAAGACCCAAATAAATGCTACACAGAGTTCAAGTAACACACATCTCTCAACATGAACTGTTCAGAGGAGCCTGTGTAAATCAGGCCTTCAGGGTCAAATTTCTGCAGAGAAACCACTACTAAAGGACACCAATAATAATAAGAGACTTGTGAAACATGCGCAATGGACATTAGACTGGTGGAAATCTGTCCTTTGGTCAGATGAGTCCAAATTGGAGATTTTTGGTTCCATTTGCCAAGTGTTTGTGAGACGCAGAGTAGGTGAATGGATGATCTACGCATGTGAGGTTCCCATTGTGAAGCATGGAGGAGGATGTGTGTTTGTGTAGGGGTGTAGGGGTGCTTTGCTGGTGACACTGCCAGTGATTTATTTAGAATTCAAGGCACACTTAAGCAGCATGGTTACCACAGTATTCTGCAGTGATACACCATCCCACCTAGTTTACTCTTAGTGGGACAATCATTTATTTTTCTACAGAACAATGGCCAAACACTCCTCCAGGCCGTGTAAGGGCTATTTGACCAATAAGGAGAGTGATATAGTACTGCATCAGATAACCTGGCCTCCACAATCACCCGACCTCTACCAAATTGAGATGGTTTGGGATGAGTTGGACCGGAGACTGAAGGAAAAGGGCTCAGCATATGATGGAATCCCTTCAAGACTGTTGGAAAAGCATTCTAGTTGAAGCTGGATGAGATAATACCATAAGTGTGCCAAGCTGTCATCAAGGCAAAGTGGCTACTTTGAAAAATCTAAAATATATTTTTATTTGTTTAACATTTTTTTTGGTTGCTACATGATTCCATGTGTTATTTCATACAATGTAGAAATAGTAAAAAAACATATTTTTTTTACTTGAATGAGTATCTTACATTATGAGGTGAATAAATATATGTTTTTCCTCACCCATCTACACACAATACCTCATAATGACAAAGTATAAACATGTTTTTAGAAATATATCCAAAGCTGTGAATATTTCTGGGTAAGTCTTTAAGACATTTACACACCTGAGTTGTACAATATTTTCTAATTATTTTTTTTTTAAATTCTTTGAGACAAAAATTGTTGGTTGTTGATCATTGCTAGACAGCCATTTTAAAGTCTTGCCATAGATTTTCAAGCCAATTTATTTCAACACTAGCTAGGCCACTCAGGAACAGTCAATGTCATCTTGGTAAGCAACTCCAGTATAAATTTAGCCTTGTGTTTTAGGTTGTTGTCCTCCTGAAAGGTGAATTTTTCTCCCAGTGACTGTTGGAAAGCAGACTGAACCAGGTTTTCCTCTAGGAATTGGTGTGTGCTTAACTACACTACAGTTCAATTGGCATTCTGACTGCAGGAATGTCCAGCAGAGCATTTGCCAGAGAATGTAATGTTAATTTCTCTACCATAAGCCACCTCCAACAACATTTTAGAGAATTTTGCAGTACATCCAACTAGCCTCACAACCACTGATCATGTGTAATCACCCCAGCCCAGGACCTCCACATCTGTCTTTTTCACCTGCGGGATCATCTGAGGGGGGAGTGGTGGAACTGAGGAATGTTTCTGTCTGTAATAAAGCCCTTTTGTGGGGAAAAACAAATTCTTATTGGCTGGACCTGGTTCTCCAGTGGGTGGGCCTGGCTCCCAAGTAGGTGGGCCTACGCCCACCAAAGCCCTCCCATGTCGGCGCCCCTGCCCATTCATGTGAAATCCATAGATTAGGACCCATTGAATTGATTTAAATTGACTGATTACTTCTATGAACTGTAACTCAGTAAAATCATTGAAATTGTTGCATGTTGCGTTTATATCTTGGTTCAGTATACATTTCATGGAGACTGTATATTTTACATTAGTTCTCTTTTTTTAAATGTGTTTATTTATTTTTAGTCCCACCCTTCAGCTACCCTGAACCCCTCCCACCTAGTCCTGAAAACCATCCAGTTTTGATTTCTAATTGACATATCTTTTTCAACTGTGCTGTAATGTTTCACAAAATATTAGAATGTTTAACATAAGGTGTCCTTAGCGAGGCATTGGAAAAACTACCTGTTTTTTGTGGTTTAATTCACTTCTCAACTCAGGGACCTTACAGGTAATTGTATGTGGGGTACAGAGATGAGGTAGTCATTCCAATTGAGTCCATTTAATTTATTATGTGACTTGTTTAGCACGTTTTTACTCCTGAACAGATTTAAGCTTAAGGCTTGCCACAACAAAGGGGTTGAATCCTCAAGACATTTCAGCTTTTCATTTTTAACTAATCTATATCAAATTGTAAAGGAATGATTCCACTTTGACATTATGGGGTATTGTGTGTAGGCCAGCGACACAAAATCTCAATGTAATCTATTTTAAGTTCAGGCTGTAACACAACAAAATCTGAAAAAAGTCAACGGGTGTGAATGCTTTCTGAAGGCACTGTTTTCTAAAGGCGCTGTAGGTCTAGTTTTTTGTGGCTATAGTGCCTTTGGAAAGTATTCAGACCCCTTGACCTTTTCCACATTTTGTTACGGTACAGCCTTATTCTAAAAAAATGTAAACAGCATTTTTTTTCTCATCAGTCTACACACAATTCCCCATAAAGACAAAGTAAAAACTATTTTATTAAATTTTGTTGCAAATTAAGAATAAAAAAATATTAAATATCACATTTACATAATAATTCAGGCCCTTTACTCAGTACTTTGTTGAGCACTTTTGGCAGAGTTTACAGCATAGTGTCTTCTTGGATATGACGCCACAAGCTTGGCACACCTGTATTTGGGGACTTTCTCCCATTCTTCTCTGCAGATCCTCTCAAGCTCTGTCAGGTTGGATGAGGAGCGTCGCTGCACAGCAATTTTCAAGTCTCTCCAGAGATGTTTGATCGGGTTCAAGTCCGGGCTCTGGCTGGGCCACCCAAGGACATTCAGAGACTTGTCCCGAAGCCACTCCTACTTTGTCTTGGCTGTGTGATTAGGGTCGTGGTCCTGTTACAAGGTGAACCTTCGCCCCAGTCTCAGGTCCTGAGTGCTCTGGAGCAGGTTTTCATCAAGGATCTCTCTGTACTTTGCACCGTTCATCTTTCCCTCGATCCTGACTAGTGTTCCAGTCCCTGCCGCTGAAAAACATCCCCACAGCATGATGCTGCTACCATAGGGATGGAGCCAGGTTTCCTCCAGACGTGACACTTGGCATTCAGGCCAAAAAGTTCCATCTATGTTTCATCAGATCAGTGAATCTTATTTCTCATGGTCTGAGAGTCCTTTAGGTGCCTTTTGGCAATCTCCAAGCGGGCTCTCATGCCTTTTACTGAGGAGTGGCTTCCATCTGGCCACTCTACTGTAAAGGCCTGAATGATGGAGTGCTACAGAGATGGTTGTCCTTTTGGATGGTTGTCCTTTTGGAGATGGTTGTCCTTTTTGGAGCTTTGTCAAAGTGACCATCTGGTTCTTGGTCACCTCCCTGACCAAGGCCCTTCAACCCCAACTGCTCAGTTTGGCCGGGGAGCATCTCTAAGAAGAGTCTTGGTGGTTCCAAACGTCTTCCATTGAAGAATGATGGAGGCCACTGTGTTCATGGGGACCTTCAATGCTGCAGAAATGTTTCGCTACCCTTCCCCAGATTTGTATCTAGACACAATCCTGTCTCGGAGCTCTACGGACAATTCTTTCGACCTCATGGCTTGGTATTTGCTCTGACATGCACTGTCAACTGTGGGACCTTATATAGACAGGTGTGTGCCTTTCCAAATCATGTCCAATCAATTGAATTTACCACAGGTGGACTCCAATCAAGTTGTAGAAACATCTCAAGGATGATCAATGGAAACAGGATGCACCTGAGCTCAATTTCGAGTCTCATAGCAAAGGATCTGAATACTTATGTAAATGAGGGCTTTTTTTTTGTTTTTTTTGATACATTTGCAAAAAAAAATGATAACCTATTTTTGCTTTGTCATTATGGGGTATTGTGTATAGATTGATGAGGAAAAACATTAAGTGTATCTATCTAAACTCTCTAGGCAAGTAGTGTGGCCTGCTATTTATCACAATATACTCTACTTCAGGCGAGCAAAATCTAGAGACTTCCTTAGATTTCGTGCACCAGCTGTTTTTTACAAATATGCACAGACCGCCCCCTCGTCTTAGTGTGTGTGTGAGTGTGCTGTTCTATCTTGCCGGTGCAGCGTGTATCCCGCTGGCTGAATATCCATGCCATCATTCAGCCACAATTCCGTAAAACATAGGATATTACAGATGTTGATGTCCCGTTGGTAGGATATTCATGATCGTACCTTGTCTAGTTTAATGTCCAATGATTGCACGTTAAGGAGTAGTATTGACGGTAATGGCAGCTTTCCCACTCGCCTTTTCCGGGTACTGACCAGGCATCCGGCTCTTAGTCCTCTGTACCTGCGTCGCTTCCTCTTGCAAATAACGGGGATGTCGGCCCTGCCAGGTGTTTGGAGAATGTCTTGTGCGTCTTGTGTGTTGAAGAAAAAATCTTTGTCTATCCGAGGTGAGTGTTCGCTGTCCTGAAATCCAGAGGCTCTTTTTTTGCCGTAAGATACGGTTGCAGAAACATTATGTACAAAATAAGTTACAAATATTGTGAGAAAAAAACCACCTAATAGCTCAATTGGTTGGGCGCCCGTAAAACTGCTGCCATTTCTTCCGGCGCCATTGGGATTCTTCCGATGGCATGGAGGAGGACACCACATCACTGGCTTTATCAATAAGTGCATCAAGGATGACGTGAGTAAGACCTTTAAACAGGTCATCATACACAAGGCTGCGGGGCCAGACGAATTACCAGGACGTGTTTTCCGGGCATGTGCTGACCAACTGGCAGGTGTCTTCACTGACATTTTCAACATGTCCCTGATTAAGTCTGTAATACCAACATGTTTCAAGCAGACCACCATAGTCCCTATGCCCAAGAACACAAAGGCAACTTGCCTTAATGACTACAGACCCGTTGCACGCACGTCCGTAGCCATAAAGTGCTTTGAAAGGTTGGTCATGGCTCACATCAACACCATTATCCCAGAAACCCTAGACCCACTCCAATTTGCATACCACCCAAACATATCCACAGATGATGCAATCTCTATTACACTCCACACTGCCCTTTACCACCTGGACAAAAGGAACACTTATGTGAGAATGCTATTCATTGACTACAACTCAGTGTTCAGCACCATATACCCAAAGCTCATTACTAAGCTAAGGATCCTGGGACTAAACACCTCCCTCTGCAACTGGATCCTAGACTTCCTGACGGGCCGCCCCCAGGTGGTGAGGGTAGGTAGCAACACATCTGCCACACTGATCCTCAACACTGGAGCTCCCAGGGGGATTATTGTGGACTACAGAAAAAGGAGGACCGAGCATGCCTCCATTCTCATCAAAGGGGCTGTAGTGGAGCAGGTTGAGAGCTTCAAGTTCCTTGGTGTCCACATCAACAACAAACTAGAATGGTCCAAACACACCAAGATAGCCGTGAAGAGGGCACAACAAAGCCTATTCCCCCTCAGGAAACTAAAAATATTTGGCATGGGTCCTGAGATCCCCAAAAGGTTCTACAGCAGCAATATCGAGAGCATCTTGACTGGTTGCATCACTGCCTGGTACGGCAATTGCTCGGCCTCTGACCACAAGGTGACTACAAAGGGTAGTGCCTACATCACTGGGGCTAAGCTGCCTGCCATCCAGGACCTCTCCACCAGGCGGTGTCAGAAGAAGGGCCTAAAAATTATCAAAGACCCCAGCCACCCCAGTCATAGACTGTTCTCTCTACTACCGCATGGCAAGCGGTACCGGATTGCCAAGTCTAGAACAAAAAGGCTTATCAATCCCTCTTTTTATGCTGCTGCTACTACCTCAATTGGACCGACCAACCAGTGCTCCTGCACAGTGGCTAACCGGGCTATCTGCATTGTGTCCCACCCACCACCCGCTAACCCCTCTTTTACGCTACTCTCTGTTCAGCATATATGCATAATCATTTTAACCATATCTACATGTATATACTACCTCAATCAGTCTGACTAACTGGTGTTTGTATGTAGCCTCGCTACTTTTATAGCCTCGCTACTGTATATAGCCTGTCTTTTTACTGTTGTTTTATTTCTTTACCTAGCTATTGTTCACCTAATATATTTTTTGCACTATTGGTTAGAGCCTGTAAGTAAGCATTTCACTGTAAGGTCTACTACACCTGTTGTATTCAGGGCATGTGACAAATAAACTTTGATTTGATTAGATATTGTAGTGTAAGGCTGCAAGGTAACAAAATGTGGAAAAAGTCAAGGTGTGAATATTTTCTGAATGTACTGTATATTGTATTTATTTTTGAATGTAACTGCACATTCACAAACAGTGAACAAACAGCATAACCTCTGTTTAGAGTGTGTGTAAATCTTACTCCCACTAGTATGGTTAAACTCCCACTAGTGATTAATATATAACCTATTATATCTCATTATCAGATTATGTGACATTGTATGTGAGTGATACTTAAATTGTCCTTTCTATAAACCTGAGTAAATCTTCAGTCACAAAAAAAGTTAAATTACCTCTGAGTCAAACGGTTCAGGAGGATGTGAGGAGATGCAGATTGTTCCTGTCACCGTGACAGGAACGAGCTCTCACTGATTGTTTGTGTATCCACAAGAACATTTACAAAGCATAATTGAAGTGTTCCTGGTGGCTGTAAGGAGTTAACATTATCACATTATGTAGTCTAATTCAGTGTGAATGAATGACACACAGCAACCTCCATTCTGGTTGAGAAGCTGCTCCATCATAAACACACTCACAATCCTCTGGAGAAATACCCACTCAGTGATTTTGGAGTGCTGGAGCCCTGCAACTCCCATCACACTCTTCATGACTCCGCTGTCAGGGAAGATCATATGACTGGCCATGTTGGAAATACGTAGAGGCAGTTATGGAATTCAAAAGCACAGGCTGGCCAGATTAACATGCATATAATGGGGAGGTTGGAGAGGCTGTCTTAATGCAGCTGACTACAGCTGACTAATTAGATATGACAAAGTTCAGAGTCTCTCGAGGTAGGGATTAAGAACACAGTGTGCGATGAAGGCCCCTCGGACAAAATCGATTATGACAGAAATCCTTGATGAATAATGAATGTGGTCATTTAGCAGGGGAATGCTGCTGTTGGAAGTTCGTTGTGTGATGATCAAGACAGGTTGCCCAGTAAGAATGAGCTGGACTGAGCCATTCCCAAAAGTATGATGCGGTAAGAGATCCCTTAGCCATCAATGTCATCGAAAACCGGGTCAAGGTCATGGATGCAACTGCCAAGACAAAGCACTTTTTAATTTGTAAAATAGCGTTTACTCACTTTCCATTTGGTTAATTATCTTTTACCCACGTACTATTGAGTTCCCAGCATTGGTCAATGCTTAGAATGATAATATTATTGGTCAGAATTCTAATCACGCCTGTCTCTCTGCGAACGTGATTCAGGTATGCTCGTTATGTTTTCCTGCTCCCCCCGGATTTGCTTTGTTAGCAGCGCATTCATTCACCACTCTGTTCAATGGCAAGCTCTACCTCAGCCCAGACCAACCAAGTGACAAAAAGAGTGACAATGGGTTTGTGATATGCCGGACAAAAGAAGATGTTTAAACGTCCATCGACTCCTGCAGAAAATGAGTGTACAACTGGTAAATAGTCACTGACGCTTACGCGTAATAAATGCAATAGGATCTCTGTGGGCCTAGTCGTAAAGATTTGTCATTTAACTTTTAAAATATATTACCTTTTATTGTGGCATGAACACAACCAGTTCCTGATATTTTCATCTGATTGTCAATCACTTCAAAGGGCTTCTTTACTAGGCTACCCACATACGCTCATCCACTCGCAACATATTCCCAGCCTCCAAACAGTGGTGAATGAAAATCTGTTACACAAAACATTTAAAATTGTAATGACATTTGGCGATTGTCATTAGGCCAGAATTTATGCTTCCACTTCTGTCCGTGTGCATCTCAGTGTTGGCCACTCATCTCTGCCTTGGAAAAATGGCAATGTTCTATTGTAGGCTATACCACACATTTCAAGTCCTTTTGCAAACGTTTCATGCCTCTGAAATGCGGTAATGATAAATAATGGTGTAATAGCCTACAGTATTCTTGACATTTGTTTTAATTATTGTGATAGGCTCATGTTTTACCTGTACAGTGTGCCCTCTCTATCGCTTTTGCTAGGATGGATGCCTTACTGGACCATACCGCCTTACTTTCACACCTGACTATAGTCTAAACAAAAAATAGGCTACTATTAATTCTCACATCAAAATAACTTTTCTTTACACAGAGTAGAGAGACAGACAGTGGTGAGTCAGGCTGCAATGCAGGAGACAGACAGAGAGAGGAAGCAATCATTGAGAAGTTAATAGTACAGTGGTTCCCAAACTTGGGGTTGAGGACCCATGTAGGTCCCCTAAATCTAAATAGGGACCCTGAGAGAATCTTTAATCTTATCAAACACATAACTTGTTTCTCTTCAAATGGGTATAGAATACAACATTTTAGAGTCAACTAAAGGCCTTTTGCTTTGGTGAACTTTAGCTGTTTACAATACACAAAACTGAATGGCAGTGCAGGTCACATGATATAACAACATGAACATGATTAAAAAGATAACACATGGACTTTTCTTGTGTCCAAGTTAACTATTTTGGGAGGGCAACCTGATGTGTATTATGTGTTAGCAAGCCCATTTACATTTAGCTAAGTCATACAAAAGGCTAACTTAGATTTGCAGGTGACTGTCCATAGGCAGCTGAGGCTCCAGACCAGAAGGATCCACTGCAAGAGGGGGAAAATAATGACAATATTTTTGACAAAAATAATCTAGCTAGCTATCTAGCCAGTTCTAACTTTCTTGCTGTAAGATAAACTCAACCCGCACTTTGCTAGACAATCGAACTACAGTGCCTTGCGAAAGTATTCGGCCCCCTTGAACTTTGCGACCTTTTGCCACATTTCAGGCTTCAAACATAAAGATAGGTATTTTTTTGTGAAGAATCAACAACAAGTGGGACACAATCATGAAGTGGAACGACATTTATTGGATATTTCAAACTTTTTTAACAATACTTTGTAGCGCCACCTTTTGCTGCGATTACAGCTGTAAGTCGCTTGGGGTATGTCTCTATCAGTTTTGCACATCGAGAGACTGAAATGTTTTCCCATTCCTCCTTGCAAAACAGCTCGAGCTCAGTGAGGTTGGATGGAGAGCATTTGTGAACAGCAGTTTTCAGTTCTTTCCACAGATTCTCGATTGGATTCAGG
The DNA here is from genome assembly GCF_045791955.1 of Oncorhynchus clarkii lewisi. Taxonomy (NCBI): domain Eukaryota; kingdom Metazoa; phylum Chordata; class Actinopteri; order Salmoniformes; family Salmonidae; genus Oncorhynchus; species Oncorhynchus clarkii. Next base: position 52,395,661 of record NC_092153.1, on the reverse strand, counting down.
TCTGGACTTTGACTTGGCCATTCTAACACCTGGATATGTTTATTTTTGAACCATTCCATTGTAGATTTTGCTTTATGTTTTGGATCATTGTCTTGTTGGAAGACAAATCTCCGTCCCAGTCTCAGGTCTTTTGCAGACTCCATCAGGTTTTCTTCCAGAATGGTCCTGTATTTGGCTCCATCCATCTTCCCATCAATTTTAACCATCTTCCCTGTCCCTGCTGAAGAAAAGCAGGCCCAAACCATGATGCTGCCACCACCATGTTTGACAGTGGGGATGGTGTGTTCAGCTGTGTTGCTTTTACGCCAAACATAACGTTTTGCATTGTTGCCAAAAAGTTCAATTTTGGTTTCATCTGACCAGAGCACCTTCTTCCACATGTTTGGTGTGTCTCTCAGGTGGCTTGTGGCAAACTTTAAACGACACTTTTTATGGATATCTTTAAGAAATGGCTTTCTTCTTGCCACTCTTCCATAAAGGCCAGATTTGTGCAATATACGACTGATTGTTGTCCTATGGACAGAGTCTCCCACCTCAGCTGTAGATCTCTGCAGTTCATCCAGAGTGATCATGGGCCTCTTGGCTGCATCTCTGATCAGTCTTCTCCTTGTATGAGCTGAAAGTTTAGAGGGACGGCCAGGTCTTGGTAGATTTGCAGTGGTCTGATACTCCTTCCATTTCAATATTATCGCTTGCACAGTGCTCCTTGGGATGTTTAAAGCTTGGGAAATCTTTTTGTATCCAAATCCGGCTTTAAACTTCTTCACAACAGTATCTCGGATCTGCCTGGTGTGTTCCTTGTTCTTCATGATGCTCTCTGCGCTTTTAACGGACCTCTGAGACTATCACAGTGCAGGTGCATTTATACGGAGACTTGATTACACACAGGTGGATTGTATTTATCATCATTAGTCATTTAGGTCAACATTGGATCATTCAGAGATCCTCACTGAACTTCTGGAGAGAGTTTGCTGCACTGAAAGTAAAGGGGCTGAATAATTTTGCACGCCCAATTTTTCAGTTTTTGATTTGTTAAAAAAAGTTTGAAATATCCAATAAATGTCGTTCCACTTCATGATTGTGTCCCACTTGTTGTTGATTCTTCACAAAAAAATACAGTTTTATATCTTTATGTTTGAAGCCTGAAATGTGGCAAAAGGTCACAAAGTTCAAGGGGGCCGAATACTTTCGCAAGGCACTGCAGCTAGGTGGCGCAGAACATTTAACAATAACTATTAGTAATTCAATTATATTATATTAAAACCGCAGGATCGGTGTCCCTATACCAGGATGGTTGTTGCTCAATATGCGACAATGTGATTAGAAAACATATTCAACAGCCAACCTTCCGGGACATAGACATATATTTTATCGGCAGAAAGCTCAAATTCTTGTTAATCTAACTGCAGTGTCCAATTTACAGTAACTATTACAGAAGAAAATATGATGCTATTGTTTGAGGAGAGTGCACAACAACAAAAAACACTGGTTTTATAAATTCACCTCTGAAGGTAAATAATGTACTTACATTCAGTAATCTTGCTCTGATTTGTCATCCTCAGGGTCCCAGAGATCAAATTTAGTGTAGTTTTGTTTGAAAAAATCAAATGTAGGAACGGAGTTCTACAGTTTGACCCCTCTGCTATCTCTGGGTCCACACCGACCCCGCCCGGCCATCTAGATGTGTTTTTTCGGTAGAGAAGCTAATGATCCATCATGAATGACATTCCTGGGAGTGTGTAAACTTAAATGTTTTATTACCATAGCATTTTTGTATGTTCTCTATAGTTATGTACTTGAAAATTAATAAATTGACCAATTCAGCACATCTGGGCAAACTCCTGGCAGACGTGATGCAAAATGTTGTGTAGTGAGGTAATTCTCCACTGGATCAGTCTGAAACTTTGCACTTGGACAAACTCTACATTACAGCTAGGCTACTATCTTATTGTATGGCCGTTCTCTTGCATTTCAAAGACGATACAAAGAAAAAAAAACAGTTTTTTTGTTTGTATTGTCTTTTACCAGATCTAATGTGTTATATTCTCCTACATTAATTTCAAATGTCCACCAACTTCAAAGTGTTTCCTTTCAAATGGTATCAAGAATATGCATATCCAGGCCTCCCGGGTGGCGCAGTGGTAAAGGGCGCTGTACTCTGTCTTAACCGGCCGCGACCGGGAGGTCCGTGCGGTGGTCCGGGTTAGGGAGGGTTTGGCCGGAATGGAAATCCTTGTCTCATCGCGCACCTGTGGCGACGAGACATCGCGCACTAACCAAGTTTTCCAGGTGCACGATGTTTCCTCCGACACATTGGTCTGTACAGGAGTTGTAGCGATGAGACAAGATAGTAGCTACTAAAACAATTGGATACCACTAAATTGGGGAGGAAAAGGGATAAAATAAAAAATAATATGCATATCCTTGCTTCAGGTCCTGAGATACAGGCCGTTAGATTTGCGTATGTCATTTTAGGCCCAAATACATTTTTAAAGGGTCCACGCAGCCTTAAAGGGTCCGATCCTTAAGACATATTAACCCAAAACTTTAATTTCCAAAACAGTTCGTAGTCAGTCACACTACAAAGTTGGTGGCAAGATAAAGGAGCTAGCTAGCTAGCGAGCTGTGTTAGCTAGCTTCACTAAAACTTACTTTGCATGCAGTTCTGAACAAATTATCTTCTTCCTCTCTATTCCTTTTTCATTTTAAATCAATGTTATCAATATTTAATTTTAAAAAATGCCATTATCATTGAGAAAGGTTTTTGGCTGTGACAGAGTTCTTCTCCTTAATCTGAAGAAATGTTACATTTTTACATCCACTCTGTCAATTGGAGGCGGGCCGGTATCGGGGCTCGGGTACATTTCAAAATGTGATTAACAGCTTGTAAAAAATATATTTACAGATAAACTCAGCAAAAAAAGAAACATCCTCTATTTAAATGAACATAACAGCATTCAACAACTGAGACATGAACTGAACAAATTCCACAGACATGTGACTAACAGAAATTGAATAATGTGTCCCTGAACAAAGGGTGGTCAAAATCAAAAGTAACACTCAGTATCTGGTGTGACCACCAACTGCATTAAGTGCTGTCGTGCATCTCCTCCTCATGGACTGCACCAGATTTGCCAGTTCTTGCTGTGAGATGTTACCCCACTCTTCCACCAAGGCACCTGCAAGTTCCTGGACATTTCTGGGGTGAATGGCCCTAGCCCTCACCCTCCGATCCAACAGGTCCCAGACATGCTCAATGGGATTGAGATCCGGGCTCTTCGCTGGACATGGCAGAACACTGACATTCCTGTCTTGCAGGAAATCACACACAGAACGAGCAGTATGGCTGGTGGCATTGTCATGCTGGAGGGTCATGTCAGGATGAGCCTGCAGGAAGGTTACCACATGAGGGAGGATGATGTCTTCCCTGTAACACACAGCATTGAGATTGCCTGCAATGACAACAAGCTCAGTCCGATGATGCTGTGACACACCGCCCCAGACTATGACGGACCCCACCTCCAAATCGATCCCGCTCCAGAGTACAAGCCTCGGTGTAACGCTCATTCCTTCGACGATAAACACGAGTCTGACCATCACACCTGGTGAGACAAATCCGCGACTCGTCAGTGACGATCACATTTTGCCAGTCCTGTCTGGTCCAGCGACGGTGGATTTGTGCCCATAGGCGATGTTGTTGCCGGTGATGTCTGGTGAGGACCTGCCCTACAACAGGCCTACAAGCCCTCAGTCCAGCCTCTCTCAAATCAAATCAAAGTTTATTTGTCATGTGCGCTGAATACAACAAGTGTAGACCTTACAGCGAAATGCTTACTTACAGGCTCTTGCCAATAGTTTAAAAAAGGTATTAGGTGAACAATAGGTCAGTAAAGAAATAAAACCACAGTAAAAAGACAGGCTATATACAGTTGCGAGGCTATAAAAGTATATTCAGGCTACATTCAGACACCGGTTAGTCAGGCTGATTGAGGTAGTCTGTACATGTAGATATGGGTACTGTACATGTAGATATGGTTAAAGTGACTATGCATATACTATGGACACAATACAAAGTGGGTGGGGTTATATCCTTCCTGTTTGGCCCTGTCCGGGGGTGTCCTCGGATGGGGCCACAGTGTCTCCTGACCCCTCCTGTCTCAGCCTCCAGTATTTATGCTGCAGTAGTTTATGTGTCGGGGGGCTAGGGTCAGTTTGTTATATCTGGAGTACTTCTCCTGTCCTATTCGGTGTCCTGTGTGAATCTAAGTGTGCGTTCTCTAATTCTCTCCTTCTCTCTTTCTCTCTCTCGGAGGACCTGAGCCCTAGGACCATGCCCCAGGACTACCTGACATGATGACTCCTTGCTGTCCCCAGTCCACCTGGCTGTGCTGCTGCTCCAGTTTCAACTGTTCTGCCTTATTATTATTCGACCATGCTGGTCATTTATGAACATTTGAACATCTTGGCCATGTTCTGTTATAATCTCCACCCGGCACAGCCAGAAGAGGACTGGCCATCCCACATATGCTCTCTCTAATTCTCTCTTTCTTTCTCTCTCTCGGAGGACCTGAGCCATAGGACCATGCCCCAGGAATACCTGACATGATGACTCCTTGCTGTCCCCAGTCCACCTGACTGTGCTGCTGCTCCAGTTTCAACTATTCTGCCTTATTATTATTCGACCATGCTGGTCATTTATGAACATTTGAACATCTTGACCATGTTTTGTTATAATCTCCACCCGGCACAGCCAGAAGATGACTGGCCACCCCACATAGCCTGGTTCCTCTCTAGGTTTCTTCCTAGGTTTTGGCCTTTCTAGGGAGTTTTTCCTAGCCACCGTGCTTCTACACCTGCATTGCTTGCTGTTTGGGGTTTTAGGCTGGGTTTCTGTACAGCACTTTGAGATATCAGCTGATGTACGAAGGGCTATATAAATAAATTTGATTTGATTTGAATGCAGATAGCCCGGTTAGCCAATGTGCAGGAGCACTGGTTGGTCGGCCCAATTGAGGTAGTATGTACATGAATGTATAGTTAAAGTGACTATGTATACATGGTAAACAGAGAGTAACAGCAGTGTAAAAAGAGGGGTTGGGGGGTTGGTGGGGGCCCACAATGCAAATTGTCCGGGTAGCCATTTGATTACCTGTTCAGGAGTCTTATGGCTTGAGGGTAAAAACTGTTAAGAAGCCTTTTTGTCCTAGACTTGGCACTCCGGTACCGTTTGCCATGCGGTAGTAGAGAGAACAGTCTATGACTGGGGTGGCTGGGGTCTTTGACAATTTTTAGGGCCTTCCTCTGACACCGCCTGGTGTAGAGGTTCTGGATGGCAGGCAGCTTAGCCCCAGTGATGCATTACCCTCTGTAGTGCCTTGCGGTCAGAGGCCGAGCAATTGCTGTAACAGGCAGTGATGCAACCAATGCTCTCTCAGCCTATTGCGGACCGTCTGAGCACTGATGGAGGGATTGTGCGTTCCTGGTGTAACTCGGGCAGTAGTTGTTGCCATCCTGTACCTGTCCCGCAGGTGTGATGTTCGGATGTACCGATCCTGTGCAGGTGTTTTACACGTGGTCTGCCACTGTAAAGACGATCAGCTGTCCGTCCTGTCTCCCTTTAGCGCTGTCTTAGGCGTCTCACAGTACGGATATTGCAATTTATTGCCCTGGCCAAATCTGCAGTCCTCATGCCTCCTTGCAGCATGCCTAAGGCACGTTAACACAGATGACCAGGGACCCTGGGAATCTTTCTTTTGGTGTTTTTCAGAGTCAGTAGAAAGGCCTCTTTATTGTCCTACATTTTCATAACTGTGACCTTAATTGCCTACAGTCTGTAAGCTGTTAGTGTCTTAACGACCGTTCCACAGGTGCATGTTCATTAATTGTTTATGGTTCATTGAACAAGCATGGGAAACAGTGTTTAAACCCTTTACAATGAAGATCTGTGAAGTTATTTAGATTTTTATGAGTTTATGTTCTAGGTTCACATGTTTTTCAAAATCAACATGTACTTTTACTGTGTTTCATAAGTGACAGGTAAAGGCAGGTCCATAGAGAGCAAAACATTACCATCAGGGTTAATGAGATGCAAGTATGCATTTTACACATACATTGAAAAAATATATGCCAATATATTTGATTTATTTATGTATTTGATAAATACATTTACCCAATATATGTAGATATACACTGCTCAAAAAGGGAACACTAAAATAACACATCCTAGATCTGAATGAATTAAATATTCTTATTTTTTACTTTTTTCTTTACATAGTTGAATGTGCTGACAACAAAATCACACAAAAATGATCAATGGAAATCAAATTTATCAACCCATGGAGGTCTGTATTTGGAGTCACACTCAAAATTAAAGTGGAAAACCACACTACAGGCTGATCCAACTTTGATGTAATGTCCTCCACGTGCCTGTATGTCCTCCCTACAACTTCCTCTTGCAGGAACTGCTGACACACTCCAGCCACATGAGGTCTAGCATTGTCTTGCATTAGGAGGAACCCAGGGCCAACCGCACCAGCATATGGTCTCACAAGGTGTCTGAGGATCTCATCTCGGTACCTAATGGCAGTCAGGCTACCTCTGGCGAGCACATGGAGGGCTGTGCGGCCCCCCAAAGAAATGCCACCCCACACCATGACTGACCCACCGCAAAACCGGTCATGCTCGAGGATGTTGCAGGCAGCAGAACGTTCTCCACGGCGTCTCCAGACTCTGTCACGTCTGTCACATGTGCTCAGTGTGAACCTGCTTTCATCTGTGAAGAGCACAGGGCGCCAGTGGCGAATTTGCCAATCTTGGTGTTCTCTGGCAAATGCCAAATGTCCTGCACGGTGTTGGGCTGTAAGCACAACCCCCACCTGTGGACGTCGGGCCCTCATACCACTCTCATGGAGTCTGTTTCTGACCGTTTGAGCAGGCACATGCACATTTGTGGCCTGCTAGAGGTCATTTTGCAGGGCTCTGGCAGTGGTCCTCTTGCTCCTCCTTGCACAAAGGCGGAGGTAGCGGTCCTGCTGCTGGGTTGGTGATGTGGACCCCAAGGAACTTGATGCTCTCAACCTGCTCCACTACAGCCTCGTCGATGAGAATGGGGGCATGCTCGGCCCTCCTTTTCCTGTAGTCCACAATCATCTCCTTTGACTTGATCACATTGAAGGAGAGGTTGTTGTCCTGGCAACACAAGGCCAGGTCTCTGACCTCCTCCCTTTATGCTGTCTCTTCGTTGTTGGTGATCAGGGCTTACCTACCACTGTTGTGTCAACTGCAAACTTAATCAGGGTGTTGGAGTCGTGCCTGGCCGTGCAGTCATGAGTGAACAGGGAGTACAGGAGGGGACTGAGCACGAACCCCTGAGGGGCCCCTGTGTTGAGGATCAGAAGATGTGTTGTTACCTACCCTCACCACCTGGGGGCGGCCCTCAGGAAGTCCAGGATCCAGTTGCAGGGGGAGGTGTTTAGTCCCAGGGTCCTTAGCATATAGTGATGAACTTTGTGGGCACTATGGTGTTGAACGCTGAGCTGTAGTCAATGAATAGCATTCTTACGTAGGTGTTCCTTTTGTCCAGGTGGGAAAGGGCAGTGTGGAGTGCAGTAGAGATTGCATCATCTGTGGATCTGTTAGGGCGGTATGCAAATTGGAGTGGGTCTAGGGTTTCTGGGATAATGTTGTTGATGTGAGCCATGACCAGCCTTTGAAAGCACTTCATGGCTACAAAAGTGAGTGCTACGGGTTAGTAGTCATCTAGGCATTTTACTTTAGTGTTCTTGGGCACAGGAACTATGGAGTCTTTAAAAGACATGGAGTCTTTAATCTGAATGATACAATTCTGGAAATAAATGTGCATCTAATCGCAGCTAATGAAATAAGATGGAAGACAGAGGAGATGACACAGTAATAGAATCGCTAGTGATAGAATTTGATGGTGGCACGGAACAGGAGAAGAAGAAAAAGAAAAGGGAAGGAAGAAGGAAGGAAACACTATTAACATACCACATATTCCTGAACAAGGTTTGTTGGGTCTTCACCCATATACGTACACACTCCCCATATGATGCAATCTCATCCGACATCTATGTTGCTTTTATAAGAAAAAATAAGGATTTTTTTTATGTATGTCTTCTTTTGAAGTCATCTTTTGGTGTAGAACCACATATGAATGTGTCTTTTGAAGTATATGGAATTCTTACATCAGCCATAGGTGCCATCAGCCCGGCTGTCCTCCTCTTCTTTGGAAGAACTTCAGCAGGTTATCGGGCTGGAGTGGGGTTGTGATGATTCTCTTAAACACAGCATTGACCTGAAAATAGTAGTTAAACAAATTAGATTAAAAGCTGCAGAAATGAAAATAAACAGGAGATAATCACACAAGCAGCACACTAGAGGGTTCTCTATTGGGAGAGAAATAACTCGGCAGTCAGCACAAATGGTGAGAACTCTGAACAAGGCTCACTTATGTGGCAAGCTGAGGGAAAATAATCTTCAACCCTCACCAACAAATCCCAGATAACATACCCAATAGATACACAATAAGACAAACATGGCTAATTTACCTCAATGACTTCAAAGAGCGCAGGCCATCTTGCCATGAAGTCCTCTACCATGGGTGCATCATGGACAACTTCATGTCTCCTGTCTCTCTGTTGTTTCTTTTCTTCACATCGGACAGTAGAGCTTTCCGCATGTCCTCAATGTTCTCTTTTGTTTCTCAATGTTCTCTTCTGTTTCTCCTGAGGGATATTTGGGACCAAAGTTGACTTCTGACCTCTTTGGCTTTTTAACACCAACACTTCCATGCAGGTTTGTGCTTCAAGTAGTTTATCATCACCTCTGGACATCCCAGTCTTCTCAGGCGAGTGAGGTAGATTGCCAGTTTGTATTTCAAACTGTTTTTCCATCCTCCACATACAGTGAAGGAACACTTCCCAGTCATTTTTTATAAACCTCTGTTGAGTGGACTTTATTTTGGGGCACAATTAAGGCATTCCAGGTCCTAAATGCGCATGGACAGTCAATGTATGTACATTGGTAACGGACAGTATGGCCATAATGTGGGTGCTTTAACTTGTAATGATGCAAAAGTTGGGACCTACTTGACACCAATTCTGAACACCCCTTACATGTCCACATTCACACTACACTGAAAAAAACAACGTAAATACCGTAAGACCTAATGACTGACATTTGGAGGATAAATGTATTTTTGGTATTTAAACAACCTGATAACAGTACTCACCAACACTATATAGCATTTGAATGGGTAGACAAAGCAGCACACATGTAGTAGGCAAACATCATGGACCTGTAAATATACATTTTGTTCATTAAATTATAATTTGTTTCATTATGAAATGTTTGATTCAATTATCTATTGATGTATGCATGCATCCACTCATATGCACATACGTTGAATCGTTTGTATTTTCATCAAATCATTTCAAGTATATTGATAAATGAACAGTATATAAAGTAATACTGTTCAACTGCTAAAATGAACTCCACATCCCATTTCAATAAGTCTATGTCCCCTTTGCACCACGTTTTACAACATTGAGGCAGCCATCAACATTTATAATGAGTATTTCTGTGAATTGATGTGGCTCTCTGCAAAATCACAGCATGTTTTGGAACTACCGAACATAACACACCAATGTAAAATTAGATTTATGGATATAAATATGCACTTTATCGAACAAAACATACATGTATTGTATAACATGAAGTCCTATGTGTCATCTGATGAAGATCATCAAAGGTTAGTGATTAATTTTATCTCTATTTGTGCTTTTTGTTACTCCTCTCTTTGGCTGGAAAAATGGCTAGGTTTTTCTGTGACTTGGTGGTGACCTACATAATTGTTTGTGGAGCTTTCGCTGTGAAGCATTTTTGAAATCAGACACTGTGGCTGGATTAACGAGGATTTTATCTTTAAAATTGTGCCTAATACTTGTATGTTTGAGAAATTTGATTTATGAGATTTCTGTTGATTTGTATTGGGCGCCCTGCAATTTCATTGGCTGTTGGCAAGCGGAACCCCGTTCCCAGACAGGTTAAACTGCATGAAAGCACCAATCTCATAGGATTAGGTGTATAATCATCAAATCTCAAATATGTAATGAAAAACTATTTGTTTTTATGCAAATAAATTAACTTTTAATTTTTTTTACTTTTACCTCACAAAAAAAAATTGGCACACTAAATGCTGTTGCAAAGTGATTGCCGACAATGTCATGCACAAGCACCAAGGCATTAGATAGCCAACATGTTAGCTAGCTCAAGCAGTGTGCACTTCTCAGCAAACCTTAATTAGTTCTTGGCATGGTAAATTCAAAGTTCTTGAACAATAGGTAAATATCATGGTGTTTCGCAAAACTAACTTTACCTCCTTGCAAAATGTTAATAATGAACTAGTCCTGTTTTACTGTTCATGGAACCTAGCTAGCAACATCGTCTTTTACCTTTAGCTGCCATGCCAATATGTTTCAGACTCGAGCACAAAATGAGGATATGGAGCAATCACTAATAACGTTACTACTTACAATTCTGACTACAACCACATAGACAAACGTTGAATAAATCAATCACCATGCTTACCTTGACAAAGATTCTAGGTACTGTCTTCTCAGCTAAAGCGCCAGCGTTCTTTCTGGAAGATTTTTCTCTTGCGTGGTTGGAATTGTTCCTCATTACTCATCATGAATTAACTTTATTGGTTCACACTCCCCCGACAAGATTCAAACTAATAGATCTGATTTTGCTTCGTGTTGCATTGATTGCAAGCAATGAAATCATGTTGAGAGGAGAAACAAAACATGCCTGAGTAAATCACAAATAATATGTTTTCATAAATCTGACAGCCCACATTGTCCCGTTTTTTCAGTGTTAATCTGATTACAATATTTTTGCTGGTAACGTAACGGATTACAGTTAGCGTTTTTTTTGTAATCCCTTACATTACATGTAATCCGTTGTTCCCTAACCCTGGCCACCTTAGTCTGAATTTGAGGCTATGTGATAGGCACATCCTCACCATATAACAAGAGCTGAACCCACCCATTTTATCCCCAGGGGAGGTGTTTCAAATCCTGATGACATTTTTCAATCTCTGTCCTTAGCAAGGTTTATTCACCCCGGGTTGAAAATATTACTGTGGAGTGAAAATGTGGAAACACCAGCCTTGCTGCTGGCAATCAAGCTGGGATGAAAATGTCTGTGTGAAAATGCTTGATGTGTTATAAGCAATGACACTGATCAGTTACCAACTCCTTTGGGAGGATATCTACTCACACCTCCCAAGATGTGGAATACTTTTTAAATAATTTAACACATAAAGACTGTGTGAATGATGTGTTGGCTGAAAATCAATTGACTGTCTAGTCTCATATTTCTCCTTCCTGCATTGATATTTGCAGTCTTTCAAAAAACATAACAGATTTTCTCTAGATCCAAAAGGCAGATATAGTGGCTTTTTTCTAAAAGTAACATTTAGATTTGGGTGAAAATGCAATTTATACCATGTAAACATTTTCAGCATGGATACTGTGAGATGGAAAACCAATATTTGTCACATCATGATCCAGCAGTATTTCATATTTTTGTTTTAAATGTGTCAATAAAAGTGACTGGGGATCTGAGTATTGTCAAATAGGGCCTCCATAGTAGCTTGTTTCCTCTGTCTCTTACCTCTAGCCCAGAAGATTCATGAGTGGAGCAGGTCTTGCTAGATCACTCAATTTATAACAGCGCAGGAGCTGGACTTCTAATTTATGAACAGTCAAGGGTCTACAAGAACCAATTAACTATGGAGGACATGGAGGAGTGAGAAATGTATAAATTAAACGAAAACGCAAGATTACATCCTTCTCCATAATTTAAAATGTAGTTTTCTTTCATGAAAATGGGGTTGAACTTCACTGAGTTAAAAAAAGAAGAAGTTTACAACCCCCCCACAACCTGACGTGTCATGAAAACAATTCAATATAAGTATTTGTGTATATATGTGTGTATGTGCATGCGTGCGTGAACGCTACTGATGTCAGTGGGTTAACTCTGACCCCCTTTGGTGGCATTTTCTAAACAACATGTAATATTGTATAGTACCCTCAATGTAAATTTCAGTTTCAAAACTACAAGTCCTTCAAACACATGCTTAGTACTGTTAGATCTATACTTTTTCAATAAATGTTAATCAAATACATTCACCAACTGTATGCTAATTGCTGTTACCACAGTATAAGATGGCAATTGAATCTCAACAAAGAAACAGCCTGTGGTTGTATTTGATTCATGTTTTATTAAAAAGTATGGATATCAGCAAACAGCAAAAGGCACTCAACTATAGGTGTTTTTATAAGAAGTGTTGATAAGCCGAATGTACCGACCTGTCTGTTTAAACTACTAACACACAGCTCGGACACCCATGCATACTCCACAAGACATGCCAACAGAGATCTCTTCACGATCCCCAAGTCTAGAAAAGACAATGGGAGGCACACAGTCCTACATAGAGCCACGACTACATGGATCTCTATTCCACATCAGGTAACTGATGCAAGCAGTAGAATCAGATTGTAAAAAAACAGGTACAAATACAACTTATGGAACAGTGGGGACTGTGAAGAGACACACACAAAGGTACAGACACACGCATACGCACACAAGCGCTAGCACACGCACTCTACACGCATCTACATTGTAATATTGTTGTATGGTGGTATTATACATTTTGTATTGTAGATATGTAGTGCTGTAATAATGTTATATGATGTACTGTTTTGTATTTGTTTAAATGTAATGTAAGTGCCTTAATGTGTTTGGACCCAGGGAAGAGTAGCTGCTGCCTCTAATAAATACAAATACAAATAGGTACAAGGTAAGCGTTTTATTATGTTTTTTTTTTTTTTTACCTTGGGCGAATCGCTTTAGGCGGAGCTGAATTCCACGAAGCCTAGTCTCTGCTCAACTCCGTTGGTGGAGTTAATCAGAAACGTCCTTCACCATGGAGATAAGTTGAGTCAGCTTCCGTGTATGAGGACAGAGACATGCCACCGATCATTACTGTGTTTTTTATGAACACAGAAATGCAGCAGAGTGTACTTTGTGGTCTTTAAAGATCCGGAGCGTTGCGGTGCTGATCCAAGCATTTTCATTCCAACGGAGATATGTGTAGTAATTTAAATTATTTGACAGGTACATCCGTTCTGTGACAGAGGCAGGCTATTACAATGAGTCTGTCATTCATCCTATATGGGCTGAGAAGAGACAGCTTTGCAACTTACAGAAGCAGACAATCCCTTTCAGTCAAGCTCATTCCCTCGAAACAGCCAGTGACACCCCTATGTAAATTGTGTCTCTGGAAAGAAATTCAGCTCAATACAACAGTTGCCTCAAAACGTCAACAACTTAATCTAGATTCCCTGCCATAAAATCAACTATTTGGGATGGAAAAGGTGTGCAATGTATCGTCACTATTCATGTACAGTATGAGGGTTGTCTTATCAGACATAATTTCAGAAACAACTTGCAGAATACAATTCCATTACAGGTTAAAGATGTCACTAGGGCAACCCCTTTATACACCTGTGTTCTTCATTCAATGGATACCTATGGGAACATGATAGAAGTGTTCATATCTTTCTTTCTATTGTACATAATTGTTTAGAATGTTTTATTGCATACCTCTTTTTTTTGCGACGGTTCACAGTCCAGAGCTTCCGGCGAATGTTCATAGTCCAGAGCTTCCTGCGACGGTCCACAGTCCAGAACCTCCTGTGACGGTCCTCGGTGCGGAACCTCCAGTGACGGTCCACGGTGCGGAACCTCCAGCGACGGTCCACGGTGCGGAACCTCCAGCAACGGTCCACGGTGCGGAACCTCCAGCGACGGTCCACGGTGCAGAACCTCCAGCGACGGTCCACGGTCCGGAACCTCCAGCGAGGGTCAGCGGCCCGGAGCTTCCAGGCAAGGTGTCCAGTCCAGCTCCAGGGCAGGAGTCTTCCTCTGCGCCAGTGGCCGGTCCAGGCACGGTGTCCAGTCCAGCTCCAAGGCCAGAGCCTTCCTCTGCGCTGGTGCCCAGTCCAGGCACGGCGTCCAGTCCAGCTCCAGGGCAGGAGCTTTCCTCTGCGCGGATGGCCAGTCCAGGCACGGCGTCCAGTCCAGCTCCATGGCCGGAGATTTCTACTGTGCCGGTGCTCAGTCCGGGCACGGCGGCCAACCCAGCTCCATGGCAGGAACCTTCCTCTGCGCCGGTGTCCAGTCCAGGCACGGAGTCCAGTCCAGCTCCATGGCCGGAGCTTTCTACTGCGCCGGTGCTCAGTCCAGGCACGGCGGCCAACCCAGCTCCATGTCAGGAGCCTTCCTCTGTGCCGGTGTCCAGTCCAGGCACAGTGTCCAGTCCCGCTCCAGGGCAGGAGCCTTCCTCTGCGCCGGTGGCCAGTCCAGGCACGGTGTCCAGTCCCGCTCCATGGCGGGAGCCTTCCTATGCACCGATGCCTAGTCCAGGCAAGGTGTCCAGTCCTGCTCTATGGCAGTCTTGCCAGCAGCATACCACCCTGCATACCACTGCTGGCCTGCTTCTGAAGCTGAGCAGGGTTGGTCCTGGTAGGTTCCTGGATGGGAGACCAGATGCTGCTGGAAGTGGTGTTGGAGGGCCGGTAGGAGGCACTCTTTCCTCTGGTCTAAAAAATATCCCAATGACACAGGGCAGTGATTGGGGACACTGAGTCAACTTACCTGGTAAAATAACAAATAAATATAATAAAATTAAATGGCCGGAGCCCTCCTTTGCGCAGGTGCCCAGTCCAGGCACGGCGTCCAACCCATCTCCATGGCCGGAGCCCTCCTTTGCACTGATGCCCAGTCCAGGCACGGCATTCAGCCTGGCGTCATCCGGGGTCTGGGCGGGGGCTACGACCTGTACCGGAGCCACCACCGACACTAATCAACCCCCCTACCCTCCCCATTTGGTTTCAGGTTTTGCGGCCGGAGTCCGCAACTTGGGGGGGGGGGGGGGGGGTACTGTCATGCCCTAACCATAGAGAGCCCTTGGTTCTCTATGGTATAGTAGGTCAGGGCGTGACTAGGGGGTGATCTAGTATATATATTTCTATGTTGGTGCTAATGTGGTTCCCAATTAGAGGCAGCTGTTTATCGTTGCCTCTGATTGGGGATCATATTTAGGTAGTTATTTCCCCACCTGTGTTTTGTGGGATATTAATTGTTTCTTAGTGTGTTTGGGCAATACGTCCTCACAGTCTTTGTAATTTTTGTTATTTTGTTTTGTTAGTTTCACTTAAATAAATATGTGGAACTATACTCATGCTGCGCCTTGGTCCACTTATTTCCAAGATCGTGACAATATCCACAGTAAAATTTGTCCTATATCGTCATAACATGAAAGACCGCTCAGCAAGACCAAAGCCAGACTACAGTTTGCAACTTCACATGAGGACAAAGATCATACTTTTTGGAGAAATGTCATCTGGTCTGATGAATTAACTGAACTGTTTGGCCATACTGATCATCGTTATGTTTGGAGGAAAAAGGGGGAGGCTTGCATGCCGAAGAACACCATCCCAACCTTGAAGCATGGGGCTGGCAGCATCATGGTGTGGGGGTGCTTGACTGCAGGAGGAACTGATGCACTGCACAAAATAGATGGCATAATGAGGAAAGGAAAATTATATGGAAAATTATGTGTATATAATGAAGCAACATCTTAAGACATCATTCAGGAAGTTAAAGCTTGGTCGCAAATGGGTCTTCCAAATGGACAAATACCCCATGCATACCTCCAAAGTTGTGGCAAAATGGCTTAAGGACAACAAAGTCAAGGTATTGGAGCGGCCATCACAAAGCCCTGACCTCAATCCTATAGAAAATTTGTGAGCAGAACTGAAAAAGTGTGTGTGAGCAAGGAGGCCTACAAACCTGACTCATTTACACCAGTTCTGTCAGGAGGAATGGGCCAAAATTCACCAAACTTATTGTGGGAAGCTTGTGGAAGGCTACCCGAAACGTTTGACCCAAGTTAAACAATTTAAAGGCAATGCTACCAAATACTAATTGAGTGTATGTGTCACTCCCTGACCTTAGTTACAGTTGTTTTCTTTCTTATTTTGGTTAGGTCAGGGTGTGACGAGGGTGGTATGTGTGTTTTTGACTTGTCTAGGGTTTTTTGTATATCTATAGGGTTTTGGTATGTCTAGGTTTATGTAGGTCTATGGTGGCCTGCATTGGTTCCCAATCAGAGACAGCGGTTTAACGTTGTCTCTGATAAGGGGATCCTATTTAGGTTGCCATTTTCCAATTTGGTTTTGTGGGTTATTGTCTATGTGTAGTTGCATGTCAGCACTCGTGTTTATAGCTTCACATTCATTTTGTTATTTTGTTAGTTGGTTTAGTGTTCTTCGTTTTAATTAAGAAGAATGTATTCATCTCACGCTGTGCCTTGGTGTCATCGTTATGACAAACGTGACAGAATAACCCACCAAACAAGGACCAAGCAGCGTGAAAAGGAGGAACAGCGCTTAATGGGGAGATGGAACTGGGAGGAGATACTAGATGGAGCAGGACCCTGGACACAGCCGGGGGAGTATCGCTGTCCTAAGGAGGAGTTAGAGGCAGCGAAAGCGGAACGGCGGTACTACGAGGAGAAATACAGGAGAATAGAGGAACAGCGAAGATATAAAAGTACACGGCTAGCACGGAAGCCCGAGAGGGGGGGGGGGGGCACGAGAAGATTGGCTGAGTCAGGTAGGAGACCTGAGCCAACTCCTCGTGCATACCGTGGGGAGCATGTAACTGGTCAGGCATCGTGTTATCGGTGTCTCCAGTGCGAAATTCTAGCCCGGTGCGCTAGAATTTAGAATGGGCATCCAGCCAGGATGTATTGAGCCATCTCTATGTTCTGGATCTCCAATGCGTCTCCAAGGTCCAGTGTATCCTGTGCCTCCTCCCCGCACTCGCCCTGAGATGCGTGTCCCCTGCCCAGTACCACCAATGCCAACACCACGCACCAGGCTTCCTGTGCGCCTTCAGAACCCAGTACGCCCTGTTCCTCTCCCCCGCACTCGCCCTGAGGTGCGTGTCCCCAGCCCGGTACCACTAGTTCTGGCACCAACACACCAGGCCTCCAGTGCGCCTCCAGGGTCCAGTCCGCCCTGTTCCTGCTCCTCGCACTCGCCCTAAGGTGCGTGTCCCCCAGCACGGTACCACCAGTGCCGGCACCACGCACCAGGCCTACAGTGCTCCTCGGCAGTCCAGCATGCCCTGTTCCTCCTCTCCACACTCGCCCTGAGGTGCGTATCCCCAGCCCGGTACTACCAGTGCCGGCACCACGCACCAGTTCAATAGTGCGCCTCGGCAGTCCAGTACGCCCTGTTCCTGCTCCTCGCACTCGCCCTGAGGTGCGTGTCCCCAGCCCGGTACCACCAGTGCCGGCACCACGCACCAGGCCTACAGTGCGCCTCGGCAGTCCAGAGCGTCCGGCGACAGTACCCAGTCCAGAGCTTCCGGCGACAGTACCCAGTCCAGAGCGTCCGGCGACAGTACCCAGTCCAGAGCGTCCGGCGACAGTTCACAGTCCGGATCCTCCAACGACGGGCCACAGTCCGGAACCTCCAGCGACGGTCCCCAGCCCGGGGTTTCCAGCGACAGTCCCCAGTCCGGGATCTCCAGCGACAGTCCCCAGTCCAGGGTCTCCAGTGACGGTCCCCAGTCCGGGGTCTCCAGCGACGGTCCCCAGTCCGGGGTCTCCAGCGACAGTCCCCAGTCCGGGGTCTCCAGTGACGGTCCCCAGTCCAGAACATCCGGCGATGATCCACACAGCGAGGGTCCCCAGCCCGGGGCCTACGGTGAGGATCCGCAGTCCAGAGCCTCCGACGATGATCCATGGGTCGGTGCTACAAGAACGGACTCAGGGTAAAGAAGGGGGGCGGCGTCCAGAACCAGAGCCGCCATCAAGGTTAGATGCCCACCCAGACCCTCCCATATAGGTTTAGGTTTGCTCCCCTTTGGGGGAGATACTGTCACACCCTGACCTTAGTTATCTTTGTTTTCTTTATTATTTTGGTTAGGTCAAGGTGTGACGATGGTAGTATGTGTGTTTTTGCCTTGTCTAGGGTTTTTTGTATATCTATGGGTTTTGGTATGTCTAGGTTTATGTAGGTCTATGGTGGCCTGAATTGGTTCCCAAGCAGAGACAGCTGTTTAACGTTGTCTCTGATTGGGGATCCTTTTTAGGTTGCCATTTTCCATTTTGGTTTTGTGGGTTATTGTCTATGTGTAGTTGCATGTCAGCACTCGTGTTTATAGCCTCACGTTCGTTTTGTTATTTTGTTTAGTGTTCTTAATAAAGAAGAATGTATTCATCTCACGCTGTGCCTTTGTCTCATCGTTATGACGAACGTGACAGTATTTAAACTTCTGACCCCTGGGAATGTGATGAAAGAAATAAAAGCTGAAATTAATAATTTTCTCTACTATTATTCTGGCATTTTACATTCTTAAAATAAAGTGGCGATCCTAACTGACCTAAAGACAGGGAATTGTTACTAGGATTAAATGTCAGTAATTGTGAAAAACTGAGCTTAAATGTATTTGGCTAAGGTGTATGTAAACTTCCGACTTCAACTGTACATAGTGGCCTGTTTGGGTACTTCAGATTATCACAGGTGTCTAATTATTTCTGGCCTTATCATATGTAAAATATATGAAATAATTACAGGAGAGCATAAACATTTTTTGAATGACAAAGCTGCTCAAGTATAAATTACCAAAGTTATGATAGATTGCCATAGATGTTCTGTTAATTACTAAACTTACTGAAAATTCCAGTAACTTTGGTAAATCACCAGTAGTTTTGCAACCGTACTTGTGAGTAATCTCCCATTGTGTCTTGTTTAACTGTAGAATACATTAATTAGACAACATGTTTGTAATACCACTGTACTTTTCATGGGGCAAGTTTCATTGTGTTCTAAACGTATGTATTCACCAACGACAAAGCTACTATTTATCCCCTGGATGATGCACCAAAAGGATGGTGTCATGATGAAGGCTATTGTTCTTCTTTACCAAGGACTGTCTTTTCACAGCATTTTTTTTTACAGCCCAACAAGTACATGCTTGACATAATTACAAGACATGAGAAGGCTTAATGGCATTCATTAACGAACACAAAAGATCAAGGCTGTGAATATAAATATATAGGGGGGAAAACAAAGTGTCTTGTGATTGCTATAGTTTCCTTCACTATAGTTTCCTTCACTGCTGTTGTCAGGAGTAATTATCAAATTTGACATGAGAGGTTGACAAACTGTAAATATATGTTATCACCCTGGGTTCAAACTCATTATTTTCAGTTCTGTGAAAGAGAGATTAGAGTTCCCCTTGCTCTGGTCTTTTTATACACTCTGTGTCACGCCCTGAGCTTTTTATGTCTCTATTTTGGTTTGGTCAGGGTGTGATTTGGGTGGACATTCTATGTTCTTTATTTCTATGTTTTGTGTTTCTATGTTTTGGCCGTGTATGGTTCTCAATCAGGCACAGCTGTCTATCGTTGTCTCTGATTGGGAATCACACTTAGGCAGCATGTTTTGCCACCTTAGGATGTGGGATGTTGTTTTTTGTTAGCTCTGCGTAGCCTACGGAACGTGACGTTCGTTGGTTTTTCGTCGTTTTGTTTGGTGTTTAGATTTAATAAATCATGAACACGTACCACGCTGCACCTTGGTCCACTTCTTCCGACGAGCATTACACTCTGATGAAATGTGTCAAACTGTGGACACCATTCTATGCCAGTCAGGAGTTTAAACAAGCTCTGGAACTGTGCACTAGCACCACTGCATATTTCTCAGCATATTCTCTGAGCTGTTTAAAAAAGAATTGATGTCAAAGGTCCTGTTGATACTATCTGGACTGTGGCCTCGCCAGTGACTTTCCCTTCACCCATGCAGTGCCCACACACCTCTTTGCCCTCTCAGAGCTGTAAACTGATCTATAAATGTGGCAGCTTAAATAACCTATGAATATTTCAAATATTACAAACCCTGAGAGAACGAAGAGTTAGGCATATGGTTAAATTATACATTCTAGACGATCGAGCTCATTAGGCCCCCGAAGGGCTCTACATGGTCTAGGGTGCCTAGATACCAATCCAGCAACCTATAGACACAGAAAATAGCTTTTCAATCTGTACTAATGGTTCTAAACCAGACTAAAGTGACCTGATAATAGCACAATAGTCACATAATGAAATAAAATTAGATCCTTCTGTCTCATATTGTACTATACATTACTAACTACAGGCTAAACATCCATCTGCAAGTGAATCATAACAGCTCTTTATGGCTCATTCCCTGAAAGTTGTGTGTAATAAAGACTGTAAAATAGAATACAGGTGATCACACATCAGTCTGGTGGCATGGCAGGGTAATCCAATAAGGACTCCTCCAAGAGGGTCATGCTGAAAACTGTAGGTTTCTCTCACACAGAACACAAGGGCAATTTACAGGCAATTTATGTTAGGTTATTCTCATGATCACCCAAGTACAGTTAGGATGATTGTTATGTCTAGGAAAACAGCACTATTAGAACACAGTTATACCTGTAATTGTCACAAATGACCGTAATCTATTAATCAACTAACCTTACCAACATAACCTTGTCCAATCCTAGCAGACATACAGGTATAACTGTTCAGTAGCCTACTCCAAATGACTGTTTTCTTGGATGAAATGTCGGTTTAGTTCCACTGCTCTAAAAAGTCTCCTGTCTAATTACCACCTGGTAGAAATGGACCTGCACTCAGTGCAGTGGATGGTCTCTCTGGGAGCTCCTCTGCTCCCTAACAACCCCACAATCTTTGCCTCTCGCAGCTTGGAGCGCGAGTGCCTGGCATGATATACACCTCCACATTAGGCCTTGACAGGAAAGGGTTGTTTTTGATGAAGTGCAGTGCTTTGATGACAGCCTTCTCTCTCTCTCTCTCTCTCGTGAAGAATATTTACACAGGCTCAAGTGGAGGGCTGTAAATAAATGGCTTTGTGGTGAAGTGCAAAGCCAACAGAGCCGTTCCTACAGAAAGGTGGAGAAATCTGGTGAGGCTACTAGCTCTCTATTTTCCATCCTCTTAAAAAAATTTAGTCATGGAGAAATTATATACAACATTGGGACAACACGATTAATAGAGTATCTGCCTGTGGCTTTGTGGGGGTGAACTGGCAAGCAGAGGAAGAGTATTCCTCTCCCTGACAAGACCAGAGAGGTTCTGTGTTTGATACAATACTATGTTCTGCATTTGCTGTCGTTTGACATATGAGTTTCTGCAGTTTCACCCTCAAGCTTAAAACATGGGGGAAACATTTCCTTAGAGGAGTAGCCTCCGCACTAGGAGTAGGAGCAGAAAGGGTATTGAGTTTTACTGTCTTCAGGTTTTAAATGGAGGGGAACAATTACACGCACCTAACAGTAATGGTTAGTCAGTTGGCTCCTTCAGGAAGAGATATTTCTCTCTTCTGTCACTGTGCGCTCAATAAGATGTTCCTCCTGGATGTTAGGTTGGTGGTTGACAGGGTTGCTCTGTGTGGTCACCCTGAAATCAACACAGTTAAATTAAACATTTAAACCGTGCTATAGGCTGGGTGGGCCTGGCACACAGAGAGGCTGTCTGGAGCAGATGGAGCTACCAAATAACAAGTGCTACAATATTTCATTAAATAAAAAGTTATTTCTAGGAGATAAATAAATGCACTGACAATCACACTGTTTACCTTAATCAGTTGAGTTGACTTTAATTGTTAAGCACACTAATTAAATTATGTCAAGACACGAGGTACACTATCAAAACATCTGTTTTTTGTGCTCATTGCCTATGGCATTCATGCCTGGGTTATGTACTGTTACTTTTATCTATATTTCTATTGTATTACGGACAGCTGTGGTGTAGTGACAGCAGTAGTAATAGGCTTAGCAATGTGATGTCAGCTTACTAAACCTAATACATTGGTATAATACGAAAACATTGTTTGTCCTTGATCTCTGAATGTACCACAGTGTAAATGGATGTTTTATTGGGTAGTGCATTCGTTGACCATTATCATTTCCATCATGACAAGATGATGACATGTCATCAAAATACAAGCAGCACACCACTGGTGGACATGCTTAACCTTCCTTTGAGATGGTCATAAACAGATGAACATACATTTTCGTACATTGAATATTGAAATTCTAAATTGAAGCAGTATATCCAGAATATCTAGAATATTATACATACTGTATATAATTATAAACCATTTGTCACGCCCTGGCCTTAGTTATCTTTGTTTTCTTTATTGTTTTGGTTAGGCCAGGGTGTGACATGGGTGATTTATTGTGTCCATCTTGTCTAGGGGTTTATTAGATTAATGGGGTTGTGTTCAGTTTAGTTGTCTAGGTAAGTCTATGGTTGCCTAGAGTGGTTCTCAATCAGAGGCAGGTGTTTATCGTTGTCTCTGATTGGGAACCATATTTAGGCAGCCATATTCTTAGGGTATTTTGTGGGTGATTGTTTCCTGTCTTTGTGTTTTATGCACCAGTTAGGACTGTTACGGTTTTCACGTTTATTGTTTTGTAGTTTGTTCATGTTTGAGTTTTCTTATTAAAGAACTATGAACTATAACCACGCTGCGTTTTGGTCCGCCTCTCCTTCCCAGGAAGAAAGCCTTGACACCATTAGTATAACCATTCACAATCTTTAAAGGTTAAAAAACTAATTAGGCATGACCAACAAGGTTTACTGAGACAATCACAGAGCTATATGTACTGTACTCTATGTGACTAATTGATGGACGTTTCTAGTGTGCATGTCACAGTTACAATTGTACAAGTCCAACCCTAACTTTAGCCACATCTTGTAATCTGACAGCTGGTGTCTAAGAATTACTTTTTCATAGAGAAACTATGAAATTATGATTTTAAGCCAACAATCTCTTCTTGAGCAACCATCATTTATAAAAAGAAACAGAAAGCCCAGTTATCTTCGTCTCATTTTCATTGGAAAATATTCCTGTGCAATATTTCATGTTAGAAATTGTGTGACGGTGTCTGATACTTTTTCTCTTGTGAGGTATGCATTTGGATATACATGGATCTGTGTAAAGCCAATCATCTCGCCATACAATCTGCATATCTGTTTCTAAACGGAATTATTATCTCTCCTTTCATATCTCTTTGTAACTCTATCTTCAATTTGATCTATTCTTTCCCCCTCGCACGTCCTTTATTATTTTATCTTGATGCTGATAGCATCAGTAACAGCTAACGGAAATATCTGGGTACTGAAATGGTTAGCTGCAGAACACATTCTCACACACGACATTACATGTACACGTGCAAACATGCACATGCAAACTAAAGCACATTCCTAATTACAGTATAGTTGTCATAAGATGAACATTATTAGCATACTTTCAACTGCAAAATGATTAGTATTCCAAGGTAGTCTTATGTGTTTCTGTTGCCATTATTTTATCCATTAATGTGTTATTTTGGTAACAGTTTATTTGACACCTATCGTCACCTGTCAGTAGAGGATGACACGGCCATGAACGTGTCATAACATTTGTTGTGACATATTGCACACTCCGCCAACCCGGATATCCTAGCCGTGTCTGAATCCTGGTTTAGGAAGGCTACCAATAATCCTGAAATGTCAATTTCTAAATATAACATTTTCCAATAAGATAGAACTGCCAAAGGGGGCGGAGTTGCAATCTACTGCAGAGATAGCCTGCAGAGTTCTGTCATATGTTCCAGGTCTGTGCCCAAATAATTTGAGCTTCTACCTTTAAAGATCCACCTTTCCAGAAACAAATCTCTCACTGTTGCAGCTTTTTATAGATGCTCTGGACACCATATGTGAATTGATTGCCCCCTATCTATCTTCAGATTTTGTACTGTTAGGTGACCTTAACTGGGACATGCTTAACACCCTGGCCGCCCTATAATCTAAACTAGATGCCCTCAATTTCGCACAAATTAACATGGAACCTACCAGGTACAACCCTAAATCCGTAAACATGGGCTCCCTCTCAGATATCATACTGACCAACTTGCCCTCTAAATACACCTCTGTTGTCTTCAACCAGGATCTCAGCAATCATTGCCTCATTGCCTGCGTGCGTAATGGCTCTGCGGTCAAACGACCACCCCTGATCACTGTCAAACGCTCACTAAAACCTTTCAGCGAGCAGGCCTTTCTAATCAACCTGGCCCGGGTTCCTGGAAGGATATTGACCTCATGCTGTCACCTGTCAGTAGAGGATGCCTGGTTTCTCTTTAAAGTGCTTTCCTCACCGTCTTAAATAAGCATGTCACATTCAAAAAATGTAGAACTAAGAACAGATATAGCCCTTGGTTCACCCCAGACTTGACTGCCCTTGACCAGCACAAAAACAATCTGTGGCTTTCTGCATTAGTATCGAATAGCACCCGCGATATGCAACTTTTCAGGGAAGTCAGGAACCAATATACTCAGTCAGTTAGGAAAGCTAAGGCTAGCTTTTTCAAACAGAAATGTGCATCCTGTAGCACAAATTCCAAAAAGTTTGGGGACACTGTAAGGTCCATGGAAAATAAGAGCACCTCATTGTCATCAGCGATAAATCTACGATAATCGATCATTTCAATAAGGGTAATAAGCTGATGTTCTGAAAGAGCTGCAAAATCAGGACCCCTACATATCAGCTGGGCTAGACAATCTGGACCCTTTCTTTCTAAAATTATCCGCCGAAATTGTTGCAACCCCTATTACTAGCCTATTCAACCTCTCTTTCGTATCGTCTGAGACCCAAAGATTGGAAAGCTGCCGCGATCATCCCCCTCTTCAAAGGGGAGACACTAGACCCAAACTGTAATAGACCCATATCCATCCTGCCCGGCCTTTCTAAAATCTTTGGAAGCCAAGATAACAAACAGATCACTGACCATTTCGAATCCCACCATACCTTCTCCACTATGCAATCTGGTTTCCGAGCTGGTCATGGGTGCACCTCAACCACGCTCAAGGTCGTAAACGATATCATAACCGCCATCAATAAAATATAGTACTGTGCAGCCGTCTTCATCGACCTGGACAAGGCTTTCGACTCTGTCAATCACCATATTCTTATTGACAGACTCAATTGCCTTGGCTTCTCCAATGACTGCCTCTCCTGGTTCACCAACTACCTCTCAGACAGACTTCAATGTGTCAAATCGGAGGGCCTGTTGTCCGGACCTCTGGCAGTCTCTATGGGGGTGCCACAGCGTTTCAATTCTCGGGCTGACTCTTTTCTCTGTATATATCAATGATGTTGCTCTTGCTGCTGGTGAGTCTCAAATCAAATCAAATCCAATTGTATTGGTCACATACACATGGTTAGCAGATGTTAATGCGAGATTAGCGAAATGCTTGTGCTTCTAGTTTCGACCGTGCAGTAATATCTAACAAATGCACAACTACCTTATACACACAAGTGTAAAGTAATGAATAAGGATATGTACATAAAAATATATGGATGAGCAATGGCCGAACGGCATAGGCAAGATGCAGTAGATGGTATAGAGTACAGTATATGCATATGAGATGAGTAATGTAGGGTATGTAAACATTATATAAAGTGGCATTGTTTGAGGTGACTAGTCATACTTTTATTACATCCAATTTTTTATTATTAAAGTGACTAGAGATATGAATCAGTATGTTGGCAGCAGCCACTCAATGTTAGTGATGATTGTTTAAGAGTCTGATGGCCTTGAGATAGAAGCTGTTTTTCAGTATCTCGGTCCCAGCTTTGATGCACCTGTACTGACCTCGCCTTCTGGATGATAGCGGGGTGAACAGGCAGTGGCTCGGGTGGTTGTTGTCCTTGAAGATCGTTTTGGCCTTCCTGTGACAGCGGGTGGTGTAGGTGTCCTGGAGGGCAGGTAGTTTGCCCCCCGGTGCAGACCTCACTACCCTCTGGAGAGCCTTACGGTTGTGGGCGGAGCAGTTGCAATACCAGGCGTTGATACAAACCCACAGAATGCTCTTGTGCATCTGTAAAACTTTTTTTGGTGACACGCCACATTTCTTCAGCCTCCTGAGGTTGTAGAGGCGCTGTTGCGCCTTCTTCACCACCCTGTCTGTGTGGGTGGACCATTTCAGTTCGTCCGTGATGTGTATGCCGAGGAACTTAAAACTTTTCACCTTCTCCACTACTGTCCCGTCGATGTGGATAAGGGGGTGCTCCCTCTACTGTTTCCTGAAGTCCACAATCATCTCCTTGGTTTTTGTTGACGTTTAGTGTAAGGTTATTTTCCTGACACCACACTCAGAGGGCCCTCACCTCCTCCCTGTAGGCCACCTCGTCGTTGTTGGTAATCAAGTCTACCACTGTAGTGTCGTCTGCAAAATTGATGATTGAGTTGGAGTCATGGTGAACATGTAGTACAGGTGTGGGCTGAGAACGCACCCTTGTGGGGCCACAGTGTTGATAATCAGCAGGGTGGAGATGTTGTTTCCTACCCTCACCACCTGGGGGCGGCCCATTAGGAAGTCCAGGACCCAGTTGCACAGGGTGCGGTCGAGACCCAGGGTCTAGAGTGTTAGGTAGGGTGGACGTGACATGGTCCTTGACTAGTTTCTCAAAGCACTTCATGATGACGGAAGTGAGTGTTATGGGGCGATACTCGTTTAGCTCAGTTACCTTAGCTTTCTTGGGAACAGTAACAATGGTGTCACTCTTGAAGCATGAGGGAACAGCAGACTGGGATAGGGATTGATTGAATAAGTCCGTAAACACACCAGCCAGCTGGTCTGCGCATGCTCTGAGGACGCGGCTGGGATGCCGTCTTGGCCGGCAGCCGTGCGAGGGTTAACACGTTGGCTGCGTTGAAGGAGAGCCAGTAGGTTTTTGTAGCGGGCCATGTCAGTGGCAGAATATTGTTCTCAAAGCGAGCAACGAAGTTGTTTAGTTTGTCTGGGAGAAAGATGTTGTGTCCGCGACGGGGCTGGTTTTCTTTTTGTAATCTGTCTGAGCCGTTGAATTGCGACTCTACTTTGTCTCTATACTGACGCTTAGCTTGTTTGATTGCCTTGCAGAGGGAATAGCTACACTGATCCACCTCTATGCAGACGACACCATTCTGTATACATCTGGCCCTTCTTTGGACGCAGTGCTAACAATCCTCCAAACGAGCTTCAATGCCATACAACACTCCTTCAGTGGCCTCCAACTGCTTTTAAATGCAATTAAAACTAAGTGCATGCTCTTCAAATGATTGCTGCCCGCGCCCTCACACACGACTAGCATCACTACTCTGGACAGTTCTGACTTAGAATATGTGAACACCTACAAATACCTAGGTGTCTGGTTAGACTGTAAACTCTCCCTCCAGACTCACATTAAGCATCTCCAATCCAAAATTAAATCTAGAATCGGCTTCCTATTTCGCAAAACATCCTTCACTCATGTTGCCAAAGATACTCTTGTAAAACTGACTATCCTACCGATCCTTGACTTCGGCAATGTGATTTACAAAATAGCCTCCAACACTCTACTCAGCAAACTGGATGTGGTGTATCACAGTGCCATCCGTTTTGTCACCAAAGCCCCATATACTACCCACTACTGCGACCTGTATGCTCTCGTTGGTTGGCCCTCACAACATATTTGTTGCCAAACCCACTGGCTCCAGGTCATCTATAAGTCTATGCGAGGTAAAGCCCCGCCTTACCTCAGCTCACTGGTCACCATAGCAACACCCACCCATAGCACATGCTCCAGCAGGTATATTTCACTGATCATCCCCAAAGCTAACACTTCATTTGCCCGCCTTTCCTTCCAGTTCTCTGCTGCCAATGACTGGAACGAAGCTTGAGTCTTATATCTCCCTCTCTAACTTTAAGCATCAGCTGTCAGAGAAGCTTACCGATCACTGTACCTGTACACAGCCAATCTATAAATAGCACACCCAACTACCTCATCCCCATATTGTTATTTATCCTCTTGCTCTTTTGCACCCCAGTATCTCTACTTGCACATCATCATCTGCACATCTATCACTTGAGTGTTAATGCTAAATTGCAATTATTTTGCCTCTATGGCCTATTTATTGCCTTACCTCCCTACTCTTCTACACTTGCACACACTGTACATATATTTTTCTATTGTGTTATTGACTATATGTTTGTTTTTGTGTAACTCTGTGTTGTTTTTGTCGCACTGCTTTGCTTTATCTTGGCCAGGTCACAGTTGTAAATGAGAACTTGTTTTCAACTGGCTTACCTAGTTAAATAAAGCTGAAATAAAACAATAACAAATATATATTTTATGGCTGGTTATGACACCTACATAGGTGTCAAAGCCCACAAGTCCTACCACACAAGGCAAACCAATCCATTCTACTATGTATCTTACTATATACAACATGTAATAAAATGGGCATTTTATTGCCATTGTAATTGTAGACACATTGATGTCAAACATATGCCTAGCCAAATGCTCTGTTACTGATAGCTGAATGCAGCAGAGGGACAAATCACCCTATTTGGTGTACATGATAGGCCTATCTGGCTTATATTATTACCCTTACAACAACACAAATGTCCTGTGAGATTCTATACATTTCCATATTTTGGAATTAAACTTTATTTGTTTACAACATTATATGCATGTATTCTTAGCGCTACCACTAGTGGGAGACATTCAAACTGTTAGCTGCATGCGCATGCCTCATACGTTGGGTGAAGTCAAGCAGGAAGAGAAACCCAATGGAAACATTTTAATTGTCCTTGTTTTCAAGTTTGCAAAAACAACATTTATTTTTATGTGTATTATATCATCACGCACAGACAAGTCAATTTGATGGAAACAACTTCTGCACATAATTTATTTATGCATATTTTAGAATATTTGAATGAAATTCTGTCGCCAATTGGATGGAAACCTAGCTAGTCATGTTTTTACATTGTATTTTAAATAACCTGTAGAAAATACACTTTATGACATTATCATGAAGCTTTATGACCATTCTGTGTCACTTTTTTTTTTACATTCTATTTTAATTAACTTGTAGATAATACACTTTATGAAACTGTCAAGAAGCTTTATGACCATCAGAGTCATATAAGCCTATCACATACATGCCCTTATGTCAGTCATCAGTCACAAAGAGGGTGTCTTGTCCTGCTCCTGAAATCTGCTCTTGCATTTTTTTATTTTACCTTTATTTAACTAGGCAAGTCAGTTATGAACAAATTCTTATTTTCAATGATGGCCTAGGAACAGTGGGTTAACTGCCTTGTTCAGGGGCAGAACGACAGGTTTTTACCTTGTCACCTCGGGGATTCAATCTTGCAACCTTTCGGTTAGTAGTCCAACGCTCTAACCACTAGGCTACCTGCCGCCCCAACCACGAGGCTACCTGCCGCCCCGGTAAATAGTATGCATTCATCCCAGTTGTCAGCAACAGAGCATTGGGGTAGGTACATGTCTGACATCAATGTGTGCTTAATTACATTGATACTTTAATATGATACATTTCAGAAAATGTTATATAACATAAACATACTGTTAACAATTAGGCTATGATGTAATGGAATGGTTTGCCTTGTGTGGTAGGTTTTGTGGGTTTTGACACTCTTATGTAGGTGTCATAAGCAGCCATATAATGATGAATATGTCAGAACAGGTCTAAATATGTGTCATGACAGTGTTAAGACCATATTATGACAGGTTATGACAAGTTATGTCAGCTGTTATGACATGGTTATGACCGTGTCATAACGAGTTATGATGCTAGGTGTCAAATAAAGCGCTCCTGCTATTTTCTTCATACTATTCGGGTGATTTTACATTCCAATTTTTGCCAGTATGTATCATAGTAATCTCCCATACTAATAGACTGGTTGGCTGACATTGTCACGAAATTGATGTGTGCGCATCGATGTGCCCTGAAGTCCTGCGTTGTTATGATTCTGAACAGCCAGAAAGAAGCTGCCATTTGGGGAATCGTAAGGGGCTCGTTTCAGCTAGTTTCATCTTGTTCTTTATACCCTGTCTTGTTTTGAGGTGTTTTGACTGATTTCATGTTAATGCTAATTTGGCAAAAAAAAATGTAAGCTAGGTAACCAACAATGTATTTGAGACAACAACTGCTCATTGTGCAAATGTATTTATGTTTTCAATAAACACTTGGAGACTAAATATAGTTAACATGTTGTCAACAATCTAACCATCTGTTTTGCCCCATAGTTGAGCATGAGTCGGTTTTGTTGCTAACAACCAACCAGTCTTGTATCTGTTTCAGTATGTATGACCATAAGGCATACAGAAATGAACTGTATAGGCTTACATGGAGACACTCAAATGCTCATTATAAAGCAGAATGACAAATGCATATAGAGGTAATGCAGTATACTGTAGGGATGTGAGGGTTGTGGTACGCCAGGCTAACAAGGACACATGGTGAGCCCGTCTTCATGTGGCTCAGCAGGGGTTATGCTGGGCTGTCCTCTCAGAGCACCACTTATCTGCTCCCCCAGAAAACTTTCTGGCTTGTATTGTTCTTCATCCTCATGGCCCCTCCTGGGACTTCACAGCATTCTTTTGTGAAGAGGAGGGCAGGTTTATACCTGGCCTGTTTTGCAATGCTCAGGAGCATCTTATCACAAGCTGGCAAAACCCCTGGCCGGGGGATCGGAGAGAGCAGGCCAGTCTCGTTGGGTTGGTGGCTGGAGCTGCAGAACCAAAGGCAGGGGGTGGCATGCTGAAACCTTATCTCAGTACGAGCAGCCATGGTTCCCCTCCCTACCCCTCTGAACTACATACAAGCCTCTCAGATTAGCACCACCCCCTCCCATCCCCCTGTTATCCACCTCCCTACCTCCCCTGATCCCCTGAACAGACATCATTACCCTGATTATTACTGTTATCAGCCTGATGAATGGGGGACAAAGCGTGGCCCTTTTGTTGTGAATGGCTTTGTTCTGGTTCTATGTGAGTTCATGGCTGTGTCAGGAGGGTTGGCTAAATATGCACACAGGCCCACTGGGGAGGAAGATTCCATTGGACAGTCAGCTGGGAGTCTGATAATATACCCTCCACACAACATTGCACACATCAACAACACTGTACCTTGTTCTCAGCTATGAAAATACTATCTGATTGGTCCAGGGTTTCCTAGTACCTCAGTGGCAAAACAATCTAGTGTTTTTGTATTTCTCTGTTGAATTACAGTGACACTTTACCTAAGGTGATCTGACAACAGACATGTCAATGATGTCATTCAAATGTCAATGTTACTTCAAATCAAATTTTGTTGGTCACATACACATGATTAGCAGATGTTATTGCGAGTGTAGCAAAATGCTTGTGCTTCTAGTTCCGACAGTGCAGCAATATCTAACAAGTAATCTAACAATTCCACAACAACTACCTAATATACACAAATCTAAGTGAAGGGATGGAATAAGAATATGCACATATAAATATATGGACGGGCCATGACCGACCAGCATAAACGAGATGCAATCGATGGTATAAAATACAGTATATGCATATTTACACTTGATATTATGTCAGGCCCTATCATGTTTAAAATGATATATGGTATTAGTTAATAATGTAATATACAAAAGCACCTTATTTAAATTGCATTATATAAAATTATTACTGGAAACGTTTAGACTTGTGGTAGGCAGACATTAGCTGAAAGTAGGCCTAGGGCATCTGTGGACAGGACGGCCAACAGGCATCTTAATTAAATCCAAAGTGGTTTATGTGAGGGCGTTATTCAAATCAAACCATGTTTGTCTGGGAAATTATGTAGAATTGTATTTGAAACATAAAGTCAAAGATACTCAGAAGAGAGCAACATTGTTTAATTAAATCCCCATAGTTCTCATTAGCTTGCAAGCTTCTGGAGCCCTGGTCACAGATTACATGTGTCAAAAAGCTGATGAGCACTTTAATTCAAAAGTTATTAACTTTTTAAGCACCCCATTACGTCTGCTGAATCTAAAGCACACAACTTATAATTTTGTAAGGGCAACTTTGGCTGAAAATCATTGTGTTTCTAACGTACAGTATGGTCAATTAAGCTGTGTTAAGACTGATGACATAGAGACCATATTGTTCCCATACTTTTTGGGGCACAAAGGTCTGGAGACACTCTATATTGAGGGAGACACTGACAAACCTATAGTATATTAAATTGCATTCAGAGAAATTGCATTATTTAAATTAAGTTATATATTTGAAGTCTTCTGAACAGAGACAAATCTCAAACAACACAAAATCGTACATCCAGTTCTGCCAACATGTCAGATTTACTTGAGACCTGTCAGAACTTGTTTTTGATGTACTTTGGTACTTGCTTTCTAATCAACATATACAGCGGTCCTTTGGCCTTATATTTTCACCAGTGGTGTAAAGTACTTAAGTAAACATACTTTAAAGTACTACTTAAGTAGTTTTTTGGGGAATCTGTACTTTACTTTACTATTTCTATTTTTGACAACTTTTACTTTTACATTCCTAAAGAAAATAATGTACTTTTTACTGCATACATTTTACTTGACTCCCAAAAGTACTTGTTACATTTTGAATGCTTAGCAAGACAGGAACATGGTCCAATTCACACAATTATCAAGGCAACACATGGTCATTCCTTCTGCCTCTGATCTTACGGACTCACTAAACACAAATACATATTTTGTAAATTATGTCTGAGTGTTGGAGTGTGCCCCTGGCTATCCATACATTTTAAAAACAAGAAAATAGTGCCATCTGCTTTGCTTAAAATAAGGAATTTTAAATTATTTATACTTCTACTTTACTTTAGCAATTACATTTACTTTTGATACTTAAGTATTTATAGAACAAAATACTTTTAGACTTTTACTCAAGTAGTATTTTACTGGGTGACTTACTTTTACTTGAGTAACTTTCTATTAAGGTATCTATACTTTTACTCAAGTATGACAATTGGTTACTTTTTCTTCCACTGATTTTTACAGTACTTCACATACTTATCCTTTCTGTCATGGAAACACAATTTGTGTTATTTTTTCCAAGTACCCCACATTACTGAACACAGGAACTTGCCATTTACTTCCTATTCAGTTTGCCAACAGTAAAGAATGTGCTGAAGTGTGATAAAAGACCGGGTGGCAGGCGAAGTAAGCCCAACATTTTACATTCTCTACACATTTTCAAACTCTCAATTTGGGCATGACAATGTCTACAGTACCTTCTTATACTAATGCCTAGGAGGCACCATTGCGCTGTTATAAAAACAGTAAATAACAAAGGTTTTCCAACCAGTTTGGGTTTTTAGAAATGTACATCTATAGCAATATGGTACATGACTAGTAGTGTCTTTTTGAGAAATGGGAGTTTCAATTTTAATATTTTTATTTAACTAGGCAAGTCAGTTAAGAACAAATTCTTATTTACAATGACGGCCTACCCCGGCCAAACCCGGACAACGCTGGTCCAATTGTGCGCCGCCCTGTGGGACTCCCAATCATGTCCGGATGTGATACAGCCTCGAATGGAACCAGGGACTGTAGTGACGCCTCTTGCACTGAGATGCAGTGCCTTAGACTGTTGCGCCACTCAGAAGACCACTGGGTCAGAAAAATAAAAAAATGTTGCACATGTTGAGTAGTGTGTCATATATAAATGATATGCTTATACTTTGTATGTGTCCAACTACAATAAAGGGAGTGTACCTTTCCAGAGGACAGAAGGCTTGGTATTTGTCAATCCTTTGCGATGCTGGCATTCAGGTAGAGAGAGAGAGGAAACCGTTAAAGAGACGTGGGTCAGTAGAGCCCCTGCTTTGGATCCATCCAGTGACCTGTCACTGCATCTCTAACCTCTGGCCTCATCTTCTTTCCTCACACAAACACAGGTACACAGTCATGCCTTTGCCATGTAATTAATCACAGACCAGGAGGAGAATATCTCCTTCGATGTTTTGCCCTATAATTTATAATTTCACATGCATTTGAGTTATTCATATGCTTTGATCATGACCTTATTAGGTCATTCACAAGATTACAGCCAAGGTGAAAGTCAGATAACTTACACAATGCCAAAGGGAAATACAGTATACCCTCTTTCTATGCATATTGTCATAGATAGCTTTCTCCTTTAGAAAATGGTGAGATGCTTGTGCAGAGTTGGTCAAAAGCAACAATGGACAATATAAAATGTTTTGTGTCTAAATGTTTGCTGTTTGGGAGGTGGATGCTATATACTGTAATAACTGGTGATAAACTATTGGTTGGGTTTATTTCCTCAACCCACATCTCACACTGTATGCCTGGTTTTAATTATTCAGAGCATGGACAGCTATAAGATCTTGCAAAAATACTTTAATCCCCTGCTAAACAGGCCTGATACCATGCCCCAGACTAAAAGCTGACATGCAAGTGAATATGGACTCACCGGCCACTGGTTTGACAAAACCATAGTTGCTTTTAATCTTCTTATTGAGTCCAACACTAGCCTTTTAAAGACCACTGGAAGAAATGTAAATCACATAGGCATACAAATTAGCAATAATTCTGATTTCTCAGTCCGCTTGTCCCTCAGTGACCACATCCAATTTTCAGAGTAATTTTATCAGCCTTGGCAAAACGGTCAGCAGCTAATATCTGCCAGACCAGCCACTCAGCCAGGGAATAAGATGGGGAATGTTAAATGT
Organism: Oncorhynchus clarkii lewisi; assembly: GCF_045791955.1. Lineage (NCBI taxonomy): Eukaryota > Metazoa > Chordata > Actinopteri > Salmoniformes > Salmonidae > Oncorhynchus > Oncorhynchus clarkii. Next base: position 52,360,927 of record NC_092153.1, on the reverse strand, counting down.
GCAACCAGAGGGAAAAAACTCTAGATCATCTTTGCTCCACACACAGAGATGCATAATACAAAGCTCTCCCTCGCCTTCCATTTGGCAAAACTGACCATAATTCTATCCTCCTAATTCATGCTTACTATGCTTACTACTGCATGCTTACTAAAAATTAAAGCAGGAAGCACCAGTGACTCAGCACCGGTGAATAAAAAAGTGGTCAGATGAAGCATATGCTAAGCTACAGGACTGTTTTGCTAGCACAGACTGGAATATGGTCCGGGATTCTTCAGATGGCTTTGAAGAGTACACCACATCAGTCACTGGCTTCATAAATAAGTGCATTGGTGATGTCTTCCCCACATACCCCAACCAGAAGCCATGAATTACAGGCAACATCCTCACTGAGCTAAAGGGTACAGCTACCGACTCTAACCAGGAAGCTTATAAGAAATCCCGCTATGCCCCCGACAAACCATCAAACAGACAAAGAATCAATACAGGACTAAGATCGAATTATACTACACTGGCTCCGACGCTTGTCAGATGGGGCAGGGCTTGCAAATGATTAAAGACTACAAAGGGAAGCACAGACGAGGACTGCTCAGTGACATGAGCATATCAGGCAAGCTAAATTACTTCTATGCTCGCTTCAAGGCAGGTAACACTGAAACATGCATGAGAGCATCAGCTGTTCCGGACGACTGTGTAATCACATACTCCGCAGATGTGAGTAAAACCTTTTGAACAGGTCAACATTCACAAGGCCGCAGGGCCAGACGGATTACGTGTACTCCGAGCATGCGCTGACCAACTGGCAAGTGTCTTCACTGACATTTTCAACCTCTCCTTGTCTGAGTCTGTAATACCAACATGTTTCAAGCAGACCACCATAGTCCGTGTGCCCAAGAACACTAAGGTATGCTGCCTAAATGACTACCGACCCGTAGCACTCACGTCTGTAGCCATGAAGTGCTTTCAAAGGCCATTATCCCAGAAACCCTAGACCCACTCCAATTTGCATACCGCCCCAACAGATCCATATATAATGCAATCTCTATTGCACTCCACACTGCCTTTTCACATCTGGACAAAAGGAACACCTACAGTGCCTTGCGAAAGTATTCGGCCCCCTTGAACTTTGCGACCTTTTGCCACATTTCAGGCGTCAAACATAAAGATATAAAACTGTATTTTTTTGTGAAGAATCAACAACAAGTGGGACACAATCATGAAGTGGAACGACATTTATTGGATATTTCAAACTTTCTTAACAAATCAAAAACGGAAAAATTGGGCGTGCAAAATTATTCAGCCCCCTTAAGTTAATACTTTGTAGCGCCACCTTTTGCTGCGATTACAGCTGTAAGTCGCTTGGGGTATGTCTCTATCAGTTTTGCACATCGAGAGACTGAAATTTTTTCCCATTCCTCCTTGCAAAACAGCTCGAGCTCAGTGAGGTTGGATGGAGAGCATTTGTGAACAACAGTTTTCAGTTCTTTCCACAGATTCTCGATTGGATTCAGGTCTGGACTTTGGACTTGGCCATTATAACACCTGGATATGTTTATTTTTGAACCATTCCATTGTAGATTTTGCTTTATGTTTTGGATCATTGTCTTGTTGGAAGACAAATCTCCGTCCCAGTCTCAGGTCTTTTGCAGACTCCATCAGGTTTTCTTCCAGAATGGTCCTGTATTTGGCTCCATCCATCTTCCCATCAATTTTAACCATCTTCCCTGTCCCTGCTGAAGAAAAGCAGGCCCAGACCATGATGCTGCCACCACCATGTTTGACAGTGGGCATGGTGTGTTCAGGGTGATGAGCTGTGTTGCTTTTACGCCAAACATAACGTTTTGCATTGTTGCCAAAAAGTTCAATTTTGGTTTCATCTGACCAGAGCACCTTCTTCCACTTGTTTGGTGTGTCTCCCAGGTGGCTTGTGGCAAACTTTAAACAACACTTTTTATGGATATCTTTAAGAAATGGCTTTCTTCTTGCCACTCTTCCATAAAGGCCAGATTTGTGCAATATACGACTGATTGTTGTCCTATGGACAGAGTCTCCCACCTCAGCTGTAGATCTCTGCAGTTCATCCAGAGTGATCATGGGCCTCTTGGCTGCATCTCTGATCAGTCTTCTCCTTGTATGAGCTGAAAGTTTAGAGGGACGGCCAGGTCTAGGTAGATTTGCAGTGGTATGATACTCCTTCCATTTCAATATTATCGCTTGCACAGTGCTCCTTGGGATGTTTTAAGCTTGGGAAATCTTTTTGTATCCAAATCCGGCTTTAAACTTCTTCACAACAGTATCTCGGACCTGCCTGGTGTGTTCCTTGTTCTTCATGATGCTCTCTGCGCTTTTAACGGACCTCTGAGACTATCACAGTGCAGGTGCATTTATACAGAGACTTGATTACACACAGGTGGATTGTATTTATCATCATTAGTCATTTAGGTCAACATTGGATCATTCAGATCCTCACTGAACTTCTGGAGAGAGTTTGCTGCACTGAAAGTAAAGGGGCTGAATAATTTTGCACGCCCAATTTTTCAGTTTTTGATTTGTTAAAAAAGTTTGAAATATCCAATAAATGTCATTCCACTTCATGATTGTGTCCCACTTGTTGTTGATTCTTCACAAAAAAATACAGTTTTATATCTTTATGTTTGAAGCCTGAAATGTGGCAAAAGGTCGCAAAGTTCAAGGGGGCCGAATACTTTCGCAAGGCACTGTATGTGAGAATGCTATTCATTGACAACAGCTCAGTGTTCAACACCATAGTGCCCTAAAAGCTCATCACCAAGCTAAGGACCCTGGGACTAAACACCTCCCTCTGTAGCTGGATCCTGGAATTCCTGATGGGCCGCCCTCAGGTGGTAAGGGTAGGTAACAACACATCCACCACGCTGATCCTCAACACGGGGGACCCTCAGGGGTGCGTGCTCAGTTCCCTCCTGTACTCCCTGTTCACTTATGACTGCACAACCAGGCTCGACTCCAACACCCATCACTAAGTTTGCTGATGACACAACAGTGGTAGGCCTAATCACTGACAACGACGAGACAGACTATAGGGAGGAGGTCAGAGACCTGAATGTGTGGTGCAAGGACAACAACCTCTCCCTCAATGTGATCAAGACAAAGGAGATGATTGTGGACTACAGGAAAAGGAGGGCCGAGCACGTCCCCATTCTCATTGACGTCCACATCAACAAACTATCATGGTGCAAACACACCAAGACAGTCGTGAAGAGGGTAGGACAAAAGCTATTCCCCCCCAGGAGACTGAAAAGATTTGGCATGGGTCCTCAGATCCTCAAAGGTTTCTACAGCTGCACCATTGAGAGCATCATGACAGGTTGCATCACTGCCTGGTCAACCGCAAGGCACTACAGAGGCGAGTGTGTACGGCCCAGTACATCACTGGGGCCAAGCTTCCTGCCATCCAGGACCTCTATACCAGGCAGTGTCAGAGGAAGCCCTAAAAATGGTCAAAGACTCCAGCCACCTTAATCATAGACTCTTCTCTCTGCTACCTCACGGCAAGCGTTACTGGAGCACCAATGCATAGTCACTTTAATAACCTACATGTACATATTACCTCAATTACCTCGACTAACCAGTGCCCCGTGTATATAGCCTCACTATTGTTATTTTACTGCTGCTCTTTAATTATTTGTTACTTTTATTTCTTGTTTCAGTTATTTTTCTTAAAACTGCATTGTTGGTTATGGGCTTGAAAGCATTTCATTGTAAGGTCTACCTGTTGTATTCGGCACATGTGACAAATACAAATGTATTTTATTTGAATGGAGGGAAAATTATGCATTTCATTGTTACTGTGATCAAATGAGTGGACTGAACAACAAAATATCTACACTGAAAAACAAAATATAAAAACGCAACATTTAATGTGTTGGTCCTATGTTTCATGAGCTGAAATAATATGTTCCATATTCATAAAAATATTATTTTTCTCAGATTTTGTGCACACATTTGTTTACATTCCTGTTAGTGAGCATTTCTCCTTTGCCAAGATAATACATCCACCTGACAGGTGTAGCATATCAATAAACTGATTAAACAGCATCATCATTACACAGGTGCACCTTATACTGGGGACAATAAAAGGCCACTCTAAAATGTGCAGTTTTGTCAGACAACACATTGCCACAGATGTCTCAAGTTTTGAGGGCGCATGCAATTGGCATGCTGACTGCAGGAATGTCCACCAGAGCTGTTGCCAGAGAGCTGATTGTTAATTTCCCTACCATAAGCAGCCTCCAACATTGTTTTAGAGAATTTGGCAGCACTTCCAACCGGCCTCACAACCACAGACCACGTGTAACCATGCCAGCCCAGGACCTCCACATCCAGCTTCTTCACCTGCGGGATCATCTGAGACCAGCCACCGACAGCTGATGAATTGTGGGTTTGCACAACTGAAGAATTTCTGCACAAACTGTAAGAAACCATCTGGGGGAAGCTCATCTGCATGCTCTCAGGGTCTTGACCTGTTTGCAATTCGGCGTTGTAACCAACTTCGATGGCCACTGGCATGCTGGAGAAGGGTGCTCTTCATGGATGAATCCCGGTTTCAACTGTACCAGGCAGATGGCAGACAGCATGTATGGCGTTGTGCGAGCAAGCGGTTTGCTGAGGTCAACGTTGTGAACAGAGTCCCCAAGATGGGATTACTGTATGGGCAGGCATAAGATATGGACAACGAACACAATTGCATTTTATCAATGGCAATTTGAAAGCACAGACATACCGTGACGAGATCCTGAGGGCCATTGTGTTGCCATTCATCTCGCCATCACGTTTCAGCATGATAATACTGATCTTTACATAATTCCTGGAAGCTGAAAATGTCCCAGTTCTTCCATTGCCTTACGTTTGGGATGCTCTGGATCGACGTGTACAGTGTGTTCCAGTTCCAACCAATATCAAGCAAATTCGTACACCCATTGAGGAGTAGGACAACATTCCACAGGCCACAATCAACTCTATGCGAAGGAGATGTGTCGTGATGCATGAGGTAAATTGTGGTCACACCAGATACTGACTGGTTTTCTGATCCTATCTTTTTTGTAAGGTATCTGTGACCAACAGATACATATCTGTATTCCCGGTCATGTGAAATCCATAGAATATGGCCAAATGAAATTATCTAAATTGACTGATTTCCTTTTAAATGAGCTGTAAACTCAGTAAAATCTTTAAAATTGTTGCATTTTGCATTTATATTTTTGCTCAGTGTAAATTCCTTGGTCAAGAAAAAAAGCATAATGACATACATTTTTTAAATAAGAAAACAATACATTTTACTTTTAATTTATTATTTTTGAGAAATAGTGTGAATCATGCTGTCAGTCTCTGTCTTGGTTCTCAAATCCAAAATCGAATGTGAGTTCACTGTGATAAACTATTTTCTACACTAGTACTGTGCCATTTTTCATTTGGCATTTTATCTGAAACTTGTCACTGTAGTACAATCATTTCGAAATGAAAGCACTTTGCAAGTCCTCCATCATGTTGGGCTGTCGATGAAAAGGGGCCTCCCACTGAGTCTGTCACACAAATTAAATATTGAATTATTAAAAATGGGAATAGTACGTCATAATTCAAATCCATATGCTTTCCATTAAAATTGGGTCCATTGAAAGAGAGTGTTGAACTGGTATTGACTGCATTAGGCTCGTATCCTTACTGTTTCCTGGTAAATTGTACTGATTGTACATCTGGAACGAGCATGGTCACTAGGAGTGATGAATTCTAAATGAGAAGAAAAAGGGGTGCCTTTGTAGTGATCATTAATGTGGAAAATAGGATATTCAAGCAACTACGTGAACCCTTCTCCGTATAAGATATGCACCAACAAAAAAAGAGGAAATCATTTGCCCACCACCATAGCTCTTGAAAAACAACAAGGGTTCAAATAAATATACACATTCAGTATACACTAAAGTATACACTATACACTTAGCTAATATTACAGGCAGTTTAAAACCGTAATTTTTTTACATTTTTTATAAAAAGTGGGACTGCGCTATTTTTCTTCTGAAGTGCTTTTACTGATTAGTATGGTAGAAAATTCAGTTTTGGTTCGTTAAACCTATTCTATTCAAATTGTCAGAAATCAAACAAATTTGACAGGTCAATGTGATTTTAGCTTTTACTTAATGCAAGCTTCCATATTGCTTTCAACACCTAATGCGCATGCATTACAAGACAGTAGTTTTGGAATTGTTAGTTAGATTACTTGTTGGTTATTACTGCATTGTCGGAACTAGAAGCACAAGCATTTCGCTACACTCGCATTAACATCTGCTAACCATGTGTATGTGACAAATAAAATTTGATTGATTTGCTTTGCATTGCATAGCAGTGGGGGGGGGGGGGGGGGGTGATGTGGTGGCAGCATCCTATCAGAAGAGTTGAAGGTGTGGGCGGCATTCATTTAGTTATTTTCAGCAACCTGTGAGAGTGTGTCATACTGTTAAAGTCATTATTATTCAATACCAGCATTATTCAATGAATCTGGAATGAAACGTGCATAAGAGCGTGTGACCCTAAAGAACATGATCGGGTATATATTGTTAAAATGGTCACCATTTTGTGGCCAATAAATCAATCACAAATGTCTTATGTTGGAGTCATTATTTAATGTTATTGAACTAACTTTGTTTTTTGAATTAAATGTAATTGCGTGTAACCCAATTGTAACGGTTTTCTTTAGGTGAAGGAGAGTCAGACCAAAATGCGGCGTGGCTATTGCGATCCATGTTTAATGAAAACAAAGTAAACACGAAACAAATACAAAACAATAAACGTAACACGAAAACCGGAACAGCCTAATACTGGTGCAAACTAACACAAACAGGCACAAGGACAATCACCCACCAAAACCTAACACCAAACAGGCTACCTAAATATGGTTCCCAATCAGAGACAATGACTAACACCTGCCTCTGATTGAGAACCATATCAGGCCAAACATAGAAATAGACAAACCAGACACACAACATAGAATGCCCACCCAGCTCACGTCCTGACCAACACTAAAACAAGGAAAACACACACGAACGATGGTCAGAACGTGACAGTACCCCCCCTCCAAGGTGTGGACTCCAAACGCACAACCTAAACCTATAGGGGAGGCTGTGGGTGGGCATCTGTCCGCGGTGGCGGCTCTGGCGCCGGACGTGGACCCCACTCCATAATTGTCTTAGTCCATCTCCTTAGCGTCCCTAGATAGGCAACCCTCGCCGCCGACCTTGGCCTAGTAGTCCTCACCAAGGGCCCCACTGGACTGAGGGGCAGCTCGGGGACTGAGGGGAAGCTCGGGGACTGAGGGGAAGCCCAGGCAGGTAGTTGGCTCTGGCAGATCCCGGCTGGCTGGCAGTTCTGGCAGATCCTGGCTGAATGGCGGATCCTGGCTGACTGGCAGCTCTGGCTGCTCCATGCTGACTGGCTGCTCCATGCTGACTGGCTGCTCCATGCTGACTGGCTGCTCCATGCTGACTGGCTGCTCCATGCTGACTGGCTGCTCCATGCTGACTGGCTGCTCCATGCTGACTGGCTGCTCCATGCTGACTGGCGGCTCCGGCTGCTCCATGCTGACTGGCGGCCCCGGCTGCTCCATGCTGACTGGCGGCCCCGGCTGCTCCATGCTGACTGGCGGCCCCGGCTGCTCCATGCTGACTGGCGGCCCCGGCTGCTCCATGCTGACTGGCGGCCCCGACTGCTCCATGCTGACTGGCGGCCCCGACTGCTCCATGCTGACTAGCGGCCCCGACTGCTCCATGCTGACTGGCGGCCCCGACTGCTCCATGCAGACTGGCAGCTCCTTGCAGACTGACTGCTCCATGCAGACTGGCAGCTCTATGCAGACTGGAGACTCCGGCAGTGCTGTAGAGACGGAAGGCTCTGGTAGCGCTAAACAGGTGGGAGACTCCGGCAGCGCTGTAGAGGAGGAAGGCTCTGGCAGCGCTGGACAGGCGAGGCGCACTGTAGGCCTGATGCGTGGTGCTGGCACTGGTGGTACTGGGCCGAGAACACGCACAGGAAGTGCGGCGTGGCTATTGCGATCCATGTTTAATGAAAACAAAGTAAACACGAATCAAATACAAAACAATAAACGTAACACGAAAACCAAAACAGCCTAATACTGGTGCAAACTAACACAAACAGGCACAAGGACAATCACCCACCAAAACCCAACACCAAACAGGCTACCTAAATATGGTTCCCAATCAGAGACAATGACTAACACCTGCCTCTGATTGAGAACCATATCAGGCCAAACATAGAAATAGACAAACCAGACACACAACATAGAATGCCCACCCAGCTCACGTCCTGACCAACACTAAAACAAGGAAAACACACACGAACGATGGTCAGAACGTGACACCAATTGAAGCAATTTGGATAGGTAATTCCAAAGTGAAAATCAAGTTGGAACCAGATGAAAAAAATGCTTCAGTTTAGTCAGTAGGTTTAATAAGGGGAAAACAGGAAAGGTTTAGTGTTTAAATAAATAAGTTGCAACTTGAAATATAGGTTTATTAATAATCAAATTTAACAGTTGGCATTGAATCGTATATTTGGTTTCAACAAATGCAGTTATTTTTTCCTTATTCGTGTAATGAACACGGGGGGAGACAGAGAGCTGGTTTCAAGCGCAGGGCACCACAGGTGTTTATTGCAAAGGAACACAGGAGGAGGCAGTTAGCTGGGTCCAAGGGCAGGCAGAAAGTCATATACAGGGGGTCCAAAAGGGAAACAGTACAGTCGGGGAAAAGGCTAGTAACGTAGTCCTGGAGATCGGGCAATAGGTAGATAACAGGAAATCCGCTAAAGTACAGGCAGGGAAAAGGTAAAAAGGCATCGTTAGTGAGGCAGGCAAAAACTATAATACACAGGAGGAGTAACTCACAGGAAACCCAGCGCTCTGAAAGCCGTGTGTCAAAAAACAAACAATACCTCACAGCGATGGGGTGCAAAGAACTGAACTAAATAGTGTGTGGTAATGACATACAGGTGTGTGAACAGATTATTCAAATTCAGGCGATTGGGATCTGGAGAGTGAGCTGCGTTCAGGGGATCTAGGTGTTTGAGAGTGTGAGCTGGAAAGTGGGCTCGAAAGTGAGCTGCGTTCGGGGGATCTACGTGCTGAGGGTGTGAGTTGGAAGCAGATGTTACAATTCGTTGCCCCTACACAATGAAATCCCCACATACAGTAGGGGAGGCTTTGGAGTAGGCAAAGGGCTAGGACAGGAAAGCAAATTTGCCAAGGGCATTGACCATCTTAAACCATGAGATACACTGTATGAGTCCTGCCTTGATTTCTCCAGCTCCATCCTGGATATGCAGCCCCAGGGGCATTTCTAGGAATTGAAGACATTGGGGGCTTAGCTCAAAGCAAGTAGCGGGACCGGTGGCATCCTCCCCCAGCCAAGAAAATAAGATTTTCAACAGGTAAATGCATACATTTGGTTCATTTTGAGATGAACATTCAGCGATTAGAACATTGAGAGATCAGATCTTTTTCAGGTAATTTGCATCTTCCCTCCTGCCACAGCAGACACTACCAGTACTCAATTACAGTAGCTATTGTGGTTCTATTTACTCTGGAACACATACAGGTACAGTGCATTCAGAAAGTATTCAGACCACTTCACTTTTTCCACATTTTGATATGTTACAGCCTTATTCTAAAATGGATGAAATAAAAATATTCCTCATCAATCTAGACACAATACCCCGCAAAAACAGGTTTTTAGAAAACAGATTATTTAAATAATTATTCTTTGCTATGATACTCGAAATTGAGCTCTGGTGACTGTTTCCATTGGTCATCATTGAAAAGCTTCTACATTGTAAATGTAGTCCACAGATTGGGAGTTAAAAACACACTACCATTCAAAAGTTTGGGGTCTCTTAGAAATGTCCTTGTTTTTGAAAGAAAAGCAAAAAAAAATGTCTATTAAAATAACATAAAATTCATCAGAAATACAGTGTATATATTGTTAATGTTGTAAACGACGATTGTAGCTGGAAAGAGCAGATTTTTTATGGAATATATACATAGGCGTACAGAGGCCCATTATCAGCAACCATCACTCCTGCCTTGTGTTAGCTAATCCAAGTTTTAAAAGGCTAATTGATCATTAGAAAACCATTTGCCAATTATGTTAGCACAGCTGAAAACTGTTGTCCTAATTAAAGAAGCAATACAACTGGCCTTCTTTAGACTAGTTCGATGACAGGTTCAAAATGTCCAGAAACAAAGTACTTTCATCTGAAACTCATCAGTCTGTTCTTGTTCTGAGAAATGAAGGCTAATCCATGAAGATGAAGGCTAATACTGAAGATCTCGTACAACTCTGCGTACTACTCCCTTCACAGAACAGCGTAAACTGTCTCTAACCAGAATAGAAAGAGGAGTGGGATGCCCCAGTGCACAACTGAGCAAGAGGAGAAGTACATTAGAGTGTCTAGTTTGAGAAACAGTTGTCTCACAAGTCCTCAACTGGCAGCTTCATTAAATAGTACCAGCAGAACACCAGTCTCAACATCAACAGTGAAGAGGCGACTCTGGGATGCTGTGTCTAATCATTTAAGTGTTGTTTTGCATATCAGTTCATAAACCATGTGCTATGGAATCAGCACATAAAAAAATCTAATTAAACTATTTTGCAACCTGTATGGCGCCGCTATCAACATTTTGGTCCTCAAGTAAAACTGATTTTTTGGGGGCAAATTTGGTCTTTAATGAATGGCAGCCAAACAAGTTTCCTACCTTCTTCCCCTTCCACTTGCCGCCTCCAATTTTGTGGTAATTCTGCAATCAGTTGATTGTAATTGTGGATAGAGCAAACAGTTTACATATGTGTTTATTGCACATGACAACTCTACCTTTCCTATTCATAATATCATTAACAAAGATAATTCCTTGAAAAAAATGTCTGCGAAGAATGTTTTATCAATTAGTATATTTGAATTTAACCATAATATTTGTCATAGTATTTGTTATGTCTTTTCTGGTGGATGAAACTGGAATTACTGGAATTACAATCAGCTTAGTATGACTTGTTTTTAGAAAGGGTGATCATTTGAATAAGGTTCCATTTTCAACTAACTGAAAGTGAGAGGTTGTAATCTGAGTAAAGGGAAAAAGGGACAGCACCTCCTACTGGAGAGTTGAGCAAGTTTGATGGGGGCCACAAAATAATCTGAACTCATCATGAGTGGCCGCATTGGCTTGTGGGTCTGCGTACCCACATCACATTTCCTGCAATTCGACATATTTTGCCATGGGATGTAGAGAAAATTGTGGAATTTGAATGCAAGTTTGCTGCAATTCTACACTTTTTGCCATGGGGCAGAAAGACGATTTTGCAATTTTATATCTAATTTATTGCAATTCTACTCAATTTGCCCTGAGAAGAAGAGAATAATTTGCAGTATTACAGGAAGAAGACAATAATTTGTAGTTTTACGGCAAATTTCCTGCAATTCTACACATTTTGCCATAGGGTGGAGAAAAATGTTTGCTGTTTTAAATATGATATCTGAGTGAGAGTGACTAACAAAATCAATGGGGGCCACCGGTTGGTAACTTGACCATGTTAACTACAAGTTTAGATAGCTGGCTAGACGAACTTAACAATATAGAAAATGTTAGCTGACATGGGCTAATTGAGTGACTGACAAAACAAGAGCAACACTGCTGATGCACATACAAATTTCGATATTGCACTTTGTGTATTCTGCTATTCAAACTCTCATTGATCAATGGGCCTACAAAAGAGGGGTGTGCCGCCAGTTGCCCATCACTGATCTACAGCTATTCATTTGGTCTCCCATCAAGGGTTTTAACCAAGCCCAGTCATGCTTAGCTTTTATATTTCTCACTGACTACTATCAATTTGCTATCATGTGAATGATTTATTGAGAGACCTCTTAATAACTAATAAACACATTCACTGTTGCTATCGAAGTCATTCTAAAGGGTAGGTTTTACAGAGCATATGAAATGTAACTTAGTCATAAGCCACATCATCAGTGGTACTATTCAGGCCTGTACAGCATTTGCAAAGTCATCAACAGCTATTGTTTCAATTCAACCCAGGGTTCAACTAAAAATAGACAATACATATAGGACTAGGGTTTCAAGCTTTGGTTGATTTTCAAATGTTATCTTCTAGTTAATCATTATTGTTGTTGGATTCATGTCTCCATCTCAACCAAAAATCCAAGTTACATAATCAGTCAAATCAGACTGTATTTAAAGTGCATTTAAAGTTTGATTAGATTTAGTCGTATTCTTAAACTTTTTTTTGTTTTGTTGAGATGGAGATGTGAATCCAACATATACATTTTTTAGTTTTCTACTAAACCAAATATCAACATTTGAAGGAGTTGTATCTTCTGCTTGGATAGTTCCATCTTTCCAATTGACTTAGTCTGGCTTTAATTCCAGTTTATCTACAAATTAATAAATTGATATGTTGGATTTACATCTCAATCCCAATCAAAATCTAAATTAAAGTATAGGGCTATCTCCACCCGGCACAGCCAGAAGAGGACTGGCCACCCCTCATAACCTGGGTCCTCTCTAGGCTTCTTCCTAGGTTCTGGCCTTTCTATGGAGTTTTTCCTAACCACCGTGCTTCTACACCTGCATTGCTTGCTGTTTGGGGTTTTAGGTTGAGTTTCTGTACAGCACTTTGAGATATCAGCTGTTGTAAGAAGGGCTTTATAAATAAATTTGATTTGATTTAAATCAAATCAAACTTTGATTTAGTCCTATTCTTTAACTTTGATTTTTAGACCAACTGGAATTTGTTGACAACCAAACACAATTCATTTTCACTTTTGCAATACTGTCACACCTGCTCCCGCTCTCCCTCTCTGGCGCTCAAGGGCGCCAGGCTGCCCTTCATTATGCACACCTGTCATCATCGTTACGAGCAGCAGCGCTCATTGGACTCACCTGGACTCCTTCCCTTTGCTGATTGCCCCGTCTATAACTGTTTGCTCCCCCTTTTGTTCCCTTAATGTCATTATGTGTTCTTGTGCAGACACTGTCCTGTTCTGTTCCATGTCCGTTGGCATTACATTTTCACTCCCTGTACCTGCTTCTTGTCTCTACCAGCGTCAATCCTTACAGAATGCAGACACCACTAAAAGAGACATCAGGGAGTGTTGGTTGGTGACGTCGGGTCCGAGTGACGTCGCCGAGGAAACAGAGGGTGTCTCAGCTAGCTCGTCGGGCTTCCACGCCTTAGCTGGCTCGAGAGGTCGTCTTGCCTCGGTGGGCTCGGCAGGCACCCACCCGATGTCATGCTTCGACCTGCTTATCGGGCTCCTACGCCTCAGCCGGTTCGTCGGGCTCCCACGCCTCAGCGGGATCGTCGGGCTCCCACGCCTCTGCCGGCTTGTCCAGCTCCCATTTTTTTTTTTTTTTAACCTTTTTTTAACTAGGCAAGTCAGTTAAGAATAAATTCTTATGTTCAATGACGGCCTAGGAACAGTGGGTTAACTGCCTTGTTCCGGGGCAGAACAACAGATTTTTACCCTGTTAGCTAGGGGATTCGATCTTGCAACCTTTCGGTTACTAGTCCAACGCTCTAACCACTAGGCTACCTGCCACCCCATGCCTCGGCCAGCCCGTCAGGTTCGCCAGGTGGGATGCCGGGTGGCGCCCCTAGAGGGGGGGGGGGGGGGGGGGGGGGTGGTACTGTCACGCCTGCTCCCGCTCTCCCTTTCTGGCGCTCAAGGGCACCAGGTTGCCCTTCATTACACACCTGTCACCATCATTATGTGCAGCAGCGCTCATTGGACTCACCTGGACTCCTTCCCTTTGTTGATTGCCCCGTCTATAACTGTCTCCTCCCCTGTTTGTTCCCTGTGTCTGCATTAATGTCATTATGTGTTCTTGTCCAGATGCTGTCCTGTCCTGTTCCATGTCCTTTGCCATTAAATGTTCACTCGCTGTACCTGCTTCTTGTCTCTACCAGCTTCGATCCTTACAAATAAAGTAAGTAGCCGATTAACTTGGAGAAACATTAACAAATGATATGTTAGATTCACTAAACCAAAATAATAGTCAACGGATAGGATTAAGCCAGTGGCTCAGATGCATTAGATAGCCAAGCATTAGATATTTTTTAGCAGTTGATGTTATTCTTCAATAAGACAGACCCCAAAGCAAAACAGAGGGAGAAAAATAGGTTTATTCAAAGATAACAAATAATAGATATTATGCTGAGATGTTCATTATTCCTTGTCCTCAGTTTTCTCCACAGAACAAAGGCACAGGATGTAATTTATAACCTCCAACCCTAGCCTGTGGTTGACCAATTAGAATTCCTTGCAGTAAAATTGGGCCAACGGCCCAGTTTCAGGCTCAATGTATAGACGATTCAGACCAATGAGATCTTGCCACACATAGCTATGAGTCCAGGACTGAAATCCTTACACAGATTCTAACCAGATGTCGATCTGAAAAACAACTGTTTCAATTGATCGTTAATTCCATATTGACCTCTAGTCCTCTGCGTTGTGTATTATCTTAAAACATTCTTACAATATTCTTCAAATGTTTAGAATTTGTTTGTGTTGTCAACCATAACACAATTCAATATATTTTTTTTGTAATACAGTAAAGATCCTTAAATTAAGGTTATTTTACAAACTAATGTAACAATAGTTATTCAACCTTAAAATGAGTAACACATTCATGGCCACATTTTGATATCAGACTAATGTAAGTATAAATGTGTTGTTATGGAATCATAGAAAGTGTGCATGTTCAAGACAGCATACAAAGGTCACAGGTCTGTGGCGATCTTCACAATTGCTGTAATAATCTGTGCAGAATCTTGAACAGCATTGATCACTTGCACTATGTATTTATAATGTAATCTCAACTGCATTCCAGGTAATTTGGTTATGCTAGTAGAAGAGGCACAGTGATAACACATTAAGTTGTATAAATACAAAATATCTGACAGTGTATTCCCATTTTCTTTTGAATTTAAAATGGCTGAAAGCATAGTGACAGCACATTGCGAAATCAACTAACTTCTGCATGTTTCTTTGAGTGGTTGAATATAAGGTTGAAATCCAATTGATCAACATCTCAACCAAATATTACCAACATTTCCACGTTGAAATGACATGGTGTGCCCAGTGATTAGTGTGTGCACCTCGGCATAGATTCAACAAGTGTCTAGAACTCTATTGGAAGGATATGACACCATTCTTCCACCAGAAATTATTGGTGTTTTGTTGATGGTGGTGGAAAATGTTGTCTCAGGCACCACTCCAGAATCTCCCATAAGTGTTCAATTGGGTTAAGGTCTGGTGACTGAGACGACAGCCATGGCATATGGCTTACATCGTTTTCATCCTCATCAAACCATTCACTGACCACTCATGCCCTGTGGATGGGGGCATTGCCATCCTATGAGGGCATAGCCATGGTAGCCAAAATAATGGCCTGCCCAGCATTTAAATACATAACACTTATCAAGATGTGATGTTAATTAATTAACTCAGGAACCATAACGGAAAGCACCTGCTTTCCATTTTTTTGGGGCAGTTAACTGTACATGGACTACACAGTGCAATGAAATGCTTGCTTGCAGGTTATGCAATACAACAACACTAGAAAAAGTCAGTAGCTAAGTGAATAAAAAGAGCAATACAAATATAAGCTCAATGAAATAATTTCACCAATATAATAATGGCCAGTTTTATTTTTATTTATTTTTAGAAATAGTTACATACCCTATATGGAACTAACATATAAGCCAAGCATGTTAACCTGTAGATGTCACGCCCCGATCTGTTTCACCTGTCTTTGTGCTTGTCTCCACCCCTCTCCAGGTGTTGCCCATCTTCCCCATTATCCCCTGTGTAATTATACCGGTGATCTCTGTTTGTCTGTTGCCAGTTCGTCTTGTTTTTCAAGTCAACCAGCATTTTTGTATTCAGCCAGTCTATTCTTTCTTGTTTTATCCTGGTTTTTGACACTCTCCTGACCTTGTACCCGTTCCGGACCCTGAGCCTGCCTGCCATCCTGTACCTTTGTCCCACCACTGGATTTTGACCTCTGCCTACCCTGAGCCTGGCTGCCGTCCGGTACCTTTGCTCCTACTCTGGATTACTGAACTCTGCATGTCCCTGAGCCTTCCTGCCTTGACCTGTTGTTTGCCTGCCCCTGGTGTTACCATAAACATTGTTACTTCACACGGTCTGCACTTGGGTCTTACTTTGATTCCTGATAGTAGAATGAAATAGGTTATAAGACCTCTATGATTTTTTTCATTTAGTCAGTTCTGCCACTTCAACATTAGCCCATTTTAAACAGGGTTAAATATCTAGTTGTAGTAAAGTTCAGCTTCTGTCAATAGGGGGGCACTGTGTCACTGTCAGAAGATATGTAGCTAGCTACAGAAACGAAACCCATCAAAATGATTTAATACACTCACTTGAAATAAACACTCAAATTCTTTCAACATCCTTAGCTTACCTATTCACTAAATGTACTGTTAGATAATTCTGACCAACACCCAATAGCTTAAGGATGCTGAGTGCTAACGCTAGCTTATTAGCATTAGCCAACCCTTATTCTGAGGGAGACGAACTAGTTAGGTATCACCAACCCTGCAAAAGCCTATGGTTAACTCTGCTGCTGCACTTTGACTTTCTGGCTGTTCTGCCTTCTCCACCTCATTCACTGCTGCCTGCTCATGCTCAACCTGCTCGCTTGTTTTGCTTATCTTTCAGAAGAAGTTCAGAATATCCATATTTGCTCTGTGCTATGCTGCAGACTGAGTGACAGGTGTTTTTATGAGTGATGCCATTGAGATCTAACCGGTGCTGCGGGGATGTGGGAGGGGTCAAGGGACGTGACCACAATGTTGTTAACACATTTTTAATGGAAAGTAGTTATTGGTTGCTTCAAATGTTTCTAGAAGTTGCTAGACACAAGTCATGCCATAATGTTAATACATGCATAAAAATATGCATATGTTTAATGCTTATGCTGTCCCTCAGTATCTCATGCAATGTGAAATTCTTCACAGTAAAACTAAACGTTTGAAGGAGAACAGAAAGGAACCAATTAAATAATAAAACAGTACAGAAAAAACGGATTAAGTTTTATTTTCTAAAAAAGTTATTTTCTTTACTTAAAAAGTAGTATTATTTATGCCTTTGATAGCTGTGGTGTCATGTAACAACAAGGAACCGATTTAATAAATTCACGTCACTCCTGCAGCAGCGGGGGGAGGACCGAGAGGCTAGAGCAGAGAGAAGTGGGGGGAGAGGTGCAAGTGGGTGCAGACCAATGGTGCACACAAACCCAGCAGTCGGCGGAGGCTAAGCCGCAAAGAGGAAGCAGACTGCAGAGCAGAGCAGCACAGTTGAGCTCAGGCGAGTGGACACATACACAAACAGGGAAGTCGCTCAATACACCAAAAGTCGCTGGGGCAGCCTAAAAAAGTATCTACATTTGGCACTATACTCTTTTACCGATAAAAGACGCTGGATGGGTCTGAAAACTCTCCAAATCTAGCGACAGTTGCTAAATTGTCAACACTGCATGAGCACTCTACTGCGTTGTAATCTCGACCAATCACAGCAGGCACCACATCACTCCAGGGCTTCTTGCAGTGCCTGCTACTGCCTATATTGTATTGTTTGTTTTTGTCATATCAGACAGCAAAAAAGTATTATTATTTAAAAAATGTTCAAAATCAAAAGTTTCAGGGCTGGTCCAAAAACATCCTTGGCTGAAGCCCCTTGAAGCCCAGGCCTAATGACTCCACTGAGTAGTCATACTGACATTATCGGAGTGTTAGCACTCATGGAGCCAATGCTTTATCTGCTGATGAAGGATCCTCCCAGCAAGGACAATACATCTGCATTTTACTTCCCAGCAGCTGAATTATGACAGATATTTGTAAATGTCCAATATGTGCTCAACACGTTTATATTTACTTTACAAATCAGTTGCTGTGCTCAAACGAAAGATGCACAATTTGTATAATTCAGACACTGTGTTTGATTGGTGACATTGTAAAGCTTACTTCTTAGTACATGTCCTATATATAAACCGTGTGTCATGCACACGATATAACCATTAGCCGCATTATGCAAAACAAGTTTGAAATTAAGTGCTGTGCCAATTATTTGAAATGTTATGGTTATTTCTTATCTCCACAATGTCACCCAATGCCTCTGCCTTTTAAAAAGCAACGAATTCCTTTGAAAACAGCCCATGACGCATTGTTATGAGTCAGAAATAGTTGTTCTAATGTCAAAATTTACTACAAAGTGTAAATAGGATAATTTTGGTCATAAAGTCAGTCTCGTCTAAAACAGAATTTGGAACATCCATGCGTCACAATAGGTGATTTGACGATGTACATTTGCCCACTAACATGGAGTGCACAGCTACAGTGATTGCTCTCTATCCAATAGCATAGACAGTAAGACAGACCTGCTCAGCAGCCAAACTTTGTTTCGGTCAGGAAACACACCCCCAAAGCTGAAATCTTGTTTTTCTAATGAGCAACAGAAAAACTTGCTAATTGGAGTGTTCAGTGGCTCTTTAAGCTGCCTGAAAATGTTGCCCTACTGTCTGTTCACGAGATTCAAAGCATCTATAAAATGGCTTTCAATATGTTGCTCTGCGAGGATAGTTTGAATAGCATGTATTGACAGAAGATAAAGTAACTGTAACCCCTCTCTAAAATGAAAGGTCACAATCCCAAAATGTTATATCCCAAAAGGCATCCTGCTATCACAAACAGTTTTAACGCAGCTCGCTGGCACTCCAGCTGAAATCCCCCCAGCAATTTTTACCATCTAAATGAACTGTCGTTCTCTTGTCATAGTTAACGGTAACAGATTGTCATCCACTAATCTCCTAAGCAGATATCCCAAAAGGACAGAGATACAAAAAGGAATTGAGCAATCCCTTCATAATATCTTCAAGTTTTAGGTCATTTGACAGTCCGTGTACAGTATGTTACGGACAAATAGCTAAAGCTCATTTCAGAAACATTCCTCATACATTCACACATTGTTGAAAGACATTTGACATGTTTTCAACTTTTTGGGGATTTTGAATGCATTGCTGAGTTGAGTGGTGAATGGAGACAACCACATTCAAATGTTGTCTAAGTCCAATGCAGTATGCATTACCGAATCACTCAACTCTTAAACAGCTTAAAATGTTCAATTACATAGTTGGATGGCCATTATGACTACATGAGCAAGTGACAAGACTGAGTCATTCGAACGGGTTATGCTGCTTGGAGTTATTTATATTCAATTATGATTATGTAAATTATAATAAATATTTGGCAAAGTAAATTGCAGTTGTGCTCATAACTCCAAAAACGACTACCTCTGCACAACTACCAAGCGTAACTTGTTTAAGTTGAATTCTGCCTTAAGGACACAAAGGACACTGGCGTTAGTTCAATAACTTTTTACTTTTCCCTTTTGACTGTCATGATCATTCAAGTCTTTTGTCAAATGTTGTATTTTCTTTAGCACCGCCTGTCAGAAATATTTTCATCACAGTCCACATCTGTGCCAGTCTGATTGATGCACGTGTTTGATGGCAGCCAACTGGAAAATACCTCCATCAAATGTGGAGATGCTCTTCACAGTTCAGCTTCACTTTGCCTCTTGTTGATGTTTTTCTAGCTCAGGCAGTTTTTTTCTGTTTCATATGCGTGCATCTGTCATATCGGAGCAGCCTCTGTATGGTGATGGCTTTGTAAATCACACCCCCTCATACACAGGTAGACAAGAAAAAAAAACCTCCCTTATAATTTAACCCTGATATCCCTGCTATTTATTTCTCCTTTCCTCATTTATATTATTTCTTTCTTTCTTTCTTTCTTTCTTTCTTTCTTTCTTTCTTTCTTTCTTTCTTTCTTTCTTTCTTTCTTTCTTTCTTTCTTTCTTTCTACTCCTGCTCTTCTTTTTGATACCTCGTTTCCCAGAAAATCCATGCAAAGCATGATTACCTTCACTGTGACCAGAGGGGCAGCAATGTTGAATAAACAGGGATGGGTTACAACATTAACACAGACAAACCCAGCGACAGAAAAATATATATGTCGGTCCTATTTTGCATGTCAGTTTCTGTGTTTTATGTGTACAATTAAGATGTGGGGTGGTGTCATCAGTAGCGATTTTAACATGTAACACCTTACCACTGCTACACCTGGCTATCAGCAGTGCCTTGTCGGGCAGCGAAACAGTTCATTCAGCCTCATTTACTGCCTTGAAATAAACATAGCTGATATGGCTGACTTGCTTAAACAAATGTGATTTCTACTGACAATTGAGATGTACAAACTATGGCATAAGGGGACGACGAGCGGATACAAAGCAATCTGTCATTTTGATTAAGACATTAATGAGTGAGCTAGGATGGACGTAGTCAATATAACTATTTGTTCAGCACATTATAAATGTACAGCGACATAATTCAGAACATGGGTCGTGCTTACCGTATTCTCTCTGTACACCAAGTTAGAACCATAGGATAAATAAAGGGGGCATATAAGCAGACAATGAAAGCTCTTACAATATTTGATTATGACATTTCTCTAAAACAAGCTATAGGCTGCATGTGCACCACCAAGTCAGAACAGTAGTCTAAGTTGTGAAAGGAAAAATGACCAAATGATTAGGGGCTACTAACAGCTTACTACACAAAATACACATAGTATTACTTTCTTAGCTACAATATTCTAGAGGGTAGAGTGTTGGGTCTGTAACCGAAAGATTGCTGGATCGAATCCCAGAGCTGACAAGTAAAAAATCTGTCATTCTGCCCCTGAGCAAGGCAGTTAACCCACTAATCCCCGGGAGCCAAAGACGTGGATGTTGATTGTGGCAACCCCTGCACGTCTCTGATTCAGAATGGTTGGTTAAAGTGTAGAAGACACATTTCAGTTGAATGCATTCAGTTGTAAAATTGACTAGGTATCCCCTTTTCTCTTTCCCTATAGATATATGACTGGTTTCAGGAAACTAGGCCTTATGTTGTGCGACACTACTTCACAGGAGAGCCATTTGAACTTCCATGTGCCTTAATAACAAACTTGTATGCCATCTCTAAATACGAATACAAATGTTAAATTATGAGCCTAGTTGGTTTAGCCACAGCAGCCTGATTGGCTGAGATAATGAGTAGGCTGGACATGCCGAGAGAGCTAACATAGCTTTTTTGAAAGATCTGCATAAGTGTTGGTCTCCACTTTCTGGAGGACTGAGTTTTGAAATCAGTGGAATTAGAGTATGATAGCTAAGGAGATGGATAAAATTATTGCGTTTGATTGAAAATATGCAGACGGAGTCGAAAAGAGTGCACACAGAAAGCTGTTGTATGAAACACCTTTCTCCAGATTACAGTAAGCACTTCGGTACATCGCACTGCAACAAACAATTGACCTCTTTTTCACGCCCCAAAAACGTAACACTTCCAAGTGAACTGTAATATGAATACCATTGTAAAGCACAATGTCTCCCCTTTCCAGCAAAATCAATGACGAGAACTTCCGCTGCATTCTCTGCATGATTGAAGAAGGCAATGAGCTCCGTCGGTGTAAGGTTCTGTATTTATTTTCTTAGTCAACTTTGTTGTTTCTTTGTGTTCTTGAACGTAGCCCTATGATTTTTGTAGCCCTGTAAACTTTATAATTTTAGATTTCTCCTGTGTTAGTTACTCACCTGGTCTCATCAGTTCCTTATTTAGTTCAGGTCATTCTGTGTGTGCCTTTTCTTAGCTCGTTTGTGAGAAACAGTTATAGCCTTTAGTCCTAGTTTTGATTCACCTGCCTGTTTGCCTACCTGTGTATGACCATTGCCTGCCTGTGATCACGATTCCTGCCTTCTGCGAAGGCAAAATAAACACCTGCCACGCTCTGCACGTGACTCTGCACCTTTTTCTCCCTGAGTATTCACTACAGTCGGGGGTTTAAAAATTATGGGTGGGGAAGTGAACCTACTCCATGATAGGAAAAGGGGGAGATAAGCCGTGTGAGAAACAGCTTTTTCCACCCGATCTGTCCAACTCATCACATCTAAAAAGTTTACATAATGTCTCATTACAAACCTATTTGAAGGTTTGTGTCGAATTTGAATGGGGTTTTTAGGGTGGCGCTAAAGTTATCTTCAGAAGTAAACAGCGGCTGTCACGGGTTTTGAGAGTCATGATGGCTTGCAGTGATGACGCAAAAAATAAATGCATTCAGTTGTACAGTTGACTAGGTATCCCCCTTACTCTGTCCTTGACCCTTTCACCTTTTCAAGTGAGTACAGCACAACAAGGTGCGTCCAAAAATGTTTTGTATGCTGCTAAATACATTTTGTAATATGTCAGAGAGATATGTGACCGACCGGCTCGATCTTATGTAGCGAAATGTAATTATTATAATTTTTTTTACATCAGATTAACTTCTTACGGCTGAAATCCCACTAACGAGATAGATATGACAACAGCCAGTGAAAGTGCATGGCGCCAAATTCAAACAACAGAAATCTCATAATTAAAATTCCTCAAACATGCAAGTATTTTACACCATTTTAAAGATAAACTTGTTGTTAATCCCACCACAGTGCCCAATTTCAAAAAGGCTTTATAGTGAAAGCACACCAAACGATTATGTTAGGTCACCGCCTAGTTACAGAAAAAAACAGCAATTTTTTCCA
This sequence comes from Oncorhynchus clarkii lewisi, assembly GCF_045791955.1. NCBI lineage: Eukaryota > Metazoa > Chordata > Actinopteri > Salmoniformes > Salmonidae > Oncorhynchus > Oncorhynchus clarkii. The sequence goes on along the minus strand of NC_092153.1, from coordinate 52,338,178 downwards.
GCCAAAGAGAGGTGTCACAAAAAGCAGAAATATAGATAAAATGAATCACTAGCCTATGGATGATCTTCATCAGATGACACTCATAGGACTTCTGGTACACAATATATGTATTTTTTGTTCAATAAACTTCATATTTATATCCAAAAATCTCAGTGTACATTGGCGCGTTACGTTCAGTAATGTTATGCTTCCAAAACATCCGGTGATTTTGCAGAGAGCCACATCAATTTACAGAAATACTCCTAATAAACATTGATAAAGATACAAGTGTTATACATGGAATTATAGATCCACTTCTCCTTAAAACCTCTTTGGGATAGGGGCCAGCATTTTCAGTTTTGGATAAATAGCGTGCCCATTTTCAACTTCCTGCTACTCATGCCAAGAATATAAGATATGCATATTATTAGTAGATTTGGATAGAAAACACTCTGAAGTTTCTAAAACTGTTTGAATCATGTCTGTGAGTATAACAGAACTTATGTAGCAGGCAAACCCCGAGGACTAACCATTCAGATTAATTTTTTGAGGTCACTGTCTGTTCAGTGAAATCTCATTGGGAAACAATATTTCTTAGGCACTTGTTTGCAGTTCCTACCGCCTCCACTGGATGTCACCAACCTGGAATTTGGTTGAGGTTATTCCTTTGTGCATTGAAGAAGTACGGCCATCTTGGACCAGGGTAACATTATGTATAGTGTTGAGAGTTGCGCAAGACTTGAAAAGTAGCGTTGGTTTGTGATCCTCCTGTATTGAAAACAGATAGACCTGTCTTCAATTTGATCGAAGACGTTTAAAAATACCTAAAAATGTATTACAAAAGTATTCGAAATTTTTTGGCAAAATGTACAGGTAACTTTTGAGATATTTTGTAGTGACGTTGCACAAATTGGAAGCTGTTTTTTTCTGGATCAAATGCGCCAAATAATTGGATATATATCGACGGAATTAATCGAACAAAAGGACCATTTGTGATGTTTATGGGACATATTGGAGTGCCAACAAAATAAGCTTGTCAAAGGTAAGGCATGATTTATATTTTATTTCTGCATTTTGTGTGGTGCCTGCAGGGTTGAAATATGCCACTGTCTCTTTGTTTACTGTTGTGCTATCATCAGATAATAGCTTCTTACGCTTTTGCCAAAAAGTATTTTTGAAATCTGACATCTTCGTTGGATTCACAACAAGTGTAGCTTTAATTTGGTATTGTACATGTGGGATTTAATGAAAGTTTGAATTTTATAGCATTTAAATTTGGTGCTCTGCATATTTCCTGGCAACTGCCAGGTGAGACATTTGCGTCCCACCTATCCCAGAGAGGTTTAATGCAACCGCTATGTCAGATTTCAAAAAACTTTACGGAAAAAGCACACCATGCAATAATCTGAGTACAGCGCTCAGACAAAAAAACAAGCCATACAGATACCCGCCATGTTGTGGAGTCAACAGAAGTCAGAAATAGTATTATAAATATTCAATTACCCTTGATGATCTTCATCACCATGCACTCCCAGGAATCCCAGTTCCACAATAAATGCTTGTTTTGTTTGATAAAGTCAATCATTCATGTCCAAATACCTCCTTTTTGTTCTCGCGTTTAGCTCACAAATCCAAATTCATGAGGAGCAATCATTAGGTCCAGACGAAAAGTCCCGTTACAGACCGTAGAAACATGTCAAATTATGTATAGAATCAATCTTTAGGATGTTTTTAAGATAGATATTCAATAATGTTCCAACCGGAGAATTCCTTTGTCTTTAGAAATACAATGGAACACAGGTCACTATCACGGGCGAGCACGTGATCAGCTCATGGCCATCAGTCAGACCTGGTTGAAACAGCTCTCATTTGCCCCCACTTCACAGTAGAAGCCTCAAACAAGGTTCTAAAAACTGTTGACATCTAGTGGAAGCCTTAGGAAGTGCAATCGGACCAAATTTACACTATCTTGGATTGGCAAAGAGTTGAAAAACTACAACCTCAGATTTCTCACTTCCTGGTTGGATTTTTCCTCAGATTTTTGCCTGCCATATGAGTTCTGTTATACTCACAGACATCATTCAAACAGTTTTAGAAAATTCAGAGTGTTTTCTATCCAAATATACTAATAATATGCATATCTTAGCTTCTGGGCCTGAGTAGCAGGCAGGTTACTCTGGGCACCTTATTCATCCAAGCTATTCAAAACTGCCCCCCAGTCCCAAAGAAGTTAAAGGAGAGACTAGAAAATAGTATATCATACACTACAGTTGAGGAACAATAGGAATGTAACTATGCTTTGAAAGTTGATAAACGTAAAATCACTTTTGAGAAGTGCCATGATGCCACTGAAAGTCTTTCACACTTTCTCTCAAGAATGCTACGATTTGCTAACTGTGAGTCAATTTCTGCAAGATGTGTGAGAGACAAACTGGCCTTTAGTCCTGGAGAGGTCTGGGAGAAGTTGGTGGAGCGTCTGCCATACCCCTACAACCCTGGGCCTGAAGTAACAGTGGAAGTAACAGTGGATGAGCAACTGATTCCATTCAGAGGTATATTGTGATTTTCATTGTTCATTTTATTATGTATTGCTGTAATATCATTGATTTATGTGATTTATTTATTTTATTTCACCTTTATTTAACCAGGTAGGCTCGGTAGGCTAGTTGAGAACAAGTTCTCATTTACAACTGCGACCTGGCCACGATAAAGCAAAGCAGTGTGACACAGACAACAACACAGAGTTAAACAATAAACAACCAATAACACAATAAACAAGTCAATGACATAAAAAAAGTCTATATACAGTGTGTGCAAAAGGCATCAGGAGGTAGGCAATAAATAGGCCGTAGGAGCGAATAATTACAATTTAGCAGATGAACACTGGAGTGATAAGTGAGCAGATGATGATGTGCAAGTAGAGATACTGGCGTGCAAAAGAGCAGAAAAGTAAATACAATAAAAACATGGGGATGAGGTAGGTAGATTGGGTGGGCTATTTACATATGGACTACGTAGAGCTGCAGCGATCGGTTAGCTACTCAGAAAGCTGATGTTTAAAGTTGGTGAGGGACATAAAAGTCTCCAACTTCAGCAATTTTTGCAATTCGTTCCAATCACTGGCAGCAGAGATATGGATGGAAAGGCAGCCAAATGAGGTGTTGGCTTTGGGGATGATCAGTGAGATATACCTGCTGGAACATGTGCTACTGGTGGGTGTTGTTATCGTGACCAGTGAACTGAGATAAGGCGGCGCTTTAGCTAGCATAGACTTATAGCTGACCTGGAGCCAGTGGGTCTGGCGACGAATATGTAGCGAGGGCCAGCCGACTAGAGCATACAGATCGCAGTGGTTGATGATATAAGGTGATTTGGTAACAAAACAAATGGCACTGTAATAGACTGCAACCAGTTTGCCAAGTAGAATATTGGAAGCTATTTTGTAGATGACATTGCCAAAGTCAAGGATCGGTAGGATAGTCAGCTTTACTAGGGTAGGTTTGGCGGCGTGAGTTAAGGAGGCTTTGTTGTGAAAGTAGAAAGACAATTCTAGATTTGATTTTGGGATTGGAGATGTTTAATATGAGTCTGGAAGGAGAGTTTACAGTCTAACCAGACAACTAGGTATTTATAGTCCACATGTTCTGGTTTGGAACCGTCCAGGGTGGTGATGCTAGTCGGGCGGGTGCGGGCAGCGAACGGTTGAAAAGCATGCATTTGGATTTACTAGTGTCTAAGAGAAGTTGGAGGCCTCTGAAGGAGTGTTGTATGGCATTGAAGCTCGATTGGAGGTTAGTTAGCACAATGTCCAAGGAAGGGCCAGAAGTATACAGAATGGTACCGTCTGCGTAGAGGTGCATAAGGGATCGCCCGCAGCAAGAGCGACATCATTGATATATACAGAGAAAAGAGTCGGCCTGAAAATTGAACCATGTGGCACCCCCATAGAGACTGCCAGAGGTATGGACAACGTGCCCTCCAATTTGACACACTGAACTCTGTCTGCAAAGTAGTTGGTGAACCAGGCGAGTCAGTCATTAGAAAAACCAAGGCTACTGAGTCTGCCAATAAGAATACGGTGATTGACAGAGTCGAAAGCCTTGGCCAGGTCGATGAAGACGGCTGCACAGTACTGTCTTTTATCGATGGCGGTTAAGATATCGTTTAGTATCTTGAGCGTGGCTGAGGTGCACCCGTGATCGGCTCGGAAACCGGATTGCACAGCGGAGAAGGTACAGTGGGATTCGAAATGGTCAGTGATCTGTTTATTAACTGGGCTTTCAAATACTTTAGATAGGCAGGGCAGGAGGGATATAGGTCTGTAACAGTTTGGGTCTAGGGTGTATCCCCCTTTGAAGAGGAGGATGACCGCGGCATCTTTCCAATCTTTAGGGATCTCGGACGATACGAAAGCGAGGCTGAACAGGCTGGTAATAGGGGTTGCAACAATGGCGGCGGATAGTTTTAGAAGGAGAGGGTCCAGATTGTCTAGCCCAGCTGATTTGTATGGGTCAAGGTTTTGCAGCTCTTTCAGAACATCTGCTATCTGGATTTGGGTGAAGGAGAAGCTGGGGAGGCTTTGGCGAGTAGCTGCGGGGGGAGGCGGAGCTGTTGGCCGGGGTTGGAGTAGCCAGCAGGAAGGCATGGCCAGCCATTGAGAAATGCTTATTTTACCTAGCCTCAGTGCAGTGGGAAGCTGGGAGGAGGTGCTCGTTCTCCATGGACTTTACAGTGTCCCAATTTTTTTTTGAGTTAGAGCTACAGGATGCAAATTTCTGCTTGAAAATGCTAGCCTTTGCTTTCCTGACTGACTGCATGTATTGGTTCTTGACTTCCCTGAACAGTTGCATACCGCGGGGACAATTCGATGCTATTGCAGTCCGCCACAGGATGTTTTTGTGCTGGTCAAGGGCAGTCAGATCTGGAGTGAACCAAGGGCTATATCTGTTCTTAGTTCTGCATTTGAACGGGGCATGCTTATCTAAGATGGTGAGGAAATATCTTTTAAAGAATGACCAGGCATCCTCGACTGAAGGGATGAGGTCAATATCCTTCAAGGATACCCGGGCCAGATCGGTTAGAAGACCTGCTCGCAGAAGTGTTTTAGGGAGCGTTTTACAGTGATGAGGGTTGGTCATTTGACCGCGGACCCATAGCGGATACAAGCAATGAGGCAGTAATTGCTGAGATCCTGATTGAAAACAGCGGAGGTGTATTTGGAGGGTAAGTTGATAATGTCTATGAGGGTGCCGATGTTTACGGATTTAGGGTTGTACCTGGTGGGTTTCTTGATGATTTGTGTGAGATTGCGGGCATCTAGCTTAGATTGTAGGACTGCCTGGATGTTAAGCATATCCCAGTTTAGGTCACCTAACAGAATGAACTCTGAAGCTAGATGGGGGGCGATTAATTCACAAATGGTGTCCAGGGCACAGCTGGGAGTTGAGGAGCAGGCGGCAACAGTGAGAGACTTATTTCTGGAGAGATTCATTTTTTAAATTAGAAGTTCGAACTGTTTGGGTATAGACCTGGAAAGTATGACAACACTTTGCAGGCTCTCTCTGCAGTAGATTGCAACTCCTCCCCCTTTGGCAGTTCAATCTTGACGTAAAATGTTGTGCTTGGGTATGGAAATCTCAGAAGCTTTGGTGGCCTTCCTAAGCCAGGATTCCGACACGGCAAGGACATCAGGGTGGTTCGGAGTGTGCTAAAGCAGTGAGTAAAGAAAACTTAGGGAGGAGGCTTCTGATGTTGACATGCATGAAGGCTTTTTCGATCACAAAAGTCAACAAATGAGGGTGCCTGGGGACATGCAGGGCCTCGGTTTACCTCCACATCACCCGAGGAACAGAAGGATGAGAGTACAGCTAAAGGCTATCAACTGGTCGACTAGAGCGTTGGGGACAATGAATAAAAGGAGCAGATTTCTGGGCGTGGTAGAATAGATTCAGGGCATAATGTGCAGACAGCGGCATGGTGATGGTGGGGTGCGGGTACAGCGGAGGTAAGCCCAGGCACTGGGTGATGATAAGAGAGGTTGTATCTCTGGACATGCTGGTTATAATGAGTGAGGTCACCGCATGTGTGGGAGGTGGGACAAAGGAGGTATCAGAGATATGATGAGTGAACTAGGGGCTCCATTGTAAACTAAAAGGCATATTGACATTTGAGAGAGACATACAGCAAGGCATAAGTAATCACAGGCGTTGATTGGGAGAGCTAGCTAAGACAACAACAGCTAATCAGCTAAAACAACAACAGGTAAAATGGCGATGACTGGGCAGAGAGAGTCGGTTAACTAGACACAGAGCCTGAGTTCGCGGCTGGGGCCGAGAGATAAACAGAAAATAATCCGAATGGAGTACAGTGATTAATGGACAGTCCAGCAGGCATCAGCTATGTAGCCAAGTGATCATAGGGGGCAGCAATAGATGGAACAGGGAAGCCGCGGAGTAGTCGCTACTATGCTAGAATGCGGGCCACACAGCGTTTAAAGTTAGTAGCCCGGGGCTAGTATAAGCATCTGCTCCGATGGAGGCCGGTTGAAGGCACAACGGATGGAGAATTTGTCGACAGACCAGTCGTAGTGGTGCGGCTGGGCGACTTGTCGATAAAAGATCCAAGCGAGATGGCGAAAGAGGTATTGTAGTAGTAATTTAGTTTGGTAACCGGGAGATGCGCCTGGCTCACGGCTAACTGGTGCTAGCTTCGGGGCAGGGGCATTAGCCACTAAAGCCACTCGGTAGCAGTTGTGATCCAGTGCCAAGGTCCAGAGCTTATGGCAAGGATCCGGTGGAGTAGTGGATTCTAGCCGTGTTTGGGTGGAGTCCAGGTGAACAACTGAGTAGGCCGGGAGGTGGGCCTCAGGGATAGCTTTGGTGCTGGGTAACTCGGGGGGTGCTAGCTAGCATTGAAGATCAGGAGTAATGGTCCAGGGATTACTGCAGGAATCCGGCATTGTAGTGGAGAGATAGTCCAATACTGGTAGGCTGGCGAGTATTATCCAGACTAAAAGAAAAGGGCTGGTATCTGTGCAGAAGGTAAATACTGCTAGCAGTGGCTAACAGTGACTAAATAGCTTGTGGCTAATTTGCTGGTTAGCTTCTGATGGCTAGGTGGTTCTTGCTATAAGGTCTAACATTTTTAAATAGTAGCGGTTCCGTATCACATTGGGTGAGGCAGGTTACCGGAAGGTATAATTGAATTAAAATGGAAAAGAGATTGAAAATAAAATTGAAATACAGTATGTAGAAAAAAAGACGAAAAATATAAAAGTACACGAGAGGACGAACAAAACATGTCTGCACTGCTACGCCATCTTGAATAAAAAAAAGTGATTGTTTTCTGTGATACTAATTACTGATAGTAATCTCTTGTCAAAAGGTTACTGTCCTTTCCGGCAGTATATGTGCAGCAAAGTATGGCATGGGCATAGGCATAGGCATGAGTGGCCTGTGACGCACAATCCAGCTACACTTGGAAGATGCAAGTCTAACAGGGAAGCCGACCAGTGATGGCCTGGAGAAGAACCAGAGGATGCGGGTTGTGCTTGATGTGACAGATGGACTGAGGGTGCACAATGTCACGTGACAATTTCTTCACCTCTTATGAACTCAGCCAGCAGCTCCTGAAGAGGAAGATCACCATGGTTGGCACAGTTAGAAAGAATAAGCCTGAGCTCCCCTTTGCACTCCTCGCAACAAGGGGGAGAGAGGCCATCTCTTCAACATTTGCCTTCAACCCCATCACCACTCTCGTTTCTTACCTCCCAAAGAGGAACACGAATGTGGTCCTCCTGAGCACTGCACAAAATGGCTGAGATCAGTGATCATGAGGACACAAAGCCAGCCATCATCCTGGACTACAACCACAACAAATGAGGTGTGGACAACCTGGACAAGGTGATTAGAACTTACAGCTGCAGGAGGATGACTGCCCGCTGGCCCCTGGTCATCTTCCATAACATCATTGATGTATCCTCATACAATGCCTTTGTGAAACGAAACAAGATCAACCCTACCTGGATGCCTGATAAGAGGAATAAAAGGAGGGTGATCCTGGAGCAGCTGGGAAAGGCACTTGTAATTCCACAAAAGTCAAAGGGAGCGCCTCCCCCGTACAGCAGCGCTTGTGAAAGCTGTTCGGGGGCTGAATCTTGTCCTGATCCACCTGAAGCTGCAGCTGGGGCAGGCAAGAGAAGGAGATGCCAATTCTGCCCCCCAAAGAAGGACTGTAAATCAAACACTATGTGCTGCACATGTGAATTACATCTGCAAAGTCCATGCACGCACACTTGCATATTGTCCTATGTGCTTATTAGAGTTGATTGATTTATGTTCTTCACGTTTTTGTTTTGTATCTTATTTTATTCTTATTGTTGCTTATACACCTTGTGGGTGGGGGCAATGGTTAAAAAAAATGAAGAATACTCATATTTTGTAGTTGAATTCCTCATTGTACAGTATATAAGAATATATCACTATGTTGCCAAAAAGTTACTGTTATTGTTTCCCTTCAATGAAATGCATTCAAAACTAATTTCTGCACATTTCTGCTACTTTCTTAGGCTATACAAAGTGCTATCTCTTGCAAATTGTTTTATTTTACACCTATGCAGTACTTTTAGAAATAATAATAAACCGCTACTTTAATAAAGAAAACACATATGACAAGTGTGTTAAATGAGTGGTGTCCACTGATTAAATGCAGTCTTTCTGCATTGTGAAGAGGGAAAACCCAGATATTCACAAAGTTTGTGATGAAAGACATGTTGTTTCTTCATGCAAAATAGATTGGGGGTTTAAAATGTAATTAAGCTGCTTTATTTTAGGGGTTTTGTGAAGGCGGGTCATTTTTTTTACCGTTAGGATAAGGGGAGTAAACAGAATGTTAAGACTACACAAGGGTTAACCCACTGTTCCTAGGCCGTCATTGTAAATAAGAATTTGTTCATAACTGACTTGCCTAGTTAAATAAAGGTTCAATAAAAAAATATTAGTCCATTCAAAGCTACGGTAGATATAACGTGATTTTAATCAGTCTTATCTGTGGCCAATGGCCTTGAGCCTTCTTGGATAGGCACTTCTAATGTAACTCTATGGCACTACCCAAAGGGCTTGAATTTCCGAGCTCTCACTATCGATTTTGCGGTGACAGAACACTGAGCCAATCATGGCGCAACTAGAGAACATAACCAACCCCTAAGCTCCGTATTTTCCTCTAGCTGCCTTACCACCACAGAAAGCTAGGCTGCTACACCTGCATTTTGGAGCTGCCTTATTATTTTTTTGCTAAACAGGTGGGGCTCAAAACAGGTCACCACTGGGTATCATGCTCTCATGGCCGCACAATTATTTTATTCAAAATAATTTTATTCTATATATCCAAATGTTTTGGAGCAATCATGGAACGTTTTATATCAAAGTACAAACACTACGTATTTTAATTAGTGTTCTTTCACTGAGGTCTGTTGACTTGCTGGAAGCTTGGCGATATTACAATTGGTAAGTTGAAGAAGTTTGTAGTTTTGACGAGCCAAAAAATGAATATTTGTCTGTGCAATGGTAGTCCAGTATATCCACACATGCATCCTTGTGTGATTGGATTGCTGTGCTACCATCGGTATTGACAGATCCATTTGGGTATCAATGATAATGAGCATTGTCCAATAATGGTGCTGCATGGTAGGGCCTTCTTATATTCCACCTTTATTCAGAATGCCATGTTAGTGTTGTGTAACTGTGTGGCAGAGCTTGACATGCTGCAAAGTAATTTGGATGAATGGCATCACATATGGTTTTCTGTACTGATCAACATTTTTGTGTTATTCTAACCAGGCTTTTCCAAATCTTATCTTTTGAAGCAGTAATAACTTATGGCGTTAATTAGCTTTTTTAAAACATTAAACTGCTATTAATGATTAGGGTTAATGATCAAATCATATACAGTATATTGATGATTGACCAAAATGCTGAAACACTGGGTTGAATGTGTGTGAAGTGTAATAACTACCTGTTGTTCTCTCGCTAAGTGTATCATGTTTCTTCTCCCTTACCCTTGGATCCATGACATTGGGGCACTCAATGACAACTTTCCCCATGTCCTATTAGCAGGCCATACAAGTGTTCTTCAATTAAATATCTAATTTAACTCACTTGATAAGTCTCTTTCTCACTGGGTGGAATCAAGAAACTCATTAAAATCCGTAGCTAGGATAAAGTCTCCCCCATTCACTGTCACATTAACAGCTTGACAGATCTGAGGGGTGTTTGAGTGTCTGGAGACTATAGGGAGAGAAACTCTCCACTCTCCAGACACAACTGTTTTTCTCTGCTTATGATTAGTTTGATACACTGCAGGATTTAATGGTGTGAGCTCAGGCTTTGTGGTAGCCCAGGTCCCTTTACCCTCCTTGACCTTCTCCAACAGAGGCGGCTGAAGACAACAAATGACGAGCACCTGCTTCAGTGTCAGGCGATGTCATAAAGAGGTGCACTCATCACATGTCCTGGATCCTCAACACATTTTACTCCAAGGTACATTGCTCACCAGCCCCCTTTCGCTCCTGTCCTCCTGACCCTATCAGATACAGACTCAATTACAGAACTTGTTAGTAACAATAGCTGTGCATTCTGTGGCATTTTACAGACATTAATAGTAAATTGGTCACGCCCCCATTGAGACTATTGTTATATTTTGTTATATTTTTTTCTGCGATTCATGTTCGCCTGTGGAACAGCTTCGACCAAGTCCCAAGTCACATCAATATACATTTTATATGAAACTCTCACTTATGTGTGAGTAGATTCAGACAAAAGTTACTTGGCAATGACAGAGTTTGGCTGAACTCCTCAAGCTACATTCAATGTCAAGGGGCAAAGACAGACTAACTTTCAGATGTGAGTACTTTCCTTTCATTTTAAGGACCCAACTCGTCAATGTTCAACACCTAAACTAATAGGCATACAATGATCAGGCAAACAAGATTGACTTCCATAAAATGTCTATCAGCACCATCCCAGTCATCTATGTAATTTCTGCACTTATCCTCACAGCTGACATCGTTATCCCTCTCTTCTTACCATGGCAACAGGCCCAAAAGGTTATTTTTCATAATGAGATTGCAAGCATTCATTTTTCAGATGTAGCTAGATGTGCCATGTGACTCAGCCCACAAAGAGAAGCCGGGAAGGAAACATTCCATTCCCCATTTACCTTGGAAAAAAATGTTAATTGGTCAAACGATTTATTGCTGGCCTTGCGTCCTGACTTATCATTATTACCTTGCCTTGAATATCTCTCGGTTCTATAGCGATGGAAACGATGGGTGTACAGCAGAATCTATTTGGACCCATTTGGTTGGAGATATCCTGTAATTGTCTAGTTAATAGCATATCTGCCAATTCATCATCAGGCTCGTCTACTGGTCAGCTGAATACCATTCAGCTCTCTAGTGTTCTAATGTGGCATCTTCTAGTCTGTGCACATTAAACTTCCCATCATGCAATGTAGATACTGTAAATTCAAGTTGTACTCTGCTGACTCAAAATTCAAATGAATTGAAATCCAAAAACCAACTTCTGTAGGTCATTCGAAAACAGACAGTGGTGAATTAGATGTTTTCTGTATCTGTTGGGTTTGCATTCCTGTTTTCTAGAAGAGCATCACAAAACAGCACATGACAGATTTCAGAGCAACCTCCATCCTGAGCCAACAGTAATGAGATTTTTTTTTTTTAAACATCAGCTAGCTTTGGGATGTATCAAATCTATTAATATCTGAAATGCTCGCCTGTGGTGTTTGTTGTATTTTACTTAGTTTCCTATCTTAAATGTGCTGATAAATTAAGATGCTAATTATCTCCCATTGCCTGACAAGCCTCAGGAAATGACATTATAAATGGCCCCAGAACATGCACCCATTGGTTAAATTACAGCCAAGCTCATGCTTGGTTATTCATTTGTATGACAATTGCTACCCTCATGACCCCCCCCCCCCCCCCCCCCCCCCCCCCCTCCCCCCTAAATAATAACCTTAAGACTAGAGTACAAATATAATGACGCAATCCTTGGGCATGGATTTTGTTCAGGAACACAAGATATTACTTACGTTTCCCAGAGGCGAACTGGTCATTGGCTCTAAGCACCCATTACTACCATCATGTAACACACATCACAATCTGATTAGGTACTAGTTAATCTCTTTAACCTCTGTGACCTATCCCCCCAACCCCCTACCCCACGCCCTCCATTTCTACTTTGTATAATGTTGTAATCTATATGAACCATCAAGTGTATCATATTTAATAACACATGTGTCTATCAGAAAACAATGTAAAATAAAAAATGCGTCATGAAAGTTTAAAAAATGCATTATTACTATGAATAATGGCAAATCAGGTCATGATTTATGTTAATATGGTGTAAGCTCTCAAATAACTCCAGCCTTAAAAATAACTACCACCACATGGAGAGAGATTTTTTCAATGTTTTCCTTAGTAAGTTGCACCACACAGCTTTTAGAATACACAGCATATACACTAAGTAAAATAAATGAACTAACTTCTTCATCGGGGGCATAGTGTGACTGTTTCACCTACTGCATTTTCTAGATAAGATAGTGTTCGGTTTGCTTTGCCCTGTCAGAGGAGGTTTAAATGTAAATGTCACACCAGGAATTAGACATCCGCTGCTCATCACCACAAAACACCTGCTTAGTAATTTAACACCCTTTGCTGTGATTTCAGATTGCATGGTCAATGGCTCCCATGGACATAGCTTTTTACTAGTGGGGGTCTCCAATGACGAGAATTTTGTGTTAAAATTAGGTGTCCAAAAATGTTAATGATTATTGTATTGGCAAGTTTTTGAATGGGGGGGGGGGGGGGTTATTTAGGGCCGTGAGACAGGCCAGGCATTAGGTCGAAGTCGTTTAAGCTAAAGTGATGTACAGATTGCAACTCAGTGCAAAAAGTCAGGTGCAATTTATTGCTTTAATTAGTCATTCTTAATGCTATTGACCTGCTCTAATGTAGGTCTGGAGCTCTTTAACATCGCGCAATGTGATAGAAAGAGGTTGCAGGGTTGTAGAGATGCAAAAGCAAGTCCAGATTTAACCAAGGTGGAGTCCGGGGGTGTTTATTTAATGCTTAATCCATCATTTTTGCCCACACAAGACATCAATCTATTATTTATTTATAATGACCTCTCTGGTTAAGGACTCTGGTCAGTCATATGGTTTATTTTGCTGTAATCATATACCCAACAATCCAGCAAACATACAGTAAGCTTTAAAAGATAGGATGATGTGTTTAATTCGTTTTCCGTAGTAGCCTTTAACCAATATTATACCTCTGAAATAATAATGAAGCAATTTGATACGTATATGTTCAATATGAAAACTATATTGGTTTGACACTAGTTTTCAGTGATGTATTCATTGTTCCACTATGTATGATACTGTGTATATACACTGCAAGAGTATGTGGAATGTAATTCAAACACCCTTTATTGATCCCCAAGTACTAATCCACAGAATACACACACAGATTAAGATAGTTTAAATTAATGGTCATGAATTGCTAAACATCTGCTGGCATTGTGCAAAGTGGAATGATAAGTGTGTCTATAAGAATATGTCAAGGCTAAGGGTCATGTTAAGTTGACTTAAAAAGCACAAATTATTGAGTCCATGTTAACAACTACAGGGAATAACATGCATCTCCAAGGCTCTGTGGAGCCACGACTGAGCAGGGGGAAATTACTTCTTTACTAATTCCCAGATAGGACAAGTGCAGATACAGATTTGGGATTGGTTACACAGTTGGGATTAGAGTGGCTTTAGCTACATAAATAGATACCCTCTGAATACTCTCTACCTTTGTGCCAAGTTATGCAATACACATTGGTCAAAATAAATTCTACTGTATGATGTTATCTCACTAAACCAACGTGATATTTTAAGTCTCATTTGTATTAAAAAAATGGAATTGACCAAAAGAAATGTGCCTGCACATTAGATGTTACCAACTAGGTATTTCAATTAATAAAGGTGACAGTCATGTACTGTATGTCAGGCAATCGATCCAATGAATACGTTTTAGATGCTAAGCAGAACTCACACATGGGCAGTTTTGGGACCCCCTCTTAGTTATTCCTTTAACTTTAGTCAGCTGAAAATTCCTTCATTGGGATTGCAGGAAAAGGCTGAAAAAATAGTTTATATTTCATGTAATAATAATAACTTACACTTCTGTAGCGCTTTTTATAGAATCACTTCATGAGCAAAAAAAAAAACTAACAAGCAATATACACTATATATACAAATGTATGTGGACACCCCTTCAAATGAGTGGATTTGGATATTTCAGCCACACCCGTTGCTGACGTGTATAAAATCTAGCACACAGCCATGCAATCTCCATAGAAAAAACATTGGCAGTAGATTGGCCTCACTGAAAAGCTCAGTGACTTTCAACGTGGCATAGTCATAGAATGCCACCTTTCCAACAAATCAGTTAGTCAAATTTCTGCCCTGCTAGAGCTCCCCCGGTCAACTGTTAGTCCTGTTATTGTGAAGTGGAAACGTCTAGTAGCAACAATGGCTCAGCCATGATTTGGTAGTCCACACAAGCTCACAGAATGGAACCGCCGAGTGGGTAGCGTGTAAAAATCATCTGTCTTCGGTTGCAACACTCACTACCGACTACCAAACTGCCTCTGGAAGCAACATCAGCACAATAACTGTTAGTCGGGGAGCTTCATGAAATGGGTTTCCATGGCCTGACAACCGCACACAAGCCTACCATGTGAAATGCCAAGCGTTGGCTGGAGTGGTGTAAAGCTTGCCACAATTGGACTCTGGAGCAGTGGAAATGCGTTCTCTCGAGTGATGAATCAGGCTTCACCATCTAGCAGTCCGAAGGACAAATCTGGGTTTGGCGGATGCCAGGAGAACGCTACCTGCACAAATGCATAGTGCCAACTGTAAAGTTTGGTTGAGGAGGAATAATGGTCTGTGGCTGTTTTTCATGTTTCGGGCTAGGGCCCTTAGTTCCAGTGAAAGTAAATCTTAATGCTACAGCATACAATGACATTCGGTGCTTCCAACTTTGTGGCAACAGTTTGGGGAAGGCCCTTTCCTGTTTCAGCATGACAATGCCCCCTTGCATAAAGTGAGGTCCATATAGAAATGGTTTGTTGAGATTGGTGTGGAAGAACTTGACTGACTTGCACAGAGCCCTAACCTCAACCCGATCGAACACCTTTGGGATGAATTGGAATGCCTACTGTGAGCGAGCCAGGCCTAATCGCCAAACATCAGTGCTGTACTCACTTTTGTTGCCAGCGGTTTAGACATTAATGGCTGTGTGTTGAGTTATTTTGAGGGGACAGCAAATGTACACTGTTAAACAAGCTGTACACGCACTACTTTACATTGTAGCAAAGTGTCATTTCTTCAGTGTTCTTCATGAAAAGATATACTCAAATATTTACAAAAATGTGAGGGGTGTACTCTGATATACTGTAAATAACATTCTATTGGTTGGAAGAATTTTGTATTAAATTTAAATCGAAAAATTCTAAGTATCCACCATGACTACCTCATGAGGTAAAATCATTATGTTCATGCAATTACTTTTCTTCACAATCATTTTCAACCATGGTGGTACCATCATCATCATTGACATGCAAGCAGGTTTGTAGATGTTAATGTACTCTTGTAATTTTCAATTCAACCCACCTACAATAATAGACATGGCTCATTTTCTAAACCTAAGATCCTTGCCACTCCAAAACCTTTTTACCCTTAATAAGACATGCAATGGCCTTCCCAGAACATAGACCTACGTATTGCTCTTCACAATTCAGCTATGAAATCGGTTTAGAGGCCACTCAAGAACACTAAATTGTCTGATTCAAACAAATCCATTTGTTATAATAAACTGGTTCAAATAATTTGTCTCAATGCATCCTCTTAGCTTTGTGACCAGAGCTGTCGCGCCTGGGAATAGACCCATATAAAGCACTCTGCTGCAAGCCAAACTGGTAATAGGTTTTAAATGACTTATAGCAGTCTCATGTCACTGCAATGTTTGTTAAAAAATAGACATATATTGTCCAGTAAGCTAAATACTTAAGACTTCACAATGAGGGTACTGTATTATGCAATAGTATAGACTTTTAAACAAGCAATTGAAATAGAAGTATGTTGGCAGAAGTGCTCTGCACGCTGGCAGAGCACTTCATCACAAAAAAATGACAAAATACAGTATCAACAGATAATATAATAGTATCAAATCAAAGTTTATTTGTCACGTGCGCCAAATTCAACGAATTTCACCTTACAGTGAAATTAAATCATATACACTCCCCTCCGTATGTATTTGGGCAGTGAAGCTAAAATTGTAAATTTGGCTCTGTACTCCAGCACTTTGGATTTGAGATCAAATCTATTTTATTTTTGTACCCCTTGTTTCTCCACAATTCGTAGTTAGTCTTGTCCCATCACTGCAACTTCCGTACAGACTCGAGAGGTGAAGGTCGAGAGCCATGTGTCCTCCGAAACACAACCTTGCACTGCACTGCTTCTTGACATACTACTCTCAGAAGCCATTCACAACAATGTGTTAGAGGAAACACCGTACAACCGGTGACCGTGTCACTCTGCATGCGCTCACCACAGGAGTTGCTAGTGCATGATGGGACAAGGACATCCCATCCGGCCAAACCTTATCTCTAAAAATATTTTTTTTGTTTGGTCATTATGGGGTATCGTGTGTAAATTAATGAAAACATTTTTAAAATCAATTGTAGAATAAGACTAGCGTAACAATGTGGAATAAGTCTAGGGGTCTGAATAGTTTCTGAAGGCACTGTCAGTGTCTGCCATTTCACAAGCACAAACCTGTGATAAATGGTATAGGGTTTTATCTGATAAAGAAAAGATGTTCAGTTCTGTCCATTAAAACTGAATCAGATGAGAGGCATATTAAGGATTAAGAATAACAAACAACGTGGTTGTTTTAAGACACTACTTTGTGCATAATGCCCTCAGGACCATGTAGCCTCTCCTATAGACAATAAAGAAGAGGAGAGACCCCAGAATACTGATTGAAAAACTAAGAGATAGAGATTCTGAAACCCCATCAAAAGTGAGAATGAAGACAGAAATCATATTGAGGGAATACTTATTTTTTCTATTGCCAATGATCAGTAATCACTGGTGGAGAGGAGAGTAATCTCAGAGAGTGGTCCAAAAATTCTGTCTTCCTGTGATTACATAATTTCCCCAAATTGCAACTGAGGCCCCTCAATCCCCCAGCCCCTGAATCAGAACTGCAGAGAGAGAGACGTGTACCATGTCATACCAGGCAAGGCTCGTTAGTCATTCCATGGAGGAAAGAGGCCTCCAACTGGGAATACTGCAGCCCGTAATGACAAAGCCAAACCATACACTGGACTCACCTGCTGAGAATAGCACTCAATGGAATAAAACCTCTATTCATGGTCATAGTCTCAGAATACACCTTACAACAGGGCCAAACAATGGAACATACATGTACTATAAAAAAGAACACCAGCGAACTGGACCTTGTAATTGGAATCACTATGTGATCTTACCACATACTGTATATTCAAATGATTTGGCAATCATCCAACTTTTGTTCAAATTTTATATTTACTGTAACACAGATGAGTTTGATGCACAATACGTTTTAACACAATTTGTTGCATGGCAGTCTGTAGCCCAGTGGTTAGAGCGTTGGACTAGTAACCGGAACGTTGCAAGTTCAAACCCCCGAGCTGACAAGGTACAAACATGTCGTTCTGAACAGGCAGTTAACCCACTGTTCCTAGGCTGTCATTGAAAATAAGAATTTGTTCTTAACTGACTTGCCTAGTTAAATAAAGGTATAAAAAATGTGGGTCTAACTGAATGTCTAGTCAAATCTCCCTTGAGGTGATTGATTGAATTAGTGTTAAGCCTCAGATGTGTATTCATTCAGTGTGTGGCTCTGGGCGGGCTGTTAATTACTGACAAAGAACAGGTCGGATGGTTTATAAACACTAAAGCACCCCTGGAAATCAACCCCCCATTGATTTCCAGGGGTGCTTTAGTGTTTATAAACCATCCGACCTGTTCTTTGTCAGTAATTAACAGCCCGCCCAGAGCCACACACTGAATGAATACACATCTGATGCTTAACACTAATTCAATCAATCACCTCAAGGGAGATTTGACTAGCCATGTGAGGATATTCAGTTAGACCCATATTTTTTATTTTTTATACCTTTTATACCTTTTTATACCTTTATTTAACTAGGCACTCTTATTTTCAATGACGGCCTAGGAACAGTGGGTTAACTGCCTGTTCAGGGGCAGAACAACAGATTTGACAGATTTTTACCTTGTCAACTCCGGGGTTTGAACTTGCAACCTTCCGGTTACTAGTTCTTGGCATATTTTGGAAAAAAAAGAGAGGCTTACAAATGTACATTTTTTTCTAATTTAAAAGCTAATTATACACTGATTATACAAAACATTAAGAACACTCTTTTCAGACATAGACTGACCAGGTGAATCCAATGAAAGCTATGATCCCTTATTGATGTCACTTACATCCACTTCAGTCAGTGTAGATGAAGGGGAGGAGACCATTTAAGCCTTGAGACAATTCAGACATGGATTGTGTATGTATGCCTTTCAGAGGGTGAATGGGCAAGACAAAATATTGAAGTGCCTTTAAACGGGGTATGATAGCAGGTGCCAGGCGCAATGTTTTGTGTCAAGAACTGTAATGCTGCTTTTTTTTTTACACTCCACAGTTTCCAGTGTGTTTCAAGAATGGTCCACCACCCAAAGGACAGGATGAATCGTGTGAGTACAGGAAATATATTACAAGAGTGGAAAAGGGTCACATACCTGCAATTCAAATCGGAAACATGCCTGTGTTTTCTAAAGGGCTAGATGATGGAAAGGGCGAAGGGGTGTCTGTTGAAAGGACTGTCTCTGTTTCAACCTTCATGTGTTAATACATGTGTTTATTAGAAAGGGAAGATGCTCTCAAACCTAAAGTGTTCTTGGAAAAAACTGTACAAGGTGTTTGGTTGGCAAATCAATGAGTTCTAACTGCATAGGCAAGAGGCCCTTACAGTAGCTCCATCAAATCTCAAACACTGCCCCAATTCAGAATCCCCAGGGATACACAGACCTTGCTATGAGACCCGAGAAAACCAGTTGAAATGGAAGCACAACATGAGAATAGGAAGCTTTCCTCAAAACTGGTCAATACAACTCTACTAGTGCAAAGCTACTCAGGGTTGGAGTAGAAGCTTTTAAATTAATACAATATCAATTGTGACAGGCCAGTTCCTTGGATCTTCACAGAGGAAGTACACTTTCCCCAATTGACTCACTCGCTGAGCTTTGTTTAAAGTCTTTGGTCATAATCAGTATGGTACAACTAATCATTATCATCTTTTGGATGGCAACTGGCAGGAACAAAGCTATCTGAAAGTACCTTATTCGCAAACATAATGCATCAATTATCACGCCAGCCTTCAGAACAGTAACTAGAATATTAAGTTTGTCATTCAACTACATGGCTGCATATGCATTGTGCTCCTCAACATTTGGCTGGCTAGATCAGTTTATATGTGGTATTGGGTGTGTTTATTTATTTTAGAAGCT
The DNA here is from genome assembly GCF_045791955.1 of Oncorhynchus clarkii lewisi. Classification (NCBI taxonomy): domain Eukaryota; kingdom Metazoa; phylum Chordata; class Actinopteri; order Salmoniformes; family Salmonidae; genus Oncorhynchus; species Oncorhynchus clarkii. Next base: position 52,318,507 of record NC_092153.1, on the reverse strand, counting down.
AGCTAGAAATGGATTTCAACAACTAGTTTGCTAATAGTTAGCTAAATACTTAGCCGACGGTAACATACTGTACCTCTCTCTACCTTGCACCGTCTTGTCCTCCTTCTCTTCTCTGCACCTGATGGGTATGACTTTTTATTAGATGCCATGACAGATGCATAACCTAGCCTTGCCCCCTCCTCCTCGCTCTCTTATCAGCAGCACTGCTTCTGTGTAACTTGCACCCATCCGCCACTTCATAATACCACATCTGTAACTCTCCGCTCGCGCAGGTGGCACGAGGGCCCCCTGAACTTATTGCCTGACCACAAAAAAACTAACATTTTAATACAATTTGGTAAACACATTGTATTTTTTATGTCGCGTTTGGGGGTAAATTTGATATTCTGGGCCCTAGGCAGCCACCTATTCGGTCTTTCAGAAAGTGGGATACCTAGTCAGTTGTACAACTGAATATATTAAACTGAAATGTGTCTTCCACATTTAACCCAACCCCTTTGAATCAGAGAGGTCAGGGGGGCTGTCTTAAATCAACATCCACGGGATCCGGGGAACAGTGCGTTAACTGCCTTGCTCAGGGGCAAAAGGACAGATTTTTACCTTGTCAGCTCGGGGATTTGATCCAGCAACCTTTCGGTTACTGGCCCAACACATTAACCACTAGGCTAACTGCTGCCCACGGGCTGGCTCCGATTCAGTTTTCCTTCCTGCTTGGTCAAATATTCACAATTCTAATCCACTCTATTTCAGACACCATTTTGAAACTCCACAGCAAAAAAACAAAACAACGGATATGTACACCCTCAGGCTGTTTTAATTAAGAAAATAAATTAATCCAGTAATAGTTCACCAGGGGCTGAATTAATGTCAAATAAGCACAAGCACTCTACCTACACTTAGTTTTCTTGAACGCACTACAGAACGTGTCACTTCCTGTTGAACACGGAATGAGCGGAATGAGGGAGAATGTGAAAATAAATGAATCCAGTAATAATTCACCTGGGGCTGAATTCATGTCAAATAAGCACAAACACTCTACCTAAATGTAGTTTTCTTGAAAGCACCGCACAAAACGTCACTTCCTCATGAACATGGAACGCAGAATGAGGGAGAGCTCGTTTTTTTTTATGTTTTGAAAGTCTATTGGAAAAGCTCAGTTATTAGCTAGCTACCCTTTCAGTTTGGATCCTGCGACGCGGATGGCTACTATCTGTCCAGTGATCCTGCCAACCATAGCAGCTAGCCTAGCTGCTAGCTAGCGGCCTATCAAGCTAGTAGGGTTTTCTTGAGGGCTTGAACGCAGCTCATGTGCAGTTAACCATTGTGACTGGTACCGCGGATTGTCCCGGGCTTGTGGATGTCTAGATCCCTGCTGTTTGTTGTTTCCAATCTTCCCTGCGACCTGCCCTGTCTGGAACTGTGAGGAGTAACAGCATAACCTACGTTGCTACCATGACAAAGATCAAAGCCGGCGGGAGGACGGTGGTGTCTCTCCAACACAGGTGAAGGATCTTTTAACCAAACAAAAATAGTTCTACAAGCAGTTGTTATAACAACAAGAAAATAGCTTCAAGTGTGGAGTAAACTAATAAAAAGAATGGACAACCTGACCAGAGAGGTCCAGGACCTGAAGAACAGTTTGCAGTCCTCCCAGGGTCAGCTCGATGAGTTTAAACAGGAGAACAGCAAGATGACAGCCATCTGTAATTCATTGAGAGAGAACATCAGTTCTGTATGTGAATCCATGATTACAATGACAGAGAAATCTGATTATCTCGAGGGACAAGCAAGGCGGAACAACATGGTTCTGGACGGAATTGTAGAATCTCCACAAGACTTGGACGGAGTCTGAGGACAAAGCGGGGACATTATATCGGAGAAACTGAAGATTGACCATATAAAGATTGTGGAGCCCGCCCACAAGAGCGTACCCAGACACATGCTTACACATACACACGTACACATGCATTTTGTATTGTAGAAATGTGGTAGTAACCAGTGTCAAGTTATTAATCAACCTACCAGGGAACACACTTAATGTGTTGTGAAAAGTGTTATGAAATGTAATGTTTAAAATTGTAATGTTTAAATGTAATGTTTAAAATTGTATATAACTGCCTTAATGTTTTTCTCTTGCTTTGTTTGCTCTTTTCTATATTATGTTTATCTCTGATACTTATCCAGGAAAGGGCTGAAATAGCCCATATTAAGATACGCAACCTTATATATATATATAAAAACTTGCATCAGATAACATTCATATATATTAGCCATTTCTGAGACTCACTTAGATCATTCATTTGATAATACAGCAGTAGCAATACAAAGACATGACATCTATAGAAGAGACAATAATGCTTATAGGGAAGGTGTTGCTGTATATACTGTTGAATTCGGAAGTTTACATAATCTTAGGTTGGAGTCGTTAAAACTCGTTTTCCAACAAATGTTTACAGACAGATTATTTAACTTGTAATTCACATGATCACAATTCGAGTGGGTCAGAAGTTTACATACACTAAGTTGACTGTGGCTTTAAACAGCTTGGAAAAATCCAGAAAATTACGTCATGGCTTAAGAAGCTTCTGATAGGCTAATTGACATTTGAGTCAATTGGAGGAGTACCTGTGGATGTATTTCAAGGCCTACCTTCAAACGCAGTGCCTCTTTGCATGACATCATGGTTAACTCAAAAGAAATCAGCCAAGAACTCAGAAAAAAAATTGTAGACCTACACAAGTCTGGATCATCCTTTGGATGATGCCTGAAGGTACCATGTTCATCTGGACAAACAATGGTACGCAAGTGTTAATAACACCTTGGGACCACTTAGCTGCCATATCGCTAAGGAAAGAGACGCGTTCTGCCTCCTAGAGATGAACGTACTTCAAAAGTGCAAAGCAATCCCAGAACAACAGCAAAGGACCTTGAGGAAACAGGTACAAAAGTGTCTATATCCACAGTAAAACGAGTTCTATATCGACATAACCTGAAAGGCCGCTCAGCAAGGAAGAAGCCACCGTTCCAAGCCCGCCATAAAAAGCTAGACTACAGTTTGCTAGACTACAGCACATGGGGACAAAGATCGTACTTTTTGGAGAAATGTCCTTTTGTCTGATGAAACAAAAATAGAACTGTTTGGCCATAATGACCATCGTTATGTTTGGAGGGAAAAGGGGGATGCTTGCCAGCTGAAGAACACCATCCAAACAGTGAAGCACAGGGGTGGCAGCATCATGTTGTAGGGGTACTTTCCTGCAGGAGGGACTGGTGCACTTCACAAAATAGATGGCATCATGAGGAAAGGAAAATGATGGATATATTGAAGCAACATCTCAAGACATCAGTCAGGAAGTTAAAGCTTGGTCGCAAATGGGTCGTCCAAATGGACAATGACCCCATGCATACCTCCAAAGTTGTGGCAAAACGGCTTAATTAAGGACAACAAAGTCAAGGTTTTGGAGTGGCCATCACAAAGCCCTGACCTCAATCCTAAAGAAACTGTGAGGGCAGAACTGAAAAAGTGTGTGCGAGCAAGGAGGCCTACAAACCTGACTCAGTCACACTATCTCTGTCAGGAGGAATGGGCCAACATTCACCCAACTTATTGTGGGAAGCTTGTGGAAGGCCACCCGAAATGTTTGACCCAAGTTAAACAATTTAAAGGCAATGCAACCACATACTAATTGAGTGTATGTAAACTTCTGACCCACTGGGAATATGCTGAAAGAAATAAAAGCTGAAAGAAATAATTTTTTCTACTATTATTCTGACAATTCACATTCTTTAAATAAAGTGGTGATCCTTACTGACCTAAAAGAGGGAATTTTTACTCGGATTAAATGTCAGTAATTGTGAAAATCTGAGTTGAAATGTATTTGGCTAAGGTTTATGTAAACTTCCGACTTCAACTGTGTATGCAGAGCCATATCACTGTGATGCTTAGATAGGGCTTTATTTCATGTGTTATTGAAGTGTTGTGGTTGCAGGCACATCTAAAGCCTTTTCTTTTGGTGTTTTGCTGTAGGCCACCAAGTACTACAGTACCAGTCAGTATCTAAATAATATGTGTGAAGTGCTTGATTGTGTATGTGACGTAAACAGAGAGGTCTACTTTCTTGGGGACCAGAATATTGATTGGTTTTCATCAAGCTGTCTGCTGAAGAGGAAGCTTCTTACTGTAACCAGTGCCTGTAATCTGGTTCAGGTTATTAATCAACCTAGCAGGGTATTTACAAACACTACAGGAACAAGATCATCCACAAGTATTGATCACATTTTTACTAATACTGTAGAACTTTCTTCTAAAGCTGTATCTGTACCCATTGGATGCAGTGATCACAATATAGTGGCTATATCCAGGAAGGGCAAAGTTCCCAAATCTGGTCCTAAAATAGTGTATAACAGATCATATGATGTAGAAAATATTTGTTGGTCGGATGTGATTAAAAAGGAGCATTCAGACGCTGCACTTGTTGAATTTATGAAATTGCTTCTTCCAATTATTGATAAACATGCACCTGCTAAGAAACTGACTATTAAGGCTCCATGGATGGATGAGGAATTGAAAAACTGTATGGTTGAAAGAGATGGGGCAAAATGAATGGCTAATATATTCTAGCTGCACATCTGACTGGCTAACTTTCTGCAAATTGAGAAATGATGTGACTAAACTTAAAGAAAAGAAGAAATCTGTATTATGAAACGAAGATCAATGGTATAAAGAATGATGGAAACAAATGTATAGTACTTTAAATGAAATTATGGGCTCAAATTCAACTCAGTCTTTCATCGAATCAGATGGCTTATTCATCACAAAACCATTTGATGTTTTTTAATGATTAATTAATTGGCAAAGTGGGCAAACTTAGGCAGGAAATGCCAACAACGAACAGTGAGCCTTCGTACCCATGCATAAAAAAACTAATAATGAAAGAAAAGCATTGTAAGTTTGAATTTTGTGAAGTTGGTGTGGTAGAGGTGGAAAAATGATTGTTATCTATCAATAATGACAAACCTCCTGGCATTGGCAAATTAGATGGAAAGCTACTGAGGATGGTAGCTGACTCTAAAGCAACACACCTATCGGCCATATCTTAAATCTGAGCCTAGAAGAAAGTCTTTGTCCTCAGGCCTGGAAAGAAGCCAAAGTCATTCTGTTACTCCAGAGTGTTAAAGCGGGCTTTATTTGGTTTTAACAGCAGACCTATCAGCTTCCTGCCAGCTCTCAGCAAACTGTTGGCAAAATTGTGTTTGACCAAATACAATGCTATTTCTCTGTAACTACATTATCAAGACTTCCTGCATAATTATATAGAATGGCACTCAACATGTACTGCACTGACACAAATGACTGATGATTGGTCAAAATAAATTGTTAATAAGAAGATTGTGGGAGGTGTACTGTTAGATTTCAGTGTAGAATACAATATTATTGACCCTAACCTGTTGTTGAGAACTTGTGTTATGGCTTTTCGACCTCTGTCATATAATGGATGCAGCGCTATCTAATATAATTCAGAAGGTTTTCTTTAATGGAAGCTTCTCTAATGTCAAACATGTAACGTGTGGTGTACCGCAGGGCAGCTCTCTAGGCCCTCTACTCTTTTCTAATTTTACCAATGACCTGCCACTGACATTGAACAAAGTATGTGTGTCCATGTATCCTGATGATTCAACCATATGCGCATCAGCAACCACAGCTAATGAAGTTACTAAAACCATTAACAAATAGTCTCTTTTGGAATGGGTGGCCAGTAATAAACTGGTCCTGAACATCTCTAAAACTAAGAGCATTGTATTTGGTAAAAATAATTCCCTAAGCTCTAGACCTAGAATCTGGTAATGAATGGTGTGGCTGTGGAACAAGTTGAGGAGACTTAGATTGTAAACTGTCATGGTCAAACAATTTAGACTCAATGGTTGTGAAGATGGGGATGGGTCTGTCTGTAATAAAGCAACGCTCTGTTATTTTGAAACCACACTCCACAAAGCAAGTCCTGCAGGCTCTAGTTTGTTATCTTATCGTCATTATTGTCAAGTCACAAGGTCAAGTGCTGCAAAGAAAAATCTAGTTAACTTCTTGCTCCTACTTGAGACGCAGACGTCTCAAGTAGGCACCTGGAAATGCAAATGCACTACGCTAAATGCTAAATGTACTCGTTAAAACTCAAACGTTCATTAAAATATACATGTACATGACCATATTATGACAAGGTTATGACCATGTCAAAACATTTTATGACACTGGGTGTCAAGTAAAGTGTTACTGTATTTACTAGAGGTTTTTTTTCCAGACTGTAGTGTTTTTGTAGACATTACTCTAGTATTTACTGTAGTGTTTTTGTCTTATTATCTTTGTCATAGAAGTGGAGGCTTTCTCTTTCAGGAAATCTACTGGAGAAAAACTGAAAGAGCAAATTTTCCATAACCTATATGTAGGACTGGGTTCTGAATGGATAGCTCAGAGCTTCTGCTCTTCTCTACAGCCATAATATATGGTCTGTGCTTGTAGGTTTCTTAATTATGGTTGGCACAAATTGCAATATGGGTGAGGAAAATGGGAAGTGTATATGCAAATTGTATACTGTAGGATTACCTATAGCTAATACTGTGTAGTGTTTTTGCGGACATTACTACAGTGATTTTTTTTGTGGATAAAACTGTAGTATTTACTATTCTACAGTATACATCAGCATTCTATAGTAAGTGCTACACATGATTGAGGGATACTGCATTGTGTAGTATAGTATTATAAAGTATACTACAATTTACTATAGAATTCTATAGTAAGTACTGTAGTATTGTATACTAAACTGTCATTTTATATGTGGGTATTCATAAACATCAATTGCAATCTCAAAATTGACTAAAAAGTCTAAGTAGGACAACTTTTGTCACCATCTTCCAAAACAGAGATTTGCAAGATTCAAGAAATTAATGATTCAAATCCCGCCAGTTACAATGGCTCCCAATGTGGAGCGGTCTCTCATGGGGGAGGAGGTCAAAGGGGGTTGAATGTAGAGGACATGAGTCGGTCATGGTTGCTCATGGCCTCGTGATGGGTAGCTTAGTGATGGGTAGCGACAACTTAACAATTCACCAGATAATTTATTTTTGGTATAATGGTAAAGACGTTGGGTTCTCTAGTGGGAAACCTGGGTTCAAATCCCATCAGTTACATTGGCATGAGACTTTGCTACAATACAATGTCTCCAATGTTTTGTTGAAAGAACAAGACTTGTTCTTTGTACTATTTTCTACTACACCAAGAGTGTGCAAAGCTGTCATCAAGGCAAAGGGTGGCTATTTGAAGAATCTCAAATATATTTTGATTTGTTTAAAACTTTTTTTGTTTAATTCATTATTCCATATGTGCTATTTCATAGTTTTGATGTCTTCACTTATTATTCTACAATGTAGAAAATGTGAAAAAATAAAGAAAACCCTTGAATGAGCAGTTGTTCTAAAACTTTTGACCGGTAGTGTATGTAGATCATTTTAGAAAGATAGGGTCCAGATTGTCTAGCCCGGCTAATGTGTAGGAGTCCAGATTTTGAAGCACTTTCAGAACATCAGCTATCTGGATTTGGATGAAGGAGAAATGGGGGAGGCTTGGGCGAGTTGCTGTGGGGGGTGCTGTGCAGTTGACCAAGGTAGGGGTAGCCAAGTTGAAAGCATGGCCAGCCGTAGAAAAATGCTTTTTGAAATAATCACTTGTAGTGGATTTGTTGGTGGTGACAGTGTTTTCTAGCCTCAGTTGTGTAGGCAGCTGGGAGGAGGTGCTCTTATTCTCCATGGACTTTACAGTGTCCCAGACCTTTTTGGAGTTTGTGCTACAGGATGCAAATTTCTGTTTGCAAAAGCTAGCCTTCGCTTTCTTAACTGCCTGTGTATATTGGTTCCTAACTTCCCTGAAACGTTGCATATCACAGGGGCTATTCGATGCTAATGCAGTACGCCACAGGATGTTTTTGTGCTGGTCAAGGGCAGTCAGGTCTGGAGTGAACCAAGGGCTATATCTCATCCTGTTTCTAAATTTTTTGAATGTAGCATGCTTATTTAAGATGGTGAGGAGGGCACTTTTAAAGAATAACCAGGCATCCTCAACTGACGGGATGAGGTCAATATCATTCTAGGATACCCCGGCCAGGTTGATTAGAAAGGCCTGCTCGCTGAAGTGTTTTAGGGAGCGTTTGACAGTGATGAGGGATGGTCATTTGACCGCCGACCAATTACGGATGCAGACAATGAGGCAGTGATTGCTGAGATCTTGGTTGAAAACAGCAGAGGTGTATTTGGAGGGCAGGTTGGTTAGGATGATATGAGGGAGCCCGTGTTTACGGATTTGGGGTTGTACCTGGTAGGTTCATTGATCATTTGTGTGAGATTGAGGGCATCAAGCATACATGGTAGGATGGCCGGGGTGTTAAGCATGTCCCAGTTTAGGTCACCTAGCAGCACGAGCTCAGAAGATAGGTGGGGGGCAATCAATTCACATATGTTGTCCAGGGCACAGCTGGGGGCAGAGGGTGGTCTATAGCAAGCGACAATGGTTAGAGACTTGTTTCTGGAAAGGTGGATATTGAAAAGTAGAAGCTCAAATTGTTTGGGCGCAGACCTGGATAGTAAGACAGAACTCTGCTGGCTATCTCTGCAGTAGATTGCCACTCTGCCCCCTTTGGCTGTTCTATCTTGGCGGAAAATGTAATAGTTAGGGATGGAAATTTCAGAGGTTTTGGTGGTCTTCCTAAGCCAGGATTCAGACACGGCTAAGACATTCTGGTTGGCAAAGTGTGCTAAAGCAGTGAATAAAACAAACTTACGGAGGAGGCTTCTAATGTTAACGTGCATGAAACCAAGGCTTTTACGGTTACAGAAGTCAACAAATGAGAGCACCTTGGAAATAGGAGTGGAGCGAGGCACTGCAGGTCCTGCATTAACCTCTACATCACCAGAGGAACAGAGGAGGAGTTGGATAAGGGTACGGCTTAAGGCTATAAGAACTGGTCGTCTAGTTCGTTCAGAACAGATAGTAAAAAGTAGCAGGTTTCTGGGTGCAATATAATAGAGTCAATGCATAATGTACAGTCAAAGGTATGGTAGGATGTGAATATATTGGAGGTAAACCTAGGCATTGAGTTATGGTGAGAGAGATTGTCTCTAGAAACATTTAAACCAGGTGATGTCATCGCATATGTGGGAGGTGGAACTAAATGGTTGGTTAAGGCGTATTGAGCAGGGCTAGAGACTCTACAGTGAAATAAAACAACAATCACTAACCAGAACAGTAATGGACAAGGCATATTGACATTAGGGAGAGGCATGCGTAGCCAAGTGATCATGAGGGTCCAGTGAATAGTTGGGCTGGGTGGAAACACAGAGATTCAGACAGCTAGCAGGCCAGGGCTAGCAAACTAGCAGAAGGGCCTTAGAGTGACGTCGCAACGGAGGAATGTCTGTTTTAGCCTCCTCGTGCGGATCCGTTGATATACCAGTCTTGATGGATTAGTAGGGTTCCGTGTAGCAGAGGGGTCCAGTCCAATTGGCAAATGGATCTATTCAGCTAACAGTCCAATATGCTCTAGACAGCTAGCGGGCCGCGGCTAGCAGATGGGCATTCATGGGACGTCGCGATGAAGGGGCCTGTTAAAAAAAAGACCCTTGGGCAGATTACGTCAGTAGTCCAGTCGTGATGGATAAGCAGGGTTTTGTGTGGTAAAAGGGGCCCAGGCCGATTGGCAAAATAGGAATGGTGGCACGAGAAATTGGCCGATGGACCTATTAGCTAACAGTCCGATATGCTCTAGACAGCTAGCGGGCCGCGGCTAGCAGCTGGGCAATCAGGGGACTTTGCGACGTAGGAGCCAGTTGAGTAACCCCCTCGAGCAGATTACGTCGGTAGTCCAGTCGTGAAGAACCATACCAACAGTAAAAGGGGTCCAGTAGTGGCTGCTGGACCTCTTCAGTTACCCAGGAGATTGGCCTAGTATGGGCTAGCTCCAGGCTAATTGGTGCTTGCTTCGGGACAGAGACGTTAGCCAGGAGTAGTCACTCGGTTTGCAGCTAGCTAGCTGCGATGATCCAGGTGAGAAGGTTCAGAGCTTGCAGTAGGAAGCCGGGGATATGGAGAGAAAATTGGTCCAGTATGCTCTGGTTTGAATTGCGTTGTACAAACTAGCGAGAGCTCTCTGAGCTAAACGTAGCTGATGACTGCTAGCAGTGGATAGCTGGCTAGCTATTGTTGGGGATTCCGATTCAGAGGTAAAGAAAAAAGCAGATCCACACCAGATTGCGTGAGGCGGGGTGCAGGAGAGTATTTTGAAGTTGAGGTTTAGAAAAATATTAAAAAAGATATGCAAAGATATACATGGGACAAGGCGAAGGACAAAGACGTCTGACTGCTACGCCGTCTTGGATAAGTATGTATGATAATATAATGATAGTGTATGTGTCTGGAATGTAAACAATAGTAACCTCCCACTGGTCCTCAGTTAGCATTGCTTTTTTCTCCGGCGACATCTAAAACGAGTTTAAATCAATGGATATTTCAATAACCTAATTGCAATATGGGTTCACTAAGTAAATGGGTCTAAAATGTTGTTGGTAATCTTGCCTTAATGTGCTGTGTGGGGGAAAAACCAATGTTAATGGTCAACTGTTGGTACTCTGCATGAAACATTGACAGACTTATTTCACCCACTGATGAAGTCTATCAGAGGGAAGGCTGCTGATAAATGCTTTGTCTCTCTCTGCTGGAAGGGTCACAGTCATCATGTTTCTCTCTGGTGTGGCTTCAATCACACTTCTTCCTCCAGTGACTAATGCATCCCGTTTTCTTCTGATTGTTATTAAAACTAACAGCCCACTCGTGTTTATCACATAATTTAGATTCAATAACAAATAATTATCTGACTCTCCGGTTCATCAGTAAAATGCTTTTCTATATTAACTTTTTATAAGATGTATTATGTTAAACTTTGAATAACATATTACTGTTTCTAATTAGATAGATCTAACCTTGTCAATATTAATAATCAGTTTCAAATTGTACTAGTCATCTCTCCAAATGCCCAAAATAGCCAAACATCAAAAGTGAGGACATGCATGATGTCCAGTCGTTAGAAATGAATTTCTAGAGGTGGCATGAGGTCGGGACTGGGGTTCTAATGGTGGTCAGTAGACAGTAGAAAATGACTAGGCTCTTTTTTTAGGTGCTGCATCGGTAGGGCCGTTCAAACAATCAGACACAGAGGAGCAAAGGGCCAAGCCATGTGCAGAGAGATGAGGGTTCAGTGCAGACTGATTAGTAATTGCAGGACAATCCTATCAGTGAGAACAGCCATCTATTAACACCACTGGGCCTTATGGAGCAACTGATTTCAAAGCACAGTTAATGGTTGGGTTCTGGAAACAGACCAAATTGTCTCTTACGTACATCTGCTGTTTGAAATGCACTGCATTTCAATACTCACCTTTTTTTAGATAAGGTTAATCCTGTGACTTTGGATGACAAGGAAAACCCAGTGTATGTATCAACTCAATGTCTTACATTGTTGACTACATTTTCCCCACAACATGGGCCAAATTAGTGATCATTAGAGGCAAAAATAATCTGTTCTGGAAAATTGTGAAATTAAAACCATTTCATGAAAGCCTTTGTCATCTGGGGCTTGAAAATGTAGCGACGGGTTTTGAGCTATGGTTGACTTTAGAGGAAGTCGTGAACGCAAAACATTTCTTAAACGGAATGAAACAGGGAGGGAACAAAGTGAATTTGTCCAACAGAAACTCTAGTTTTGCTCTGTTTGCTTCCATTTGGGTCTTAAACCGTAAACGGTTTCCGTAATGAATACGCTCTAGAGGTGCTGGTGGCTAGGCCAGAGGACCACAGTGAACATCCATCTTTTCCAATACTAAATAATTTATTGGTAGCAATTAATTACCATACTGTGATTGTTTTCAATTAAAATTGTCAAGAATGTAGCTGTCTGGGAGTGGTCTGAGTGGGGAGCAGAAAACTGAAAATGAGCTGTTATTGGTAGAGACGTTTGGAACTCTAATTGGGCTACTAACTAATTTTACCAGATGGTGATGTCACAATGGAAGGCCAAAACTTGAATCCACCCAAACAGTCTGAAATTTCAAGCGGTCTATTAAAAAGGGCATTATCATAATTTCTCACTATCCTAATAGTGAGGAAAAACATAAACACAGGAAATCATGTTTTTGACCGCACTGGGCCTTTTATATAACTTATATTACATTTCCCCTCCAAACACATATGAAGCCTTTATCACCAGCCCACACACAAGAAAAGTAGGCTGTTTTATTGAGACATTTTCCCATGGGACTGACAAAAGAAAATGAAAAATGTTTAGGGCAAACCTCTAGCTTATGAGAGTTTTCATCCCAATGACAAAAAATGAAATAATAATTATGAAGTGGGGATGGGGAATAAGTGGTAAACAGAAGTCAAGATCATTGATTATGATTTCAGCAAAAAGACTGCACTGAGACTAGCCTGAGAGCCAGTCTGTTACTGCTCTCTTGCCAACTCCTTAAAGAATTAACATGACAAACAGATAAGATGTTTGGCTTGACAATGACATCAATGGAGCTGGTGATACTGGCCTCAGCCTGTAGCTGAGGTGGCCTGTGAAAATAAAAAGAACGGACACAAGTTAAAGTCTGCAAAGTTCTGGCGCTTTATTTATTCTGAAGCATGTTTTTTTTTTGCTTGTTCAATTGTTCATTTTTTGGTCAATACTTTTTAAGCATTCAAATCAAAAAAGTGCACACTTACACAACATAAATGCACTTTACCTAAAGCAGAATTAAAACATTTTCACAAATAACCCTGTCATACTGTATGATTTCACATGAAAACCAAAATGTATTTCACATTAATACAATAGTAGATACAATGTGAAGACATAAATAACTGAATGTTTTTGCATATACCGCCACAATATACAAAACTGACAACAATATATTCAGCTTTAAGATAGTACACCTCCCCAAATTGTCTCTCTCTCAAGCACTTGCACTGTCTGCACTAGACTGAGCGTGCTCGCCAGTTTACCAGCTCGTGGGCACAATTTTACACAAAGCCAATAACATGTAAAACAAACTCAGAAATCCCTAAAAAATGGAGTCTTTATAAAATCTCGTAGACAAAATTCAGTACAAGTACTATAAGCGACTCATTCAACAGTCTCTGCTAGCATCAAGCTAACATATACTCTCACTCATTGTAAATAATGTTCTTCTTTCACTCAGTTCGACACAACTTTCCTAATGTGATAATACCTTGACAAAGTTGTTAAATAGCATGTTATTACATATTCTTCTGATATTAGAACGTGTGGAAGTTCTGTTACATACCTGTAATAGTAAAAAGAACGGACACAAGTTTACGACTGCAAAATTCTGGTGCTTTCTTTTTCTGAAGAATGGAGCATTTGTTTGCCAGAACTTGCTGTTCTCCTACTACCACAGTGCATCAGCACCATCTATTGGCCTGATGGACTACTAATGCTAAATTACAGTTGAAGTCGGAAGTTTACATACACTTAGCTTGGAGTCTTTAAAACTTGTTTTTCAACCACTCCACAAATTGTTAACTACAGTTTTGTCAAGTCGGTTAGGACATATACTTTGTGCATGACACAAGTAATTTTTCCAACAATTGATTACAGAAATAATATTTCACTTTTAATTCACTGTAACACAATTCCAGTGGGGCAAAAGTTTACTGTGCTTTTAAACAGCTTGGAAAATTCCAGAAAATTATGTAATGTCTTTAGAAACTTCTGATAGGCTAATTTACATAATTTGGGTCAATTGGAGGTGTACATGTGGATGTATTTCAAGGCCTACCTTCAAACTCAGTGTCGCTTTCCTTGACATCATGGGAAAATGAAAAAAGATATCAGCCAAGACCTCAGAAAAGAAATTGTAGACCTCCACAAGTCTGGTTCATCCTAGGGAGCAATTTCCAAACACCTGAAAGTACCATGTTCATCTGTACAAACAATACTACGCATGTATAAACACCATGGGACCACGCAGCCATCATACCGCTCAGGAAAGAGACGCTCTGTCTCCTAGACATGAACATAATTTGGTGCGAAAAGTGCAAATCAATCCTAGAACAATCGCAAAGGATCTTGTGAAGATGCTGGAGGAAACAGGTACAGGTACAAAAAAAACGACATGAAAAAGCCAGACTACGTTTTGCAACTGCACATGGGGACAAAGATCGTACTTTTTGGAGAAATGTCCTCTGGTCTGATGAAACAAAAACAGAACTGTTTGGCCATATGATCATCGTTATGTTTGGTGGAAAAAGGGGGAGGCTTGCATGCCAAAGAGCACCATCCCAACCATGAAGCACGGAGGTGGCAGCATCATGTTGTGGGCGTGCTTTGCTGCAGGAGGGGCTGGTGCACATCGCAAAATAGATGGCACCATGAAAAAAGTAAAATTATGTGGATACATTGTAGCAACATCTCAAGACATCAGTCAGGAAGTTAAAGTTTGGTCGCAAATGAGTCCAAATGGTCAATGACCCCAAGTACACCTCCAAAGTTGTGGCAAAATGGCTTAAGGACAACAAAGTCAACGTATTGGAGGTCCCATCACAAAGCCCTGACCTCAGTCCTATAGAAAATGTGGGGGCAGAACTGAAAAAGTGCCGGCACTGGTGGTACTGGGCTGGGGACACGTACCTCGGGGCCAGTGTGGGGAGGAGGAACAGGGCGTACTGGACTGCCGAGGTGCACTGTAGGCCTGGTGCGTGGTGCCGGCACTGGTGGTACCGGGCTGGGGACACGCACCTCAGGGCGAGTGCGGGGAGGAGGAACAGGGCCTACTGGACCCTGGAAGCGCATTGGAGTCCTGGTGTGTGTTGCCGGCACTGGTGGTACCGGGCTGGGGACACGCACCTCAGGGCGAGTGCGGGGAAGATGACCAGGGCGTACTGGGCTCTGGAGGCGCACAGGAAGCCTGGTGCGTGGTTTTGGCAATGGTGCTACTGGACTGGGGACACACACCTCAGGGCAAGTGCGGGGAGGAGGCACAGGTACACTGGACCGTGGAGACGCATTGGAGATCCAGAACATAAAGCTGGCTCAATACGCCTTGGCTGGATGCCCATTCTAGCCCGGCAAATGCGAGGAGCTTTGCGCACTGGAGACACCATGCGCTTCTCTGCATAACACGGTGCCTGACCAGTTACATGTTCCCCACGGTAAGCACAAGGAGTTAGCTCAGGTCTCCTATCTGACTCATGCTGTCTCCTCGTGTGCCTCCCCAAAATATTTATTGGGGATGCCTCTCGGGCTTCCGTGCTAGCCGTGCACCTTCACATCGTCGCCGTTCCTCTATTCTCCGGTATTTTTCCTCGTAGTATCGCCGTTCCGCTTTCGCTCCCTCTATCTCCTCCTTAGGACAACGATACTCCCCCGGCTGTGTCTAGGGTCCTGCTCCATCTAATATCTCCTCCCAGGTCCATTTCCCCATTAAGCTCTGTTCCTCCTTTTCACGCTGCTTGGTCCTGTTTTGGTGGGTTATTCTGTCACGTTCGTCGTATTGATGAGACCAATGCACAGCGTGATAAGAATCCATTTTTCTTTTAATTAAACGAAGAACACTTAAAAAAATAACAAAACGAACGTGAAGCTACAATAACAAGTGCTGACAGGCAACTACACATAGACAATAACCCACAAAACCAACATGGAAAATGGCAACCTAAATAAGATCCCCAATCAGAGACAACGACAAACAGCTGCCACTGATTGGGAACCAATTCAGGCCACTATAGACCTTTATATACCTAGACAAACCGAAACCCCATAGATGTACAAAAACCCTAGACAAGCCTAAAACACACATACCACCCTCGTCACACCCTAACATAACCAAAATAATAAAGAAATCAAAGTTAACTAAGGTCAGGGCGTGACAACTATGCAGTATTTTTTTTTTTTTTTTTACGTGTTATTCCTTACATTGTTAGCCCAGGTAATCTTAGGTTTTATTACATACAGGAACTATTGGATATAAGAGCAACGTCAACTCACCAACATTACGAACAGGAATACGACTTTACCGAAGCGGATCCTCTGTTTGGCCTATCACCGAGGACAATTGATCGGATCCCAGCCGGCGACCCAAAACAATGACACCGTAGAAGAAGGGGTGGACGGAGCGGTCTTCTGGTAAGGCTCCGTAGATGGGCACATTGCGCATCGTTCCCGAGCATACTACCCGCCAATGTCCAGTCTCTTGACAACAAGGTAGACGAAATCCAAGCAAGGGTAGCATTCCAGAAAGACATCCGAGACTGTAACGTTCTGTGTTTCACGGAAACATGGCTCACTCGAGACACACTATCTGAGTCGGTACAGCCACCTGGTTTCTTCACGCATCGCGCTGACAGAAACAAGCATCTCTCTGGTAAGAAGAAGGGCAGGGGTGTATGCCTTATAATTAACGAGACGTGGTGTAATCATAACAACATACAGGAACTCAAGTCCTTTTGTTCACCTGACAAAGAATTCCTCACAATCAATTGCCGATCGCATTATCTACCAAGAGAATTCTCTTCAATTATAAACACAGTCGTGTGTATTCTCCCCCAAGCAGACACATCAACGGCCCTGAAAGAACTTCATTGGACTCTATGTAAACTGGAAACCACATATCCTGAGGCTGCATTTATTGTAGCCGGGGATTTTAACAACTAATCTGAAAACAAGGCTCCCCAAATTCTATCAGCATTTCGATTGTGCTACCAGGGCTGGCAAAACCCTAGACCACTGTTCTTCTAACTTCCGTGACACATATAAAGCCCTCTCCCGCCCTCCCTTCGGAAAAGCTGACCAAGACTCAATTTTGTTGCTCCCAGCCTATAGACAGAAACAAAAACAGGAAGCTCTCGCACTCAGGTCTGTTCAACGCTGGTCCGACCAATCGGATTCCACGCTTCAAGATAGCTGCAAAGACGTGGACTGGGATATGTTCCGCATTGCGGCGAACAACAACATTGACGAATACGCTGATTCGGTGTGATGTTGTACCCACAGTGTCTATTAAAACATTCCCTAACTAGAAACCGTGGATTGATGGTAGCATTCGCACAAAACTGAACGTGCGAACCACTGCTTTTAATCAGGGCAAGGTGACCAGAAACATGACGGAATACAAACAGTGTAGCTATTCCCTCCACAAGGCAATCAAACAAGCTAAGCGTCAGTACAGAGACAAAGTGAAGTTGCAATTCAACGGCTCAGACACGAGAGGTATGTGGCAGGGTCTACAGTCAATCACGGACTACAAAATAAAAACCAGCACCGTCGCGGATCACGATGCCTTGCTACCAGAGAGACTAACCAACTTTTTTGCTCGCTTTGAGGACAATACAGTGCCACCGACACGGCCTGCTACCAAAACCTGCGGGCTCCCCTTCACTGTAGCCAACGTGAGTAAAACGTTTAAACGTGTTAACCCTCGCAAGGCTGCAGGCCCAGACGGCATCCCCGGCCGCATCCTCAGAGCATGCGCAGACCAGCTAACCTCACACTCAATGTCAACAAAATAAAAGGGGGAGCAGCCCCCTATCTACATTGACGGGACAGTGGTGGAGAGGGTGGAGAGTTTTAAGTTCCTCGGCATACACATCACGGACAAACTGAAATGGTCCACCCACACAGACAACGTGGTGAAGAAGGCGCAGCAGCGCCTCTTCAACCTCAGGAGACTGAAGAAATTTGGCTTGTCACCAAAAACATTCACAAACTTTTACAGATGCACAATCGATAGCATCCTGTCGGGTTGTATCACTGCCTGGTACGGCAGCTGCTCCACCCATAACCGGAAGGCTCTCCAGAGGGTAGTGAGGTCTGCACAACGCATCACTGGGTGCAAACTACCTGCCGTCCAGGACACCTACACCACCTGATGTCACAGGAAGGCCAAAAGGATCATCAAGGACAACAACCACCCGAGCCACTGCCTGTTCACCCCGCTATCATCCAGAAGGCGAGGTCAGTACAGGTGCATCAAAGTGGGGACCGAGAGACTGAAAAACAGCTTCTATCTCAAGGCCATCAGACTGTTAAACAACCATCACTAACATTGAGTGGCTGCTGCCAACATACTGACTCAACTCCAGCCACTTTAATAATGGAAAAATTGATGTAATAAATGTATCACTAGCCTCTTCATATTATATAATGTTTGCATACCCTACATTACTCATCTCATATGTATATACTGTACGCTTTACCATCTACTGCATCTTGCCATCTTGATGTAATGTATCACTAGCCACTTTAAACAATGCCACTTCATATAATGTTTTCATACCCTACATTACTCATCTCATAAGTATACACTATACCATCTACTGCATCTTGCCTATGCCGTTTGGCAAACACTCATTTATATATATTTATGTACATATTCATATTCATTCCTTTACACTTGTGTGTATAAGGTAGTTGTTGTGAAATTGTTAGGTTATATTACTTGTTAGATATTACTGCATGGTCGGAACTAGAAGCACAAGCATTTCGCTACACTTGCATTAACACCTGCTAACCATGTGTATGTGACAAATAAATTTGATTTGAGGAATGAGCCAACATTCACCAAACTTATTGTAGGAAGCTTGTGGAAGGCTACCCGAAACGTGATCCTAACTGACCTAAGACAGGGAATTTTACGAGGATTAAATGTCAGGAATTGTGGAAAACTGAGTTTAAATATATTTGGCTAAGGTGTATGTAAACTTCCGACTTCAACTGTATATAATAATGGGGTGTCTGTTTTAGTGACTTTTCAGGCCATTACACTGGCAAGAGCACAAACAGATCTGGGCCCAGGCTACACTGAGAAAGAGGTTGAAGGGGGATGACTCTTACAACTCCTCAGCTGCTATTTTTCTCTTCAGATCGCTGTGCTCTAGTAACCAGTGGGGAGTGAGACACTTTTTGTAAATACACTTTTTCCAAGCATTTGGAAAATATTCACAGTCTCCTCAACAGTTTCGCTCCCGATGATAAACAGTATACAGTGGGGCAAAAAAGTATTTAGTCATCCACCAATTGTGCAAGTTCTCCTACTTAAAAAGATGAGAGAGGCCTGTAATTTTTATCATAGGTACTCTTCAACTATGACAGACAAAATGAGAAAAAAAATCTGGAGAAAAAAAAAAAAGCTGGAGAAGTTAATGCATGATCCCATAATAATATTTGTTCAATATTTTTGACTAATTTAAAATCTATCTGATGTAAAGTTACTCCCCAATGAAGCCAATAAAAATAAATGACAATGGAGTTGAGATCAATATATGACTCACTACAATAAACCTAGGAACCCGTTCATTCATAGACTGTAAAAAAAAGAAACTGGGTTCACTGGTGGTCTTTTTGTATACATAATGTCATGTAGTACTAGGCTGGCTACTAACATTAACAATAAAAACACTTTGTTCACCACTTTTTGAAGGGATTTTTAGAAAATACATTAAAAACAGCAGTTAAATTGTACACATGTATCACCAATTCATCCATGCTGAACATCAACAATGTGTTGGTTATCTTATTGTTTTGTAAGCTAGCCAGCATACACAGACATTGTCTTACATATGTTGCTATGGTTACACAGTACCACAAGCTGTCAAGTGCAGTCTCTCACAAAACATTTTCTACATTAATAATTTCAATACTTACACACTGTATGAAATGTCCTCCCACATCCCTTGAATTGGTGCTGGCTTCATCCATATGCAGAACATTGTGGCATTGTAGGCTATTTTAATGTGAGGATATTGTTTTCCCCTGATTTACTTCCATGAACTCATTACAGTCTAAGCCCTGTCTAAGGTGTGTGTGTGTGTGTGTGTGTACTAAGCTATCTGGAGTTGTTGTAGGAAGGTCATGCCAAGGATCATGTAGCTATTTGAGTTTGAGAATAAGACCCCTTTGAAGTATCAAAAAACATATTTGATGAAAAAAAAACATTTTGGCCTTACTGCTATTAGCCCATACAAACAAATTTAATAACAGATTCACAACCGATCAGGTCCTGTGTGGCTCAGTTGGTAGAGCATGGCACTTCCAACATCAGTGTTGTGAGTTTAATTCCCATGGGGCATCAGTGCGAATGAAAAAGTATGCACTCACTACTGTAAATTGCTCTGGATAAGAGAGTCTGTTGAAACGTAAATCAGAAAACAATTTGATTTGTTGATTTTACATGTATTTAAACCCTTAGTTTTTACACTAAACAGTCTCCCTATATACTTCCATTCATTTTTTCAGCAGGTAAAGGGGACCTTCAGACTTCCTGTGGGCATCCTAGAGTAAAACAACCGAAATGTACAGTTGAAGTTGGAAGTTTACATACGCCTTAGCCAAATACATTTAATTAAACTCCGTTTTTCACAATTACTGACATTTAATCAGAGTAAAAATGATCTGTCTTAGGTCAATTCCCTGTCTTAGGATCACCACTTTATTTTAACTAAAAACTGAAATAACAAAAATAACAAAGAGAATCAACGAAAACCGAAACAGTTCTGTCTGGTGCAGAAAGACACAAAACAGAAAACAACTACCCACAAAACCCATGTGG
This sequence comes from Oncorhynchus clarkii lewisi, assembly GCF_045791955.1. Taxonomy (NCBI): domain Eukaryota; kingdom Metazoa; phylum Chordata; class Actinopteri; order Salmoniformes; family Salmonidae; genus Oncorhynchus; species Oncorhynchus clarkii. Next base: position 52,297,861 of record NC_092153.1, on the reverse strand, counting down.
GAAAAGCTACCTAAGTATGCTTCTCAATCAGAGACAACGATAGTAAGCTGCCTCTGATTGAGGACCACACCCGGCCAAACAACAAAGAAATACAAAACAGAAAATGAACATAGAATGCCCACCCTAGTCACACCCTGCCTAACCAAAATAGAGAATAAAAGCCTCTCTATGGCCAGGGCGTGACACATAATTATTTCGCTGCACCTGCGATAACATCTGCAAAACTGTGTATGTGACCGATAAACTTTGATTTGTTTGAAATGTTCCCCATATAATGCCATGTCTCACGTCAGATGGCGTCACTCCTCCACGACGCCCGTCCCTCAACTGATTTTTCTTGTAGGATGTGGAACTTATATTAAAATTGGATACTGAGCATCCGCCATTCAAAACAATGTAAACATAGTTCCTCATTTTTTATATCACTGCACTCTCGTATGACTCTCCATGGAATAGGCAGAATAAATAGCTAGTTAAATTATTACAAACGTTGTGACAGTAATTTAATAGTTTGCGAATAGTGAAACATTTTTAAGAAACCAGTGGCTATCTCCTGCATAAATTCTGTGCAAGGACGACATTGGTCACCAGTGCAGGGACTTGATCATAGCTAGCTAGCTAATCAGCTAGCTCTTCCTTCCTGACATTAACATGTTTACCCTGAAGGTGTAGACATGCAGCCCCACAATTAAGAGGAACTGACTGTTATCAGAAATCAGTCCGTAGATCAGCATTTTTCTCCGTGATCGTTGGGCTCAGCTGAGCACAGCAGCTGACTCGGGTGGCTACTGCACTAACTTGTGGCAGAAGAACTGCTGCCTCATGAAAACTCATAATAATGTAAGCATTAGCACTACTTTCTACAGCAGCTTGCTAGCTAGCTTTTGTTAGCACCCACAGATAAATGTCAATTTACGAATGCACCCACAGAAACTGCATTGGCCTAACCTAGAACCATGAATATTGGTTTCCAGGTTCCCACCTCATTGATTTCACCAATCTAACCAAGTCAGAATTCGATCAATGATTAAAAGAAGGAAGGCACAGTAGGACTATCATTCCATCTCATCACTACTGCTTTCAAACGTTGATAATTATTCAATACCAGTGAGTTACCACTTAAGTTAACATTTACAGTATCCAACTTCAGTATTTTTCCTGTGTTAATTTTAAAATAGATGTTTTTAATAGATTAGGGACAAATACAAATGAACAGTTGAAACAGTCTTTCAATACAATGCATCGTAGTTCAAGCAAATTTTCAACGCCATTTGTGATACAATTTGCTGATTTCCCATGGCTACCCCTGGTGCTCGGACCCCCCTCTTCCCCACCATTTAAAAAGAATCCTACATAAGCCCCTGAATTTGAAGACATTGTATTGTGAATTGTACCTATACGATAGTCTCTTCTCTCTACCATAACCATACCATTCACAGGGCTCCCCTTGCAGCAAAAGGATATTCTCACCCAAGAGTGTATGAAGGCATGAAATTCTGTCTCCTGATGTGGGCGTTTTCCGTGTCAGTAGCCTTCCATGGACATCAGAATAATGCTATAGCCCAGGGAGGGAAACAGAGCTATGCAGACAAAAAGTAAAATCAGGGTTTGGGATAACAGAGCTTCACAAATGCAGCCTGATGCCAGCTGTGGCTGATCATTCATGCATGTCTCTTTAATCAAAGGCGGAGGGAAGGAAGGACTTTTCCAGCGCAGCAACATCAGGGTTTATCCAGAGGGGATGTCAACATCAAATCACAGGTTAAGACCAAAATACAGAGTATACTCTCACCATTATTACATCCAGTTAACAAACCCCTTTTCACAACCCATTGTGACATTTTAAATTGAGACCCTATTTATTTTTAGCCATAGTATGCCTCATAAGCAGTTATTCCAAAATATAGCTCATGATAAAATGGTCACACAAAACATTCAAAAGACTCAAATGTTTTATATGATTGATGTTGCAATTCTTGACAGATTGGTTTTGCATTAATAAATCACTGTGAGGTTAAAGAAAAACAGAAAAAATGGTGACTTAAAATGTATCTAAAGTTGTTCAGGAATTCTGGATAAGCTCCAAGTTATTTTACCATTCCTGACATCCCATGCTCTGAGCGAAATATTCAGACTGTCAGCAACACCAGCGGACACATAGAAATGGCACAAACTGTCTTTTTATTTGACAAGCTGTGGTCTCAGGACCACAGATATTGAATTTCTTTGATTAAATGTGTTGGGTTACTGGTTACCAGGACAGGGTCATTCCTAAGGGTCACTCCCTTATGATACATACAAACCAGAGGTAAGATACTGTATGTCAACATCCCAAGAAAACAAAAACTCCTCAGCTGATCATGAAATTCACAAATTCACAAAATCTTCACTCTCCAACGTTCAAACTCAGATGTTGAGGCTTTTTGCATGATTTCCTAGCATTCAAAAGTTGCATGATATCAATATTTTTACTTAGAAGGCCAGGGCCCTGCAGCGACCAGTGTTCACCGACCAGCCATGGGGGCTCGTCTGGGATCCAACCATTTGTGTATCTTGTGTAGAGAAATAATTGAGAAAAAAGTGACTATCAAACTATACCTCATACTCAAATAGTTCATCCAATTAACATATAATAATAGAATATGTAACCAACTTTTCTCTTTTCCTGAAGCTCCATTGGTAACCCAAAGGATAGAAATTAATAACACCCACATATGGCCAACAATCAATTATCATGAACAACCTTTTGTTCAATAACGCCCTATGCTACACCAGGTCACTAGCCTGATGAGGGCATAAAATGTTAGATGGGAGACTAGAGTTAGAGTTAAAATGGTAGTAGCTTTTGCTGGACACGGCTAGTTTATGAATTGCAGTCTCTCCTAGTTCATAAACTGCTTTCAAGGTTAAGAAATCTAAATATCAAGCATTCTTATTACAAATTGGCTTTGCAAATAAACATTTGTAAAATGGACCTAAGAAAAGTTCATGGCTAAAGAGGTATCTGACACAAAGTAAAGGAATCCAAACATGGTGAAGACTTCGGCAATTGTTTTTTTATTTTTTATTTCAGCTTAAAAAATAGTGATAAGAACAAGGCCTGTAAATTAAGTGATGACAACAAAGGAAATATACTATGGCCTACCCTTCACCTCATCGTACAATATGTTTGTTTCATTTGCTTCCCAGTTTTCTTGAATGCTGTTATTCTTTTGACCCATTTGAACAAATACCAATACATAATAAGCAATATAAACTAATTCTGCTAAATATAACAGTAATCCCGGTTTTAAGGTGAACTTTAAAGCCATAGGGAAAGTATTTGTTGTAACAAATTAATTTAGTAGCTGTGCTGGAACTAAATGGCAAATGATAGGCTAGTTAAAACATTTATTTATTTATTTAACCTTTATTTAACGGGGCAAGTCAGTTAAGAACAAATTCTTATTTACAACGACGGCATACCCCGGACGACGTTGGTCAAATGTGCGCCACCTCATGGGACTCCCAATCACAGCCAGATGTGATACAGCCTGGATTTTAACCAGGGATTGTAGTGACGCCTCTTGCACTGCCTTAGACTGCTTCGCCACTTAGGAGCCCAAATGTGTGGACCCTCATCACTAGTGGTGTGGCAATCATTGGAAATTAGCAAAGGTATAGATACCGCAGATCATTTTGGGAAGCTGATATAGAACCTAATACACAATAACAAATATAAGAATCCTTAAGATTCACAAATATGCATACAAACGGGAAAGAAGAGGCGTTTCTACCTAAGATGCTGGGTTACTAAAATGATGCTAACACACAAGGATATTGATACAACACTGCAGGAAAACAAAAGCTGTGTGCAAAGACTGCTTGCCTTTAATTTCACTCCCATTGTTCTCACTGCATCAGAACGCCAAGCTAGTTATTCACTGTACATTAAAGGACACACAAGATTTGGGATAAAACATACTATGTCGTGGCAGGTGCCACCGGTCTCATACAAGGTGGATGGAGGCTGACAGCACTGAAAAAACAAAATATTCCAATCCAATCAGAGAGATGCTGTAGGAGCTTCCTGCAGGCAAGGGGATTTACTGAAGCGAGACGCATGCCTCAGAGACCATATCAGCATGGCATGTCTATAACAAACCATGCCCACAATCTGTTTCATCTTCCCTCCGTGGTGGTTGGCATGTGCTGTTAAGTCAATCGTGGATTGTGGTGAGCATATTGATTTTCTGCTGGAGTCTCCCATACATCATGGCATGGTTTGGCTCAGAGAGCTGGGTCCAATTCAAAATCTCATGGCTCGTTAGTTAACTTTTTCAATATGATCTGAATAGAGATATATGGTTTTCCGACACAATACAAAGACAGGTGTGTTGTAGAATTATTTTCTTGTGACAAATAAAGAAGAACAAATAGGTTTCAGAAAAAAGTTATCTATAGTAAAAAAATCTCACCTTGCTGAAATGGCATTTTATTCCTGCAATTATTTGTCAGTAAACAGCTTTACAGTAAGCTTTACTTTATTTGGATATTCAATCTGTAGATGTTCTACAGACTATCAGTACCATTTAAACTAACCCTAACCTTAAGCCAATACACTAACCCTTATTCTAAACCTAACCCTAACCCTGATCTTAGCAAGCAATTGCTTATCAACAGTTTGTTGATAATATGACCATCTGTTTGTTGTATACATCATTCAGACATATTATCAGTGCAACAAAGCAATCCCTGAAATGATTTTATTTGATTCATTTACAGCACTGCGGACTGGAAAACATGAGAGCATTAGGTTGTTGAGCTCTCTCTACATAATGTAGTGCCACTGTCACGCCTTGATCTGTTTCACCTGTCTTTGTGCTTGTATCCACTCCCCTCCAGGTGTCGCCCATCTTCCACATTATTCCCTGTGTATTTATACTTGTGTTCTCTGTTTGTCTGTTGCCACTCATTTTGTTCCTAGAACCTACCAGCGTTTTATTTCCCTGCTCCCATCTGTTTCTTGCTTCTGTTTTCTAGTTTCCGAACTTTCTGACCGTTCTACCTGCCAGGCCTACCTGTCGTCCTGTACCTCTGCCCCACTACTCTGGATTACCGACCTCTGCCTGACCTGACCCTGAGTCCGTCTGCAGTTCCGGTGCCTTACACCCACTCTGGTTTATCGACTATCGGAGGAAGGACAAACTTAGATTGTATCAATTAGATGCTAGTAACAATCATGCTTACCTTATTTGGCAGTCTATTTAAGCTGACCGGTTCTGCTCACATATTCTGCTTCCACTTGCTGCTACTACTAGTATATGTTTGCATCTTTTTCTTCATTGACAGTGCTGCTGCTGTAAATAGCCATTTCTTGCTATGCTGCCGTTTTATTTGTTTTTGCTATACATTGTCGTTGCAAATGCTCGTTTGAACCTCACCCGCATTGTTAAATATGCTCATGTTGCAATGTTTAGCTGCTGCAGGGATGCCATTGATTGCGAGGATCAACCATGTTGCTGCTGTACTGTTGTCAGTAAATAGTCGGCTACAAACTAGCTAGCTAAATAGAATTTGTCTTGATAGTAGCGCATCATTTACTTTGTTCCCAATACCAGCTTTCGTGCAGAGACTCTGCGCTCTGTGAACACACCCTCCATCATGGAGAATCATCCCTGGTCTATGCAAGGAGAACATAGCTATACAGGCCTATGCGTCAATATACAGTGAGTGTTTATTCATGTTTTTTTATCATGAGCAGAAGATGGTGCTTATCACAGTGATTCGATAGTATTTCAGTCTTCATGCGGCTGTTCATTTGTTCAGTGCAGCATCAATATCGATAGTAGCTATCACTGTGTGTCGCGCTGGAAGGTGCCCTATCAGCAAAAGTTTACATTTTAAGGGTAATCTCAGTCACATTAGTTAGTGTAAATGTTGTACAAATGATTTCTGACTATGTTACGGTTTTCTTCTGGTGAAAGAGAGGTGGACCAGAACGCAGCGTGGTTATTTATAAACATCTTTAATAAAGATGATAACTTGAACAATGTATAATACAAAATAAGAAAACGTGGAAAACCGAAAACAGTCCTAACTGGTGCAAAACACAGAGACAGGAACAATCACCCACAAGAGTCCTAAAGAATATGGCTGCCTAAATATGGTTCCCAATCAGAGACAACGATAAACACCTGCCTCTGATTGAGAACCACTCCAGGCAACCATAGACTTACCTAGAATACTCAACTAAACACAATCCCATAAACTAGAAAACCCCTAGACAAAACACACCACATAAATCACCCATGTCACACCCTGGCCTAACCAAAATAATAAAGAGAAAACCGAATACTAAGACCAGGGCGTGACAGACTATGGCTGTTTAGTTTTGTGCCAATAAAAATAAGGGGTTAAATATGTGTAAAAAAATAAATCTGAGCTTTCTTGTATCTCCTAGATAAAGGACAGACACGTCAAAAACTTATTCCTTAATGAATATTTTTTGTAAATGTCTTTGTCATTTATGAATGTGTTATTCAATGTGTTTCTATGGGCTATAGTAGTAAAGGCCAAATTCAATATTTTATGAACTAATAATAACAATTTTATACAAATGACACCTACAGAGATCCTAAAAATCTAAATCAAACAGCTAAATGAACCATGGTATGACCATCTTAAAACAGTTCCACATGTTAGCTTAGTAGTGATTGCATTCGTTTTGGAAACGGGCTGCCTCGTGGGCATGAGGCAGGGTTCCAAAAGTGGTGTAGGTTAAGCTCATGGAGAAATGAGCAGGATTCTGTGTTTTCATGCTTAAGTGATTGCTTTTAATGAAAACAATTTATCTTCCTTCCCAATGAAAACTAGTTTGAATATATATTTTATGTCTAAGCCACCCCCGGTGGCTTACACTTTTAGAGGTTAAGCTAGAAATGCATTCAACTTAACTTGCAGACTGGTCTGGATTGGTGCACTTGTATAGCTACTCATTAGTGCATACTGTTGCCATAAGTCACAACTATTAGCATACATTTTACAGTATAATTTCAGTGAACAGTTATATTTACTTCATCCTTATCAGCAGCAGTAAGTTGCTGATTTATTAGCCATGTTCTAATAATGTGGCATGCATTTGACATAGGCAGTCCCTCCCTGTCAGCCAATCTTTGTGTTCTTGTAGTATTATTCTAATGAAAGCTTAGTGACTCGATTCTTACTTCTTGCTATTGTATTGTATGCCAATTGAAGTGATTGCTTAATTCTAGTCCTCATGTATTAGCTATTAATTAATCTTCTGCATATATTTAGTCATCTTCATGCCTTACATACTATCATATGTTTTAGGCTGCAACTCTTAAAGCTGTGGTGAATGTTCCCACCGTCTGGTGTTAGCTCATATTTTTTGCTTCATTATCTACACACAGTATTGCATAATGGTATGGCTGCCAATATTGCATTCGTCAGAGCAATCTCTGGGTATTCCTTAAAGTAAGATGGCGCCGACATACATGGCAGCAACTTGGCAGTATTTAGTTTTTTAGTGTGATATTTCTTACATTATTAGCCCAGAATGTTTTTTTGTGTTATTACATACAGCTGGAAATAACTTGGGATATCAGAGCGATGTTAACTCACCAGCATTACGACCACGAATATGACTTTCCCGAATTGGATCCTTTGTTCATACCCTCCATGGCATTTGAACTTATCCCAGAGATTGCTCCAAGATGCCGCCTGCGTAGAAGAGGTATTCATAGCACACCAGCCACCATTCTGAGTATATTACTCGCTAATGTTCAGTCTCTGGACAATAAAGTAGATGAGCTAAGGGCGAGGATCTCCTTCCAGAGAGACATCAGGGACTGCAACATACTCTGTTTCATGGCTCTCTCCGGATATACTGTCCCCATCCATACAGCCAGCTGGGTTCTCAGTACATTGCGCAGACAGGAATAAAGAACTATCCGGGAAGAAGAAAGGCGGTGGTGTATGTTTCATGATTAACTACTCATGGTGTGATTGTGATAACGTACAGAAAGTCCTTTTGTTCACCTGACCTAGAATACCTCACAATCAAATGCCAACCGTATTACCTCCCAAGATAATTCTTATCGGTTATAGTCACAGCCGTGTATATTCCCCCATAAGCCAATACCATGATGGCCCTCAAGGAACTACACTGAACTTTGTGTAAACTGGAAACTATATATCCTGAGGTCACATTTATTGTAGCTGGGGATATTAACAAGGCAAATTTGTTCTATCAACACATTGACTGTACAGTAGTACTCTCGCTGGAAAAACACTTGACCACTGCTACTCCCCCTTCCGACATGCCTACAAGGCCCTCACTCATCCTCCCTTCGCAAATCAGATCATGACTCCATTTTGCTCCTCCCTTCTTATAGGCAGAAACTCAAACAGGAAGTACCCATGCTAAGGTCTATTTAACGCAGGAATCCATGCTTCAAGACTGTTTTGACCACACGGACTGGGAAATGTTCCCGGTAGCCTCTAAGAATAACATTAATGTATACACGGACACAGTGACTAAGTTCACCAGGAAGAGTATAGGAGATGTTATTCCCACTGTGACCATTAAAACTTACCCAAACCAGAAGCCTTGGATAGAACAAGTTAGCAAAACGTAAAGTGGGAACCATCGGATTTATTCACGGCCAGCTTTTGTATGATAAAAAACATACTGTTTGAACATATACTCCTTTACAGTTTTAGTGGAGGACACGACAGCAAGAAAATAGATACTCTATGCCTATATGTAATGTTTTTCTTTGATCTTTTATTGAAGTATTTGTAGTGGTTGAACAACAAAAACTGAGAAAAAATTGATGACCTAATAGATTGGAAGAACTTGCAGTGCCTCTGTGTGCGACTGCCTTGAGCAGCAGATTGAGGGACTTCGGAGGGAAAATCCTGCGCAGTGAGGCGTAGGGGATTGTCTGCAGCATGATCCCAGTGTATGGATGCTGAGGGATGTAGTGCTCCTCCAGCAGCTCTCTCATGAGGTTCTCTGTGCAGAGGCAGAGGGGTGGGGAGGATGAGTTAGTGGGGAGAATGAGGGTGTGGGTAAGCTGGTGAAATATTGTCAATATAATTGCATAATGAAACTGTATGTGATTTGTATATGAACAGTATGTTCAGTGACAAAAATAAAATGTTTACAGTAATTATCTCACCTGTTAGCTGTCTGTGAACTATAATATATATACACAAGTATGTGGACACCCCTTCAAATTAGGAATTAGTGGATTTGGATATTTCAGCCACACCGTTGCTGACAGGTGTATAAAATCGAGCACACCGCCATGCAATCTCCATAGACAAACATTGGCAGTAGAATGGCCTTACTGAAGAGCTCAGTGACATTCCACGTGGCACTGTCATAGGAAGCCACCTTTCCAACAAGTTAGTTCATCAATTATCTGACTCGCTAGAGTGGCCTTGGTCAACTGTAAGTGCTGTTATTGTGAAGTGGAAATGTCTAGGAGCAACAATGGCTCAGGCGTGAATTGGTAGGCCACACAAGCTCACAGAACGGAACCGCCGAGAACTGAAGCGCGTAAAAATCGTCTGTCCTCAATTGCAACACTCACCAACGAGATCCAAACTATGTCTGGAAGAAACATCAGCACAATAAGTGTCTGTCAGGAGCTTCATGTAAGGAGTTTCCATGGCCGAGCAGCCGCACACAAGAATAATATCACCATGCGCAATGCCAAGCTTAGGCTGGAGTGGTGTAAAGATCATTGCTATTAGACCATTGCGTAGTGGAAATGAGTTCTCTGGAGAGATGAATCACGCTTCACCATCTGGCAGACCGATGGACAAAATCTGGGTTTGGCTGATGCCAGGATATTGCTACCTGCCCCAATGCATAGGGCCAACTGTAAAATTTGGTGGAGGAGGAATAAGGGTCTGGGGCTGTTTTTCATGTTTCTGGCTATGCCCCTTAGTTCCAGTGAAGGGAAATCTTAACGCTACAGCATACAATGACATTCTAGAAGATTCTGTGCTTCCATATTTGTGGCAACAGTTTGGTGAAAGTCCTTTTCTGTTTGTGCATGACGATGCACAAAGCGAGGTCCATACAGAAATGGTTTGTCGAGGTTGGTGTGGAAGAACTTGACTGGACTGCACAGAGCACTGACTTCAACCCATCGGACACCTTTGGTGATGAATTGCGAGCCAGGCCTAATCGCCCAACATCAGTGCCCGACCTCACTAATGCTCTTGTGACTGAATGGAAGCAAGTCCCCGCAGCAATATTCCAACGTCTAGTGGAATGCATTCCCAGATGAGTGGAGGCTGTTGTAGTAGCAAAAGGGGACCAACTCCATATTAATGGCCATAATTTTGGAATGAGATGTTCGATGAACAGGTGTCCATTGAGGACAGCAGTGTCGATCAGATGGAAAAATATATTCTCATACCACCAAGCTCATTCCACAAAACTGTTTATCATGTCCGCCTTATCTAGTGCCCACATTTTGAGGTTATAGTCAAGCACACAGTCTGGTTTTATCTTTTCTTCTCCCGTCAGGTGGTCCACCTTCCCTGTGGCCTACATGTTTGTTGTATGGACAGTAGAGAGGACATGGACATCTCGTTTGTCATGCCACTTTATTGCCAGCTGTTGACTGTTCACCTTGATCTCCACCTCCCTTCTCTGTATATTCCTGCTTCCGAATGGCGTCATCTCCTTTCTGTTCGACAAGACTGTGTCACAGGCCCCTCTGCGGTTGGAGAGCAGATGCTGGAAGAGGGTGGGCCAGCTGTACCAATTTTCCACTTTAAAGTTGTGAACCTTCCCGAGATGAGGAGCCAACATAGTCACGGACCCGGACATCCCAAGCCGCTCATAATGTTGGATGTCAGCGGTGGACTCTGTGTAGACTATAATGTCCTGGACAAAATTTGTCAACAACATAACAAAGAACTGGACAGAGAGAAAATATTCACAGAACGTCAGCCTACCCTTCCATAACATCAGGGGCTCGTCAATGCATAGGTCCTTGTATGGCACAAAGACCTGACCAAATGCTGATGTCAGGCTGGTAAGTACATTTCTTATTTTGTGTAGCGGTCATTAAAATTGGCAGTAGCATTGTTTACAAAATGCAGGCATTTTATCAGAACTAGGAAGCTGCCTTGGGAGAAGGGAGTTGCAAAAAACATAGGATCCGTGCTCCAGTATTCCCTTAGGGAGTTCTTCACTATTCCCATGAGAAGGACTGTCACCAGGAAGGTTTACATTTCATTAATTGTGGTTGTCACCCATTTAGTGAGCTTCCCCCGCCCTCTGGCTCTCTCTTCTACTGTAGCTCCAAGGCATAGTGATGGGTCTCCTCCACTATTTTCTCCCACCAGCTCCTCTGTCAGAAACACCACTCTGCCTCAGAGGGAGATGGCAAGAGGCTTTACACTCCAGAGTGGGACTCAAAGCCAACAGCAGGGCCAGGAGGTGTGAAATGGCTGGCGGCCTTCCAGTTACCGCAGACCTGCCATACTTCACCCTCTACTTGTCTGCCTCCATCACTATCAGCATTTTCAGAGGGACCTGGGACTTGGTTGGTTGGCAAGGGGTCCTAAGATTCAGGGTTCACAATGGCCACAAGTCTGGGCGGCTGCTCCTTACAGTCAGAATATGATTCCTGACTTTCAAACTCCGACTCAATTTACAAAAATATCCTGAATTTCCGCATTTGTGAGATGTCTCCATTTGAATGACATTTCAAATGCTACAGCTACATACATAAACAACAACACTGAATGGCTCCGAGTGAGTGTCAGAGGTTACATGATTGACAGCCGGCACACGTCAATAAACCATTTTCAGCAAATGGTTTGTGTGGTAATAATATATTTATTTACTGTTTTATTCACATGTTTTCAAGTACTGGTGACAAATCATGCATCCAGTGTCTTGCATAGATTGTAATAGACACATGATGTGCATAAATACTTTTTTAAAGGTTGTACTGATTATGATGAGCTAATGCCAAGCTAATTGCCACCTACAGTGCATTCAGAAAGTATGCAGACATTTTGTTATCTTACAGCCTTATTCTAAAATTGATTAAATAGTTTTTTCCCCTTCAATCTACACACAATTCCCCATAATGACAAAGCCAAAACAGTTTTTTAGAAAGGTTTGCATTCAAACCCTTAACTCAGTCCTTTGTTGAAGCACCTTTGGCAGCGATTACAGCCTCAAGTCTTCTTGGGTGTGACGCTACAAGCTTGCACAACTGTATCTAGGGAGTTTCTCCCATTCTTTTCATTTTTTCAGGCCTCTCCAGAGATGTCGGATGGGGTTCAAGTCCGAGCTCTGGTTGGGCAACACAAGGACATTCAGGCACTTGTCCCGAAGCCACTCCTGCTTTGTCTTGGCTTTGTGCTTAGGTTCGCTTTCCTGTTAGAAGGTGAACCTTCGCCCCAGTCAGGTCCTGAGCACTCTGGACTAGATTTTCACCAAGGATCTCTCTTGCGGCCATTGTACATTGCTCCGTTAATATTTCCCCTCAATCCTGACTTGTCTCCCAGTCCCTGCTGCTGAAAAACAGCCCCGCAACATGATTCTGACACCACCATGCTTCACCGTAGGGATGGTGCCAGGTTTCCTCCAGATGTGACGCTTGGCATTCAGGCCAAAGAGTTCAATCTTGGTTTCATCAGACCAAAGAATATTGTCTCTCATGATCTGAGAGTCTTTAGGCTGTCATGTGCCTTTTACTGAAGAGTGGCTTCTGTCTGGCCACTCTACCATACAGGCCTGATTGGTGGAGTGCTGCAGAGACGGTTGTCCTTCTGGAAGATTCTCCCATCTCTACAGAGGAACTCTAGAGGTCTGTCAGAGTGAGCATCGGGATCTTGGTCACCTCCCTGAAAGAGATCCTTCTCCCCCGATTGCTCAGTTTGGCCGGGCAACCAGCTCTAGGAAGAGCATTGGTGGTTCCAAACTTCATCCATTTAAGAATAATGGAGGCCACTGTGTTCTTGGGGATGCTGCAATGCTGCAGACATGTTTTGGTACCCTTCCCCAGATCTGTGACTGAGACACAATCCTGTCTCGGAGCTCTACGGACAATTCCTTCAACCTCGTGGCTTGGATTTTGCTCTGACGTGGACTGTCAACTGTGGCACCTTATATAGACAGGTGTGTGCCTTTCCAAATAATGTCCAATCAATTGCATTTACCACAGGTGGACTCTAATCAAGTTGTCAAACATCTCAATGATGATCAATGGAAACAGGATGCATCTGAGCTCATTTTTGAGTCTCACAGCAAAGGGTGTGAATATTTATGTAAATAAATACTTTCCGAATGCACTGTACAGTGGGGCAAAAAAGTATTTAGTCAGCCACCAATTGTGCAAGTTCTCCCACTTAAAAAGATGAGAGGCCTGTAATTTTCATCATAGGTACACTTCAACTATGGCAGACAAAATGAGAAGATTTTTAATGAATTTATTTGCAAATATTGGTGGAAAATAAGTATTATTATGTCTAGTGGCTGTAGTTTCTGTCAGTTGAGTTAGTAGAATGTTCACACCCATGTTGTCGTACATTATCTGGTTTTACCGTCATCCATGGCTGTTATTAACATTTAGTGGTCACATTCTCCGGCTTCTCCCCAGCTAGATAGTTATCTAATAGTGGTTGATAATTGTTATTTCTTCATCTCAGATTGCCCTTACAGGATAAAACAGGCATTCTTACAGTTACAGTTGAAGTCAGAAGTTTACATACACTTAGGTTGGAGTCATTAAAACTCGTGTTCAACCACTCCACAAATGTCTTGTTAATCTTGGAACTACCCCTCCCGGATCCGGGAGAATTGTCATCAACTGATGTCTACCAACATAGACAGGGCTCTAACTCCTCTAGCTCCACAATGAAATAGGGTGCAGGTCAGGCAGCAGGCTGTTAGCCAGCCTGCCAGCATAGTGGAGTCTGCCACTAGCATAGTCAGTGTAGTCAGCTCAGCTATCCCCACTGAGACCGTGTCTGTGCCTCGACCTAGGTTGGGCAAAACTAAACATGGCGGTGTTCGCCTTAGCAATCTCACTAAGATAAAGACGTCCTCCATTCCTGTCATTATTGAAAGAGATCATGATATCTCACATCTCAAAATAGGGCTACTTAATGTTAGTTCCCTCACTTCAAAGGCAATTATAGTCAATGAACTAATCACTGATCATAATCTTGATGTGATTGGCCTGACTGAAACATGGCTTAAGCCTGATGAATTTACTGTGTTAAATGAGGCCTCACCTCCTGGCTACACTAGTGACCATATCCCCTGTGCATCCCGCAAAGGTGGAGGTTTTGCTAACATTTACAATAGCAAATTTCAATTTACAACAAAAAAAAATTACGTTTTCGTCTTTTGAGCTTCTAGTCATGAAATCTATGCAGCCTACTCAATCACTTTTTATAGCTACTGTTTACAGGCCTCCTGGGCCATATACAGCGTTCCTCATTGAGTTCCCTGAATTCCTATCAGACCTTGTAGTCATAGCAGATAGTATATAGATAGTATAATCTTTGGTGACTTTAATATTCACATGGAAAAGTCCACAGACCCACTCCAAAAGGCTTTCGGAGCCATCATCGACTCAGTTGGTTTTGTCCAACATGTCTCTGGACCTACTCACTGTCACAGTCATACTCTGGACCTAGTTTTGTCCCATGGAATAAATGTTGTGGATCTTAATGTTTTTCCTCATAATCCTGGACTATCGGACAACCATTTAATTACGTTTGCAATTGCAACAAATAATCTGCTCAGACCCCAACCAAGGAACATCAAAAGTCGTGCTATAAATTCACAGACAACACAAAGATTCCTTGATGTCCTTCCAGACAACCTCTGTCTACCCTAGGATTGCAGAGGACAAAAATTAGTTAACCACCTAACTGAGGAACAATACCCTAGATGCAGTTGCACCCCTAAAAACTAAAAACATTTCTCATAAGAAACTAGCTCCCTGGTACACAGAAAATACCCGAGCTCTGAAGCAAGCTTCCAGAAAATTGGAACGGAAAGTGCGCCACACTAAACTGGAAGTCTTCCGACTAGCTTGGAAAGACAGTGCCGTGCAGTACCGAAGAGCCCATACTGCTGCTCGATCATCCTATTTTTCTAACTTAATTGAGGAAAATAAGAACAATCCGAAATTCCTTTTTGATACTGTCGCAAAGCTAAATAAAAAGCAGCATTCCCCAAGAGAGGATTGCTTTCACTTCAGCAGTAATAAATTAATGAACTTCTTTGAGGAAAAGATCATGATTATTAGAAAGCAAACGCACTCCTCTTTAAATCTGCGTATTCCTTCAAAGCTCAGTTGTCCTGAGTCTGCACAACTCTGCCAGGACCTAGGATCAAGAGATACACTCAAGTGTTTTAGTACTATATCACTTGACACAATGATGAAAATAATCATGGCCTCTAAACCTTCAAGCTGCATACTGGACCCTATTCCAACTAAACTACTGAAAGAGCTGCTTCCTGTGCGTGGCCCTCCTATGTTGAACATAATAAACGGCTCTCTATCCACCGGATGTGTACCAAACTCACTAAAAGTGGCAGTATTAAAGCCTCTCTTGAAAAAGCCAAACCTTGACCAAGAAATTATAAAAAACTATCGGCCTATATCGAATCTTCCATTCCTCTCAAAATATTTAGAAAAGGCTGTTGCACAGCAACTCACTGCCTTCCTGAAGACAAACAATGTATACGAAATGCTTCAGTCTGGTTTTAGACCCCATCATAGCACTGAGACTGCACTTGTGAAGGTGGTAAATTACCTTTTAATGGCATCAGACCGAGGCTCTGCATTTGTCCTCGTGCTCCTAGACCTTAGTGCTGCTTTTGATACCATCGATCACCACATTCTTTTGGAGAGATTGGAAACCCAAATCGGTCTACACGGACAAGTTCTGGCCTGGTTTAGATCTTATCTGTCGGAAAGATATAAGTTTGTCTCTGTGAATGGTTTGTCCTCTGACAAATCAATTGTAAATTTTGGTGTTCCTCAAGGTTCCGTTTTAGGACCACTATTGTTTTCACTATATATTTAACCTCTTGGGGATGTCATTCGAAAAGATAATGTTAACTTTCACTGCTATGCGGATGACACACAGCTGTACATTTCAATGAGACATGGTGAAACCCCAAAATTGCCCTCGCTAGAAGCATGTGTTTCAGACATAAGGAAGTGGATGGCTGAAAACGTTCTACTTTTAAACTTGGACAAAACAGAGATGCTTGTTCTAGGTCCCAAGAAACAAAGAGATCTTCTGTTGAATCTGACAATTAATCTTAATGGTTGTACATTCGTCTCAAATAAAACTGTGAAGGACTTCGGCATTACTCTGGACCCTAATCTCTTTTGAAGAACATATCAAGACTGTTTCAAGGACAGCTTTTTTCCATCTATGTAACATTGCAAAAATCAGAAACTTTCTGTCCAAAAATGATGCAGAAAAATTAATCCATGCTTTTGTCACTTCTAGGTTAGACTACTGCAATGCTCTACTTTCCGGCTACCCGGATAAAGCACCAAATAAACTTCAGTTAGTGCTAAATACGGCTGCTAGAATCCTGACTAGAACCAAAAAAATTTATCATATTACTCCAGTGCTAGCCTCCCTACACTGGCTTTCTGTCAAGGCAAGGGCTGATTTCAAGGTTTTACTGCTAACCTACAAAGCATTACATGGGCTTGCTCCTACCTATCTCTCTGATTTGGTCCTGCCGTACATACCTACACGTACGCTACGGTCACAAGACACAGGCCTCCTAATTGTCTCTAGTATTTCTAAGCAAACAGCTGGAGGCAGGGCTTTCTCCTATAGAGCTCTATTTTTATGGAATGGTCTGCCTACCCATGTGAGAGACGCAATCTCGGTCTCAACCTTTAAGTCTTTACTGAAGACTCATCTCTTCAGTGGGTCATATGATTGAGTGTTGTCTGGCCCAGAAGTGTGAAGGTGAACGGAAAGGCTCTGGAGCAACGAACCGCCCTTGCTTACTAGGGCTCTTTCATACCGTCCCTAGGAGGGGTGCATCACTTGAGTGGGTTGAGTCACTGATGTGATCTTCTTGTCTGGGTTGGCGCCACCCCTTGGGTTGTGCCGTGGCGGAGATCTTTGTGGGCTATACTCGGCCTTGTCTCAGGATGGTAAGTTGGTGGTTGAAGATATCCCTCTAGTGATGCGGGGGCTGTGCTTTGGCAAAGTGGGTGGGGTTATATCCTTCCTGTTTGGCCCTGTCCGGGCGTGTCATCGGATGAGGCCACAGTGTCTCCTGACTCCTCCTGTCTCAGCCTTCAGTATTTATGCCGCAGTAGTTTGTGTCGGGGGGGCTAGGGTCAGTTTGTTATATCTGGAGAACTTGCCCTGTCCTATCTGGTGTCCTGTGTGAATTTAAGTATGCTCTCTCTAATTCTCTCTTTCTTTCTCTCTCTCGGAGGACCTGAGCACTAGGACGATGCCTCAGGACTACCTGACATGATGACTCCTTGGTGTCCCCAGTCCACCTGGCTGTGCTGCTGCTCCAGTTTCAACTGTTCTGCCTGTGATTATTATTATTTGACCATGCTGGCCATTTATGAACATTTGAACATCTTGGCCATGTTCTGTTATAATCTCCATCCGGCACAGCCAGAAGAGGACTGGCCACCCCACAGCCTGGTTCCTCTCTAGGTTTCTTCCTAGGTTTTGGCCTTTCTAGGGAGTTTGTTCTAGCCACCGTGCTTCTACACCTTCATTGCTTGCTGTTTTGGGGTTTTAGGCTGGGTTTCTGTACAGCACTTTGAGATTTCAGCTGATGTACGAAGGGCTATATAAATAAATTTGATTTGATCAACTACACTAATTAGCATAACGCAACGGACAAAAAATCTTACTAGAAAATATTCATATTCATGAAATCACAAGTGAAATATAGTGAAACACAGCTTAGCCTTTTGTTAATCACCCTGTCATCTCAGAATTTTAAATTATGCTTTACAGCCAAAGCAAGACAAGCATTTGTGTAAGTTTATCGATAGCCTAGCATAGCATTATGTCCAGCTAGCAGCAGGAAGCTTTGTCACGAAAATCAGAAAAGCAATACAATTAAATCGTTTACCTTTGATGAGCTTCGGATGTTTTCACTCACGAGACTCCCAGTTAGACAGCAAATGTTCATTTTGTTCCATAAAGATTATTTTTATAGGCGAAATACCTCCTTTTGTTGTTCACGTTTTGTTCAGAAATCCACCAGAAATTGCGGTCACGACAATGCCGAAAAAAATTACAAATTAGATCCATAATATCGACAGAAACATGGCAAATGTTTTTTATAATCAATCTTCAAGGTATTTTTCAAATATCTATTCGATAATATATCAACCGGGACAACTGGCTTTTCAGTAGGAGCGAGGGGAACAATGGACGCCATTGTCTATTACGCACAAATCCCTCTGAGAGCCACCACCTGACCACTGATGCAATGTTGTCATTCACGCTCATTTTATAAAATAAAAGCCTGAAACTATGTCTAGTGGCTGTAGACACATTAGGGAAGCCAAATAAAAAGAAATCTGGTTGATATCCCTTTCAATGGTCAATAGGGATGCATAGGAACGCAGAGTTTTCAAAATAAGAGTCACTTCCTGATTGGATTTTTCTCAGGCTTTCGCCTGAGTTATGTTGTACTCACAGACAATATTTTTACAGTTTTGGAAACTGTAGAGTGTTTTCTATCCTAAGCTGTCAATTATATGCATATTCTAGCATCTGGTCCTGAGAAATAGCCTGTTTAATTTGGGAATGTTATTTTTCCAAAAATGAAAATAGTGCCCTCTAGCCTTAAACTATAGTATTGGCAAGTCGAATAGGACAACTACTTTGTGCATGACATAAGTAATTTTACAACAATTGTTTACAGATATATTATTTCACTTATAATTCACTGTATCACAGTTCCAGTGGGTCAGAAGTTTACATACACTAAGTTGACTGTGCCTTTAAACAACTTGGAAAATTCCCAAAAACGATGTCATGGCTTTAGAAGCTTCTGATTACCTTCTCAGGCTAATTGGCATCATTTTAATCAATTGGAGGTGTACCTGTGGATATATTTCAAGGTCGACCTTCAAACTCAGTGCCTCTTTGCTTGAAATCAAGGTGAAAATCAAAAGAAATCCGCTAAAATTGTAGACCTCCACAAGTCTGGTTCATTCTTGGAAGCAATTTCCAAACGCCTGAAGGTACCACGTTCATCTGTACAAACAATGGTATGCAAGTATTAACACCATGGGACCACGCAGACATCATACTGCTCAGGAAGGAGATGCATTCTGTCTCCTAGAGATGAACGCACGTTGGTGCGAAAAGTGAAAATCAATCCCAGAACAACAGCAAAGGACCTTGTGAAGATGCTGGAGGAAACAGGTACAAAAGTATCTATATCCCAGTAAAATTAGTCCTATATCAACATAACCTGAAAGGCCGCTCAGCAAGGAAGGAGACACTGCTCCAAAACCCCCATAAAAAAAACAGACTAGTATTTGCAACTGCACATGGGACAAAAATCTTACTTTTTTAAGAAATGTCCTCTGGTCTGATGAAACAAAAATAGAACCTTTTGGCTATAATGACCATCATTATGTTTGGAGGAAAAAGAAAGAAGCTTGCAAGCCGAAGAACACCATCCCAACCGTGGAGCACCGGGGTGGCAGCATCATGTTGTGGGGGTGCTTTGCTGCAGGAGGGATGGGTGCATATCACAAAATCGATGGCATGAGGATAGAAAATTATGTGGATATATTGAAGCAACATCTGAAGACATCAGTCAGGAAGTTAAAGCTTGTTTGCAAATGGGTCTTCCAAAAGGACTATGACCCCAAGCATACTTCCAAAGTTGTGGCAAAATGGCTTAAGAACAACAAAGTCAAGGTATTGGAGTGACCATCACAAAGCCCTGACCTCAATCCCATAGAAAAGTTGTGGGCAGAACTGAAAAAGCGTGCGCGAACAATGAGCCCCACAAACCTGACTCAGTTACACCAGCTCTGTCAGGAGGAATGGGCCAAAATATACCCAACTTATTGTGGGAAGTTTGTGGAAGGCTACCCGAAACGTATAATGTTTTCATACCCTACATTACTCATCTCATATGTATACACTATACCATCTACTGCATCTTGCCTATGCCGTTCGGCAAACACTCATTTATATATTTTTATGTACATATTCATAGGAAGCTTGTGGAAGGCTACCCGAAACATTTGACCCAAGTTAAACAATTTAAAGGCAATGCTACCAAATATTACTAATTGAGTGTATGTAATCTTCTGACCCACTGGGAATGTGATGAAAGAAATAAAAGCCAAAGTAAATAATTCTCTCTACTATTATTCTGACATTTCACATTCTTAAAATAAAGTGGTGATCCTAACTGACCTTGGACAGGGACTTTTTACTCGGATTAAATGTCAGGAATTGTATTTAAATGTATTTGTTTAAGGTGGATCTAAACTTCCGACTTCAACTGTACCTATGAAATAGTTATTTCATCTTTCATTCTCGCTGTAGTGATCATGAAGCATCAGGTTAGGCAACATCTTAGGAGTGTACTATATTTTAGGATAGTAGGTTAAGTACGTTTATGCAAGTGGGACGCTACAGTACATGCGCCGTTCAGCAATCAAGCAGTGTGATATCTTGTGCTAGTTGGATGGCGTCAGTCTGCCACCGGCTAAACATTACTGTATCCTTTCCATCATTTAAGCATATATTCACAGAAGTACATCCTCATTTTAAATGGATTACTGCTGCCTAACTATAATCATAATCCTTATTTCCTCAGATGTAAAATTATTACCTTGGACATTAGTGGGGAAGCTGACGCTGTATAGTCGTGTGATGACTAATCAAGGCTCGCTATAGCGTTCAGCTATGTTGGATGGGATGTTGATACTGGCATTTCCTAGCATGCACTGGGCTTACAAAACATCCACATGGGCATCAGCTGTTGGTGTGCATTGCCTCTAATGGAAATGTTTGTTAGAGAGCTATTTCAGACAGTCATAGATGCAGGCTTATTCAAGTAATATATTGGGTATTTTCTTCTCATTATTAGGTCATCGTCTTTACTTCTTTCAAGGCTTACACAGGATACAGTATACCATTAGACAAACTTTCAGCTAGACTATATTGTAGGTCTAGATTTTTAGATTGTCACTGTGCACTCTTTGCATATGCTGCAGATGTGTCAGTTACTGTTGAGCAGAATCAGTAGGACGTTAGACTATTTACACTGGACAAAAATATAAATCCAACATGCACATGTAAAGTGTTAGTCCCATGTTTCATGAGCTGAAATAGAAGATCCCAGAAACATTTTCTATACACACAAAAAGCTTATTTCTCTCAAACATTTTACACAAATTTGTTTACATCCCTTTTAGTAAGCTTCCAGTTCCTGACGATATCCAGCAACTTCGCACAGCCATTGAAGATGAGTGGGACAACATTCAACAGCCTGATCAACTCTATGCAAGGAGATGTGTCGCGCTATATGATGATACTGAATTGTTTTCTGATCCATACCCCTACCTTTTTTTAAGGCATCTGTGACCAACATATGCAATTATGCATTCCCAGTCATGTGAAATCCATAGGTTAGGGCCCATTGAATTGATTTAAATTGACTCATTTCCTTATATGAACTTTAACTCAGTTAAATCTTTGAAACCGTTGCATGTTACGTTTACATTTTTGTTCAGTATAGATAGTGCAGGTGGTTATGTAGCTAACATTTAGTTGTGGTGTTTGGTGTTTGTTGCTATCAGTGGAGGCTTCTGAGGGGAGGATGACTCATAATAATGGCTGGAACAGAGTGAATGAAATGGCATCAAACACATGGAAACCAGCCATTACCACAAACAATTAAGTTGCCACCAACCTCCTGTGGTTCGTATACTGTATGTTGTTTTATGCTCTATCATGGTATGTCATGGCTGAGCTGTGCCGCTCTGTAGCAGTCTATTGTCTGCTCTTCTCTATGTACAATGTCTTCTGTGTATATAACCATGCATGCCTTTTCTATTTCAAATTTCAGTCAGGCAAATACACCCTTTCTTATTATGGTCCAATAGCAGGGATTCAGTTCATATTCGGCATCCACTCTGCTCAGGAATCCATCTGTCGGCCTACTCTTTATGGCCTACAGAGAAGCAATTAACATGCATATCGAAGATTCTCTCCTCTCTCAGTATAATAAGTTTGAGTTCACGTTAAGGCAACAGCATCCTGTGGTGGTCCGTATACTGGCTTTTATTGGTTCTTCAGTCTGTCCCTTCCCTTTAACCTTGCATTATCTCTTCAGTTTTGTTTGCACAATGGGGACTCACATGTTAACCATACTCTCAAACAACCCTAGATGAAAGAATTAGCAGGGCTTTCAAACTATCACGGATTACAAAGGGAAGCCCATCCGCGAGTTGCCCAGTGACGTGAGCCTACCCGATGTGCTAAATACCATCTATACTCGCTTTGAGGCAAGTATCACTGAACCAAGCATGAGAGCACCAGCTGTTCCGGATGACTGTGAGATCGCGCTCTCTTCAGCCGATGTGAGTAAGACCTTTAAACAGGTTAACATTCACAAGGCCACAGGGGAGGAGGTCCCTATAGGGAGGAGGTCAGAGACCTGGTAGTATGGTGCCAGGAGAACAACCTCTCCCTCAACGTCAGAAAGATAAAGGAACTGATCGTGGACTTCGTGGACTTCGCCCCCACTACAACCCGAGAGGGTTGTAGTGGAGCGGGACAAGCGCTTCAAGTTTCTCTGTGTCCACATCACAAAGGATCTATCATCGTCCTCACAAACCAACACAGTCGTGAAGAGGGCACGACAATGCCGCTTCCCTTTAAGAGGCTGAAATGATTTGGCATGGGCCCTCAGATCCTCAAAACTTCTACAGCTGCAGTATTGAGAGCATCTTGAATGGTTACATAACCGCTTGGTATGGTTAATGCTTGGCATCTGACCTCAAGGTGCTACAGAGGGAAGTGCATATGACCATATATGTACATGATTGGGGTTGAACTCCCTGCCATCCAGGACCTCTATAGCAGGCGGTGTCAGAGCAAGTCCCTAAAAATTGTCTAAGACTCCTGTTACCCAAGTCATGGACTGTTCTCTCCGTTATTGCATGGCAAGCAGTACCAACAGGTGAACAGCTTTTAGCCCCAATCCATAAGACTGCTAAATATAGTTAACCAAATAGATACCCAGACTATCTGCATTGACCCTTTTTGCACTAACTTTTTCAAATATGCTGCTGCTACGGTTTATTTTTTTTTATTTTTATTTTCTTGCCTTTATTTTCTATTCCTCATTGTGCTTTCAGTATTCATACCCCTTGTGTTACTCTACATTTTGTTATGGTACAGCCTGGATTCAAAATGGATTAAATAGGTGTTCTATTCAAAACATGTTAATGTCTAATTTGAGTATTCACACCCCTGAGTTACTTTGTAGAAGCACCTCTGGCAGTGATTACCGCTGTGTCTTTCTGGGTAAGTCTTTAAGAACCTTGCACACCTGGACTGTACAATATTTGCACAAAAAATGTTCAAGCTCTGTCAAGTTGGCTGTTGATCATTGCCAGACAGCCATTTTCAAGTCTTGCCATATATTTTCAAGCCAATTTAAGTCAAAACTGTAAATAGGTAACTTAGGAACATTCAATGTTGTCCTCACCAGACATGACCGGCAACAGCGTCGCCTATGGGCACAAACCCACCATCGCTGGACCAGACAGGACGGGCAAAAAGTGCTCTTCACTGATGAGTCGTGGTTTTGTCTCACCAGGGGTGATGGTAGGATTCGCATTTATCATCGAAAGAATGAGCGTTACACCGGGCCTGTACTCTGGAGCGGGATCGATTTGGAGGTGGAGGGTGCGTCATGGACTGGGGGGGTGTGTCACAGCATCATCGGACTGAGCTTGTTGGGTACTCAACTCCAGTGTTGTGTTTTAGGTTATTGCCCTGCTCAAAGGTGAATTTGTCTCTCAGTGTCTGTTGGAAAGCAGACTGAACCAGGTGTTCATTTAGGATGTTGCTTATGCTTAGATCTATTCCTTTTATTTTTATCCTAAAAAACTCCCTAGTCCTTGTCGATGACAAGCATACCTATAACATGATGCAGCCACCACCATGCTTAAAAATATGAAGAGTGGTACTCATTGACGTGTTGTGTTGGAATTGCCCCGGACATTTTTTGCAGTTTTACATTAGTGCCTTAGTGCAAACAGGATACATGTCTTTATTCTGTACAAGCTTCCTTATTTTCACTCATTTATGTTTGTATTGTGGAGTAATTACAATGTTGTTGATCCATCCTCGGTTTTCTCCTATCACAGTCATTAAACTTTGTAACTGTTTTAAAGCCACCATTGGCCTCATGCTGAAATCGCGGTTTGCTTCCTCTCCTGCAACTGAGTTAGGAAGGATGCCTTATCTTTGTTGTGACTTGGTGTATTGATACACCATCCGAATTATATTTAATAACTTCACCATGCTCAAAGGAATATTCAATGTCAGCTTTTTTTATGGCAATCTACTAATAGTTTCCTTCATTGGAAAACCTCCTTGGTCTTTGAGTTTGAATCTATGTTTGAAATTCACTGCTCGACTGAGGGACCTTAGAGATAAAGTGCCTTTGGAAAGAATTCAGACCACTTGGCTTTTCCACATTTTGTTACTTTACAGCCTTATTCTAAAATGTATTTAATAAATAAAACACATAATACCCCATGATGACAAAGCAAAAACATATTTTTCTAGACATTTTTGCAAATATATTAAAAACAAAAAACAGAAATACCTGCTTTACATACATTACCAGTCAAAAGTTTGGACACACCTACTCATTCCAGTTTGACTTATTTTTACTATTTTCTACATTGTAGAATAGTGAAGACATCAAAACTAGGAAATAACACATATGGAATCATGTTGTAACCAAAAAAGTGTTTAACAAATCAGAATGGCGCCGGAGGAGATGGCTGCCATTTTACTGTCTCTTAAACAATTGTGCTGTTATGTGGGTTTTTTCGCGATATTTGTAAATTATTTTGTACATAATGTTTCTGAAACGGTATCTTACGGCAGAAAAGAGCCGATCACTCACCTCAGATTAGACAAAGATTTTTTTCAACAGCAAGCAGGACTCACACGATATTCTCCAAAGATCCCACAGGGCAGACATCCCAATTATTCGCAAAAGGAAACCGACGCAGAGGACGAAGAGCCGGCTGCCTCGTCCGGACCCGCAGAAGGCGAGTAGGAAAGCTGCCGTTACCGTCAATATTACTCGCCAACGTGCAATCATTGGACAATAAACTAGACGAGGTATGATCACGAATATCCTACTAACAGGACATCAAAAACTAGAATATCCTATGTTTCACAGAATCGTGGTTGAATGACGACATGGATATATATGCTGCACCGGCAGGATAGAACAGCACACTCCGGTAAGACGAGGGTGGGGGGGGGGCGGTCTGTGCATATTTGTAAACAACAGCTGGTACACGAAAACTAAGGAAGTCTCTAGATTTTGCTTGCCTGAAGTATATTTTATAAATTACAGGCCACACTACTTGCCTAGAGAGTTCTCAGCTATACTTTTCATGGCTGTTTATTTACCACCACAAACCGATACGGGCACTAAGACCGCACTCAGTCAGCTGTATTAGGAAATAAACAAACAGGAAACCGCTCACCCAGAGGCGGCGCTCCTAGTGGCCGGGAACTTTAATGCAGGGTAACTTAAATCCATTCTACCAAATTTCTATCAACATGTTAAATGCGCAACCAGAGGGAAAAACATTCTTGATCACCTGTACTCCACACACAGAGACGCGTACAAAGCTCTCCCTCGCCCTCCATTTGGTAAATCCGACCACAACTCTATCCTCCTGATTCCTGCTTACAAGCAAAAATTAAAGCAGGAAGCACTAGTGACTCAGTCTATAAAAAAGTGATCAGATGAAGCAGATGCTAAACTACAGGACTATTTTGCTAGCACAGACTGGAACATGTTCCGGGATTCTTCCGATGACATTGAGGAATACACCACATCAGTCACTGGCTTTATCAATAAGTGCATTGAGGACGTCGTCCCCACAGTGACTGTACGTACACACCCCAACCAGAAGCCATGAATTACAGGCAACATCCGCACTGAGCTAAAGGGTAGAGCTGCCGCTTTCAAGGTGCGGGACCCGGAAGCTTACAAGAAATCCCGCTATGCCCTGGGACGAACCATCAAAGAGGCAAAGCGTCAATACAGGGCTAAGATTGAATCACACTACACCGGCTCGGACATCGCTGGATGTGGCAGGGCTTGCAAACTATTACAGACTACAAAGGGAAGCACAGCTGTGTGCTGCCCAGTGACACGAGCCTACCAGACGAGCTAAATCACTTCTATGCTCGCTTCGAGGCAACCAACACTGAGGCATGCATGAGAGCATCAGCTGTTCCGGACGACTGTATGATCACGCTGTCCGTAGCCAATGTGAGTAAGAGCTTTAAACAGGTCAACATACACAAGGCTGCGGGGC
Organism: Oncorhynchus clarkii lewisi; assembly: GCF_045791955.1. NCBI lineage: Eukaryota > Metazoa > Chordata > Actinopteri > Salmoniformes > Salmonidae > Oncorhynchus > Oncorhynchus clarkii. The sequence goes on along the minus strand of NC_092153.1, from coordinate 52,271,219 downwards.
CAGACAGAGATTACTGACCAACTGGCAGGTGTTTTCACTGACATTTTCAACATGTCCCTGATTGAGTCTGTAATACCAACATGTTTCAAGCAGACCACCATAGTCCCTGTGCCCAAGAACACAAAGGCAACCTTTCCTAAATGACTACAGACCCGTTGCACTCACATCCGTAGCCATAAAGTGCTTTGAAACGCTGGTAATGGCTCACATCAACACCATTATCCCAGAAACCATAGACCCACTCCAATTTGCATACCTCAGATCCAAAGATTATGCACACTCCACACTGCCCTTTCCCATCTGAACAAAAGGAACACCTATGTGAGAATGCTATTCATTGACTACAGCTCAGCGTTCTACACCATAGTACCCTCAAAGCTCAACACTAAGCTAAGGAACCTGGGACTAAACACCTCCCTCTGCAACTGGATCCTGGACTTCCTGACGGGCCGCCCCCAGGTGGTGAGTGTAGGTAGCAACACATCGGCCACACTGATCCTCAACACTGGAGCTCCCCAGGGGTGCGTGCTCAGTCCCCAACTGTACTCCATGTTCACCCACAACTGCATGGCCAGGCACGACTCCAACATCATCATTAAGTTTGCTGACGACACAACAGTGGTAGGCCTGATCACCGACAACGACGAGACAGCCTATAGGGAGGAGGTCAGAGACCTGGCCGGGTGGTGCCAGAATAACAACCCATCCCTCAACATAACCAAGATTAAGGCGATGATTGTGGACTACAGGAAAAAGAGCACCTAACACTCCCCCATTCTCATCAACGCTGTAGTGGAGCAGGTTGAGGGCTTCAAGTTCCTTGGTGTCCACATCAACAACAAACTAGAATGGTCCAAACACACCAAGACAGTCATGAAGAGGGTACAACAAAGCCTATTCCCCCTCAGGAAACTAAAAAGATTTGGCATGGGTCCTGAGATCCTCAAAAGCTTCTACAGCTGCAACATCGAGAGCATCCTAACCGGTTGCATCACTTGCCTGGTACGGCAATTGCTCGGCCTCCGACCGCAAGGCACTTCAGAGAGGTCCTGGATGGCTGCCTGCCTCTACATCAGGTGGTGCCAGAGGAAGGCCCTAAAAGATGTCAAAGACCTCAACCACCCCAGTCATAGACTGTTCTCTCTACAACCGCATGGCAAGCGGTACCGGAGTGCCAAGTCTAGGACAAAAAGGCTACTCAACAGTCCTTACCCCAAAGCCATAAAACTCCTGAACAGGTAACCAAATGGTTACCCGGAATATTTGCTTTGTGTAACCCCCCCAACCCCTCTTTTACGCTGCTGCTACTCTCTGTTTATCTTCTATGCATAGTTTAACTATACGTTCTGTGACATACTACCTCAATTGGCCCAACCAACCAGTGCTCCCGCAAATTGGCTAACCGGGCTATCTGCCTTGTGTCACAACACCTGCCAACCCCTCTTTTTACGCTACCGCTACTCTCTGTTTATCATATCTGCATAGTCACTTTAACTATACCTACATGTACATACTACCTCAACAAGCCTGACTTACCGGTGTGTCTGTATATAGCCTTGCTACTCTTATTTTCAAATGTCTTTTTACTGTTGTTTTATTTCTTTACTTACCTTCACACACACACACACACACTTTTTTTGCATTTTTGGTTAGAGCCTGTAAGTAAGCATTTCACTATAAGGTTGCATTCAGCGCACGTGACAAATAAACTTTGATTTGATTTGAGAATATAAAAGTAGCAACCCTTTGCCTTGATGACAGCTTTGCAAACTCTTGGCATTCGCTCAACCAGCTTCATGAGTTAGTCACCTGCAATGCATTTCAATTAACAGTTGTGCCTTGTTAAAAGTTAATTTGCGGAATTTATTTCCTTCTTAATGCGTTTCATCCAATCAGTTCTGTTTAGACAAGGTATGGTTGGTATACAGAAGATAACCCTATTTGGTAAAAGACCTAGTTCATATTATGGCAAGAACAGCTCAAATAAACAAAGCGAATTGACAGTCCATCATTACTTTAAGACATTGGATCCCATGTAGCTCAGCGGTCTAAGGCACTGCATCTCAGTGTTAGAGGCGTCACTACAGACCCCCTGGTTCGAATCCAGGCTGTATTGCAACTGGCTGTGATTGGGAATCCCATTGCGCACAATTGGCCCAGCGTTGTCTGGGTTTGGCCGGTGTAGGCCGTCATTGTAAATAAGAATTAGTTCTTAACTCGCCCAGTAAATTAAAGGTTACATTTAAAATGCAATTATTTTTAAATAAAAAAATTGAAGATCAATCAATCTGGAAAATTTCAAGAACTACAAGTGCAGTCGCAAAAACCATCATGCGCTATGATGAAACTGGCTCTCATGAAAGGAAGACCCAGAGTTTACTCTGCTGCAGGATAAGTTAGTTAGAGTTACCAGCCTCAGAAATTGCAGCCCAAAAAATTGCTTCACAGAGTTGAAGTAACAGACACATCTCAACATCAACTGTTCAGAGGAGACTGCGGAATCAGTCCTTCATGGTCGAATTGCTGCAAAATAAACAGCAATAATTATAACAGACTTTCTTGGGCAAAGACACACAAGCAATGAACATTAGACCGGTGGAAATTTGTCCTTTTGTTTGATGAGCCCAAATTTGAGATATTTGGTTACAAACGCTTTGTGAGACGCAGAGTAGGTGAATGGATGATATCCGCATGTGTGGTTCCCGCCGTGTAGCATGGAGGAGGGGGTGTGATGGTGTGGGGGTGCTATGTTGGTGAATTCAAGGCACACTTAACCAGCATGGCTACCACAGCATTCTGCAGTGATACAATGACCCAACACACCTCCAGGTGTGCTGATGGATGGAGTGCTGCATCAGATAACTTGGCCTCCACAATCACCTGATCTCAACTCAATTGAGATGTTTTGTGATCAGTTGGACCCCAGTGAAGGAAAAGCAGCCAGCAGGTGATCAGCATATGTGGGAACTCATTCAAGACTGTTGGAAAAGTATTCCAGGTGAAGCTAGTTGAGAGAATGCCAAGAGTGTGCAAAGCTGTCATCCAGGCAAATGGTGGCTACTTTGAAGAATCCAAAATGTAAAATATATTTTGATTAATTTAACACTTTTTTGGTTACTACATTATTCCATGTGTTATTTCATAGTGTTAATGTCTTCACTATTATTCTACCAGATATAAAATAGTCCAAAAATATATATAAACTTGAATTCGTAGGTGTGTCCAAACTTTTGACTGGTACTGTAAGTAATCAGACCCTTTTCTTTGAGACTCGAAATTGAGCTCAGGTGCATGCTGTTTCCATTGATCATCCTTGAGATGTTTCGACAACTTGATTGGAGTCCACATGTGGCGATTTCAATTGATTGGACATGATTTGTAAAGGCACACACCTGTCTGTATAAGGTCCCACAGTTGACAGTGCATGTTAGAGCAAAATCCAAGCCATGAGGTTGAAGGAATCTTTCTGTAGAACTCCGAGAAAGGATTGTGTCTAGGCACAGATCTGGGGAAGGGTACCAAAACATTTCTGATGCATTGAAGGTCCCCAAGAACACAGTGGCCAACATCATTCTTAAATGGAAGAAGTTTGGAACCACCAAGACTCTTCCTAAAGCTGTCTGCTCGGCCAAACTGAGTTGTCGCGGGAGAAGGGCTGGGATGTTGTTCAGCGGCAGGGACTGGGAGACTAGTCAGGATGGACGGAGCAAAGTACAGAGAGATCATTGGTGAAAACCTGCTCCAGGGTGCTCAGGATCGAAGGTTCACCCTAAGCACACAGCCAAGACATTGCAGGAGTGGCTTCAGGACGAGTCTCTAAATGTCTTTGAGTGGCCCAGCCAGGGCCAGGACTTGAATTCGATCGAACATCTCTGTAGAGAAATAGCTGTGCAGCAACGCTCCCCATCCAACTTGACAGAGCTTGAGAGGATCTGCTGTGAAGAATTTGAGAAACCCCAAATACAGATGTGCCAAGCTTGTAGCGTCATACCCAAGACCCGAGGCTGTAAGTGTTGCCAAAGATGCTTCATCAATGTACTGAGTATTGCATCTGAATACTTATGTAAATGTGATATTTCCATTTTTTTTTACCTGTTTTGCTATGTCATTATGGGGTATTGTGTGATAGGTTTAACTCATGCCCTCGTCCTTGAATTTTCCTAAATAGGTCTATTTAACACACTGCCATTTGTTAGAATCATAATACCACAAACAGAACTGGAGTTATAACCAGTTTTATGAGAGCTTGTCATTTTTTAAAAGGTTTTTCCCCTCCTTCTCCCGACAGTAGGGCCTGCTCCGCTCCTTCTCCCGACAGTGGAATGTGCCATGCCCAGTTGATAATCATCCCGATAATTGCCTCGATACTGAACCTAAACTTTATCTAAACTAATTTCACACATATAACAACAGATTAAATGAATTAAGTAAAGTATGATGGGGAGAATGGGTGAGTTGATAAGCAAGGGGAAGCGAATTATGCATAATTATGTAACCACCAGTGAATGAACAACAGGGTGTGCCATTTTATTACATTGGTATATTCAAATTATAATCTGAGAATGGTATGTGCCCTATATCAGTCCACCAAATCTAAGCAGTTTTATCAGTCTACTTGGAGTACACAGTGAGAGCATGTGTAATTTGGCAAGAAGAACAAGACGAATGGATGCACATGCTGCTTTAGCGGAGCTACAAGATCTGAACGAAAATGACTCAGATGGCGGGAAAGAAATGAATCATGACATCTCTGATTATTATTCTTCTGATTCTGAGCCTAAGCCTGAATAACCTACACCTCCGAGGCCTAAGAGCAAAAAAGCCAAAAACGGTGAGCACTGAGCAGGTGCCCGCACCACTACCAATTGAAAGAGTGATTCAGGAGAGAGGAAGGGGTACCAATTAGATAAAGCAAGCAAGTAAAAATGCGAAAGGACCAATTATCAGCACAAAATATGATCACAACATTAGCAATGCACTCACAAGCTTTTGTTGTTTATAGGACAGCATTCAGGGACTGTACTGTGGCTAGGCACACATGGAGCAAGGAGACACTGTCTGGGATCTGTCTGTTGATGAGTTGGAAGCATTTATTTCAATCCTGTATGTCCGTGGAGCATTCAGGAAAAAAAGTGTGTATATGAAAAGCTTCTGGTCAGATATGTATGGCATACTTATCTTTGGAGGAACCATGTGACAGGATCGCTTCAGAGAGATCATATATTACCTCCACTTTGATGATAAAGAAGCAGACAGATTTGTCATGGAATCCGGCGTATAGATAGTTGACTATTTTTTACTGCTGTCATATTGACACTTATATGAATTTGAATGCCATGATTGCTTTTGTGCTGATTTTCACTATTTATCAAGCACACTTTTCACTTATAAAGATGTTTAGGCTACTGATATGTTTATCATTTGACCGCTTGTCTTGCTGCCCAGTGGTTGGGGTAAAAAAAAAAAAAAAAAAATAGTAGCTGTTACCCTGTTCCAACACATATGCTTTCTGTTTCTGTTTCATAGTTATAAAAAAACTAATTCCACAAATAAAACTGATTGAACATTTGAATTTGGGTGTTTTGTTTACCTGTAGCCCACAGGAACAAACTGATAAAAATGCTATTGTCTAATGTTACCTTACCTTAGACCTTCATAAACGCAACCCAAATGATTATTTTTGCGATAGCATATATGAAATGTATTAATTACACTGTCAGTATGTTGCACTCAAATTGACTGCTCATTAGCTTGAAGGGGTGTCCCCCGAGGCCCAGTGGTTTAAGACTAGTATTGCACACCGAGTGAGTCCATGCAACTCATTATGTGACTTGTTAAGCACATTTTTACTCCTCAACTTATTTAGGCTTACCATAACAAAGGGGTTGAATACCTTTTGACTCAAGACATTTCATTTTTTCATTTTTTTATTAATAATCCATTTTAAATTCAGGTTGTAAGACAACAACATATGGAAATACTCAAGGGATGTGAATCCTTTCTGAAGGCACTGTACATACTGTATCTCAATTACTCAATTACTTCATACCCCTGCACATCGACTCAGTACTGGTACCCTGTGTAAATAGCCAAGTTATTGTTACTCATTGTTTATTTTGTGCTATTACTTTTCTATTGTTTATCTATTGTCTTTCTCTCTGCGTTGTTGGGAAGGGCACATAAGGTAACATTTCGCTCTTAGTCTACACCTATTGTTTACAAAGCACGTGACAAATAACATTTGATTTGAGTTATGGGCCGCTCAATTCATGCAATATGATCATGATTGTGTCAGCTCCGTGGTCCAGTAGGTAGAATATTCTCATATACCTAGCTGACAGCGCATCCTGCCTCACGAAGCCACCCGGTGGTTAATCTATTTTGGCTAAATTCATGGCAAGCGGGTTCATACTATATACAGTTGCCTAATTAGATAGGTTGAATATTTCCCATGTACCAAGATCAATAATTCACATTTATTTATAAAGCTATTTTTACATCAGCAGATGTCACGCCTATACAGAAACCTAGACTAAAACCCCAAAAATAAATGTTGGATTGTTCTTCTCCTCAATTAGGTTGGAAAAGTAGGCTGATCGAGCAGCAGTGAGGGCTCTTCAATATTGCACGGTATTGTCTTTCCAAGCTAGTTGGAAGACTTCCAGTTTGGTGGAGTGCCATTTCTGTTGCAATTTTCTGGAATTTTCTGTACAACAGGGAGCTAATTTTTTGTGACAATTTTTTTCTGTTCTGTTTTTAGGGAAGTGACTGCATCTAGGGTATTATGCAAGATTACATTTAGATCCTCAGTTAAGTGGTTAACTGATTTTTGTACTTCGATGTCCTAGGGTAGGTGGAGGGAGTCTAGAAGGGCAGAAGATCAATACCCTACATGTTACCGTCTTTGCTGACTACTTAATATAAAGTACATTGCATGTAGCTGCAGGTGGTTGGTTGGGTCATATTGCTTAAATGGGCCAGCTGCAGTTGCTACATCCATTTTTGGACTAAAAACTAAAATAGTGCTATGTACCAATTGATTCTTGAAGAATATAATTCATAATTCCTCCTGTGCTTAGCAGTCAGACGTCTTTGTCCTGTCGTGTCCCTTGTATATATCGTTTTTTACATATTTTTCTTCGAATATCTTTTAAAATATTTTCCTAAACCTCAACATCTAAATACTCTCCTGCAAGCCGCCTCACCCAATGTAGCGTGGATCTGCTTTTTTTTCTTCCAAAGTATCTATATTTACTTCAGATCTGGAATCCCTCAACTGAAGCTAGCCAGCTAACTACCATCTATCAGTCAGCAAACCATTGCCAGCGGTCATCAGCTAACCTTCAGCTCGAATAGCTCTCGCCAGTTCGAACAACGTGACTCTAAACAGAGCATAACGGACCTATTATTTTTATCCCCGGATTCCCACCGCAAACTGAACATTTTCATCTGGATCTTCACAACTAGCTAACCGCAACCCTGGATAACTACTCCTGGCTAGCGTTTCCATCCACTTAGCTTGAAGCTAGCCCGGCCAGAGCTCCTGTGCTACCACCAACGCATACTCCTGGGCTACAATGGCCGGACCCCTTCTACTGCCGGTACGGGGCATGGAACCCCGCAGATCCCCTACGTCTGGAACCCCGCAGATCCCCTACGTCTGGAATACCGACATAATCTGCCCGAGGACTCCAACAGGCCCCTCAGGCACGACGCCCGCTCATTATGCTAACCAGCTAGGCCTGCTAGCTACCTAGAGCTACTTGGAACCCTACTAATTCCACGACCGGTCTATCGACGTCACCGCATGAAGAGGCAAAACAGACTTAACCCCATCGCGACGTCCCCCAAAGTCTAACTTTCTAGCCCCTGCTATCTGCTTGCTTGGTAACCCGGCCTGCTAACTGCTAGCCTGCCCCGGTCTACTAACTGCTAGCTTGTTTAGCCCCGGTCTGCTAACTGTTAGCTTGTTAGCACAAGCCTGCTAACTGTCTGAATCGCCGTGTCCCCAGCCAGCCCAACCACTCACTGGACCCATATTTATTTTCAATCTCTTTTCGATTTTTTTTCTTTTTTCGATTATACCTTCCGATAACCTGCCTCACCCAATGTGATACGGAATCGCTATTATTTTTAATTTTAGAATACATTCAAGAACCTCCAGAAGCTAACCAGCTAATTAGCTACAAGCTGTTTAGTCATTGTTAGTCACTGCTAGCGGCTTTTACCTTCTGCACAGCCAGCCCTGTTTTTAGCCTGGATAATACTCGCCAGTCTACCAGTATTGAACTGTCTCTGGCCGGATTCCTGCCATAATCCCTGGACCACTACTTCTGATATTCACAGCTAGCTTGCACCCAGTACCGAAGCTATCCCTGAGGCCCACCTCCCCACCTCCCGGCCTACTCAGCTGTTCACCCGAACCCCACTCATACACGGCTAGAGCCCAATACTCCACCGGATCCTTGCTGTAAACTCTGGACCTTGGCTAACGCCGCTGCCACGAAGCTAGCACCAGTTAGCCGTGAGCCAGGCACATCTCCCTGCTAGCAAACTAAATTCTACAATACCTCTTTCGCCATCTGGCTTGGATTCTCTATCGACATGGCCCCCCGCCGCACCACCACGACTGGTCTGCCGACGAATACTCCATTCGCTGTGCCTTCAACCGGCCTCTGTCTGAGCAGACCCCCCCTACCACCCCCGGGCTACTAACTTTAAACGCCATGTCGCCCGCGTGCTAGCGTAGTGGCAACTTCCCTGTTCCATCTACTGCTGCCCCTTGGACATTATGATCACTTGGCTACATAGCTGATGCCTGCTGGACTGTCCATTATTCACGGTACTACATTCTGTTTATTTATGTTTTATCTGTCGGCCCCAGTCGCGAACTCAGGCTCTGTGTGTTGTTAATCCGAGCCTCTCTGCCTAGTCATCACCATTTTACCTGCTGTTGTTGTGTTAGCTGACTAGCTGTTGTTGTCTCACCCGTTGTTTTAGCAAGCTCTCCCAATCAAGACCTGTGATTAATTTATGCCTTGCTGTATGTCTCTCTCAAATATCAATATGCCTTGTATACTGTTGTTCAGGTTAGTTATCATTGTTTTAGTTTACAATGGAGCCCCTAGTTCCACTCCTCACACCTCTGATAACTCCTTTGTCCCACCTCCCACACATGCGGTGACCTCACCCATTATAACCAGCATGTCCAGAGATACAACCTCTCTTATCATCACCCAGTGTCTGGGTTTACCTCTGCTGTATCCGCACCCCACCATACCCCTGTCTGCACATTATGCCCTGAATATATTCTACCACGCCCATAAATCTGCTCATTTTATTCCTTGTCCCCAACGCTCTAGGTGACCAGTTTTGATAGCCTTTAGCCGCACCCTCATCCTACTCCTCCTCTGTTCCTCGGGTGATGTGGAGGTAAACCCAGGCCCTGCATGTCCCCAGGCACCCTCATTTGTTGACTTCTGTGATCGAAAAAGCCTTGGTTTCATGCATGTCACCATCAGAAGCCTCCTCCCTAAGTTTGTTTTACTCACTGCTTTAGCACACTCTGCCAACCCTGATATCCTTGCCGTGTCTGAATCCTGGCTTAGGAAGGCCACCAAAAATTCTGACATTTCCATACCCAACTATAACACTTTCCGTCAAGATATAACTGCCAAAGGGGGAGGAGTTGCAATCTACTGCAGAGATAGCCTGCAGAGTTCTGTCATACTTTCCAGGTCTATGGCCAAACAGTTCGAACTTCTAATTTTAAAAATGTATCTTTACAGAAATAAGTCTCTCACTGTTGCCTGCCTCCGACCACCCTAGGCTCCCAGCTGGACACCATATGTGAATTGATCACCCCCCATCTAGCTTCAGAGTTTGTTCTGTTAGGTGACCTAAACTGGGATATGCTTAACACCCCGGCAGTCCTACAATCTAAGATAGATGCCCTCAATCTCATCAAGGAATCCACCAGGTACAACCCTAAATCCGTAAACATGGGCACCCTAATTGACATTATCCTGACCAACTTGCCCTCCAAATACACCTCTGCTGTCTTCAATCAGGATCTCAGCGACCACTGCCTCATTGCCTGTATCCGCTACGGGTCCGCGGTCAAATGACCACCCCTCATCACTGTCAAACGCTCCCTAAAACACTTCTGCGAGCAGGCCTTTCTAATCGACCTGGCCCGGGTATCCTGGAAGGATATTGACCTCATCCCGTCAGTTGAGGATGCCTGGTCATTCTTTAAAAGTAACTTCCTCACCATTTTAGACAAGCATGCTCCGTTCAAAAAATGCTCAACTAAGAACAGATATAGCCCTTGGTTCATTCCAGACCTGACTGCCCTCGACCAGCACAAAAACATCCTGTGGCGGACTGCAATAGCATTGTATAGTCCCCGCGATATGCAACTGTTCAGGGAAGTCAGGAACCAATACACGCAGTCAGTCAGGAAAGCAAAGGCCAGCTTTTTCAAGCAGAAATTTGCATCCTGTAGCTCTAACTCCAAAAACTTCTGGGACACTGTAAAGTCCATGGAGAACAAGAGCACCTCCTCCCAGCTGCCCGCTGCACTGAGTCTAGGTAACACGGTCACCACCGATAAATCCGTGATAATCGAAAACTTCAACAAGCATTTCTCAACGGCTGGCCATGCCTTCCTCCTGGCTACTCCAACCTTGGCCAACAGCTCCGCCAGCGTTTCCTTTACCCAAATTCAGATAGCAGATGTTCTGGAAGAGCTGCAACACCGGGACCCATACAAATCTGCTGGGCTTGACAATCTGGAGCCTCTACTTCTGAAACTGTCCGCCGCCATTGTCGCAACCCCTATTACTAGCCTGTTTAACCTCTCTGTCATATCGTCTGAGATCCCCAAAGATTGGAAAGCCGCCGTGGTCATCCCCCTCTTCAAAAAGGGAGACACTCTAGACCCAAACTGCTACAGACCTACATCTTACACACCCTGCCTTTCTAAGATCTTCGAAAACCAAGTTAACAAACATATCATCAACCATCCGCTATGCAATCTGGTTTCAGAGCTGGTCATGGGTGCACCTCAGCCATACTCAATGTCCTAAACGACTTAATAAGCTCCATCAATAAGAGACAATACTGGGCAGCTGAATTCATAGACCTGTCGAAGGCTTTCAACTCAGTCAATCACCACATTCTTATCGGCAGACTCAACAGCCTTGGTTTCTCAGATGACTGCCTCACCTGGTTCAACAACTACTTCTCAGACAGAGTTCAGTGTGTCAAATCGGAGGGCCTATTGTCCGGATCTCTTGCAGTCTCTATGGGGGTGCCACAGGGTTCAATTCTTGGGACGATTATTTTCTCTGTATACATCAATGTTGTTGCTCTTGTTGCTGGTAATTCTCTGATCCACCTCTACGCAGATGACACTGTCGTGTCTTTGGCTATGCCAGATTAAGTGATATGACATGCTATTCTATAAAATCCTTTCTCCGTAATTAATATTACCTGATTTAGCTAATCATGTAAATGTAATTAACTAGAATGTCGGGGCACCACGAAATAACATTTATAGAGCCGTTATCTTCCGAATAAACTCTTAGACCTAGTAATATTTTACATCAATAGCAGTCAATATTAATCGTCACCTTATTTCAGTCTCATCTGAAAGTTGTAAATTCTTCCCATCTTCACGAACCCTAGCTAACAAGTTGAATCAGCAATACAAAATTGTGTTTGATTATTTATTTACCAAATACGCAACTAATCACACCGAATTACATATACACAGAATGAATCATACCTTGATTACAAATTATGTCATAAAGTAAAACGTCCCTAGCGGACGGAGCAGATATGACAGCTGGTTACACAAAGGAAAGTGGGTTGGGTTTGAGTGAAAGACTGAGGAACAAAGGGAGAAGCTGTGCTATCGTAAATACAATATCCTATGCATTCTAAATTACTGCCCATTTGGAAAAGGAAAATGCAATAAATATTTACTCTGAGCTGTGCTTCAATAGGTTGGTGGTAGATGGAAGGCCGTGTTGACCAACAGAGTCCAGAGTGTCTCTGCTGGTGAACGGGAAATGTTGTAGTGTCGTCGTTGGGTAGTAGACAGGATACTCTGTCTGTCCTTTCCTAGCACACATTTTTAGCTGCTGTTGCTAAATCAACGACTAGGATGTCTCAATTCTTTAGTGAATAAGAGTTCAAAGTTCATACCATTCACAACCAAAGCTCACGCTGAGGTTGGCTTAGTTCTGTAGTTGACATGTTATTCCTTTTTAACGTATGGACCGTCATCCTCACGTCCTCGGAACAGAAGGTTACATTTTCGTCAAGGGCTTATATAGTGGAGGGAGAAAATGTGTTTTCATAGTTTTATAACCCATGTCTCTTCACAGGTGTGGGCCACTGATTGAGCAGAGCCCTAACCTTATGAAATCCCAAATCTCTCATTTGGAAGCTAAAATTACATTTAATCTTTTCACCAATAATTCTATATTCAAACATTTAAATTGCACAACAATTCCATGTGAATCTGATAACTATAATGTGTAGACTTTCCACTGTACCGTTTATGTCATCCTATCATTGATGAGAATGTCTCAGATGACAACCGAACTGACATCATATTCATTAAGTACCAATGCATATGTTCAGCTGGTTGGATTCCCAAAATCTCTGTTTAACCAAGGATATTCAAGAGTCCCTCTGTAGAGTCAAGAGAGAGGGAATGGAGAAAGGTATTTATGGGGGGGCCATAAACCTTACCCACAGGCCAACGTCTTGACAACACCATTCTGTATACAGCTGGCCCTTCTTTGGACACTGTGCTAACAAACCTCCAAACAAGCTTCAACGCCGTACAACAGTCCTTCAGTTGCCTCCAACTGCTTTTAAATGCTAGTAAAAATAAATGAATGCCCTTCAACCAATTGCTGCCCGCACCCTCCTTCCTGACTAGCATCACTACTCTGGAAGGTTCGGACTTAGAATATGTGGACAACTACAAATACCTAGGTGTCTATTTAGACTATAAACTCTCCTTCCAGACTCACATTAAACATCTCCAATCCAAAATGACATCTAGAATTGTCTTCCTATTTCGCAACAAAGCATCCTTCAGTCATGCTGCCAAACATACCCTGGTAAAACTGACTATCTTACCGATCCTTGACTTCGGCGATGTCATTTACAAAATAGCCTCCAACACTCCACTCAGCAAATTGGACGTAGTCTATCACAGTGCTATCCGTTTTGTCACCAAAGACCCATATACTACCCACCACTGCGACCTGTATGCTCTCGTTGGCTGGCCCTCGCTTCATATTCGTCGCCAAATCCACTGGCTCCAGGTCATCTATAAGTCTTTGCTAGGTAAAGCCCCACCTTATCTCAGCTCACTGTTCACCATAGCAGCACCCACCCGTAGCACCCACAGCAGGTATATTTCACTGGTCACCCCCAATGCCAATTCCTCCTTTGGCGCCTTTCCTTCCAGTTCTCTGCTGTCAATGACCGGATCGAATTGCAAAAATCACTAAAGCTGGAGACTCATATCCCCCTCACTAACTTTAAGCACCAGCTGTCAGAGCAGCTCACAAATCACTGAACCTGTACATAGCCCATCTGTAAATAGCCCATCCAACTACCTCATCCCCATGTTATTTTTGTTGTTGTTGTTCCTTTTCACCCCAGTATATCTACTTGCACAGTCATCTTCTGCACATCTATCACTCAAGTGTATAATTGCTAAATTGGAATTATTTCGCCACTATGGCCTATTTTTTGCCTTACCTCCCTTATCTTACATTATTTACACAGACTGTATATAGACTTTTTTCCTATTGTGTTATTGACTGTATGCTTTTTATTCCATGTGTAACTCTGTGTTGTTTGTGTTGCACTGCTTTTCTTTATCTTGGCCAGGTCACAGTTGTAAATGAGAACTTGTTCTCAACTAGCCTACCTGGTTAAATAAAGGTGAAATTAAACAATAAAAAATTAAATGTTCTTGCTAAATATTTGCCAGCGATCCTTCCATAGTATTGATTTCCTCAAGCAGCTGAGCAGATTCCCTCTCTCAGGCTTTTGTCCTTCAGCAACAATGTTTGAACAGCTCCTATCGAAACTGTCATCAAGTCAACCCTCTATGATACCACTTCCATGCCTACACTCTGTAAGGGTATGTTCTCATGCACATACCCAAGAAAGCTGTCTAATGAGAAATATTACAGACACACCCCCTTGGGCACCAGTGGTGGATAAAGTACCCAATTGTCATACTAGAGCAAAAGTAAAGATACCTTAAAATAAAAAGACGCAAGTAAAAGTAAATGTCACCTATTAAAATACTACTTGAGTAAAAGTCTGAAAGTATTTGTTTTTAAATGTACTTAAGTATCAAAAGTAAATGTAATCACTAAAGTACAAATAATTTCACATCCCTTATATTAAGCAAACCAGATGGCACAATTTTCTTGTTTTTTAAATTTACATATAGCCAGGGGCACATTTCAACACTCAGACTTCATTGACATGCGAAGCGTTTGTGTTTAGTGAGTCAGATCAGAGGCAGTAGGGATGACCAGGGATGTTCTCTTGATACGTGTGTAAATTAGACAATTTCTTGTCCTGCTAAACATTCAGAATGTAACTAGTACTTTTGGGTGTCTCGGAAAATGTAAGGAGTAAAAAATACATTATTTTCTTTAGAAATGTAGTGGAGTAAAAGTAACAGTTGGCAAAAATATAAAGAAAGTAAAGTACAGATACCCCCAAAAAACGACTTAATTAGAACTTTCAAGTATTTTTACTTACACTTTTTGACAATTGCGTACACATGATTTCTGAAACTATGGCTCCTTTTCTCTAGACTCTACACACAAAACCCCAAAACCAAGCACTTAATTCAAAACAATTTCAACTCTCTCATAATGGTGTTTTTGCATCAAAACTCTACACACTAACCATCAAATGATTAGCTCGTATACACGTCAACTACACACAGATGTGGCAGATGTAAAACACTACTATCTTGTGTTTTTTGCATGTTCAGTGTGCAGTAGGATGAACAGTAACAGACAAAACAAATACAGTAGAAGATAAACAAATAGGCTTGTTACTATAAAAAAAACAGTTTGGGTGCAACCTGTCTCCTATTTTGGTCTGGCCACAGCACCTCATCAACATCACAAGCGATATTCTCTCTGGCTAAACTGCGGGGGAAGAAGTGTCTGGAGTGGCGTATCCAGCCCTGGCATGCCCCCTCGTCTAGGTCACCACAGGCCTCGTCCTCATCCTCGTCCTTGTCCTCTTCCTCCTCCTTCTTCTTGTCCTCGTCCCCCTCTTACTCTCACTCTCTCTCCAAAATTGGCCTCCATTTTTGTCCAAACCAAGAAAACCAACCTGAAGCCTATTTATAGTGCTAAAGCTCTGATTTCTAAGTTAAGAAATTAGCTATAAGTGTTTGCACACGTGAGCACTGGGTGTAGGTAATCGGTAAATGAGTGTGGCATTTTGAATGGTAGTGTTTTCCAAATGGAACACAAGACCTGAGCACGACATATGTTTGTTGTTGTTAAACGCCAAAACTGAAACCTGTCGAACGCTGAACCCCGAACTAAATACCTCTGTTTAAAAGCAGTGTTTTTGCATACTTTTATTTTATTTGGAATCCTGCGGCTCTGTTGGGCTAAATTGCTGTGAGCGGTGCTATATGTCCCGGGATCCTGACAGATTCCGCATAGGGGGAGAGAGGCGAAAGCCCAGCTATCCTAGCTCTCTTGGCGGTCTCAAATGGAAGCCGCTATTGAACGTTTCCAAAATTGCAGGAGCTGGGTTTACTTTGCTTGGTACCGGGACAATGTGTACCACGTTAACTTTCAATATAGCAACTGCTTGCGGAGGACTACAGGAGCGAAGTAGCTACTCTGAGCAAGCAAGTAGCAAACCTACATAGGCTACTGGAGAACCCACGCCCACCTACTTTTTATTTTTCTTCCACCCCAGTAGCCGGACGCCGCTCTGGTCTGGTGGAAGTTTCGCCACCGGGTCGGCTCTCCACAGCCGACTGGCCGGTGCTAGACAGGGTTCCATCCCCGAAGGGGTCTCCCCCTTCCCTGAAGAATGTAGCTGATCTCGACCCAACCAACCAGCCATGGAGGTACGTCACTCGCCATGGAAGTCGAAGAAGGCGTCCTCTGGCAACGGGGTCTCCATGGAGATGTTGAGCTCAGAACTGATACAGACCAGAAAAAGCTTTGCCGCCCTGGATCCAGAGGTTCCGGCGCCTTCGTCCGTGGTGGCTTCCCAATCAAGATCGGATCTAGAGGTACCTGCGTCTTTGTCCTTGGCTCTGTCTCCCTCTCCAGTGGCTTCTACCCCAGGTTCAGATCCTTGGAGATGTGAGGCTGCCTGAGGTACCGGCCCATTTAACATTACCAGCTGTCATCATAGGCAGCTCTATGGTGAGAAACTTGGTCCCCAAGGCAGAAATCTCGGTCCCCAAGGCAAAAACCCTGTGCTACCCGGGAGCACGAGTAAAGGACATAACAAGGCTGCTTCCGACTGTTCTACCACAGATGCCTGGAGCTGACACTGTCATAGTCCATGTGGGTTCAAACATCATCAGGAGGGCTAGCTCGGAACATTTATAAAATGGATTTTAAAGAACTGATTTTAGCATTAATAGACAAAAAAAATGGGCAATAATTTCAGGTCCAGTACCATCGTTGGGCCGTGGGTGTGAAAGATTCAGCAGACTGCTGGTATTACAGATCTGTCTAAAAGACTACTGTAGTTATGCTGGAGTCACTTTTATTGATAACTTTGACACCTTCTGGAAACAGAAGATACCCTACAGGAATGACGGAGTCTAACCAAATCATCTTGGCTCCTGGACTCTGTCCACGCATTTCAAGGCTACGTTGAAACAATGACTGGTAAATTATCCAAGACCAGCTCAGTTAATCCCTACCATTGTTACAATGAGTCGTCATAATGCTGCATCAAATTTACATGATCTTAGGGGCATTGGAAAACACAATGTAAGTCATTTAATTGATGTACCCATAATTGCACCGAATACATCTGTTTATCCTACAGCTATTGTAAGAAGTAATCATGAGCCTATAAACCAGGGTTACAGTGTTAGTACTGAGAAGGTGTTCAATAGTAGGAAGACCACTTCATGCACCTCATCCTGCACTATCAGCTCCAATGTAAATAACATGAGTTAGTCTACCTCTGATAAGCTTCTCGGTAAAGCATTAAAAACAATCAAGCAACCAAGTGCTAAAAATAGCCTATATTAACATATGTAGCCTAAGAAACAAGGTCAGTGAAGTCAATAACTTGCTTGTAACCGATGACATTCATATTCTGACTATCTCTGAAACTCACTTAGATAATACCTTAAATGATACAGTGTTCATAACGTCTACCGAAAAGTCAGAAATGCCAACGGAGGCGGTGTTGCGGTCTATATTCAGAACCACATTCCTGTAAAGCTTAAGAGACAATCTAATGTCAAATACTGTTGAAGTAATATGGCTACAGGTTCATCTGCCTCACCTAAAGCCCATTCTTGTGGGAAGCTGCTATAGACCAACAAGTGCTAACAGTCAGTATCTGGATATCATGTGTGAAATGCTTGATAATATATGTGATATCAACAGAGAAGTATATTTTCTGGGTGATTTTAATTATTGACTGGATATCAAACTGCCAACTCAGGAAAAAAATTTAAACTGTAACCAGTGCCTGGATCAGGTTATCAGTCAACCTACCAGGGTAGTTACAAACAGCACAGGAATTAAATCATCAACATGTATTGATCACATTTTTACTAACGCTGCAGATATTTGCTTTGAAGCAGTATCCAAATCCATAGTATGTAGTGATCACAATATAATAGACATATCTAGGAAAACCAAAGTTCCAAAGGCTGGGCCTAAAATAGTGTATAAGAGGTCTTATAAGAAGTTTTGTAGTGATTCATATGTTGATGATGTGAAGAATATTTGCTGGTCTGTGGTGTGTAATGAGGAGCAACCAGACACTGCACTTGACGCATTTATGAAACTACTTATTCCAGTTACTAATAAGCACGCACCCATTAAGAAAATTATTGTAAAAACTGTTAAATCCCCTTGGATTAATGAGGAATTTAAATGTTGAAAGGGATGAGGCGAAGGGTATGGCAATTAAGTCTGGCAGCCCAACTGATTGGCAAACGTACTGCTAATTAAGAAATCATGTGACTAAACTAAATAAAAATAAACCACATTATGAAATAAAGATAAATTATATAAATAATGATAGTAAAAAGCTTTGGGGCACCTTAAATTACATTTTGGGAAAAAAAGCCAAATCGGCTCCTTCATTCATTGAATCATCAAAAAGCCCACTGATATTGTAAACTACTTTAATGATTTTTTCATTGGCAAGATAAGCAAACTTAGGGATGCAATGCCAGCAAAAAACACTGACACTACACATCCAAGTATATGGGATCAATTTATGAAAGACAATTGCACTTTTGAATTCCGTAAAGTCAGTGTGAAAGAAGTGAAAAAATGTGTGTTTTCGAGACCAGGTTCTGACACTCTAGATGTAAAATTACTTAGGATAACAGCAGATGATATTGCCACTCCTATTTGCCACATCTTCAATTTAAGCCCCCTAGAGAGCGTGGCCTGGAGGGAAGCTAAAGTCATTCCGCTACCCAAGAAAAGTAAAGCCCCCTTTACTGGCTCAAATAGCTGACCAATCAGCCAGTTACCAACCCCTAGTAAACTTCTGGGAAAAAATTGTGTTTGACCAGATACAATACTATTTTACAGTAAACAAATTGACAACAGAAATTCAGCATGCTTATAGGGAAGGGCACACAACAAGCACAGCACTTACACAAATGACCGATGATTAGCTGAGAGAAATTGATGATAAAATGATTGTGAGGACTGTCTTGTTAGACTTCAGTGCAGCTTTTGACTTTATCAATCATAGTCTGCTGCTGGAAAAACGTATGTGTTATGACATTACACCCCCTGCTATAATGTGGATAAAGAGTTACTTGTCTAACAGAACACAGAGGCTGTTCTTTAATAGAAGCCTATCAAATATAATCCAGTTAGAATCAGGAATTCCCCATGATAGCTGTTGAGGCCCCTTGCTTTTTAAATTTTTGCTAACGACATGCCACTGACTTTGAGTAAAGCCAGAGTTTCTATGTATGCGGAAGACTCAACGTTATATATACGTCAACTACTACAGCGACTAAAATGACTGCAACACTCAACAACGAGCTGCAGTTAGTTTCAGAGTGGGTGGCAAGGAATAAGTTAGCGCTAAATATGTCTCAAACTAAAAGCATTGTATTTGGAACAAAACACTCACTAAAACCTAAACCTCAACTAAATCTTGCAATAAATAATGTGAAAATTGAGTAAGTTGAGGTGACTAAACTGCTTGGAGTAACACTAGATTGTAAACTGTCATGGTCAAAACATATTGATGCAGTAGTAGCTAAGATGGGGAAAAGTCTGTCTATAATGAAACGTTGCTCTGCCTTCTTAACAACAAGGCAGGTCCTACAGGCAAGTCCCACAGGCCCTAGTTTTGTCTCACCTTGACTACTGTTCAGTCGTGTGGTCAGGTGCCACAAAAAAGGACTTAGGAAAATTGCAATTGGCACAGAACTGTGCAGCGCGGCTGGCCCTTGAATGTACACAGAGAGCTAATATTAATAATATGCATGTCAATCTCTCCTAGCTGAAAGTGGAGGAGTGATTGACTTCATCACTACTATTATTTATGAGAGGTATTGACATGTTGAATGTACCGAGCTGTCTGTCTAAACTACATACATACCTCACAAGAAATGCCACAAGAGGTCTCTTCACAGTCCCCAAGTCCAGAACAGACTACAGGAGGCACACAGTACTACATAGAGCCATGACTACATGGAACTCTATTCCACAAGTAACTGATGCAAGAAGTAAAATTAGATTTAAAAAACAGATTAAAAAAAACAGTTTATGGAACAGTGGGGACTGTGAAGCAAGACAAACATTGACACACACACACACACACACACACACACACACACACACACACAGGATAGGATAACATACGTAATATTTAGTACTGTAGATATGTGGTAGTGGTGGAGTAGGTGCCTGAGGGCACACAGTGTGTTGTGAAATCTGTGAATGTATTGTAATGTCTTAAAATTGCCCTTGTTTTGCTGGACCCCAGAAAGAGTAGCTGCTGCTTTGGCAGCAGCTAATGGGGATCCATAATAACTACAAATACAAAATACCTGTTAGTTTGAATGATGTGTCTAATGTAGAGAAATGTGTTTAGTGTTTTGCAAAAAGTGTGTTTTACAATTGCAAACTGAGAGTAAAGCAGATAATGTGTTTGCAGTTTTGCTGACTTGGTCTGAAGATTAGGCACATGCATTAATAATGGTTTCACTGAGTGTGCCTTTAAGCGATTGTAAAAACTGTAAGTACTTTACACCACTGCTGGGCACCAATGTCAATTCAATGTCTATTCCATGTTGGTTCAATGTAATTTCATTGAAATTATGTGGAAACAAAATTGATTCAACCAGTGTGTGCCCAGTAGGCAGGTGCCATATCAAATGCTGAACCAGATTTTTCAATATGAAGGGATGAGATGGAAAGGATGAGATGTTGGGCATTAAATTAAAAACAAGGAAAATGTCAAGAATAATGTTATTTCAGTGTGTGTTCCTGGTTTTGATTGCCATCACTTTCTTACATGTGCAAATTCCAAAGTGACTGCCACAGAGACCATCTGGTCTTTCATTTTTCATGTTGATTCCTCTAGGGTTTATTTGAATATCAATCAGGAAAGCATGTTTTTTCCAAACTCTTTATTTATTTCATCTTGCTCACCTTCTTTGTCTAACTTTGATTTGGCATGAATGGTTATGAATACTCTGGAACAGCTTTTAATGAGAGAATTATCATTGTACCAGTGTTTCTATATTTCAGTGTTTCCAACGGGCTGTTTTAGCTCATTAACTAAAAGAATTACATTATTTATCATGACAGAAAATACATTATTGGTTACTTTATTTATTCATAACTTTATTGGTGCATATCTGTATATTCCAGAACTCTGTGTCATCTTCAATCAATCCTGGTAACTGAGTTCACATTTGCACTACTTTTTTTTATTCCATTACTGTTAACATTACTTTGAAGATGGTTTTCTGTGTAAGGTGGTCTCTACACTGTGCGCCGATAGTGAAGGTTGAAGGCAGTGGAGCAAGCAATGTTGTGTGGAATAATTGATGCCTGGCTAAATAGCTTTTCTTTAATATTAATAAAATATTTGGACATTGTTTGCTAACCGTGGAGCAGGGCTGTCGGCAGACCTGCAGTGTGAAAAGACAGAATCATCATTTCTCAGAGGACCATGGGCAAACAAGCCATCAATTGTGCTGAAAGGAATTATGTTTTTATGCCATTGGGATCTCCACTAAATGCTGCAATTTACTTTGATTAGCAGATCATCGTTTAAGTACAGATTTTTATTGCAAGGAAGTCATCCCTAACATAAATAACATTGGTTTTTAAAGTGTGAAAACATTTGTTAGAAAATATAAATCATATCTTGACACCAAAACGATGTGTTTGATTTGGTGCTTTCTGTACAAGCTTTGACCCCACTGTATGTTCCCTTTTCATATAGTGTATGTCTTTGGTTGAGTTTCCTGGGAATATGTATCACATCAAAAGAATGGCTGGAAGCCAGTTTTTCACTTCTTCTCTGCATTAGACCTGATAACCAGAGGGATCTATTAGTTTTAGGAAAGTGAAAAGAGCAGCTGTCACGATAAATTACGGTGTCCATCTCATTCACTGCTTCCGCTAAACTTTGTTCAGTGTCAGCCCATTGGACTCTCAATTAAGAATATTGGGGAGGCAATCAACAAGCTGTTGGATGTCTGCATTATGCAAGTTACAGAGCTAAATTATTACTACATTCTATTTAGCCATGAAACGAAAACTAAACGAGTAGCCTAAAGCAACTATAACTACTGGTTAGACTAATTATTGCTCATTTCATAACATTACCAGGAATAAAGACCATGGGAAAAAAAAGGAGTGGGCTTTTAATATTCCCCTGTTTCTGTACATCCATGTCATTAAGCTGTCTACCCTCCATAATTTAGTACGCCTGTTTTCAACACACACTTAATTAATATTTTGGAATGAACTCCAAGACCTCCATTAGTCTGATGTGTTTTGACAGGGCATTGTGTAATAATGTCCTCCTCAACATCACAAAAGACATTCTCCTTCTCTTCTGAAATAATGGAAGCCATTGTCACCATCCATCATCGTCCAGGAGACCTGGCACTCTCTCTGGTGTCACCGTCACCACGCTCCCATTTACTCAATGGATGTGACTTTCACCTCCATTAGGGGTTTCTCTTATTGAAATACTAATGAACCATTGTTGGATGCCAGTGTCAGTAGTTAATGTACTGCATAGACATATGCTGCATAAAAGGAGCATAGGTACAACAAGACCAGTAAAACCTTATAATGAAACAAGTTCTTACAATGTTTGTATTGTGCATGGAACTAGGCTATTTGTGTTGACCTGCAACACTATCACTGTCCTTGTATACCATCTCCAGTAAGTTGTGAATGACTGTGAATTGAAACCTACAGTAGGGCTCCATTTTCAATCAGCAAAACACAGATTACAACAAGTATATCTGTGTTGCTATTTTTCACATTTAAGAACACAAAGCACTGGTTTGACCTTAAAAAAGGATCTACACTGCCTCACCCAGTTTTCAAAACTTTAGTTATAGTTATTGATCAATCACAAAAACACATTTAGTATGGCACTATTGGGCCATACACATTGTAAATAGCCTAAGACTTACCCATTAACTGCATTTGAAATGCATCTTAAAGTGTGACATTAAATACTGCCTACTCCTACAAACCCTACAAAAACACTAACTGTAATCAGTTACGTTACCAGCTAAAATATTGTAATCAGATTACAGATACTTTTGAAAAACGAGATGATTTCTTCTTGGATTACTTTTAAATTCAGAAAATATTTTTGCAAAAAAAAATACATTATGACACCTTTCTATTTTCTCAATGACATTCAATTCTGTATTGACAAAAGGTAAACGTTTAAGTTTGTTCCACTATGAGACCACTATGACGACACACCAAATCCATTTGATGGTCCTTTTTGTCTTCTTCTAACCCCTCTTAAGAGGAAATTAATTGAAAGTAACTGAAAGTAATCAAGTTACATTACTGATCAAAATGTTGGACAGGTAACTAGTAACTGTAACAGATTACATTTAGAAAGTAACCTACCCAACACTGAACTAGGGAATATACTCTCTAACAGACATATTTAGTATTCTTTGTCCAGGGTCTCTGCACAGGCTAAATAAACACAAGTGCTTGGTAATGTACTGCAGTGGGCTAAATCATGGTCAAACAAAGTGTTTCTTGGTAGTCTTAAACAAATCTACTTTGGAACAAAAGTTTACATCTCACACACATGGTTATGGGCTTAAAAAGAAGAAGTCACCATGTCAGATATCGAGTTGAAATGTATTCCATTTTGAGATTGCATCCCAATATTACACTTAACATATATCACAGAAGACTAAAATATAACAAAGCGTTTGACATAGAAACACTACATTTATATTTAATATTTTTTAATAATCTTAATAAATTATGACATTTTGAAAAATATTAATAACATTCCACCTATGAGGCCACTAGGTCATTTGAATTCAGGAAAAGGCTACAATCCTTCAAATAGTACAGTCGTGGCCAAAAGTTTTGAGAATGACACAAATATCAATTTTCACAAAGTTTGCTGCTTCAGTGTCTTTAGATATTTTTGTCAGATGTTACTATGGAATACTGAAGTATAATTACAAGCATCTCATAAGTGTCAAAGGCATGAAGTTGATGTAAAGAGTCAATATTTGCAGTGTTGACCCTTCTTTTTCAAGACCTCTGCAATCCACCACGGCATGCTGTCAATTAACTAATGGGCCACACCCTGACTGATGGCAGCCCATTCTTGCATAATCAATGCTTGGAGTTTTGTTTGTCCACCCGCCTCTTGAGGGTTGACCACAAGTTCTCAATGGGATTAAGGTCTGGAGAGTTTCCTCGCCATGGACCCAAAACATCAATGTTTTGCTCCATCATGCTGGAAAAGACATTGTTCTTCACCAAACTGTTCCTGGATGGTTGGGAGAAGTTGCTCTCGGAGGATGTACCATTCTTTATTCATGGCTGTGTTCTTAGGCAAAAATGTGAGTGAGCCCACTCCCTTGGCGGAGAAGCAACCCCACACATGAATGGTCTCAGGATGCTTTACTGTTGGCATGACACAGGACTGATGGTAGCACTCACCTTGTCTTCTCCGGACAAGCTTTTTTCCAGATGCCCCAAACAATTGGCATGGGGATTCAGAGAAAATGACCACCCCAGTCCTCAGCAGTCCAATCCCTGTATCTTTTGCAAAATATCAGTCTGTCCCTGATGTTTTTCCTGGAGAGAAGTGGCTTCTTTGCTGCCCTTCTTGACACCAGGCCATCCTCCAAAAGTCTTCGCCTCACTGTGCATGCAGATGCACTCACACTTGCCTGCTGCCATTCCTGAGCAAGCTATGTACTGGTGGTGCCCCGATCCCGCAGCTGAATTAACTTCAGGAGATGGTCCTGGCGCTTGCTGGACTTTCTTGGGCGCCCTGAAGCCTTCTTCACAACAATTGAACCGCCCTCCTTAAAGTTGTTGATGATCCGATAAATGGTTGATTTAGGTGAAATCTTACTGGCAGCAATATCCTTGCCTGTGAAGCCCTTTTTGTGAAAAGCAATGATGACTGCACGTGTTTCCTTGCAGGTAACCATGGCTGACAGAGGGAGAACAATGATTCCAAGCACCACCCTCCTTTTGAAGCATCCAGTCTGTTATTCAAACTCAATCAGCATAGCAGAGTGATCTCCAGCCTTGTCCTTGTCAACACTCACACCTGTGTTAACAAGATAATCACTGTCAGCTGGTCCTTTTGTGGCAGGGCTGAAAAGCAGTGGAAATGTTTTTTTGGGGATTCAGTTAATGTGCATGGTAAAGAGGGACTTTGCAATTAATTGCAATTCATCTGATCACTCTTCATAACATTCTGGAGTATATGCAAATTGCCATCATACAAACTGAGGCAGCAGACTTTGTGAAAAGTAATATTTGTGTCATTCTTAAAACGTTTGGCCACGACTGTACATCTTCTGTGACGTGACCTGCCAATACATCTAAAAGGTTGACTTTCTACTAGCTTCTGAGTGATGCAAATTAATAAGAATAGTGTGCACACTGACATGTACATAATTTTGGTGCATTGCTGTCATTAGTTTACATACTAATTAAATTGCCACGTCTAGAATGGTAACATGTAGATTACAATTGGCTTGTTCTCTGGTTCCTTTCATAGATTATGTGAACTGGCTTTTCGATTCACAATTAGCTAATTCATTTCATGCAGGGAGATTGGAATGTTCCATTAACTTCTCTGGCCGGTCATGTGTCCAAATCAACTACAGCCATTATACAAATTCTGAACATTAGCAGGAAGGCAATTTGAAGAAAAATATC
Source organism: Oncorhynchus clarkii lewisi (assembly GCF_045791955.1). Lineage (NCBI taxonomy): Eukaryota > Metazoa > Chordata > Actinopteri > Salmoniformes > Salmonidae > Oncorhynchus > Oncorhynchus clarkii. The sequence continues at coordinate 52,245,525 of NC_092153.1, read as the reverse complement.
CATATATCATATGTGAAAGCTTTTAACTGTCCTTCAGGGAACACATTTGCAGGTAGGGAAAGGTGAGTTAGATTAGTTTGTGCATCATATAGAAAACGAACAACCGAGACAAGTGCCAATAGAGCTGTGCTGGAGTGATTTTTTTAAACATTTCTCTGTATATCCATGGTTGGTGCCTAAAAATAACATGCGTGCGCGTGTGTGTGTGCATTCAAAAACATATGCATGCACCCACACAGACACAAGCCGTATCCTTACAGCTCCATTAAATATTAATCCAAATAAATATTCAGCGGGAAATATTTGACCTCACAGTCAGAGACAATCTGCCATTGTTGGATATGGATGAATTAGATTTCTGATATCTTTCCGCTTGATATAGACTTTCATAAGACTTCATCAGAATGCATGTCTTTCACAGCAGATGTTACATTGCAACTTTGTTTTGAAGAAGAAAACAAAATAAGCAAAGACAGACAAACCAACCATCTGCTTCTCAACAACACTATTTTATAAGTCATTATTCAACTCTTTCCTTGTCTTTCAATGGGGATATGAGAAGGTACATGCTTTTGGCTTTGTAGATGCTGTATTACTTAAAGCACAATAACTTGACCACAAGGGGTATTGTAAATATAGTATTGGGACTCATGGACTAAAACCAGTTTACAAAAAATGTGTGCATTTGTCTAAATCTACTATGGCACCACTCCCAATAAGGTCTTTCAAAAACCCGGAGCATGTCTTTGTATAGTAAACAGAACACAGCGCAGGATGCCTGGATTGGATTCCGTGGGGAACAGATGGGCAAAAGAGAAAACTTCAGAGGTAATTAGATAAATTCAGTCAATCACTCCCCCTCATTCGCCGTATGGGAAGCATGCTTCATGAAACATGTTTTACAAAGGTAATGGCTGCAACAGAAAAATAACATCATTACAGTAACAACCTAGCCTGGCTGACACGACCCACATGGCTCACAGCTAGGGTTGCAAAATTCCTGGGGCCTCATTTATCAATCATGCATAGGCATAAATCTGTGTGTAATCCATGTGTGGGATCATTTCCATGCAAAGCGTGAGATTTATCAACATGAACGTTTCCTTGAGAGTGTGGTAAATGTACGCACAGCCATTACTATGTTTACGCACAGTACTAAGTGGTGAAATAAGGGAACTGCTTGTAGCCTAGTGAATGGAGAACATATACTGTATGTTGAAACATTTTGAAATTGTGAGAGCAATAACTAAATAATTTTTCGATTTCATTGTATTGCCATTGTGAATTCGTGCAACATCTTGACAGGCTACATCCAACAATTTGACCACATCAGTGCATTTGTTACAATAGTAATCCATATAAAGTACAGAAATGTGTTGAATTAGAGGCACATATGAAAGTGAAACCAAAAGACTGAGATAATGAGAAATCGAATGAGAGGCTGATATTGCTCTGTTGGACTATTTGGCACATGCTGCATTTCCCAGAGAGTGCATTTTTAGAGACAGACAGGTGTGATTTTTTTTTTTACAGAAAGTACTGGATGGCTCAAATATGCAGCTGAAAATGGTGGCACGCACGACTCATTCACTCTGCAGAACAGCAATGTTGGCATATAAGCCGACAGGAGGGAGCTGTTGAGGATGGATGGCTTATTGTTCTCTAATCATTGCAGTATTGTATATTTGCGATTGCTAAAGCAACTTTAATAGTCCTACTGGTCTTCTCTTTGTAGCTATGTTTTTATTTTAGCTGGAGAAACCACAACTGAGCAAGCAAAATAAAATATTTTGGTTGTACTCAACACTAGCACCTCCAGTGCATCGAGGATGTCTCTTATGACTGAAAAGAGCTTCTGGACATCAGAACTGCGATTACTCACCTCAGATTAGATAAAGAGTTTTTCTTAAATGAGTCGGACGGTAGGGATATACTATTGACACCCGACCAGGCCCAGATTCCCGTCATTAGCTGGAGAAGGAAACTGAGATTTGGGGGAAAAAGATCAGGGTGCCTTGTGAGGATCAGGCAACGAGTCTTCCTTTGCCTTCCGTCCTGCTAGCTAACATTCAATCATTGGAAAATAAATGGGACGAACTTATAGCACTTACAGTGGGGCAAAAAAGTATTTAGTCAGCCACCAATTGTGCAAGTTCTCCCACTTAAAAAGATGAGAGAGGCCTGTAATTTTCATCATAGGTACACTTCAAATATGGCAGACAAAATGAGAAAAAAATCCAGAAAATCACATTGTAGGATTTTTTTATGAATTTATTTGCAAATTATGGTGGAAAATAAGTATTTGGTCAATAACAAAAGTTTCTCAATACTTTGTTATATACCCTTTGTTGGCAATGACAGAGGTCAAACGTTTTCTGTAAGTCTTCACAAGGTTTTCACACACTGTTGCTTGTATTTTGGCCCATTCCTTCATGCAGATCTTCTCTAGAGCAGTGGTGTTTTGGGGCAGTTGCTGGGCAACACAGACTTTGAACTCCCTCCAAAGATTTTCTATGGGGTTGAGATCTGGAGATCTGGAGACTGGCTAGGCCACTCCAGGACCTTGAAATGCTTCTTACGAAGCCACTCCTTTGTTGCCCGGGCGGTGTGTTTGGGATCATTGTCATTCTGAAAGACCCAGCCACGTTTCATCTTCAATGCCCTTGCTGATGGAAGGAGGTTTTCACTCAAAATCTCACGATACATGGCCACATTCATTCTTTCCTTTACACGGATCAGTCGTCCTGGTCCCTTTGCAGAAAAACAGCCCCAAAGCATGATGTTTCCACCCCCATGCTTCACAGTAGGTATGGTGTTCTTTGGATGCAACTCAGCATTCTTTGTCTTCCAAACACGACGAGTTGAGTTTTTACCAAAAAGTTATATTTTGGTTTCATCTGACCATATGACATTCTCCCAATCTTCTTCTGGATCATCCAAATGCTCTCTAGCAAACTTCAGACGGGCCTGGACATGTACTGGCTTAAGCAGGGGGACACGTCTGGCACTGCAGGATTTGAGTCCCTGGCGGCGTAGTGTGTTACTGATGGTAGGCTTTGTTACTTTGGTCCCAGCTCTCTGCAGGTCATTCACTAGGTTCCCCCGTGTGGTTCTGGGATTTTTGCTCACCATTCTTGTGATCATTTTGAACCCGCGGGGTAAGATCTTGCGTGGAGCCCCAGATCGAGGGAGATTATCAGTGGTCTTGTATGTCTTCCATTTCCTAATAATTGCTCCCACAGTTGATTTCTTCAAATCAAGCTGCTTATCTATTGCAGATTCAGTCTTCCCAGCCTGGTGCAGGTCTACAATTTTGTTTCTGGTGTCCTTTGACAGCTCTTTGGTCTTGGCCATAGTGGAGTTTGGAGTGTGACTGTTTGAGGTTGTGGACAGGTGTCTTTTATACTGATAACAAGTTCAAACAGGTGCCATTAATACAGTTAATACAGTTAACGAGTGGAGGTCTGGGAGAGCCAGAAATCTTGCTTGTTTGTAGGTGACCAAATACTTATTTTCCACCATAATTTGCAAATAAATTCATAAAAAATCCTACAATGTGATTTTCTGGATTTTCTTTTCTCATTTTGTCTGTCATAGTTGAAGTGTACCTATGATTAAAATTACAGGCCTCTCTCATCATTTTAAGTGGGAGAACTTGCACAATTGGTGGCTGTCTAAATACCTTTTTGCCCCACTGTATATCCTACCAACAGGACATAAAAAACTGTAATATCTTATGGTTCACCGAGACGTGGCTGAACAACGACATTAATAACACACAGCTGGAGGGTTATACACCATATCGGCAGGATAAAACAGCAGCCTCTGGTAAGACACGGGTCGAGGCCTATGCATACATGTAAACAACAGCTGTATCTCATGATAAGCTGTAGACCACACTATCTACCTAAAACCGCACTCAATGAGTGTCACGACATCCGCCAAGGTTGGTCCCTCTCCTTGTTCGGGTGGCGTTCCGCGGTTGACATCACCGGTCTTCTAGCCATCGTTGATCCACCTTTCATTTTCTATTTGTTTCTATTTGTTTTGTCTATTAGTTTTAGCCTCAATAAAGGGCTCCTTTGCTACACATTTCTGCTCTCCTGCGCCTGACTTCCCTGCTGCCAGTTACGCACTTAACTATTTGTTATTCTTATCGCTTACTTTTTTGAGGGGATATTTCCTTAAAACTGCATTGTTGGTTAAGGGCTTGTAAGTAAGCATTTCACTGTAAGGTCTACCTGTTGTATTCGGCGCATGTGACAAATACAATTTGATTTGATTTGAGTCTTTTTGAAAGTGCTAATCTCTTATCTTTTTTTGGTTGCACCATTGTATTTCACGTTACGGCGTTGTATATTCCCCACAGGTTTTAAAGGAAAGATTTTGACCATATATGATTAATTATGGGCGTTCTCAGCACTGATACTGAGAACATTGGTATTTATCAATGGTGATCTCCTACCTGTGTGCGTATGATGCTCGTAGGATTTTTTGATAAATCACACTATTTCTATGCTAACAAACATTCTAAATTCCATTCATATAATGTATTTTAGAAAAGTCTATACGCAATATTGATAAATGAGGCCCCTGGAAGGTTTAATAAATTCCCTGGTTTTACCGAAATCGCGGTTGGAGGGTTCCCGGAATCAAGACGGAGTAAGCAGGAAATCCAGAATACTCCAACCAGGATTTTGAGGAAAACCAGGGAATTTATTGAAAGTTAACGGAATTTTGCAACCCTACTTACAGTGCAGGGAGAGCTGTTACACACTGGTCTGGAAAGGAGGTTGTTTGTTAATGCAATATTCGCTCAGAAATTGTGCAATGGGTTTGACTGGTTCTCTAAAATGTTTTTTATTTTCTTTTGGCACAGTATGGTATTGCACACGATGGAAATGTAAAGTCTGTGCGCTGGATTTATTAAGCCTTTTAAAATGATGCAACGTTTGCATATCAGTACTGGTGGGGTCATCCAGTGCTCATATGATTGTTGATTAGATTTATTTATCAACTGTTAACTCGCTCCACATAGCTGGACATGTACTTTTGAACATGGTGAATCTACCTTTCACCCAATCTCTATGTTTCCAAAGTGTACAGACTGGGAGAATTTCACACCTGACATTGATCTGCCATTTCTAGTGCTACTAAAAGTGACAGAAACGGATAGGCTAAATAAAATAATGGTCCATTCTGATAAAAGAACATCTTCGTTGACTATCAGTTTTGCTCTCAATTCCCTCTAAATGTCAAATAACTACAGGGTATGTACTGCTCCTGGTCCCTACCAAGTAACCACACTAAGAGCACAAGAGACACTTGACATCTCCTTCTCACACTCTCTGGGACACTACCAGCAGGATGCGTTGGTGTCTACCATCCCTGTAAGGCTTGATGCTTAGCATCGCGAGGACTTGTTATATTAGCTCAGCTCAGCAAGAGGAGAAAAATATGGTGGAACTGATAAACAAATATCTTCTTTGTTCCAAATGCATCATCATCAAGCAGCTTAGGGAAGAGATTCTCCGGCTGCTAGCTCAGCTGCGGGAAAAACAAGATGTTTTTTCTAAGTACTTTGATGCAGCACAGGCACACAATTTCAGTTCTGAATGCTTCCTGCATGAAGATGGTCGATGAGTTGGATGGTACTGACCTGCTCCAATTGACTAGACAGATGGTAAGCTCAACTCTGTGGCCAGTGGAAGACAGGACACTGGCACGGCAAAGAAGGGCAGGTGGGAGGCAGTATGGTTGGCCTACATATATCCTAGAAGATCAGATCCAGCTACTAAACAGCTTTGCCAGGCTGGAGGCGGATATACCGGCCCCGGTAGTCAGCTCTGATCCTGGGAGTACACGAACAGCCAGCAGCCATCATGGGGCACCCTCCACAGCTCAGCATGTCGCTGACCAAAGGAAACAAGGTTTTGGGACCTCCTCCATCCCCCCAAGAATTCAGACCCCATCCGCTGCTGCTGGTACATGTGCGGTGAGTCAGTCTGGCTTGCGTCGAGGCAAACCTCCTCCCTCCTGCCCGAGGTCCTTCTGTTCCCCCTCTTCCTTCCCCATTGGATTCCATCACAACCACCATCATCGTGGGCAGCTCGATGGTGAGAGATTTTGAGACCTGTGGGCCGACCAAGATCCACTGTCACTCAGGCGCCCGTGTCCAAGACATTAACTCCCTCCTGTTAGGCTCAGCGAGGATCTCATGACGATGTGGAAGTAATATTGCTACAGGTCAATCCGCCTCACCTAAAGCCTATTCTCGTAGGAAGTTGCAATGGACCACCAAGTGCTAAAAGTCAGTTGTTGGACTATATGTGATATCAACACTATTTTCTGGGTGACCTAAATATTGACTGGTTGTCATCAAACTGCCTTGGATATAGGGGGCGCTATTTTAATTTATGGATGAAAAACGTTCCAGTTTTAAACAAGATATTTTGTCACGAGAAGAGTCTAGACTATGCATATAATTGACAGCTTTGGAAAGAAAACACTCTGACATTTCCAAAACTGCAAAGATATTGTCTGTGAGTGCCACAGAACTGATGTTACAGGCGAAACCCAGATAAAAATCCAATCAGGAAGTGCCGCATTTTTTTAAACTGCCTCATGCCATTGACTCCTTATATGGCTGTGAATGAGCTACGAATGAGCTTACGTTTTCCACGCATTCCCCAAGGTGTCTACAGCAATGTGACAACTTTTTAGGCATTTCCATTGGAGAATGGCTGTAAGGGACCATATATAGCGAGTGGTCACATGGTGTCTCCCGGAGAAAATCTTGCGTAAAATACTGAGGTAGCCATTTTTCCAATCGCTTCTTATGAGAAACCAATTGCCTCAACGGATATATTATCGAATATATATGTTAAAAACACCTTGAGGATGGATCCTAAACAACGTTTGCCGTGTTTCTATTGATATTATGGAGCTAATTTTGAAAAAAGTTTGGCGTTATAGATTTCTCAGCCAAGCAGGATGAACAAACGGGAGCTTTTTCGCCTACAAAAATATTATTTTTGGAAAAGGAACATTTGCTATCTAACTGGGAGTCTCCTGAGTGAAAGCATCTGAAGTTCTTCAAAGGTAAATGATTTAATTTGGTTGCTTTTCTTATTTTTCGTGAAAATGTTGCCTGCTTCCAGCAGAGCCTAGCATAGCATTATGCCATGATAAAATTACACAAATGCTTGTCTAGCGTTGGCTGTAACGCATATTTTGAAAATCTGAAATGACAGTGTTCTTACCAAAAGGCTAAGCTTGTGTTTGAATATATTTATTTCATTTCATTTGCAATTTTCATGAATAGGAAAAGTTACGTTATGGTAATGCGCTTGAGGCTATGATTACACTCCCGGATACGGGATTGCTAGTTGCAAGAAGTAAAAAATAAGCTCCAACTGTAACCATTGCCATTAATGTCGTTCAAATCATCAGTCAATCTACCAGTGTATTTACAAACAGAACCGGAACTAAATCATTCACGTGTATTGATCATATCTTTACTAAAGTTGCAGAAATCCACACCAAAGCACTATCCACACCCATCAGAAAAAACTAAGGTTCCAAGATTTGACTTACAATTGTGGATAAATGATTACACATAGTTTTGCATTGATTCCTATGTCGAAGATGTGAAAAATGTTTGTTGGTCTGATGTGTGTAATGAGGAACATGCAGACACTGCACTTGAAGCATTTATGAAACCTCTTCTTCCGGTTAGTGATAGGCATGCGCCCATCAAGAAACAAACTGTTAGAACTGCCAAAGCCCCATGGATAGATGATGAATTGAAAAACGGTATGGCTGAGAGAGATGAGGCAAAGGGAATAGCAAATAAGTCTGAAACACAGCAGACTGGCAAACAGACAGTAAATTGAGAAATCATATAACAAAATAAAAAGAAGAAACTGTAGTATGGAACGAAGATAAATTATATAAAGAATGATAGTAAAAAGCCATGGAGTACCTTAAATGAAATTTTAGTCAAGAAAGCAAACTCGGCTCCACCCTTCATTGGGGCAGATGGCTTGTTCATAACAAAACCCTTTGATATTGGCAACCACTTTAATAACGTTTTAGTTCACAAGATTAACTTAGGTATGACATATGCAAACAACAAATGCTGAGCCTTCATATTCATGCATAATGGACCAAATAATGATAGACAAGCACTGTAATATTACTTGAGTAAAAGTATTTGGTTTTAAATATACTTAAAGCTCTTAAGGATCGGACCCTATTTTCATTGATGAACTTAATGATGAAGCCAGTGACTGATATGGTGTACTTCTCAATGCCATTCGAAGAATCCTGGACATATTCCAGTCTGTGCTAGCAAAACAGTCCTGTAGCTTAGCATCTGCGTCATCTGACCACTTCCGTATTGAGAGACTCACAGGTACTTCCTGATTTAGTTTTTGCTTGTATCATAATTGGTCGTTGTGTGAGATATTGATGTATTGAAGAAAAGTTTGCAAACATCAATCTTATATACTAAATTTTTTACCTCTTTTTCTCCCCAATTGGTAGTTACAGTCTTGTCCCATTGCTGCATCTCCCGTACGGACTCAGGAGAGGCGAAGGTTGAGAGCAGTGGAGGTTATTGCTTCTATGGCTCCCTGGGCGAACCCTGCCTTCACTAACTGTAATTTTTATTTAGACATTTGGAACAAAAAAATAAATAATCATAACATTTATAAATTTACAAAAATATACAAAAATAAGACTCATAAATATCAAAAAGAAGTAACAGACAAATAGAAACACATTTGTGTTGATTTGATTTGATTTGGCACTCGAACATCAATACATTACTGTCAACCAAGAGTCAAGACTTAACCAATTCACCTTGGTGGTGTGCAGACTGGTTTTATATTGTTCTGAACTATTTCGTACAAACCAGAAAGAAATGCAACAATATGTCTGTGAAACTATATATTCACAGTATTATGAATAAATTGTGTTTTTTTGGTAGCATTTCGTAATGTGACGGATCTTACTAATTGCATTAGAAACTGTACAAAGTTAGAGGTGTGCTACTTGATAGATTCCCCCGATCCCCCTACCTCGGGCTTCCAGTGGGGAGACCTGAGGTCAACCTACCCCCGCCCCCCTCCCCATCCCATACTTCTGAGTGGTAGACCTTCCCAAGCAGTGGCCTCCCTAGCTCACAAACTAGAATCAGGGCGCCCACTCCGACAAGGTAATTGTCCCACACGATGACATAATATCATTGACGTGAAGTGCAAATGAGCAATAGAAAACCAATCCCGCAAATGTCACCATTCCAATAGTTTTTGTACGGGCGCCCACGCAAGATGCTACCATGGGCGGTTGCCCATGTCACCTATACCTAAATCCGCCACTGGTTGAGAGACATATTTCCTCTGAAACACGAACCTGCCAAGCCACACTGCTTCGTGACACACTGCTCACTTAACCGGGAAGCCAGCCGCACCAATGTGTCAGAGGAAACACTACACAACTGTCCACTGTGTCAGCATGCATGCGCCCGGCCCACAACAGGAGTCGCTAGAGTGCGAAGAGACAAGGACATCCCGGCCGGCCAAACCCTCCCCTAACCTGGACAATGCTGGGCCAATTGTACGCCGCCTCATGGGTATTCCGGTCGTGGCCGGCTGCGACACAGCCCAGATGGAACGTGTGTCTGTAGTGACGTGTCAATCACTGCGATGCAGTGCTTTAGACAGCTGGGCCACTCGGGAGGCCCCATCAGTGATAGATATATCAGAAATAAGGGGATAACAGTTTGTTTAGCTCTGAAAGTCTATTACTCAATAATGCCTCATTAGGTGTGCTGAAATTTAAATGGCTACACACATTAAAAAATATGTATTCAATTGAACGAGCCTTTCAACTAAATTAATGAAGATTATGTGTGTAGCCATTTAAATTATGCTTGGGGCTTTTAACACTTTCTATTTCAAAAAGTTGTAATAAAACATCAATGAGCAGTTGCCATGACCAGTAAGATTACTCAGACATAGTCTAATAAAACATACAGTAAAGAGAAATGATCGGACCTATATGGAGAACACCTGGTCTAATTCAACTCTTGACTAGTTAGTTGGTTGATGTAAGCCCCTACAGACTGACCTCTACCTCAGCTCTGAGACAAATGGAGACAGAAGGAATGATTGTGTTCTGCCATATCCAACTTGTATGTACTTGCTGACAAATCATCCAGAGATAATGCATTCCATTTGTGATTAGCAAAATATTGGTGTTAATGCCATATCTACAAGGGGATTCAGAGGCTCTTACCAGATGTCTGCATTTTGCAGAGTTTCGTTAATTGGACTGTTACCATGAATCAACAATGTCGAATCTGAGAGGGGCCATTTGAAGTACAGCAAAAGCTACAAGACAGGATGAACTGTCCTAGAATTGTAAGGAAAATCATGAAGTTTAATTTTACACAAATAACATGGAGGTAGGAGCTTGTCTAAAGAGAGACAAAAAGTATGATTTATGTTATACTTGTTGTTTGACATTCTTGATTTGTATGATTTTTAAGGGGATAGATCAGCTTTAATACTGAGATAGATTGTAAATTCCATCAATGTTATTGTCTGCATCATTTCCAATCCTCCATGTATTTTTTGGTATATATATATATATATATATATATATATATATATATATATATATATATATATATGTGTGTATTTATGTATACGTGTATTTATAGTTGAAGTCGGAAGTTTACATACACCTTCGCCAAATATATTTAACCTCAGTTTTTCACAATTCCTGACATTTAATCCTAGTAAAAATGCCCTGTCTTAAGTCAGTTAGGATCACCACTTTATCTTAAGAATGAGAAATGTCAGAATAGTAGAGAGAATGATTTATTTCAGCTTTTATTTCTTTCGTCACATTCCCAGTGGGTCAGAAGTTTACATACACTCAATTAGTATTTGGTAGCATTGCCTTTAAATGGTTTAACTTGGGTCAAAAGTTGTTTAGCCTTCCACAAGCGTCCCACAATAAGTTGGGTGAATGTTGGCCCATTCCTCCTGACAGACCTGGTGTAACTGAGTCAGGTTGACCGAGACCACCAAACGTTCCATGAACGCCTTCCACACCCTGGACGTGAACTGGGGACCCCGATCAGAAACAATGTCCTCAGACACCCCGTACTGCTGGAAGACGTGAGTAAACAAGGCCTCCGCAGTCTGTAGTGCCGTAGGGAGACCAGGCAACAACAGGACATTGAAAACCGATCCACAATGACCAGGATCGTGATGTTGACCTGTGACGGAGACAGATCGGTCAGGAAGTCAACTGACAGGTGTGACCAAGGCCGCTGTGTAACGGGAAGGGGTTGTAACTTCCCTCTGGGCAGGTGCCTAGGAGCCTTGCACTGAGTGCACACCGAGCAGGAGGACACATAAACCCTCACGTCCTTGGCCAAAGTGGACCACCAGTACTTCCCACTAAGACATCGCACCGTCCTACTGTTGCCCGGATGACCAGAGGAGGGGGACATGTGAGCCCACCAGATCAGCCTGTCCCGAACCTCCAGCGGAACGTACACCCGTCAAGCTGGACACTGTGGTGGAGTAGGCTCTACATGTGATGCTCTCTCGATGTCTGAGTCCACCTCCCACCTCACCAGTGCCACCAGACAAGAGGCCGGAAGGATGGGAGTAGGATCAATGGACCGCTCCTCTGTATCATACGGTCGGGACAGTGCGTCTGCCTTAGTGTCCTGGGAACCTGGTCTATAGGAGATAGTAAACCTAAATCGAGTGAAAAACATAGCCCACCTTGCCTGACGAGGGTTCAGTCTCCTCGCCGCCCGGATGCACTCCAGATTACAGTGGTCAGTCCAGATGAGAAAAGGGTGTTGAGCCCCCTCAAGCCAATGTCTCCAGACCTTCAGAGCTCTGACGACAGCCAACAACTCCCAATCCCCCACGTGATAGTTTCACTACGCCGGGCTGAGCTTCCTCGAAAAGAAAGCACAGGGGCAGAGCTTCGGTGGCGTACCCGAGCACTGTGAGAGCATGGCTCCAATCCCAGCCTCGGACGTGTCCACCTCCACTATGAATGCCAAAGAGGGATCCGGATGCGCCAGCAAGGGAGCCGAGGTAAACAGAGCCTTCAGCCGGCCAAAAGCTCTGTCCGCCTCAGCCGACCACCCCCGACCACCCCAGACGCACCGGTCCCCCTTCAGCAGTGATGTAATGGGAGCAGCCACCTGTCCAAAACCCTGCATAAACCTCCGGTAGTAGTTGGAAAACCCTAAAAACCACTGCACCTCCTTTACTGTGGTTGGAATCGGCCAATTATGCACGCCTGCAATGCGGTCACACTCCATCAACAACCCTGATGTGGAAATGCGATACCCAAAGTAGGAGACAGCCTGTTTGAAGAACAAGCATTTCTCAGCCTTGACGTACAGGTCATGCTCCAACAGTCACCAAAGTACCTTGCGCACCAGAGACACATGCGATGCGCATGTAGCGGAATAGACCAGAATGTCATCGATATAAACCACCACACCCTGCCCGTGCAGGTCCCTGAGAATCTTGTCTACAAAAGATTTGAAGACTGCTGGAGCATTCTACTACCCATACGGCATGACGAGGTACTCATGATGGCCGGATGTGGTACTAAACGCTGTCTTCCACTCATCTCCCTCCCGGATACGCACCAAGGTATACGCTCCTGAGATACAGTTTTGTGAAAAAGACAGGTGTTTTCTCCATCTCCTTAGCGATCATACTCAAATTCCACTGATTTCAAAACTCGTTCCTCCAGAAAGTGGAGAGCAACACTTGTGCAGTTTTAATACCCAATACATTATTATACCCAATACATTATTTCTTGATACTACCCATCCCGCATGAGCGTAACGTAGCCTCAAACTAATTAGCATAACGCAGCGGACATAAATCTTCCTATTCATGAAAATCACAAATGAAATATATTGAGACACAGCTTAGCCTTTTGTTAATCACACTGTCATCTCAGATTTTTTAAATATGCTTTACAGCCAACGCTAGACAAGCATTTGTGTAAGTTTATCATGGCATAATGCTAGGCTCTGCTAGCATCAGGCAACATTTTCACAAAAATAAGAAAAGCAATCAAATTAAATAATTTACCTTTGAAGAACTTCGGAGACTCCCAGTTAGATAGCAAATGTTCATTTTTCCCCGCGAAATAGCTGCCGTTTGTTCGTCACGTTTGGCTGAGAAATCTACCGGAAATGCGGTCACTACAACTTTTTTCCAAATTAGCTCCATAATATCGACAGAAACATGGCAAGCGTTGTTTAGAATTAATCCTCAAGGTGTTTTTCACATAACATTTCGATAATATATCCGTCGGGGCAATTGGTTTCTCATAAGAAGTGATTGGAAAAATGGCTACTTGTGTACTTAACGCAAGATTTTCTGCGGGAGCCACCATGTGACCACTTGCTAAATGTGGTCCCTTACGGCTATTCTTCAACATAAATGCGTAAAAAGATGCTGTAGACACCTTGGGGAATACGTAGAAAACGTAAGCTCATTCGTAGCTCATTCACAGCCATATAAGGAGTCATTGGCATGAGGCGGTTTAAAAAAATGTGGCACTTCCTGATTGGATTTTTATCTGGGTTTCCCCTGTAACATCATTTTTTTTTTTTTTTTTTAAACCTTTATTGAACTAGGTTCTGTTGCACTCACAGACGATATCCTTGCAGTTTTGGAAACGTCAGAGTGTTTTCTATCCAAAGCTGTAAATTATATGCATAGTCGAGCATCTTTTCTTGACAAAATGTATTTTTTAAAACGGGATCGTTTTTTATCCAAAAATGAAAATACTGCCCCCTAGTTAGAAAAGGAGAACACCATTGTTTGCAGGCCAAACCTTTCTGACGCTACCAACAATTTTGTGAGAAGACCGATTTTTGGTGTGTCTCATGGTCTGACAAACACCGACCTAGCTTAGTCACCTTTCATCGTAGATGCATAAGTGTGACATGCGGATGCAGTGGATTGAGATACATTCAATGCAAAAAAACAGATATCTCTATCTTAAACTGACCGATATTATTGGGGATTTTTTTATTTATTCTAGGATTAATTGAATGTAGAAATATTAGTGGAAATATATATTTTTTAAAAGAAACTGTTATTTCAAGTCAAGGAAATGTTTTGCATAATTCTACAATGCTAGAAAAAAACAAAGGCTTCAAGCCTATTTTCATTTACCTTACGACATTACAGTGTAAGCATTTATCAAATATATTTCTAGATTTGATTAGTAATAGAGTAATAGTAATTAATAAATTACAGTTACAGCTTCTTTTGACAAAGTATAAACAAAAAAGATAATATTAATAATAATATAACCAGCCAGGTGCGCAAGTGAAAATATTTGCAAAATTCCTAAACTAACGCACCAGTGTGTTAATTGTGAAGGATATATTCATGACAAGATAGTAAAACAGTCATTTGTTGATCGTATTGTACACTGTATTGTGCCATTAAATGTGCCATTAGACTGTAAACTCTCCTTCCAGACTCACATCAAACATCTTCAATCTAAAGTTAAATCTAGAATTGGCTTCCTATTTCGCAACAAAGTATTCTTCACTCATGCTGCCAAACATACCCTCCTAAAACTGACCATCCTACCAATCCTCGACTTCGGTGATGTAATTTACAAAATAGCTTCCAACACCCTACTCAACAAATTGGATGCAGTCTATCACAGTGCCATCCGTTTTGTCAGCAAAGCTCCATATACTACCCACCACTGCGATCTGTACGCTCTCGTTGGCTGGCCCTCGCTTCATACTTGTCGCAAAAACCCACTGGTTCCAGGTCATCTACAATACCCCGCTAGGTAAAGTCCCGCCTTATCTCAGTTCGCTGGTCAGCATAACAGCACCCACCTGTAGCACGCCCTCCAGCAGGTGTATTTCACTGGTCACCCCCAGGGCCAATTCCTACTTTGGCCGCCTTTCCTTCCAGTTCTCTGCTGCCAATGACTGGAACGAACTACAAAAATCTCTGAAACTGGAAACACTTATCTCCCTCAACAGCTTTAAGCACCAGCTGTCAGAGCAGTTCACAGATCACTGCACCTGTACATAGCCCATCTATAAATAGCCCAAACAATTACCTCA
The DNA here is from genome assembly GCF_045791955.1 of Oncorhynchus clarkii lewisi. Classification (NCBI taxonomy): domain Eukaryota; kingdom Metazoa; phylum Chordata; class Actinopteri; order Salmoniformes; family Salmonidae; genus Oncorhynchus; species Oncorhynchus clarkii. The sequence continues at coordinate 52,230,356 of NC_092153.1, read as the reverse complement.
TCCCCTACTGTATTTATTTATTTTGCTCCCTTGCACCACGGTATTTCTACTTTGCACATTCACCTACTGCAAATCTACAATTCCAGTGTTTTTAAATGCTCTATTGTATTTACTTTGCCACTGTGGCCTTTTTATTGCCTTTACCTTCCTTATATCACCTAATTTGCTCACATTGTTTATAGACTTGTTTTTGTACTGTATTATTGACTGTATATTTGTTTTACTCCATGTGTAACTCTGTGTTGTTGTATGTGTCGAATTGCTTTGCTTTATCTTGGCCAGGTCGCAATTGTAAATTAGAACTTGTTCTCAACTTGCCTACCTAGTTAAACAAAGGTAAAATGAAATAAATAATACATGTATTACATCAAGATGCAGTAGATGGTATAGAGTACAGTATATACATATGTGATGAGTAATGTAGGGTCTGTAAACATTATATAATTACATAAATTTTTCAGAGTTGAGTCAGTATGTTGGCAGCAGCCATTGAATGTTAGTGATGGCTGTTCCCCGCTTTCCCCGCTTTGATGCACCTGTACTGGCCTCGCCTTCTGGATGATAGCGGGGTGAACAGGCAGTGGCTCGGGCGGTTGTTGTCCTTGATGATCTTTTTGGCCATCCTGTGACATCAGGTGGTGTAGGTGTCCTGGAGGGCAGGTAGTTTGCCCCCGGTGATGCATTTTGCAGACCTCACTACCCTCTGGAGAACCTTACGGTTGTGGGCGGAGCAGTTGCCATACCAGGCGGTGATACAGCCCGAGTGTTTTTGGTGACAAGCCAAATTTCTTCAGCCTCCTGAGGTTGAAGAGGCGCTACTGCGCCTTCTTCACCACGCTGTCTGTGTGGGTGAACCATTTCAGTTTGTCCTTGATGTGTACGCCGAGGAACTTAACTTGCCACCCTCTCCACTACTGTCCCGTCGATGTGGACAGGGGGGTGCTCCCTCTGCTGTTTCCTGAAGTCCACGATCATCTCCTTTGTTTTGTTGACATTGAGTGTGAGGTTATTTTCCTGACACCACACTCTGAGGGCCCTCACCTCCTCCCTGTAGGCCGTCTCGTCTACCACTGTAGTGTCGTCTACAAACTTGATGATTGAGTTGGAGGCGTGCATGGCCACGCAGTCGTGGGTGAACAGGGAGTACAGGAGAGGGCTGAGAACGCACCCTTGTGGGGCCCCAGTGTTGAGGATAAGCAGTGTGGAGATGTTGTTACCTACCCTCACCACCTGGGGGCAGCCCGTCAGGAAGTCCAGTACACAGTTGCACAGAGTGGGGTCGAGACCAAGGGTCTCGAGCTTAATGACGATTTTGGAGGGTACTATGGTGTTAAATGCTGAGCTGTAATCTAGTAACAGCATTCTTACATACAGTGGGGAGAACAATTATTTGATTCATTGCCAATTTTGCAGGTTTTCCTACTCACAAAGCATGTAGAGGTCTGTAATTTTTATCATAGGTACACTTCAACTGTGAGAGACAGAATCTAAAACAAAAATCCAGAAAATCACATTGTATGATATTTAAGTAATTATTTTGCATTTTATTGCAGGACATAAGTATTTGATCACCTACCAACCAGTAAGAATTCCGACTCTCACAGACCTGTTAGTTTTTCTTTAAGAATCCCTCCTGTTCTCCACTCATTACCTGTATTAACTGCACTTGTTTGAACTCGTTACCTGTATAAAAGACACCTGTCCACACACTCAATCAAACAGACTCCAACCTCTCCACAATGGCCAAGACCAGAGAGCTGTGTAAAGACATCAGGGATAAAATTTATGATCTGCACACGGCTGGGATGGGCTACAGGACAATAGGCAAGCAGCTTGGTGAGAAGGCAACAACTGTTGGCGCAATTATTAGAAAATGGATGAAGTTCAAGATGACGGTCAATCACCCTCGGTCTGGGGCTCCATGCAAGATCTCACCTCGTGGGGCATCAATGATCATGAGGAAGGTGAGGGATCAGCCCAGAACTACACGGCAGGACCTGGTCAATGACCTGAAAAGAGCTGGGACCACAGTCTCAAAGAAAACCATTAGTAACACACTACGCCGTCATGGATTAAAATCCTGCAGCACACGCAAGGTCTCCCTGCTCAAGCCAGCACATGTCCAGGCCCGTCTGAAGTTTGCCAATGACCATCTGGATGATCCAGAGGAGGAATGGGAGAAGGTTGTTTGGTCTGATGAGACAAAAGAGCTTTTTGGTCTAAACTCCACTCGCCGTGTTTGGAGGAAGAAGAAGGATGAGTACAACCCCAAGAACACCATCCCAACCGTGAAGCATGGAGGTGGAAACATCATTCTGTGGGGATGCTTTTCTGCCAAGGGGAAAGTACGACTGCACCATATTGAGGGGAGGATGGGTGGGGCCATGTATCGCGAGATCTTGGCCAACAACCTCCTTCCCTCAGTAAGAGCATGAAGTGTACCTATGATAAAAATTACAGACCTCTACATGCTTTGTAAGTAGGAAAACCTGCAACATCGGCAGTGTATCAAATGCTTGTTCTCCCCTCTGTAGGTATTCCTCTTGTCCAGATGGTTTAGGGCAGTGTGATTGCGATTGCGTCGTCTGTGGACCTATTGGGGCGGTAGGCAAATTGGAGTGGGTCTGTGGTGTCAGGTAGGGTGGAGGTGATATGGTCATTGACTAGTCTCTCAATGCACTTCATGATGAGATTTATCTCAGTTACCTTAGCTTTCTTGGGAACAGGAACAATGCTGGCCCTCTTGAAGCATGTGGAAACTGCAGACTGGCATAAGGATTGATTGAAAATGTCCTTAAACACACCAGCCAGCTGGTCTGCGCATGCTCTGAGGACGTGGCTGGGGATGCCGTTTTACTCACGTTGGCTGCAGTGAAGGAGAGCCCGCAGGTTTTGGTAGCGGGCCGTGTCAGTGGCACTGTATTGTCCTCATAGCGATCAAAGAAGTTGTTTAGTTTATCATTGTCCGGTATGGGGCTGGTTTTTATTTTGTAGTCCATGATTGACTGTAGACCCTGCCACATACCTCTCATGTCTGAGCTGCTGAATTTTGACTCTACTTTGTCTCTATACTGACACTTAGCTTGTTTGATTGTCTTGCGGAGGGAATAGCTACACTGTTTGTATTCGGCCATGTTTCCGGTCACCTTGCCTTGATTAAAAGCAGTGTTTTGCGCTTTCAGTTTTGTGCGAATGCTGCCATTAATCCACGGTTTCTGGTTGGGGAATGTTTTAATAGATGCTGTGGGTGCAACATCACCGATGCACTTGCTAATTAACTCGCCTACCGGATCAGCGTGTTCGACGCTATGCGGAATATATCCCAGTCCACGTGATCGAAGCAATCTTAAAGCGTGGAATTCGATTGGTCGAACCAGCGTTGAACAGACCTGAGCACGGGTGCTTCCTGTTTTAGTTTTTGTCTATAGGTTCGGAGCAACAAAATGGAGTTGTGGTCAGCTTTTCCGAAAGGAGGCGGGGGAGGGCCTTATATGCGTCGCGGAAGTTAGAATAACAATGTTCCAGGGTTTTGCCAGCCCGGGTCGCACAATCGATATCCTGATAAAATGTAGGGAGCCTTGCTCTCAGATTAGCCCTGTTAAAATCCCCAGCTACAATAAATGCATCCTCAGGATATGAGGTTTCCAGTTTACATAGAGGCAAATGAAGTTCGTTCAGGGCTGTCGATGTGTCTGCTGAGGGGGAATATACACGACTGTGGTTATGATCTAAGAGAATTCTCTTTGTAGATGATGCACTCGGCATTTGATTGTGAGGAATTCTAAGTCAGGTGAACAAAAGGACTTGAGTTCCTGTATGTTGTTATGACCACACCATGTCTCGATAATTATACGTGTGCTTTTACGCATGAATCGTCTTCTCTTTATGATTTAGGTTCACAGTCAGGACACAGCTTAGAGGCTTTGTGTGAGCAAGCGCCACAAACAAATCAGTTGAACTGCATACAGTTTTCATGGGCCTTGTTCCGTGTGCACCTGCCGCAGGTCCTGCGTAATCTCTCTGTAGTGGTTGCGTGGTATGGTCTCACTGAAAAAGTCCACCCCATACCTATCAGACCTAAATGACTCAACATCCATGTCTTTCTGCCGTGTGCCCTGCGGATATACAAGAGTGCAATAAATGCTTTGAGTTTGTCCATAGACATGTCCAAAGTACTGTTTCCTTTTCAGTTCGCACGAGCAACAATGCAATCTCTGATGTGTTGCAACATCTGCATGTCACATAAACTCATCACTCTTTTCTACCCAAACCGTGCCATCCCTCCCAGACTACTGTCTCATCGTGGCAGTTGGGATCTCCATCTTAGTTGGCTCTGTTTTTGTTTTTCTGCGGTGTGGCTCATGCATCAGAGGTGGAGGCTCGAAGTCAATAACCCGAATCAGATGAAGACTCTTCATCAGCAATGTCAATTTTTTTGGTGTTAGGGGGCGCTATTTTAATTTTGGGATGAAAAACGTTCCCGTTTCAAACAAGATATTTTGTCACAAAAAGATGCTCGACTATGCATATAATTGACAGCTTTGGAAAGAAAACACTCTGACATTTCCAAAACTGCAAAGATATTGTCTGTGAGTGCAACAGAACTGATGTTACAGGCGAAACCCAGATAAAAATCCAACCAGGAAGTGACGCATTTTTTGAAACCGCCTCATGCCAATGACTCCTTATATGGCTGTGAATGAGCTACGGATGAGCTTACGTTTTCCACGTATTCCCCAAGGTGTCTACAGCATTTTGCTGTCTTTTTACGCATTTCCATTGAAGAATAGCCGTAAGGGACCATATTTAGCAAGTGGTCACATGGTGTCTCCCGCAGAAAATCTTGCGCAAAATACTGAGGTAGTCATTTTTCCAATCGCTTCTTATGAGAAACCAATTGCCTCGACGGATATATTATCGAATATATATGTTAAAAACACCTTGAGGATTGATCCTAAACAACGTTTGACGTGTTTCTGTCGATATTATGGAGCTAATTTTGAAAAAAGTTTGGCGTTGTAGTGGTAGCATTTAGCATCGATTTCTCAGCCAAGCATGATGAACAAACGGGAGCTATTTCGCCTACAAAAATAATATTTTTGGAAAAAAGGAACATTTGCTATCTAACTGGGAGTCTCCTGAGTGAAAACATCCGAAGTTCTTCAAAGGTAAATTATTTAATTTTTGTTGCTTTTCTTATTTTTGTGAAAATGTTGCCTGCTGCCAGCAGAGCCTAGCATAGCATTACGCCATGATAAACTTACACAAATGCTTGTCTAGCGTTGGCTGTAACGCATATTTAGAAAATCTGAGATGACAGTGTGATTAACATTAAGCTTGTGTTTGAATATATTTAATTAGCGATTTTCATGAATAGGAAAAGTTTCTAGGGGTATTTATGTCCGCTGCGTTATGCTAATTCGTTTGAAGCTATGATTACGCTTCCGGATCCGGGAATGCTAGTCGCAAGAAGTTAAGGGATCTTTACTTTTACTCAAGTATGACAATTGGGTACTTGGCAGTGTGCAGTGTGATGGCGAATGCATCGTCTGTGACTCTATTGGGGCGGTAAGCAAATTGAAGTGGGTCTAGGGTGACAGGTAAGGTAGAGGTGATATGATCCTTGACTAGTTTCTCAAAGCATTTCATGATGACAGAAGTGAGTGCTATGGGGTGATTGGTTGGGTACAGGAACGATATCAAGATGAGTAGAACTTAGCTGAATAAAATAGAAAGGATATTTTTCCCATTCTGGAGCGAGTGCTCATATGAAGTGACTACATTGAGCGTAAAAGTGATAATTTTAAACAGGTCCTATGTGCTAGATTTAGAGTTATTTGCTAATGTTCGTTGTGAATGATACAAAACTTTAGAATGTCTTAGAAATCAAAACATAATTTATATGGGCTGCAAAAAGTTTAAAAAAAGCTTGCACTCTGTTCCTTGCCTCAATCTGCACAACCATTCTCTCATCAACTGATCATCTTTTCACACATCAGACTATTCTCAATTTTATCTTGTCTGTAAAGTTTTGATTTAGAATGGCCCATTATTAAATGGGCAGGAGCAAGGGAACAAATACCTGTTTAGCGAATTGGGGCCACATGCCGGGTAGGCTACTTTGGTTTTATAGTGGGAGAAGGGAGACGAGTGGAAGACGGCATTTAGTACCACCTCAGGGCATTATGAGTACCTAGTCATGCCGTATTGGTTGATGAATGCTCCATCAGTCTTCCAATCATTTGTGGACGAGATTTTCAGAGACCTGCACGGGCAGGGTGTAGTGGTGTATATCGACGACATTCTGATATACTCTGGGAAGCTGGGATAGGAGCAGTGCCCCCCCTAGCACTCAGGTATGCCACAAAAGCTCCGCCCCTGTGTCATCATAGCAATACTATGATGTGGGGGATCGGGAGCTGTTGGCTGTCATCAAGGCCTTGAAGGCGTGGAGACATTGGCTTGAGGGGGCTAAACACCCTTTTCTCAACTGGACTGACCATTGCAATCTGGAGTACATCCGGGAAGCGAGGAGACTGAATCCTTGTCAGGCAAGGTGGGCCATGTTTTTCACCCGTTTTGTATTTACCCTCTCTTACAGACCAGGCTCCCAGAACGTGAAGGCAGACGCACTGTCCCAGCTGTATGACACAGAGGAGAGGTCCATGGATCCCACTCCCATACTCCCAGCCTCTTGTTTGGTGGTGCCGGTAGTGTGGGCGTCTGTACGTTCCGTCTGCTGTTCATGACCGACTGATCTATTGGGCCCACACGTCACCATCCTCTGGTTATCCTAGGATAGGTCCGACGGTGCGCTGTCTTGATGGGAGGTAGTTGTGGCCCACTTTAGCTAAGGACGTGAGAATTTATGTTTCCTCCTGCTCAGTGTGCGCCCAGAGCAAGGCTCCTAGACACCTGCCCAGAGGTAAGTTACAACCCTTACCCATTCCACAACGGCCGTGGTAACACCTGTCGGAGGATTTCTTAACTGATCTTCCTCCTTCAGAGGGTAACACCACGATCCTGGTCGTTGTGGATTGTTTTTCTAAGTCCTGTCGTCTCCTCCTGTTGCCCCGTCTCCCTATGGCCTTACAAACTGCGGAGGCTCTGTTTACACACGTCTTCCGGCACTATGGGGTACCTGAGGATATAGTGTCTGATCGGGGTCCCCAGGTCACGTCAAGGGTCTGAAGGCGTTCATGGAACGTCTGGGGCTCTCGGTCAGCCTTACCTCAGGTTTTCACCCCGAGAGTAATGGGCAGGTGGAGAGAGTTAACCAGGATGTGGGTAGGTTTCTGCGGTCTTATTGCCAGAACTGGCCGGAGGAGTGGGCAAAATTCGTGCCCTGGGCAGAGATGGCCCAGAACTCACTACGCCACTCCTCCACTAACCTTTCTCCCTTTCAATGTGTATTAGGGTATCAGCTGGTTCTGGCTCCATGGCATCAGAGTCAGACCGAGACTCCTGCGGTGGACAATTGGTTCCGGCGTGCGGAGCAAACCTGGGAGGAAGTCCACGTCCACCTTCAGCGCGCCATCTAACGCCAGAAAGTTGGCGCAGACCGTCGTCGCGGTGAGGCCCGGTGCTCGCACCAGTGGACAGGGTCTGGCTTTCGACCTGAAACCTGCCCCTCTGCCTGCCCTTCCGGAAGCTGGGTCCGCGGTTTGTGGGGCCGTTTAAAGTCCTGAGGAGAGTGAACGAGGTATGTTATAGGTTACAGCTACCCACTATTTACCGCATTAACCCCTCGTTCCCATGTGTCTCTCCTCAGGCCAGTGGTGGCTGGCCCGCTCCAGGAGGCTGAGGTGCGGGATGTTCCTCCGCCCCCTCTGGACATCGAAGGGGTCCCAGCGTACTCCGTTCGATCCATTTTGGATTTGAGACGTCGGGTGAGGGGCCTTCAGTACCTCGTGGACTGGGAGGGGTACGGTCCGGAGGAGAGATGATGGGTTACGGTGGAGGACGTGTTAGATCCTTCCATTCTGCAACAAATTCCACCGTCTTCATCCGGATCGCCCTGCGCCTCGCCTTCAGGTCGTCCCCGAGGCCGGTTTCGATGCGCTATTGGAGCCGCGCTTCAGGGGTGGTACTGTCTTCTGCCGAAGTTGTTGTCTTGTCTTCCTACACACCTGGTTTCAATCCCATTCTTTACCTGTTGTGCATTTAACCCTCTGTTTCCCATCATGTCTTTGTCAGAGATTGTTTTATGTTCGTGTTATTTTGTATTTGGTGCACAACGGGTCCTCGTACCCAATTTGTTTCATTTGTACACTGCTCAAAAAAATAAAGGGAACACTAAAATAACACATCCTAGATCTGAATGAATGAAATATTCTTATTAAATCGTTTTTTCTTTACATATTTGAATGTGCTGACAACAAAATCACATGGTCGCGGCGAAATGGTCTCCTGAGGGATCTCCTCCCAGCCCCGAACTAAAGCATCCGCCAACTCCTGGACAGTCTGTGGTGCAGCGTGCCGTTGGTGGATGGGAGCGAGACATGATGTCCCAGATGTGCTCAATTGGATTCAGATCTGGGGAACGGACGGGCCAGTCCATAGCATCAATGCCTTCCTCTTGCAGGAACTGCTGACACACTCCAGTCACATGAGGTCTAGCATTGTCTTGCATTAGGACGAACCCAGGGCCAACCGCACCAGCATATGTTCTCACAAGGGGACTGAGGATCTCCTCTTGGTACCTAATGGGAGTCAGGCTACCTCTGGCGAGCACAATTTATTGTCAATCAGTGTTGCTTCCTAAGTGGACAGTTTGATTTCACAGAAGTGTGATTGACTTGGAGTTACATTGTGTTTAAGTGTTCCCTTTATTTTTTTGAGCAGTGTATTTATGGTTTTGGAGTTGTTTTGTTTTATTAAACTACTCCATTTTACCAAGTTGAATTCTGCTGCGCCTGAATTCCCTGCCACTTATACACACGATTGTGACAGATATTCGGTATATCTAAAGGTAATGTGTCACCAATTAATTATGAACATTTTAAAAATGCCTAGGGTTTTACGTTCTCTCCCAGACTCATAGATAGAAATTTGAGCATAAGGTAACCAGTCCATCCAGTATGAATAAAAATACAGTCCACACTCATAGGCAATTACTTAAATTTGTTTAATTTTGGAGTATAGGCTACACCAGTTATGTACCAAAGTGATCTTAAATATTTTTTTGTTATTTTTTTAAAATATGTAGGCTATGTATTGTATGCAGTAGCAGCACAAACATCATTTTTATCAGGGAGGTTTTCAGGCTTGGGCTCATAAGCCTATGCATAAACTCTAATATGCATATGAGTGTTTTGAATTAATCATCACCTTAGAAAACACTGTCTGTTTTCGTTGTGTTAGGCTTTGAAACAATATCCACAACAACTATGTTTTACATTCAGTTTCAACCTGCTGTTGATCTTCTTTCTTCAAATTGATCATCACAGTCAGGTGAGTTTTATAAGCATGAGTACCGGGCCATTAATACCTAATGGTAGTTAGCAAGTTAGGTACAGTACTACCAAACCATGTCTAGAGTGCATAAAAGGAGATTACCGTGACTCAATTGTCACATGGAATTTTACTGCGGTCATGACTCATGACTCATGTGGCGGTAATACGGTCATTGCAACAGCCCTAGTCGTGGTCCAGACATGCTTGACATGGTGGACTTCTGTAGCGATATCTTATTAATATAACAGAGTTTTATTAAATATGAATTTATTTGACACTCTATTGGACACACTTCAACATAATTTGAATGCAAGTTTATAGAAGTCTATAGAAATCAGTTATGCAAGATGAGAATTGTGTTTTTTATCGTCTCTCCATTTCAAAGAATTGAAAGCAGGAAAATTGTGTATTTGATGAGTTTGGTAAAGCTATTTATACAGTAATAACAGTCATGAGGAGAGGCCTTGTTTAATGTGGCCCTTCTGCAAAAAGCATAATTAAAACGCACCATTCATACACAAAGGATATGTTCATAGTGTGAGTGGTATTAAATTCGATTTGCATTATACTGTAGTGCATGTTCAGAATTATTTATTTATTTTTACCTACACTGTCAACATAATTACACAATCTTGTTCTGTATAATATGCAATTATATGTCTTAATGGTCTGTTCACATCTTGGTTGAGCAAAAAGTAACCAGAGTTGAAACAGAGAAACTAACATTTTATTATTTGAAGCAATCATATTGGAAAAAGAAGAGTTGTTCTGTAAATATATTCACGAATAGAAGAAGATAAGCATAGAACTCACAGAACAGTAAATACATTCATTAAAAATAAATGCTATTGATTTTCAGTTCTTATCAAAGCACACATTCACAAATAAGTGCTAAAATAATGATAAATAAACAAAAAGGGAAAAGACAAAAATCCAATGATGCTAAATCTAATTACACGTGTAAATCAGATATTTATTTGGCTTACTATGACAAATGCATTTCTATTCAATCACAGATATACAGACAGTCAAAACTCCTGCTAGGCAAAAATACCTTGATGGGTTACATTTTTCCCAGTGACACATTCAACAGTCATGCCACTTGTCTTTGACTCAGACATGGGGTATCAGTCTCCTTTGCCAGGATTTAATGGAATTCCTGCTGACATTCAGAGTAAGCTATCTGCTTGCAGATGGATTTCCTCATTTCATTAGTGTTTGACTTGTTCACAGGTCACCTTGAGCAACCCTGAAATTACCAATATGAATGACAGGGTGGTTAAAATATCTATATTTAACATTGAAGGATTGCTGACGAGCGGTACACATAGAGTAGGCTACATTACATGTGTACATACCACTTCTTGCAGTACAAATGCATAATATATGTTTGCTTAGCATGTTAGTATATAGTCTTTGAACTTCATTCATGCCCATGCATTCGTAACTTGTTAATAGCACAGTGAGGTAAATGTACTGCATGTGGTATGTCTTAATACATTAGCTAATTAGCTACCTAGGAAACAAGATAGCCCAGCTATCTACAGTGCCCTGAGAAAGTATTCCCACCCCTTGACGTATTCCACATTTTGTTGTTACAGCTTGAATTCAAAATGGGTTACATATATTTTCTTCTCACCCATCTATAGACAATACCCCATAATTATGAAGTTATTTTTTTTTTACATTTCAATTTATTTTTAATTGCAGCAAATTCATTGACAATGAAATGCAGAAATACCTAAATTTACACAAGTATTCACAGCCCTGAGTCAATACATGTTAGTATCACATTTGGCAGAGATTACCGATGTGAGTCTTTAAGAGCTTCGCACAGCAGGATGGTAAAAATTTTTTTTGCAAATTATTATTTTTTTAAATTCTTAACTTCTTTCTTCTACTTGAGACGCAGATGTCTCAAATAGACACCTGGAAATGCAAATGCGCTACGCTAAATGCTAAATGTACTCGTTAAAACTCAAACGTGCATCAAAATTCGCAGGGTATTGAATTAAAGCTACACTCGTTGTGAACCTAGCCAACAAGTCAGATTTTTAAAATGCTTTTCGGCGAAAGCATGAGAAGCTATTATCTGATAGCATGCAACACCCCAAAATGCCTGAATGCGATGTAAACAAAGATATAGCTTAGCCGGCGCTACACAAAACGCAGAAATAAAATATAAAACATTCATTACCTTTGACGAGCTTCTTTCTTGGCACTCCTATATGCCCCATAAACATCACTATTGGGTCTTTTTTTTGTTTAAATCGGTCCATATATACCCAAAATAGCTTTCTATGGAAGCTGTGTCATTCAGAAAAAAACATCGTTTTTAAACGCTGCGTCATTTTTTAAAATTAAAAAAGTCGACGATAAACTTTCACAAAACACTTTGAAATCCTTTTGTAATCCAACTTTAGGTATTAGTAAACGTTTATAATCTATCAAAATGATTACAGGGCGATGTATATTCAATAGCTCCTCGTCTGCAAATCAATGGCTGCCAATGTCCACATTGAAAACATCCTGGTGGAGAACGGAAGAAACGGAATCCAGATAGTTGGATTTTCCAACAAAAAATTCCATTGAAAATGACGACAATAGCGACATCGTGTGGAATTTGTATGAATTGCATGCAGGTCGATATTAAATTTTGTCCCCTTTTAACAACCCATGAAAGTGACTTATGGAAATTATTTTTAGCTTTCAGAGAGCAGTTTTTCTTGCGTTTTTCAATGAAACACACAATCTGTTATAGTCACAGCCGTGATTTAACCAGCTTTAGAAACTTCAGAGTGTTTTCTATCCACACATACTAATCATATGCATATACTATATTCCTGGCATGAGTAGCAGGATGCTGAAAAGTTGCGCGATTTTTAACAGAATGTTCGAAAAAGGAGGGGGTAGAAGTAAGAGGCTCTGTCAAGTTGGTTGTTGATCATTGCTAGACAGCGATTTTCAAATCGCCATATATTTTCAAGACGATTTAAGTCAAAACTGTAGCTAGGTCACTCAGGAACTTTCATGGTTGTCTTGGTAAGAAATTCCACTCCATATTTGGCCGTTGGTTTCAGGTTGTTGTCCTGCTGAATGGTGAATGTGTCTCCCAGTGTCTGTTGGAAAGCAGACTGAACCAGTTTTTCCATCTAGAATTTAGCATATGCTTGGCTCTATTCCGTTTAATTTCATCCTAAAAAACTCCCTTGTTTTTGCAGATGACAAGCATACCCATAACATGATGCAGCCACCCCATGCTTGAAAATATGAAGAATGGTACTCCGTGATGTGTTGTGCTGGATTTGCCCGAAACAAAATGCTTTGTATTCAGGACAAAAAGTTAATGTCCTTGTCTCATTTGTTGCAGTTGTTCTTTAGTTCCATAATGCAATCAGGATACATGTATTTAAATATTTTTTATTCTGTACAGGCTTCCTTCGTTTCACTGTTATTTAGGTTAGTATTCTGGATTAACTACAATGTTGTTGATCCATCCTCAGTTTTCACCTATCACAGCCATTAAACTCTAACTGTTTTAAAGTCACCATTGGTCTCATGTTGAAATTCTTGAGCGTTTTCCTTCCTCTCCAGCAACTGAGTTAGGAAAGACGCTTGTATCTTTGTAGTGGCTGGGTGTATTGGTACACCATCCAAAGTGCAATTAATAACCAGACCAAAGTTATGTTGGTCTGTTCAACTAGGCCAAAACAGCATGGGATACAGTTATGTATGGGAGGAGTACAAATTGAAGAAGTGGCAGAAACCAAACTATTGGGAGTGCAGCTAGACAATGGCTTATCATGGTTGTCTCAAATAACTAATCTATGTAAAAAAAAAAATAATTAAAACAGCATGCATAATCAGAAGGATAGCTAAATACTTACCAGGAAAAATTATTCAGCAAATAACAAAAGCATTAATTGAGAGTCGGGTGATCTACTGTTCTGTGGTCTGGAGAAATACATCATCAAGTGAAGTTAGGAGGCTGCAGAATGCACAGAACAAAGCAGCAAGGATTGTTTTAAGGTGGATACATGGTTCTTCTGTTGCAGTCATGCGCAGTGTTCTTAGTTGGTCATCAATCGACAAGATATAGTGGGGAGAACACGTATTTGAAACACTGCCGATTTTGCAGGTTTTCCTACTTACAAAGCATGTAGAGGTCTGTAATGTGTATCATGGGTACACTTCAACTGTGAGAGATGTAATCTAAAACAAAGATCCAGAAAATCACATTGTATGATTTTTGAGTAATTAATTTGCATTTTATTGCATGACATACAGTAAGTATTTGATACATCAGAAAAGCATAACTTAATATTTGGTACAGAAACCTTTGTTTGCAATTACAGAGATCATACGTTTCCTGTAGTTCTTGACCAGGTTTGCACACACTGCAGCAGGGATTTTGGCCCAATCCTCCATACAGACCTTCTCCAGATCCTTCAGGTTTCGGGGCTGTTGCTGGGCAATACGGACTTTCAGCTCCCTCCAAAGATTTTCTATTGGGTTCAGATCTGGATCAAATCAGAAACCCAGCCTAAAACCCCAAAGAGCAAGCAATGCAGGTGTAGAAGCACGGTGGCTAGGAAAAAATCCCTAGAAAGGCCAAAACCTAGGAAGAAACCTAGAGAGGAACCAGGCTATGTGGGGTGGCCAGTCCTCTTCTGGCTGTGCCGGGTGGAGATTATAACAGAACATGGCCAAGATGTTCGAATAATAATAAGGCAGAACAGTTGAAACTGGAGCAGCAGCACGGCCAGGTGGACTGGGGACAGCAAGGAGTCATCATGTCAGGTAGTCTGGAGACTGGCTAGGCCACTCCAGGACCTTGAGATGCTTCTTACGGAGCCACTCCTTAGTTGCCCGGACTGTATTTTTCGGGTCGTTGTCATGCTGGAAGACCCTGTCACGACCCATCTTCAATGCTCTTACTAAGGGAAGGAGGTTGTTGGCCAAGATCTCGCGATACATGGCCCCATCCATCCTCCCCTCAATACGGTGCAGTCGTCCTGTCCCCTTTCAGAAAAGCATCCCGAAAGAATGATGTTTCCACCTCCATGCTTCACTGTTGGGATGGTGTTCTTGGGGTTGTACTCATCCTTCTTCTTCCTCCAAACACAGCGAGTGGAGTTTAGACCATAAAGCTCTATTTTTGTCTCATCAGACCACACAACCTTCTCCCATTCCTCCTATGGATCATCCAGATGGTCATTGCCAAACTTCAGACGGGCCTGGACATGCGCTGGCTTGAGCAGGGGGACCTTGCGTGCGCTGCAGGATTTTAATCCATGACGGCGTAGTGTGTTACTAATGGTTTTCTTTGAGACTATGGTCCCAGCTCTCTTCAGGTCATTGACCAGGTCCTGCCGTGTAGTTCTGGGCTGATCCCTCACCTTCCTCATGATCATTGATGCCCCACGAGGTGAGATCTTACATGGAGCCCCAGACCGAGGGTGATTGACCGTCATCTTGAACTTCTTCCATTTTCTAATAATTGCGCCAACAGTTGTTGCCTTCTCACCAAGCTGCTTGTCAATTGTCATGTAACCCATCCCAGCCTTGTGCAGGTCTACAATTGTATCCCTGATGTCCTTACAAAGCTCTCTGGTCTTGGTCATGGTGGAGAGGTTGGAGTCTGTTTGATTGAGTGTGTGGACAGGTGTCTTTTATACAGGTAACGAGTTCAAACAGGAGCAGTTAATACAGGTAATGAGCGGAGAACAGGAGGGATTCTTAAAGAAAAACTAACAGGTCTGTGAGAGCCGGAATTATTACTGGTTGGTAGGTGATCAAATACTTATATCATGCAATAAAATGCAAATTAATTACTTAAAAATCATACAATGTGATTTTCTGGATTTTTGTTTTAGATTCCGTCTCTCGAAGTTGAAGTGTACCTATGATTAAAAAAATTACAGACCTCTACATGCTTTGTAAGTAGGAAAACCTGCAAAATCGGCAGTGTATCAAATACTTGTTCTCCCCACTGTAATTGAAAAAAACATGCTTATTTTATTTCATAATATACATCATTTAAAACGGCCAAGTTCTATTTACAACGGTATTCAGTTGGTAAGAGACAGACATTCCGTAAATACTAGGAATAGATTGTCCACCATCTATGCGTTATCCAGACAGAAAAGAGAAATAGGCAATAGAACATTTCGATTTAGAGCAATAGAGAAATTGAATAAATTAACTGAGCAACCTAGAAACCTTTCAATATATAAATGTAAACATAATTTTAAAACTATTTTAATATAACACATATAAATGTTGTGGGAATATAGTACATGAAGAATCAGTATTTTTTAGATTGAGTATTTATTGGGTCATTATGTTAGTATATTATGTATGTTTGTAATAGTGTGTTATATGTGAAAATGTGTTCGTATTTTAAATTGCATTTTAATGTTTAAGGACTCTTGGAAGATTAGTCCAAATGGGGACTAAAAGAGATCCAAATCAAATCAAAGAGGTATTCAATGCCTGCTTTTTAAATGTTTATCCATCTACCAATAGGTGCCCTTCTTTGCGGGACATTGGAAAACCTTCCTGGTCTTTGTGGTTGAATCTGTGTTTGAAGTTCACTGCTCAACTGAGGGATCTTACAGATAATTGTATGTGTGGAGTACAGAGATGAGGAAGTCATGAAAAAATCATGTTTAACACCATGCAAGTGTTAAACTTACTTATTGACTCAAGACATTTCAGCTTTTCATTTGCAATTAATTTGTAAGAATAAATAAATAATTCCCCTTTGACATTATAGGGTATTGTGTGTAGGCCAGTGACACAACATTGTGAAATTTAATCAATTTTAAATTCAGGAGTGTGAATTCTTTCTGAAGGCACCTAGCTAGCTTACATTGGCTAGCTGCTAGCTAGTTAGCTAGCTACAATATTCTAGTTTACAATGTTTAGCTAGCTACTTCTCACATTTGTTTGTTTTGAACTGGGTTTTAGCTAGCTAGCTATTTATTGATTAGATACGAAATGGCTCCGGTTGCTAGCTATCTTTTGTTACATTAGCTAGCTAATCAGTACAATATTCTGGTTTACAATGTTGAGCTAGTAAACTACAGTGACTTGCGAAAGTATTCGGCCCTCTTGAACTTTGCGACCATTTGCCACATTTCAGGCTTCAAACATAAAGATATAAAACTGTATTTTTTTGTGAAGAATCAACAACAAGTGGGACACAATCATGAAGTGGAACGACATTTATTGGATATTTCAAACTTTTTTAACAAATCAAAAACTGAAAAATTGGGCGTGCAAAATTATTCAGCCCCCTTAAGTTAATACTTTGTAGCGCCACCTTTTGCTGCGATTACAGCTGTAAGTCGCTTGGGGTATGTCTCTATCAGTTTTGCACATCGAGAGACTGACATTTTTTCCCATTCCTCCTTGCAAAACAGCTCGAGCTCAGTGAGGTTGGATGGAGAGCATTTGTGAACAGCAGTTTTCAGTTCTTTCCACAGACTCGATTGGATTCAGGTCTGGACTTTGACTTGGCCTTTCTAACACCTGGATATGTTTATTTTTGAACCATTCCATTGTAGATTTTGCTTTATGTTTTGGATCATTGTCTTGTTGGAAGACAAATCTCCGTCCCAGTCTCAGGTCTTTTGCAGACTCCATCAGGTTTTCTTCCAGAATGGTCCGGTATTTGGCTCCATCCATCTTCCCATCAATTTTAACCATCTTCCCTGTCCCTGCTGAAGAAAAGCAGGCCCAAACCATGATGCTGCCACCACCATGTTTGACAGTGGGGATGGTGTGTTCAGCTGTTTTGCTTTTACGCCAAACATAACGTTTTGCAGTGTTGCCAAAAAGTTCAATTTTGGTTTCATCTGACCAGAGCACCTTCTTCCACATGTTTGGTGTGTCTCCCAGGTGGCTTGTGGCAAACTTTAAACGACACTTTTTATGGATATCTTTAAGAAATGGCTTTCTTCTTGCCACTCTTCCATAAAGGCCAGATTTGTGCAATATACGACTGATTGTTGTCCTATGGACAGAGTCTCCCACCTCAGCTGTAGATCTCTGCAGTTCATCCAGAGTGATCATGGGCCTCTTGGCTGCATCTCTGATCAGTCTTCTCCTTGTATGAGCTGAAAGTTTAGAGGAACGGCCAGGTCTTGGTAGATTTGCAGTGGTCTGATACTCCTTCCATTTCAATATTATCGCTTGCACAGTGCTCCTTGGGATGTTTAAAGCTTGGGAAATCTTTTTGTATCCAAATCCGGCTTTAAACTTCTTCACAACAGTATCTCGGACCTGCCTGGTGTGTTCCTTGTTCTTCATGATGCTCTCTGCGCTTTTAACGGACCTCTGAGACTATCACAGTGCAGGTGCATTTATACGGAGACTTGATTTCACACAGGTGGATTGTATTTATCATCATTAGTCATTTAGGTCAACATTGGATCATTCAGAGATCCTCACTGAACTTCTGGAGAGAGTTTGCTGCAATGAAAGTAAAGGGGCTGAATAATTTTGCACGCCCAAGTTTTCAGTTTTTGATTTGTTAAAAAAGTTAATATCCAATAAATGTCGTTCCACTTCATGATTGTGTCCCACTTGTTGTTGATTCTTCACAAAAAAATACAGTTTTATATCTTTATGTTTGAAGCCTGAAATGTGGCAAAAGGTCGCAAAGTTCAAGGGGGCCGAATACTTTCGCAAGGCACTGTAGATACCATAAGCAGACTTCCTACTTGGAATTCCACATTTCATAGACATCTGCCTACTAAGTTAGCTAAGCTAGCTCAACTTTCTAATGCCCTGTAGGAAACTGTACAATCCTACTGCCTTGAGGGTACCTATAAACATATACTAAGCACATATAAACAGCTACTAAGTTAGCTCAACTTTCTTCTGCCCTGGGGGAAACTGTACAACCTAGCTGCTTTGAAGACACCTATAAATGCCTCTCTAGCTAGCACTACATTCTTCTGCTCTAAGGGCACCTAGTGTGCACACAAAAAAATTGAATAATAGTACCCTGCAAGCAGACTGAGATTGATGCTTATTAATGTATAAAGTGTAACTACCTTATTAACAATAGCCTATTGCATTTCATGGTAGCTTATTATCCCACTTGCCAAAATGACATTATACATTGAGTGCTTTATCAGTATTAGTGTTAACAATCTAATTATCTTTTACAATGTTCAGAAAATTTTGAATTACTGGCTGAGGTGAATTGAGAGAAACCTAAAGAAATTAAAGACAACAGGTTCCATAGGGAGGTGCTGATATATGTATATATATATATATATATATATATATATACATGAGGATGAGAAGGAATTCATGCAATCATACATTAACATGGCGCAAGAAGAGAATAACTGTTATTTCCAAGCTCCAGTGTCCACCAGCAAGGAATACAACAACTATGCATGTGAAAGAGCCAATAAAGCTATAGGAAAAAGCAAGGGACAAAGAACAGGACCAACTCTTGTGGGTCATACATTTGCTTCAAAATGATGCTGTTTTAAAACGTTTAGTAATTCATCAAATTCTGCAACACACTGGCAATATTTCAGATTAAAACCCCCAAAACAAAAATGAGGAGTGCATAGATGTGTCAATCTGATGTGTCACATTTTTTTTACCAACATTGTAAATAGGAGATATACAGTGCCTTTGGAAAGTATTCAGACCTCTTGACCTTTTCCACATGTTGTTAGGTTACAGCCTTATTCTAAAATTGATTACATTGTCCCCCCCTCTCATCAATCTACACACAATACCCTATAATGTCAAATATATATATATATTTTTAAATGTTTGCTAATTTGTTAATAATAAAAAAAACTGAAATATCACATTTACTCAGTATTTTGTTTTAGCACCTTTGACAGCGATTACAGCCTCGAGTATGAAGCTACAAGCTGGGCACACCTGTATTAGGTTGGATGGGGAGCGTTGCTGCACAGCTATTGTCAGGTCTCTCCAAAGATGTTTGATCGGGTTAAAGTCCAGGTTCTGGCTGGGCCACTAACGACATTCAGAGACTTGTCCTGATACCACTCCAGCATTGTCTGGGTGTGTGTTGGAAGGTGAACCAGTCTGAGGTCTGGAACTGGTTTTCATCAAGAATCTCTCTGTACTTTGCTCTGTTCATCTTTGCCTCGATCCTGACTAGTCTCCCAGTCCCTGCCGTTGAAAGACATCCCCAAAGCATGATGCTGCCACCCCCATGGTCCACCTCCCTGACGAAGACCCTTCTCCCCCGATTGCTCAGTTTGGCAGGGCGGCCAGCTCTAGAAATAGTCTTGGTGGTTCCAAACTTCTTCCATTTAAGCATGACGGAGGCCACTGTGTTCTAGGGGACCTTCAATGCTGCATGAATGTTTTGGTACCCTTCCCCAGATCTGTGCCTCAACACATTCCTGTCTCGGAGCTCTACAAACAATTCCTTCAAAGTCATGGCTTGGTTTTTGCTCTGACATGCACTGTCAACTGTGGGACCTTATATAGACAGGTGTGTGCCTTTCCATATCATGTCCAATCAATTTAATTTACCACAGGTGCTCCAATCCAGTTGTAGAAACATCTTAAGAATGATCAACGGAAACAGGATGCACCTCAGCTCAATTTTGAGTCTCATCTGACACCACCCACCCATTGTAAAACATAAGGCGGCAGAAAAAAATCACTTTGTCCTCTAAGTATGGAGGAATGTAATGTATAGTGGGCCTATGAAGAACCTACCTCAGAACAGTAACATGGACTTTGGACAATATGTTTTGTCAGCTAAAATGATAGTAATGACGATAGATGGAATATGAAAATGAATATAGTTTTTGTTATATTATTAAAAGTAAAATGCTGACATTATAACAAAAACATTGTAATTTGAAGAGTTTTCACAAGATGTACCTGATGTTTGCATATTGTACATTTTGTGGAAAATGCCCAGATTGAATAGAATGCTTTTGTAAAGATGAAATGTGAAGTTAGTAGTCTAAATTGGATCTGAGTAAAATCCACACCTTGCCTCGTAACTAGTTATGCCCAGAGAACTTGCCCTAAAGACACTTATTTCTGACCCGAGAATATAAAACATGTGAGGTAGGAATTAACATGATGACTAGGGAACACGAGCTGCAGCCAAGGTCCGATTAGTTGTAAACCCAAAACGAAACACGAGGCTTAAGAAGGCAAAGGAACCTTTTAACAATCCATGCTACAGATGAGTATCTGTGTCTAAGAGAGTGAATTCAAGCAGGACCACCCGGTTATTCTCTCCAAGGAATCATGTTTCTACACTGTTTTCATTCCCACACTTGAACCATCTACACGGCTGATTAGCCGTCCTCAGAAGACCCCTCTTTCAGAACAAGGGCGAGGAAACAGAACACAAAGAGAAAGGACACTGACATCGTGAGGACAAACAGAGAGTTACACCCGGTAACCGAAGAAAGGCCGTCATCAGAGAAGGCGAACCCGGTCCACGAAGAGACACCCCATCGGAGACCTTCGACACGTAATTACATCATTATTTTCTGACCCATAAGAGTGGCAGTTCAGGGAAAGTTTATGGTTAAACTAAGCATAGCTTACAAATGTACCCTAGTGTACCATTTCTCTCGGGCACTCTCTCTTTCTCTCTCCATTGTGTGTAACACATATCATATTGTGTTGGTCCGCTAAGGACCTATTTCATTGTACTAAGCTCTAATCAATAGCCTAGACTGTGTGTTTGTGTACGTATATCTTATATTATCATTTTAACTTGTTAGTTAATAAATAGTCAACTCAACTGGTGTGGTACGGCCTTAATTAGTGAGACTTGGGTTTGTGCAGATTCACGGATTATACAACGTTCAGAATGAGACTGTAGAGGAAATGGATTAATTAGCGATTGTTGTAAAATCAATATTCTGATATTCTTTAAATTATTTTGGGAAATAAAACTAAATAAACCCAAACTTTCTCATGGTGCCCCAGGTTAATGAGTTAATAATTACCTGATTCATTTAATCACGTAATTATAAACAATTAATCATTCGATGAACAGCAGTCATCACATTAATCAATAAAACGTTACGACATATATGGCACCCCCTGTGAGGATTCTAAGATAAAACTAGGCCCCACTTTTGGGTTAATTCCATACCAATTGTGTAGCAAGATACAGTCGTGCATGGTGTGTTCCTTGTTCTTCATGATGCTCTCTGCGCTTTAAACGGACCTCTGAGACTATCACAGTGCAGGTGCATTTATACAGAGACTTGATTACACACAGGTGGATTGTATTTATCATCATTAGTCATTTAGGTCAACATTGGATCATTCAGAGATCCTCACTGAACTTCTGGAGAGAGTTTGCTGCACTGAAAGTAAAGGGGCTGAATAATTTTGCACGGCCAATTTTTCAGTTTTTGATTTGTTAAAAAAGTTTGAAATACTTTCGAATACTTTCGCAAAGGCACTGTATATATATACCAATAATAGCTCTAGGCAGGATTATTGTTGAGAGGGCCGTGTGAGTGGTTTTCCTTTTCACCCAGATACTGGTAGGGAGAGAACCATTCCTGTGTAGTATATCTGACGAAAGTCAGTGGGTAGGGGAATTTACTGAATGCTACGAGCTAGGGCGTATGTAACAGGCGATGCAGGTATTCTGAGAATAATACTAGTTGTGCCCAAGGTAGTGTTATTTCTGTTTATCGCTTTCAGGAGCGATTAGACTCGGTCATAAGCAATTTCTAGAGCAGAGGACATATGAGCCTGCCATTACGGGAATTTGAGTAGATATATTCGTTTGACCGAAGCACAGTCATTATCGCTCTACCTCTCACGTCTTGGTAACGTGAAGAGCTCAAGGGTTGAACGTGAGACGTCACTTAGTAAACCTGTTCCCTTGTTGGGGGGAACTCTCCTTGTGCTTGAAAGTGGAAATCCTGCACAAGTGAAGCTAAGCATTGCACCAGATAAGCTAACAAAGGGATGCTAAGCTAACAAAGAGGTGCAGCCATTTTTGTTTTCCTCTTCTGTTCAAAATTAAACACCGGCCGGGCGGGAATCCCGTGTGATTTCAGCTTGTGCAATCAGTGCCCTCTGGTGGAGAATCACCAGTAGTTGTTTTTAAATAATTCAGGTTATACTGTATGGTGTCCAACAAATCTCAACTAATTTGATTTTTATTTTATTTTTAATTGTACCTTTATTTAAATAGGCAAGTCAGTTAAGAACAAATTCTTATTTTCAATGACGGCCTAGGAACAGTGGGTTAACTGCCTTGGGGGATACCATTGTCTCGTTCAATTTAATACATAAGTTATAGTGAAATACCACCTTTTCAGGTTGTTTATTGGGATAATACACAAACTGATGTGTTCCAACCAATGAGACATTGTTAAACCTTTCCACATTAACTTAAAGCAATGCTTTCAGGTTAATTTAGGTTTAGTTCCCAAATAGCCTAGACAGGTATGATTCATTGATTAAAATTGCTTTTACCAACTCATTGGTGTCTACGACCACATTACTAACAGTTTTGTGAAATTTCACCTTTGCTGGTCCCCCGTCAATTTTAGCTGGTGCTACCAGTGACCTCCTGTGAAGAATAGCCAGTATTATTTTTAAATAATTCAGGTTGCACTGGATGGTATCCAACCATTCTCAAAGGATTGGATACCATTGTCTTGTTCAATTTATTACATAGGTTCAATTGCCATACTACCTTTTCAGGTCGTTTATTGGGATAATACACAAACTGATGTGTTTCAACCAATGAGACATTGTTGAACTTTTCCACATTAACTTAGATACAACAACGCTTGTATCTAAGTTAACGCAAATAGCCTATACAGGTTTGATTTATCATTAAAATGTATTAATCAATGAAATCTACTTTTGTAAATTCACCAATAGCCCAACTTCCACATTACTGGCCCAGTCTTGATGATTCATTGACATGTATAAACTGATTTAAATCGTGTTTGCAGCGTCCAACTCAAAACCCAAACTTGAAAAATGTAAATAACTGATAATCATAATAATGAACAAGCTATCAGGTGGATTTCCACACATTCCCCCTCTAATAAGTTAACCTGCACCCACGGAATGATTGATCGCTGACCTCAGCAGCGATGCATATCCTAACTACGTCGAGGGGCTGAAAATGTTAGATTTCGATGCCATAAGCAAAAAAAATGCAGACATTGCGACAGACGATCTCCAAAATTAACCATCAGGCCTTGTGAAGGTTCTCTCCAGTTTAACCCTAAATTATGCCCACTAGTAGATACGGACAGTGGTCCAATACCTCAGTCCCCATCAGAGGCACGAGCAGGAAGCTGTGGAGTTCAAGGGACAGCTGGAGAGAACCAGGAAGTTGGCGTTAAAAGCCGAAAAAGACAAGCTACTGCTAGCCGAGGAACTGCATTTGAGAACAGATCAACTGAAATATCTGGCTAACACTTATGACAAAGAATGCAAACAAACTCTTGACCAAGTCCGTATTCTACAGGAGCAACTTGTTTTAGCCAAAACTAAATACGATGAAGTCCATGCAAAACTAGATGAAACTGACGAGCTAGCTAAAAACAAGGGTGAGCAACTTGATGCCCTGCAAATGGTTTTGAATTAAACCACTCAAAGCAATAATGTTCTATTCCAAAAGCTGCAGACCAAAGATGATCAGTTAATGAACACAATGACCAAGCTGGATGAAAAAACAGCAGAACTCCTCGGTAGTCGCTGATTTAATGAAGGATGAGAAAGACCAAGTGAGAAAGTTGGAAAACATTCCCATTCCCGCCCCTGTTCTTCCAAACCACTCCACTTTGTTGTGGGATATGACAAGAAAAACCAACTTGAGCAGGCCATACCTTAGAGCAGTCTTGGAGGACTGTTTGACCTGTGATGCTCTGATAGATTCAGGTTCAACAATTTACCTCATATCTGAAACTTCGCTGGATGAACTCAAAGGACATTGGACCCAGCAAAACGTTTGTTGAAAACGGAACGTTACGATACGAAACTTCGAGGTTTCACTCAAGCTACCTCACCTCTAACCAAACGTCTCCTACTTAAACTCAAATTGGAAAGCGTGTCACTGATCCACCCTGTGTACGTGACTAGCATTGACACCGAACGGATGCTGATTGGGATAGCTTTAATTGACCGTTTGGTATCTGGTCACAAATAACTATCCCAACTCCGTTGACTTTACTGCATTCTTCCAAGGCCACATGCCCCACATTGTGCAACGATGTGGGATACAACCCCGGTGAAATTGGTCATGAGTCCGCCATTGGTGGCAAATGACAAGGAGTTCAACTCGGAACTTAACCAAACATGAGGTTTTCCTGTGTGGCTTGGGTGATTCACCAGCCGACACTTACCACCATCCTCTGATAGGTGACGTGTGCCTAAACTGCACTATGGTTGAGGATGCCACACTGGCAACATGGTCGGAAAAATCCACAATCAGTTTGGATATGTTCACTTTGAAAACGGCTAACTGCCATCCCCTTGTTATAAAAATGTTCAGATTTCCGCTGGGAACGACTCCCCAGACGACACTCACTGCTATAGGGGTGTGTGCGCTATCAATCCACATTGGAACCAAGGAAGCATCTCACTACCTACTGATTGTCATTGTCCTCCCACATACAGCCTATGTGGGAGCGGACAATTTTGGTAAGATTGGGTGTTAAACTCGATACCATACACCAAGTACTTTGGCACAGCCAAAGCAACATGCCTTGTCTTTTGACCCAGTGCGAATGGCATCTGGGCAGACTATATTGAAGCTTGCAAGGTGATAACTGAGTCCGCTCTGTTGATTCCAGCAAGAACCACAGAGGTTTCTGTAAGACTGAACCTGGCACCCGGATACCGGATGGAAGGCACCACTGCATTTTTACAACCCTCTCCGCGACTATTTGACTTGGAGCTAACTATCAATGGCAACCCGCTGTTGGAACTAAACGCTAGATCCACTTCCCTCCTGGTACAGAATCTGACTCAAGTGGATATTTCCATTCCTCGGCATACTCAGCTAGGAACATTGACTGGTTACTTCTTCCATGATTTTGAACTTGCTGTTCCCATGATTTGGCCTCTTCCGTCCTCTCTAGACCTAGGGGGCGAGGATGGTATACAATAACTCCCGTATTGCCACTTCACGACACATCGACGTTCAGGCTCTTTGTCGATTCTGACAACAACCTGTTATTATACTCCATCGTCATGGAGGACGATATTGCATCTCCTCCTGCATGTGAGGTACACCCTTTTTGAGGTAACAACCGATGATTCTCCCAATGAAGACCTGTACAATGTTACAGAACCATATCCTAGTTTCCGAGCACAGGTAGTAGAACAACTGTCGGAGGCTGATGCACTTGTCAATGACATCGAACGACATCAGTTGAGAGAATTGTTTAACTTCTTGGTGACAGGGGGCAGTATTTTCACATCCGGATGAAATGCATGCCCAAATTCAACTGCCTGCTACTCATCCCCAGAAGATAAGATATGCATATTATTAGTAGATTTGTATAGAAAAACACTCTGAAGTTTCTAAAACTGTTTGAATCATGTCTGTGAGTATAACAGAACTTATTTAGCAGGCAAAACCCTGAGGACAAACCATTCAGATTTTTTTTTTGAGGTCAATCTCTTTTCTCTTTTGAGGTTTCATTGGGAATCCAGATTTCTAAGGGACCTTCTTGCAGGTTCTATCGCTTCCACTGGATGTCACCAGTCTTTAGAAATTGGTTGAGGTTTTTCCTTTGTGTAATGAAGAAGTACGGCCATCTTGAACGAGTATCACTTGAAGTGTACTGTTAGATAGAGGCGCGGGACCAGAAAGCTAGCTACAGTTTGTTTTCCTCCTGTATTGAACACAGATCATCCCATCTTCAATTTTATCGATTATTTACGTAAAAAAATGCCTAAGGTTGTATTACAAAAGTAGTTTGAAATGTTTTGGCAAAGTTTACAGGTAACGTTTGAGATATTTTGTAGTCACGTTGGGCAAGTTGGAACCAGGGTTTTTCTGGATCAAACGCGCCAAATAAATGGACATTTTGGATATATATTGACAGAATTAATCAAACAAAAGGACCATTTGTGATGTTTATGGGACATATTGGAGTGCCAACAAAAGAAGCTCGTCAATGTTTATTTCTGCGTTTTGTGTCATGCCTGCAGGGTTGAAATATGTTTTTCTCTCTTTGTTTACGAAGGTGCTTTCCTCAGATAATAGCATAATTTTCTTTCGCCGAAAAGCCTTTTTGAAATCTGACATGTTGGCTAGATTCAAAACAAGTGTAGCTTTAATTTGCTATCTTGCATGTGTGATTTAATGAAAGTTAGATTTTTATAGTAATTTATTTGAATTTGGCGCTCTGCATTTTCCCTGGCTTTTGGCCAGGTGGGATGCTAGCGTCCCACATATCCGAGAGAGGTTAACAAACACAGTGAGATCTGGTCTACAGTCTTACGGGCATTTATGTGATGCGTATTCCTAAGTCACCTGGAGCAGCTCCTATGTTTGTGAGACAATACAAAATTCCGCTTGCAGCGTACGCAGCGGCCCAAGAAGTTATCGACTCCCTATTAGCTAAACCGATAATCAGTTCTGAAACCAACAGGTAAATGGCTATAGACAACTCAACAAGCTGGTTCTGTTGTCTCGTTGGCAAATGACACAGCTGTACCAAGAGTTGCCAAAGATGGCAAATGCCAAGTACTTCTCCACCGCCAATGAGGCGAATGGTTTCTGGACCATGACAGTCGACCCTCGTGACCAACACAAGTTGGCTTTCTCTTTCTCGAACAAGCTCTTCACGTTCAGTCATTGCCCATAACTTCCCCTAAGTTCAACATCTTCCTGTACAAGGCAACGCCAGAC
This sequence comes from Oncorhynchus clarkii lewisi, assembly GCF_045791955.1. Classification (NCBI taxonomy): domain Eukaryota; kingdom Metazoa; phylum Chordata; class Actinopteri; order Salmoniformes; family Salmonidae; genus Oncorhynchus; species Oncorhynchus clarkii. The sequence goes on along the minus strand of NC_092153.1, from coordinate 52,203,004 downwards.
ACAGCTTCCAGGGGGACGATAATCTACGTGGACGACGTTCTTATGAGAAGTGAGACTTGGTCACATCCCCTCAATGAGATGGACCACGTTCTTACCCAACTCGGCAGGGGCTACCCATCCCGGTAGTGGGATCATTTTCGTCAGCAACCGCTGAATAGCATAGGCAACAGTCAAATAATATTACTTACAAATATTCATATTCATGAACTCACAAGTGCAATATTGCGAAACACAGCTTAGCCTTTTGTTAATTCACCTGTCGTCTCAGATTTTGAAATTATGCTTTACAGAGAAAGCAATCCAAGCGTTTGTGTAAATTTATCGATCGCATGACAAAACATTAAGTACACTTAGCATCAGGAAGCTTGGTCACGAAAATCAGAAAAGCAATCAAATGAACCGTTTACGTTTGATGATCTTCGGATGTTTTCACTGACGATCCTCCCAGTTACACAGCAAATGTTCCTTTTGTTCCATAAAGATTATTTTTATACCCAAAATACGGACGTTTGTTTGTCGCGTTATGTTCAGAAATCCACAGGAAAGAACGGTCACCACAACGCAGACGTATATTCCAAATAATGTCTATAATGTCCACAGAAACATGTCAAAAGTGGTTTATAATCTGCAAAATTGTAATTATTTGCCTACCTCATGCCTTTTGCACACAATGTATGTAGACTCTCCTTTTTGTCTACTGTGTTATTGATTTGTTAATTGTTTACTCCATGTGTAACTCGGTGTTGTCTGTTCACACTGCTATGCTTTATCTTGGCCAGGTCGCAGTTGCAAATGAGAACTTGTTCTCAACTAGCCTACCTGGTTAAATAAAGGTGAAATAAAAAAAATAAAAAAATCTTCAGGTAGTTTTTAAAATATATATTTGATAATATATCAACCGAGTGTGTAGCTTTTTCCATAACAGCGGGAGGAACAATGGCGGCTTTACTCAATTGCGCGCAAACTCACTCTGAGAGCCCCCATCTCTCCACTTACGCAATGTGATCCTTCACGCTCATTTTTCAAAATAAAAGCCTGAAACTATGTCTAAAGACTGTTGACACCTTAGGAAAGCCACAGAAAAAGGAATCTGGTTGATATCACTTTAAATGGAGGCTAGACATGCGTAGGAACAGAGGGGTTTCAAAATAAGAGGCACTTCCTGATTGGATTTTCCTCTGGGTTTCGCCTGCAATATCAGTTCTGTTATACTCACAGACAATATTTTGACAGTTTTGGAAACGTTTGAGTGTTTTCTATCCTAATCTGTCAATTATATGCATATTCTAGCATCTGGTCCTTAGAAATAGGCCGTTTACTTTGGGAACGTTATTTTCCCAAACATAAAAATAGTGCCCCCTAGCTGCAAGAGGTTTTGAATGGCAAGGTGCAAATCAAATCAAATCAAATTTATTTATATAGCCCTTAGTACATCAGCTGTTTTCTCAAAGTGCTGTACAGAATCCCAGCCTAAAACCCCAAACAGCAAGCAATGCAGGTGTAGAAGCACGGTGGCTAGGAAAAACTCCCTAGAAAGGCCAAAACCTAGGAAGAAACCTAGAGAGGAACAGGCTATGTGGGGTGACCAGTCCTCTTCTGGCTGTGTCGGGTGGAGATTATAACAGAACATGGCCAAGATGTTCAAATGTTCATAAATGACCAGCATGGTCGAATAATAATAAGGCAGAACAGTTGAAACTAGAGCAGCAGCACGGCCAGGTGGACTGGGGACAGCAAGGAGTCATCATGTCAGGTAGTCCTGAGGCATGGTCCTAGGGCTCAGGTCCTCCGAGAGAGAGAGAGAAAGAGAGAATTAGAGAGAGCACACTTAAATTCACACAGGACACCGAATAGGACAGGAGAAGTACTCCAGATATAACAAACTGACCCTAGCTCCCCGACACATAAACTACTGCAGCATAAATACTGGAGGCTGAGACAGGAGGGGTCAGGAGACACTGTGGCCCCATCCGAGGATGTTCTTCTTGTTCGAGTCTGACTGCAGGTTCTTGTTGTTTGGCTGCACGTTCATCTTGTCTTTCCCTGTGCTCCAACTCTAGCGCCAGATTCAAATAAAATACTATAAAATTCAAACTTTCATTAAATCACACATGTAAGATACTCAATTAAAGCTACACTCATTGTGAATCCAGCCAAATTTTAAAAATGCTTTTCGGCGAAAGCATAAGAAGCTATTATCTGATAGCCTGCACCATCTGCACCAGCAGGAAACAAAGGAGTTAGCATATTTCAACCCTGCAGGCGCTACACAAAACGCTGAAATAAAATATAAAACATGCATTACCTTTGACAAGCTTCTTTTGTTGGCACTCCAATATGTCCCATAAACATCACAATTGGTCCTTTTGTTCGATTAACGCCGTCCATATATATCCAAAATGTCCATTTATAAAGCACGTTTGATCCAGAAAAAAATAGCTTACAAAAAATACAACGTCACCACAAAATATTTCAAAAGTTGTCTATAAACTTTGCCAAAATATTTCAAACTACTTTTGTAATACAACTTTAGGTATTTTTAAACGTTAATAATCAATCAAATTGTAGACGGGGCAATCTGTGTTCAATACAGGAATGAAAACAAACCAGCGCCACTTTTCACGTCTTGCGCAACTCACAAAAGCGTACCCAGTTCCTAGTTGGCCTACTTCTTCATTGCACAAAGGAATAACCTCAACCAAATTCCAAAGACTGGTGACATCCAGTGGAAGTGGTAGGAACTGAAAACAGGTTCCTACGCAATATCCCTTGGCAATAACAAGTTTAGGGAACAGAGAGAGGCAAAAAAAAAAGAATTCTGAACAGTTAGTCCTCTGGGTTTTGCCTGCTACATAAGTTCTGTTACACTCACAGACATTATTCAAACAGTCCAAATCTATGAATAATATGCATATCTTATATTCTTGGCATGAGTAGCAGGAAGTTGAAATTGGGCACGCTATTTATCCAAAAGTGAAAATTCTGCCCCAAGCCCCAAGAGGTTATTAAATGTCTGTGTCTAAGCTATGTTCCTTGCCAGATGTGGGGTTTTGGCAAACTACCAGGAGTTTTTTGGCAAACTATATTTGTACAGTTATTCCTAAGGTATTATTATTACCGTTACTATAGTGTTATACCCACAATAGCCTACATGGTGGGTTTAATCTGAGTCATAAACAGAACAAAGTTACTGAAAATATGCAGATGCACTGTTTAATTAAGTAGGTAGGCTACTGTACCTATGTAAATCAGCACTGAGCTACATGGAAACAAACTGAAATGTGATTGATGTAGCAATGCTTTCAGTTTTCATGGAAGTAAGCAGTGTTTTACCTTGCCATCTGTTCAAATTGCATGTTCTTGATGATTTATAATTGCTATGGAGGTCTTGGTTGGCATATCTGAAATGAGGCTAGTTACAGAGGTACACAACTGTTTCATTAAATCACTCAATCTCGCTCCCTCTCTCTCAAAATACCTCTAGTCAATCATATACTCAATGATTCTAAAACTACACGGATAAAAGATCATCTGAGTAGTGTTATTGTCTGAGTTGTCTGAGTAGTGAGTAGTGTTGTGTAGTCTGAGTAGTGTTATTGTGTTATTAGGTGTCTGTCAGCTGAGGAAATGATATGCTTGAAGGTTGTCTCAATGGATGTGCTAGCTTCTGTGCCATAATAGAGCTTAATGAGAATTTACATTTTTACTGACAGTCACCAAATAACATATATCCTCCCATGAACTGTCTACACTTGGATATATATGAAAGCACATTTTGTGTGGATTCAGCAGGGTCCTTTCCACTTGAATTTAATTATCTAAACAGATAAGGTATTGCAAGGTCCCTGGGTAACAAGCAGAGGTGTCAAATGAGTACCCAGAGCAGCCATATGTTCAGCATGGATGACCAGGGGCTTGAGGTTAAACCTGATCAAATTAGCTAGGTGATGTAATCTCCCACTGCTCAGGCAGTCTCTCCACTCCAGCTCTGAGATGGTGGAAGCACATGAGAGCCCAGCAGGTTATACAATCTGTGTAGTTCCTTCCCATATCAGTACCATTTGCCCAGTGGTGGAAAAAGTACACAATTGTCATACAAAAAATTCTACTTGAGTAAAAGTCTGAAATTATTAGATTTTAAATATACTTAAGTATCAAAAGAAAGATGTAATTGCTAAAATATACTTAAGTATAATAAAAAATTCCTTAAACTAAAGGAATCTATTTCCCCAGAGTCAGATGAACTCATGGATAACGTTTTATGTCTCTGCATCCAGTTTGAATGAAGTTAGTGGTAGTTTTGCAAGCCAATGCTCACTAGCGCAATGACTGGAAGTCTATGGTACACTATATGGGCAAAACTATGTAGACGCCCTTTCAAATGAGTGGATTCTGCTATTTCAGCCACACCCATTGCTGACAGGTGTGTAAAATCGAGAACACAGCCATCCAATCTCCAAAGACAAACATTGGCAGTAGAATGGCCTGTACAGAAGAGCTCAGTGACATTAAAAGTGGCAGAATCATAGGATACCACCTTTCCAACAAGTCAGTTCGACAAATTTCTGCCCTGCTAGAACTACCCCAGTCAACTGTAAGTCAAATCAAATCACATTTTATTGGTCACATACACATGGTTAGCATGTTAATTTGAGTGTAGCGAAATGCTTGTGCTTCTAGTTCAGTAATATCTAGTCCGTAATATCTGTCAGTAATATTCTAGTCAGTAATATCTAACAAGTAATCTAAAAATTCCCAACAACTACCTAATACACACAAGTGCTGTTATTGTGAAGTTGAAATGTTTAGGAGCCACAACGGCTCGAACGCAAAGTGTTAGGCCACACAAGCTTACAGAATGGGCCGCAGAAGCGCGCAGCGCATAAGAATAGTCTGTCCTCAGTTGCAACCTTCACTACCGAGATAAAAAATGCCTCTGGAAGCAACGTCAGCACAAGAACTGTTAGTCGAGAGCTTCATGAAATGGGTTTCCATGGTCGAGCAGCTGCACACAAGCCTAAAATTACCATGTGCAATGCCAAGTATTGGCTGGAGTGCCATTGAACAGCAGTGGAAACGCGTTCTCTGGAGTGACGAATCATGCTTCACCATCTGGCAGTCCGACGGACGAATCTGTGTTTGGCGGATGCCAGGAGACAGGTTCCTTCCCCAATGCATAGTGCCACCTGTAAAGTTTGATGGAGGAGGAATATTGGTCTGGGGCTGTTTTCATTGTTCTGGCTAGGCCCCTTGTGCCATTTAAGGGAAATCTTAATGCTACAGCATACAATGACATTCCAGACGATTCTGTGCTTCCAACTTTGTGGCAACAGATTGGGGAAGGCCCTTTCCTGTTTCAGCATGACAATGCCCCCGTGCACAAAGCTAGGTCCATACAGAAATAGTTTTTCGAGATACCTTTGGGATGAAATGGAACTCCGACCGTGAGCCAGGCCTAATCGCCCAACATCAGTGCCTGACCTCACTAATACTCTTGTGGCTGAATGGAAACAATTCCCCACAGCAATGTTCCAACATCAAGTGGAAACTCTTCCCAGAAGAGTGGAGGCTGTTGTAGCAGCAAATGGGCAACCAATTCCATATTATGAAATGTTTAGCGAGGAGGTGTCCACATACTTTTAGTGTATCTACTAGCATGCTAGCAGTTATCATAGACTTCCAGTCAATGCGCTATAGATACAATAGGCTTCCAGTCATTACACTAACGCTGATTAGCAATAGGACTAACGCTTGTTAGCAACTTCCTTTCAACTGCACACAGAGACAAAAATGGTATCCACGAGTTAATCTGACTCTGAGGAAGTAGATAAAGGTCTTCATTGCCAAAATCCTAAAGTATCCTTTTATGCAAACCAGATGGCATGATTTTCTTGTTTTTTATTTATTTACGTATAACCAGCAGCACACTCCAACACTCAGGCATCATTTACAAATGAAGCATTTGTGTTTAGTGAGTCCACCAGAGAAGAGGGAGTAGGGATGTTCTTTTGATAAGTGTGTGAATTGGAAAATGTTCCTGTCCTTCTAAGCATTCAAAATGTAAAGAGTACTTTTTGGTGTCAGGGAAATTGTATGTAGTAAAAAGTACATTATTTTCTTTAGGAATGTAATGGAGTTAAAGTTGTCAAAAATATAAATAGTAAAGTAATGTATAGTATATGTGTACTTTACACCACTACATTGCCACATTTATTGCCAACACCTAAGAATTGCTTAACTATTGAACAGGTGCCAAAAGCGATTGTTCTTTTGGAGGGGCAAACTTGATTTGAAGCGTCTGGGAATATTTCCGCCAAAGGGCCCCTGGAGAAGGTTGCTTGTTCATTTGTAAACACAACCGCTGGCCAGTACCCCTAATGAGCACTAACACACTTGATTCAAAGCCCATCAGTGTTTTAATTACCGGTCCAACTGCACTTCATTTTCAATCATTAGTTCTGTCATTGCCAATGCCCAATCACTTTGCCACCCAGGTCCCAGGTTACGTTTACATAACACACCCAGCAGAGGAGACTCAACATTCGAGGAGTCTAAAATGCCACAAGAAAGTTGAATACTTCTTCCCTCAAACAATGGTCTGTGTTATCAGCAGTCAGCCTCCCTTTGGCAATGTACATCACTTTACCACTGGAAAAATAGAGGATAAAGTTAATGGTATACCCATCTACAGGGCCGGCTCTTGATTGGGGGCCCCGCCCCATATCATGGGCAAAACATTTTAGTGACCATCCCCCCTCCCTTGAAGGCAGAGACATTTACGTTTTAAAGTGAATTTCCTGCAATTCTATACATTTTGCCATGGGGTGGAGATACATAAAATTTTATAAAAAATGGCATGTAATTCTACTAATTTTGCCATGGGGCAGAAAGAAAATATTTGTAATTTTACATTTAATTTCCTCCAATTCTACCCATTTTGCCATGCGGTGGAGATACATTTTTTCAGTTTAAGGAAATTTCCTGTACAGCTAAACTACACATTTTGCCATAACTTATGCCATGTTAATGATATCTGAGTGAGAGTGCCTAACAGAATCAATGGGTCACCCTGATGGCCAAGGCCCCTGGGAACGTGCCCTGCGTGACTGGTTGGTATTTGGCTATGATTAATCCAAATTTTGATAGCTGGCTAGACTAATTTACCATTTGAAAAATTGTTAGCTGGCATGGTTATTGAGTGACTATCAGTGACTGACATAACAAGATACAAATGTCTGATGCACTACCACATTTCGAACTTGCACCTTATGTATTCTACTATTCTTTTTGGGGGGAAGGTTGGGCTCCCTTGCGTCCTGCGTCCCTAAGCGACCGCTTATGCCTGAAGATGGCCCTGCCCATATAATACATACTAGTAACAATAATGACCTTTTTATGCCTCATATCTTTTAACAGATACAGTGCCATTAGAAATTATTCATATCCATTGACTTATTTCACATTTTGTTGTTACAGCCTGAATTCAAAATGGATTAAATTGATTTATGGATTAAATGGATTACATTGAAAATAGATTAAATTGATTTATTTTCTCACCCATCTACACACAAGTGAGAACATGTGTTTAAACATTTTTGCTGATTTATTGAGAGCGAGGTACACTAATATCTCATTTGCATAAGTTTTCACACCCCTGAGTCAATACACTTTAGCTGTTAGTCTTTGTGTTAGTCTTTGAGAGGTTTGCAAATGTGGATTGTGCAATATTTGCACATTATTATTTTTTTAATTCTTCAAGCTCTGTCAAGTTAGTTGTTAATTCGATTGAAGTCAAAACTGTAATTAGGCCGTAATTAACTGTAATTCTAGGTCATTGTCCTGCTGAAATGTGAATTTGTCTCCCACTGCCTGGGAGAAAAACTGAACCATGTTTTCGGCTAGAATTTTGCCTCTGCTTAGCTCTATTCTGTTTCTTTTTATCATAAAAAAACTCCCTATTCCTTGTCGATGACAAGCATACCCATAACATAATGAAGCCACCACCATGCTTGAAAATATGAAGAATGGTACTCTTGTACCATTGCAAAGAGAATGCATGTTTTGGAATATTTGAATTCTGTACAGGCTTCCTTCTTTTCACTCTGTCATTTAGGTTATTATGTTGTTGTTGATCCATCCTCAATTTTCACCTATCACAGCTGTTAACTTCTTGACGCTACCCATCCCTTTAGCGGGATCATTTTCGTCAGCAACCGCTGAATAGCATAGCGTAAACAGTCAAATAATATTACAAAAAAATATTCATATTCATGAAATCACAAGTGCAATATTGCAAAACACAGCTTAGCCTTTTGTTAATCCACCTGTCGTCTCAGATTTTGAAATGATGCTTTACAGCGAAAGCAATCCAAGCTTTTGTGTAAGTTTATCGACAGCATAACATAACATTATGTACACTAAGCATTAAGTAGCTAGGTCACAAAAATCAGAAAAGCAAATAAAATCAAATAAATAATTTACCTTTTTAATGATCTTCAGATGTTTTTACTCACGAGACTCCCAGTTACACAACAAATGTTCCTTTTGTTCCGTGAAGATTATTTTTATACCCAAAACACGTTATGTTATGTCGCGTTATGTTCAGAAATCCACAGGAAATAGCGGTCACGACAAAGCAGACGTATATTCCAAATAATTTCCATAATGTCCACAGAAACATGTTTTTTTATAATCAATCCTCAGGTTGTTTTTAAAATATATATTCGATAATATATCAAACGGGTGTGTAGGTTTTTCAAAAACACCGGGAGAAACAATGAGCGCTTTACTCTGTAGCGCAAAACTCACTCTGAGAGCCCGCACCTATCCACTTGCGCAATGTGATCTTTCACGCTCATTTTTCAAAATAAAAGCCTGAAACTATGTCTAAAGACTATTGAATCCTTAGGGAAGCCATAGAAAAAGGAATCTGGTTGATATCCCTTTCAATTGAGGATAGGCATGCATAGGAACAGAGAGGTTTCAAAATAAGAGGCACTTCCTGATTGGATTTTCCTCAGGTTTTCGCCTGCAATATCAGTTCTGTTATACTCACAGACAATATTTTTACAGTTTTGGAAACTTTAGAGTGTTTTCTATCCTAATATGACAATTATATGCATATTCTAGCATCTGGTCCTTAGAAATAGGCCGTTTACTTTGGGAACGTTATTTTCCCAAATCACCGGATGTTTTTGGAACTACTGAACATAACGCGTCAATGTATACTGAGATTTTTTTATATATTTATATATATTTTTTATTTATATATGAACTTTATCGAAAAAAACATACATGTATTGTATAACATGAAGTCCTATGAGTGTCATCTGATGAAGATCATCAAAGGTTAGTGATTAATTCTATCTCTATTTCAGATTTTTGCGTCTCCTCTCTTTGGCTGGAAAAATGGCTGTGTTTTTCTGTGACTTGGCTCTGACCTAACATAATCGTTTGTGGTGCTTTCGCCGTAAAGCCTATTTGAAATCGGACACTGTGGTGGGATTAACAAGAAGTGTATCTTTAAAATGGTGTGAAATACTTCTATGTTTGAGGAATTTTAATTATGGGATTTCTGTTGTTTTGAATTTGGTGCCCTGCACTTTCACTGGCTGTTGGCATATCGATCCCGTTAGCGGGATCTCAGCCCTAAGAAGTTAATATCTTAATTAAGGATATACCCCTTTTTTCAATTTTCGCCTAAAATTACATACGCAAATCTAACTGCCTGTAGCTCAGGCCCTGAAGCAAGGATATGCATATTCTTGATACCATTTGAAAGGAAACACTTTGGACTATGTGGAAATGTGGAAGGAATGTAGGAGAATATAACAGAATAGATCTGGTAAAATAATACAAAGAAAAAAACAACCGTTCTTTTGTATTTTATTTGTTCTTTGAAATGTATTTTATTTGATCTTTGAAATGCCAGAGAAAGGCCAGAATGTATTATTCCAGCCCAGGTGCAATTCAGAGTTTGTCCACTAGTTTGCAGTAGTGTACAGTATGTGCAATGTTTTAGACTGATCCAAAGAACCATTGCATTTCTGTTCTAAATGTTGTATCAAGACTTCCCAAATGTGCCTCATACGTTTATTAGTAACATTTCATGTTCAGAATTATGCACTCTCCTCAAACAAGAGCATGGTATTATTTCACTGTAATAGCTACTGTACATTGGACAGTGCAGTTAGATTAACAAGAATTTAAGCTTTTTACCAATATCAGATATGTCTATGTCCTGGGAAATTTTCTTGGTACTTACAACCTCATGCTAATCGCATTAGCCTATGTTAGCTCAACCGTCCTGTGGAAGGGACACCGATCCCAAATAAGTTTTAAAAGAGACTGAAGCGGAACACACAGACCTGCTGCAGACCTGGTGGCCGAGCCAAGGTACATTTCTGGGGAGATTCAGTGAGTTGTTACCTGAAATCAAGGAGTTTCTCAAGGTTTCCATACATGCAGCATATGCACAGCTAGAGGACACACAATGGCTCCTGGATATAGCTTTTCTCACTGACCTAACTTACAGTACATGCTTAAATGTCAACAAGTTTATTTTCCGAACGGTCAGTCCCATTCGCCAGCGTCCTCTCCGTGTTAAACTCCTCTCTCTGCCCATTTTGTTTGGACACCTGACTAATCCACTTTTAATAACTTCTCCCCTTAAAGGTCTTACAATAACTAAAACTCCTACAAGCATATATATGGCTTGAGTCAAAATATTTAGTTCAAAGATGGGGTCAATGCAGATAGTCCAGATAGCTATTTGGTTAACTATTTAGCAGTTTTATGAGTTGGGGGGTAGAAGTTGTTCAGGGTCATGTTGGTTCCATACTGCATCGGTATCACTTGCCATGCGGTAGCAGAGAGAACAGTCTATAACTTGGGTGGCTGGAGTCTTTGAACATTTTTAGGGCCTTCCTCTGACACCGCCTGGTATAGGTCCTGGATGGCAGGGAGCTCGGCACCAGTGATGTAGTCTACAGCGCCTTGCGGTCGGATGCCAAGCAGTTGCCATACTATGCGTTGATGCAGCCATCAAGATGCTCTTAATGGTGCAGCTGTAGAACTTTTTGAGGATCTAAGGGCCCATGCCAAATCTTTTATGCCTCCTGAGGGGGTATAGGCGATGTTGTGCCTTCTTCACAACTGTTTTGATGATGGTGTTGGAGATGTGTGCGGCCAGTCGTTGGTGAACAGGGAGTACAGAAGGGGATTAAGTACGCACCACTGAGGGGCCTCCATTTTGAGGGACAGTGTTGGCGGATGTGTTGTTGCCTTCCCTCACCACCTGGGTGACGGCCCGTCAGGAAGTCCAGGATCCAGTTGCAGAGGGAGGTGTTCAGTCCCAGGATCCTAAGCTTAGTGATGAGCTTGGAGGGCGCCATGGTGTTGAACACTGAGCTGTAGTCAATGAACAACATTCTCACATAGGTGTTCCTCTTATCCAGGTGAAAAAGGGCAGAATGGAGTGTAATGGAGATTGCGTAATTTGTTCATCTGTTTGGGCGGTATGCAAATTGAATTAGGTCCAGGGTGTCGGCGATGATGGTGTTGATGTGAGCCATGACCAGCCTTTCAAAGTATTTAATGCCTACAGATGTGAGTGCTACGGGGCTATAGTTATTTAGACAGGTTACCTGGGCGTTCTTGGGCAAAGGGTCTATGGTGGTCTGCTTGAAACATGTAGGTATTACAGACAGGGTCAGGGAGAGGTTGGAAATGTCAGTGAGTACACTTGCCAACTGAGGTCGTACTCACATCGGCTACAGAGTGGAGAGTTAGTGTGGAATGATCCATGAATTTTCCAACATCTAGAACAAGCAATTCATGTTCCTTTATTAAAGCAAGAGATTTCTCGAGTCTGTAGAGCTTTGGCTGCATTACATGTACCAACCTCTATTAGTAATGGCCCACGAGACTGGTGATCCTACTGTTGTCGTCAGTCGGGTAATAGAACACAGGGCAGATGGTGGGATAGATCTGGCCCTGGGCAGTAAATACATAGGCTTGGTGTCCGTACAGAGCTGCTGTGTGGACCGTATTGACTCAGAGAAATGACTGTGCGGCCAAGGGAGCTAATGCATGGGGCCTGAGAGGTAAAATGAAACAGTTAAAAAGAAAAGGAAATCAATGAGTCAGTTGAGCCAGGGACGTAGCTCTCTCCCTCTGGGCATCGTCCCCTGTGTTTGTTTCAGTGACACATCTGTCAGAAGGAGTAAAAGTCCCGCAAGAATTGTTTTAGTCACTGTATCAACTGAAATGAAGAAAACACTTCACTGCCATCTGTCATATGTCACCGTCATCTGTCACTTGTGTCGTATATAGAAGCTTTTTATTTTATTTTAACATTAAACAGTTGGATGAATACTAATTAAAATCAAACATTCATACTAGGTCATTACAGATTCAAGTTATGACTTAGTGGCCGGAAGAGAGTTCCATACAAAAGGAATGATTAATGATTCATTGAAGATTTAAACGCAGGAGCATCCCTTTGTACTAAGTTGTTTACGCCTGACTGAAGGAATTATCCCCATTTGGCAAGTTTAACTTCTCCTTTTCAAGACTGTCTGCTGGTGCTACAGCTGCTGATGCTGACACGGTGACACTGATTAAAGTGTCAGCTTAGAGTGGAGAACAGTGAGAGGTAGTGGAGGTTAACCTGGGCCAGCCCGCTGGACCCACACTATAATGAGACGCAGCCACATACTGTTGGTCCTTCTGTTTCTACTGTGACAGTTCAATTGTTTAATGTTAGTGAAAGTCGGAGTGGATTTCCATAGCCACTCTTGATTGTCTAGATAGCACTTTTTTTGTGTACAAATAAATACTATCTGGAGAGAAAGTTTGAATTAAGAAACATGCCCATTGGTAAGTACATGTTTTTTTAAAGTACAGAGTAAAACAATAAAATACTGAGTTCCTCTCTAATTACACAACATTTGTATTCCAAGTTTAAGAATACACATTGCATAGGAATTCATGCATTGAAATGTATTTAAAATGTTATGTCATGGCTTTGCTAGCATCCTAGAGTACAATCCCATCATAACATCTGTCAACCTAAATAAATATTGGAACTGAAGAACAGAAAGAAATCAATGTTGAATTTCCTTTACATCAGCTGAGTATCTATTGTACATAATGGGTTGGTCTGAGATGTTCATAATAAAAAGAATAACAGTAAAAATTACACTGAATGTACAGAAAATACACTGAGTATACAAAACCTAAGGAATAACTAAATATTACGAAGGTGTTCCTAATGTTTGGTATGACTGAATAGAAGATGACAATGAGTAAGTATTTTATTTCAGAGAACTGGCTCCTTAGTGATTCTGATTAATCTAATAGCAAATTTAGACCTTGTACAAGATATACACTGCTGTCAGAAAGTATTCTCACCCCTTGACTTTTACCACATTATATTGTGTTACAGCCTGAATTTTAAATATATTAAATTGAGATATTTTTTCTCTGGCCTACACACAATACCCAATCATGTCAAAGTGGAATTATGTATTAATTAACTTCTTAAGGCTGGGGGCAGTATTGAGTAGCTTGGATGAATAAGGTGCCCAGAGTAAACTGCCTGCTACTCAGTCCCAGATGCTAATATATGCGTATATTTGGATAGAAAACACTCTGAAGTTTCTAAAACTGTTTGAATGATGTCTGTGAGTATAACAGAACTCATACGGCAGGCAAAAACCTGAGAAAAAATCCAACCAGGAAGTGGGAAATCTGAGGTTGGTCGTTTTTCAACTGATTCCCTATTGAAGATACAGTGGGATATTGGTAATGTTGCACTTCCTAAGGCTTCCACTAGATGTCAACAGTCTTTAGAAACTGTTTGAGGCCTCTACTGTAAAGGAGGGGCTCATAAGGGCTCTTTGAATCAGTGGTCTGGCAGAGTGCCACAAGCTCGTGACGCTCGTTCACGTGAGAGTTAGCTCGCGTTCCATTGCTTTTCTACAGACTAAGGAATTCTCCGGTTGGAACAATATTGAAGATTTATGTTAAAAACATCCTAAAGATTGATTCTAAACATCATTTGACATGTTTCTATGGACTGTAATGGAACATTTTGACATTTCGTCTGCATCTAGTAAACGCGCTTCGTGAGTTTTGATTTCTTTACAAAACGCGCTAACAAAAGTAGCTATTTGGACATAAATGATGGACAAAACAAACATTTATTGTGGACCTGGGATTCCTGGGATGTCACGTCCTGACCTTAGTTACTTTTTTATGTCTCTATTTTAGTTTGGTCAGGGCATGAGTTGGGGTGGGCATTCTATGTTTTTGTTCTATGTTTTGTATTTCTGGTTTTGACCTGGTATGGTTCCCAATCAGAGGCAGCTGTCAATTGTTGTCTCTGATTGAGAACCATACTTAGGCAGCTTTTTTTCCCACTATGGGTTGTGGGTAGTTGTTTCCTGTTTTGTCACCTAATAGGACTGTTTCGTTTTTGTCGTGTTTTCTCCTTTGTTATTTCTGTGTTCAGTTTAATAAATATAACATGAACACTTACCACACTGCTCATTGGTCCGGTCCTTTATACTCCTCGTCAGAAAAGGAGGAAAACCATTACAGAACTACCCACCACCAAAAAAGGACCAAGCACCGTGGTAACCAGGAGCAGAGGGTTCTGGACTCCTGGACTTGGGAGGAGATACCAGAGAATGGAGTTGGCGACACAAAAAAGGCAGGGCAACAGGCACCAGAGGCAGCCCCCCAAATTTTTTTGGGGGGGTGCACACGGGTAGATTGGCGGAGTCAGGCGATAGACCTGAGCCAACTCCCCGTGCTTACCGGAAGAAGCGCAGTACTGGTCAGGCACCGTGTTATGCGGTCAAGCGCATGGTGTCACCAGTACGCGCTCATAGCCCAGTGCGCGATAGGCCAGCAAGTGCCATGCGAGAGTGGGCACCCAGCCAGGGCGTATTGTGCTGGCTCAGCGTGTTTGGTCTCCAGTACGCCGTTTTGGCCCAGGGTATCCTGCGCCGGCTCTGCATGCTGTGTCTCCGGGGCGCTGGGAGGGTGCAGTGAGCCCTATGCCTGCGCTCCACCCGTGCCGGGCGAATGTGGGCATTGAGCCTAAGGGAGAGGTGCGAGTGGTATGCACCAGATCCCCAGTGCTCACCCACAGCCCGGTTCAACCTGTGCCTGCACTCTGGAGGGTCCGGGCTAAAGGGGTCATCCAGCCTGGAGGAGTGGTGCCAAGGCTGCGCACCAGAGCTCCAGTGCTCCCCCACAGCCCGGTCCATCCGGTGCCACCTCCACGCACCAGGCCTCCTGTAGGGTCTCCCCAGCCTGGTGGGTTCTGTGGCAGCCCCACGCACCAGGCTGTCTCTCCGTCTCCTCCCTCCAGGTTCTCCCGCCTGTCCGGCGCTTCCAGAGTCTCCCTCCTGTCCGGAGCCGCCAGAGCCGGCCGTCAGTCAGGAGCTGCCAGAGCCGGCCGTCAGTCAGGAGATGCAAGAAGCCGCCTATCAGTCAGGAGCTGCAAGAGCCGCCCGTCAGTCAGGAGCTGCCAGAGCCTCCAGTCAGTCAGGAGCTGCCAGAGTCGCCCTACACTCCGGAGCTGCCAGAGTCGCCCTTCACTCCGGAGCTGCCAGAGTCACCCTTCACTACGCAGCTGCCAGAGGCGCCCTTCACTCCGGTGCTGCCAGAGTCGCCCTTCACTCCGGCGCTGCCAGAGTCAGAGTCTCCCGTCTATTCGAGGTCCGCTGTAAGGGTCCCCAGTCTGGGGTTGGTGGCGAGGGTCGCCGCTCCAAAGCCGCCACTAAGTGGGCCTAGACTATGGTGGAGTGGGGTCCACGTCCTGCACCAGAGCCGCCACCGCGGACAGATGCCCACCCAGACCCTCCCTTACGGGTTTATGTTTTTTGACCCCACAGCTGTGGGTGGGCTTTAGTGAGAGTTGTGGATGATGCTTCTCCATTGGTCAGACATTCTTTTGAGTGTCAGTTTGGCTACAACCAACTGTTCAGCCTTTCTTTCCAACACAAAGGAAGTCATTGCGTACACTTATGAAGGAGGACTGTGTGATGATCTCAGGTAAGCATCACTAGGTCTTCTTCCGTCCAACTTCTACATAGCTAGTAGTTAGCTCCTACGATTGTGTCAGCTGCCTCTGATATGGTTCCCAATCAGAGGCAGCTGTCAATTGATGTCTCTGATTGAGAACTATACTTAGGCAGCCTGCTTTCCCACTATGGGTTGTGGGTAGTTGTTTCCTGTTTTGTGTTGTCACCTAATAAGACTCTTTCGTTTTTGTTGTGTTTTCTCCTTTGTTATTTTTGTGTTCAGTTTAATAAATATAACATGAACACTTACCACTCTGCGCATTGGTCCGATCCTTCATACTCCTCGTCAGAAGAGGAGGAAAGCCGTTACATGGGCGTAAATTCTGATGAATATCATCTAAAGTAAGTCAATATTTATAATGTTATTTCTGACTTCTGTTGACTGCACAATATGGCGGATATCTTTTTGGCTTGTTTGGTCTCTGAGCGCCGTACTCAGATTATTGCATGGTTTGCTTTTTCCTTAATCTACCCATCGCATCCGATTTCAAAAAGGATTTACAGCGAAAGCACAACATACGATTGATTATGTTAGGTCACGAACACGTTACGTTCAGTAATGTTTTGCTTCCAAAACATCCGGTGATTTTGCAGACAGCCACATCAATTTACAGAAATACTCATAATAACTATTGATAACCCCAAGGCTGAGCTGGAGTCAGCAAAAGCCGAGAGGCGGTGGTATGAGAAGGCAGCACGGCGGCGCGGCTGGAAGCGCTGCCATAGCCTTCCTCCTTTCCAGAGTCTCCGGTCTGTCCTGAGCCGCCAGAGTCTCCAGTCTGTCCTGAGCCGCCAGAGTCTCCCGTCTGTCCTGAGCTGCCAGAGCCGCCAGTCTGTCCTGAGCCGCCAGAATCGCCAGTCTGTTCTGAGCCGTCAGTCAGCCAGGAGCTGCCAGAGCCGTCAGTCAGCCAGGAGCTGCCAGAGCTGCCTGTCACACCGCCGATGCCAGAATCGCCCTTCACTCCGGAGCTGCCGGAGTCTCCCGTCTGTCTGGCGCTGCCGGGATCTTCTGTCCAGTCGGGACCTGTGGCGAGGGTCCCCAGTCCGAGGTCAGCGGCGAGGGTCACCGCTCTTAGGAGGCCATGGAGGCAAAGAGAGAGGCGAAGAAAGACTATGGTGAAGTGGGGTCCACGTCCCGCGCCAGAGCTGCCACCGCGGACAGACACCCACCCAGACCCTGCCCTATAGGTTCAGGTTTTGCGGCCGGAGTCCGCACCTTTGGGGGGGATACTGTCACGTTCTGACCTTAGTTCTGTTATTATATCTTTATTTTAGTATGGTCAGGGCGTGAGTTGGGTGGGTTGTCTATGTTCGTTTTTCTATGTATGGTTTCTGTGTTCGGCCTAGTATGGTTCTCAATCAGAGGCAGGTGTCATTAGTTGTCTCTGATTGAGAATTATACTTAGGTAGTCTTTTTTTCCACCTGTGTTTTCGTGGGTGTTTGTCTTCCGTGTCCGTGTTTCTCGCCACATGGGACTGTTTCGTTCATTTCACGTTTATTGTTTTGAATTTTGTAGTGTTCAGTTTGTTTTAAAATAAACATTATGGACACTTACCACGCTGCGTTTTGGTCCTCTAATCCTTCTCGCTTCTCCTCCTCAGAAGAGGAGGACGAGATCCGTTACAATTATACATATTCACTTACCTTTGATGATCTTCATCAGAATGCAATCCCAGGAATCCCAGTTCCACAATAAATGTTTGATTTGTTTGAAAAAGTTAATCCTTTATGTCCAAATTCCTCCTGGTTGTTGCACGTTCAGCACAGTAATCCATCTTCATGAGGCGCGAGCACTAGGTCCAGATGAAAAGTCCAAAAGTTCAGTTACAGTCCGTAGAAACATGTCAAACGATGTATAGACTCAATCTTTAGGATGTTTTTAACATAAATCTTCAATAATGTTCCAACTGGAGAATTCTGTTGTTTTCAGAAATGCAATAGAACACGAGCTACCTCTCACGTGAACGAGCATCACGAGCTTGTGGCACTCTGCCAGACAACTGACTCAAAGAGCCCTTATGAGCCCCTCCTTTACAGTGGAAGCATCAAACAAGGTTCTAAAGACGGTTGACATCTAGTGGAAGCCTTAGGAAGTGCAATTTGACCCCATAAATTTCCCACTTCCTGGTTGGATTATTCTCAGGTTTTCGCCTTCCATACGAGTTATTTTATACTCACAGACATCATTCAAACAGTTTTAGAAACGTCAGAGTGTTTTGTATCCAAATCTACTAATACTATGCATATATTAGCAACTGGGACTGAGTAGCAGGCAGTTTACTCTGGGCATGCTTTTCATCCAAACAAGAAAATGCTGTCCCCTATCCCAAACAGGTTATTAACATGTGTAAATATTTGTATGAAATTAACTAGATTCAACAACTGAGACATGAACTGAACAAGTTCCACAGACATGTGACAAACATAAATGGAATAATGTGTCCCTGAACAAGGGGGGAGGGTGTCAAAATCAAAAGTAACAGTCAGTATCTAGTGTGGCCACCAGCTACATTAAGTACTGCAGTGCACCTCCTCATGGACTGCACCAGATTTGCCAGTTCTTGCTTTGAGATGTTACACCCCCCCCCCCCCCCCCCCCCCCCTCAAGGCACCTGCAAGTTCCCAGACATTCCTGGGTGGAATGGCCCTAGCCTTCACCCTCCGTAAAACCTTGCAGCTTTGAGGGCACATATGAACGTTTCTCTAGATGATATGACACCTCTAGCATTCATTTATCTTTCTGTAGGACCTAAGAGAGGTGCACAGATATGAGCCTGGAGTGCTTGTCTCAACACTAGCTGATGATAAAGATGAGGCTGAGTTCGAGGCTGCAGAAGTTTCACCACCAGCAACACAGCAGCGTGCAACACAGGTTGTGCTGCTGCTCCAGTTTCAACTGTTCTGCCTGCAGCTATGGAACCCTGACCTGTTCACCGGATGTGCTAACTTGTCCTAGACTTGCTGTTTTCAACTTACTCTCTCTACAACACTTGCTGTTCGACCTCTGAATGCTCAGGTATGAAAAGCCAAGTGACATTTACTCCTGATGTACTGACCTGATGCACCCTCTACAACCACTGTGATTATTATTTGACCCTGCTGGTCATCTAAGAACATTTGAACATCTTGGAGAACAATCTGGCATTAATGGCCATGTACTTTTATAATCTCCACCCGGCACAGAGAGAAGAGAACTGGCAACTCCTCAGAGCCTCGTTCCACTCTAGGTTTCTTCCTATGTTCCTGCTTTTCTAGGGAGTTTCTCTTAGCTACCGTGCTTCTAAATCTGCATTCTTTGCTGTTTGGGGTTTTAGAGTGGGTTTCTGTATAGCAATTTGTGACATCTGCTGATGTAAAAAGGGCTTTATAAATACATGTGATTGATTGATTTTACACTAGAACCGCCATAGGCCAATGGCCACTGACGCTGGAATTTGTAACAAAAAAAAAATCTGACCCACAAAAAAGCTGTGTCTTGCTCCTTCCCTGACTTTTCCTAAATGGTTGTATTTTACACACTAATTTTGAAATCACAAACAAAAAAGTATTTAGAGCCTTTTTACCTGTTTTCTTCACACCTATTTCCAACTAAACCTGCCAAGACAATGTGTTGTAGAACGTTGGTACCCAGCCAGGCACTAATGCATCTCTCTCTCCTCACTGAATGAATGACAAATGGATGAATGGGCGATAATTGGGCACCATACTTCACAATCAAATTTAAATTAGGCCTAACAGACTGATAAGGAGGGTGAAGAGGTTGATTTAATTTAGGAATACAATAGTATAATTGTGAGTTTGTGTTATGCCTATTGATCAGAAGCTAATATTTTGCCCGCACGCCTTGCAGATTGATACCACTCTCTTTCATATTTTACTATGTACAAAATAAACTGTTATGGTATAATTTTATTTACTGTAACTCTTTACTAATCAAATGTATCGTAAGTGAAATAAAAACATGTGATATGTTGCAGTAGGCCTTTAGAATAATGCAAAACTTAATCCTTGACTATCCAGGGTAGCAAACAATGCGAGCCCCACTGAATGAATGACAAATGGATGGTTGGGTGATAATTATGCAAGTTACTTCACAATCTAATTTAAATTAGGCCAAACTGAATGAGGGTGAAGAGGTTGATTTAATTTAGAACAACATTAGTGTAATGATGAGCTTGTGCTATGGTTATTTATCAGCATTGACTGTTTTATGTATTGTAACTCTATTACTAATTGTATAATAAGGGAAACATTATACGTGTTGCTGTAGTCCTTTAGAATAATGTAAAACATATCCTTGACTCTATCCAAGTTGACAAGCAGGAAACAAATGATGCTAGTCAGCCTGCACAGCCAGCCCATCGAAACTACATCTAAGCAATACCGAAACTAATTTCACACATAATAGGAGTTAGCCTATAGACAATATTAAATTGACAATAATCTGATGAGTGACAATATTAGGCCTATCAGTTGTCAAATTGTACATGAAGAGATGTGCACATCGTGTAATTGACAGATGCAGGGAAAGGAGCATCACTTTATCAAATCCTCCTTCAGAGTCACATGTAGGTAAAACGTTTTGATTTCTATGTAGTATGAGAAAGAGCATATTATGCAGTTTCTATGACACTTACCTTTGTCAAATTACTCTCAAAATTCAAGAGGTGCGGCTCTATTTTCAAATGTTACTTTTTCCAAGAATATCGGTGCTGTCCTATGCAATCACCACATGACCACTCGCGCAGCAGCATTGCTCTGGCTACTAATCAAAAACTAGTAACATAATAAAATTGAAATATGCTATTCTGTTGTCAATTGATGAAGGGGCGATAGAAACCAGATAGAACTGATAATGGTGCATTTGACTTCAATGAGCTGAATGATGAGGAGGTTGAACATGGTAATTTAACTTGATTGATCTGAATGATGAGAGTGAAGTGGATGATTGAATTTAGAACAATATTGTAATGATAATGAAGAGTTGTTGGTGTTGTGGGCGGACCAATTATTTTATTATGATAGGCTGGAAATGGTTATAATTTCTCCTTAGAGAGTCAAATAAGACACTGAGTACCACATACAATGTGTGTTGTTCACAATGGCGAGCCGAACCAACCGAATTGACACACACAAATTTAGGTGAGTTGGAGTTGGGTGGAGGGTCGGATATTAATAGAAAATGACTCAAGTAAAAATCACCCAGTAAAATTCTACTTGAGTAAAAGTCTAAAAGTATTTGGATTAAAATATACTTAACTATCAAAAATAAATGCAATTACTAAAATATGCAAAAGTATAAATAATTTCCAATTCCTTATATTAAGCAAACCCGACTGCAAAGTTTTTTAAATTTACGGATAGCCGGAGGCACACTCCAACATTCAGACATCATTTACAAGCGAAGCATGTGTATTTAGTGAGTCCGCCAGATCAGAGGCAGTAGGGATGACCAGGGATGTTTTTGGACCATTTTCCTGGCAGCATTCAAAATCCAACGAGTACTTTTGGGTGTTAAGGAAAATGTATGGAGTAAAAAGTACAATATTTTCTTAAGGAATGTTGTGAAGTAAATGTAGTAAAAAAATATAAATAGTAAAGCAAAGTACAGATACCCCAAAAAACTACTTAAGAGGCACTTTAAATTATGTTTACTTAAATACTTTACACCACTGCCTATCCCATGTGGACAAGAGGAATACCTATGTAAGAATGCTGTTTATTGACTATAGCTCAGCATTCAACACCATAGTACCCTCCAAGCTCATCATCAAGCTTTAGGCCCTGGGTCTGAACCCTGCCCTGTGCAACTGGGTCCTGGACTTCCTGATGGGCCGCCCCCTGTTGGTGGAGGTAGGAAACCACACCTCCACTTCGCTGATCCTCAAGGAGGCCCCGCAAGGATGAGTGCTCAGCCCCCTCCTGTACTCCCTGTTCTTCCATGACTGCATGGCCAAGCACGCCTCCAACTCAATCATCAAGTTTGCAGACAAAACAACAGTAGTAGGCTTGATTACCAGCAAGGATTAGACAGCCTGCAGGGATGAGGTGAGGGCTCTGGGAGTGTGGTGCCAGGAAAGTAAGCTCTTACTCAACGTCAACAAAACAAAGGAGATGATCAAGGACTTCAGGAAACAGCAGAGGGAGCATCCACATCAATGGGACAGCATTGGAGAAGGTGGAGCTTGAAGTTCCTTGGCGTACACATCACACATCACAACCTCAGGAGGCAGAAGAAATTTGGCTTGGTACCTAAAACCCTCTCAAACTTTTAAAGATGCACAATTGAGAGCATCCTATCGGGCTGTATCACCACTTGGTACGGCAACTGTACCGCCCGGAACCGCAGGGCTCTGTAGAGGGTGGTTCGGTTTGCCCATGGCATCACCGGGGGCAAACTACAGTGCCTTGCGAAAGTATTCGGCCCCCTTGAACTTTGCGACCTTTTGCCACATTTCAGGCTTCAAACATAAAGATATAAAACTGTATTTTTTTGTGAAGAATCAACAACAAGTGGGACACAATCATGAAGTGGAACGACATTTATTGGATATTAACTTTTTTAACAAATCAAAAACTGAAAACTTGGGCGTGCAAAATTATTCAGCCCCTTTACTTTCATTGCAGCAAACTCTCTCCAGAAGTTCAGTGAGGATCTCTGAATGATCCAATGTTGACCTAAATGACTAATGATGATAAATACAATCCACCTGTGTGAAATCAAGTCTCCGTATAAATACACCTGCACTGTGATAGTCTCAGAGGTCCGTTAAAAGCTCAGAGAGCATCATGAAGAACAAGGAACACACCAGGCAGGTCCGAGATACTGTTGTGAAGAAGTTTAAAGCCGGATTTGGATACAAAAAGATTTCCCAAGCTTTAAACATCCCAAGGAGCACTGTGCAAGCGATAATATTGAAATGGAAGGAGTATCAGACCACTGCAAATCTACCAAGACCTGGCCGTTCCTCTAAACTTTCAGCTCATACAAGGAGAAGAATGATCAGAGATGCAGCCAAGAGGCCCATGATCACTCTGGATGAACTGCAGAGATCTACAGCTGAGGTGGGAGACTCTGTCCATAGGACAACAATCAGTCGTATATTGCACAAATCTGGCCTTTATGGAAGAGTGGCAAGAAGAAAGCCATTTCTTAAAGATATCCATAAAAAGTGTCGTTTAAAGTTTGCCACAAGCCACCTGGGAGACACACCAAACATGTGGAAGAAGGTGCTCTGGTTAGATGAAACCAAAATGGAACTTTTTGGCAACAATGCAAAACGTTATGTTTGGCGTAAAAGCAACACAGCTCATCACCCTGAACACAACATACCCACTGTCAAACATGGTGGTGGCAGCATCATGGTTTGGGCCTGCTTTTCTTCAGCAGGGACAGGGAATATGGTTAAAATTGATGGGAATATGGATGGAGCCAAATACAGGAACATTCTGGAAGAAAACTTGATCGAGTCTGCAAAAGACCTGAGACTGGGACGGAGATTTGTCTTCCAACAAGACAATGATCCAAAACATAAAGCAAAATCTACAATGGAATGGTTCAAAAATAAACATATCCAGGTGTTAGAATGGCCAAGTCAAAGTCCAGACCTGAATTCAATCGAGAATCTGTGGAAAGAACTGAAAACTGCTGTTCACAAATGCTCTCCATCCAACCTCACTGAGCTCGAGCTGTTTTGCAAGGAGGAATGGGAAAAAATGTCAGTCTCTCGATGTGCAAAACTGATAGAGACATACCCCAAGCGACTTACAGCTGTAATCGCAGCAAAAGGTGGCGCTACAAAGTATTAACTTAAGGGGGCTGAATAATTTTGCACGCCCAATTTTTCAGTTTTTGATTTGTTAAAAAAGTTTGAAATATCCAATAAATGTCGTTCCACTTCATGATTGTGTCCCACTTGTTGTTGATTCTTCACAAAAAAATATAGTTTTATATCTTTATGTTTGAAGCCTGAAATGTGGCAAAAGGTCGCAAAGTTCAAGGGGGCTGAATACTTTCGCAAGGCACTGTATCTTGCTACACAATTGGTATGGAATTAACCCAAAAGTGGGGCCTAGTTTTATCTTAGAATCCTCACAGGGGGTGCCATATATGTCGTAACGTTTTATTGATTAATGTGATGTCTGCTGTTCATCGAATGATTAATTGTTTATAATTACGTGATTAAATGAATCAGGTAATTATTAACTCATTAACCTGGGGCACCATGAGAAAGTGTGGGTTTATTTAGTTTCTATTTCCCAAAATAATTTAAAGAATATCAGAATATTGATTTTACAACAATCGCTAATTAATCCATTTCCTCTACAGTCTCATTCTGAACGTTGTATAATCCGTGAATCTGCACAAACCCAAGTCTCACTAATTAAGGCCGTACCACACCAGTTGAGTTGACTATTTATTAACTAACAAGTTAAAATGATAATATAAGATATACGTACACAAACACACAGTCTAGGCTATTGATTAGAGCTTAGTACAATGAAATAGGTCCTTAGCGGACCAACACAATATGATATGTGTTACACACAATGGAGAGAGAAAGAGAGAGTGCCCGAGAGAAATGGTACACTAGGGTACATTTGTAAGCTATGCTTAGTTTAACCATAAACTTTCCCTGAACTGCCACTCTTATGGGTCAGAAAATAATGATGTAATTACGTGTCGAAGGTCTCCGATGGGGTGTCTCTTCGTGGACCGGGTTCGCCTTCTCTGATGACGGCCTTTCTTCGATTACCGGGTGTAACTCTCTGTTTGTCCTCACGATGTCAGTGTCCTTTCTCTTTGTGTTCTGTTTCCTCGCCCTTGTTCTGAAAGAGGGGTCTTCTGAGGACGGCTAATCAGCCGTGTAGATGGTTCAAGTGTGGGAATGAAAACAGTGTAGAAACATGATTCCTTGGAGAGAATAACCGGGTGGTCCTGCTTGAATTCACTCTCTTAGACACAGATACTCATCTGTAGCATGGATTGTTAAAAGGTTCCTTTGCCTTCTTAAGCCTCGTGTTTCGTTTTGGGTTTACAACTAATCGGACCTTGGCTGCAGCTCGTGTTCCCTAGTCATCATGTTAATTCCTACCTCACATGTTTTATATTCTCGGGTCAGAAATAAGTGTCTTTAGGGCAAGTTCTCTGGGCATAACTAGTTACGAGGCAAGGTGTGGATTTTACTCAGATCCAATTTAGACTACTAACTTCACATTTCATCTTTACAAAAGCATTCTATTCAATCTGGGCATTTTCCACAAAATGTACACATCAGGTACATCTTGTGAAAACTCTTCAAATTACAATGTTTTTGTTATAATGTCAGCATTTTACTTTTAATAATATAACAAAAACTATATTCATTTTCATATTCCATCTATCGTCATTACTATCATTTTAGCTGACAAAACATATTGTCCAAAGTCCATGTTACTGTTCTGAGGTAGGTTCTTCATAGGCCCACTATACATTACATTCCTCCATACTTAGAGGACAAAGTGATTTTTTTCTGCCGCCTTATGTTTTACAATGGGTGGGTGGTGTCAGATGAGACTCAAAATTGAGCTGAGGTGCATCCTGTTTCCGTTGATCATTCTTAAGATGTTTCTACAACTGGATTGGAGCACCTGTGGTAAATTAAATTGATTGGACATGATATGGAAAGGCACACACCTGTCTATATAAGGTCCCACAGTTGACAGTGCATGTCAGAGCAAAAACCAAGCCATGACTTTGAAGGAATTGTTTGTAGAGCTCCGAGACAGGAATGTGTTGAGGCACAGATCTGGGGAAGGGTACCAAAACATTCATGCAGCATTGAAGGTCCCCTAGAACACAGTGGCCTCCGTCATGCTTAAATGGAAGAAGTTTGGAACCACCAAGACTATTTCTAGAGCTGGCCGCCCTGCCAAACTGAGCAATCGGGGGAGAAGGGTCTTCGTCAGGGAGGTGGACCATGGGGGTGGCAGCATCATGCTTTGGGGATGTCTTTCAACGGCAGGGACTGGGAGACTAGTCAGGATCGAGGCAAAGATGAACAGAGCAAAGTACAGAGAGATTCTTGATGAAAACCAGTTCCAGACCTCAGACTGGTTCACCTTCCAACACACACCCAGACAATGCTGGAGTGGTATCAGGACAAGTCTCTGAATGTCGTTAGTGGCCCAGCCAGAACCTGGACTTTAACCCGATCAAACATCTTTGGAGAGACCTGACAATAGCTGTGCAGCAACGCTCCCCATCCAACCTAATACAGGTGTGCCCAGCTTGTAGCTTCATACTCGAGGCTGTAATCGCTGTCAAAGGTGCTAAAACAAAATACTGAGTAAATGTGATATTTCAGTTTTTTTTATTATTAACAAATTAGCAAACATTTAAAAATATATATATATATTTGACATTATAGGGTATTGTGTGTAGATTGATGAGAGGGGGGGACAATGTAATCAATTTTAGAATAAGGCTGTAACCTAACAACATGTGGAAAAGGTCAAGAGGTCTGAATACTTTCCAAAGGCACTGTATATCTCCTATTTACAATGTTGGTAAAAAAAATGTGACACATCAGATTGACACATCTATGCACTCCTCATTTTTGTTTTGGGGGTTTTAATCTGAAATATTGCCAGTGTGTTGCAGAATTTGATGAATTACTAAACGTTTTAAAACAGCATCATTTTGAAGCAAATGTATGACCCACAAGAGTTGGTCCTGTTCTTTGTCCCTTGCTTTTTCCTATAGCTTTATTGGCTCTTTCACATGCATAGTTGTTGTATTCCTTGCTGGTGGACACTGGAGCTTGGAAATAACAGTTCTCCTCTTGCGCCATGTTAATGTATGATTGCATGAATTCCTTCTCATCCTCATGTATATGTATATATATATATACATATATTTTTTATTTTTTTTATTTTTATTTTACCTTTATTTAACCAGGCAAGTCAGTTAAGAACAAATTCTTATTTTCAATGACGGCCTGGGAACAGTGGGTTAACTGCCTGTTCAGGGGCAGAACGACAGATTTGTACCTTGTCAGCTCGGGGGTTTGAACTCGCAACCTTCCGGTTACTAGTCCAACGCTCTAACCACTAGGCTACCCTGCCGCCCCATATATCAGCACCTCCCTATGGAACCTGTTGTCTTTAATTTCTTTAGGTTTCTCTCAATTCACCTCAGCCAGTAATTCAAAATTTTCTGAACATTGTAAAAGATAATTAGATTGTTAACACTAATACTGATAAAGCACTCAATGTATAATGTCATTTTGGCAAGTGGGATAATAAGCTACCATGAAATGCAATAGGCTATTGTTAATAAGGTAGTTACACTTTATACATTAATAAGCATCAATCTCAGTCTGCTTGCAGGGTACTATTATTCAATTTTTTTGTGTGCACACTAGGTGCCCTTAGAGCAGAAGAATGTAGTGCTAGCTAGAGAGGCATTTATAGGTGTCTTCAAAGCAGCTAGGTTGTACAGTTTCCCCCAGGGCAGAAGAAAGTTGAGCTAACTTAGTAGCTGTTTATATGTGCTTAGTATATGTTTATAGGTACCCTCAAGGCAGTAGGATTGTACAGTTTCCTACAGGGCATTAGAAAGTTGAGCTAGCTTAGCTAACTTAGTAGGCAGATGTCTATGAAATGTGGAATTCCAAGTAGGAAGTCTGCTTATGGTATCTACATTGCCTTGCGAAAGTATTCGGCCCCCTTGAACTTTGCGACCTTTTGCCACATTTCAGGCTTCAAACATAAAGATATAAAACTGTATTTTTTTGTGAAGAATCAACAACAAGTGGGACACAATCATGAAGTGGAACGACATTTATTGGATATTTCAAACTTTTTTAACAAATCAAAAACTGAAAATTGGGCGTGCAAAATTATTCAGCCCCTTTACTTTCAGTGCAGCAAACTCTCTCCAGAAGTTCAGTGAGGATCTCTGAGCATCATGAAGAACAAGGACCACACCAGGCAGGTCCGAGATACTGTTGTGAAGAAGTTTAAAGCCGGATTTGGATACAAAAAGATTTCCCAAGCTTTAAACATCCCAAGGAGCACTGTGCAAGCGATAATATTGAAATGGAAGGAGTATCAGACCACTGCAAATCTACCAAGACCTGGCCGTCCCTCTAAACTTTCAGCTCATACAAGGAGAAGACTGATCAGAGATGCAGCCAAGAGGCCCATGATCACTCTGGATGAACTGCAGAGATCTACAGCTGAGGTGGGAGACTCTGTCCATAGGACAACAATCAGTCGTATATTGCACAAATCTGGCCTTTATGGAAGAGTGGCAAGAAGAAAGCCATTTCTTAAAGATATCCATAAAAAGTGTTGTTTAAAGTTTGCCACAAGCCACCTGGGAGACACACCAAACATGTGGAAGAAGGTGCTCCGGTCAGATGAAACCAAAATTGAACTTTTTGGCAACAATGCAAAACGTTATGTTTGGCGTTAAAGCAACACAGCTGAACACACCATCCCCACTGTCAAACATGGTGGTGGCAGCATCATGGTTTGGGCCTGCTTTTCTTCAGCAGGGACAGGGAAGATGGTTAAAATTGATGGGAAGATGGATGGAGCCAAATACAGGACCATTCTGGAAGAAAACCTGATGCAGTCTGCAAAAGACCTGAGACTGGGACGGAGATTTGTCTTCCAACAAGACAATGATCCAAAACATAAAGCAAAATCTATAATGGAATAGTTCAAAAATAAACATATCCAGGTGTTAGAATGGCCAAGTCAGAGTCCAGACCTGAATCCAATCGAGAATCTGTGGAAAGAACTGAAAACTGCTGTTCACAAATGCTCTCCATCCAACCTCACTGAGCTCGAGCTGTTTTGCAAGGAGGAATGGGAAAAAAATTCAGTCTCTCGATGTGTAAAACTGATAGAGACATACCCCAAGCGACTTACAGCTGTAATCGCAGCAAAAGGTGGCGCTACAAAGTATTAACTTAAGGGGGCTGAATAATTTTGCACGCCCAATTTTTCAGTTTTTGATTTGTTAAAAAAGTTTGAAATATCCAATAAATGTCGTTCCACTTCATGATTGTGTCACACTTGTTGTTGATTCTTCACAAAAAAATACAGTTTTATATCTTTATGTTTGAAGCCTGAAATGTGGCAAAAGGTCGCAAAGTTCAAGGGGGCCGAATACTTTCGCAAGGCACTGTACCTGCCGTCCAGGACACCTACAGCACCCGATGTCTCAGGAAGGCCAAAAAGGTAATGAAGGACAACAAACACCTGAGCCACTGCCTGTTCACCCTACTATCATCCAGAAGGCGAGGTCAGTACAGGTGCATCAAAGCTGGGACCGAGAGCCTGAAAAACAGCTTCTATCTCAAGGCCATCAGACTGTTAAATAGTCCTCACTAGCACCTAGAGGATGCTGCCTATATACATAGACTTGAAATAACCGGCCACTTTAATAAACTGAACACGAGTCACTTTATTAATGTTTACATATCTTGCAGTACTCATCTCATATGTATATACTGTATTCTATACTATTCTACTTTATCTTAGTTTATGCCGCTCTGACATTGCTCATCCGTATATTTATATGTTCTTAATTACATTCCTTTACTTAGATTTGTATGTATAGGGTATATGTTGTGAAATTGTTCGATATTACTTGTTAGATATTACTGCACTGTCGGAGCTAGAAACACAAGCATTTCGCTACAACCGCAATAACATCTGCTAAACATGTATATGTGACCAATAAAATAGAATTAGATTTTATTTGATTAATGAATAGCCTCATCTCAGTATCTCCATTAATGGGATGTTTTAGAGCTGCACCCGTTCTTTTAGGCAGGTTGACATTTATTGTCATGAGTCTTGTCCTCCAGGCATAACTGAATGATTTTCCCTTAGATAGGCTAGCGGCAAAGTCTGTCCATAATAAAGTGCTGCTCTGCCTTCTTAATTAACAACACTATAAAAAAAGGAAGGTCTTACAGGCCCTAGTTTTGTCGCACCTGGATTACTGTTCAATGGTGTGGTCAGGTGCCACAAAGAGGGACTTAGGGAAATAGCAATTGGATCAGAACAGGGCAGCACGGCTGGTCCTTAAAAGTACAGAGGGAGCTAACATGTCAATCTCTCATGGCTCAAACTGGACGAGAGATTGACTTCATCACTACTTGTTTTTGTAAGAAGTGTTGACAACTGATTGTACCGAGCTGTCTGTTTAAACTACCAGCACATAGCTCGGACACCCATGCATACCCTGCAAGACATAATCTAAAAGAAAAATAAATGCACACCTATTTAGGCGAGGTGCTGGCTAGCAGAGTAGAAAACTTGAAAATTAAAGAGAGCAGCACACTCAGATGCAAAAATTTAATTACCAACGTTTCGACAGCCAAGCTGTCTCCATCAGGGTATAAACACAAACACTGCGGGATGACTCGTTTATGTAGTGTCAAAAGACACAGGTGTCTGTAATCATGACCAAGAGTGGCGTAATATCATTGGTTAATTATCAAATATTAAAATGACATACAAAGAACAGCATACAAACAACAAATGGATAGCATACGATCATAAATTCATTTGACTACAAAAGCTTACCAGCAATTACAATGGCAAAGTCACAATAATGGCTTCAGATCAAAGTCTATGTTGAGACTGAAGGGAGCAAGGGTCTTTAAGTTAAAGATCCAGGCAGCCTCTCGTTTTAACAATAAATTATCAAGGTCACCCCCTCTCCTAGGGAGGGTGACATGTTCGATGCCAATATGACGCAGAGACGAAATCGAGTGGCCTGCCTCCAAGAAGTGAACCGCAACTGGGTAAGTAAAGGTTTTACACCTAATGGTGCTACGATGCTCTGAGATGCGTACTTTTAATTTGCGCTTTGTTTTACCCACATAATTTTTCCCACAAGGACAAGTTATAAGAATTTATGATCGTATGCTATCCATTTGTTGCTTGTATGCTGTTCTTTGTATGCCATTTTAATATTGTGCATATATGGTACAAATTTTTTTAACAAACATTTGCTTTTTGGTGTTAATTTAAGGTTAGGGTTTGGCATTAGGATTAGCGGTGTGGTTAAGGTTAGCGTTAAGTTTAGGTTTGTTTAGGATGTTATGTGTAAGCTAATGATCACTTTGCAGTGCAGCCTCCAGAACAAGATTCCATTTTATGTCCAAAACTGAGATTTACGGAAGCGTTACATTTCTTGGAGGAGTTGGGTTTTTATTTAAATGCTGCTCACTTTCCCACTAACACAGGATGGCGATTGGCGATGTGTTGCCTAGGGAGAATTGTCATGTATGGGGAAACAGCAGTGCTGATTGTGATCTATCCTATCGTAGCAGCAGAACCTCCAGACAGTGACCTGCCCGTTAACCTCGGACTTGTTTACATAAGACAACATATCGCCAATGTTATGTTGAAAGAACACGTGGCCCCTAAACCATGTGTTTGATGGTGATCACTCCAGTCTGCCACTGTTTTGGGCAAAATGAGAATTGAGACGATGTGCACTTGCATCCCAACTACGACTTGTCAATATTCCAACATTTAAAACCCATTTACGAAGATCTTGTGTCCCGTCACAATCTACTTTATAACATGATTAGCATGAATCACTGCCAGACATACACACACTCATGTAATCTATCGTGAGAAAGATGTAAAAACTAAACGTACTGAAGCACATATCGCCACTCGCCTGTGACTTGATAAGCTGATTCAGCTAATGCAGCTTACCTGTTCAGTGTGCCTGCTAGCTTCTAGTTAACTTCATTGACAAAAACAGAGATTGAATTTAGTTATCTGGAAAGATATTTTGGGCACTGATAAACAGCGTGTAGTTTGTGCTTTATTTACAATAATTTGATAGCTTGCTGATTTAAGTTGTAGACATGTTCTTAGAAATCAGTCCTTAGCGCATTAGCAGCTGACTTGATACTAGAGTTCATGCACCAAAAACCTTAGCAGATGTAAAATTGCGCAAGTAAGACCTCTGCAAAAACATACAAGTAATGTATCTATTTTGAAGGTGAGATGTTGCTACCATCACTCAAGAGGGACAAACAGCAATAACTTCCAGGGTACGATATAGCGAACATAACACACCGACTTCCAACCACACCCCCAAGGTGCACATTTTTATTTTTTTGATCAGCAGAAAAGCCCAGGCATAATCGATGAGTTCAGTCACCTTTTAAGGTGCTTTTAAGGTGCTTTAGTACATTGAAGCTAACTTAGATTCAGCTTCTTTGACAGGAACAAAGTAAGGGAATGCTCAGGATGAGAGAACCTCAGAAGTCACTTTGTCAGCAGATCTTTCGCTTTTCAGGGTATATTGAAATAGATTTAAAACAAACAATGGGGCAGATTTATGAAAAGTGAAACCAGAGGACATGGCGTCAATAAATCATCTATCAGCATACAGTATGTTATTAGTATCTATGAGTAAAGCCTTTGCTGCAACGAACACAAGATAATTGTAGGTTCTTGCTGATTGTGGAGTGTTTGGCACATAGATTAGTTGCAGTGCCTTCAGAAAGTATTCACACCACTTGACTTTTTCCCCATTTTGTTTTTACAAGTTGGGATTAAAAATGTTTTAATTGTTATCTACACAAATATGAACAATAGAACACTAATATATTGTGATTACATAAGTATTCAACCCCGAGTCAATACATTGGCAGCGATTCAGCTGTGAGTCTTTCTGGGTAAGTCTCTAACATGCTGCCCACTCACGTCGCGCGCTTGCAAAATAAATGTAAACATACATGTTATTCAATTATTGCTCCCACACTGCTCGTGCGCACCAACGAGCGTCTGCGTTGCCAAGCACTAAAATAGAAGTCTGTTCTATCTGTGATGCTGAACACCTGCCTCTCCCATCTCCTCATTGATTTATAGAAGCAGAAACCCACGTGCCATCTCCTCATTGGTTATACCCATGTGGGTGATTGAAAGACGAACTGATGTTGGTTGTTGTCATGGTAATACTATTAGATGCCAATCGTCATATAAAGTCCAGAGAAGAAAAAGCCTGGAAGGTGAGGTTGGTCGTCGTCATGGTAAAACGATTCGGTTGACCATTTTATGTGTGGATTAATTGTCAGAGTAGAGGACCTTGTGCATTTCAGGTAAAATAACAACTCAACGTTTATATCCCAGGATAAATTAGCTAGCAACAACAAGCCAGCTAAATAGGACAAATTAGCTAGCAACTGCAAGCTAGATAGCTAAATGTGTAATGCTTTTCGATCTGTTAATTAATATAATTGATTCAGAGTTTGTTTTGATATTTTAACCTGCTTGTCATGATCGCGTTTGGTGTGGGAGAATAAAATCAATTTGCGCACAATGGCGCACGCTCTCGGCCGGTTTGGGAACGGCGTAAGAGTTTTGCACACATGGATTGTACAATATTTGCATATTATTTTTTTTTTTAATTCTTCGAACTCTCAAGTTGGTTGTTGATCATTGCTAGACAGACATTTTCAAGTCTTGCCATAAACTTTCAAGCCCAGTTAATTCAGAACTGTAACTAGCAACATTCTATGCCATCTTGGAAAGCAACTCCAATGTATATTTGGCCTTGTGATTTAGGTTATTGTCCTGCTGAAAGGTGAATTTGTCTCTTGGAAAGCAGACTGAACCAGGTTTCCTCTAGGATTTTGAATGAGCTTAGCTCTATTACATATATTTGTATCCTAAAAAACTCGCTAGTTCTTGCCGATGA
Source organism: Oncorhynchus clarkii lewisi (assembly GCF_045791955.1). Taxonomy (NCBI): domain Eukaryota; kingdom Metazoa; phylum Chordata; class Actinopteri; order Salmoniformes; family Salmonidae; genus Oncorhynchus; species Oncorhynchus clarkii. The sequence continues at coordinate 52,169,175 of NC_092153.1, read as the reverse complement.
CAAGCATACCCATAACATGATGCAGCCAACACCATCTTTGTTTTAATAGATACCCTTATTTGTGAGGCACTGGAAAATCTCCCTGGTCTTTGTGGTTGAATCTGTGTTTGAAATTCACTGCTCGACAGAGGGACCTTACATATCATTAATTGTAAGTGTGGGGTACAGAGATGAGGTGGTCATTCAAAAATCATGTTAAACACTAGTATTGCACACAGAGTGTCAGTGTAAATTGTCATTATATCATATATTAAGCATTACTCAGATAAATTAGACATTGAACATGAACCCTGTAGAGGTTCCTGGATCTAGCGGTAGGCCTACCTTGAAAATCAGACATTTTGTCAATTTAGTGCTTAGTTATTTTAATTATTGTAGCCAATTTTATAAGTTCTCTTGCTCACTTATAATTATCCATGATTTCATTTTTGATCTGTTTTTGTGAGAGATGTCACTTTTGTTTGTTTCCAGCCGCTTCAATTGAAGTGCGTTGCGCTACACTGTTGTGGAAAAATCATGTACTGTTATTATTGGCTGGAACCTGTTTTTTGGTCACTTTCTCATTATAAAAACAGTGACGGTGTGATTCAAATGGTGAGATTAATGCTACCGCTATTCATGGCTTTATTATGTGTGCCTGCGTTGGCCACATAGTCTACAGTAAAATCGCTGTGCTTGCATCCAATCTATTTAGTCAAGCAATGTCCACATTATTCTCACATATCTTAAAATGTAATAATAATTTGAACATCAATGCATTGGCATTGATATATCAATGCATTATTCTTAGTGGTAATGGCCTCTTTTTTGTACACTTTTTGCATGCTTTTTTGGGGGGAGGGGGCTTCTATATTGGGCCCTATATGTACAATTATATAAATTATACAATTGCATAACATTCAGGTCCTTGAAAATTACAATTAAGTGCTTGAAAAAGTCCTTGAATTTGACTTGCCAATGTCTGTGTGAACCCTACTTAAAGGATGTACAGCATAGTCCTAGGCCTATGTTGTTATATAGTTGGAGTTATGGGCCAATTTGAATATACCTACACTTTTACTCATCTAAGTACATAGTACACAGATAATGTACCTTTTTGCTTTAATCTTCGTGTACCCAAATAAAAATCTAAGGCTCAATGTGTCCATCACATTTTCAACACTTTTTTAACTTTTGCGTTGAATAGCAAATGAGCTTATTCTGGTCTTGGCATTGGCACTTGCCCAACAGCTCACAGATACAGTGTGGATAGGCTGTGCTGGTAGGCTAGTCTGCATGATGAGATTATTATGGATATTTGTATTTTTCCAAACGGCAGTCGAGTATCGATCATCATGTCACCAGAAAAAGACACTCAATATTTACTGGAATGGAGCATCTAGATCACCATGCACTTTCACCAACCTGTGAAGTTCATCGTAACTTATTTAATCTGTAGCTTGATAAACTGCACTGCTTCCTGAGTCGTAGTGGGAGAACAACACAACATGTCATCGTGTGACTCCAAGTTTAGTTGTATTTGTGCATAAAGGCTTTTCCACCACCATTTCTTGCATAATTGATATTACAGACACAAAAAGATCCCATCATGTCCAACGAACAAATTATCTGTTGACATTTATAGAATTAAACTGAAATGACCTGTTTCCAATACAGCTGTTGTGATTTCTTTTTTATAGGGAACAACTTTACTCGCATAAAAACTGTGGATGGAAACATGGTTTATGAGAGCTTTTAAAGAGGTTTGTAGCTAATAGGACTGTTGAGTACTACTATCTGAAGAAAGCGGAATAATTACTCATCAGAAGTCTGGCACACTCTCTATCATCCCAGGATGCAAAACATCCTCTATGGAAAACTCTGCCTACCACCAATCACAGTAGATCCCAGTGGAGACAGTGATACTCATGAAGATGCCCTGGATGCGGACTGTGCAATTGCCTGAAACAATTGACACCAAATTATACTGAGGGTGACTGTGTGTAGAAAGACTAATAGAGACCATCCATGAGATGATTTTATGTAGCCTAAAGACTTTGGATGATCTTGGACTGATCACATTATTACATAATACACTAAAAATGTTCTCTTCTTTTTCATAGACATATGAGCACTGTCTAAAATGTCAATGCTGTTTTTAAACTATTGTATAAAGGATGTATTTATAAACTAAGGAGTGATAGCTATGCCTACTTGCTTCATCAGAACTTTTTATTTCCTCTGCACCTCCTCTCATACAGTAAGGCTCTATTTTAACAAACCTAAGGCAATGGTAAATCTTAGCGCTGGCGGTAAGGGCTATAGGTCTGGGTGTGTGTCAGAAATATTTTTACTGCTGGAATTATGAGCGCAATAGCTGGTGGTGGCGCAAAAGGGCTGGGTTTTAGTTAATAAATACATTTTAGGTGTGAGGAGGGCTTGGCCAATTTTTATAGCTTAATACTGCATGCCCTTGTCTCATGTTCTGTAGGTTATTTGCCGTCTTTGTGTTCTCATCAACTCCAATTCAGCTGGGGACACCAAATATTATCTTCACAGTCCATTTGGGATCGATACAGTTTATTAAATAGCTTAGGCTATAGTAACGATTAACTGCAACAGTAAAAAAATAAAAAATCCAGTGTTTGCTTAATATGTGTGTTGACAGTCAACATTGTTGTAATTGACTTCAACAAGTATGGGCCTTTACATATCACACTTCCCCTCAAATTAAAAATATCAAGCTTCGGTAAATTGTATTGTATGTGTGAGGCATGTTCTCAGTAAGCAAGTTATAGCCTAGGCCTACCGTTGATATGGTGTTCAGGGCTATAACTACATATAAGGACACTGACCTCTGTACTGCTCTCAACTTACTGTTTAGCGTTAGTACACGCAAGGTGCAATTTCAAAACTTGGTTGAGCATCAGCAATTTAGATATTTTTACCTGTCTCTCACTGACAGTCAGTCATTGGCATCATAGGACTGAATAATTTGAATATGTTTGGAGGAGCGAGTCTTTGGTAACCAGACAAGAGGCTCTTTGGAAATGTGGCTAGATACAAGCCAAATGGAGTAGCCTATGCACTGCAGGTAGGCCTATGTGAATTGTGAATAATGCAAAAGCATGACGGCAAAGCCTCACAAGTAGACTATTTAGAAACTCTTTATGGACAGGCTACTTTGCTAATGCATGGCCAGGATAAGAAAGACACCAGACGCATTTCTGTTAAACCAGCTTTCGTTATAGTAGGGTAAGGATAGCCTATAAGAGTTTTTAAACGGGAGTGCCACCTGATCATCTCATCTCTTGTTATATGATGGGCATATAGCCGACATAGTTTTTTTTACGCACATCCAAAATAATAACAGGAGCTGGCTAAAATATTGTACAATAGCCTACATAGATAAAAAGGGGATGCTCCGAAACTTGATCTTTTAATAAAGCTTTGGTGATTTCAGATTTTCTTTAAAGCGGTTTCATGAGCCAAAACCTTTATGATATTCTTGACTAGGCCTACTTGGCAAATGCATTGGGCAGGACAAAAAAAAAACCTTCACTGGTTTTTAATCAAATGGGGGAAAAGCATTAGTGTTTTAAGTTTCTAAATACAAGGTGTACGAGCACAAACACACATCTCTCTTGTTCCATGTGCACATGGGCTTCCGTTGTCAAAATCCATGCCACAACCAACCACGTTACTGTAGTGTGGTAATATTGTATATATAACTATTTATATATACTGAGTGCACAAAACATCAGAAATACTTGCTCTTTGCATGAAGGTTAAAGGGGTTCAACTCAACATTAGGAAGGTGTTCCTAATGTTTTGTACACTGAGTGTATATACCTCACCTGCGGCCCGTAATAAGACTATGCATAATAAAAATGTTTATCTGACTCCATTTACCATTACAGTAAAATATGTGCAATCAAGTATTATGCATTTAGCTGACTAAAATCAAGGAATGGTCATGAGAAGCCAATATCAAAGCAAGTATTATTAAATAACTGTCACGAATATCACCGAAGGTGGCTCCCCTTCCTGTTCGGGTGATGCTCGGCGGTCGTCGTCGCCGGTCTACTAGCTGCCACCGATCCCTTTTTCCTTTTCGTTTGTTTTTGTCTAATTGTTTTCACCCGTTCCTTGTTGGGGTTTTGGGGTGGGTATTATTTAAGTTCGTTTAGCCCGCTTGTGGTTGTGCGGGCTTGTTGTTATTGTACGTAGGTGGTATATTGTTGATTTTGGGTTTTCGCTGTCTGGTTTATGTAACAGTGGTCTTTGGGTTGTGTTTGCGCCTGTGTTTTGGCTTCACCCATTTTTGTACCTGTTCCTGTTTACTGAGGACATTAAAGCGTTTTTTTCCCGTGAAACGTCTGCTCTCTGCCAATAACTTTGTAACGTGAATGGATTTACATACAGTATAAGGCATAAAGCTTAAGTTACAGGGCAATACTAACATTAACAAAGCATAATTCTGGACATATAGTTTCTAAGGTTAACTTACAAGACAAAGCATGAACTAATCAGACCTACTCAGCCCATGGGCAGCTTACAAAATAAGCTTTTCCATACAATCTTATTCCATGGGCAAGATACAGGAGAAGAGGCAGAACAAAGACATTTCTTTCCATTTATAACATCTGAAGGTATAATTCTTTCAAACCTAAACCATTTGCCAATCAAACGATACCAAGTTGCAGTAACCTGGCTCATCGATTAATGCCACCTCGTTAGACGGAAGGTGTTTCTCCTGTGCTGGTCCAGTTTATATTTATTAAGAGTGGCTGGCCCAGTGCTCCAGTTGTCTCGAGAGATGTGGAGGGTTAACACCTTTAGTTGGCTCTCGCTATTTAATTTCTAGAAAAAAAAATATTATCTGATCATTCCCTGTTTTCGTTTTTGCTCCACATTCTGGTTTGCTTCCTGTCTTCAAGTTTGGTTTGGGTTTTTCTTTTGTTTGCCTCTTCTTGGTCAAATTTAGTGGGCCCTCATGGTGGATGTAAATTAGGTCCCAGTTGTTGTTGCTAGTCCAAATGTAAGTGTAAGTGTAAGTGTAAGTGTAAGTGTAAGTGTCTTTCAGAACCCCTCCTAAAACCTCTATTTCATTTTGGTTGTTGTCAGTGACCCTTTGTTAGTTCCCCCTTCTGTTTGAGCGACAATTTTTGGTTTTCTTGCTAAAGAACGTAACACATCACTAGCACACATTTCAATAGTCAGTCTACTGGATACTGTTACAGAGAGAGAGATGCAGTTTGGGAAGGTCATACTGGTCCATAAATCATTGTCCTTTCTGTCTTCCTGGGCCATTTGCCATGCAGCAATACAGTGCATTTGGAAAGTATTCAGACACCTTGACTTGTGACGTTACAGCCTTATTCTAAAATGTATTAAATTGTTTTTGTTCCTCATCAATACACACAATACCCCATAATGACAAACAAAAAGCAGATTTTTCAGAAAAAAATATAAATATTGCACTTACATAAGTATTCAGACTCTTTACTCAATACTTTGTTGAAGCACATTTGGCAGCGATTACAGCCTTGAGTCTTCTTAGGTATGACAATACAAGCTTGGCACAACTGTATTTGGGGAGTTTCTCCCATTCTTCTCTGCAGATTCTCTCAAGCTCTGTCAGGTTTGATGGGGAGCGTCACTGCACAGATATTTTCAGACCTCTCCGGAGATGTTCGATTGGGTTCAAGTCCAGGCTACGGATGGGCAACTCAAGGACATTCAGAGACTTGCCCCAAAGCCACTCTTGTCTTAGGGTTGTTGTCCTGTTGTAAGGTGAACCTTCGCCCCAGTCAGAGGTCCAGAGCGCTTTGGAGCAGGTTTTCTTAAATTATATCTGTGCTTTGCTCCATTCATCTTTCCCATTATCCTGACTAGTCTCCCAGTCCGTGCTGCTGAAAAACATCCCAATTGCATGATGTTGTCACCACCATGCTTCACCGTAGAGATGGTGCCAGGATTCCTCCAGACGTGATGCTTGGCTTTCATGCCAAGAGTTCAATGTTGGTTTCATCAGATCAGAGAATCTTGTTTCTCATGGACTGAGAGTCATTTAGGTGCCATTTGGCAAGCTCAAAGCGGGCTATCATGTGCCTGTTACTGGGGAGTGGCTTCCGCCTGATTAGTGGAGTGCTGCAGAGATGGTTGTCTTTCTGGAAGGTTCTCCCATCTCCACAGAGAAACTGTGGAGCTCTGCCAGAGTCACCATCAGGATCTTGGTCACCTCCCTGACCAAGACGCTTCTCCCCTGATTGCTCAGTTTGGCAGGGTGGACAGCGCTAGGAAGAGTCTTTGTGTTTCCAAACTTCTTCTATATAAGAATGATTGAGGCCACTGTGTTCTTGGGAGCCTTCAATGCTTCCGAAATGTTTTGGTACCCTTCACCAGATCTGTGCCTCGACACAATCCTGTCTCGGAGCTCTACAGACAATTCCTTCAACCTTTTGGCTTGTTATTTGCTCTGACATGAACTGTCAGCTGTGTGACCTTATATAGACAGGTGTGTGCCTTTCCAAATCATGTCCAATATCAGGAATCAAGATAAGACCCAGATTCAGACACATCGAATTGACAATGGTTTAATATTCCAAACGTGGCAAGCAAAAGACAGGTCAAAGCAGGCAGTGGTGAGTAATCCAGAGGTGGGGCAACGGTACCGGCAGGCAGGCTCAGGGTCAGGGTAGGCAGAGGTCAGCAATCCAGAGGTGGGGCAAAGGTACAGGTCGGCAAGCAGGCAGAGTGGTCAGGCAGGCGGGCTCAGAGTAAAGATAGGCAAGGGTCACAATCAGGAGGGCGAGAAAAAGAGAGACTGGGAAAAGCAGGAGCTGAGACACAAAAACGCTGGTTGACTTGACAAAGAAGACTAACTGGCCACAGACAAACAGAACACAGGTATAAATACACAGGGGATAATGGGAAAGATGGGCAACACCTAGAGGGGGGTGAAGACATTCACAAGGACTGGTGAAACAGATCAGGTTGTGACATCCATTTCAATTTTAATTTACGACAGGTGGACTGCAATCAAGTTGTAGAAACATCTCAAGGATGATAAATGGAAACAGGATGCACCTGAGCTCAATTTCGAGTCTCATGGGAAAGGGTCTGAATACTTATGAAAATTAGGTGTTTTATTTTAAATACATTTGCAAACATTTATTAAAACCTGTTTCTGCTTTGTCATTATGGAGTAGTGTGTGTAGATTGATTTTAGAATAAGGCTGCAACGTAATTTGTTTTGAAGAAGACTAGGGGTCTGAATAATATCTGAATGCATTGTATATTATGACCGAGCCTACATTACCGTTAAGACCAGCTTTCGATTGGTCTTAAATATCCCCACCAGCACATACTGATATTGGCACTTTGACGCACGTTTTAAGCACACACCTCAGATATTGCTACCCCTCCCACCTCAGTTTAAGGAGCTCATACAAGACTGGTAAATTACAAATCCTTGCATTAGGGGGTTGAAAATAGAAAAGCGCCGGCTTCACAGGTCAAAATTGCAAATGAGCGTGCGTTTGACAATTGCTCTGGCTTAACGCCAGCCAAAAATAGAGCCCCCTGTGGTATTGCTGGGGTTGAAAACAAGGAGCCTGGAGGTGCCACTGCTGCTGCACTCTGACGAACACATTCCATTAATTATCTTTATAATTTATAAGCCAGGAGCTGTTTGATGTACCGTGACAGATTGTTATAATAAAGATGGAGCACAGTGGACGGAGCTGTGCTGTAAAGCCTGTTTTATTAAAACAATGCAGGCTCCTCTCCTTTACTGTGGTAACAGCCACTTCAAAGCAGGCTTCAGGAACTTTTAAATAATAAACTATTAGCTGCTGTTCCAGAATTTATTTCTCCTCAATCTGTCAAACACAGAGTGTTTTGCCAGAGAAGAAGTTGGGCTGAGAATGTACGGAAGTTCCTCAGGAAAGTAATGGCGAGGCTTTTGAGACCTGATGCCACTTGACATCTTCTGGTCTCAGCACAGTTGCACCACCTGGGGTTTAGTGACTAACGGGACCTTTTGAAGGGTAAAGAGCCCATTTTGACTATGGATAACGTTCCTTTGGAAATCTGCATTGACTGGAATCACTTTCATACTTTCATCACATTTGCATTATTATCATACTCAGATGTGGCAAAATGAGACTACATTTCTATGTATTTATTTTAAACATCCTGCTAGGATATTTGTTGGACATGCTGCTATCAGTGGTGCACATTGTCCACACTACATGATCTATTCTAGAGTATCTTTGTTCACTGAAACTTCAGACAAAACATTAGTACAATCTGTAAATAAAGTAGATTTTAGAGCATGCTGTGCTTGCTGTTGGGTCTAGTAATAAAGACCACTCGGGCCCACCCCCACCACCTGATGAGCCTGCATCTCTAACCCTTACGACAGAGACTCACAAACACTGCTGAGCAGTGCCTCCATCTCCTCCTGGCTATACAGCCAGTGCTGTCACTGGACTGAGAGAGAACCAGCTTTACTAAGCTTGTCCTGGCTTTATGTATTTGTCAAAGTATCCATGCAGGGGCCATGCCACATCTTTGGGAGCCATTGTAGTGCGCAAAAATCCCTGCCTCAGCAGCTAACTGCCTAGAAGAGGGCAAGCCTACACTCCTCAGCTCCAAGGCTAGAGCTTGGCCACATGTCGTGTGCACAGTACATGCCTACATGTGATTGTCTCCCAGACATTTTAGGTTTCCCATGCCCTCAATGTCTTTATAACTTTATATGGAAGCTTCCATAGTGTTGAAGTTGCCACTTTATCATCCAGTCCAGGCGGCACAGTGAAGACCCTATGCTCATCTATCACCGCTCTTATCAGGTTAAACTCAGGTTGTGTTTGTCAACCCAGACAGTTCTCTGGGTGCTGTCATGTGTCACTTCATCTCATTCCATTGTCACAGCCATAAACTGACCACCAGGGATTACATGTACAGTTGAAGTCGGAAGTTTACATACACTCAATTAGTACTTGGGAGCATTGCCTTGTTTAACTTGGGTCAAACGTTTTGGGTAACCTTCCACAAGCTTTCCACAATAAGTTGGGTGAATTTTGGCCCATTCCTCCTGACAGAGCTGGTGTAATTGAGTCAGGTTTGTAGGCCTCCTTGCTCCCACATGCTTTTTCAGTTCTGCCCACAAATGTTCTATAGGATTGAGATCAGGGCTTTGTGATTCACTCCAATTGCCACTCCAATACCTTGACTGTGTTGTCCTGTGTTGGCCATTTTGCCACAACTTTGGAAGTATGCTTGGGGTCATTGTCCATTTGGAAGACCCATTTGCAACCAAGCTTTTACTTCCTGACTGATGTCTTGAGACGTTGCTTCAATATATACACATCATTTTCCAACCTCATGATGCCATCTATTTTTAAGTGCACCAGGCCCTCCTGCAACAAAGCACCCCCACAACATGATACTGCCACCCCTGTGTTTCATAGTTGGGATGGTGTTCTTCGGCTTGCAAGCCACCCCTTTTTTCTTCCAAACATAACGATAGTCATTATGGCCAAGCAGCTCTATTTTTGTTTCATCAGACCAGAGGACATTTCTCCAAAAAGTATGATCTTTGTCCGCATGTGCAGTTGCAAACCGTAGTCTGTTTTTTTTATGGAGGTTTTGGAGCAGTGGCTTATTCCTTGCTGAGTGGCCTTTCAGGTTATGTCGATATAGGACTCGTTTTACTGTGAATATAGATACTTTTGTACCTGTTCCCTCCAGCATCTTCACAAGGTCCTTTGCTTTTGTTCTGGGATTGATTTGCACTTTTCGCAACAAATTACGTTCATCTATAGGAGACAGAAAGCATTCTCCTTCCTGAGTGGTATGACGGCTGCGTGGTCCCATGGTGTATATATTTGCGTACTATTGTTTGTACAGATGAGCATGGTACCTTCAGGCGTTTGAAAATTGCTTCTGAATTCTGAGGACTTTGCTGATTTCTTTTGATTTTCCCATGATGTCAACTAAAGAGGCACTGAGTTTGAAGGAATGCCTTGAAATACATCAACAGGTACATTTCCAATTGACTCAAATTATTTCAATTAGCCTATCAGAAGCTTCTGAGAAGACACAGTCAACTTAGTGTATGTAAACTTCTGACCAACTGGAATTGTGATACAGTGAATTATAAGTAAAATAATTTGTCTGTAAACAATGTTTGGAAAAATAACTTGTGTCATGCACAAAGTAGATGTCCTAACCGACTAGCCAAATCTATAGTTTGTAAACAAGACATTTGTGGATTGGTTGAAAAACGAGTTTTAATGACTCCAAGTCACATTTGTCGTGAGGATCAAACCAAGGCGCAGCGTGAGTAGAATTCCACATCATTTTTATAAATTGAAACTCACTAAACAAAACAACAACCAAACAAACCGTGAACCTACTGATGTGCACTAAGGCAACTATACATAGACAATATCCCACAACACAAATGAGGAAAATGGCTATCTAAATATGATCCCCAATCAGAGACAACGATAAACAGCTGTCTCTGATTGGGAACCATATCAGGCCAACATAGACATACAAAACCCCCTAGACATACAAAACTAGAGTACCCACCCTAGTCACACCCTGACCTAACCAAAATATATAGAAAAACAGAGATATCTCAGGTCAGGGCGTGACACTTCAACTGTGTCCAATAACTAGGTAAAAAATCACATATTGGCCATTCTGTAGTAGATTGTACTACCTAGCTTCCACTTGCTATGGAAATAATATTTTGTTTACAGCCCAAACTCCAAGGCTTATATGTTCCCAGCCTTGAGCTTCATTACCTGCTGCTCTACCTAAAGATCCAATAATACCACTATAATGTATCCGGGTGCTGGGAATATGAATATGAAAGCACCTCAACTCCTCTCCAACAGTTGTAAATTAGCTAATGGTCCAAACCTACTCGGATGCAATAGCAGAGATACTTTTAGTTAGAGCTGAGATGGATTCTCCGAAGGTAATATAAAACATGTGATCATTCAGACTACTGAATGATGGCAGCATAGCCTAGTGGTTGGAGCGTTGGACTAGTAACCGAAAGGTTGCAAGATCGAATCCTCGAGCTGACAAGGTACAAATCTGTCGTTCTGCCCCTGAACAAGGCAGTTAACCCACTGTTCCTAGGGCGTCATTGAAAATAAGAATTTGTTCTTAACTGATTTGCCAAGTTAAATAAAGGTAAAATTAAAAATTAAAAAAATACAAATGATTGAGGATACAGGCGGATGAGAAGAAACAATGACATACAATGTCATTTGCTGTAGATTTGCAATGTACTGGAAGTTTTACTGTAGGTACAGTATACTCTCTGGAGGCAAGGCCTCCCCTGAGCTTGTGTCTTACAATACATATTTAAACGTTTGACAGAAAAGATCTGTTTTAACTCGTGACTGAAATATGATTTTAATAAAAATCTCTAAAGTACAGTGACACCACCAAAGGCTCCCCCTTGAGATTGAATTAAAGAATGGCGTGTCCCAAATATTTAATGAATCTATCAACTCAAAATGTAGTAATTATTTGACTTCATAAAATGTACTCTTACTTAATTGCGGTCACATTTTCTATGTAGTTACAAACTGTACATAACAATCAGTTGATTTTCTAAACTACAGAAGCATAGGTTGTGGTCATTTTAAGTGGGTGGAGACATAAATCTATGTTCAATTGGCATCTTCCCTGGGCCCACCTTGAATTAAACCAATTGAAGGCTTTAGGTACACAGTATTCACTTAAATGAATCCATACTCCACCCACACACACACACACACACACACACACACACACACTCATACATTTGATTAATCATTTCATACATGTGATTAATCATTAATCAACTTTGATGACAATTTCATGTGTTGGGCATACTTTATCTATGCCTGCTTCCTGTTTCTCATTTGCAGAGAGCATTCTGGGCATTGCAACACCAACTATCAGTCTGATAAATAAAATATTCCTTGCTCTCCTTGTAGTACAGCCCATGTATAGAATGTATAAATTAAGTTAATTGTATATATTGCATTTAAGCCCAAATTACATCTACAATTTAGATTCTAGAAAATTGTGTCAAACTCTCAGGTCAGATCCATGATCCATCTGCTGGATTAGAAAATAAAATAATCCAAACGGATTGTCTTTTGGTCCATTCACTGTCCTAATGAATATTCAGTGGCTATCCTCAGCCACTGTGTTCTCTGAGGGGGAACACAGGTGGAAAAGGATCTTTACATAAAACACAAATGAATAAAAGTGCAGCATGATTGTCTCCAGGGCCCTATACCCCCATCTTCAGATTCAACTCTGCCCAAGGGCAAAACAACTGACAACAGCACACTGAAGTGTGCAGAGGAAAATGCAAAACGACTGAGTACATATTCAATGTTAAATTTCATCCCATCTGGTAAACATGCATTACTATACAATATGGAGGGGGCGAGAGTTGTTCAAGCTAGATTCCCTGGCACTTATTGGCCTGAATTCTATGTTATGAACATGAATGCTTCTCTCAAATGGCATTGCATTGAGTGGTTAAATGGATGCATACATTTCCAAGATTTCACACAATAATCTGTTAGAGGTATTGTGTCTCTTTTGTCAAGATGCTGTTTTATCCATCACTTGAGATGTGTTGTATGTCCAGTATGCGAGGAATATGATACCAACCAGCAAGATACTTCACAATGATTTAACAGCTGCAGATTTGCATTGTAACTCGCTTACCCTTGAGCCATGTTTGATTCACGAGTGATTTTAATTTATTGGACAAAATAATACATTTGGGCTTCAAGGGCACTTGGAAACTGCCTTGATTAATTCATAATTGGTATTTTTCCCCTCAGTGTCACCTTCCATCATTCTGAAAACAGTGAACTCCTATCAACTTTCTGTTCACAGGAATGAATAATACATAATATACTGAATGTGGAGGATACTTTGTGGGTGTAATGGGAAATGATTTGATTAATTAATTTGAGTCTATAATTATCTGTTGTAACTAATTACTGATGTTCCTACCTTTTTGACCTGTTTAACTGCCAGTATCAAATGTCTAACAGTGTTGAATGTTATGGTTATAGTTTGATGCCAGACTGAACCGAGGACACACTGATATCTGTGACACTGTGTGATTCTGTATCAGCTGATGTTGTGACTTCCTACAAGCCTCTCAAGCTTGTGTTTACAAAACAAATCAAAATCAATATTTTTTTTGTCACATGTTGCGAATACAACAGGTGTGGTGGACCTTACCTTGTAATACTTAGTTACAACCCCTTCACCAAAAATGCTATTCAAGAAAAAGAGGTAAGAAAATATTTACTAAATAAAATAAGGTAACAAAAAAAATAACACAATAAAATCACAATAACAAAGCTATATACAGGGGGTACCGGTACCGAGTCAATGTGTGGGGGTACAGTTTAGTAGAGGCAATTTGTAATGTAGGTAGGGGTAAAGTGACACCATCATTAAGTTGCTGTTGCAGATGACGCAACAGTGGTAGGCCTGATCACCGACAACAACGAGACAGCCTATAGGGAGGAGTTCAGAGACCTGGAAGGGTGGTGCCAGAATAATAATCTATCCCTCAACGTAACCAAGACTAAGGAGATGATTGTGGACTACAGGAAGAAGAGGACCGAGCATGCCCCCATTCTCATCGACGGGGCTGTAGTGGAGCAGTTTGAAAGCTTGAAGTTCCTTGATGTCCACCAACAAACTAGTAGAGTGGTAGGGACAACAGGCCCTCCGATTTGACATGCTGAATTCTCTCTAAAAAGTAGTTTGTGAACCAGGAGAGGCAGTGATTTGAGAAGCCAAGGCTACTGAGTCTGCTGATAAGAATGCGGTGATTGACAGAATCGAAAGCCTTGGCCAGGTCGAAGTACCTACAACCTAAATTAGCCTGACTAACCGGTGCCCCCAAACATTGGCTAACCGGACTATCTGCATTGTGTCCCGCCACCCAGCACCCGTCAACCCCTCTTTTACGCTATTGCAACTCTCTGTTTATTATATATGCATAGTTACTTTAACCATACCTACATGTACTGTTCATACTACCTCAATTAGCCCAACTAACCGGTGCCTGTATATAGCCTCTCTACTGTTATATCCTCACTACTGTATATAGCCTCGCTAGTGTTATTTTCACTGTCTTTTTACCGTTGTTTTTTATTTCTTTACTTATCTATTGTTCACCTAATACCTATTTTGTTGCCTAAAAATTGCACTGTTGGTTAGGGCCTGTAAGTAAGCATTTCACTGTAAGGTCTACCTACACCTGTTGTATTCGGTGCATGTGATAAATAAACTTTGATTTGATTTGATGTGGTATCCAATGCCATTGGATGAATCCCTTAACATATTCCATTCTGTGCTAGCAAAACAATCCTGTAGCGTAGAATTTATTTCATCTGACCACTTCTGTATTGAGCGAGTCACTGTTTATTCCTGCTTCAGTTTTTGCTTTTATGCAGGAATCAGGAGGATAGAACTATGGTCAGATTTACCAAATGGAAGGTGAGGGAGACCGTAGTGTGCGTCTCTGTGTGTGGAGTAAAGGTGGTCTAGTGTTATTTTTCCTCTGGTTGCACATGCGATATGCTGGTAGACATTAGGTAAAACACTTAAGTTTGCCTACATTAAAGTCTTCTGGATGAGCTTCTGGATGAGCATTTTCTTGTTTGCTTATGGCCTTATACAGCTCGTTGAGTGTGGTCTCATTGCCAGCATTGGTTTGAGGTAGTAAATAGATGGCTAAGAAAAATATAGATGAAAACTGGTAGATAGTGTGGTCAACTACTTATCATGAGGTACTCTACCTCAAGTGAGCAATACCTTGAGAATTCTGTGCTGTGTCATTAATATATAAATGACTTTTCAGAAAAGGGCTGTTAGACATTTGTGACTTGTTTCAGATAACTAGGCATATGTTGCACGTCACTACTTCACAGAAGCTCCATTTGAATGTTTTTTGGCAGAAATGCCTTCTGGAATATGTGAACTTCCATGTGCCTTAATATCAAATTTATGTGCCATCTGTAAATATGCAAATACAGTTTTTAAATTACGAGCCTGGTTGGTTTAGCCACAGAAAAAAACAGAAACCTTCCCAGTAGCCATGATTGGCTGAGATGAGTGGGCTGGGTATACCGAAATATGAATTTGGATTGGGTATACCGAAATATGAATTTGGATTGGTCTGCCATGTAGCTTGCTTCTGTCTATAACATGAGCTGGTCAGTATGTGTAGGTAATCCTTTCTAACATGGCGTTTTTCAAAGATATCACGTAGTAGAACTGCATAAGTGTTGCTCTCCACTTTCTGGAGAACCGAGTTTTGAAATCAGTGGAATTGGAGTATGATCGCTAAGGAGATGGTGAAAATTCTGGCATTTGATTGCAAATATGCAGACGGAGTTGAAAAAAAAACACACAGAAGGCTGTTGTATAAAACACCTGTCTCCAGATTACATCTTCAAACTAAGGGAAACCATGGCATCCGTGACAGATTGGGAGAAGCGTCTATCCATGTATACGGTAAAATAATCTAGCTAGCACCATTTTCAGATATTACACGTTTCTAATTTTGTCAGAGTCGTTTTCATTTCAAGTTAAAGTGTAGTGTTAGCTAGCTAGCTAGACATATGTCGCACATCACTACTTCACAGGAGCTCCATTTGAATGTTTTTTGGCAGAAATGCCTTCTGGAACATTGAACTTCCATGTGCCTTAATATCAAATTTGTGTGCCATCTGTTAGCGAACATTAGCTGGCTTGCTAGCTAGCTAACGCTACATGTATGATCTGTGTAGTAGTTTTATTTGTATCTCAGAGCCATTTGCATTGCTAGTTATAGCCTAATGTTAGCTAGCTAACTTTGAACCTGGTTGGTTAGCTACCTGCAGATTCGTGCAGGGTAGTAATGTCCGAGAGCAAAACGCTCAATTTACAAACGGACAATTTGACAACGCTCTGAGTTTACGGACGCCCAGAGCACACTCTGGCACTCCAGATTAAATTTAAGAGCACACCCGTAGTATAAACCAGCCTTTAGTCTTAATCTTTGGTTGTTTAGTACATAACCTCACATGTGAACTATTAAAGAGATGGGTGGGGCTAAAACTTAAGAGGGTGTCAACAATGCTGAATGGGGGTAGATAAGGAAGGGTACCAAGGGCCATTCAAGGGCCATTTTCTCAAAAGTGAGTTACAAGTTTATCAACTTCCAAAGCAGAATTTCTTTCCCATTGTCTGATGTACAATTTTCTGAGTCTCTACTTTTATCCAATGTAAAAAACACCATTTCAAATATTTCTACATAAGACCAAATCGGTCACATTTTCTCTGCTTCTGTTCTGGAGGTGTCTCCCTGTAATAAACCAGATAGATTTTTGATTGATATTATCACAACTGCTCTCCTTTTTATTTACCTGAAAATGCTCTTTACAGTGGGTTACCATTGCATATAATGACATTGACATTTACAATACAAACATGGTCTAACTTGCTTGAAATAACACAGCTGGTTTCATAATTGTATTGCTGACCTCAATTACCAGCATTTATATATGATTCAATGCAAAATCAAATAATGTTATATCGTCTTTCAAGAGGCTTTCAGGAGAACCAGTAACTCCCATGCTGTTAGATTCCATCCTGTTTCATTGAGCGTATTAAAACAGGGAGAGAGAAAGAAAGAAAGAGTCTGTGCTTCAGTTTGCTTTTCATTAGCTAACAGAAAGCAAAGGGCAGTGATTTTGAAAGGGATATTTGTAGTGCTATGATTAAGAGACGTAAGACTTCAGATGACTAATTAATGAGGCTTATAATTAAGTGAACATGTCATAAACAAAAATTTAATTGACCTCCCTCTCAACCATGTTCTACCAGTTTACTTATACCAAATGTAACTATGCATGGTCTTAGTGCTTACTTAGTAATCACATATTGCATTCGGAATTTATAACCCTTGATTTATTCCACATTTTGTTGTGTTACAACCTGGATTAAACATGTATTTAATATATTTCTCTCAAACATCTACACAAAATACCCCAAAATGACAAAGTGACAACTTGCTTTTAGACATTATTGAAAATGTATTGTAAAATGAAATACAGAACTATATCATTTATATAAGCATTCTCAACCCTGAGTCAATACATGTTAGAATCATAGCTGTGAGTCTTTTTGGGAAAGTCTAAGAGCTTTGCACACCTGGATTGTACACTATTTGAACAGTATTCTTTAGAAATTTCTTCAAGCTCTGTCAAGTTGGTTGTTGATCATTGGTAGACAGCATTTTTTCAGTCTTGCCATAGATTTTAAATCAAAACTGTAACTAGGCCACATTCAATGTAATTTTGGTAATCAACTCCAGTGTATATTTGGCCTCGTGTTTTAAGTTATTCTACTTCTGAAAGGTGGACTGTGTCTGTTGGAAAGCAGACTGAACCAGGTTTTCTTCTGGGATTTTGCCCATTTAAATCTCCCTAGTCCTTGCCGATGGCAAGCATACACATAACATGATGAAGCCGCCATCAAGTTAGAAAATATGAAGAGTGGTAATCAGTGATGTGTTGTGTTGGATTTGCCCCAAATATAACGCTTTGGATTCAGGACAAAGTTAATTTCCTTTGCCAAATCTTTTGCAGATTTACTTTAATGCATTACTGCAAAAAGGTTGCATGTTTGGAAAATGTTAATTCTATACAGGCTTCCTTCTTTTCACTCTGTCATTTAGGTTAATATTGTGTAGTAACTACAATGCTGTTGATCCATCCTCAGTTTTCTATCACGGCCAATAAACTCTTTTAAAGTCACCATTGCCCTGCAACTTTGTAGTGACTGGGTATATTGATACACAATACAACAGTGTAATTAATAACTTCACCAAGCTCAAAGGGATATTCAATGTCTGCTTTTCTTTTTTTTACCCTTCTACCAATAGGTGCCTTTCTTTGAGAGGCATTGGAAAACCTCCCTGTCTTTGTGGTTGAATCTGTGTTTGAAATTCCCTGCTCGACTGAGGGACCTAACAGATAATTGTATGTGTGGGGTACAGAGATGATGTAGTCATTAAAAATCATGACAAACACTAGTATTGCACACAGAGTGAGTCCATGCAACTTATTATGGGACTTGTTAAGCAAATTTCCTATTACTGAACTTATTTGCGTTTGCCATAACAATGGTGTTGAAAACTTATTGACTCAAGACATTTCAGCTTTAAATTAAAAAACAAACATAATTCCAGTGGTGTAAAGTACTTACAGTTGAAGTACATGCACCTTAGCTAAATACATTTAAACTCAGTTTTTCACAATTACTGACATTTAATCCAAGTAAAAATTCCTTAGGCCAGTTAGGATCACCACTTTATTTTAAGAATGTGAAATGTCAGAATAATAATAGAGAGAATGATTTATTTCAGCTTTTATTTCTTTCATCACATTCCCAGAAGTTTACATACACTCAATTAGTATTCGGTAGCATTGCCTTTAAAATGCTTCACTTGGATCAAACATTTTGGGTAGCATTCTACAAGCTTCCCACAATAAGCTGGGTGAATTTTGGCCCATTTGTCACGCCCTGGTCTAAGTATTTTGTGTTTTCTTTATTATTTTGGTCAGGCCAGGGTGTGACATGGGTTATTTATGTGGTGTGTTTTGTCTTGGGGTTTTTGTAGGTTATGGGATTGTGGTATAGTAGAGTTGTCTAGGTAAGTCTATGGTTGCCTAGAGTGGTTCTCAATCAGAGGTAGGTGTTTATCGTTGTCTCTGATTGGGAACCATATTTAGGCAGCCATATTCTTTGGGTGTTTCGTGGGTGATTGTTCCTGTCTCTGTGTTTGTTTGCACCAGATAGGGCTGTTTCGGGTTTTCATGGTTATTGTTTTTGTATACTGTTCGTGTTTTCAGCTTTATTAAAGATGTTTACAAATAACCATGCTGCATTTTGGTCCTCCTCTCCTTCGACACAAGAAAACCTTAACACCATTCTTCCTAACAGAGCTTGTGTAATTGAGTCAGGTTTATAGGCCTCCTTGCTCGCACACGCCTTTTCAGTTCTGCCCACAAATTTTCTATAGGATTGAGGTCAGGGCTTTGTTAGGTCGGGGATTTCGATCCAGCAACATTTTAGTTACTGGCCCAATGCTCCAACCACTAGGCTACCTGCTGCCCTATTGATGAGTATTATTATTTTTTAAATCAATTTTAGAATATGCTTGTAACGTAACAAAATGTGGAAAAAGTCAAGGGGTTTGAATGCATTCCGAATGCGCTGTATATAAAAAGTCATTTCCTTTAAGCTGAACATTTAAGTAATTCACACAACAATACTGTAATAAACGGAATTGTATGTTGGCAATTTATCATCACTGCATATAGTAAATTATTACAGAGCCTGGCTATTTGAACAGCCTAGAGGACCTAAAACAGATTTGCTAGGAACATAATATAAACATACAATATGAGCAGAATAGAAGCATTATAGAATAAAATCAAACACCAAGCTGAAAATAAGTTTTACTTGGACAGTGTAAGTAGTGATGTTATTATGGGACTTCAAGATGGACTCTGCGTTCTGGCAACATATGCCATTAGCCTAACTGCTGCAATTGCAATGTTTATCAGAGACACTCCTCTCTCCTAGAGTCGAAGTCCACGCCCTCATTCCCATCAAAATCTGTCTGTTTAAGCTACAGATATCTGTTTTTTTGCATGGGTTGCGTCTCAATCCACCCCATCAGCCGATGTCGGACTTCCACATCTGCAGTGGAAGATGGCAGAGCTACAGTGGTGTTTGTCAGACCAGAACAATCAATCTTCCAACGAAAACGTCTGTAGCGTGTGAACGGTTTGACCTACAAACTGATATGACCCCTCTATAAAAAGAACTACAGTACATATCGATTGATTTGATCCAGGATGCCTAAATATGGCTAAAAAAAAAATATTACAAATCTTATATCTCTCAAATATAGGACAGACACTTCAAAACATACATACTTTTTGTTTTATTTCACCTTTATTTAACCAGGTAGGCTAGTTGAGAACAAGTTCTCCGTTACAACTGCGACCTGGCCAAGATAAAGCATAGCAGTGTGAACAGACAACAACACAGAGTTACACATTGAGTAAACAAAAAGTCAATAACACAGTATGATTTTTTTTTGTCTATATACATTGTGTGCAGAAGGCATGAGGAGGTAGGCAAATAATTACAATTTAGCAGATTAACACTGGAGTGATAAATGATCAGATGGTCATGTGCAGGTAGAGATACTGGTGTGCAAAAGAGCAGAAAAGTAAATAAATAAAAACAGTATGGGGATGAGGTAGGTAAATTGGGTGGGCTATGGACTATGTACGGCTGCAGCGATCGGTTAGCTGCTCAGATAGCAGATGTTTAAAGTTGGTGAGGGACATAAAAGTCTCCAACTTCAACGATTTTTGCAATTCAATCCAGTCACAGGCAGCAGAGAACTGGAAGGAAAGGCGGCCAAATGAGGTGTTGGCTTTAGGGATGATCAGTGAGATACACCTGCTGGAGCGCGTGCTACGGGTGGGTGTTGCCATCGTGACCAGTGAACTGAGATAAGGCGGAGCTTTACCTAGCATGGACGTCTGGCGACGTATATGTAGCGAGGGCCAGCCGACTAGAGCATACAGGTCGCAGTGGTGGGTGGTATAAGGTGCTTTAGTAACAAAACAGATGGCACTTCGATAAACTGCATCCAGTTTGCTGAGTAGAGTATTGGAAGCTATTTTGTAGATGACATCGCCGAAGTCGAGGATCGGTAGGATAGTCAATTCTACTAGGGTAAGTTTGGCGGCGTGAGTGAAGGAGGCTTTGTTGCGAAATAGAAAGCCGACTCTAGATTTGATTTTAGAATGGAGATGTTTGATATGAGTCTGGAAGGAGAGTTTACAGTCTAGCCAGACACCTAGGTACTTATAGATGTCCACATATTCTAGGTCAGAACCATCCAGGGTGGTGATGCTAGTCGGGCGTGCAGGTGCAGGCAGCGAACGGTTGAAAAGCATGCATTTGGTTTTACTAGCGTTTAAGAGCAGTTGGAGGCCACGGAAGGAGTATTGATAAATGTTTTGACTGTTTTGCCATGTATGAATATGTGGTCCTGCTTTAAATTATGTTTAGCATGTAAAAGCTTCATAAAGCCTTCTTAAACACTACAGAATATGTCACAAATGTCACCATATGTCATGCTCATATGTCATAAATGTGGCATAACTGTGTGACAACCACCAATGTAAAATGTGACATAACACACTATGGTCAAATATGACATAAACCTGTGCTTTATAAAGTGTGGCATAAGCACTGCTTAATAAAAGCTTAATAAATCATATTAGGTTGAGGCTTCACAAAACATTTATAACCTTGTACTGCAGCTTGGTAGAACATTGCAATGCCAGGATAGTGGGTTTGATTCTCGGGATCACCCATACGTAAAAATGTATGCACGCATGACTTTAAGTCGCTTTGGATGAAGGTGTCTGCAAAATTGTATGTATTATATTAATCCCCAAAAAATGTAGGATGGCCCAACCTCTTTCCCTCCTGGGTTCATAGCCAATATTGGACCTGACCTCAACGTTCACCAAAATGTGGTGCTGCAGGAAAAGAAGCACACTAAAATGCAGTTATACACAGCAAAAGACATTGGTAGGACCTATTAAAATTAATTCATATTTTTGGCCCAATTCTGTTTTCTTCCCAAATCCTGTTTTCTCAGTTTTGTTTTTCCAGGTTTCTGATTTCTGAGTCTGGAAGGAGAGTTTACAGTCTAGCCAGGCACATAGGTATTTGTAGTTATCCACGTATTCTAAGTCAGAGCCGTCCAGAGTAGTGATGCTGGATGGGCGGGCAGGTGCGGGCAATGATTGGTTGAATAGCATGCATTTAGTAGCATTTGCGTTTTAGAGCAGTTGGAGGCCACGGAAGGAGAGTTGTATGGCATTGAAGCTTGTCTGGAGGTTAGTTAACACAGTGTCCAAAGAAGGGCCAGAAGTATACAGAATGGTGTCGTCTGCGTAGAGGTGGATTAGAGAATCACCAGCAGCAAGAGCGACATCATTGATGTATACAGAGAAGAGAGTCGGCCCGAGAATTGAACCCTGTGGCACCGCCATAGAGACTGCCACAGGTCCGGACAACAGGCCCTCCGATTTGACACACTGAGCTCTATCAGAGAAGTAGTTGGTGAAACCAGGCGAGGCAATCATTTGAGAAACCAAGGCTGTTGAGTCTGCCAATAAGAATGTGGTGATTGACAGAGTCGAAAGCCTTTGCCAGGTCGATGAATACAGCTGCACAGTAATGTCTCTTATCGATGGCGGTTATGATATCGTTAAGGACCTTGAGCGTGGCTGAGGTGCACCCATGACCAGCTTGGAAACCAGATTGCATAGCGTAGAAGGTACGATGTGATTTAAAATGGTCAGTAATCTGTTTGTTAACTTGGCTTTCGAAGACCTTAGAGATGCAGGGTGGGATAGATATAGGTCTGTAGCAGTTTGGGTGTAGAGTGTCTCCCCCTTTGAAGAGGGGGATGACCGTGGTTGAATAGGCTAGTAATAGGGGTTGCAACAATTTCAGCAGATAATTTTAGAAAGAGAGGGTCCAGATTGTCTAGCCCGGCTGATTTGTAGGGGTCCAGATTTTGCAGCTCTTTCAGAACATCAGCTATCTGGATATGTGTGAAGGACAAATGGTGGGGGCTTTGGCGGGTTGCTTTGGAGGGTGCCAGGCAGTTTACCGGGGTAGGGGTAGCTAGGTGGAAAGCATTGCCAGCCGTAGAGAAATGCTTATTGAAATTCTCAATTATAGTGGATTTGTCGGTTGTAACAGTGTTTTCTAGCCTCAGAGCAGTGGGTAGCTGGGATGAGGTGCTCTTTAATTCAGTGTACATGCCCAGCAATGTTGTTTGGTTAGCGATGTTTCTGTAGCACAGTAAAGCGCACGTGATTAATTTTTAAATCAAATACCCACTTTTATTTATTGTAATATATTTTTTTTTAGTAGTTTAGCATTAAATTAGATTGCATAGCTACCTCAATCAGTATTTCAAATAGTTTTGTTGACTTCACAGCAACTGCTTGTTAGCTTGGTTATGAAATTTTGCGCGGCCCTTAAATTGTAGCTCGCAGTGATTTTCCTATTTTCAATTCATAATACATAACAAATAGACAATGTCAATTCAATGTGTTTAATGTAGGCCTGAATCACTAAATTGAATATATATATGAAAATATATATTGTTCCCTGGACTGCAGATAGATGGCAGTATAGCGCCACTGTTGAACAGAAAGGCCAAAATAGAACGTTTGTCGAAATCGAGCGCAACTGATCAGCTACAGCGACCGACACATATCAGTTTACTAGCTAATTTTGCAGTCTGGTAGACATGGATCAATTTATTGTAAAAAATAAATGTACATCTTTTGACAATGAAAATAAATGGGAAGAGCTGGAAAACAACGTGACAGCTATGAACAAACAACCACCGGAGAACCAGGAAAATCAGGGAGATGGCGGCGGGGAAATGCAGCTAGCTAACGTAGCTAACGTAGCTAACATAGCTAATGTGGCTCTGGTGGCTAAGAGAAGGATACGGTTGATTTAAGAAGAAAGTTCAGAAAGTTCCAAGAGGAATGGACAGACAAGTATTTCATTGTACTGCATAAAGAAACTAGCTCACTTTGTCTTATTTGCCAGAAGGCAGTCAATTGTTTTAAACGAGCAAATTTAGAGCGACATGTCCAGTAACACCATGCCCACTTTGACAAAACATATCCTCCACAAATCAACCTCAGAAGCAACAAAATAGCGCAACTCAAAGGACAGCTCAATGTACAACAGAGGAAATGACAGAGGCAGCATATATATGAGATTGCTTGGATAATCGCGAGAAACAAGAAGGCATTCACAGATGCGGAGATTGTCAAATAATATTTTTGGGCCTCAGACGAAATATTGTATGCTGATTTCACAAACAAGGAAGCTATTTTAAAGCAAAGTAAGGGACTGCAACTCTCAGACTCAACCATGACAAGACACATAGAAGACATCGGCGAGGACATCGGTAAACATTTGATTACTGACATATCTGTGTTTTAGTATTGCGTTTGACGAAAGCACTGATGGACAGTAAGTGGCATTGGCCAATTATGTGTTTGGGTCCACTTCCCTCAAAACGGGTCATTCAGAGAGGAATTGGTATGTTTACTGCCCCTACAGGGACAAACACGAGGAGAGGGTATTCTGAAAAACCTTTTTTGCTGATAATAATATTGACTGGTCAAATCTGGCATCTGTGTACACTGACGACAACCCAAACATGTGAGGGAAGGAGAAGGGACTCAACAATGAACATTGTGAAATAAAAACAGATAAACAGACTGACCAATGCACACCTGGGTTGCCTCACAAGGATAGAAACAACAAACTATAAATTTAGAATAAATTCAGTCAAGGAGCAGAAGGGACATTTTCATTCATCCAACTACTGAGGTAACCCTTAATATGGGTCGAATACATGTGATGTAGCCTATTTGATGTGTGTATGTATATATTTGATGTGCTGTATAAAATCAATTGTATGTGCTCTATTGCTATGAATTTGCTCTCAAGTGATAACTGATAATATTGGAAGAAAACAAATTAAAGATCTGTGCGGCCCTCTGTCTCAACCCAAAGTGGCCCCCTTACAAAAAATGGTGAGTAACACTGACCTAGATACAGCCACTTTTCATAGTCATTTCATGAGATTTGAATGGAGTTTCCCATCTCCCCATTTACAGTATTTGTGGCGCAGTATAGAAATTCCCTTATCCCGATGGTGTGACAAAGGCATTTCCTAACAGATCTGCTAACTTTCTTTGTTTTTACTTTTAAGGTTGCAACATGCAGTACCTCCAGTGGGCAGAGAGGCAAGAACGATTAGTCCGCCTGTGTAATGTACAATGTAATTGCTGTCACGCCCTGAGCTTAGTTATCTTTGTTTTATTTATTATTTTGGTCAGGTCAGGTTGTGACTAGGGTGGGTGTGTTAGTTTTGCATTGTCTAGGGGGTTTTGTATGCGGTGGGGAGAACAAGTATTTGATACACTGCCGATTTAGCAAGTTTTCCTACTTACAAAGCATGTAGAGGTCTGTCATTTTTATCATAGGTACACTTCAACTGTAAGAGACGGAATCTAAAAATCCAGAAAATCACATTGTATGATTTTTAAGTAATTAATTAGCATTTTATTGCATGACATAAGTATTTGATCACCTACCAACCAGTAAGAATTCTGGCTCTTACAGACCTGTTAGTTTTTCTTTAAGAAGCCCTCCTGTTCTCCACTCATTACCTGTATTAACTGCACCTGTTTGAACTCATTACCTCCATAAAAGACACCTGTCCACACACTCAATCAAAAATACTCCTACCTCTCCACAATGGCCAAGGCCAGAGAGGTGTGTAAGCACATCAGGGATAAAATTGTAGACCTGCACAAGGCTGGGATGGGCTACAGGACAATAGGCAAGCAGCTTGATGAGAAGGCAACAACTGTTGGCACAATTATTAGAAAATGGAAGAAGTTCAAAATGACGGTCAACCACCCTCGGTCTGGGGCTCCATGCAAGATCTCGCCACGTGTGGCATCAATGATCATGAGAAAGGTGAAGGATCAGCCTAGAACTACACGGCAGGAGCTGGTCAATGACCTGAAGAGAGCTGGGACCACAGTCTCAAAGAAAACCATTAGTAACACACTACGCCGTAATGGATTCATATCCTGCAGCGCCGCAAGATCCCCCTGCTCAAGCCAGCGCATGTCCAGGCCCGTCTGAAGTTTGCCAATGACCATCTGGATGATCCAGAGGAGGAATGGGAGAAGGTCATGTGGTCTGATGAGACAAAAATATAGCTTTTTGGTCTAAGCTCCACTCGCCGTGTTTGGAGGTAGAAGAAGAATGAGTACAACCCCAAGAACACCATCCCAACCGTGAAGCATGGAGGTGGAAACATCATTCTTTGGGGATGCTTTTCTGCAAAGGGGACAGGACGACTGCACCGTATTGAGGGGAGGATGGATGGGGCCATGTATTGCGAGATCTTGGCCAACAACCTCCTTCCCTCAGTAAAAGCATTGAAGATGGGTCGTGGCTGGGACCTCTACATACTTTGTAAGTAGGAAACCTGCAAAATTGGCAGTGTATCAAATACTTGTTCTCCCCACTGTATATCTAGGGGGGTTTGTATGTCTAGGTATATGTAGGTCTACGATTGCCTGAATGGGTTCCCAATCAGAGGCAGTTGTTTTTCATTGTCTCTGATTGGGGACCATATTTAGATAGCCATTTCCATAGGGTATTTGTGGGTTCTTATTCTATGTTTAGTTGCCTGTCTGCACTATGCATATTAGCTTCACGGTTCGTTTTGTTGTTTTGATAGTTTGTTCAGGATTCTTTCTTTAATTAAAGAAGTACAGTGCCTTGCGAAAGTATTCGGCCCCCTTGAACTTCACAACCTTTTGCCACATTTCAGGCTTCAAACATAAAGATATAAAACTGTATTTTTTTGTGAAGAATCAACAACAAGTGGGACACAATCATGAAGTGGAACGACATTTATTGGATATTTCAAACTTTTTTAACAAATCAAAAACTGAAAAATTAGGCGTGCAAAATTATTCAGCCCCCTTAAGTTAATACTTTGTAGAGCCACCTTTTGCTGCGATTACAGCTGTAAGTCGCTTGGGGTATGTCTCTATCAGTTTTGCACATCGAGAGACTGAACATTTTTCCCATTCCTCCTTGCAAAACAGCTTGAGCTCAGTGAGGTTGGATGGAGAGCATTTGTGAACAGCAGTTTTCAGTTCTTTCCACAGATTCTCGATTGGATTCAGGTCTGGACTTTGACTTGGCCATTCTAACACCTGGATATGTTTATTTTTTAACCATTCCATTGTAGATTTTGCTTTATGTTTTGGATCATTGTCTTGTTGGAAGACAAATCTCCGTCCCAGTCTCAGGTCTTTTGCAGACTCCATCAGGTTTTCTTCCAGAATGGTCCTGTATTTGGCTCCATCCATCTTCCCATCAATTTTAACTATCTTCCCTGTCCCTGCTGAAGAAAAGCAGGCCCAAACCATGATGCTGCCACCACCATGTTTGACAGTGGGGATGGTGTGTTCAGCTGTGTTGCTTTTACGCCAAACATAACGTTTTGCATTGTTGCCAAAAAGTTCAATTTTGGTTTCATCTGACCAGAGCACTTTCTTCCACATGTTTGGTGTGTCTCCCAGGTGGCTTGTGGCAAACTTTAAACGACACTTTTTATGGATATCTTTAAGAAATGGCTTTCTTCTTGCCACTCTTCCATAAAGGCCAGATTTGTGCAATATACGACTGATTGTTGTCCTATGGACAGAGTCTCCCACCTCAGTTGTAGATCTCTGCAGTTCATCCAGAGTGATCATGGGCCTCTTGGCTGCATCTCTGATCAGTCTTCTCCTTGTATAAGCTGAAAGTTTAGAGGGACGGCCAGGTCTTGGTAGATTTGCAGTGGTCTGATACTCCTTCCATTTCAATATTATCGCTTGCACAGTGCTCCTTGGGATGTTTAAAGCTTGGGAAATCTTTTTGTATCCAAATCCGGCTTTAAACTTCTTCACAACAGTATCTCGGACCTGCCTGGTGTGTTCCTTGTTCTTCATGATGCTCTCTGCGCTTTTAACGGACCTCTGAGACTATCACAGTGCAGGTGCATTTATACGGAGACTTGATTACACACAGGTGGATTGTATTTATCATCATTAGTCATTTAGGTCAACATTGGATCATTCAGAGATCCTCACTGAACTTCTGGAGAGAGTTTGCTGCACTGAAAGTAAAGGGGCTGAATAATTTTGCACGCCCAATTTTTCAGTTTTTGATTTGTTAAAAAAGTTTGAAATATCCAATAAATGTCGTTCCACTTCATGATTGTGTCCCACTTGTTGTTGATTCTTCACAAAAAAATACAGTTTTATATCTTTATGTTTGAAGCCTGAAATGTGGCAAAAGGTCGCAAAGTTCAAGGGGGCCGAATACTTTCGCAAGGCACTGTATGTACGCTTTCCACGCTGCGTCTTGGTCTCCTCTTTACGACGGCCATGACAATTACATCGCTGGACATTTTAAAACTTAATGTATTTGTATTGTTTTAAAAATGTAAAAATAAAATGAAGTGTAATGGTTTAAACATGTCTTTAATGTTTATTTTGTTTTAGCTGATAGTGATAATTCCTGAAGTGTTAATACATTTGTTTTTGTATCATTAAGCCTTTATGTATGTGCTATGAACGACCAAATGTGTCTGACGTCAAAGTAAGTACAGCTTCATATGATATAAGGCATTTATGCATGTGTTATAAATTACCAAAGGGGTCTAAACTTTAAAGTAAGTACAGCGTCATCCGAGTCTTTATGCATGTGTTATGAATTACCGAAGGTGTCTCACTTCAAACTAAGTATTACTGGACATTTAGTTTGTGTCAATGAATAGTTTATTAACATTCTGCTGATTTATGAAAGACATCCACAAGTCATAATTATGGCAAAATCCTGCCCATTTCCACAATGTATCTTGTTAAAATGTCATTTTAAACCTAACCCTAACTAATGAAGGACAGGTTTGATGCCTTGGTCCACCAGGTCTTCCGTGCATTCGGGCAGAAGTCAGTTAGGCCACATTTACGAACCATTTATAAAGCTTGACGTACGGTTATCGATGCTTTGTAACACATTAATTTGGAATTTATGAACGCATTTTGGAGGCTTTATGAAGCCTTTTTGAGCTTAATGTCATTTAAAGTGGGACCGAATATGTTATTTAATGCATTTCTATGGGCAAATAGCATTAAAGCCAAATTCAATGTTTCATCAAAAAAGTATTTTCTATATGTTTTTATATGTACAGGGGTCCTACAATTCTAAATAAAAGAACCAAATTATCTTTGGTATGACTTTCTTAAAACAATTCTGTGTGTTAGCTTAGTAGAAGCCCAGTCCCTGGCCCTTTAGAAGATTGAAAAGTAAACAGGATGAAGGTATGAGCTGTGCTTAGCCTAGAATCAAGGCCTCAATAAGTGATAGTAACATGGCTTAAACACAAATTGAAGTAATTACCCCATTACATTTGTTTTCAAGAAAGAATAAAAGAGAAGTGATTCAGACCATTACATTTCCTTCTCAGTCAACCACGCAGTTTTCTCCCTGCATTACATACCTATTCCAACAGCTAATGGAATGTTTAAAAAAGTCGCATTTGAATTCCCTAACAGTTGTTGGCACTTGAGGGAGTTCAGCAGAGAACAATGGGTGGTATTTTAAACCCAGCCCACATGAGTCTTCTAGTCAGTAGGCGATGGCATGGGGTTCCTATGACTTTACACTCAGGTCAGGGGATGTCTGACGACCCTTATAAGTGGATTAGGTATAAGGTAGGGAAGCAGGTTGCACCAATTAAATGGCAGTATTTTCAGACACACTCCATTTTCAACTCCACTCTTCTGCAGAAGAATGGCGCACTATGAGACACAATTGCTAATTGAGTGAACCTTGTGATAATAAAGGAATTTCATTGCACACTTAATATCTTCTCGTGATATTCAATGTGCCATTATGAGAACCCAATTGGGGAGAGAAAAAGGTAATAGGTCTGTGAAAAATGAGAAGTCATTACAAATGTTCTCGGCAAACGTATTTCTCAACCACAACTTGTATTCTCAGATCAGCTTCATGTGAAGGTTTCATTGGCAGAACATTGAGCCTACATTAAATTATTCAATGGTAACTATAAAATGAATAACTGATGTATGACCTTGTAACAGGTATGTACTGTATACATCCACATACTTGTTAATTCTGTTTTTCACAAACATAATTGTTTTACCATACAATTGTTCTACATGTACTAGCTACAGTGCAATTTTTTAATTATTAACTGTTACTTATTTTGTTATACTTTGGACAATTTTTAACATCCTTGAGATGTTTCTACAACTTGATTGGAGTCACCTGTGGTAAATTCAATTGATTGGACATGATTTTGGAAAAGTTCACCTGTCTATATAAGGTCCCACAGTTGACAGTGCATGTCAGAGCAAAAACCAAGCCATGAGGTCCGAGACAGGATTGTGTCGAGGTACAAATCTGAAGAAGGGTACTGATCTGAAGAAACGTTTGCCAAAAGGCATCTAAAGGACTCTCATACCATGAGAAACAAGATTCTCTGGTCTGATGCAACCAAGATTGACCTCTTTGGCCTGAAATTAGCTCTGCAGCAAAACTCCCCATCCAACCTGACAGAGCTTGAGAGAATCTGCAGAGAAGAATGGGAGAATTGCCCCAAATACAGGTGTGCCAAGCTTATAGCATCATACCCAAGAAGAATCAAGGCTGTAATCGCTACCAACGGTGCTTCAACAAAGTACTGAGTAAAGGGTCTGAATACTTATGTAAATGTGATATTTCATTTAGCAAAAATTTCGAGAAGCCTGTTTTTGCTTTGTCATTATTTGGTATTGTGTGTAGATTGATGAAGAAGAAAACAATTGAATCAATTTTAGAATAAGGCTGTAACATAACAAAATGTGAATAAAGTGAAGGGGTCTGAATACTTTCCGTATTCACTGTAAAAACATGTTTGTTGTTGTATATGTGTGAGTATGGGTGGCTTTATGAAGATAACTCATGATTAAGCTGTTCTGGAATCAGAGGGTTTAATTGCTGCAGATGGAGGAATTACCTATTAATTTGGTCCATATTAGATTGATTACCTGCAGGTTCCTTGACGTAAGTGCAGAAAGCATAGTTGTTAAAGACAGTACAGGACCTCAGAGTTAGCTAAATCAATCAACCAACAAACTCTTTAAAGTGTGCAATTGGTACCTCCTATTAGGTTATGCTGTACTCTGCCCCCCCCCCAGCTATTATTCAAATGCTGTTCTAGGCCCTTGCATTTCAAAAGGACCCTTGAAAGACTCCTTTTAAAAGGTTCCCAAGGAAGCCACAATCCATCTTCCTTAGCCAGTGCTACTGTATGTTCACCTCCCCATTCATGCTCTCTCAGACTTAAATTAGAATCTCTCAAGCTCTGGCCAGGGGCCTTGCAGAGAAAAAAGGAAAAACATTTTCACCACTGGACAGACTGAAAAAGCTTCTGGTCATGTGAGATACGAAAGAGTGTAAAAAGATTTTAAAAAGAGAAATAATCGTTTTTACAGATATATTATTATCCTTACCAAACGCTTTATTAAAAATGTATCACTGAGCTTCAGGTGTAGCCATCCATTCTCCTAAGGAATTCTATGCTGGTCATATTCTATCCCTGTCATATTATTCCAGAGGATCTGTGTCAAATTAAGTAGTACTGGGTCGATATATTTGAATGGCATTTTAAAAATAAATACCATACAGTATATCAAAAATCTGCAGATAGGTTGGTGAATATTCTTCCTGGAACCCTTGCCCATTGTGCTCATGATTGTTCCTGGAATGCCTGCCAACATTGTCCCGGGATGTCCAATTTCCCCTTCTTACCACTGGCAAAAATTGCCAATGATCTCAAACTGTGTTTTAAAGACACAATGAAATTAAACTCAGACTACCCCTTGCTAATCAGGAGTCTCTCGTATCAGGAGGCTCTCGGGTATGTTGTGGTGCATTGTCTGTCATTAAAATTGCTTCACAGGAACCTGGTAAAATATTGTGTGGCTAGCCAATGGATGGCATGCAGCCAAAGTTACTAACAACTTTTGTGGCTAACTAGTGCTCTCAAACTGTATCTTGATGTCGATAGCACATAATAATAATAATAATAATAATAATAATAATAATAATACTAATACTACTACTACTACTACTAGTAGTAGTAGTAGTAGTAGTAGTAGTAGTAGTATAATAATACATTACATTTTTATAAATAGCGCTTTTCATTACAAACAAGAATCTCAAAGTCGCTTGAAAACAAAAACAAATGTAGGGATCTGTCAGTTCATGGCTGATGGTCTTCCACAGCTTCAGATGTCAAGGCGGTTCAGAAAGGCAGTCAGCAGCAGTAGCTTGAGCGGAGTGAGCATTGATGAGACAGACAGGCAGGAAGAAAACTTCATTCAGATACTGGTAGACAGGCCCATAGCTCTTCATCAGGCACGTCGTCTCTTCATCCTCCGTAAGTACGCTGGATCATCCACTATCAAAGTGTAACACCCACCAGGATGATTCTTCGGCGACTGTAAGAGCACCAGGAAAGACCACCACACCTCTACAGTAGTCTTGAACAGTCCCCTACAAGGCCTTTTTATACAAGATGATAGTTTTATTCATAACATACAGTGCCTTGCGAAAGTATTCGGCCCCCTTGAACTTTGCGACCTTTTGCCACATTTCAGGCTTCAAACATAAAGATATAAAACTGTATTTTTTTGTGAAGAATCAACAACAAGTGGGACACAATCATGAAGTGGAACGACATTTATTGGATATTTCAAACTTTTTTAACAAATCAAAAACTGAAAAATTGGCCGTGCAAAATTATTCAGCCCCTTTACTTTCAGTGCAGCAAACTCTCTCCAGAAGTTCAGTGAGGATCTCTGAATGATCCAATGTTGACCTAAATGACTAATGATGATAAATACAATCCACCTGCGTGTAATCAAGTCTCCGTATAAATGCACCTGCACTGTGATAGTCTCAGAGGTCCGTTAAAAGCGCAGAGAGCATCATGAAGAACAAGGAACACACCAGGCAGGTCCGAGATACTGTTGTGAAGAAGTTTAAAGCCGGATTTGGATACAAAAAGATTTCCCAAGCTTTAAACATCCCAAGGAGCACTGTGCAAGCCATAATATTGAAATGGAAGGAGTATCAGACCACTGCAAATCTACCAAGACCTGGCCGTCCCTCTAAACTTTCAGCTCATACAAGGAGAAGACTGATCAGAGATGCAGCCAAGAGGCCCATGATCACTCTGGATGAACTGCAGAGATCTACATCTGAGGTGGGAGACTCTGTCCATAGGACAACAATCAGTCGTATATTGCACAAATCTGGCCTTTATGGAAGAGTGGCAAGAAGAAAGCCATTTCTTAAAGATATCCATAAAAAGTGTCGTTTAAAGTTTGCCACAAGCCACCTGGGAGACACACCAAACATGTGGAAGAAGGTGCTCTGGTCAGATGAAACCAAAATTGAACTTTTTGGCAACAATGCAAAACGTTATGTTTGGCGTAAAAGCAACACAGCTGAACACACCATCCCCACTGTCAAACATGGTGGTGGCAGCATCATGGTTTGGGCCTGCTTTTCTTCAGGGAAGATGGTTAAAATTGATGGGAAGATGGATGGAGCCAAATACAGGACCATTCTGGAAGAAAACCTGATGGAGTCTGCAAAAGACCTGAGACTGGGACGGAGATTTGTCTTCCAACAAGACAATGATCCAAAACATAAAGCAAAATCTACAATGGAATGGTTCAAAAATAAACATATCCAGGTGTTAGAATGGCCAAGTCAAAGTCCAGACCTGAATCCAATCGAGAATCTGTGGAAAGAACTGAAAACTGCTGTTCACAAATGCTCTCCATCCAACCTCACTGAGCTCGAGCTGTTTTGCAAGGAGGAATGGGAAAAAATTTCAGTCTCTCGATGTGCAAAACTGATAGAGACATACCCCAAGCGACTTACAGCTGTAATCGCAGCAAAAGGTGGCGCTACAAAGTATTAACTTAAGGGGGCTGAATAATTTTGCACGCCCAATTTTTCAGTTTTTGATTTGTTAAAAAAGTTTGAAATATCCAATAAATGATTGTGTCCCACTTGTTGTTGATTCTTCACAAAAATACAGTTTTATATCTTTATGTTTGAAGCCTGAAATGTGGCAAAAGGTCGCAAAGTTCAAGGGGGCTGAATACTTTCGCAAGGCACTGTAGCTAACTTAGCTAACATACATTTAGAAAAAAAATGGTTATTAACTGGCTAGCTAACGTTAGCAACGTTGGGTGTACTGAGCTAGCAAACAATGTAACAAAAGTATAATTTTGGATTAAAAACATTAAAGCAGGAAGCACCAGTCTATAAAAAAAAGTGGTCAGATGAAGCAGATGCTAAACTACAGGACTGTTTTGCTAGCACAGACTGGAAAATGTTCAGGGATTCTTGCGATGATATTGAGGCGTACACCACATCAGTCACTGGCTTTATCAATAAGTGCATCGAGAACAGTGTCTCCCAGTGACTGGACAGTGGCTTGTGAAAGTATTCACCCCCTTGGCATTTTTCTGCCTTACAACCTGGAAATAAAATTGATTTTTTTGTGGGTTTGTATCATCTGATTTACAAAACATGCCTAACACTTTTAAGATGCAAAATGTTTTTTATTGTGAAATAAACAAGAAATAAGACAAAAAATCTGAAAACTTGAGCATGCATAACTATTCCCCCCCACTATTCACCCTCTCTTGGGATATGTCTCTATAAGCTTGGAAGATCTAGCCACTGGGATATTTGCCCATTCTTCAAGGCACAACTGCTCCAGCTCCTTCCAGTTGGATCGGTTCCGCTGGTGTGCAGCAATCTTTAAGTCATACCACAGATTCTGAACTGGATTGAGGTCTGGGCTTTGACTAGGCCATTCCAAGACTTTTAAATGTTTCCCCATAAACCACTCAAGTGTTGCTTTAGCAGTATGCTTAGGGTCATTGTCCTGCTGGAAGCTGAACCTCCGTCCCAGTCTCAAATCTCTAGAAGACTGAAACAGGTTACCCTCTAGAATTTCCCTGTATTTAGCGCCATCCATCATTCCTTCAATTCTAGCCAGTTTCCCAGTCCCTGCAGATGAACAACATCCCCACAGCATGATGCTGCCAACACCATGCTTCACTGTTGGGATGGTGTTCTCGGGGTGATGTGAGGAGTTGGGTTTGCGCCAAACATAGCTTTTTCCTTGATGGTTTTAAAGCAAAGATTTTGTCTCATCTGACCTTCTTCCATATGTTTGGGGAGTCTCCCACATGCCTTTTGGCGAACATCAATCGTGTTTGCTTATTTTTTTCTTTAAGCAATGGCTTTTTTCTGGACACTCTTCTGTAAAGCCCAGCTCTGTGGAGTGATTGGCTGAAAGTGGTCAAATGGACAGATACTCCAATCTCCGCTGTGGAGCTTTGCTGCTTCTTCAGGGTTATCTTTGGTCTCTTTGTTGTGTCTCTGATTAATGGCCTCCTTGCCTGGTCCGTGAGTTTTAGTGGGCAGCCCTCTCTTGGCAGTTTGTTGTGATGCCGTATTCTTTCCATTTTTTAATAATGGATTTAATAGTGCTCTGTGGGATGTTCAAAGTTTCAGATATTTTTATAACCCAACCCTACTTCTACACAACTTTGTCCCTGACCTGTTTGGAGAGCTCCTTGATCTTCATGGTGCCGCTTGCTTGATGGTGCCTCCTCCTTAGTGGTATTGCAGAATCTGGGGCTTTCCAGAACACTGAGATCATGTGACAGATCATGTGGCACTTAGATTGCACACAGTTGGACGTTATTTAATTAATTATGTCACTTCAGAAGGTAATTTGTTGCACCAGATCGTATTTAGGGTATTCATAGCAAAGGGGGTAAATACATATGCACACACCACTTTTACATTTTTTTTTTAATATATATTTTTTAAACACGCTATTATATTAATTTCACTTCACCAATTTGGATTACTTTGTGTATGTCCATTTCATGAAATACAAATACAAATCAATTTAAATTACAGGCTGTAAAGCAACAAAATATGAAAAACGACAAGGGGGGTGAATCATTTTGCAAGGCACTGTATTTACATACCCCAACCAGAAGCCTTTGATTACAAGCAACATTCACACTGAGCTAAAGGGTAGAGCTGCCACTTTCAAGGAGTGGGACTCTAACCCGGAAGCTTATAAAAGATCCCGCTATGCCCTCAGATGAACAATCAAACATGAAAAGCGTCAATACAGGACTAAGATAGAATCTTACTACACCGGCTCTGACGCTCGTCGGATGTGGCAGGGCTTGCAAACTATTACAGACTACAAAGGGAAGCACAGCCAAGAGCTGCCCAGTGACACGAGCTTACCAGACGAGTGAAATAAACTATATGCTCACTTCGAGGCAAGTAACACTGAAACATGCATGAGAGCATCAGCTGTTCCGGACGACTGTGTGATAAAGCTCTCCGTAGTCGATGTGAGTAAGACCTTTAAACAGGTCAACATTCACAAGGCCGCAGGGTCAGATGGATTACCAAGACGTGTACTCCGAGCATGTGCTGACCAGCTGGCAAGTGTCTTAACTGATATTTTCAACCTCTCCTTGTCTGAGTCTGTAATACCAACATGTTTTAAGCAGACTACCATAGTCCCTGTGCCCAAGAACACTAAGGTAACCTGCCTAAATTACCACCGAACCGTAGCACTCACGTCTGCAGCCAAGAAGTGCTTTCAAAGGCTGGTCATGGCTCACATCAACACCATTGTCCCACAAACCCAAGACCCACTCCAATGTGTATACCGCACCAACAGATACACAGATAATGCCATCTCTATTGCACTCCACACTGCCCTTTCACACCTGGACAAAAGGAACACCTATGTGAGAATGCTATTCATTGACTACAGCTCAGTGTTCAACACCACAGTGCCGTCAAAGCTCATTACTAAGCTAAGGACCCTGGGACTGAACACCTCCCTCTGCAACTGGATCCTGAATTTCGTAACAGGCCGCCCCCAGGTGGTAAGGGTAGGTAACAACATATCCTCCACGCTGATCCTCAACACGGGGACCCCTCAGGGGTGTGTGCTCAGTCCCCTCCTGTACTCCCTATTCAAGCATGACTCCAACACCATTATTAAGTTTGCTGATGACACAACAGTGGTAGGCCTGATCACCAACAACAACGAGACAGCCTATAGGGAGGAGGTCAGAGACCTGACCGTGTGGTGCAAGGACAACAACCTCTCCCTCAACATGACCAAGACAAAAGAGATGATAGTGGACCTAAGGAAAAGGAGGACCAAGCACACTCCCATTCTCATCAATGGGGCTGTAGTGGAGCAGGTTGAGAGCTTCAAGTCCCTTGATATCCACATTACAAACAAACTAACATGGTCCAAGCACATGAAGACAGTCGTGAAGAGGGCACGACAAAACCTATTCCCCCTCAAAGATTTGGCATGGGTCCTCAGATCCTCAATAGGTTTTACAGCTGCACAATCGAGAGCATCGCTGCCTGGTATGGCAACTGCTCGGACTCCGACCGCAAGGCAC
This sequence comes from Oncorhynchus clarkii lewisi, assembly GCF_045791955.1. Taxonomy (NCBI): domain Eukaryota; kingdom Metazoa; phylum Chordata; class Actinopteri; order Salmoniformes; family Salmonidae; genus Oncorhynchus; species Oncorhynchus clarkii. The sequence goes on along the minus strand of NC_092153.1, from coordinate 52,131,799 downwards.
TACAGAGGGTAGTGCTACGGCCCAGTACATCACCGGGGCCAAGCTTCCTGACATCCAGAACCTCTATACCAGTCGGTGTCAGAGGAAGGCCCTAAAAATTGTGAAGCGATACCGGAGTGCCAAGTGTAGGTCCAAGAGGCTTCTAAACAGCTTCTACCCCGAAGCAGACTCCTGAATCAGACTCCTGAACAGCTAATCAAATGGCTACCCAGACTATTTGCATTGCCCCCCTCCCCTTTTCTACGCTGCTGCTACTCTCTGTTATTATCTATGCATAGCCACTTTAATAACTCTACCTACATATTACCTCAATTACCTCAACTAATGGGTGCCTCCGCACATTGACTCTGTAACGGTACCCCCTGTATGTAGCCCCGCTATTGTTATTTACTGCTGCTCTTTAATTGTTTATTATTCTTACCTAAAAAAAAAAGTAAGAGATATTTTCTTAAAAATGCACTGTTGGTTAAGGGCTTGTAATTAAGCATTTCACTGTAAGGTCCACACCTGTTGTATTCGGCGCATGTGACAAATAAAATTTGATTTGATTTGATACTCCAACAGGCTCTGTTTTTCAGGAAGTACCTCTGACGCACTGTTCAATTATTATTAAGCAATTGAAACTATATGTTTTTTTTATGAAAACTTGTTTTTGTAATGCCCTCAATGGCTTTCATGTGTTGTGAGCTTGTCTGAGGTGTTGGACTGGATGACAGTTGCTCTCCATTGGAGTGCTACGATTGGTTGTCCCAAATTCTGGGTAGAGGCTTAGCTAAGGGTCAATTGATTCCAGAGTTACATTTCCAGAGAGGTGTGAAGAGATCAAACACAGTGAGGGGAGAAAATAAATCTAGATCTGAATTCCAATCATGGCCACTTTGTTACATTACATGTTGTTGATGTTTTTTTTCTCCTTTTCTCCTTCTCTGTTTCTGATTAACACATTCACAGCAAACTTAGTAATTCCAGATGGGAGACCATTGTGTTCTCCAGACATGAAGATGATGCACATTGTGTCAAGTGTCCTGATTGCCTGTTGAGCGTAACATACCCTGTAAAATATGGGCACTGGAAAGAGGCATAATAGTATGAGTGCAAAACTAACATGACTACGTGTCCTGTTATCTGTAATCTGAGGCCTTACGGGTTCCCACTTATCCTCCCGTGTTTCAATGAGTAAATGAAAAGTATGACACTCTTTTGAAATCTGTATCATTCCTTCAATCGATATGATGCTTTGGTTGTCAACATGGCCATCATCATATCTATTCAGCAAGACCATTTTACACTACACAATTAACACTCAAATTCTGAATCTGGAACAGCTCTGTGTGCGTGGAGATGTCGTTTTCTTGTTCCCTCTTTCTCTCCTGAAATGAATTATAATTTGTGTTGATTCGTATAATGTTCTGAGATTGCATAATGTTTTTGAAAAGTGATCCCTAAACGCATCACTTAGATACCCCTCATTCATCCCATTTACAGTACAAGAATATCCTCTACAAAGTAATTTAGGCAAATAATAACAGTGATGCCAGGATCTTAACATGACTACGGTATTCCTTTATTTGGTTGTAATAACATTGCACAGTATGGGTGACCATTTAACGTGAAAATAAGCTTTAGGGCTATTATGGATGGCTTACTATTATCTCAATTTGTCAGTACTGGGAAATTCAAGAAGCATGCAGAATTTGCATATTGCTTTGTTTGGATTAATGGTGTTGAGGTCCAGTGCACACACATTCATGCGGTTATTGCTTACTATCAATAAGAAGATGAGGGGAGCGAGATGAGTGGGTCTGGTCCCTTCAGTGCATTTAGTCTGATAAAGTACGACGGAGACAGCGACAGAGATATGGATAGAGATTCTATGACGGATAGCAGAGAAATATGAAAGCCAATGTAGATCTGTGATGCAGGCAAGCAACCGATGCTGACAAAAGGCATTGCCAAGTAATGTGTATAGTGCGTGGGGGATCTTCTCCTATAAGAGCTTCCGACTGAATTGTGTCTCAATTGTTGTTTTCAGCATAGTGATAGAACAATGGATGAATTGTCAGCCACAACCTCATCCCATGATCATTGACTAAAAACCATGGGTAGTCTGTACTTGGCAAGTATCACAGTCATAAACATCATGTAGCAGCACAAGGGGAATTTAAGGGGTCTGTGGCATTGAGAGATACACCATGGACTGTTCTCTGAAATGCAGTGTTACTGAAAAGATCTAAATTTAGCACCATGGACAGCGCCATGTAATGCTACTGAACAGATCCAGATTCAGCATCATAGACAGTTGTAATCAAAGCAGTGTTGCTGACTAGATATGGGCTCAACACCATGGACAGTTCAGTGCAACACAATGTTGCTGAATAGAGACAAGACCAGCCCCATGGACAGCGCAGCTCAGTGCAGCACCACTCTGACAAAAGACAGCACTTCTTTCCAGGATTCCTAGAAGCCCACTCCTTTCCTTAGTCATAACATTCACAGTATATTTTTTCAATTACATTTTAGAAGGTATGTTTTGTACATGTCAAGTTCTCTCATTTTATAGAATAAACCAATCAATAACCACGTTTCTAACCACAGTTTTTATGCGAGTAAAGTCAAAACATATTAAAAAAACAGCTGTAATGGAAACAGGAATTTTATAAATGCCAACAATAGTAATGTGTGTGTTCAACATCTTTTTTTTTCTGTAAAATTAATTATGTGAGAAATGGCGGTGGAATCTCTTTTATGCGCAAGCATTGATATAATAACCATCATATTGAAGTAAACTTGTAGTCACAAAATGATATGGTGTGTGGTCCTCCCATTATGACTTGGAAAACCATGCAGTTTATTAGGCTACATATTAAATAAGTTATGATGAACTTCACAGGGTGGTGAAAGTGCAAAGCGATGAACTTGATGCTCCCTTCCAATAAATATTGAGGGTCTTATTCTGGTGACATGATGATCGATGCTTGACTGCTATTTGACCAATACAAATATTCTTGCTCTTGTCCATAATAATCTCATCATGATCATGTAGACTAGCAAACATTACAGCGTACCCACACTGTATCTGCGAGCTGTTGGCTAGAGCACACGTGCCAAGACCACAGGAGGCTCATTTGTTATCTAATGCACCAGTTTTGTGAGAGCTGAAAATGCAATGGAAACACATTGAACTAAACATGTAAGTCAGTACGTCATCACACACTGATTTTTATCCGCAAAATTCTGTTTGATGGAAACACCACTGGTGGGGAAAATGTGCATGTTTTCTTTAAGCAGATGTTTGAATATTTGCATGAAAATCTGTAGCCTATGGATGGAAACCTAGCAATTGACTGAGAAAATACTGGTCCTGTCTTATGTCCTCTTGTCCTTATTGTAAGGTCCTGGGTGTCGTGAGAGTGAAATCAGGCGCAGGAAAGCAGAGTTCAATAAAGTGCTTTTTCTTTAATGCACACATGGTGAACTACGGTCACCCCACTTACGGGTGCTCAAACCAAATGCCCCAGACACAGGGAAATGAAAACAGTCTAGCACTAAATACACAAACATGTACATCTAATGCAAACACCAGGGTTACAATAATCAATCCCGCACAAAGAACCAGGCGGGCCGGCTGACTAATAAAGCCTCACTAATTATAACCTCAAAACAGGTGTACTCAATAAACACATAAGGAGGGGGAGAAAAGAATCAGTGGCAGCTAGTAGGCCGGCGACGACGACCGCCAAGCGCCACCCGAACGGGAAGGGGAGCCACCTTCGGTCGGAGTCGTGACACTTATTCAGTATGTTACACTCCAAGAATGTGAGTGCATCACAAAGGTTGGCTAGGGAGGCACAATTCTTGTTGTACTTCCCAAATGAGTTCTCAGAAATAGAGGACATATCCAACAAATACATATAATTTTACTCAGGATTATGTTTAAGACAGGACACACATCTGAGAATATATATGAGCCATGACCTTGGGAGAACTAATAGGAATAAACATAAATCCCGCTGTGGAGCTCAGCTCACTTTTCTTTGGTATTTGAATTTCTCAACCTCAAGGGTTTTTTTCTGCCCAGTGCATTTTCTTTTCTTGTACATTTCAGGATAATTCAATCAGTTTGATGTACAGTGGGCCCTGTTAAGGGGCACTCAGTGAGACTAATGTAAAGGTGACCCTCAGGAATGCTGGTCCATTGGTCAATACTGCCTTGCTAGTATTATCTTGAGGTGCAGTGCCCAAATATGGAAGACCTGTCCTAAAGCTAACTGCCTGTAATCTGTTCAGCACCCCACATTATGGAAACACCCCTCATGTTTCCAGTGGATTGCCACTAATCAACTATGACATATTTTTATTATTTTAATAACAACATGGATTTCCTGATGAAATGCCAGTTAGCCACATTTTTGCAAGGTTCTATCACAAAGCCCTGATCTCAATCCTATAGAAAATTTGTGGGCAGAACTGCAAAAGTGTGTACGATCAAGGAGGCCTACAAACCTGACTCAGTTACACCAGCTCTGTCAGGAGGAATGGGCCAAAATTCACCCAACTTATTGTGGGAAGTTTGTGGAAGGCTACCATAAACGTTTGACCCAAGTTAAACAATTTAAAGGCAATGCTACCAAATACTAATTGAGTGTACGTAAACTTCTGGGAATGTGATGAAATAAATTAAAGCTGAAATAAATTATTCTCTATACTATTATTCTGACATTTTACATTATTAAAATAAAGTGGTGATCCTAACTGACCTAAAACAGGGAATTTTTACTAGGATTAAATGTCAGGAATTGTGGAAAACTGAGTTTAAATGTGTTTGGCTAAGGTGTATGTAAACTTCTGACTTCAACTGTATGAAAAGCTTGTGATTGTTGATTTTCATTTACTATTAAGATTTTGCATTTGAAAATGTCCTAACAAAATATGAATCATACACTATACTCTAGACTGTTACCTTTCCTTATCTGATAAAAAAAAGTATTATCAAATTCACTCTAAGAGCTCAGATGGCACTGTTATGCAAATCAGGAGCAATAACATACCTTTCCTAGTAAACAAATCAATTGCTTTTAGTTTTTTGTTTTAGACACTGTAAATACAGTTGGTTGACTCCCCTCAAATACTGTTGAGACCTTCAGAGTAAGACGGATACTGTATGTGTGCCAGCAGTCAAAAAGGAACTGTGTAAAGATTGCTATAGCAGGAATGATTGAATCTGGCCCTATAAAGCCATCCCCTGCACCCCAATCTGACATCACAAAGAGATACATGTGTTCTTGAGAGTTCCCAAGTAGGCCAACCCAACCAGTGGGAGTGGGAGGCTTTTCCAGTGACACATCCTGTGATTTAGGACTTTAACGTGATTAAGACCAGTTGAAGATATCCAGCTGGTTTGACAAAAGGAAAGAAGGTACAGGAGAGTACAAAATACCATTAGGGTACATTAGTACAGATGCTCAAGTGCATCTGTAATGCTGACATTTAAATGATCTATTTAGATCATCCTGTAATATTTCCAATTAATAGAGGTCTTACAAACTAATTCAGTTAGCGAAATAGCCACAGCTCAATCAAATGTACATGACTATCACAAAAACAGTATAAAGCATAATACCTTTCTACAGGTCATGTGAGATAGCGGGTCTAGGAAAAACCTTAAGCTGACATCAAGGTTTTATTGTCTGTACCTACACAGGCTGCTTGACGTAAAATGTTGCAGCTCCAGCATGTCTACAGCTGGTTCTGACCTGGTCAACCCCTCAAGCCTGATCTCGTTCCATTTTCAGAAATCAGTCCTAATCTTAGGTGATGGTACGGGAACATTGCAATGTGTTTCCTGCTGGCAGACTTCTGAGTCGTCCCCCATACATAATATGCATGCAATTCTGCCTCTCACATGTGCTTGAAAATTAGCATTTGCACCATGTAAGAGCCTCAAAGCTGTGAGTGTCAGGAGTAAGAGGGAGGAAAGGACAGAGGCATACTATACTACACTCATTCCCTTGCTTTTGAGTATGGAATGTGTTCTTTGATGCAAAAATCTACATCTTAGAGTTTAACCAATGACATTTTACTGCTGGTTGAAATTTACACATTTGAATAAAATGTGAACTTCACAAACACAATAGTTGAAAATCCCCTATATGGGGGACTTTGAGCGGTTCTGGACTGGGTCCGACTGATATTTTGGTGTACAAAGGGCTCTGTGATCGCCGTAGGGTCCCATGCCTTTTAGTGCCAGGAAGCCCCATCTGTCTGCTCTCCTCTCCCACTCTCTCAACTGAGCTGACTTGAAGAGTCTGGTTTCACACCCCACATTTGCATAGGGAGTGACGTGTCACATTTTCTGGCCTATCCAGACAAATAATCGATTTGCTTCTCCTCTGAATGACGACCAGCCTGGGAGACATGATATGGTGAAAAAGATGACAGTCTTGTGAAAGCAACCATTGTGGTTTCATCTCGCTGTGATATTCTCAGGTGGGAATACACTAAATAATTTTATAGAATTGAAACAAGACCACTTATCTTGGTCACAGACGGACAAAATCACTTTGTGCTTAAAGCTGAAGTTATAACGAGTCTGCACACATTTTAATGGCGTCTCTGTGCATCTCATTTGACGTATAGGAGAAAACTCTCTGGCGGCAGTTATATGAAATAGAGTGGTAGCTGACACCTTAAAGTTATGCCTGTTGTATACAAGTGCATTTTTAGTACAGGTGTCAATGAAAACATGATATTGCCTTTTTTTATTATGACTAGGATATCTGGGACAAGAAAAAACAGGATTTAGACTCAAGTCTATTTATCTATCTGCTGTCCTTCAGTCTACAAATAAAGGAATAAACACCATTTATGGTTTATCGAACCAAAGGCTTCCCTTTGTGTCCCCTAACTTAATGTTGATTGGTATGAAACCTGTGCTGGCAACACCATACATGACAACAATGGAAGATGTGTATCCCCTAAAGACTGGAGACCCCTCTTTGTTCATGGGGCAGGTGCCATATAGACAGGAACACGTTTGGCTCTGTTGCCTCAATAATTTGCTGTTTACACTGCCCTCTAGAGATGTGTGATACTGCATTAGTACTGCAGAACTTATCCTAGACAGCCTTAGTGCATTAGTACTGCAGACCTTATCCCAGCAGCCTCTAGTTCTCTCTTTTTATGTAACATCTCTCCTTGCTAATTCATTTTGGGGAGAAGTGTTGTATAGGGAAGGTCATACAAGATGCACATCTCTTTATAGAATACACTGACCAGAGAGGATAAATAAGCCACCATTTGTTGTTTATTCTACTGGTATATATCAAAGTGCATACTTTATGCTCCATAATATTGAAGGATTACAACCTGGTACGTGGGTGGAAGTGAACACCTTGTGTGGACCTTGATGCAGCTTCAGGTGTTTCTGTTTTTGTACAGTGTGAAAGCAGCAACCTGGTCCTTTTACACCAGGCTGTACTACCATGTCATCTTCATTTGTTCTCGTGGAAATGCTGTCTCTGAGTTAAAAATCTAACTCTGACTATTTTTGTGAGTGCAGTGCATAACTCTAGAGAATTGCATGGTAATGTTCATGCCTAAGTCACTCTATTGTGTATTATTTTACAGAAATGGACAATGGATCACTTACCAATAATGTATTTGTGGACACAAAATCCACAATAACCTCAATGACTAATTTGTATTTGAAGGGACTCGTGAAAAAGAGTAAAGGAGGGGACTGAAATTGACATCATTGAAATAGTAGCATGGCACACAGGCTACTAAAAAAACGAATAGTGGGGCAGGTACAAATCGGGGTAAAATAATACTGTTGTCCATGATGAGTGGCAGATAAAGATGTTGAAACTATCCACGTTCATTGCTGTTAACTGTAAATCATCACAGTATATGGGAGGTTATAATAATCTTTAAAAAACCTTTTCAACTAAGTAAAAACAAAATCCTGCAGAAATAAATCGGCTTAGTGGGCAGAATTAGAGGGGAAGGGTTTGGGGACAGGGTAGGATTAAGGAAAATTGTGCGAAATAAAGAGCGAGTGATCAAGAGTGACTGTGTGCGTGCGTCTGTGTCTGGAGGGCAGGATGATAGAGCGCGCAGGAGAGCGAGAGAGAGAGAGAGAGAGAAAGAGGGAGATACGCATTGACTGAGAAACATAGATTTTCATCCAACCTATCTGTTTTTTCTAATCCTCGACTGCACTGCTTAACGTTGATTGTCTAGCAGGACAATATTTTGTATTAGCCTATTACGTCGTTTCTTTTGACGAATATTGGTCCTCATTGCTGTAATTTAAGTGTATTTGTGGCGAACTTCTCATATTTCCCATTTATACTTAAACTGCATCATGAATAGTTTGTGGGCACCTCTCGATCTCATACCTTTGGAATGGTGGGGATTACACAGCCGAAAAACGGGGAGCATGTAAACGCGGATGGAGTTTGGGATTTATTGCAAAATAAGGGAAAGATGACTGTCTTCTCTTTGTGTCTCCTATTGTGCGCAGATCTACTGGATTTAGCTGTTGGTAAGTCATTATTTCTGCATAAAACAATCTGTGTGAGTAGGATACAAAAGCCTCTCACATATTTCATCATTCGTGAGGTCATCATTTTAGAGACGCGTGTGGAAAGCAGATGGCTCAGTCCGTGTACATTTTAAGCACTTTTAATGTTGGTCGCTCATATTATGAACCATAGCATTCAATATGTATCATATCCACATACGATAGTCTCAACTTTTGCCCCTTCCGATGGAGTGAATGGTTTCCTAAAATGATATTCCTCCGCAGCTTCAGTTTTGACTGCAGGCATTCTCCGATATGATACCCAACTAGGGTTGTGTAAAGGAGGGGGCGGGGGGGTTAAATACACACACATCAAGCTATTTATTTGTAATGGTCCATAAGCTTTACAGTGTGAAATTAAGTAATATTCTTCTTCTTGTTAGTATTTTGTTATGATTATTATCAGTATACTGTTATTACTTGTACCATACCACTAGTCTACTACTTTTGGTCTACCATGTTTTGCAATGTGATATAAATCAGCAACAGATCGCTTTCTGTTGCTGCCTTTGAATATTGGCATTCAGCTACAGTATAGGCTACCGGTATGTTTAGGGCGCTTGGGCGAATCACATTAATTGCATCCTTAGCTCAACTGCTCTCAGGACCAGACTTCCATTAAAAACAAATTAACAATAGCCTATTATCTGTGGTTAAAGACAATTGGAACAGGTACATATCTACCACATATAATAGTTAAAATGGTGAGTGGAGATTAATCACAGGATGCTGCAACTTTCTGATAAGATCGAGGCGTTGTGTACTGCTGCATATTTTATAAACATAATCGAAGGCTGTACATGGGCTCCAGAGGGTTTGCCTCAAGCTTACATATAAGATGTGGATCAATAGCATTTATTTATCCAAACAAGGCTACATCACATTCACCATGAGAGTAGATTTTGTTTATTTGCCTGACACTCAAAGATCTGGCAAGATTTTACAGCATTGAAGCTAGTAATGTGTAGTTCGCTATCAAATAGTTACTTTTGATAGACTCTTTTTACTGACTCATTATTCGTTGTACTGAGTGACTCTTTCATTTTAGTCGTTCGTTTGGCCTGCTGGTCGCAATTAATTCCACAGCAGTATTAATATGCGCTCCTCTGGTGACTCCGGAGACGTGCTTAGACCAACAACTGTCTGTCATATATGCACGCAGGCAAAATCGATCATGCTGAGGCAGCAGGCAGCATAGAGAAGACAAATACATATTAAGAACCGATAATTGATCATATGGTGCAATAATGAATCCATTAATTGAATATTGAATGTTATGATCTTTGTGGAACCAAAACATTCACAGCCTCTGCTCAACAAACTCGAGAACGAACCGTTTGGGGTGCTCTGGTCCCTCATGGCATTTAAGCAATGCATTTTTCCAATAGTCGTTCACCATCTAGTTCGATTGTGGCCACAACTAGGCCTTGTTTCAAATGTAGGCTGCCAATCAATCAACAAATGTACATAGTTTAAATCACGATTTTACAAGTATCGGTCCCAAATGACAGCTCAAATAGGCCCATTAAGGTGAACAACATGTGAACAAGGCTTGTAGAATCATGAATATTTCGAGTTTCCAGTGTGTTTGCAGGTAGAGGTCCTGTATGCTCTGGGCATTATCGACCACTTTGCATTTGCACAGTATTCCGGATAATGGTTAAGGCATTATACTGGAGAAGCAGTTTACATGCACCTTTCATATCCCGCTAACGATTATTTCTGTATCCATGAATTAGCAGAATATTCCTAATTTGCCTAGTTTGCGGAAAGATTTTATGACATACGGTGCGAATTCTAATAAATGTAAGCATCATTTAGATATTTCTCTGCTTATAATTTTCCGACATTAGGTTGGCTATTTGTTAGGCAACTTGTCTATAATTAGATGCATCCAGCTTCTCTTCTGTCATTACTTAGCGCTCTAGAATACTAAATAAAGCCTTACTCACCAAAATAATGTAATAAATTGATTGAGTAAATCATCAACAATCTAGTTGACATCAGTAAAGTTTTGCCTTTCATTTCTGCTTTTCTCACTGAACAAAGAAGTTTAGGGACTGGGGAGATTTTTCCGTGCAAAAATTCCCATATTACATCAGTTTGTTGACCGGTTTTAATTAAGGAAATTATAATCTTTAAAAATGACTTCAGTTCCTATTCCAACTATTGCTGTTCCTATCTGAACTGAGCCTGCGCAGACCGCGAAAAATAACATCAAATGCGATAAGGTATTTACATGCCACAGTATCCAGTCTATGATCAGCAAATCCCAGGTATCTTGTTCGGGTTTCTGAAAATCGGGATAGGAGCTATTAGGGTTATTGTAAAATGGATATGATGTTTATATGCGTCAACTCAAAAACACAATACTTGAGTATCCCGAATAATGATGGGATATTGGTGTGCATGTGGTCACCGACTCGAACGAAATGAGTCGAAACATTCGCTCTTTTGACTGCACAAGTCAAAAAGATCAGAGTCAGTAAAAAGAGCCGACCTTCCCATCATTTTTTGAAGCAAGCTACATTCACACGTTGGCCTTCACATATGTAATCTATAGGCTGCCTCTTGACTGTCCTGTCCCATTCATACAATGTTAAAATAACTTTTCTGCTAAATAAGACGTTTGAAATACAGTGGCTGAGCAATCTAACCAACTGGTCACTGAAAGCAATAGATGGTGACAAAATATTATGTCATTCATTTTCAATGGAAGGTTTGAGATGAAAAGTTTGAGGAAAGTTGAATCGATAATGCTGCTGCACAATAACCAATTGAGGGGGTGAAGACTTTGACACTTTCCTCTTGAACCGAGGGTGATACTCATTTTGAAGTCGCAGGCAGGGCTACATCATCTCGACACCATGAGCCAGATGTATATCTTCTACATTCACCCTCATTTGACCTCCTCCCCCATGAGAGATCCTCCCACAGTTGGGCACCATTGTCATGGGCAGGAAATGAACCCTAGTCTCACATGGGAAAAACCAACATGTTGACCATTTGACGAGGGTAACACTGATTTTGAAGTTGCAGTCAGGGATACCTCATCACAGGACCATGAGTTTGACTCATGTCCGCTACACACAAAAAAAAAATCGCCTCTTCACTGTTGATGTTGAGACTGGTGTTTTGCAGGTACTATTTAATTAAGCTGTCAGTTGAGGACTTGTGAGCCGTCTGTTTCTCAAACTAGACACTCTAATGTACTTGTCCTCTTGCTCAGTTGTGCACCGGGGCCTCCAACTCACTCTTTCTATTCTGGTTAGAGCTAGTTTGCGCTGTTCTGTGAAGGGAGTACACAGTGTTGTACGAGATCTTCAGTTTCTTAGCAATTTCTCACATGGAATAGCCTTCATTTGTCAGAACAAGAATAGACAGACAAGATTCAGAAGAAAGTGCTTTGTTTCTGGCCATATAGAGCCTGTAATCCAACCCACAAATGCTGATGCTCCAGATATTCAACTAGTCTATAGAAGGCCAGTTTTATTGCTTCTTTAAATCAGGGCAACAGTTTTCAAAAGGGTTTTCAATTAGCCTTTTAAAATGATAAACTTGGATTAGCTAACACAACTTGCCAATGGAACACAGGAGTGATGGTTGCTGATAATGGGCCTCTGTACGCCTATGTAGATATTCCATTAAAAATCAGCCGTTTCCAGCTACAATAGTCATTTACAACATTAACAATGTCTACACTGTATTTCTGATCAATTTGATGTTATTTTAATGGCCAAAAAATGTGATTTTCTTTAAAAAACAAGGACATTTCTCAGTGATCCCAAACGTTTGAACGGTAGTGTATATAAATATCTATATAAAAAAGTATAATTATACAGATGATCCTAGATTGCATTTACAGTATATAGTACTTTTCCATGGATCTCAAAACATTTTACATTGAGAAACTCACCACATCCAGCACCAATGTAAAGCACCTACCTGGTTAATCCATTTTAAGCATGACTACTCACCACACATCAGCTATCACAGTGGAGAGGTGAGGGGTTCATTTTCCAATTGGAATCATGGGATTATTAGATGGCCATGATTGTATGAGGGGCCAGGTTGGAAGTCTTTCCCACAGATATACACATAAAATTGCCATGGTATAGATGCACAGCAATAGTTTGTCATGTTGTTCAGTATACTCCTTTTGCATTCCAATGCAGCTCTGTCTTCAATGTTTCTTGGCAGCGTTGTCCAACTGTGGGCATGTGTATTCTCATTTAAACGTCTTGCTCTCTTTTGTTTTCTGTGAGTCAACTCTGCCAGAGCAACTGAACGCCTAGTGGCTCTTTTTTTGTCTAGCTGGCCACTTTGTATAAGTACCCCCCACGTGGAGAGACTTTTTTAGTCACCTATTTTTATGTGCACATTGTGGCAACACTCTATTGTCTATTATTGCTGAATTCCAAATGCTTCAGATGTATTTAATTGCTGTTCATGTCATGTGTGAGTCTGTGGAGAAGACACAAGCCAAAGGATATTTTGTATTGATCTGTAGCTTGCTCTAATGTATTCCATGTCAATTCTTTAGGTCATAGGGCAGAGTTTAACCTTCTACATTGAACTAGCCATAATCCTATTTACCCACACCGCCCTCTCCTCCACAGGATCAGGGTGTAAATGCAAACAGAATCAAAAATCGATTGGAAACAGTTCCAATGGAGAGGACACATTTTGTCATCATACATTTTGCATGAGAGATTTAGTTATTTAATGCTTTATACAGTTTACTAAATTGTTTGTAAATACCACAAGATAAATGGATGAATTTGACTAAATTGATATTATAAGATCATTATTACGTGATCTTGGTAATTCGATATGAAACCAAACCAATTTGAAACCAATTCAATATGAAAAAGGAAATCAAGTTGAAGGGTCCATTCCTCTGCCTAGGCGTTGCTGATGCATGCCAGATCTTACAACATGAGGTATTTTACATATAAGCTAACCACATCAAATGTTAAAGCAATCTCTCATTCACTGACACAGTCAGTGAAGTGGCACACAACCATTTGTTGATGCATGCAAAGTCTGAGTGAGGTAACACCATGAAATTTAAACTCTGTGGGTTTAAAGGGCAATGTGGGATGAACAAAGCCCTTTTTTAAAATATTGGAATCAAGAAATGGGATGTGGTCACATGATGTGCTGCTGGTTGGATCTGATAGGAACATCTCTCCATTACAGGGTTAAGTATAGTAATAATCGCTGTTTAGGCACACCAGGGACAGAGGGCTCACGGAGACTGAACATCATGTGTTATTCCAATTCCACAGACACAAATACTGTGTGGTGGCTACGCACTGTAGTTGCATCTCTGCTCTGTTATAGGACAATGTACTGATTCAATTTTATCAACCCACATCTCGTTAAGACTGATCAGATAGTGAAATATTTGAAATCATAGTTTTACATACAGCATTCTTGTTTGTTTTGGCTTGTAGTCTGTTTAGTCTCTTTCTAGTTCTTTCAGACTACAGTATAAGTCATCTTAGATGTTTACTTTGATGGCTTGATTCACTTCAGTGGATCATAACACAGGGGGCAGATTTAGTGGAGAATGAAAAAGCTGTGTGTTGGAGCTCATCTGAGGCTTTTCTGTGCACTGTCCACGTCTGCTAGTGACAGCTGGGCTTGACTCACAGGAAGTAAGAATAGATATTGGCAGGAATATGGGCTTTGGTGGTGCCTACATCCACCAATCACTGGGCTTTATTTCAGGGCCGCTTTCAGCAGTTATATAAATGATTATGAACAAATCCGAAGCCTACACTCTTTGTGGTTTAATTTGCATGTTATTTTGCTATTGTGTCAGCACAGCTTCCTGATTTATCTGATATGTGTCTTCTTTACATGCAGGGTCATGTAATGTGGCAACCATGCATTGTGATTCCGAAAACATGTTTGGGATTACATTGGGCACTGTTACGAGCAATATACAAATGATATCCTGAACAAAGTTTAAGTAGAGGTGCTTTTTTTTTTTTTTTTTTTTCCATCTAGATGGAGAACAATGATTGCCTGTTGAATTCTGAACCTTTTTAACCTTGCAATTTGGATCTTCTGAAGCCTTGTGACCCCTGTAAATAGAGAGGTATAAGAAACCACAAAGACCACAGTGACTCACACATTACGAAGATGTTCAGCTTTTTACCTCTACGTAGACCAATGGACTGCAAGTCATTTGGCTGTTATAGAAAAATCAAATTGACCTAACATTGCCTTTCTAGTATTGTGTAGCTCAAAAAGCTTCCCCCCAGTGAAATAGCTTTGTGTTCTGTCAATGATAAGGAAAGGAAAGGAAAGAACAGAGATGAAAGAGGAGGCAGGGCTGGAGGCTTCTTCCTAATTAACTGTAATGTGTTGTTTAGATTCCACCAATACACAATGTTCCAAACTGCTGCTTCCATAATGCTGCTCAGCTGTCATATAAAACAATTTTATAAACCGGTGTGGACCCATCTAGTTTACAATCATCAAATGTTTGGCCACACTCAATCATGTTTTGCATTATTTTTTTTACTCTCTTCTTCAGACAGTGCTATAGTTGAGAGCAATGGCCTTACTTTACTTTTTAGTACCCAATCACAGATTCTTTAAGATTCATGCCATGATATGGCAACATATGAATTTGTTTGATCTTTTATGGCACAATATTGAGCCACATACAAAAAAAATTAACTGTGGATACCACCAAAGCTCATAGGGTCTTTGCAGTGGAGGCTGCCCATTAGGGTGTTAGGGGCTGCGCCCCACTTGTGATTGGTAAAAAAGTATATATTATGTAATTCATGGATAATGTTTTAAATGCTCATAAAAGTGTGGTAAATGTGTAAATGTTCCTGTTTCAAAAATATATTGTTTAAAGCTAGCCGGCTGAGATTCGGGGCACTCGGCTGAGAGTGAGACTCGGCCGACGTCATGTGGCCCGAGTCTGGACCGCATTTGGCAGTAGTACTTATGGCTAGGATGCGGGGATTGAGCTCGGGTCAATTCCGGTGCGAGTTATCTTGCCCAAATGTATTACTTGGGGCTTGGGACGATTCCGGTGACAGTTATCTGTCCCAAATGCATATATTACTTGGGGCTCAGGCCGATTCCGTTGTGAGTGATCTGACCCAAATGTATTATTTGAGGCTCGGGCCGATTCCGTTGTTAGTGATCTGGCCCAAATGTATTACTTGGGGCTCGGGCCCATTGGGTGTCAAGGGATGACGATGGAGAGGAGAAGCAAGTACGGGGAGTCAGACATTTAATAGGGAATGGACATAGAACGATACAGCACACGGGTAACACAAACAAAATACAATCAATGCAGCAGAGCTGGGGAACTGACAAATATAGGGGAAGTAATAAACAGGTGATTGAGTGAGTCCAGGTGAGTCCAATATCGCTGATGCGCGTGACAAGGGAAGGCAGGTGTGCGTAAATGATGGTGGCAGGAGTGCGTAATGCAGGGCAGCCAGGCTCCCTCGAGCGCCATCGGGGAAGAGCGGGAGCAGGCGTGACAGTACTCACCCCTCTAAGGGCGCCACCCGACTTCCCACATGGGCGAACCAGCCGTAATATGGCCGCTGGGTAAGCCGGCTGGGGGTACACTCTCCACAAACCGGCAGGGGCGTGGGAGCCTGGAGAGCTGGCTGAGGCATCGGAGCCTGACAATCCGGCTGAGGCAAGGACGCCTGTCGATCTCGCTGCAGCGTGGGAGCCCGATGATCCGGTGGAGCATGACGTCAGATGGAAACCTCCTGAGCCAACCGAGGCAAGGAAACCTCTCGAGCCAGCTAGGACGTGGAAGCCCGACAAGCTGGCTATGCACCCCCGGTTCCATTGGCGGCGACCCAGGGCCGACGTCACCACCAATCGGAACGCCAGTACTCCCCAATGCTTTCTGTGTTGGCTGCTGCATTCTGTCAAGGGATGACGCTGGAGAGAAGCAAGTACGGGGAGTGAAACATTTAATATGGAATGGACATAGAACGAGACAGGACAGCATCAGCACACGGGTAACAGACAAAATAAAATCAATGCAGCAGCGGGGAACAGAGCTGGGGAACTGACAAATATAGGGGAGGTAATAAACAGGTGATTGAGTAAGTCCAGGTAAGTTCAATATCGCTGTGCGTGAAGAGGGAAGGTAGGTGTGTGTAAATGATGGTGGCAGGAGTACGAAATACAGGGCAGCCTGGTGTCCTCGAGCGCCAGGGGGGAAGAGCAGGAGCAGGCGTGACATTGGGGCTACTCTCTGGCAGATGATTACACGGGCTGCTTTATATAATTAACATTTCATTATTTATTTATTTTTTCCATATTTTCCTAATTGTTTCTGTGATCAAAAAATACAATTCTTTGAGTCCAGTGTAGTATTTTAGTATATTGATACTTCTTGCAAGGCAATTTGATAAGCTTTAAAAACTTTGTAGATGGAACCTCCCGAGTGGCGCAGCGGTTTACGACACTGCAGTGGTTGCTACAGATGCTGGTTTGAGACCCGTGCCGTCCGTGACTGGGAGACCCATGAGACGACGGACAATTGGCCCAGCATTGTCCGAGTTAAGGGAGGGTTTGGCTGGCCGGGATGTCCTTCTCCGATCACGCTGTCATAACTCCTGTGGCGGCTAGGAGCATGCACTCTGACACGGTCACCAGGTGTATGGTGTTTCCTCCGACACAAAATGTTTTTTTTTGTGGATGGGTATAAACGCTGCCCCTAAGTGACCCTGACAGCAGCTGCGAGGCCACGTAGGCCGTGCGAACATTGCTTGGATTGTTTTGCTAGCTATTTGCTATGATGGAGAACTGCCCCAATGAAATCGCAGGGTTTGATAGCATAAATTATAACAGCGCAAAGTAAGTTGACCATCCTGTCACCTTCAGTCAGAACCTCTGGGTCTGCTCTAGTCTCTCCCACCAAACGGCATAATTACGGACGTGAGACTAGATCAGGTACAGATAGTGCTAAAGCAAAAATAATAATGTAATTAACTTGTAAATAAATAGTCATTACAGTCATTGGAGCTTGGGACCTGATAAACTGAACATCTACACTATGTATACAAACGTACGTGGACACGCCTTCAAATTAGTGGATTTGGTTATTTCAGCCACACCTGTTGCTGACAGGTGTACAAAATGGAGCAGGCAGCCGTGCAATCTCAATAGACAAACATTGACAGTAAAATGGCCTTACTGAAGAGTGCTGAAGTGCGTAAAACTCGTCTATCCATGGTTGCAATACTCACTACAAGTTCCAAACTGCCTCGAAGCAACGTCAGCACAAAAACTGTTCATCAGTAGCTTCATGAAATGGGTTTCCATGGCCGGGTAGCCGCACACAAGCCTAAGATCACCATGCGTAATGCCAAGCCTCGGCTGGAGTGGTGTAAAGCTCGTCACCAATGGACTATGGAGCAGTGGAAACACATTCTCTGGAGTGATGAATCACACTTCACCCTAATGTGGTTCCGAAGGACGAATCTTGGTTTGGAGGATGCCAGGAGAACGCTACCTGCACAAATGCATAGTGCCAACTGTACATTTTGGTGGAGGAGGAATACTTGTCTGGGGCTGTTTTTCATGGTTCATGCTAGGGCCCGTAGTTCCAGTGAATTGAAATCTTCACACTATAGCATACAATGACATTCCAGATGATTCTGTGCTTCCAACTTTGTGGCAACAGTTTGGGGAAGATCAAGAAGAAAAAGAAACGCACACCTATTAAGACGAGTTGCTGGCTAGCGGAGTAGAAACTTGAAAATAAGAGAGCCGCACACTCTAGGAGCTCAGATGCAAAAATCGAATACCAACGTTTCGACAGCCAAGCGGTCTTCATCAGGGTATAATCACAAACACTGCGGGATGACTTGTTTATATAGTGTCAAAAGACACAGGTGTCTGTAATCATGGCCAGGAGTGGCCTAATATAATTGGTTAATAATCAAATATTAAAATGTCATACAAAGAACAGCATACAAACAAATGGATAGCATACGATCATAGATTAATTTGACTATACAAGTTTACAAACAATTACAATGGAAAAGTGACAATAATCACAAGAATAACAGTTTGGGGAAGGCCATTTCCTGTTTCAGTATGACAATAGCCGGGCGTTGAATGCTGGCTAGCGCATCATGCTGTGTGACATCATGTTAGCTAGCTACAGTATCTTCAGTTAGATAATCTACTTTCTCTTATTGCATCTACATGTTTGTTGCTATCTCCCCGATGCACTCATTCGTTCATTAGCTGGCTGCTCATTCTAAATATGCTGAACAAAAATATGACTGGAACGAATTGCAAAAATCACTGAAGCTGGAGACTCATATCTCCCTCACTAACTTTAAGCATCAGCCGTCAGAGTAGTTTACAGATTATTGCACCTGTAAATAGCCCACCCAACTACCTCATCCCCATATGGTTATTTTTTTTCTCTCCTTTGCACCCCAGTATCTCTACTTGCACATTCATCTTCTGCACATCTAACACTCCAGTGTTTAATTGCTAAATTGTAATTATTTCGTCACAATGGCCTATTTATTGCCTTACTACCCTAATCTTACTTCATTTGCACACACTGTATATAGATTTTTCTATTATTTCATTGACTGTGCATTTGTTTATTGCATGTGAAGCTCTGTGTTGTTTGTGTCGCACTGCTTTGCTTCATCTTGGTCAGGTCTCAGTTGTAAATGAGAACTTGTTCTGAATTGGCCTACCTGGTTAAATAAAGGTGAAATATAAAATACAACATATAAAGTGCTTGTCCCATGTTTCATGAGATGAAATAAAATATCACAGAAATGTTTCACAAATACACTCAAAAAATAAATGTGTTTACATCCCTGTCATACAATCCATCCACCTGACAGGTGTGGCATATCAAGAAGCTGATTAAACACCATGATCATTACACAGGTGCACCTTGTGCTGGGGACAATAAAAGGCCACTAAAATGTACAGTTTTGTCACACAAGACAATGCCACAGATGTCTACTGTTTTGAGGGAGTGTGCAATTGGCATGCTGACTGCTAGAATGTCCACCAGAACTGTTGGCAGAGATTTTAATGTTAATTTCTCTTTAATAAGCCCACTTTAATTTGGCAGTAAGTCAAACCGGCCTTACAACCACAGACCACGTGTAACTTCACCTAGGGCTGTAGCAGTCATGAAATTTCATCAGCCGGTGATTGTCAAGCAAATAACTGTCGGTCTCACTGTAACTGACTGTTAATTAACATAAACACATTTAGCATCTTCTGGCTATCACACATAGCCTACTAGCCAATGATGCAGACTTTGGAAACATCTACATTTTAAAAAGTATAGTGAATCCATGTAATATAGCTTACCCTTCACAATAAATCCATAATTTTTTAAAAATACAGTTGAAGTCAGAAGTTTACATACACTTAGGTTGGAGTCATGAAGACTCGTTTTTCAACCACTCCACAAATTTCTTGTTAACAAACTATAGTTTTGGCAAGTCGGTTAGGACATCTACTTTGTGCATTTTTCCAACAAATGTTTACAGACAGATTATTTCACTTATAACTGTCACGCCCTGACCTTAGAGATCCTTATTTATTCTATATGTTTGGTTAGGTCAGGGTGTGACTCGGGTGGGAGAATCTGTGTTTTCTATTTCTTTGCTGTTTGCCTAGTGTGGTTCCCAATCAGACCCAGCTGTCTGTCATTGTCTCTGATTGGGGATCAAATATAAGTTGTGATTTTCCTTTTGGGTTTTGTGGGGAGTTATTTTCTGTTTAGCTGTTTTTGTTGCCTGACAGAACTCTGCGCTTTTGTTTTTTCTACTTTGTTATTTTGTTGCGGTGTTCAGTTTATTAAAAATCATGAACGCCTACGACGCTGCACCTTGGTCTCCTTCTTCAACCCACGAGAGTCATTACAGAACTCCCCACCACAAAAAGACCAAGCAGCGTGGTCAGGAGGAATGGACTTGGGAGGACATTCTGAATGCTAAAGGATCCTGTACGTGGGAGGAGATCCTGGCTGGGAAGGATCACCTACCATGGGAGCAGACGGAGGCAGCAAGGAGGCAGCAACTATACAAGGGGTCACGGCTAGCACGGAAGCCCGAGAAGCAGCTCCAAATTTTTTTGGGGGGGGAGCACACAGGGAGATTGGCGGAGTCAGGGTTTAGACCTGAGCCAACTCCCCGTGCTTACCTTGGGGAGCGTGTGACCGGTCGGGCACCGTGTTATGCGTTGATGCGCACCATGTCTCCAGTGTGCAGTCACAGCCCAGTACGCTATATTTCAGCTCCCCACATTGGCCTGACTAGAGTGGGCATCCAGCCAGGACAGATGATGCCGGCTCAGCGCTCCTGGCCTCCAGTGCGTCTCTTCAGCCCAGGATTTCCTGCGCCGGCTGTGCGCACTGTGTCTCCGGTGCGTCTGCACACCCCAGTGCGTCGTGCTAGCGCCCTGCATTTGCCGGGCGAAAGTAACCATCCTGCCAGGACGGGTTGTGCCAGCTCTACGCTTGAGACTTACATTGCTCATCCACGGCCCAGTGTATACGGTGCCTGCTCCACGCACCAGGCTTCCAGTGCATCTCCCCAGTCCGGTGAGACCTGTTCCGGTTCCACGTACCAGGCCTCCAGTATGTCTCCCCAGCCTGGCAAGCCCTGTGGCAGCTCCACGCACCAGGCTTCCAATACGTCTCCTCAGTCCGGTGAGACCTGTTCCGGTTCCACGTACGAAGCCTCCAGTGATAATCCATGGCCCGACGCCTCCAGCGACGATCCATGGCACGGAGCCTCCAGCGACGATCCATGGCCCGACGCCTCCAGCGACGATCCATGGCACGGAGCCTCCAGCGACGATCCATGGCACGGAGCCTCCAGCGACGATCCATGGCACGGAGCCTCCAGCGACGATCCATGGCACGGAGCCTCCAGCGACGATCCATGGCACGGAGCCTCCAGCGACGATCCATGGCACGGAGCCTCCAGCGACGATCCATGGCACGGAGCCTCCAACGACGATCCATGGCACGGAGCCTCCAACGACGATCCATGGCACGGAGCCTCCAACGACGATCCATGGCACGGAGCCTCCAACGACGGTCCCCGGCACGGAGCCTCCAACGACGGTCCCCGGCACGGAGCCTCCAACGACGGTCCCCGGCACGGAGCCTCCAACGACGGTCCCCGGCACGGAGCCTCCAACGACGGTCCCCAGTCCGGAGCCTCCAGCGGCGATCCGCAGTCCCGAGCCTCCAGCGGCGATCCGCAGTCCAGAGCCCCCGGCGATGATCTACGGATCAGAGGTCACGGCGACGATCCCTGCACCGGAGGCGCCACCGAAGTGGGGGGAGCCTAAAGCAGGACGGGGTCTGCGTCCCGCACCGGAGCCCCCACCGAGAGTAGATGCCCACCCGGACCCTCCCCTATAGGTTCAGGTTTGCAGCCGCAGTTCGCACCTTTTGGGGGGAGATCCTTATTTATTCTCTATGTTTGGTTAGGTCAGGGTGTGACTCTGGTGGGACAATCTATGATTTATATTTCTTTGTTGTTTTGCCTAGTGTGGTTCCCAATCAGAGGAAGCTGTCTATCGTTGTCTCTGATTGGGGATCATATATAAGTTGTGATTTTCCGTTTGGGTTTTGTGGGGAGTTATTTTCTGTTTAGCTGTTTTGTTGCCTGACAGAACTGTGCGCTTTCATTTTTTCTACTTTGTTATTTTGTTGCAGTGTTTATTAAAAATCATGAACGCCTGCCACGCTGCACCTTGGTCTCCTTCTTCAACCCACGAGAGCCGTTACAATAACTCACTGTATCACAATTCCAGTGTGTCAGAAGTTTACATACACTAAGTTGAATGTGCCTTTAAACAGCTTGGAAAATTCCAGTAAATGATGTCATGGCTTTAGAAGCTTCTGTTAGGCTAATTGACATCATATGAGTCAATTGGAGATGTACCCATGGATGTTTTTCAAGGCCTACCTTCAAACTCAGTGCCTCTTTGCTTGACATAATGGGAAAATGAAAATAAATCAACCAAGACCTCAGAAAAAAAATCTGGTTCATCCTTGGGAGCAATTTCCAAATGCCTGAAGGTACCACATTCATCTGTACAAACAATAGTACGCAAGTATAAACACCATGGGACCATGCAGCCATCATACCACTTAGGAAGGAGACCTGTTCTGTCTCCTAGAGATGAATGTACTTTGGTGCGAAAAGTGCAAATCAATCCCAGACCAACAGCAAAGGACCTTACGAAGATGCTGGAGGAAACAGGTACAGAAGTATCTATATCCACAGTAAAACGAGTCCTATATCGACCTAACCTGAATGGCGGCCACTACTCCAAAACCGCCATAAAACAAACAGACTAGAGTTTGAAGGCCTACAGTAACCCCCCCCCCCCCCCCCCCCCCCAAAGGTGCGGACTATCGGCCGCAAACCTAAATCTATATGGGAGGGTCTGGGTGGGCATCTAACCTCGGTGTCGGCTCTGGTTCTG
Source organism: Oncorhynchus clarkii lewisi (assembly GCF_045791955.1). NCBI lineage: Eukaryota > Metazoa > Chordata > Actinopteri > Salmoniformes > Salmonidae > Oncorhynchus > Oncorhynchus clarkii. The sequence goes on along the minus strand of NC_092153.1, from coordinate 52,108,707 downwards.
GACCACGCCCCCCTACTCTACACTGAGTCCGCTCTTGTAGCACTGACCTGTGGATCATCGTCGGATGCCCCAGGCTGGGGACCCTCGCTGCGTGGATCATCGCCGGATATTCTGGACTGGGGACCGTCGCTGGAGACCCCGGACTGGGGACCGTCGCTGGTGACTCCGGACTGTGGCCCGTCGTTGGAGGTTCCGGTCTGTGTACTGTCGCCGCACGCTCTGCCCTGGGTACTGTCGCCGGACGCTCTGGACTGGGGAGGCGCACTGTAGGCCTGGTGCCGGTTCTGGTGGTACCGGGCTGGGGACACGCAGCTCAGGGCGAGTGCGGGGAGGAGGGACAGGGCGTACTGGACCCCGGAGGCGCACTGGAGGCATGGTGCGTGGTACCAGAACTGGCGGTACCGGGCTGAGGACACGCACCTCAGGGTGAGTTCAGGAAGGAGGGACAGGACGTACTGGACTCTGAAGGCGCACTGGAGGCCTGGTACGTGGTGCCGGAACTGGTGGTACCGGGCTGGTGACACGCACCTCAGGGCAAGTGAAAGGAGTAGGAACAGGACACACCTGACAGGAAAAGCACACTTGAGGGAGAGTGCGAGGAGTTGGCACAGGACGCACTGGCTCTTGAAGGTCCACTGGAGACCTGGTGTGTATAGCCGGCATCAATTGTTCCGGAACTTTAACACACGTTTCAGGACGAGTACGGAGAGCTGACTCAGGTGGCACCAACCTGACAACACGTTCTTTTATTCCAAATCCGTGAGTCCTCCACCAACTCAACAACTCCCCCATTTCTCTCTCCTCCGAATCCTCCTTCTTCTCCCAGAATGGCTCAGGTTTACTGCTCTGCTCCGCCGACTGCTCCATGTTCCCCCCCCCTGAATAATTATTTGGGTTTCTGTGGTTGCCTTGACTCCTCGTATCATCACCTTTCCTCCTGTGCTATCTCCACCTGCTTCCATGGCAGGGTCTTGTCCCCTGACATAACCTCCTCCCAGGTCCATTTTTCCACAAAGTGCTGTTCCTTCCTTTCACGCTGGTTGGTTCTTTTTTTGTGTGTTATTCTGTCACGTTCGTCATAACGAGGAGACCAAGGTGCAGCGTGATATGAATACATTCTTCTTTAGTAAAACAAAGAACACTAAGCAAACTAACAAAATAACAAAACAAACGTGAAGCTATATAACACAAGTGCTGACAGGTAACTGCACATAGACAATAACACACAAAACCAAAATGGAAAATGGCAACCTAAATAGGATCCCCAATCAGACACAACAATAAACAGCTGCCTCTGATTGGGAACCAATTCAGGCCACCATAGACCTACATTTACCTAGACAATCCCATAACCCCATAGACATACAAAAACCCCTAGACAAGGCAAAACACACATACCACCCTCATCACACCCTGACCTAACCAAAATAATAAGGAAAACAGAGATAACTAAGGTCAGGGCATGACAACAGCGAATGGAGGACACTTTTCCTGTGGTTCATTTTCATGCCAGCCAGGTAGAAGAAATGTGCTTAATATTTGCTTAATATTAGGAAAGTTGAGAAATCAAGATAGTAGGCCTAGCCTATAGAAAGCTGAATGGATCCTCCACTTTTTAAAAGAGGTAATCAATTTCTAAGGTGAAGGGGTCTGACTACTTTCCGAAGGTACTGTATCTTCTCAAAGAAACTACCGGTAGTTAGAAAACTTGCCATCATATTTCTGTCATGCTGATTTGTTGACTACTCCAAACACCCCTCACCCCAGGTATTCAGGCAATCAGCATTCCCATTGGGTATTTGCATGAATGTCAGATCTATTTGCCTTTCAGATAATGGTAATCCCTAACCATACTTTTGCCATTTTGGGACCAGCTTTAAGTGCTCCATTTGTTGAAAACCAGTCGTGGTAATATAATTAGCATATTTTATTAACAGTGAATCCACTGAAATGGGTTCTGCGTACAAGATCACTTTTTACCGAGTTGCCTTACATCATAGGGGAACACCCGAGGACTTCCCATACTGCAAATAATGTAAAATAAATCTGCATTATACCAAATCTGTCCTCCCTCGCTGCCATCATACCCACTTCTTGTGTAGGGTAGTGGGGGAAAATCAAAGGGAAAGTCCTGGTAGATGAACTTTGCTTGGCCTGTAATGCTACAGTGCAGTCTCAGGCAAGGGCTTTGGATATGATAAAAACTATGATTAGTGGAGACAAGTAAATGCTAGGGGCAAGAGAGTTCAAGCAGCATGGTAACTTCCCCCTTGACCCAAAGTCCTGCACTGTGTGCTGTGTTGAAGAGAGCATTCTTGCTGCTGAGTTTAGCACCTGTGTGATTTTTAAGGAACTCTGATTCCTCTAGCAGCTGGTGGTGCAAATGAGTGGATAGGCTGTGATGTCAGGGGGTCCAACAGTGAAGCACAAAATGTGTGGCTCTTGTCCATGATCTCTATAGGGCACATGGTGGAATTTAGAGGTAGGTTCCCCTCCTTTGATAGAAAATGGCATACATCTTTAGCAATTTACAACAAGCTTCACCCGTGATAACTTTATGTGTGAGTCGTGTACATCATGTACATGAAAGCTTTGTGGATTGGTCAAAATAGCAGAATATCCTTATCTCTGCAGTTACTTTTAGTGAGATTAGTGATTAGTGACTGTCACAACCTGGGATGTCTTGATCAGCAGTTTCACTGAAATCTCTCCTCATTGTTTCCTACATCCTAATATGTATTATCTGGTCTTGTTTATTGTGTTCAAACACGGCTGCTGAGCAATAAAAATTGCTGTCCCACTGTGTCCCCACATTAGGCTTCTTATTAGAGACTTGGTAAAGTACCTCAGCCTACAATACAGTGTGCCACTTATCTCTGTGTTCATGGTTCATCACAGGGGGCTTAAGCCTCTAGGAATAGCACTCCTAAGCACTGAGGATTTTTCATCTCTGTCAACATCTTAACTCATTCTTATCCTTTTCCCTTCTACCATTCATACAATAACATTCCCCAAGAGACTAGAACATCTGCCTACCAGGAAGCACTAGATTTATTCAGCGTCACCATGACCTCAGCTTTAAACAATATGCTTCTGCATTTCCTTGATGCATGCTATATCAAGAGTAGAAATGCACATAATAAAGTATCGGCATGGAATCCATTAGCATTTATAAAGTATGTCAAATCTGAGATAATAAGATGGGAAATATGTCTTCACGCTGCAGTGCCTGTTCTAAAACGGAAATATGTGTGTGGAAATTACATGGAGAAAAGAAAGGACTGGCACATTTACAGGAAAAAATATTCTTCAAGGAACATCCTCAAAGATGTTTAGGTCTCCATGACAGGGAGTGTCTTAATGTGCTTGAGCATGCACATTCAAATATCTGACAAATACTGCTGGTACTATCACCATTGCAGGCTAAAGCCCTCTCTTGTAATGAACCCTACAGCACCCTATAAGTGTGTGTGACATTAATGTGTTGAAACGATTTATCTTTCCAACTCTGCCTTCATCTTCTGCCCCAACAGAGTGATACCTGCCATATCCACCCTACAATTTCTATGATTTTTGCCCCATCCCAGAGTTGATGTTACCTCAAAGCCTTCCTTAGCTACGTTACATTTGGGTATTATTGATTTGTCTGCATTTCCATCAACTTAGCATTGTTGTCTCCAATAGCCTGAGATTCTGTGCTTTTGGTGTGACATTGAGATCAGTGCTTTTGGTGTGACATTAAGTTTGCCTTAGTGAGGGAACCCAGTTACTTACATCTCCAGTTACAGTATCTAAAACCCATATTCCCTACAGGGAATGCACCCTCTCTGTTTTTTTTTAAAGTCCTGCATTCAGATTAGGCGAGAAGGGGGAATAAGAGATAGAAAAAAGAGGAGTAGTATCCTAATTTGCACATTGACGTCAGTCTGGATGGGCAGGAGCTGCCAGGACGGGATGGTTGAGGGGGGGGGGGTATTGTGTGGGCAGTGCGTCTTATGACCACAGGCTTTTTTGTCCCCATTATGCATGGCGACTTCTTCCCTGTGAGCCATAGACAAGCTTTCTTTCCTGGGGATTGCAGTCCTGAGGCGTTTCTTCCCAGCGACGCATTACCAAAAATCGTAAAAATATAATTTAGCCAAATCCTCCGCCATTTGAGGTCTTAGCCACAGTATTTGGGAAGGCTTTTATTGAAGGAGTCTATATAAGCCCTACAGTACATAATCATCACATAACATCTGTCATTTAGTACAATGTTCACCTAGCTCACTAAAACCTTTGATCCATTGCTTGACCTGACACGCAAGTTCACTGAGTTAATTTCCCATGAGCAAATTGGATTTCTCATGGTGACACTCAGTGGAAATATGAATAAACCTTAACAAATGGCTCCTGCCACGTGATGGATAATGCTAATGTTGACACTTTCAAAACTGTCTTTACCTTGTACTGATGTGTCACTACTTGTTCAGGTCTAGCAGTTGTTGTGGAAGTACATCTGGTATGGAACACTTTGTCACTTAATGTGAATAATGATGGGAAGATGTGTTATCGTTGTGTCTCAATATGCAGGGCCAAAGCAGAGTACATCATTTATTGTTCATTCTCATGCATGATACTCATTTATATAAGAGGTTGAGCCCAATCTTTATTTTGTGGGTCATTAGCGATGTGCAAACAGACTTTGCAGTTAACATTAAGTTATATACTACTAGTCTGCAGGGCGTTTTTTGTAAACATCCTTACTTTTAAGAAAATCAATTGTGGTTTATGTGAGCATATGACACCATTGCAAAAACAGACCTAAACTGAGATTTAAAAGATGATCTTCATATTCCAAACACAGCAACTCAATAAACTGTTGCTGGTTAAGAGCATCAAGGGAATTTAGGGCATGTTTTTACAATAAAAAAAAATGTGAGCCACCGTCCCTTTTCAATACCATGTTCCAAAATTTGAAATGGTGTTTTTAACATTGTATAAAAATACAGACTCAGAGCTTGAAAATTGCATATCATACACTTTATTTGGAGGAAACATGGGTAAATTATACTGCTTTAAATCTCTAATCCCATTTAGGAGAGAAAGACATTCCATTTTTTTGCTGTGATTTGCACACTTTCACACTCTTCATGAATCTTTGGGACACATACAGTATGTATACAAAAGTATGTGGACACCACTTCAAATGAGTGGATTTGGCTATTTCATTTACACCTGTTGCTGACAGGTGTATAAAATTGAGCACACAGCCATGCAATCTCCATAGACAGACAATGACAGTAAAATGGCCTAACTGAAGAGCTCAGTGACTTTCAAATCAAATCAAATTTTATTGGTCACATACAGTGCCTTGCGAAAGTATTCGGCCCCCTTGAACTTTGCGACCTTTTGCCACATTTCAGGCTTCAAACATAAAGATATAAAACTGTATTTTTGTGAAGAATCAACAACAAGTGGGACACAATCATGAAGTGGAACGACATTTATTGGATATTTCAAACTTTTTTAACAAATCAAAAACTGAAAAATTGGGCGTGCAAAATTATTCAGCCCCCTTAAGTTAATACTTTGTAGCGCCACCTTTTGCTGCGATTACAGCTGTAAGTCGCTTGGGGTATGTCTCTATCAGTTTTGCACATCGAGAGACTGACATTTTTTCTCATTCCTCCTTGCAAAACAGCTCGAGCTCAGTGAGGTTGGATGGAGAGCATTTGTGAACAGCAATTTTCAGTTCTTTCCACAGATTCTCGATTGGATTCAGGTCTGGACTTTGACTTGGCCATTCTAACACCTGGATATGTTTATTTTTGAACCATTCCATTGTAGATTTTGCTTTATGTTTTGGATCATTGTCTTGTTGGAAGACAAATCTCCGTCCCAGTCTCAGGTCTTTTGCAGACTCCATCAGGTTTTCTTCCAGAATGGTCCTGTATTTGGCTCCATCCATCTTCCCATCAATTTTAACCATCTTCCCTGTCCCAGCTGAAGAAAAGCAGGCCCAAACCATGATGCTGCCACCACCATGTTTGACAGTGGGGATGGTGTGAGCTGTGTTGCTTTTACGCCAAACATAACGTTTTGCATTGTTGCCAAAAAGTTCAATTTTGGTTTCATCTGACCAGTGCACCTTCTTCCACATGTTTGGTGTGTCTCCCAGGTGGCTTGTGGCAAACTTTAAACAACATTTTTTATGGATATCTTTAAGAAATGGCTTTCTTCTTGCCACTCTTCCATAAAGGCCAGATTTGTGCAATATACGACTGATTGTTGTCCTATGGACAGAGTCTCCCACCTCAGCTGTAGATCTCTGCAGTTCATCCAGAGTGATCATGGGCCTCTTGGCTGCATCTCTGATCAGTCTTCTCCTTGTATGAGCTGAACGTTTAGAGGGACGGCCAAGTCTTGGTAGATTTGCAGTGGTCTGATACTCCTTCCATTTCAATATTATCGCTTGCACAGTGCTCCTTGGGATGTTTAAAGCTTGGGAAATCTTTTTGTATCCAAATCCAGCTTTAAACTTCTTCACAACAGTATCTCGGACCTGCCTGGTGTGTTCCTTGTTCTTCATGATGCTCTCTGCGCTTTTAACGGACCTCTGAGACTATCACAGTGCAGGTGCATTTATACGGAGACTTGATTTCACACAGGTGGATTGTATTTATCATCATTAGTCATTTAGGTCAACATTGGATCATTCAGAGATCCTCACTGAACTTCTGGAGAGAGTTTGCTGCACTGAAAGTAAAGGGGCTGAATAATTTTGCACGCCCAATTTTTCAGTTTTTGATTTGTTAAAAAAGTTTGAAATATCCAATAAATGTCGTTCCACTTCATGATTGTGTCCCACTTGTTGTTGATTCTTCACAAAAAAATACAGTTTTATATCTTTATGTTTGAAGCCTGAAATGTGGCAAAAGGTCGCAAAGTTCAAGGGGGCCGAATACTTTCGCAAGGCACTGTACATACATGGTTAGCAGATGTTAATGCGGGTGTTGCGAAATGCTTGTGCTCCTAGTTCTGACTGCAGTAAAATCTAACAAGTATTCAAACAAACTACCTTATACACACAAATACACACAATTGTAAAGGGCTGAAAAGAATATGTACAGTCGTGGCCAAAAGTTTTGAGAATTACACAAATATTAATTTCCACAAAGTTTGATGCCTCAGTGTGTTTAGATATTTTTGTCAGATGTTGCTATGAAATACTGAAGTATAATTACAAGCATTTCATGCTTTTATTGACAATTACATGAAGTTACATGAAGTTACATGCTGTCAATTAAATTCTGGGCCACATCCTGACTGATGGCAGCCAATTCTTGCATAATCAATGCTTGGAGTTTGTGGGTTTTTGTTTGTCCACCTGCCTATTGAGGATCGACCACAAGTTCTCAATGGGATTAAGGTCTGGAGAGTTTCCTGGCCATGGACCCAAAATATCAATGTTTTATTCCCCGAGCTGCTTAGTTATCACTTTTGCCTAATGGCAAGGTGCTCCATCATGCTGAAAAAAAGGCATTGTTCGTCACCAAACTGTTCCTGGATGGTTGGGAGAAGTTGCTCTCGGGATGTGTTGGTAACATTCTTTATTCATGAATGGGCTTACTTTTGGCATGACACAGGACTGATGGTAGCGTTCACCTTGTGTTCTCCGGACAATCTTTTTTCCGGATGCCCCAAACAATCGGAAAGGGGATTCATCAGAGAAAATGACTTTACCCCAGTCCTCAGCAGTCCAATCCCTGTACCTTTTGCAGAATATCAATCTGTCCCTGATGTTTTTCCTGGAGAGAAGTTGCTTCTTTTTTTGCCCTTCTTGACACCAGGCCGTCCTCCAAAAGTCTTTGCCTCACTGTGCGTGCAGATGCACTCACACCTGCCTGCTGCCATTCATGAGCAAGCTCTGTACTGGTGGTGCCCCGATCTCACAGCTGAATCAACTTTAGGAGACGGTCCTGGTGCTTGCTGGACTTTCTTGGGCGCCTGGAAGCCTTCTTCACAACAATTGAACCGCTCTCCTTGAAGTTGTTGATGATCCGATAAATGGTCGATTTAGGTGCAATCTTACTGGCAGCAATATCCTTGCCTGTGCGGCCCTTTTTGTGCAAAGCAATGGTGACGGCACGTGTTTCCATGCAGGTAACCATGCCTGACAGAGGAAGAACAATGATTCCAAGCACCACCCTCCTTTTGAAGCTTCCATTCTGTTATTCGAACTCAATCAGCATGACAGAGTGATCTCCAGCCTTGTCCTCGTCAACACTCACACCTGTGTTGACGAGAGAATCACTGACATGACGTCAGCTGGTCCTTTTGTGGCAGGGCTGAAATGCAGTGGAAATGTTTTTTGGGGGATTCTGTACATTTGCATGTCCAAAGAGTGACTTTGCAATTCATTTGACCACTCTTCATAACATTCTGGAGTATATGCCAATTGCCATCACACAAACTGAGGCAGCAGACTTGGTGAAAATTAATATTTATGTCATTCTCAAAACTTTTGACCACGACTGTACAGATAAATACGTATATATACATATAGGGATGAGCGATAGGCAAGATGCAGTAGATGGTGTAGAATATATACATATGAGATGAGTAATGTAGGATATGTAAACATGATTAAAGTGGCGTTATTTAAAGTGACAAGTGATACCTTTATTAAGTCCATTTATTTAAGTGGCCAGAGATTTGAGTCTGTATGTTGGCAGCAGCCTCTCTATGTTAGTGATGGTTGTTTAATAGTCTGATGGCCTGAGAAAGAAGCTGTTTCTCAGCCTCTCGTTCCCAGCTTTGATGCAACCTGTACTGACCTCGCCCTCTGGATGATAGCGGGGTGAACAGGCAATGGCTTCGGTGGTTGTTGTCCTTGATGATCTTTTTGGCCTTCCTTTGACATTGGGTGCAGCAGGTGTCCTGGAGGGCAGGTAGTTTGCCCCTGGTGATGCTCTGTGCAGATCGCACTACCCTCTGTAGAGCCTTGCGGTTGAGGGCGGTGCAATTGCCATACCTCTTGTGTATCTGTAAAAGTTTGTGAATGTTTTAGATGACAAGCCAAATTTCTTCAGCCTCCTGTTCTTCACCACGCTGTCTGTGTGGGTGGACCATTTCAGTTTGTCTGTGATGTGTACGCCGAGGAACATAAAACGTTCCACCTTCTCCACTTCTTTTCCGTCGATGTGGATGGGGAGTGCTCCCTCTGCTGAAGTCCACGATCATCTCTTTTGTTTTGCTGACATTGAGTGAGAGTTTATGGTCCTGACATCACATTCCGAGGGCCCTCACCTCCCTGTAGGCTGTCTCGTCGTTGTTGGTAACCAGGCCTACCACTGTAGTGTCATGTGCAAACTTGATGAATGAGTTGGAAGTGTGCATGGCCATGCAGTCATGGATGAACAGGGAGTACAGGAGAGGGCTGAGAACGCACCCTTGTGGGGCTCCAGTGTTGAGGATCAGTGAGGTGGAGATGTTGTTTCCTACCTTCACCACCTGGGGGCGGCCCGTCAGAAAGTCCAGGACCCAGCTGCACAGGGCGAGGTCGAGACCCAAGGTCTCGAGCTTAATGAAGAGTTTAGAGGGTACTATGGTGTTGAATGCTGAGCTGTAGTTAATAAACAGCATTCTTACATAGTATACACTGACACGGTGACTGAGTTAATGAGGAAGTATATAGGGAATGTTGTTCCCACTATGAGTACAAACAGTTCAGTCGTAAGGCAGTCAAACAGGCAAAACATAAGTGCGGAGTCAAAGTGGAATCGCAATTCAGCGGCTCAGACACAAGACATACGTGGCAAGGTCTACAGACAATCATGGATTATAAAAGAAAACCAGGACTAGCTAAACACCTTCTTCACCTGTTTAGAGGAAAATGGCCTGGTAGACTGTGAGCTCTCGTTCTCCGAGGTCAACATAAGACATTTAAGAATATTAAACCTCAAAAGGCTGTCGGCCCAGAGGCCGAGTCCTCTGAGCATGCGCAGACCAGCTGGCTGGAGTGTTTACGGATCATTCAATCTCTCCCTATCCTAGTCTATTGTCCCCACTTGCTTCAAGATGTCCCGTTCCTGTACACAAGAAAGCGAATGTCACTGAACTAAATTATTATGGCCCCGAAGTAGTCACTTCTGTCATTATGAAGTGTTTTGAAAGGGTCTGAACCCCGGACCATATCACCTCCACCTTACCAGACACCCTAGACCCACTGATATTTGCATACTGCACCAATAGATCCACAGATGCTGCCATCACCATTGCACTGCACACTGCCCTATCCAATCTGGACAAGAAGAATACCTACAGTGGCTTGTGAAAGTATTCACCCCCTTGGCATTTTTCCAATTTTGTTGCCTTACAACCTGGAATTAAAATAAATATTTTTTTAGTTTTGTATCATGCGATTTACACAATATGCCTACCACTTTGACGATGCTAAATATTTTTTTATTGTGAAATAAACAAGAAATAAGACTAAATAACTGAAGATTGATAACTATTCGTGCATAACTATTCACCCACCCCCCCCCCCCCCCCCCCCCCCCAAAGTCGATATTTTGTAGAGCCACCTTTTGCAGCAATTACAGCTTCAAGTCTCTTGGCACTAGCCACTGAGATTTTAGCCTATTCTTCAAGACTAAACTGCTCCAGCTCCTTCATGATGGATGGGTTCCACTGGTGTACAGCAATCTTTAAGTCATACCACAGATTCTCACTTGGATTGAGGTCTGGGCTTTGACTAGGCCATGCTAAGACATTTAAATGTTTCCCCTTAAACCACTTGAGTGTTGCTTTAGCAGTATGCTTAAGGTCATTGTCCTGCTGGAAGGTGAACCTCCATCCCAGTCTCAAATCTCTGGAAGACTGAAACAGATTTCCCTCAAGAATTTCCGGTATTTAGCGCCATCCATCATTCCTTCATTTCTGAACAGTTTCCCAGTCCCTGCCGATGAAAAACATCCCCACAGCATGATGCTGCCTCCGCCGTGCTTCACTGTGGGGATGTTGTTCTCGGCGTGATGAGAGGTGTTGGGTTTACGCCAGACATTGCATTTTCTTTGATGGCCAAAAAGCTCAATTCTAGTCTCATCTGACCAGAGTACCTTCTTCCATATGTTTGGGGAGTCTCCCACATGCCTTTTTGGCGAACACCAAACGTGTTTGCTTATTTTTTCTTTAAGCAATGGCTTTTTTCTTGCCACTCTTCCATAAAGCCCAGCTCTGTGGAATGTACAGCTTAAAGTGTTCAGATAGACAGATACTCCAATCTCCTTGGTCTTCATGGTGCTGCTTGCTTGGCGGTGCCCCTTGCTTAGTGGTGTTGCAGACTCTGGGGCTTTTCAGAACAGGTGTATATATACTGAGATCATGTGACACTTAGATTGCACACAGGTGGACTTTATTAAACTATTTTTGTGTCATCTGAGGGTAATTGGTTGCACCAGATCTTATTTAGGGGCTTCATAGCAAAGGGGGTGAATACATATGCACGCATCACTTTCCGTTTATTATTTTTAGAATTTTTTGAAAAAGGTCATTGTTTTCATTTCACTTCACCAATTTGGACTATTTTGTTTGTGTCCATTACATGAAATCCAATTAAAAAAGCATTTACATTACGGGTTGTAATGCAACAAATAGGAAAAATGCCAAGGGGGGTGAATACTTTTGCAATGCACTGTATTTTTGGTTATTGACTACAGATCAGCCTTCAACACAATAGTACCCTCAAAGCTCATCATTAAGCTCAGGGCCCTGGGTCTGAACCCCGCCCTGTAGAACTCGGTCCTGCACTTCCTGACAGGTCACCCCCCCAGGTGGTGAAGGTAGGCAACAACACCTCTACTACACTGATCCTCAACACAGGGGTCCCACAAGGTGCGTTTTGAGCCCCCTCCTGTACCCCCTGTTCACCCATGACTGCGTGGCCTCACACGTCTCCAACTCAATGATCAAGTTTGCTGAAGACACAACAGGGGTAATGATTACCAACAATGATGAGAAAGCCTTCAGGGAGGAGGTGAGGGCCCTGGAAAATAACCTCTCCCTCAACGTCAACAAAATGAAGTAGCTGATCGTGGACCAGGAGACAGCAGAGAGAGCATTACCCCCACCCACATCAATGGGCCGCAGTGGAGAAGGTGAAAAGCTTCAAGTTCCTATGGATACACATCACTGACATTCAGAACCACACAAACAGTGTGCCTCTTCAAACTCAGGAGGGTGAAGAAATTTGGCTTGGCCCTTAAGACCCTCACACACTTTTATAGATTCACCATCGAGAGCATCCTGTCGGGCTGTTTCACTGCCTGGTAAGGCAACTGCACCGTCCGCAACCACAGGGCTCTCCAGAGTGTGGTGTGGTCTGCCCTCCAGGATATCTATAGCACCCGGTGCCACAGGAAAGCCAATAAGATCATCAAGGCCCTCAGCCACCCGAGCCAATTTGAATGCATAGAGATACCGTGACATAGAGATCTTGAGGCCCATTGTCATGCCATTCATCTACTGCCATCACCTCATGTTTCAGCATGACAATCCACAGCCCCATCTCGCAGGGATCTGTGCACAATTCCTGGATGCTGAAAATGCCTGCATACTCAACAATCTTTACTAACGTCATGCCACTTTGAGTAAAGCCAGTGTGTCTGTGTACAGTATGCGGATGATTCAAAACTATACATGTCAGCTACTACAGAGTCTGAATTGCTACTACAGCGACTGAAATGACTACAACCATTTTTAACAGAGCTGCAGGTATTTCCAGAATGGGTGGTTGGGAAAAAGTTTGTCCTAAATATTTCAATACCAAAAGCATTTTATTTGGGACAAATCATTCTATAAATCCTAAACCTCAACTAAATCTTGTATTTTTGGGGTGGCAGGGTAGCCTACTGGTTAGAGCGGTGGACTAGTAACCGGAAGGTTACAAGTTCAAATCCCTGAGCTGACAAGATACAAATCTGTCATTCTGCCCCTGAACAGGCAGTAGAACCACTGTTCCTAGGCTGTCATTGAAAATAAGAATTTGTTCTTAACTGACTTGCCTAGTTAAATAAAAGTAAAACGAATACTGTGGAAATTGAGCAAGCATTGTCATAGTCAAAACATATTGTTACAACAGTAGCTAAGATGGTGAGAAGTCTGTCAGAATAAAGTGCTGCTCTGAAATCTTAACAACACTATCAAAAAGGCAGAGGACATTTCTCAGAAAAGTATGATCTTTGTTCCTATGTGCAGTTGCAAACCATAGTTGTTTTTTTATGGTGGTTTTTGAGCAGTGGCTTCTTCCTTGCTGAAATAATCTGTCTGTTTTATCACACCTGGACTAGTGTTCAGTTGTATGTTCAGGTGCCACAAAGAAGGATTAGGAAAATTGCAATTGGCTCAGAATAGGGCAGCACAGCTGGCCCTTAAATGTACACATTTAAGGGCCAGCTTATATTAATGACATACATGTCTCAAAGTGGATGAGAGATTGACTTCATCTCTACTTGTTTTTGTAAGAAGTGTTGGCTCACAGCTCAGACACATGACAACATGATGCTGCCACCCCTGTGCTTCCCGGTTGGGATGGTGTTCTTCGGCTTGCAAACCTCCCCCTTTTCCTCCAAACATAACAATGGTCTTTATGGCCATTTTTGTTTCATCAGACCAGAGGACATTTCTCAGAAAAGTACGATCTTTGTTCCTATGTGCAGTTGCAAACCGTAGTCTGTTTTTTTTATGGTGGTTTTTGAGCAGTGGCTTCTTCCTTGCTGAAATAATCTGTCTGTTAACAATTATTAGAATAATTACTTGTGTCATGCACAAAGTAGATGTCCAAACCAACTTTCCAAAACTACAGTTTGTTAACAAGAAATGCAACTGTATCTATTCCCAGTCATGTGAAATCTATAGATTAGGGCCTCATGAATGTATTTAAATTGACTGATTTCCTTATATGAACTGTAACTCATAAAAATCTTTGAAATTGTTGCATGTGCATTTACATTTTTGTTTAGCGTATATTATATATCATAAATATAAATATATAAACTTAGCTGAAATATAATGTAAATCCTGTGCCTGAGGTCACTCGGTGTCACTGTGAATCTTTTAAGTGGGAAAGTGTTAGTAATCCTCTCAGTTGGTTTAAAGTAATTTCTTCAGTTAGACTGACCTATGTTTTCAGATGTGCAGTTTACCCGTGTGACTGCCTCTTTTCTAGGAGACTGGCACATGATGGAAGGCTCACATTAGTCCTGGTCACAGCTGACTGAACATCACATTCTGCAGGGTTCTGAGACCTCGGTCATGTTGCAGTAGCACGCTGGAATGTAAAATGGCAGTTAAAGTATGCGTTGGGATTGTAGATAACCCCATTGGGCGTCCTGTTTACTATATTATCCATTCCCCCAGACCGGGCTCATGAAAATGAATGCACACGTTTCACAGTAATAGGAATATATAATGTATCATATTGTATATGTTTGTAGCTTTGATCAGATTTATGGTGATATGAGTGACTTCAGTTGTTAGATATCTGATATGTGATATCGACAACAACAATAAGACCACTGTCATATAATTAGAAATAACCTATTTTGATTCCATTCAACTAAAAAGGACGGGCAGCCCTGCACACAGGAGCAGCTAAGCATGACTCACTGGGTTATGGGATTATCCTGTTAGGCTCACCCCGAGTCATTTTTCTGGATGGAAGGAAGGACCAATGGTCAGTGCCCCAGATTCCTAGTATGGCACAGCAGATAATGCTTTAGACAAAATCAGAAAACACCCAATTTGCTTGAATATTTGTACAGTGCCTTCTGAAAGAATTCATAGCCCTTGACTGCCTGAATTCAAAATGGATTAAATATATTTTTTTTCTCACCCATCTACACACAATACCCCATAAATACAAAGTGAAAACATGTTTTTAGAATCTGTAGCAAATTTAATGAAAATGAAAGACAGAAATATCTCTTTTACATAAGTATTCACACCCCTGAGTCAATACATGTTATAATGACTTTTGGCAGCTGTGAATCTTTCTGAGTAAGTTTCTAAGAGCTTTGCACACCTGTATTGTACAATATAGGCACATTATCCTTTTAAACATTCTTCACGCTCTGTCAAGTTGGTTGCTGATCATTGCTAGACAGCCATTATCAAGCCGATTTAAGTCAAAACTGTAATTAGGCCATTCAGCAACATTCAATGTCATCTTGGTAAACAACTCCAGTGTAATTTGGGCTTGTGTTTTAGGGTATTGTCCTGCTGAAACACTTCCAGTGTTTGTTGGAAACTGAACCAGGTTTTCCTCTAGGATTTTTCCTGTGCTTAGGACTATTCCATTTATTTTTATCCTAAAAACCTCCCTAGTGACAAGCATACCCATAACATTATGCAGCCATCACTACAGTATGCTTGAAAATATGAAGCGTGGTACTCAGTGATGTGTTGTGTACAAATTGCCCAAAACATAACGCTTTGTATTCAAGACATAAAGTTATTTTCTTTGCCACATTCTTTGCAGTTTTCCTTTAGTGCCTTATGGCAAAAAATGTTTTAGAATATTCTGTACAGGATTCCTTCTTTTCACATTCACGTCATTTAAGTTATTAATGTAGAATAACTACAATGTTGTTGATCCAGCCTAATTTTTCTCCTATCACAGCCATTAAACTCTAACTTTTTTTAAAGTCACCATTGTCATCATAGTGAAATACCTAAATGGTTTTCGTCTTCTCCGGCAACTGAGTTAGGAAGGATGTCTTTATCTTTGTAGTGACTGGATGTATTGATCCAAGTGTAATTAATAACTTCACCATGCTCAAAGGGACTTTTTTTTTACCCATCTGGTCTTTGTGGTTGAATCTGTGTTTGAAATTCACTGCTCAACTGAGGGAGCTTTCATATGTATGTGTGGGGTACAGAGATGAGGTAGTCTTTGAAAAATCATGTTAAACACTATTATTCCACACAGAGTCAGTCCATGCAACTTATTATGTGACTTGTTAAAGGAAAGATTCCCCCAAAACCACTAATTCCTTTACTTTACAGTGTTAAATATTTTGTCTTTATTATCAGGTTGGTAGCAACTTGGTAAATCATTGGGGAAGTTTTTTGCAGCTCAAATCAACTACAAAAACCACAATACAATGCTCTCTCTATGGGCTGGCTGGCTAGCTAGCAAACGTATCTAGCTAGCTTCTTAGGGCTGAGATCGATATGACAACAGCCAGTGAAAGTGTAGGGCGTCAAATTCAAAACAACAGAAATCCCATAATTAAAATTCCTCAAACATAGCAGTATTTCACACCATTTAAAGATGCACTTCTCCTTTGATGATCTTCATCAGATGACACTCATAGGACTTTATGTTACACAATACATGTATGTTTGTTCGATAAAGTTCATATTTATATAAACAAATCTCAGTATACATTGGAGCGTTATGTTCAGTAGTTCCAAAAACATCCGGTGATTTTGCAGAGAGCCACATCAATTTTCAGAAATACTCATCATAAATGTTGATGAAAATACAAGTGTTATACATGGAACTTTAGATGCAACCTCTGTGTCAGATTAAAAGAAAAAGCTTTACGGAAAAGCAAACCATGCAATAATCTGAGTAAGGCGCTCAGAGCCCAAACAAGCCAAAAAGATATCCGCCATATTGTGCAGTCAACAGAAGTCAGAAATAACATTATAAATATTCACTTACCTTTGATGATCTTCATCAGAATGCACTCCCAGGAATCTCAGTTCCACAATAAATGTTTGTTTTGTTCGATAATGTCCATCAATTATGTCCAAATAGCTACTTTTGTTAACGCGTTTTGTAAACAAATCCAAAGTCACAAAGCGCATTCACTAGGAGCAGACGAAATGTCAAACAGTTCCGTTACAGTCCGTAGAAACATGTCAAACGATGTATAGAATCAATCTTTAGGATGTCTTTAACATAAATCTTCAATAATGTTCCAACCAGAGAATTCATTTCTCTGTAGAAAAGCAATGGAACGCGAGCTAACTCTCAAGTGAACGAGCGTCACGAGCTTGTGGCACTCTGCCAGACCACTGATTCAAAGAACCCTTATGAGCCCCTCCTTTACAGTAGAGGCCTCAAACAAGTTTCTAAAGACTCTAGGAAGTGCAACATGACCAATATCCCACTATCTTCAATAGGGAATGAGTTGAAAAACAACCAACCTCAGATTTCCCACTTCCTGGTTGGATTTTTTTCTCAGGTTTTTGCCTGCCATATGAGTACTGTTATACACACAGACATCATTCAAACAGTTTTAGAAACGTCAGAGTGTTTTCTATCCAAATATACTAATAATATGCATATATTAGCAACTGGGCCTGAGTAGCAGGCAGTTTACTTTGGGCACTTTATTCATCCAAGCTACTCAATACTGCCCCCAGCCATAAGAAGCTAGCAAACGTAGCTACAAACAATACTACCAAAGACAATATCAGCATGTAACGTAACAGGTTAGCTGTAAAATATTCTAAACAATCTCCACTGTCAATTTAAGCGTCTAGAATCTCACCATGTTCAACCTGCAGATCGATGTGCCTGAAAGAGTGGAGTCTAACATTCACAAAGCCAGATATACTTTTGAGGAGATGGGAAACGTTGCCCATGCAATGTCAATAGGCCAAGTGGTGCATTCCGGGACAAGGAGCACTCTCCTTCAAGGAGTGAATGGGATTCTATTGGTTGTTAGATCAAAAAACCAACATTAGCACGAATTTCATGAACATTACAATTTTTTTCCGCAATGTGAGACAATTAACTTGCTATCTGTAGTATCGAATAGCTTTGGAATCGTGACATAGAAAAATATGATCAATCGCTCGTTCGAGAGAAGACATCCTCTCAGCCAGTATTGAAATCTGACATGTATTCCTATTAACTTCAAGTGTACTGTAGTGAGAGCAACTTTATCACAATGCTACGTCATGCCAGCCGGATTTCTGCCTGCTTGAATTCATTATATTTATTTATTTAAACCTGGGTATCGATTGAACATCACTCAGAGATGCACAAAAACAATATACAATTCTAAATGGGTGAACTTTTCCTTTAAGCAAATGTTTACTCTTGAACTTATTTTGGCTTGCCATAACAAATGGGTTGAATACTTATTAATATTTTGATTAATTCCAACATGCTTTTAGAAATCCTTGTCAGGAGCTTACAGTCATGTGATTTTAAGCATATCTTTTTTTTCCATAAGCCTTGTCTTACTTTTTGGCTAAAGAAGCAGGATTTTTATTTTTGTTTTGTAGGCCTACAGCAGCATTAAGTAATTCTTAAACTGTTTAGTGAATTTGAGCAATTGGAAAACATCCAACAAAAATTCTGTAACTTTATTTTCAACTGAGAACAGTGCAATGTTTCAAGTACTTTTCAAAGTTGTCATTGCATTCACAATTGAATTCAATTTAGGGACATGACTGTGATCTGAAAGCTTACTGTTGCGTAACTACGCTTCAGTCAGACTTCTTTGCTCTCTTAAACAACATTTCCATAAGGATAGAAAACACACTTTGACTGAGAGGCATTTTGTGTCTTTAAATCACGTAATAATTCCTACAGCTAAATGCTTTCCAGTGTCATTGCTGAGTATGATGGAATCATTAATCTACTGATGTTAAGAGCTGCATTATTAACTGCTGGTGGCTAGTTGCTGATGTCTTTAAAAAGGCTTTTTTAAATGTCAGCTACATAGGTCTACCTCACATATTTTATGTAGCTTAACAATATGACATCTCTGATGAAAATGAACATGGGTCAGTCTATACTGTCAGCTAATTCCAAGATACATCACAGAAAGAAAGACAATGTCATTTTTGTCAGAACAGAATGGCCACATAGATAATCTTTAGCACTGATAAGGAGGAAAGGCCATGGAGAAAGGAACTTTGAATCTGTGTGAAAATGTAACACATAAATGAGACTGAAAATGTAACACATAAATGAGATTGAAAATGGAACACATAAAGGAGACTGATTATGTCAACAATCAAGAGGTTGCCAAAGAAGTGGAGGACTGAGATGAGACAATATGTGGATCTAATTAACCCCTTACATTCTTGGGAATTGGCCTATATGCACACCGCTGAATTGAAATGTTTCTTACAGAAGGAATATTGAAAGCATATGCATAACCATGGTAGCAATTAAAGGGGAACAGTTTGGGGATTATAGGACAATTATTAGACTGAAGGTGAGGACACAACAGTTCACTTGACACAAGACTGAATCCAAACATTACACTATTGATTTTATGTGCATTTTATATTCCCTGTACTTTTTTACTGCATTTGTTGATAACACAATACTATAGGTACATTCAGTTACATGTTAAGAATATTCTTTTCGGGTAGGTGCAAAATGCACAGTTCCTAAGTAATTGCAATGCACTTTTATGACTCAAAGAAGAGTCTTCAACTACGAGGTGCTTTTTTAAGCTCACCGATCTGCAGTTGCAACCTCAGAGCATTTCATATTATTCTGTGTATGTAAATCCGAGACACTTCATTTAGTTTGATATGTTACGTTTGGTATAGTTACATAAGACAGATGATTGCTTAAGGCAACAACAAAAGGAGGGTGGTTGGTTCGGGTGAACTGGTCAGCATGTAATGTGAATGTCTAGCAATTCAAAGGTTGAGAGTTCAAATCTCATCACAGTCAACTTTAGCTAATTAGGAACTTTTCAACGACTTACTACTTTTTAGCTACATTGCAACTACTTAGAATGCTAGCTAACCCTAACCCTAACCTTAACCCTTTTAGTTAACCCTTCCCCTAACCCAAACCTTAACACTTTTAACCTAACTTCTAAACTTAACCCTAACCCCGAACCCTAACCCTGAGCCTAGCTAATGTTAGCGAGCTAGCTAACGTTAGTCACCTAGCCACCTAGATAGAATTCGTAACATCATACATTTTGCAAATTCATAACATAATATTGATTTTGCATTACGTTTAGTAAATTGGTAACATATTGTACGTTTATAAATGTGCTAATTCATTACGTATAATACGAATTGTAATAAAACAAAAATTATATAACCTTTATTTAACCAGGTAGGCCAGTTGAGAACAAGATCTCATTTACAACTACGAGTTGGCCAAGATAAAGCAAAGCAGTGCGGCACAAACAACAACACATAGTTGCACATGAGATAAACAAACGTACAGTCAATAACACAATAAAAAAATCTCTAAACAGTGTGTGCAAATGTAGTAAGATTAGGGAGGTAAAGGCAATAAATAGGCCATAGTGGCGAAATAATAAACAATTTGCAATTAAATACTGGAGTGATCGATTTGCAGAAGATGAATGTGCAAGTAGACATACTGGGGTGCAAAGGAGCAAAAAAAGAAATAGCAATATGGGGATGAGGTAGTTGGGTGGGCTATTTACAGATGGGCTGTGTACAGGTCCAATGATCGGTAAGCTGCTCTGACAGCTGATGCTTAAAGTTAGTGAGGGAGATATAAGAATCAAGCTTCAGCGATTTTTGCAATTCGTTCCAGTCATTGGCAGTAGAGAACTGGAAGGAAAGGCAAACAAAGTAGGGGTTGGCTTTGGGGATGACCAGTGAAATATACCTGCTCGAGCGCGTGCTACGGGTGGGTGCTGCTATGGTGACCAGTGAGCTGAGACAAGGCGGGGCTTTACCTAGCAGAGACTTATAGATGACCAGTGGGTTTGGCGATGAATATGAAGCGAGGGCCAGCAAACGAGAGCATACAGGTCGCAGTGGTGGGTAATATATGGGGCTTTGGTGACAAAACGGATGGCACTGTGATAGACTACATCCAATTTGCTGAGTAGAGTGTTGGAGGCTATTTTGTAAATGACATCGCCGAAGTCAAGGATCGGTAGGATAGTCAGTTTTACGAGGGTATGTTTGGCAGCATGAGTGAAGGATGCTTTTTTGCGAAATAGGAAACCAATTCTAGATTTAATTTTGGATTGGAGATGCTTAATGTGAGTCTGGAAGGAGGGTTTACAGTCTAATCAGACACCTAGGTATTTGTAGTAGTCCACATATTCTAAGTCAGAACCGTCCAGAGTAGTGATGCTAGACGGGCGGATGCAGGCAGCAATCGGTTCAAGAGCTTGCATTTAGTTTTACATGCATTTAAGAGCAGTTGGAGGCCACGGAAGGAGTTGTATGGTATTGAAGCTCGAGCGCGTGCTACGGGTGGGTGCTGCTATGGTGACCAGTGAGCTGAGACAAGGAGGGGCTTTACCTAGCAGAGACTAATAGATGACCAGTGGGTTTGGCGATGAATATGAAGCGAGGGCCAGCAAACGAGAGCATACAGGTCGCAGTGGTGGGTAATATATGGGGCTTTGGTGACAAAACGGATGGCACTGTGATAGACTACATCCAATTTGCTGAGTAGAGTGTTGGAGGCTATTTTGTAAATGACATCGCCGAAGTCAAGGATCGGTAGGATAGTCAGTTTTACGAGGGTATGTTTGGCAGCATGAGTGAAGGATGCTTTTTTGCGAAATAGGAAACCAATTCTAGATTTAATTTTGGATTGGAGATGCTTAATGTGAGTCTGGAAGGAGGGTTTACAGTCTAATCAGACACCTAGGTATTTGTAGTAGTCCACATATTCTAAGTCAGAACCGTCCAGAGTAGTGATGCTAGACGGGCGGATGCAGGCAGCAATCGGTTCAAGAGCTTGCATTTAGTTTTACATGCATTTAAGAGCAGTTGGAGGCCACGGAAGGAGTTGTATGGTATTGAAGCTCGTCTGGAGGTTTGTTAACACATTGTCCAAAGAAGGGCCAGAAGTATACAGAATGGTGTCGTCTGCGTAGTGGTGGATCAGAGAATCACCAGCAGCAAGAGCATCATTGTTGTATACAGAGAAAAGAACCGGCCCGAGAATTGAACCCTGTGGCACCCCCATAGAGACTGCCACAGGTCCGGACAACAGGCCCTCCGATTTGACACACTGAACTCTATCTGAGAAGTAGTTAGTGAACCAGGCGAGGCAGTCATTTGAGAAACCAAGGCTGTTGAGTCTGCCAATAAGAATGCGGTGATTGACAGAGTCTAAAGCCTTGGCCAGGTCGACGAATATGGCTAATTAATAACATATAAAAATAAATGGGTGATGGACATCCACAAATTAATACATACCATATGAAATGTAACATATCATACTAAATGGAGTGTTTTGGATTTACATACAGAATAATATAAAATGCTCTGAGACCAGGTTGGCCGTTGAGGAACTGTACCAAGCACACTTTTATTTGGACCTACATCCCTGCCTTTACACAATTACTGTTGTTGTTTACGCAATCCAAAAATGGTCCATTATAAACCGTAATCTGGGTCAGGTGGGCATAATTTGAAAGTTTGTTATATTGTCAACATAACTTGCTAAATAATCAAATATGATCTTACAGTGTTAGGCTTTCACAAATTAATTCAGAGAAGCAGATTGTAATTTTGGTGCACATAGAATGAGTGCAATCAGATGCATGGTCCGGGGCAAATTTTCTTCACAATACAACAAACATACTCAGGACAACACCGGGGTATGACGCCATGTCATCTTGTAACTGTACATCAAACACAGTGATCAGAAACCTTGACACTGTACATTACATGAGTTTTATTATATGGAGATGTGAAGCACATATTTCTACATTTTTGGTTCGCTTGTACGACATCAAAGTAGTATTTATTATAATCCTCAATGTCTCATCGAACAGCACGTCCTATTAATTTACAGCATTTTCCTCACTCAGATTTCTATTTTTTTCAAAAGTTACCCTGTTAGCAGGAGGGAAGGGGGCAACTTCTTGTTGCGTGCATGCGGTGCTCAAGTTCAGAACGTCTGTCAGTCAAAACCCTGTGAAGAGACACTGAGCTCTAATGTCATGTATTGCATGGTACTGTACAGCCACTGCGTTCCAATTTAGGTGATTATCAGTGTCCAAATCTGGCATATTCAATGGGTACGAGTGTAAAGGGCTATGAAAAGAGTGGCAAGGAAAACCCAGATAAGATACGTCACATTTTCTGCTCCTCCATGTTCTAATAAAGGACTGACAGCTTGCACAATGGTGGTGGTGCTATCCTTTAATTGTAACTAGGGGGCAGTATTTTCATTTTTGGAGAAATAACTTTCCCAGAGTAAACGGGCTATTTTGTCAGGACAAGATGCTAGAATATGCATATAATTGACAGCTTAGGATAGAAACACTCTAAAGTTTCCAAAACTGTAAAAATATTGTCTGTGAGTATAACAGAACTGATATTGCAGGCGAAAGCCTGAGAAGAAATCCAATCCGGAAGTGACCCATGTTTTGAAAGCTCTGCATTCCGATGCGTCCCTATTGAGCAGTGAATGGGCTATCAACCAGATTCCCTTTTCTACGTATTCCCCAATGTGTCTACAGCATTTTGACGTAGTTTCACGCATTTATGTTGAAGAATGAGCGTAAGCGACTATATTGCGTAAGTGGTCACCTGATGGCTCTCAGAGTGATTCTTGCGTAAAATACAGAGGTAGCCATTTTTCCTCTCGGTCCTACTGAAAAGCCAACTGTCCCGGTTGATATATTATCGAATAGATATTTGAAAAACACCTTGAGGATTGATTATAAACAACTTTTGCCATGTTTCTGTCGATATTATGGAGCTAATTTGGAATATTTTTCTGCATTTTCGTGACCGCAATTTCCGGTTGATTTCTCAGCCAAAAGTGAAGAACAAACGGAGCTATTTCACCTACAAAAATAATATTTTTGGAAAAAAGGAACATTTGCTATCTAACTGGGAGTCTTGTGAGTGAAAACATCCGATGCTCATCAAAGGTAAACAATTTAATTTGATTGCTTTTCTGATTTTCGTGACCAAGTTGCCTACTGCTAGCTGGACATAATGCTATGCTAGGCTATCGATAAACTTACACAAATGCTTGTCTTGCTTTGGCTGTAAAGCATATTTTCAAAATCTGAGATGACAGGGTGATTAACAAATGGCTAAGCTGTGTTTCAATATATTGCACTTGTGATTTCAAGAACAGGAATATTTTCTAGTAATATTTATGTCCGTTGCGTTATGTTAATTCGTGTCAGACACGGGATGGGTAGTTACAACAGGTTTTAACAGTAACTTTTTCTTCTGATTTTGACCTTTTTTGTATATTGTTTTATTTCCAAAACGCTATATGTATTTTTTCAGCTGAAATGATTGTTTATGGGTACTTTCATGTGTGTGTAAAATATTACTGTTCTCATATTTTTTATTAATAGATTTTAGATGTGAATTCAAATTGCTTTTCTTTGGAAAATGCTATATATCCATTGTTTAACTGGAATGGAATGTTGCTATCCTGTATATTTGACTGATGAATGCACTAATTGTAAGTTGCCCTGTATAAGAGCATCTGCTAAATGACTACATTTTTTATTTACTGATCTAATATTATAAAAAAGTATCTCTATATTTATTTTATATTCAGGTCACAAATGTATAATTTGTAAAGTTCTTTATAAAAATTGCAGTTATGTGTTAGATTTGACTAGCAATGCTACTTATTTCTCTGAGAGTGAGGCAGAAATAGAGGATTTATTATTTGTCTCTCTAAAATGAAAGCATCAAGTGATAGATTTTAAACTAATACATGTCTGTCATTGAACAACCCTGATTAGATAGTGAAAAAAACCACCAATCTCTTTCATAAGTTCCTTAAACTTATGATATATAGCATTTCTGAAGTGTGAATGAATTCCCATTTCTTTTATCGAAAAAAGTATATAATTTATTGGGACATATAGGCTATATGAGCTGTTGAAAGTTGCACATTTAAAACAGGAAATTACATTGTGATACGGTGGACTCAAATGAATCTCACAATAATCAATCCAGGATGACATTGTTATAAGGTTTTCATTTTCTAGAATAACAAGATAGTCGATATAAGGAAAGCAATGTGATAGGTGACTGTGCCAATTGGTAATGAATATTGACGTGTTTCTCTGAGTGAGTCTACTCTGATTCATAACTTTCAGCGTGCAGTCAATAATTAGTCACTGACACAACACTGTTCCCTGAAATCTGAGCTTTAATAAGAAATAAAGAAACAGGACTGATGATGATGATGACGAACGGTGTGAAATGGTATTGATTGGTCGTGATCAAATACAACACAACTGAACTAATGATCCTAACAGTAGTCTGTAGATATAACACAATAACTTCAACTGGAAAATATATGTCGATTTAAAATTGTATTTCAGGTTTGCTTTATTATGGATGTATTGTTAAAATGTAAGGAAACTACTGCTTCAGACCTGTGATGAGAGCAGAAGCACTTCTTAGCCATAGCGGAACAAGCTGAGGAAATAGGGTGTTTTGGTCATACATTGGATGACATGTCAGTTTATCTATGTCTATAGTACATTAACTTATATTACTTGAAATTGATTATATATTATGTAACCTCACTACTGTAGCAGTATTTCTATTTCTAAATTAGATATGCGTGAACATGCAGTGTATACAGTATATAGGCTAAGTGAAAATGTCAGATATTTACAACCAAATTGCATTAACAATATGTAATGAAGCAGCTAAGATTTAATCTGCTCTCACTGCCAAGGACATGCGCTCTGCAGAAATACATCTTGAGACTGAGTTGGCTGAGCAAGTCATCCTGATAAAATAAATGGTGAGTCTAAGAAGTCCAAAACCCACATTTCTTTCATCAGGCCTACCTCTAATACACTTCTAGGCACATAGTCTCCTCAGCAGAAACAATCTCTGTATTAATTCGGTATGTCTGATTATGCCTGAAGTTCCCTCAACCTTTATATGTCTCACATAAATATTGCGAGTAAATACTATTGCCTTGTCCCCCACAACCACTGCATTAGTGGTTATTTTGTCAAAGCCCTGGCTTGGTGCCATAGGAATAATCGGAGACAGTTAAACTAATCTCATATAAATTCCATGTTCCAAGGGCTGTGGCCAGACAAGGCTGTGATATATGAAGTCAGTGGCATGGAAAAGGGCAGGTGACGAAGCTCAGACTGTTTGATATTCAGATGGATAGTTTTCCTCCAGATGACCTAAGTGGGCAGTAAAATGCCCTTGCAGTTGCGGGGAAAGGGACAATAACAACGTGATGAGACTTTAAAGTCTAAATGTCAGTCGTTTTAGCAATTTCAGACTTTTATTGTCTTGGAGTTTTTGTTATTGGGCTGATAGGTATGTGGGGTGAGGTCATATCTGCCAGCATGCTATTATGATATTACGTATGTATATTTTGATATGCTAATCTCTGAATGAGTATGGAGATTCCATAGTTTGAGTTATATTAAAATGTTTGTGTGCTCTCAGCACCACACAGTAATATTAAAGTCCGCCTCCAGGTGTTCTGGACACCGTGATATATGACAGTGTTTCATGTGAATGCTAAAGTCAAACGACCAGGGGCAAGGATGAGTGTATTGTTTGAAGCTGACCTTGGCTAGTCCTCTTGGCTAGAACTCAACATGTTTTTGTTCTGTTTGCACCATCTTCATTGTTTATGCCCACTGCACATGAGCAAGGGTTTAATGCAGTTAGAGATGCTATGTAGATGATTTTTTAATGTAATTTCTAACTTTAGGAAGGTTGATACATAAAACCATTTAGAGGTATTTAACTGTCTTAACCATTTAACACCATCATTGACTTGCAGTAAACGTACCTGTTCTTGTATCACGAGGCCAGTCGGACAGGTGCTTTATGAATTGAGAGAGGAGGGGGACTAGAGTACATACATACTGAATGTGAGCCAGTCCAGGGTTCCCAATGAAGTTTATAGTCCTCCTCATCAGTGTGAAATGTCAGCCTATCTGGGAATCTCCAATAGGTGTTTTACCACATGTATTTCTTCTCTGAAGACACCCAGAGAAAATCAACTTCCTCTGCTGCAAAGTGTACGCATTGGGCAATCATTACACATTTACAGAGGAAAGGAAAAACATTTCACAGCCATCAGCATGTGTTTGTGTGCTTGTGCATCCTAACAGTCACTTAAAGGAACCCACTTCCTGTATATCTTGAAAGTTTATCTCAAGCATCATTGTGACATTGTTGTGCTTTTTTAGTTTCATATTTGACATTTATTCAGACAGTTGGAAAGAGAGGGAGACAGAAGGAAGTGGATGAAAAGTAGAGAAAGTGTCAGATTCGATCCTCCACCACAGTGACTAATTGGGGGTGGATATGAATGTCACTCACATGGAGAGTACATGTAGGATCTTAACTTGAACCAGTTTTCTACAGCAGACAAAAATCCTGCAGCAATAGGAAATGTGTATTATAATGAGTGAACATTTTTGTAGGGGTTGATACATTTTTTATTAGGGCAAATCAAGTGTAAATTACAAACTTTAGAAGCTTTTTTAAACTCAAATATAGTACAAGTTTGCATTTCCTGCTGTGCAGCGAAATTCTCAGCAACAAAAGAGTGATCAAATACATCTGTACAGTTGCAGAACTAACCTGGGGCGGCAGCGTAGCCTAGTGGCTAGAGTGTTGGACTAGTAACCGAAAGGTTGCAAGATTGAATCCCTGAGCTGACAAGGCACAAATCTGTCATTCTGCCCCTGAATAAGGCAGTTAACCCACTGTTCCTAGGCTGTCATTGAAAATAAGAATTTGTTCTTAACTGACTTGCCTAGTTAAATAATGGAAAAATTAAACCTTTGCTTTGTCTGAGTGTGAAACAGCAGGATAAGATATGGGACTGGCTGTTGGTTAACAAGGACATTTCTTTTTAAAGGGAGTCAAAAGCACTGACATGTGTCAAGCAGGGAGTTCCTAAGCTGTGCGTTTCCTAAACACACGTCGTACTCATTAAAGTCCCTCCTCTACTATACCACTAAAGCCACTCCAACAACAAGTCTGATGCCAGCAGCCTAATCAAATCCTCTGCATTCAAGTAAACACTGATGAATGTGGTTTGTAAGGGCAATTACATTTCTCAAGTATCCTGTATACGTTAAATAGAAGATGTTATAGCACCTTTTTTTGTTGCTCTGGATACTGTTATATGTGTTCAGGGGACAGTTCAGTGCATCGGTCTTGTTCAAAGACTTTGCCAGCTGTAAAAGAAAAGAACAGGTTGAATTACTCTTGCTCAATCTGCCCACATTATAAGAGACCGTTTGATCGCTCGCCCGTGTTCCACACTCATAATTCTAACCAAAGCAGGGTTTTCCAATCGAGGGGCAGCTACTTGAAATATAAATCTTTCAGTGTTTGTCTGGTGTGTGAACACGACTTATTTTGTCAGACGAGGCAGTGTGAAATAACATTAGAGGGGAATAGAATGGGAATTGGATTAGACAGCAAAGTCCAAGGAAATAGTTCCACAATCTCGACTGAAGGATGAAATAGAAAGACAAAACATTGTGGAGTAAAGCCTTGAAAAGTAGTGAAACTAAGCTGAGATTTTGGGTTTGGAGGGTGTTTGAATGTAAACCCAATGTAAGTGTTATGATACACTGAATATATTTCAAAACAGAATGGAAGTACTCTGACATGCCCAAAGTGTCAACCAAGAGTCAAGACTAAACCAATTCACACTGTTCGTGTGCAGATGGGGTTTATATTATTCTTAACAATTTTGCACAAACCAGACAAAAAATGCAACAATATGTCTGTGAAACTATATATTCAGGGTATTATGAATGAATTTATTTGGTAGCATTTCAGTGTGTGACTGATTTTACTAATTGCATGAGCACTGTACAAAGTTAGAGGTGTGCTATTTGATAGATTCTCCCGCTCCACCTACCTCGGGCTTCCAGTGGGGAGACCTGAGGTCAACCTCCCCCACACCCCTCCCCATCTTGTACTTCTGAGTGGGAGACCTTCCCAGGCAGTAGCCTGCCTTGAACAACCTTCCATGCCATGTACTATCATCTGAATATAAAGACTCAGTTCAGATACACTAGTATATTGGATGACTGGTAGATCGTATTGAGCACTGGGAAGAAATGTGTATAAGTGCTCAGGGCTAGCGTTAATGCAGTAGGCTGCATTTTTCACGCAGAAAGGAAAAGATGAAACACAGGAAAAGTATTTTTACGCAGATATTAAATGCTTCTTATTGTAAATTCTGCTCCGCTTCAGTCAGGGTTCACTCCAAATCACAAATGGAAAAGGAAAAATGTTGCACTTCTCCACTCGGATTAACCATAGTTGCTTTTGTCATTGGATCATTAGACAGCGCTCTGACTGATGTATAGGCTACATTTCTCTGGTACTTTCTTTCTGTGTAGTTTTTCTCTGAAAGCAAGATTAACTTCAAACAAAACATTAGGAAATGTAGCTCGCTAAAATATTTATTTAGTAAATACTAAAAATATGATGGCCATGCATTGTTTTTTGCAAAAAAATACTTTGCTTTTTCATTGTAAGCTAATTTACTTATGTGTGGCTGCTAGCCAAATTATAATAATACTATTATTATTCTAAAAGTGTTGCTAACTTCTGAAAGGTAAATCAACCCCTGAGTACTACTGATTACAAGTTTTGTAGTGCTACTGCTGACATTAGCAGTCATTATGCTGGTTTCCATTGACCCATTTTCTTTTTTTACAAAATCAATGTCGGAAAAAAAAAAACATTGCGATGTGTAATGGAAATGGCAGCTATAAGAGAAATGTTGAAAATATTAACAACAAAAAAACTTCCTTCATATTTCTTTATTAAACTTTGATGGAAACAATGTTTTCTGAATAAGTTATGATTGCCTAATAATTTTGAAGGTATATGGGGCACATGATGTTGTCACATAACTATATAGCACCACATTTATTTCTATACTTTACAGCTTGCTAAATGTGTTTTTCAACTATTAAAATAATGTTTCTTTGCAGGGCAATGATTGTCTCGACTTTCAAGAATGCCTGAATTGCAGCTCCTTGCTTTTCTTGTTCAAATCAAATCAAATTTTATTGGTCACATACACATGGTTACACAGATGTTAATACGTTTAGAAAAATGCTTGTGCTTCTAGTTCCGACCGTGCAATAATATCGAACAAGTAATCTAACAATTTCACAAAAACTACCTTATGTGTGAAGTAATTAATAAGAATATGTACATATAAATACATGGATGAGTGATGGCCGAACGGCCAAGCAAGTTGGCTGGATGCAAGTTTCATCATCCTAATTCTGCACTACACAGGACACAAAACACCATAATAGTGTTTTCAACCTTTTCCGAGTTAGTATCTCTGGCAAGGTGTTGCACAACTCTTGATTAGGTGATGTTACAACACACCATGTCATGTTTCAGAACACCTCAGGATGAATATTTCAGTACACCATAAATCTGTCCCAATAATATCACAACCGTGTATTATAATACTACTACACATTTCAGGTTTCGGTTCTTATTTAAGGCCAATGTTGATGTTAGCTCAGTTGCCACTAGATTTAGTGTTACAAAGCATTTCATTTTAACAACAATGGAAACATAAAAATTATTTATAGTGTGGACTCTGACTATATTAAATGTATTTTTTTTACTGTAATGAAAACAGTAGATGACTTTTTTAAGCACTCATTATATCCCAGGATATGCTCATACATACTGTGGCAATGTTTTGTTGTTGTTTGCAATGCTTCATTTTGAATGCCCACCTCAGAACTATTTAACATACATGTTGGTGTGGTTAGCAGTGGAAGTTTACCTTAGGTTTATTTTATCAAATGCAGCTTCTCTCCGTCTCTCTCGCGCTCGCTCTCTAGTGACAGGGTCCCTAAAGAAGACCACCTACCATTAAACACGGAGCGCTACAGAAATTGACACAATTGATCAAATTAACATATCCCATGTTAATATTAAAGCAATAATTAAGGTATCTGGGAATCATTATTAGCCATAATGGTATTTTTTTCTTTAATTGGGATTGATTGGCTTTGATTGTTTATTTGATTTGAACATTAATACAGGACTATCTCTCTCTCTCTCTCAATGTATTTTTATTCAGCCTGGATTTAACCAAATATGTTCCAGTATCAAAGCACATATTGAATACCTACCATTGCTATCTCATCGATAGTAGACTTTTTTAAAATCTATGATTGAATGAGCCAGGCTGTCAGGTTGCTGTGCTTGGCTGGGTTGAGTGAGAGACGAGAGGCCTAGAAGAAGACCAAAACAGTGAAGCTCCACAGCTGTACATGGTGAATTGATTAAATGCTCGATTAAACGCTAGGCAGAGCAATCTGCTGGGCTAATTAAAAGGCACATGCAAATAATCTTGTTTTGTATATTATTGCCCTCTTGCAAACACTCGCACACACCTCATGGTAAATTTAAAAGAGGCTAAGGACAGTGTGTTTTTGAGGAAAACAACTTGGCAAGTGAGTTTCCACCTCAGGGATACCTTTTTGTCAACTATATTGTGTGCCTCAGGGCTCAAATTACAAAACAGCACTGAACTGTGCAAAAATGCTAGAAAACTCACTAAACTATATAAGAATGCATAAATTGCAAATACAGTGCATTCAGAAAGTATTCAAACCCCTTGACTTTTGCACATTTTGTTACGTCACAGCCTTATGCTAAAATTGATGAAATCGTTTTTTCCCCTCATCAATTTTAATTTACAATAGCCTATAATGACAAAGCAAAAAACGGTTATTAAATATTTTTGCAAATGTATCAAATAAAAAAACCAGAAATATCACAACTACATACTGTAAGTATTCAGACCCTTTACTCATTACTTTGTTGAAGCCCCATTGGCAGCAATTACAGCCTCAAGTCTTCTTGGGTATCATGCTACAAGCTTTCTGTATTTGGGGAGTTTCTCTCATTCTTCTCTGCAGATCCTCTCATTCTCTGTCAGGTTGGATGGGGAGCCCCGCTGCACAGCTATTTTAATGTTTCTCCAGAGATGATTGATCAGGTTCAAGTCTGGGCTCTTGCTGGGCCACTCAAATGTTACATATGCCTCTGCCACGCCCTCTACTTCTCATCCTGTCTCCCTAACCTGCCGCCACTCCCCCAGTGCTCTCTCCCTCTCTCTCTCTATGTGTGGGTGTATCTGACTGTGTGAGTGGAGACGTGTCCTGGAGTCAGAGCAGATCCCCACCAGCTGCAACCTGTTCCATAATCAAGACCTCTACAAACACTGAGCCCTGCCACTTCTACGCTGTCAGATCGTAGCCTCTCCTCAGTCAGTCTGCATTGCAAGCCGTTTGTTCCTGCATAGATCTTGTTATCCTGTGGTGCCTGTTTTCCCTAGCCTGACGCTGCTTTTCTCTCCGCTACAGTTCCATCCACTCTGACTCTGGTCCCTGTCCCCAGTCCCTTGTCTCGTCGGTCCTGCTTCCCAGCCCTGGAACCTGCTCTACTGCTTCCTTGGATTCCACTCCTGACCTGCTTACCCTGACCCTACTCCCCTTAACCCGACCGCAGCCTCAATTTCTAGTTCCCTGCTACCCGCCCGGGCTCCCCCTGGCCAACCCCCCGCTTTTCAATAAATACCTTGGTTACCTTATTCCTGTCTCCTTGTCTGAGTCTGCACTGCTCCACCCCACGTAACATCAAGGACATTCAGAGATTTGTCCCGAAGCCACTCCTGTATTGTCTTGGCTGTGTGCTTAGGGTCGTTGTTGGAAGGTCAACCTTCACCCCAGTTTGAGGTCCCGAGTGCATTGGAGCAGTTGTTCATCAAGGATCTCTCTATACTTTTCTCCATTTGTCTTTCTCTCAAGCATGACTAGTCTCCGAGACCCTGCCGCTGAAAGATGTCCCCACAGCACCATGCTTCACAGTAGGGATGATGGCATGTTTCCTCCAGATATGACGCTTGGCATTTAGGCCAAATAGTTCAATCTTGGTTCCGTCAGACCAGAGAATCTTGTTTCTCATGGTCAGAGTCCTTTATGTGACTTTTGGGAAACTCCAATCGGTCTGTCATGTGCATTTTACTGAGGAGTGGCTTCAGTCTTGCCATTCTACCATAAAGACCTGATTTGTGGAGTGCTGCAGAGATGGCTGTTCTTCTGAAAGATTCTCCCATCTCCACAGAGGAACTCTAGAGCTCTGTCAGAGTGACCATTGGGTTCTTGGTAATCTCCCTGACCAAGGCCCTTCTCCTCCGATTGCTCAGTTTGGAAGGGCGGCCAGCTCTAGGAAGAGTCTTGATAGTTCCAAACTTCGTCAATTCATGAATGATGGAGGCCACAGTGTTCTTGGGGACATTCAATGCTGCAGAAATGTTTTGTTACCCTTCCCCAGATCTGTTCCTCGACACAATATTGTCTCGGAGCTCTGCAGACAATTCCTTCAAACTCATGGCTTGGTTTTTGCTCAGACATGCACTGTCAGACCTTATATAGATGGGTTTGTGCATTTTCAAATCATGTCCAATCAATTGAATTCACCACAGGTGAAATCCAATCAAGTTCTAGAAACATCTCAAGGATGATCAATGGAAACAGGATGCACCTGAGCTCAATTTCAAATCTCATAGCAAAGGGTCTGAATACTTATGTAAATAAGGTATTTCTGGTTTTTTAAACTTTTTAAACATTTCCATAAATACCGGGTAGAAACTACCATGCAGTATGGAGGTAGAGAGCCGAGAGAGAACAAATAAAGACTTGACCAAACTCCTAAATCCACAAAATTAGAGAATTAAACAATATTTCTACTTTTGAGACTGTGGGAATGGTCCGTGGATACTTAAGGGACCGTCATGTTGAGTGTGTTTCATTTGGTGATCTCATGAAGGACAGGAAACACACAACTGTACTTCTGATTGTGTACATTTCTCAATTATGGGGTTTGCATCTAATTCCTGTTTAAAATGAATGAGTAAAGATGAAACTATGAGAGAATTGTCTTCCATGTAAAGTTGAACTAGTCAGTGGCCACGGAACTTCCCTTTTCTCTGAAATGTATAAAACCTCCCATGACGAAATGTACATTTCATGCCAAAGAGACCCACAGTAAGCCAGACTTCTTAAATGGTTAAGACCACACAAACCACGGTGTAAACTAAGTTTGGAAATGGTTGAATTTCTAAGACCAAAGTGTGTGAAGTGGTTTAACTACAACAAGCCAATATTATGCTAGAAATTACGTAAACCTAGAACAAGAATACCGACAACTGCTGAAGCATCTATCGTATGAGAACATTTATGAATGGTACTCTGAAGTATCCATTCTAACCACGAAAGACTATGTGACTTCAATGAAAGTTAACCAGAGACTCTGATGAACCCTACAAGATGATTGGGCATTCCAACAGAGAAGAAAACAACGACAAACGGACATAAATATATATATTTTGCAATTATTCTTGAATGAGCGGCCGTTCATGTGCAAACGATTAGCATTTCAATGAATATAATTATAGACTGTGTGTGAGGAAGACATGTTGTCTTTCCAGCTCTTTCTCAGTCCACACCCTCTTCCCTTTGTCTACCAAGCCATCATATCGGTTTAGCCCACTAGGGACTTTTCCATTATTGTTAGTAACCAATATCTACTGTTTGTTTGTTATGTAATTCTGTGTGATTATTTAGTTAGTTAGTAAATAAATAATAAAGCCAATTTGTATATTTCTGATTCATCATGGAAACTAGGGTTTGTGCAGATTACCAAGAATTTTACGACGTTTGGAATGAGAACTGATGAGGTAATAATTCATTAATAGAAGACTAATTGATCAGATATTAAAATATTTGAAAAGTTATATTCAGAAAATTATAACTTTGTAATGTCAACATTTTTCGTGGTGCCCCTACTTCCTAGTTAATTAATATTTGTGATTAGTTTAATCACGTAATAATTAAACCTAGAGAACTGATTTGATATAAGTCTTCACATTTTATGATAATCCAGACACGACAGTGTGAATACTTTCCAAATGCACTGTATGCTTAAACACTTGAGGCTATAGATGGCACCAGACATTGAAAACACCTTGTTGAAAAAAGCTAATAAAAGTTTATATTGGTACATTTATTCTAGTACGCTTGTTCAGGTGATTTGTTTTATATGAGCGCATTAAATTTGGCTCTTCTTTCATTTTGGCTGAGTTGTCTGATATAATGAAGCCAGTTTGGAAGTAGACAGATGTGTTCTCTGGAGATCCACCAGAGAATCCTTACACCTTATCCTGCAGTCTTTAGCCTTTGTATTTAAGGAAATGCAAAACTGAAGAGCTCAGCTCTCCCTGGAGCTGCTAAACCAATAGGAAATCCTTTCATTAACAAAATCAATACGCTCCCCAGTTTCTGGGTGGTCATAGATCTCACTATCCAGACTTATTTGCATATTAAGAGTGTGGAAACTGGGCCCCACTTTGGTTTTCGGTGCCTATCCCTTCACTTGTACTTTTATGTTTCCTCCGGTTTTCTGTACAGCATGTGAGCAGCTGTACCATTATGAAATGGTTTCTGTTGAGGTTAAGTTTGTGCCAAGTTCAAGAAAGATCAATGGAAGCAAATTATGTTACTCTCTGTTGTTGCAGCATCCTATACACTCTTCTGCTCAAGATCCCCCTTTACTTTGTCATCTATTAATACACTTTCTCTCTACATTGTGTGAATGAGGCCCGCTAAACCAAAATCACTCCACATTGCATTATTGTCACATAGCTAATTCAATTAGACTAAGTAGCATTAACACATGCCTAACATACCATTTTGACAAAATGATAATATTTAATTAGCTAAAGAGCCTTATATTTAACAAATGCATGTCATGCTCTTGCTGGAGAACAGAGAGGGGAATTCAATGGGTCATTTTAATATTAAAACCTATTTTTTCTGCATGCAAGCTTTGAGAGTTTCTTACTGAGCAATGGTAGAACAAATTTCATTTAATGCACTCTTGAACCTTATTGAATAGATTAAAAACATCTGAATATGTAACAAATTATTGTTAGTTTCTACATCTACATCTGAATACAGACAGTTTTAACAAATTATTTATATTGCATCGTCATAATAAACATATTTGCTTAATAAAACAGTAACACAATAGCCTGAAACTCTTTCCAACATGGAATCAAGTGGATCTTTCATTTTGCAAGGCTAGCATAATAGTTACATTCTGCTGGAATAATGGAAATAGGTCTTCTCTTAAAATGATTTGACAAGCACAGGCATTATTGCCTTTCTCTGATTTGCCCCATAATGCATTTGTTTTATCTATTTCTGCTAGGTCTATCTTCCACTGCAAACGTCTTTAAAATGATATATTCTGTTTTACTTTGGTTGAGAGAGGGGACTAATATGAATCTCAAAGAATTTTTGGGATAAGATGGGGATGGATTTCTCTGAAACACAATAGTTAATGACTCATTATTGAGGTCAGCCACTGAAAATAGATGAGATATACATTTTATCCTTATTAACGCCCCTAATGGGTTTGCCCATAAACCAAACTGCTCCTTCAATGATGCGTGCTGAGCCTGTCTCTCTTGTAGTTTTAGATCGATAATGCACATGCTAATCCATCAACATTGACAGTGATGATTAGAATAATAAGGGAAGCAGACATTTGATATGAACCCTCCTGGTGGCTGTTTCCAGCAGAGTGAAATTGTCTGAGACATTCAGGCTATCAGGAATCAAGTTAAGACCCAGGTGCAGACTGTCGAGGTAACAATGTTTATGTAGCAACAGGGGTAGGCAAAGACAGGTCAAGGCAGGCAGGGGTCGAAGATCCAGGGTAAGGCAAAGGTACAGCACGGCAGGCGGACGGACTCAGGGTCAGGGACAGGCAGAGTTCAGTAATCCAGAGGTGGAGCAACAGTACACGACGGCAGGCAGACTCAGGGTCAGGGACAGGCAGAGAGGTGAGGCGGGTACAAGGTCAGGACAAGCAGAGGTCAAAAACCAGGAGGACGAGGAAAGAGAGGCTGGGAAACGATAGGCGCTGACAGGAAACCGCTGGTTAGCTTGAAAGAAGAAGACGAACTGGCAACAAACAGACAGAGAACACAGGTATAAATACACAGGGGATAATTGGGAAGAGGGGCGACGCCTGGAGGGGGGTGGAGACAAGCACAAAGACAGGTGTAAACAGATCAGGGCGTGACACCGACAGTGTTGACAGGAGGAGACAATAATGTGGTAGAACTTTCCTCATCACTAAACTCATCTTGATTGAGTTCCCACTTTCAGTTATAAACTGAATGACTTTTCTTAGGCCTGTGAGTGTGTAGTATATTTTGACTCAATATAATGTAGTCTACCTGCGCCTATGCTTCAGTAAAAATAAGCTCCACAGTAGAATCAGCAGACACATTATTAACACAAATTATTATTCAAGTACTGTGTGGGACAACTACAAATATTTTATTCTGATTACTCTTGTCCTTCACTTTGCAGATATAATAATTAGGGACAAG
Organism: Oncorhynchus clarkii lewisi; assembly: GCF_045791955.1. Taxonomy (NCBI): domain Eukaryota; kingdom Metazoa; phylum Chordata; class Actinopteri; order Salmoniformes; family Salmonidae; genus Oncorhynchus; species Oncorhynchus clarkii. The sequence continues at coordinate 52,071,260 of NC_092153.1, read as the reverse complement.
GTTGATGTAAGGCCATTCCAGTTTAGTCGCAATTACCCTTGATTGTAGAGTCATACCGTCTCATGACTGGGATAAGTTCACCATTTTACATTGTTTTCATGATAATTTACATGAAGGGGTTATACATAACATTTCCCTAACATCTGACATAGCTACTTCATAGCACCTTAATAAATGTTGTCAGCCTTTATAAAGTATTTATGTAACATCCATGCAATTTATGACATGAATGCGGAACAGTGTGTTAGATTATTCTAGATATTATTTCAAAATAAAGTCCCCATAAATCATACTGTTTTCTGTAAAAATGTTAACCATTTTAATTTGTCAGGTGTTCTTATCATAACAAACTTACAGTATGTTGCAATCAGTGGAGAGTGATCGATATTTGCATAGATACTCGAATAACACAATAATAACTTTTCAAAATAACATCATCAAGCTGCACACGTTCTAATAGTTTGTAATTGCACTCATAATGATTTAAAGCAGGCAAATTATTGTTGGATTTTATGAGAGTTTGCAGATGAGTATTGTTTCTAGAGAGCCCCTTACCTTTTATTGTGATATGTAGGCATTCATATAGACAACAAATGCTCTCTAAGACACTTGTAAGCCTTTTTTAATAAAATGCAGAAAGAACTTCAGCTCCAATGTGGTATTGCAATTGTATTCTTTCGAGCCATTTTTCAGTGGATCGTTTGAATTGAGTCCTTATACAGTAGCTGCTTTTGAGTGGTAAAAAAAACTGTTTCCATGCAAACAGAATACACTGAGTGTACAAAACATTTAAGGACCCCTGCATTTACCATGACTTAGACTTACCAGGTGAACCCTGGTGAAAGCTATGATCCCTTATTGATGTCAGTTATTAAATTCACTTCAATCAGTGTAGATGAAGGGTAAGAGATAGGGTAAATAATAAGCCTCGAGGCAATTGAGACTAGGATTGTGTACGTGTACCATTCAGAGTGTGAATGGGCAAGACAAAATAGTAAAGTGCCTTTCAACAGGGTATCGTAGTAGGTACCAGGTGGAATGGTTTGTGTCAAGAACTGCAACGCTTGCTGGGTTTTCACGCTCAACCGTTTCCCATGTGTATCAAGAATGGTCAACCACCAAAAAAAGGATATCCAGACAACTTGACACAACTGTGGGAAGCATTGGAGTCAACATGGGCTAGCATCCCTGTGGAATGCTTTCGACACCTTGTAGAGTCCATGCCCGGATCAATTGAGGCTCCACACATTTTCTGTATACGTTTTTGCTCCACTCCATTCATACAGGGGTATTAAAGGCCTAGTGCACAAATTTGGTAAAACAATGTATAATACATATATATTTTTGTTGTTGTTGTTATATTCATTATATGTTTTATTGTGATTTATTAGGAGGTGCTGCAGCAGCCTCACCATCCCTACTTCCCGCAGCTATGCATTTATTTTAATTTAATATAATATTTATATTGGTGCCTGATATGAGAGCTATCCATTTTGCTTTCAAGGGCCACTTTGTAAGCTTAGTTCCGTGCATTGATATAGATACCCTCTTCTATCAGTAGGCAAAGCAAAATATATTTTCCTCATGCTCAGGCAAAATCAGTATTTGAATTATAGCTCTTATACTTACCCTTCAACTCCACTTAAATTTAAAATAGTAAAGCCATTTCAAATCGAATTAAAGTTTATTGGTCTCAAACATAGATTTTCAGATGTTATTGCAGGTGCAGCGAAATGCTTATGTTTCTAACTCCAACAGTGCAGTAATATCTAGCAATTACAATGATCAAACAGTAATATAAACTAGGGTACCAGTGAGGAAGTCCTACACTGGACAACTTGTTACCACTGTTGTCACTATTAATAATCTGCCAATGTTTAAGGGGGATCATAGCTATATTCAATAAATGTAAAACCTATGTTTAACTTTATCATGGTCTTGATGGATTTGTCCAAAATTGTGTGACATAAAAGATTGCTTTTCTGTCCTTGCATTTATGACAGTGGAAGTGGAAGACAAATCATATATTAATCATTAATCAGTCAAATTGAACATTGAACTTGAACCCTGTAAGAATCCTGGATCTAGCTGTTGGACAGTTCTTTGTATAAAGATCTCCTTATGTAATGGGGTAAAACAAAAATTCATGGGCACACAAATCCAAAACAATACATGCGATTGCAAAATCGAATGCTTCTAACCAAAAGAGTCACCTTGTCTTGATACTTAATCACAAATCGATACTGTCCAACGTGGTTCTTCAATCATTATGCATAACACTTCTTGGATGCGCATTTGGTGACCAGCTGATTAGTTACTCATCTAATCCAGGAAGGAATTTTCTGAATGACAGTCAAGTAGGATCAGCTGTTGTGAAAGCACATGTGATGCAACAACAGCCCAGATGCTGGAAAAAAATGTGTTTGTGAGTAATGTCCAGAATACTTGCTTCTCATTCGTTATGCAGGTGAAGACAGTTGTGCCTGGATCCACATTGGCTCTAACATCCCTAGCGAATTGAAGGTGAATCACGAGTTCATGTTATCATATGTTTTGTGTCTCGGATTAGACACAGAGTGTACTGTTCGCCTTTGTGTAGGATAGACTATTGCGCAACACCTAACGTTATTCCTATGAATTATTCTGGAAATAATGACAACAAATTACATAGCCTAGTGGGTTTATTCGCAATATAATCTGGTAATGAAATAACATGACAAATACATTTTGATTTCCATGTTACACCTGTAATTTTTAACAATAAAAGGGTCTTGAAGTAGCCTACATGAACTTGAATTTGGAGCTCAGAAATTCAAGTACTGAAATAGGCCTACCTTGAAAATCTGATTTTTCCTCAATTTGGTGCTTGAAAAGTCCTTGTAGTAAAGATTAAGACTAAAAGTGTTGAAATAAGGAAACATTTCAGGTAAACAGAAAGTAAAAAATATAATGCAGAAAAATATTTAATAAATATTAGATGACGCTTATCCAGACACAATAAATTGATGGGTCATGTGAAAGAAATGCTACAACCCCCAGCCACATCTCGATAAGTGGATGGGTCTCTACAGAAGGTGTAAAGTACAGCCAAATGGTTACTTGCAATGTAGCAATATCAGAAATAGTTAGTGTCAATATAAATAAAATAATATATAGTATGTACAAGAACAATATCAATAATGATATTCAGTGATATGCCTACAATCAGGGGTAAAGTGGCTGAGCAGTGGAATACATGTTTTTAATAGTATTAGCAGCATATGGCGTGTGTGTTGGGAGAGAGTCATGTGACTAGAGGCACTGCAGATAGTGCTGATGACTGGTCCATCTGAACCACGCATGAACAAGGGAATCTATATTCGGAGAGCCTGTTTCCGTCGTGCCGTTGACTTTGGTGCAGGTCATGTGATGTCCATAGCCTCTTTGTCGCAAAATTTCCTGATGTTCTCAAAAAGAAAAGTTTGTCTAGCTGTGTCCAGTCCAGGTGGTGCTTGTACAGGCAGACCATCTACAGGAAAAAAATGATGTCAGTGTTGCGCAGCAACTGAAACATGGTCCCGACTGAGTTCGAACGCTCCTTGGGGCCAATAACACCAGGCTCCAGAGCATCGAAGCAGTAAAACAGGAAATAACAAAACAAATTGAGAAGATATCACAACCTTGCACAATAATTCACCTCCCATGTTTAGATAAGAAGAATAACCTCATACAATGCAATGAAACTTAAATTCACCTGAAGTGCTGGTACTGCTTGATCTGTGGCAGTGGCGGTTGTTAGGTGTTGTTGCCAGCCATAGCTTTCCAACAGGACCATCCTCCAGTCAAACCAGCTGTGGGTTGTTGACCCGCAAAACACCAGTCTCAACATCAACAGTGAAGAGGCGACTCGGGGACGCTGGCCTTCTAGGCAGAGTTCCTCTGTCCAGTGTCTGTGTTCTTTTGCCCATCGTAATCATTTATTTTTATTGGCCAATCTGAGATATTACTTTTTCTTTGCAACTCTACCTAGAAGGCCAGCATCCCGGAGTCACCTCTTCACTGTTGACGTTGAGACTGCTGTTTTACGGTGACTATTTAATGAAGCTGCCAGTTGAGGACTTGTGAGGTGTCTGTTTCTCAAACTAGACACTAATGTTCTTGTCCTCTTGCTCAGTTGTGCACCTGGGCCTCCACTCTTTCTGGTTAGAGCCAGGTTGCGCTGTTCTGTGAAGGGAGTAGTACACAGTGTTATATGAGATCTTCAGTTTCTTGGCAATTTCTTGCATGGAAAAGCCTAAATTCTCAGAAGAATAATAGACTGACAAGTTTCAGAAGAAAGTTATTTGTTTCTGGCCATATAGAGCCTGTAATCAAACCCAGATGTTATATAGGATTAGCCATGACTAGAATACAGTACGTGCATATAAAGTGGGTGTCACGCCATGACCTGAGAGAGCCTTTTTATGTCTCTATTTTGGTTTGGTCAGGGTGTGATTCGGGTGGGCATTCTATGTTCTATTTTCTAGGTTTTTGCCGGGTATGGTTCTCAATCAGGGACAGCTGTCTATTGTTGTCTCTGATTGGGAATCATACTTAGGAAGCCTTCTTTCCCTGTTGTTTTGTGGGCAGTTGAACTTTGTTAGAGGCATTCATTGCCCTGTTAAACTTCAGAGTTGTTTTGTATTGTTTATTGTTTTTTGTTGGCGACATTTGTAATAAAGAGGAATATGTACCCTCACCACGCTGTACCTTGGTCCGCTTCTTACGACGCCCGTGACAGTGGGTAAAACAGTATTTAAACATTATTAAAGTGACCAGTGTTCAATGAGTCTGTACAGTTGAAGTCGGAAGTTTACATACACTTAGGTTGGAGTCATTAAAACTAGTTTTTCAACCACTACACACATTTCTTGTTAACAAACTATAGTTTTGGCAAGTCGGTTTGCACATCTACTTTGTGCATGAAAAGTAATTTTTCCAACAATTGTTTACAGACAGATTATTTCACTTATAATTCACTGTATCACAATTCCAGTGGGTCAGAAGTTTACATACACTAAGTTGACTGTGCCTTTAAACAGTTTTAGAAGCTTCTGATAGGCTAATTGCCATCATTTGAGTCAATTGAGGTGTACCTGTGGATGTATGTCAAGGCCTACCTTCAAACTCAGTGCCTCTTTGCTTGACATCATGGAAAAATCAAAAGAAATCAGCCAAGATCTCAGCAAAAAACATTGTAGACCTCCACAAGTCTGGTTCATCTTCGGGAGCAATTTCCAAACGCCTGAAGGTACCACGTTCATCTGTACAAACAATAGTAAGCAAGTATAAACACCATGGGACCATGCAGCTGTCACGCCGCTCAGGAAGAAGATGCTTTCTGTCGCCTAGAGATGAATTTACTTTGGTGCAAAAGTACAAATCAATCCCAGAACAACAGCAAAGGACCTTGTGAAGATGTTGGAGGAAAACAGGTACAAAGCATCTATATTCACAGTAAAACAAGGAAGGAAGAAGCCACTGCTCCAAAACAGACTACGGTTTGAAACTGCTCATGGGGACAAAGATCGTACTTTTTGGAGAAATGTCCTCTGGTCTGATGAAACAAAAATAGAACTGTTTGGCCATAATGACCATCGTTATGTTTGGAGGAAAAAGTGGGAGGCTTGCAAGCCAAAGAACATGTTGTGAGGGTGCTTTGCTGCAGTAGGAAAATTATGTGGATATATTGAATCAACATCTCAAGACATCAGTCAGGAAGTTAAAGCTTGGTCGCAAATGGGTCTTCCAAATGGACAAGGACCCCAAGCATACTTCCAAAGTTGTGGCCAAATGGCTTAAGGACAACAAAGTCAACAAATTAGAGTGGCCATCACAAAGCCCTGACCTAAATCCTATGGAACATTTGTGGCCAGACCTGAAAAAGCGTTTGCGAGCAAGGAGGCCTACAAACCTGACTCAGTTGCACCAGATTTGTAAGGAGGAAGGGGCCAAAATTCACCCATCTTATTGTGGGAAGCTTGTGGAAGGCTACCCGAAGTGGTTGACCCAAGTTAAGCAATTTAAAGGCAATGCTACCAAATACTAATTTGAGTGTTTGTAAACTTCTGACCCACTGGGTCATTCCGTTTGTCCAGGTGGGATAGGGTAGTGTGCAGTCCAATGGCGATTGTGTAGCCAGTGGTTCTGTTGGGGTGGTATGTAGCTCAGTTGGTAGAGCATGGTGCTTGCAACACCAGGATAGAGGGTTTGAATCCCCGGACCACCCGTAAGTAGAATGTATGCATGCATGACTTTAAGTTACTTTGGATAAAAACGTCTGCTAAATAGCATTTTTTTCGCAGGGGCGGGTGTTGGGTAAGGTGGAGGTGATATGATCCTTCACTAGCCTCTCAAAGCACTTCATGATGACACAAGTGAGTGCTACGGGGCGATAGTCATTTAGTTCAGTTACCTTCACTTTCTTGCATACAGGAACAATGGTGGACATCTTGAAGCAAGTGGAGACAGCAGACTGGGATAGAGAGAGATTGAATATGTCTGTAAACACTCCATCCAGCTGGTCTGCACATGGTCTGAGGACATGGCTTGGCATGCCGTCTGTGCCAGCAGCCTTCAAAGGTTAACACGCTTGAATGTCTTACTCACGTCGGTCACGAAGATCAGGAGCACACAGTCCTCGTGAGCATATTGGGTCCACATCAGTGGCTCTGTGTTGTTTTCCTCGAAACGGGCAAAGAATGTGTTTAAATTGTCTGGGAGTGAGGCATCGGTGTGCACGACGTGTCTGGCTTTCACTTTATAGTCCGTCATTGTCTGGAGTCCCTGGTACTTGCATCTCGTGTCTGAGCCATTGAAATGCAACTCCACTTTGTCCTCATACTGCGGTTTTGGCTCTTTGATTGCCTTTCAGAGATCATAGCTGGTCAGTTTGTGCACGTACATGTTCCCAGTCACCTTGCAGCGGTTGAATGTGGTGGTTCGCGTCATCAGTTTTGCACTACTGCTGCAATCTATCCACATTTTTTTTGGTTTGGATGAGTTCTAATCATCACAGTAGGACCAACATACTCTATGTGCTTCCTGATGAACCTAGTCACTGACTCAGTGTATACGTTGATACTATTCACAGATTTTATTCTTCTTAGATTATTATTTCATAATGCTATGAGTAAACATATAGTGCATTCAGAAAGTATTCAGACCCCTTGACTTTTTCCACATTTCGTTACGTTACAGCATTATTCTAATCAGTCTACACACAATACCCCATAATGACAAAGCGAAAACAGGTTTGTAGACATTTTTGCAATATATACAAAAATATATACAAAAAAAAGGATTGACCCTTTTGCTATCAGACTCGAAATTGAGCTCAGGTGCATCCTTTTACATTGATCATCCTTGAGATGTTTCTGCAACTTGACTGGAGACCATCTGTAGTAAACTGAATTGATTGGACTTGATTTGGAAAGGCACACACCTGTCTATATAAGATCCCACAGTTGACAGTGCATGTCAGAGCAAATACCAAGCCATGAGGTGGAAGGAATTGTCAGTAGAGCTCCGAGACAGAATTGTGTCGAGGCACAGATCTAGGGAAGGGTACCAAAAAAATGTCTGCAGCGCTGAAGGTCCCCAAGAACGCAGTGGCCTCCATCATTCTTAAATGGAAGAAATTAGGAACCACCAAGACTCTTCCTAACGCTGTCCACCCAGCCAAACTGAGCAATTGGGGGAGAAAGGTATTGGTCAGGGAGGTGAACTACAACCCGATGGTTACCCTGAAAGTGCTCCAGAGTTCCTCTGTGGAGATGGGAGATCCTTCCAGAAGGACAACCTTCTCTGCAGCATTCCACCAATCAGGCCTTTATGGTAGAGTGGCCAGGTGTAACACACTCCTCAGTAAAAGGCACATGACATCCCGCTTGGAGTTTGCCAAAAGGCAACTAAAGGACTCTCAGACCATGAGAAACAGGATTCTCTGGTCTGATGAATCCAAGACTGAACTATTTGGCCTAAATGCCAAGCGTCACATCTGGAGGAAACCTATCACCATCCCTATGGTGCAGTATGTTGGTGGCAGCATCTAGTCAGGATCGAGTGAAAGCTGAACAGAGCAAAGTACAGAGAGATCCTGAATAAAAACCTGCTCCAGAGAGCTCAGGATCTTAGACTGCGGTGAAGGTTCATCTTCCAACAGGACAACGCCCCTAAGCACACAGCCAAGACAATGCAGAAGTGGCTTCGGGACAAGTCTCTGAATGTCCTTGAGTGGCCCAGCCAGAGCCTGGACTTGAACCCGTTCTAACATCTCTGGAGAAACCTTAAAATAGCTGTACAGTGACGCACCCCATCCAACCTGATAGAGCTTGCGAGGATCTGCAGAGAAGATTAGGAGAAACTACCCAAATACAGGTGTGCCAAGCTTGTAGCGTCATACCCAAGAAGATTCCAGCCTGTAATTGCTGCCAAAGGTGCTTTAAGAAAGTTCTGAGTAAAGAGTCTGAATACTTATGTAAATTTGATATTTCATTTTTTTTATATATATATATAAATTAGCAAGAGAATCTAAAAACCCATTTTGCTTTGTCATTATGCGGTATTGTATGTAGGTTGATGGGATGAAAAACAATTGAATACATTTTAGAATAAGGCTTTAACATAACAAGGGGACTGAATACTTCCCGAATGCACTGTATGTAACACTTTCACCACAATGAGTTTTTAATATGCTATAATGAAGAGACCTCCATGGTAGTTTCAATAGCCTAGAGCTACACTACATCTGTACCATTTTCAGGCATGGCACATTATTTCATGAGTTTATACCCATGAATTATGAATTGACTCGTGTCCCTGTAAATTAAAATAACATAGGGATAGGACCATAAAGAGATCATGGTTATCTCAATTACAATTATCAGTCCGAAAATTTGCTCTTCCCTGCTCTTCTGAATTGACAGTGAGTAATTTATAGAAAATCACAACCAATTTGTGACACTTGTCACATCTGGTTTGCTTGATGGAGGAGGAATTCTAGTCAGCAGTACTCCAATCATCACCCATGCCTCTATAGAATAGTATGCCTCATATTTCTGTCATGTCCATTGTTTCCCTTAGGTCACAGTGGGGTTACCCTCCTACTATTGTAAAATGTATTCGAGGAGGATGGGAAGAAAAAATCTTATGCTGTGTTAATAACTGACTTGTGCAACGGTTTGCTCTACCATTTCGAATGGGGAAACAACATTCTAAAATACCAAATAAAACAGATTCATTTCAAAAGTTTGTACCCAGAGCGCATCGTGAAACTGCAGACTAGCGACTAGAGACAGGAAGATTAAAACACTCTCACATCTACGGAAGACTATTTTCAAAATGTATTTTTCAAGATAAAAATGTGTCTCCAAGCTCCCTTCCTTTTCCCGCACAGACAAGGGTTTTAATTTAGCTGTGCTTTGCAAATGTTCCCGTATGCAAAATAACACAATTTCAACTGAAGCTTGCTCGATCAGTTTATTTCAAACAACACAATGTGAACTTGGTGCCAGAGGCAGGGGGTGCATACAAAACAGCCACCTTCCTTTGGAGGGAACATAAAGGACAGGGTACAGCAGAAGAGTACAAGGTGTCCCTTCAGTTGGGCCGACAAATCACTTGATTCAAAGTCCCCACTGGATAAAACTGGTTGCGTCAACGTTGTTTCCACAAAAACATCTATGTGATGACATTGAATTACGGTAGAAAACTGATTGGACTTGCAAAAGTCATCAACGTAAGGGAATTTCATATTTTTTCACAACAATCCAATGGCATAGTGACATTTTTTGTTGATTTCATGTTGAATACATGTTAGTTGACATCTCAACCAAATGTAAATCAAAACAATATGTTGAAATTACATCCGTGTCCACTGGGTCCTCTCCATGTAATGGATAATGTATCTGTCAAACAAAGCAGGGGGAGTTGGGGATAACATTATTAAGGTAGGTAGGCAGAATATTACCAAACTGTGATTGTCTGATAAACTTTTCTGATTTATTTGACATAGATCAGTCATACTTTGTGATACTTTTTAAACTGTTTTTGTAACTCCACAACCATCCCTCTCCTACAGTCCTTGACACATAAATTACAGCCCTCAAGGAATTGCCTCAAAAATGCCAAGCCTTGCACCGTGGTCTCCTTCTCTCCAGCAATGTGTCACATTGTGCTGAACCACCTCATTAAACCATATAAGTGGAGTGGCTGTCATGGTTGACACAGGTGTGCCTGAGTCCAGGGCAGAATTGTGCTTGTGTTGGCACCCTGTCTTGAATCATCATGATGATGTGGCCGGTGACACTTTGCTTCTTGAAAGTCCAATATCTTGAAAACTTGACTATTGACATGCAAAACTTTTGGGACTGTGTCAACAGTGAACTATTGAGTGGATTTTCAGGTAGCCTAGCAGTTACGAGCTTTGGGCCAGTAACTGAAAAGTCGTTGGCTAGAATCCCCTAGCCAGCAAGGTGGAAAAATCAGCTGTTCTGCCCTTGAGCAAGGCAGTTAACCCCTATTAACAACTGCTTCCCAGACGCCGTTTACGTGGACGTCGATTAGGCAGTCCCCCGCACCTCTCTGATTCAAAGGGGTTAGGTATAATGCAGAAGACAGATTTCGGTTGAATGCATTCAGTTGTGCAACTGACTAGGAATCCCTCTTCCCTTTCCCCTTTCCCCTTTCCTCAGTCAAGCCAGGATTTGCAGACGTCTGTATTTCTGCCCTAAACTGTGTTCCTCTGTGTGGGATGGAGAGAGACGAGAGGATACAAGGAGATTGATTGGCACATATTTATGTGTCGTCTCACACCACTGGCTCCCAAAGAGCAGAACCCTAATAGCTTAAGTTAAGTGTGATTTCCTTGGAGACATGGTAAAAAGTATATTTTGGCAAGTGAGTAGACATCAAATGACTCTATGAATCAATTCCTGTGCCAAACTGAAGGCATTTAGAATATGTTGTTTCATCATAGCTCGCCTGCTGTTGCTCATTACATTTATTTTTGCACCTTGAAATGCTCCCTGAATCTCAATTATTAGATGGTGTACTTCCCATTCATAACTAGATCGGGCATCGTCCTATATACTGCAGTAATGTATTTCACAGTTATTGCTGCTTATTTTTTGACTAACTGTCCTATTCTTAAATGGGATAGTCAAATGGAGTGTTGTATCCATTGGATAAGCAGTTTGGTTTTTCAATGAATGCTGAGTGGCCAGTAATGTATTGCAACAATGTTTCCAAATAACTGCTCTGCAAACAGTGGGACTGCAGATGCTACGTTGCCTGGTGCCTTTCTCAGCTGAGTTTCAACGATCCATTATCTCCTCATTACATCCATTTGTCCATTTCAATGTAAATGTTCTGCTCGCCAGACCAGCCATGCCGGCCTTTGGAAATGTATTGAAAAATGAAATTATAGGGATTTCAACCATTGTGCCAGCCTCAATTGTTGCTGGTATATCTGTGAAGACCTTTGAAAACAAAGTCTGAATGAATATATTCAGAGATTTTAAGTACAAGCTGCACTTACTCCGAGCAACAGACCACTTTCACTGAAATTAGCAGAAAATACATAATATGTTCAACTATAATATTTTAGCAGTGCTGGAATTACAATATTAAATTAGTCCCACGTGCTGTAAACAATTAGGTTCATTAGCATGTGTTTGCATCATTTTGTTAGAACATGCTTTCATATAGGAAACAAAGGAAGTTATAATGATTCTGAATCAGTAGTCTACTAATAATTTCTCTGCAAGCAATTGCATTACACTATGCTCTCTAGCTCCGAACAATGATTATTCCAAATGAGTCATGAGAACCACAGAACAGCTCTATCCATCACTGAGTTCAGTATGCCACAGTCTTCCACTAGCCCCCTCTGTTCGGTCTGATGAATCTAGGTACCCTTTTTTCTTCTGAAAGAATTATGACATACTGGGTTATGTGTCCCACTCTGGCCCTGCACTAGAACCACCGTATTTCATGACTTGGAAGCAAACTTGTAATAACAAAGATTTCAAAGGAAATCAGTCATAATAGTGAAAGTACTGTTTGGTTAGTCACAAGGCCCTACCCCTAATTACAATGTTGTATTAGCCACTCATGATACAGTTTTCTGCATACAGTAACCAGGTATGAACAAGCTCTAACAATTTGTCAGTCAATAGGCCTACACTGCTTTTTCAAAACCCTTTCACTTTAAGCCAATTTTTTCTATAGCGCATTGTATTCGATGGGAAATACAGCAAAGTTAGTCTACTACAAGGGATCGTCCAAGAGCATTATCTCCCCTCAGCCAAACTGTGTGTATTTTCAGGTTCCATAATTAATGCACAGCACTAATGGCATGCTCTACTTTCCTGTGGTTGACCTAAAGTGGTTGAAAGGTCAGACCCAAGAAAATTTGTCTTGCTGTCTGACCACTCTGCTAGGTTACATAAAAACACAGATACTATCAGATTGAACCAGGACAGCTCTGGACCTCCAAAGTCTCTCACAATACTCTAGTAGACCAATAAGGCCTTGCCCAGAAGTGAAGAGAGATACAGGAACAGAAATTAATGACCAAATCCCCATCTGTAGACACGTCACTCAATAAGCACTCCGTAGCATCATTACCTGCTCTTGATCCATGAAGAGGTTTCATCTGAATAGGTTTCCATGGTATAATGCTTTTGTGAGTTATTTGTTAAATAATTTAATGACTGGCTCTTGGGGCCCTTTGGTATCAGACAGATGAGTGTGGAGACACTCCTCACATCCATTCATCTTGTCTGGAACACAGAGGTTTATTCCTACTCATTAGAGGTGTACTTACGCGCTAATGAGGAGGCAGGAGGGACGCTGGCCATGGGGTGGAGACGTTCAGCGGTCACTTTATTTTTATTTGAAGGTGACCACCAGTTCTTAATGTGAGTTAGTGTGTGATCAGACTCCCCTGAGCTGTTTAACCCAGTACTGTGTCAGAAGGGTTGTGTGAAATGAGGAAGACACATTTCAGTTGAATGCTTTGTTGCTGTCTCTCTGTTCCTCTCCACCTCTCCCTACATCTGCTTCTCCTTCACCAGTGCTGAGGAGTGTGCGTGTGAAGGAGAATCTCCCTATCGTGAATAATGTGCATCAACAGCAGAGGTCGAATGGAATGGGTTTCTAGAGATAATGACTGGAGTGATGGTACCTGGGTGCCACCAGATTGCAGAGTGTCTGAGCCTGTCATAAAGCGACAGAGGAGGAGGGCTTTGGATGCTTGCTGTGTCCTTTAGCCATCATGAATGTCAAGAGAGGACAATGTCAAAACAGTCCTGTTTTTCATCCCCTCCCTCCCTACCTCCACTCCTCCACTGCTCCATCCATCTCAAGCAATCCCTTTGTCATTTTCTCCTTCACCCAAGCAGAAAAAATCCCCCAGTTCATGCAAGGGTCACGCATCTATATACCACATTTACCTTACACACTCAATGAGTGATTGACGGCCAATTCGGGCAGCTCAGTGTCATCATCTTATGCAGCATATGTCTTCCTGAGCTAATGTTTATTGCATCTGTCTTCCTGTCATTGGCTGACATTGATGCTCCTTTCCTATGCCACAAAGTCAAAATGATCTCCTCAGTCTCCCCTGTAGTCTGGTAGGCCTCCCTTGACTGTTGTTCTTTATATCTCCTACTGTTTACAAGCCTCAAAGGAGCCCATGTCAGCGGGGAGGAGGAACAGGGGCAACACTCATCTCCCCCTTTACCACCACACTGCTCTAAACACTGAAATGCTGCTCAAATTGCATCCTATTAAAAGTCAATGAGGCGTTGTCACATTATTACAGGCCCCAAACCTGACAGCTCGCAAAATAATCTATCAACAGACATGCCCATGAGTCACTTTGTTGCTTTTGCAGTGAACAAGATTAAACTTGATATTTGGGACAAGCAAACTAGTGTATCATTTTGAGGTTGGGGACATCATGGAATCATTTTTAGATACAAAATAAGGTGAATAAATTAAATGAGGGCAGATTTGAACCTGGAAGCCTATTTTTTTTTTTTTACCCAGGTGAATGTGTGTATAGTGACTTTGCAGGCAGGTGGAATGGATAGTGGGAAAAACCAGAGAGAAAACAAAGCCTATGTATCTGTCAGATCTCTGTCATCTCTCCTAGTATCCCATTGACCTTCACTGTATATGGCTAGTCTGGATGGCACTATCACAAGCTACCACAGACAATCATTATTATTTCCACCCAATGCTCCCATTCAGCTGTAAAGGTGTGTGTCCTCACCCGACAGGGCCTCAGGGAGGGGACGCCTTGCCATGGAGAGAACTAAATGATGTATTGATCTCTCAATTTTTCTGGTGACTTAAGTAAGGATTACCTCATAAAGACAATTAAAGGACCAATTAGAAAATCAATGAAATGTGAACCTTGGATATCAGCCTCTTCTGCAAAATAACCAATTAGTAGAAGCATATCATGTAGCCTATTGAGCTCCATCAAAGCAGTGTGTTTGTGTTAGAGTTAAGGAGTATTGGCTTAGCTCCCTCATCCCTTTTTCCACCCAGACCTTTGTTGGCCTCACCCAGCCTCTCTACCCTCACGACTGCCCAGTGGGCCCCTGGAGCTGCAGCACCATGGAGCCCAGGGAAAGCTCTCTGAGAGCAGATGTTCACACCTGATTGCTCCAGACTTCCTGACAGTAGCCCAGGGCCCCTATGGGATGGCTGACCTTGTGGAGAAGTTCAGAGCCACGGCAAGGATGCGTCCTGTGTTCCTTATTTAGGTTGCTTTTGTCAGCAGGAATCAGAAACAAAAGAGCATCCCCAGTGAACCTACAGCAGGGATTTTCATACATTTTATCCCCTCTTGGAAATGCTTCTTACCTGCGCATATTTAGGACTCTGTATCAGCTTTGCTCATGTTCAGTGCTATAACCATAAGCACATGCTGCTTTTCCCAAAGTTAGCAGAAAGCAGGGAGTTAGGTTTTCTTAATGAGCAAGTCTAGGTGTAGATAATGAGAAGAGATTGTGAGAGACCCCTGTTGTGTGCAGGGACATGGGGTCTGTCTCTCATTGCAGTGGCTGACAGAAAGGGTAGCTGGAGCACAGTGCTGCTGAGGGAGAGGCAGCTGCCATTCTAACCTGGCTCACTCTTATAATATATACCATTGTGCAGACGCTTTTATACAAAGCAACTTACAGTCATGTACATATTTTTTTTATATGGGTGCCCCCAGGAATCAAACCCACAACCCTGGCAGAGCAAGTGCCATGCTCTACCAACTGAGCCACAGAGGACCACGTATTTAAAATGTTCTCTGGACCTTAAATTGTTTCTGTGCTCAGACTTTGGTTATTTAGAAGGGACATATTTTTCTGGCAGATATGTATTGTTTGAAACAAATTCAATTATTTATGACACGCTGAAAATAAATAAGCACAAACACAAGCCAAAGAAAATGGTAGCAGTGTAACCATCAAAAGTAGCCAAGCGTTTAACAGCCTCTATGTGACACATGTACCTGTCCTTTGCCGCTGAAATCCCCTCATCGCACACAATTATTGCCTTCTCAAAGGCGTGAAAGGAGCTGTCAAAAATAATATTGTGTTTTGATGTTGCTGTAAAGAAAACTTTTAAGATGTTTTTATTGAACAGTTTACAGCTGAAGTCGCTGAAGTAAAAGACAAAACAGTGTCAGTTTAAGACATCCAGACAAAACACTACTCATTTATATCAAGACCATCATGCAATTATTGTAGCTTAAAGTGGAACTTACACCGTTTTAGATATATGAAACAGGCAATCATAATATCAGTAAAAAATATACAATTCCCAGTTTATTCTACAAAACAAACTTTGAGGTTTTAAAAATAGGTTCTATTGGACTCAATTCCATGACGTACAGTAAAGCATTGGATGCAGTTCAATGCATGATTCATATAATTCACCAATACATTTCTTGGAAGTCCCCAAAAATTGCCATCAGGTTGTAAATCACAGGTGGCCTGGTACATTGTTTGCTGCCTCCACCCATTTGGGATGCACTGTTTCAATTACTCAATTTTTTGGGACAAAAACGGACAAAAACTAAGGCTGGGAATGTCAATACAATACAAATATTCAGGATGTGTCCTTGGGTGGTGCGCTTGACCCTGGTTGCTCTGGATGGGAGCGTCTGCTAGATGATTGAATGTTATGCAATTTTGAGCAGTTTCACTGCAGGTGAATAATATACTACTCCTAACCAGCTCTGCTAGGGTGAGTAAAATGATCAGGGTGAGGTATTCTCTCATTTGTGTCTGGAAGTAGCTAGCAAGCTAGCCAACTTTAACCAGTTATCTTTGGTGCTTGACTGCCACTGTGGAACGCTCAAATCAAGTCTACTCCTCGGCCAGAGCGTCTAGTGTCAATAGTGCAGTGTGCGCAAGGACAGTGAACGCTCTAAATTTACGAACAGACAGTCTGACAATGTTATGGTTTACGAACGCAGAGCACACTGGAGGCAATTTACGAATGCACCCTTAGTTGTCAATCAAATGTATTTGGAATTGACCAAATCGGCAGACAGGCAAGTTCCCATTCAATTGTCAAAACGTGGGTTGGGAAAAGCATGCATCAGCAGGCAAGTTGCAGAAGGATGAGCAGGTGTAATGAATACTCAGGGAGAAAAAGGTGTAGATTCACTCGCAGAGCACAGCAGGTGTTTATTTCGCCTTCACAGAAGGCAGGAATCCTGGTCACAGGCAGGCAATGGTCATATACAGGTAGGTGAAACAAAACTAGGACTGAAAGCTGTAACTGGTTCTCACAAACAAGCTAGGAAAAGGCTTAGTAGAGTCAAAACTAACAATATCTCACAAAGGCACAAACAGAATGAACTGAACTAAATAAAGAGCTGATGATACCAGGTGAGTAACTAACAAAGGTGAACTAAAATGAAACAGGGCTACGTTCAAGAACACAAAGAAACAGGCCTATGTTCAAGAACACAACAAAACAGAACACAAGGTTGACAAAGAAAATAAATACAGAACCTTACAGCAGGCTACTATTCCACATCGTTTAGAATTGCAATTTTGATGGCCAACTAGCTGAAAAAGTTTGAGAGGGTTTATCTAATGTTGTCTTATTAGACTTTTGCTTATCTCACTCTGGCTAGTATTAGCTGTTGATCTTGTTATTGTGCATAACTCAGGGAGAGAGAGCCTACCTTTTTCATGGTTGTTTGATCAATAGGGCCGTGAAGTTCCCAAATGTAAGAGGACTCCCGTGGTATTTAGTGTATATATTTACAGAAATACATTCAGGTGTATTTTGTGGCTTTTGGAGGCCTGTAAACAAATACACAGTCCAGTTCAAAGTGAATGATGGCAGGCCTGTGTGGCAAATGGCTTATTTGCATAAAGGTCTACTGTAGCTCTGATTGGCTATGGCGCACCGGTGTGATTGGCTATGGCGCACCGGTGTGATTGGCTATGGCGCACCGGTGTGATTGGCTATGGCGCACCAGTGTGATTGGCTATGGCGCACCAGTGTGATTGGCTATGGCGCACCAGTGTGATTGGCTATGGCGCACCAGTGTGATTGGCTATGGCGCACCAGTGTGATTGGCTATGGCGCACCAGTGTGATTGGCTATGGCGCACCAGTGTGATTGGCTATGGCGCACCGGTGTGATTGGCTATGGCGCACCGGTCTGCATAGATGCCGGTCCTGGACGCGGCAGTTTTTTTTATTCGGTTTTATTTACTGAGGTGTCTATTAATTGTCCAAACGCATGGCTGATTTCCCACTCTATATTGCTATTTTTTTTTTTTTTTGAATTTTCACAAATGCCTTACTCTACAGTACTCTACAGTACGTCATTCCTAAACATTCAATGAATTCATGAAAATGTGAAAAGGACCATATTTAAGTGGTCGCTTGTCAGAAAATGTCAAATGCGTTGTCATATTCTTCCTGGGGGTTTATATGAACAGATTTGAATAAGATCTCATGTTGCTAAAACAGTCAGTTCCACTTAAAGTGCCTTGCTTGGTCTAAAAATCACCAGTCTTTCAAATGTTTTGTGTTTGATTGCAACCAACACTGGCAGCAACCAACTACATGCTCTGCCTCCCTCTGTTTATAATTATTCCAAATAAGTACACAGGGAGTAGGAACTGTTTTTATTTTGGTCCAAGTATCCACTAAGAGAAAATTAATAATAATTAGATTTTCTTTTTTGGCTCAAGATGAATTTGATTAACCATTCATGTTAGTTGCTAGTACACGGTACGACTCAACAGGCTGATATGCAGCAAATTGTGGAAAATTCTTGAAGTATATCAAATAATGGTTGCGGAATGTTCTATTTTTCAGCCATTGTTTAATTTCAAGATGCAGGATGCTTCAAGATATTTTCTTCCATATCAACATGTTGAATGCAATGGTGTGCTTTCTACATACAGTGTGCCTCATATAATATTTCACTAAAGGAGAGGGACTATAAGGATAAATCAATAATGTATATATGATAACAATGTAAGCCTAACTTCCTGGTTTTAAACAGTTCCTACAGGATGAGATCGCCCAGTATCTTTGCCAATGCATCTTTTTTTGTATGAGTTGTGTTTGAAGATGTTGACTATCAGCCTGTGTTCAGTGCAACCATATTATCAGCCATAGGCATTGTGTCTTGGCAGTGAGGCTCCACTGGGACATAGCTCAGGCTAGTGACAGGGTCCCTAGAGAAGACTACCTGCCATTAAACATGGAGCTCTACAGAAATGTACACAATTAATTTAGATAATTAACATATCCCATGTTAATATTAAATAAATAATTCAGGTATCCGGGAACCATTATTAGCTATAATGGTAATTTGTTCTTTAGTTGGAATTGATTGGCTTTGTGCATTGTAAGAGGCACTTCACAAATTGTTAATTTGATGTGAACATTGATACTTTCTCTCTCACACACACTCATACACACACTGTCTCGCACACACACAAAAAGAGAGAGAGAGAGAGACACTTTAGCAGTTGAATCGTGACAGTGGTTGCTTCAGCTTGAGGATTAGTGTGGTTTGATTTTACGGTTACATGGGAAATAAAGATGTCGTAACACGTGTTTTCAGACATTGATTTGTGTGAGATGTACTGTAGAGATGGACATGGTTGTTTACTGTCTGGGTGTCTCTGTAGATCTACTGTGCATGATTACTCGAGTCACGACCATCATATTGCTACAGTATAACATCACACGGTTCATGGTTGTTATAAGGGGGTAACTCATAAGCCAGACACTTGGAAATAAACGGTGGCTTCTCTTTATGAAAGACCCAATATAACTGTGTTGTCACGCGTGCTCCTGCTCCCCCTCTATAATGATGTCAGCCCATCATTATACACACCTGCCACCATCGTTACGCGCGTCAGCGCTTCATGTGACTCACCTGGACTCTATTACTTTATTGATTGCCTCCCCTAAATATGTCACTTCCTCAGTTTCTTCCCGGTGTCTGCGTTATTGTTGTTACTTTCTCCTATCCATACACTGTCTGTGATTGGAATATGTTGGTTATTTATTAAATCTTCACTCCCTGTACTTGCTTCTCGTCTCCCAGCATCTGTCCTCACAGAATGCAGACACCAATATTGGAAGCATCGGGGTGCCTCAGCTGGCTCGTTGGGCTTCCATGCCAGCTGGCTCGAGAGGTTTTCTTGCCTCTGTTGGCTCGGCAGGCTCCCATCCCACGTTATGCCTCAGCCGGCTCGTCAGGCTCCCACGCCTCAGCTGGCTCATCAGGCTCCCATCCCACGTCATACCTCAACCGGCTCGTCAGGCTCCCATGCCTCAGCCGGCTCGTCGAGCTCCCATGCCTCAGCCGGCTCGTCGAGCTCCCACGCCTCAGCCGGCTCGTCGGGCTCCCACGCCTCAGCCGGCTTGTCAGATATTCCACGCCTCAGCCATATTGTCCGACTCCCACGCCTCAGCCATCTTGTCCGGCTCCCACGCCTCAAATGTATTTATATAGCCCTTCTTACATCAGCTGATATATCAAAGTGCTGTACAGAAACCCAGTCTAAAACCCCAAACAGCAAACACAGTGGCTAGGAAAAACTCCCTAAAAACTCCCTAGAAAGGACATCTGCTAACCATGTGTATGTGACCAATACAATTTGATTTGATCTGTCACTTCCTCAGTTTCTTCTCCGTGTCTGCATTAATGTTGTTTTGTTCCCCCTGTTGAGACGCTGTTCTTGTTTTGTTATATGTCCTTTTATCCATTAAATTTTCACTCCCTTTACTTGCTTCTCATCTCCCAGCGTCTGTCCTCACATGTATAACATACCGACACACACTGTAGGATTTGCTATGTTGATATAGCACACATAGTGATTTTAATGTCGATTTTTTTTCCAGAGCAAGCTGTCCAGTGCACCAGATACAAACAGAAAATAAAACGCTACAGACACACGCACTGTACGTCTTCTTTGATCTCATAAACCTGACAGATGTGATTAATCCATTCCTGCTTAGAGCCGTGCATTAACTTCCCCTTCCCTCCTAATGCAGTTTAGCCCAATTAACACAGTGGCTCTTTTACTAACAGTGTGAGGGAAGATGTGCATGTGTTAGGGCTGCAGTTGGCCGCGGCCAAGTGCTGAAGGAGATCCAAAATGGAGACATGTCTGTGAATACCAATGCTTCCCATTTCCCCTCACTAGAGGCAAGTAGTGATGGCGGCGTCATCTCTCTCTCTCTCTCTCTATCTTTTTACCACTGCTCCATCTTCATGCTAAGTTTGTTAATCAGCACCTCTAAAAAATATAAACAAAAAGATCTGCAGAAGCACTAGACTAAAGCTAGGATGGAGGAAGTTAATTGAGGTTCATAAGATTAGGAAAGTGGGTCTGACATAGTAAAATACATTTAGCCAATTCAGCCCTGCAGAAAAGTGAAAACTAGAACTGTCAGCCAGTGAGATTCCCCTCTATCTTGAAACACACTGGTTGGTAATATAATGGAGCGATCTCTTTTAGTTGTTTTCAGATTGTCCACTCCTCAATTCTAAACCTCTGCACTTTTGATCCCCAGGCTCTGACTAGACTGGCATCCACTATTACTGTTATCACTGTCAGTTCTCTGTATTTCTAATCCTGAGTAGGATCCCTACAGGATAAAGACAAAGTAGCTCATCTCACATTCATACCTGTGGAACAGGGGAAGGAGGGGGGGGGGGGGGGGGTGGATATGCAGATGAAAGGACAGCAGAATTATACGTGACCTCAAAGGTCATGAAGGCTGATTAATGTTAGGTATACATGTAGCCACAGAGTAAATGTGTTGAAAGATGATCACACCAGTGTCTGTCTAATCAGTACTGATGCCCTTGGTTCAAGTCAAAGTAGGTAGGACAGCTGTAGGGATGGGATGCATTGACATCCGTCAGAACACTGGGACTCTAACGGTCAGTGAGTGGGGAAAGACGTGTAGTCGATTTGCATAACCAAGAAGCAGTAATCTCCTTGTTATTGTGACATGTTGATATTGTTTATTTGAAGGGTTATGATACCTGGCATGACTCCTATTTGCGACAAACATGTTTTGTTGTGTGTGAAAAGCATACAGTATTTATATATGACCTGCTAAGAAGAATTCTGGTGTGGTTTCATCACAGTTATATAGACATGCTAGATCCTCTGCAGATGTTCCTCACAAGTTTAGAACCTGTATCTATCATTTTAACCACAATGGCAATTCTTGCTTTCAAGAGCAACTTAGATTAATTGTAGGCTAATCATAAAACACATATAGGCTACTGAAGTGTATGATGATTTCAGTCCATTAACATCCTTTGTTATCTGTCCTCTAACATTTCAGTGAATATTACCAACAAACGTGCAGTCATGAAAATTACTGTGTTGTAAAAGTGCAATTTCAGCCATTCTCCGGAAGTTACATGGCAACAGTACCTTATACAAGTACGGTAATAAGACTTCTTACTTTCAATTCTTGCTATGTGACAATACTAGTTTCTGTCTTCACATGTAGCCCTCCCGCTCTGCCCCTGTTACTGAGGCCTGGAACTTGGTGTGAAGGTCACAGTTTTGGCCACCAGGCAGGACCTTCTATTTCCTACAATGGAGAGCAGAGGAGCTGCAGTGGCAGGCTCTAATCCTCTTTAATTTGTTTTCAGATGGGGTTTTGGAAATACCAGCCTGCTCCCTAAGCAGAGATCACATAAGAACGTGGGCAGGGACAGCTGTCTCCTCTTCAGGCAAATTTTAATACAGGTCCGCTTGCCGCTGCCTTCCCCTCGTAATGAATAATTCCAGCCTGGGCTGAGTAGTTACTTTGGATTTTGCAACCGAATTGAATGATATTCTCTACAATACAAAAGCATGGCAGGACTGGTTGTAGACTGCAGTGTAGGAGAAATACGGAAGGGGATGATGGTGGGGTGGTGGGGGGTGGTTGTGATCTATCAGTATGCATGTGGGCCTCTGTTTGAATCAAAACAAACCCTGTAATTGGGTTTGGGTGTGCTCCTTTCTCCTTCATATGAAGGCAGAGGTTGAGTTATGAAAAAAGCTCTTTACTCTTCTCACCAGAATGCTTATGTACCTTGATAGAGGTGATTTGTATCAATAAGCAGAGCGTTCTATCTCTGCTCCGCCATGCAATTCTTTTTCCGCGATGTGGGTGAGAAGAAGGCATAATTCTACTGAAGTGATGAAGCACATCTTGAGAGACAGAGGGGGTTTAAAAGCTGCTGAAACAAAGCAAGCCGGCAGCAGGTTGGCAACGCAGGCAGGAGGCTGGCAGTCTTTTAATCCTTGCCGCAGTGCTGATAAATCGGCATGCGTGTTTCATTTTTATCCTCCTCACCAGTTTGCCTGGCCCTTGAGTGATGAACAAACCCCCACTCGCCTCTCAGGCCCTTTGATCAAATATCCAACCCCAGATTACCCCCACTGCCTCGCGACAGATTGGTTGAGGGGAGTGATGGGCCAGCAGGTGCATGGTCCTGTGGTTCACTGGATCACTGGGGAGCGGTGCAGCTTAAAACACAGCCAGAACGTTCCATCTCACTTCCGGACACACCAAGATCACTCCTCCCTAGCTAACCAAGCACAGCCAATAAAAGCTACTTGGGATCTCTCCTCCCTTCTCTCCCACTCTTTAAAACAATGAGAGACAGAGTGCCTCAAGTGTTGCACCTGAACTCTGCTTGACCTGTTACCCGGGTGGCACAAATGGAGAGGTTAATCATGACTATTGTTGTATGGCCACGAAGACTGTGGTCCAGAGGTATAATAATAACAACTCTCGTTGTGGTTTGAATTGATAATTTAGCTGATTCTTTGAAACAGGTATGTTAGGCCTGGTCTGGAACTAAAGCCTCTCCAACCTGTAACCCTATAGAACAAGAATTGTCCACCTCTATATGGAACAATGTGGGGAACTTCCCCTCCCTACCTTCAGGCTAAGAACATCTGCTAAATTACTAAAACGTACAGAAAGTGTTGCTGTTTCACCAGACCTTAAACCAGGTCTTTTCAGTCTTTGCAGACCATCTTTATTTTTTCTCCTTGTTGTATTTTGTAATAATCATAGCTGCACAGTTTAATTAGCCCACTGTTTGATGTACAGTATTCCTGTCCAATATGTCAATCAAACCCTCAGAGTATTTTTGCATTTGGGAAGCACATAAGGCCAGGCACCATGTTGTCATAGGGTATTTTTTCCCCAACTGTTCCCAGTTGAATGTCGACACAAATAATACTTTTTTGTATATTTTTTTTCTGAAAGATTGTATTAACATATGCAAATGAGGACTGGACTTGTCCAGAGAAGATTGTTGATAAACACTTTTTCCGTCTTTGTATCTGTAAAATACTAAAGACATATACGCAAAACGTATTTCTCCAAAGAAAAACGCACCTGAATGCTTTCATGACTTTCTATGCGCACCACAATTATCTGTTTCCCTGAATTACATTGTGAAAGCTTAACGCTGTAATATCATATTTTATGACTTTGCTAGTCATGTTGGCAATAGAACAAGCTTTCAAATGATGCACATGTGACTCAGATTGTGATTTATAAT
Organism: Oncorhynchus clarkii lewisi; assembly: GCF_045791955.1. NCBI lineage: Eukaryota > Metazoa > Chordata > Actinopteri > Salmoniformes > Salmonidae > Oncorhynchus > Oncorhynchus clarkii. The sequence goes on along the minus strand of NC_092153.1, from coordinate 52,047,146 downwards.
GGGCCATTTTTCGATTGCATGAAACAACAGTAATTGGTGATGGTAGGGATGTGGAGTTGTGTTCCAAACAAAACTACTACAAGTTTGCATGCTCTAGCTCCTCAACAGCACAGCTAGGAGAGCTCAAAAAAGCACCTTATAGCTGAAGACTCTTCTTTGAGTCATAAAAGTGCATTGAAATTGTTCCCTTTCAGCTGCTACCATGGCTATGCATTTCATATTTATTCTGTAAGAAACATTTAAATTTAGCCCTATCCAATTAGGCCAATTCCTACCAGTGTAAAAGGTTAAAGACACAAGTACACTGAACTTAGACTTTCAAACGCCAGTATGCTTAGACCCAATCACTATCTCTTCAAATGAAGTTACTAAATATAGTCCAGTGGTTAACGTTTTCTATGAATTGGGCTTTTCAATTATGTGTAATTTAATGTAGTGAGCTTTGAAATGATTGATATATGTCAATTATAAAGCAGTTCAAATTCATTACAATTTTGATTACGGTAGTATGATAAACTAAAGAAAATATACATCTTTATCAAGTTTTTAACATTTTTATGTTTACTTTTTGAAAATACTAATATTAATGGAACAAAATACCATCAAATCTCAAACTTGATAGGTAGATGCAAAAAAATGTCATTTCAGCCTGGCCTTACAGAATATAATGTAAGTGTTTTGTTTTGTTGGTTTTTCCTGTGAAATAGTCGGCATCCTCTCTCTCTCTCATTTTATAAATTGATTCCAGCACCCCCTAAGCTGCATCATGATTGTGTAGGCGTAGATTGTAGATTATGCGATCCAGTTCTTCATTACGTCAGGCACAATGTGTCTTTTGTGTCCCCATTTAGATGGAGAGTGGATAGAGTTTTTTTCCGGTGGTGTCTTGTAGCATTGCTTCAGTATGAGAGGGAAGTACACATGCAGGGCCATAAGCAAAGAGACAAGGATCCAACTTCAGGGAAGTTTGTTTTGGGGGCCAAGCGAGTTAATAGAAATACATTATACAGCGCAAGGGAGATGAGCACTAGCAACACTGCAACCCGGCAAGGCTCACTCAAGCACACTCGAAAGGCGGTTTGATCTCATAATTGAGGCCAGTCCCCGAACATTGGTTTTTCTATTCTGTGGACACATCAAGACAAGCTGGAAATACATTGTTTTCACCCTCAGTAGTTGTGTGGTTTTTAACTGTGAAAGACTACTTACTGCCTGTGGTCTTTGGATGTGACGAGTGTGGTACTTTATTTAGAGTGAGGCATGCAAGAGAAGGAAGTGAGAAGAGCACACCATTGGAGAGATTGCAAATGAACAGTGAAACAGGGTTCACTCTACTCCATGAAATGTAACAGCAGCAATTCCACTTTGATAGATGGACTCTGCAGTTTATGTTCCTGTATGCAGCATGCGTTCCTCGAATCTGCCCATTTGACAATTGAGAATGGCAGTTTCTCTACACTGCCCCCGTCTCCTCTTTCATTTCCTGCCATTGCTCATGACCTGTAGGGATGCAGAGGTCTCCAGATTGTTCAAGTTTTATTTGTCACATGCACAAGTACAGTGAAATGCTTAACTTGCAAGCCCTACCCAATGCAGTATTCAATATCAAAAAAAGTATAACTAATAAGAAAAGAAATCAAGAGAAATAAGAAAGAAGAGAGGAAGCTATATACAGGGTCAGTGCCAGTACCAAATACTGGAGTATTGAGGTAGATGCAGTACGTACATGTAGGCAGGGATTTGGAGAAAGTGGCTAGTAGCAGGATTAATAATAATAATAATAATAATAATAATAAACAGTATGTGGTGGTGGGTGGGTGTGCATGGTGGTGAGTGTGTGTATGTAAGTCTAAGTGTGTGTGTGTGTGTGTGTGTGTGTGTGTGTGTGTGTGTGTGTGTGTGTAAGTGTCAGTGTGTGTAAGTGTCAGTGTGTGTGTAAATGTCAGTGTCAGTGTAGGTATGATAGGTGAATATACATGTAAACAAGGCTGAAAGTGACTGGTAGCAGGAATATATAATTATGACTACTGGTAATATATACATGTAAACAGGAGTAATAGTGACCAGTAGCAGGATATATAGGTACATTCTAATGGTAATGTAAATCAACAATCAATGAACAGCAGCGTAGTGGTAGTAATACATCTAATCACTAATCATTTTAGCAGCAGCATAGGTGTGAGGGGGAGCAGATTGAATGCACAAACATTGATTGATCTCTCTGGGTTACCGGGACAACATGCTCCCTGGGTAACTGTGGACTGACTGGCTTGTCGTTAGGTAAGAAGACTGGATTTATCGTAAAGTGGGGTCCTTTTTACCTTATTAAAACAGATTGGAATGTCTATTTGCAAGGCTCTTCCCAGGCTCCATGTTGGTTTTTATTTGATAAGAAATTTGTTTTTTAGGGCTGTTCATTGAAAGATAAAAAATGTTGAACACAAGTGTTAGGTTAGAGGTCAACATGGTGCTGTGAAATGCTATCGTTATGGTAAGGAAAACCTTGTATACTCGATGTCTGAGCAAAAGGTTTTGATTGAGTGTAGTAGACCATCTTTATCTCTGGATGTTTAATCACAATTCTATTATGAGATGTTGTGACAGGTTTCTTTAGGCATGTTCACACCACACCTTAGCCCAGGGCTAAAGCTTAACAAAAAGGTTAACAAATGCTTGTGTGAACACAGGATAAGCTAGCTCCGGGCCAGTCTTAGCCTGGGGCTAAGATAAATACCGTGTGAAAAGGAAGCCATTGCCATTGTAATCCATACATTATTTATTTTCTATTTCTTCAGCAGATACAGTGATCAAAATAGTAATTTTGTTTTCATACATTTTGTATTTCAGAAAATAATTGCCAATGTCAAGTCAAAGAAGCAGCCTTTTTTCTCCCCTACCTTTATGAGTTTTGACTGTTTCATACACTGAGACAAAATTGCTTGGGAAAACCTTCTCCAAATCAATCTCGGTTTGCCTCAAACTGTCTATCTTTGATTTCCCTGGACTCTCATTTTTTGAAGGCAATCTGTTTTCTTTTTTCTTGTACTGTAGGTCCATAAATAGAAATAAAACCATTTGCATAGCAAAAAAACCTTCCATGCCACCCCAAAAAGGACCTCAACTTTCCACTTGCCTCAACAGATTATATCATCCATTAGAGTTGAGTTGTTTGCATTGGTACAATCGCCAGAAAAAGGCACACAAGCTTAGGGCTCATTTGTTTTGCACATGCAATAAAAAAAATGTACTCCTCCAATCAGACTCAGCAGTCTGAGAATGATTTGCACCTATTGGGAGAAAACTTGACTCTCACAGTCCCTGGGGAACTTTAGCACGCCATACTAGTGGTCATCCGCGACCATACTCTGGGAGGCAGGCTTTTGCAAAAATTGAGGAAGAGAGTGGGAAAAAGGAAAAAAGAGAGACAGAGGGAGAGAGAGAAGAGAGAGAGCTCTGTGGTTTCATTAGACTGTGCCTGGTCAGCTGTGCCGTTGGCAGATATGCCAGTGCATCGAGGCACACGTGGCCAAGTAGCCTGCCTGGCTGCGCTTCCCTACTGCCCCAGACTCCTCGTGCTGGCGACGGAGAGATAATTCCACTCGCCCAGGGCTCTTCAGAATGAGGTCCTGGTGATATGCGTTCTTCCTGATTGCTATCCACTGTGGCAGCATGGGCCTGTGGGAGGGGGCAGGATTACAGCGGACGGCGCTGACACTCTCCAAGCTGAAGCGTGTCATTAAACAGTAAATCACTCTGATTGAAAAACGCATCATCTCCCAGCATCCTGTTTACAAAGCAAGACCTGCTCCACAGGCCCAGATTGTGTTCTTCAGCAGCATAAATCAAGAGCCAGTCATACTCCTGGTTCACACCACTCAGAGCACTCCTCAACCAACCCCTTTGGAAATTGATTCAATGACAAATCATCACATGCTGAACTCTATTATTTGGGGGATAAAAATGTACTTTTCATGGACTCATACTAGTCATGGACTCATCATGATTCTCTTGGTGTTTGTAAGATGTGACAAACATAACGCTCAGTCATGCAGCAATTATGTGTAGCATCATTGTGCTTTCAGTTATAATTTGCTGTCAGGAATGCCATTTAGATTGTTAGTGCCACAGGAAATGAAGCATTTTGGAGCAAAAAGATGCACTCTACATTCAGGCTTTATAGAGACTGATGCTTATAATGTTACAATAACCAGTTTGAGTTCTTTAAAATGGTTATGTCCACATAACAGACTGTTACAATAATGTTACAAAGGACAACCACTCGACGCCGGAATAACTAAACCACTTTCTAAAATGTTATAGATGATATTCAGTCATGATAGTTGGATTATATCGGTGAAATGTTCTTCTTCTGATCTCATTTCTCACAATGTTTTTCTTTCTGAGTTGGAGTTGACTTTCATTGACCCACTCTGATGTGCAGATTGGGCTGAGAGACAAGAGGCAATGTTCCCAGCATCAGCTCAGCCGCCTCTCTACTCAACAGCTTTAATTGACACCAGCGAGTGTCTCATATTACACATTATCAGAGTGTGTAAAGTCTGCATCTACATTTTATATTTATAGATTCACATATTATATTCAGACTAAGGCCTTGGCTGCATTATGAAATAGCTTAACATTTAATGGAACATATTGACCAGAACTAGTATTTCTGCTAATTACATGTATGCCTTTCACCATAAGTGAAAAGGCAGGAGTGAACAAATTACCAGAAAAAGACTTGCTGCTTAGAAGTCATTGAAGTGTTGAAAACACGCAGAGCCTTCTGGGCATTCTGTTGTATTAATAGAGTATTAATGCCATATTATATAGTTGCTCAGTACCCATCCCTACTCCCTGTTTTTGTGGGCAAGCTTATGTTATACTGCAGTTCAAAAGAACAAAATGTAGGTGTCAGCTTAAGATCGACTGAAACAATACAAGAAACATGGACCCAATACATTTTTTTGGTGTCCTGCCACTATTGCATCACCAGTCTTTGTTCTCAACAAGCATCATCTACATGAAACACTACACATTGTCATTACAGTTTCTGCTCTCACTCTCCCCCTCTTTTGACATGATATTGCTGAAATATGTCCTAGACACTACAAATCAGGTCTCCTTGTTTACGCAGCTTTCGAAGCAGGGAGAAGGAGACCCGGTGGAGCACAAACTCTGCCATACATTTTTCTCATACAGTCAGTAGCACTGACATCTATATAGTAGAACATTTTGGGCCGCACGATAGCAGGACATTTTGGGCTGGTTCATCATTGGGAATGGTTTTGTTTTCTCACTGCAGTTGAGCAAATTGCTGTTAATAATGGAAGAAAGCATAGTTTGCAGCCCTCATTAGATGTTGTTCTAACAACGCCTCTGATGGAGCGCCTCAGACGGAGGCCTCGTCTGCCTCTACAACCAGTTAACATGAGCCAATTAAAGCCATGCACTCTGCAGCCTCTCCACAGTGTTTTATGTTGCCCAACAATGATAATGCAGTCTGCCGCTTTATTGCACAGAGCTTTTGATGTTATGGAGGTGTACACTTACACTACTTTACACTTACAGTAGTTTATGTTTAGCGTTTTAGTAAGGGATCTGCGCCGATGGCAGCAGTTCGTATCAACCCAGCACCACACCAGTTCCATGGTATTGTAACTACCCCAGTTGTTCATGTCAGTCTGGAGACACTGTGCTTTAGTCAATGCCTGAGGAGCCATGATGGTGTATTCACTGTGCTTGGCTGTGTGACATCTGATGGTAAAATCAGTCCAACTGAACTACTGATTCATAAGGATAGGAACAGATGGTGGTGAGAAAGGATATAATTGTATCTTCTCAGCTTCCTCAGAATGTAGGGCTTATGGCACTTGAAGGATCAATATTGTGCAGTACTAGTATTAAAACAGAATGTAAGCCTCCCTGTTGAATTTAAGCCCAACTAAACCTGAGGTGTTTCTACACAGACAGACAGACCTTGTCAGAGCTTACTGGAGATATCCACCACATGACACTAAAGATGGAATTTCTTCACTGTAACTTGGTATTATGAAGTAAATTCGAATGTAGAGCTTATATTGAATAGTACCTTCCTAAACAAATGTAATTGTCTCCAAAGGAAATTGATTTGCCCAGCTTCTGCCTGGCCTATGTCTAAATCCTGCAGCTGCCCCTCTTCAACTTGTACACAAGACACAATGAATGTTATGTTTATCGGGAATGCAGTGATAGGGGGACATATCGACACAGTTACATATCACAATGTTATTTTAGACAATTTTGCATCGATACTTTGACTCCAAGTGTGTGTATATATACAGTACCAGTCAAAAGTGTAGACACACCTACTCATTCAGGGGTTTTTCTTTATTTGTACTATTTTCTACGTTGTAGAATAATAGTGAAGACATCAACACTATGAAATAACATACATGGAATCATGTAGTAACAAAAAAAGTGTTAAACAAATTCAAATATATTTTATGCTTGAGATTCTTCAAAGTAGCCACCTTGTGCCTTGATGACAGCTTTGCACACTCTTGGCATTCTCTCAACCAGCTTCACCTGGAATACTTTTCCAACATTCTTGAAGGAGTTCCCACATATTCTGAGCACTTGTTGACTGCTTTTCCTTTACTCATCAGACCAAAGGACAGATTTCCACCGGTCTAATGTCCATTGCTCGTGTTTCTTGGCCCAAGCAAGTCTCTTCTTCTTATTGGTGTCCTTTAGTAGTGGTTTCGTTGCAGCAATTCGACCATGAAGGCCTGATTCTCCTCTGAACAGTTGATTTTGAGATGTGTCTGTTACTTGAACTCTGTGAAGCATTGGGCTGGTAACTCTAATGAACTTATCCTCTGCAGCAGAGGTAACTCTGGCTCTTCCTTTCCTTTGGCGGTCCTCATGAGTTTTTTGCGACTGCACTTGAAACTTTCAAAGTTCTTGAAATTTTCCGGATTGACTGTCCTTCATGTCTTAAAGTAATGATGGACTGTAATTTTTCTTTGCTTATTTGAGCTGTTCTTGCCATAATATGGACTCGGTCTTTTACCAAATAGGGCTATCTTCTGTATACCACCCCAACCTTGTCACAATACAACTGATTGGCTCAAATGCATTAAGAAGGAAAGAAATTACACAAATTAACTATTAACAAGGCACACATGTTAATTGAAATGCATTCCAGGTGACTACCTCATTAAGCTGGTTGAGAGAATGACAAGAGTGTGAAAAGCTATTGAGGGACAGCTATTGCGGAACTGTGGAGGGATCTTGGAGGTTTCGGGTTCACGTTTTTTTGGCTTGGTGGTAGATCGGTCAACATGCCCTTGAGCAGGGCATTGACCCTGGATGCTTTTGTGTATCACTCTGAATGGGAATCTGTTGGATGACTGGTATGATGTAGCTGTTGAGCAGCTTCAATGCAAGTATATTGTATGTTTCAAATATTCAATAAATATATTTTTTTACATTTTTTTAAAAAGAGTGTAAAAAGCTGTCATCAAGGCAACGGGTGGCTACTTTGAAGAATCTTCAAATACAAAATATTTTTGGATTTGTTTGACACTTTTTTGGTTACTACATGATTCCATGTGTGTTATTTCATAGTTTTGATGTCTTCACTATTATTCTACAATGTAGAGGAAAGAAATTGAGAAAAACCCTTCAATGAGTAGTTGTGTCCAAACTTTAGACTTCGGTATTCGGTATTCAGACTCCTTGACTTTTTTCACATTTTGTTATGATGCAGTCTTATTTTAAAATGGATTAAATAATTTCCCTCCCCTCATCAATCTATACAGAATACCCCATAATGACGAAGCAAAAACAGTTCGTTAGATTTTTTTACAAATGAATAAAAACATCCACTGAAATATCACTTTTACATAAGTATTCAGACCCTTTATTCAGTACTTTGTTGAACAACTTAGGCAGCTATTACATCCTCAAGTCTTCTTGGGTATGACGCTACAAGCTTGGCACACCTGCATTTGGGGAGTTTCTCCCATTCTTCTCTGCAGATCCTCTCAAGCTGTGTCAAGTTGGATGGGGAGCGTCGCTGCACAGTTATTTTCAGGTCTCTCCAGAGATGTTCAAGGACATTCAGAGGCTTGTCCCGAAGCCACTCCTATGTTGTCTTGGCTGTGTGCTTAGGATCATTGTCCTGTTGGAAGGTGAACTTTCACTCCAGCCTGAGGTCCTGAGGGCTCTGTAACAGGTTTTCATCAAGGACCTCTCTGTACTTTGCTCCGTTATTCTTTCCCTTGATCCTGACTAGTCTCCCAGTCGCTGTTGCTGAAAAACATCCCCACAGCATGATGCTGCCACCCCCATGCTTTACCGTAGGGATGGTGCCAGGTTTCCTCCAGACGTGACGCTTAGCATTTAGGCCAAATAGTTCAATTTTGGTTTCATCAGACCAGATCTTGTTTCTCATGGTATGAGAGTCCTTTAGGTGCCTTTTGGCAAACTTTCATCTGGCAGTCATGTGCCTTTTACAGAAGTGTGGCTTCCAATACTAGCTTCCAATACTCTACTCAGCAAACTGGATGTAGTCTATCACAGTGCCATCAGTTTGTTACGAAATCACCTTATACCACCCACCACTGCGACCTGTATGCTCTAGTCGACAGGCCCTCGCTACATATTCGTTGCCAGACCCACTGGAACCAGGTCATCTATAAGTCTATGCTAGGTAAAGCTCCGCCTTATCTCAGTTCACTGGTCACGATAACAACACCCACCAGTAGCACACGTTCCAGCAGGTATATCTCACTGATCATCCCCAAAGCCAACACCTAATTTGGCCGCCTTTCCTTCCAGTAATCTGCTGCCAGTGACTGGAACGAATTGCAAAAATCGCTGAAGCTGGAGACTTATATTTCCCCCACCAACTTTAAACATCAGCTATCTGAGCAGCTAACCAATCACTGCAGCTGTACATAGTCCATCTGTAAATAGCCCACACAATCTACCTACCTCATCCCCATACTGTTTTTATTTACTTTTCTGCTCTTTTGCACACCAGTACCTCTACTTGCACATCATCATCTTCTCATTTATCACTCCAGTGTTAATCTGCTAAATTGTCATTCTTCGCTTCTATGGCCTATTTATTGCCTACCTCCTCATGCCTTTTGCACACACTGTATATAGACTTTATTTTTTTTCTACTGCGTCATTGACTTGTTGATTGTGTTTTTGGCTTGTTTATTGTTTATTCCATGTTATTCCATGTGTAACTCTGTGTTGTTGTCTGTGTCACACTGCTTTGCTTTATCTTGGCCAGGTCGCAGTTGTAAATGCCTACCTAGCCTACCTGGTAAAATAAAGGTGAAATAAAAAAAATAGTTGGTTATACCTGTGCCAAAACTGGTATACACTGAGTGCCCAAACCATTAGGAACACCTTTCAAATATTGAGCTGCAACCCCTTTTTCCCTCAGTATATCCTCAATTCATCGGAGCCTGGACTCTACAAGGTGTCGAAAGTGTTCCACAGGGATGCTGGCACATGTTTACTCCAATATTACCCAGAGAGATGTGTCAAGTTGGCTGGTACTGGACCTCTACTCCGAATAGCTTGTTTCATCTCATCCCACTGATGCTCAATTGGATTGAGATCTGGTGACTTGGCAGGCCACTGTAGTAAGCTGAATTCACTGCCATGTTCATGGAACCATCCTAGCCTTGTGGCATGCATGGGGCATTATTCTGCTGAAAAAAATCAATTTGCAGATGGATACACTGCTGCCATGAAGGGATGCACCTGATTGGCAATGGTGTTCAGATATCCTGTGGCATTCAAACGTTGCTCCACTTTTATCAAGGGGCCCAATATGTGCCATGAAAACACACCCTCACATCACCAGCCTACAATGTTGATATGCGGCATGATGGATGCATGTACTCGTGGTATTCTCCATACTCTAGTCCTCCCATCAGTGTGAAACAGCAGGCACCGGGACCAGGCAATGTTTTTCCAATGTCCCGTGTTTTCATTCCTTAGCCCATAGCAACTGCTGTTTTTCTTGCTGAAAGAAGTGTAACTCCAGGGGGTGCTGAGGAGATTTTTGTCAACGTAGTACCCCTGATAAATTTAAATTTATTAGTGGGGTGCTACTGCACCCTCAGCACCCCTACTTCAAATCAAATCAAATCAAATTTTATTTGTCACATACACATGGTTAGCAGATGTTAATGCGAGTGTAGCGAAATGCTTGTGCTTCTAGTTCCGACAATGCAGTAATAACCAACAAGTAATCTAACTAACAATTCCAAAACTACTGTCTTGTACACAGTGTGAGGGGATAAAGAATATGTACATAAGGATATATGAATGAGTGATGGTACAGAGCAGCATAGGCAGATACAGTAGATTGTATTGAGTACAGTATATACATATGAGATGAGTATGTAAACAAAGTGGCATAGTTAAAGTGGCTAGTGATACATGTATTACATAAGGATACAGTCGATGATATAGAGTACAGTATATACGTATGCCTATGAGATGAATAATGTAGGGTAAGTAACATTATATAAGGTAGCATTGTTTAAAGTGGCTAGTGATATATTTACATCATTTCCCATCAATTCCCATTATTAAAGTGGCTGGAGTTGAGTCAGTGTCAGTGTGTTGGCAGCAGCCACTCAATGTTAGTGGTGGCTGTTTAACAGTCTGATAGCCTTGAGATAGAAGCTGTTTTTCAGTCTCTCGGTCCCAGCTTTGATGCACCTGTACTGACCTCGCCTTCTGGATGATAGCGGGGTGAACAGGCAGTGGCTCGGGTGGTTGATGTCCTTGATGATCTTTATGGCCTTCCTGTGACATCGGGTGGTGTAGGTGTCCTGGAGGGCAGGTAGTTTGCCCCCGGTGATGCGTTGTGCAGATCTCACTACCCTCTGGAGAGCCTTACGGTTGAGGGCGGAGCAGTTGCCGTACCAGGCGGTGATACAGCCCGCCAGGATGCTCTCGATTGTGCATCTGTAGAAGTTTGTGAGTGCTTTTGGTGACAAGCCGAATTTCTTAAGCCTCCTGAGGTTGAAGAGGCGCTGCTGCGCCTTCTTCACAATGCTGTCTGTGTGAGTGGACCAATTCAGTTTGTCTGTGATGTGTATGCCGAGGAACTTAAAACTTGCTACCCTCTCCACTACTGATGTGGATAGGGGGGTGTTCCCTCTGCTGTTTCCTGAAGTCCACAATCATCTCCTTAGTTTTGTTGACGTTGAGTGTGAGGTTATTTTCCTGACACCACACTCCGAGGGCCCTCACCTCCTCCCTGTAGGCCGTCTCGTCGTTGTTGGTAATCAAGCCTACCACTGTTGTGTCGTCCGCAAACTTGATGATTGAGTTGGAGGCGTGCGTGGCCACGCAGTCGTGGGTGAACAGGGAGTACAGGAGAGGGCTCAGAACGCAACAGGAGAGGGCTCAGAACTTGTCATGGCTATGGCTCCATCTCCTTTCTTTTTATCCGGACAAATTCCTCAGTCTTTGCTGATGTCAAGCATACCCTTAGCACGATACAGTCACCACCATGCTTGAAAATAAGGAGGCAGACATTGAATATACCTATGAGCATAGTGATTAAATACACTTTGGATGGTGTATCAATTGACCCAGTCACTACAAAGATACAGACGTCATTCCTAATTCTGTTTCCGAAGAGGAAGGAAACTGCTCAGGGATTTCAGCAAGAGTCCAATGGTGATTTTAAAACTGTTACAGAGTTTAATGACTGTAATAGTAGAAACCTGAGGAAGGATCAACAACATTGTAGTTACGCCAGAATACTAACATTAATGACAGTGAAAAGAAGGAAGCCTCTACAGAATATAAACAATCAAAAACATGCAGTAAGGCACTAAAGTAAAACTGCAAATGATGTGGCAAAGAAATTATCTTAATGTCCCGAATAGAACATGTTATAGAACATGTTATATATTTGGGGCAAATGCAAGACTTTACTGAGTACCAGTGGTGGTCAGTGCCATTTAAGATGAGGGTGTACATTACATTTTTTTCATGAGCATGGCCTTATTTCTATTACAGCATATTGGATGACTGTCATTAATATTTCATTCAACCAGTTCAATGTAACATTGACAGGTTTAGGCTACATAATAGTCAAATTTTTCCTATACCCACCATGAGGTTTCTACAACCTAGCCTATGAATGAAAGCTTACAACGTAGATGCACACAGGTTGAGAGAAAAATTTGAGGCTAACATAGCATCCCTCTATTTGAGCCGGGTGTTTGAGTAGGCTTAACTAGACAGCTGCACTTGCTGGCTAAGTAAGTGAAACTGAGAGTGAAAATAAATTACCAAATCTCTCTTTCTCTCTCTCTCTTGCTTCTCCTTCATTTTTAAAGAAATTAATTTGTTGAAAACTGGTCAACTATTGTCTCTCTCTTTGAGTCAACTACTCACAACATTTTATGCACTGCAGTGCTAGCTAGCTGTACCTTATGCTTTCAGTACTAGATTTATTTTCAGAACATTTGATTGGGTGGACACCATGTCAGTTCATGCTGCATGAGCTCTGATAGGTTGGATGACGTCCTCCGGAAGTTGTCATAATTACTGTGTAAGTCTATGGAAGAGGGTGAGAACGAAGAGCCTCCTAGGTTTTGTATTGAAGTAAAAGTACCAAGAGGAGGACTGAAGCTTGCTGTCAAGAACACTAAGGTCACCTGCCTAAATGACTACCGACCCGTAGCACTCACATCTGTAGCCATGAAGTGCTTTGAAAGGCCAGTCATGACTCCCATCAACACCATTATCCCAGAAACCCTAGACCCACTCCAATTTGCATACCACCCCAACAGATCCACAGATGATGCAATCTCTATTACACTCCACACTGCACTTTCCCACCTGGACAAAAGGAGCACCTATGTCAGAATGCTATTCATTGACTACAGCTGAGCGTTCAACATCATAGTGCCCTCAAAGCTCACCACTAAGCTAAGGACCCTGGGACTAAACACCTCTCTCTGCAATTGGATCCTGGACTTCCTGACTGGCCACACCCAGGTGGTAAGGGTAGGTAACAACACATCTGCCACACTGATCCTCAACATGGGGTCCCCTCAGGGCTGCGTGCTCAGTTCCCTCCTGTACTCCCTGTTCACCCATGACTGCATGGCCAGGCACGACTCCAAAACCATCATTAAGTTTGCAGATAACACAACAGTGGTAGGCTTGATCACCGACAACAATGAGACAGCCTGTATGGAGGTCGGAGACCTGGTGGTGTGGTTCCAGGATAACAACCGCTCACTCAATGTGATCAAGACAAAGGAGATGATTGTGGACTAAAGGAAAAGGAGGACCGAGCATTCTCATCGATGAAGCTGTAGTGGAGCAGGTTGAGAGTTTCAAGTTCCTTGATGTCCACATCACCAACAAACTATCATGATCCAAACACACCAAGACAGTCGTGAAGAGGGCATGACAATGCCTATTCCCACTCAGGAGACTGAAAAGATTTGTCATGGGTCCTCAGACCCTCAAAAAGTTCTACAGCTGCACCATTTAGAGCATCCTGACAGGTTGCATCACTGCCTGGCATGGCAACTGCTCCGCCTCCGACCGCAAGGCACTACAGAGGGTAGTGAGAACAACCCAGTACATCACTGGGACCAAGCTTCCTGCCATCCAGGACTTCTATACCAGACGGTGTCAGAGGAAGGCCCAAAGAATTGCCAGAATCCAGCTCCCTAGTCATAGACTGTTCTCTCTACTACCTCTGGGCAAGGTGTACTGGAGCACCAAGTCTAGGTCCAAAAGGCTTCTTAACAGCTTCTACCCCCAAGCTAAAAGACTCCTGAACAGCTTATCAAATCGCTTCCCGGACTATTTACATTTCCCCCCCAACCCCATTTTTACGCTCCTGCTACTCTCTGTTTATTATCCATGTATAGTCACTTTACCTCTTCCCTACCTATGTACATAATACCTCAATTATCTAAACTCACCGGTGCCCCTGCACACTGACTCTGTACCGCCACCCCCTGTGTAAAACCTTGCTACTGTTATTTTATTGTTGCTCCTTAATAATTTGTTGTTCTTATTTTTCTTATTTTTTATTTAATTTACTTATTTTTTACTTCAGTTTATTTTACAAAATACTTTTTTTTTTAAACTTAAAACTGCATTGTTGCATTTGTAAGTAAGCATTCACTGTAAGGTCTACACATACTGTATTCTCCACATGTGACAAATATAGATTGATTTGATTTGATTTAGATGTCTCTGTATCAGCTTTGCACATATGGATTTGGGGATTTTCTCCCATTCTTCCTTGCAGATTTTCTTAAGCTCTGTTAAGTTTAACAGGGAGCATCAATGAACAGCAATCTTCAAGTCTTTCCACAGATGGGATTCAAGTCTTGGCTTTTGCTGGGCCACTCAAGGACATTCACATTCTTGTTCGGAAGCTATTCCAGCGTTGCTTTGGCTGTATGCTTGGGGTCAATGTCCTGTTGAAATGTAAATATTTGCCCCAGTCTAAGGTAATTTGCACTCTGAAGCGGGTTCTCATCATTGATTTTCCTGTATTTGGCTCCATTCATTGTTCCCTCTATCCTTACCAGTCGCCCAGTCCCTGCTGCTGAAAAGCATCCCCATAGCATGATGTTGTCACCACAGTGCTTCACTGTAGGGATGGTGTTAGACGGGTGATGAGCTGAGCCTGGTTTTCTCCAGATATAGTGATCTGCATTCAGGCCAAAGAGTAAAATGTTTGTCTCATCAGACCACAGAATCTTTTGCCTTATGCTCTCAGAATCTTTCACGTGCCTTTTTGCAAACTCCTGGTGTGCTGTCATGTTTTTCAAAGGGGTGGGATCTGTTTGGCCCCTCTCCCATAAATCCCAGGTTGGTGAAGTGCTGTAGAGTCTATTCTCCTTCTGGCAGATTCTCCCATCTCCGCCAAGGAACTGTAGTTCTGTCAAAGTGGTCATTGGTTTCTTGGTCACCTCCCTGATCAAGGTCCTTCTTACCCGGTTGCTCTTTTTGGTCGGATGGCCAGCTCTAGGCAAAGTCTGGGTAGTTCCATATGTTTTTAATTCCCAATGCTGGAGACCACAGCACTTTTGGAAACTTTCAACACTGTAAAAAATTGTTTTCTACCCTTCCCCAGATATATAGTATGCCTCATTACAATTATATCACTGAGATCTATGGACAGTTCCTTGGACTTCATGGTATAAGTTCTGCTCTGACATGCAATGTCAACTGTGGGACCTTCTGTAGACAGGTGTATTTCTTTCTAAATAATGTCCAAACAATTGAATTGACCACAGGTGGTTGTAGTGACATCAAGCTGTAGTAACATCTCAAGAATGATCAATGGAAATTGGATGGACCTGAGCTCAATTTGGAGTGTCATTGCAAGGGGTGTGAATACTTATGTAAATTAGCTATTTTTGTAAAACGTGTTTTACTTTGTCATTATGGGGTATTGTGTGTATATGGATGCAAAAAAAATATATTTAATAAATGTTTTATTCTGGCTGTAACACAACAAAATGTGGAATAAGTCAAGGGGTATGAAAACTTTCTGAAGGCACTGTATGTGGAACTGCATTATTCATACAGTGAAAAGTTTCCACAGCCTCTATTGTGACATTTGCCATTTAGACAAGGCATGATAGACTCTTTACCCTGGTGAGTGACATTGCATCCCACTGACTCAGTTGACATTTCCATGGTTACATTTTTTATTTCCCTTCAACATGTGAGAGTTGCATCCATTTAAAGAGAACTCACAGGGAGGGAGGCCAGTACTGTACGAGCCGTGGCTGGGCTCCTCATGTCTTAGAGAGCAATGTGGAGCGTCGGTACTAAGTGGTTGGGATTTGCTCGAAGAGCATCAGCTCGTGTTAATGACCTGCAGTCTTCAGCAGGGCTTATCCATTCAAATCAACTCCACAGAGAGGATTTCTCAAGTCTGATGATTAAAGTAAGATTCTGTAATAAGTGTATGGAGGTGCTTTAAAAAGGAGAGACCTTAGTCTTTCCTCAAGCTGTGGAGCTTAATCGTTCCATCACAGTTCTCTGTGGTGTCACTTTAAGGGCCTGTTGACTATGACAAGCAACACACTATCACAATTAATGTGTGTAGAATTATATTACAGTATGTCAGACTTACCACATGTTTAATTGCATACAAGTTTGGATCCTTCTAAATAGTCTTCTAACATACATTAAACAGTTGGCTTTCCATAGCAAACATACAGCTAGAGACATTTGAAAACTGAGATTAGGGTTTTCTACACAATTGCATGGCATCACTCATCAAATCAAATCAAATGTATTTATGAAGCCCTTCTTTCATCAGCTGATATCTCAAAGTGCTGTACAGAAACCCAGCCTAAAACCACAAACATCAAGCAATGCAGGTGTAGAAGCATGGTGGCTAGGAAAAACTCCCTAGAAAGGCCAGAACCTAGGAAGAAACCTAGAGAGGAACCAGGCTATGAGGGGTGGACAGTCCTATTCTGGCTGTGCCGGGTGGAGATTATAACAGAACATGGCCAAGATGTTCAAATGTTCATAGATGACCAGCATGGTCAAATAATAATAATCCTAGTGGTTGTCGACGGTGCAACAGGTCAGCACCTCAGTAGTAAGTCCGTTGGCTTTTCATAGCCGATCATTCAGAGTATCTCTGTTGCCTCTAGAGAGTTGAAAAAAGCAGGTCTGGGACAGGTAGCACATCCGGTGAACAGGTCAGGGTTCCATAGCCGCAGGCAGAAAAGTTGAAAGCGGAGCAGCAGCACGGCCAGGTGGACTGGGGACAGCAAGGAGTCATCATGCCAGGTAGTCCTGAGGCGCAGTCCAAGGGCTCAGGTCCTCCTCCGAGAGAAAGAAAGAATTAGAGAGAGCATACTTAAATTCACACAGGACTCCAGATATAACAGACTGACCCTAGCCCCCCGGCACAAACTACTGCAGCATAAATACTGGAAGCTGAGACAAGAGGGGTCGGGAGACACTGTGGCCCCGTCCGACTAAACCCCCGGACAGGGCCAAACAGGCAGAATATAACCCCACCCACTTTTCCATAGCACAGCCCCCACACCACTAGATCGATATCTTCATCCACCAACCATCCTGAGACAAGGCAGAGTATAGGCCACAAATATCTCTGCCATGGCACAACCCAAGGGGGGGGCGCCAACCCAGACAGGAAGATCACGTCAGTGACTCAACCCACTCAAGTGACGCACCCCTCCTAGGGACGGCATTGAAGAGCACCAATAAGCCAGTGACTCTGTAATAGGGTTGGAGGCAAAGAATCCCAGTGGAGAGAGGGGAACCGGCCAGGCAGAGACAGCAAGGGCGGTTCGTTGCTCCAGTGCCTTTCCGTTCTCCTTCACACTCCTGGGCCAGACTACACTCAATCATGGGACCTACTGAAGAGATGAGTCTTCAATAAGGACTTAAAAGTTGAGACCGAGTCTGCGTCTCTCACATGGGTAGGTAGAACATTCCATAAAAATGGAGCTCTATAGGAGAAAGCCCTGCCTCCAGCTGTTTGCTTAGAAATTCTAGGGACAGTTAGGAGGCCTGTGTCTTGTGACCATTGCGTACATGTAGGTATGTACGGCAGGACCAAATCGGAAAGATAGGGAGGAGCAATCCCATGTAATGCTTTGTAGGTTAGCAGTAAAACCTTGAAATCAGCCCTTGCCTTAACAGGAAACCAGTGTAGAGAGGCTAGCACTGGAGTAATATGATCACATTTTCTGGTTCTAGTCAAGATTCTAGCAGCCGTGTTTTGCACTAACTGAAGTTTATTTAGTGCTTTACCCGGGTAGCCGGAAAGTAGAGCATTGCAGTAGTCTAACCTAGAAGTGATAAAAGCATGGATTAATTTTTCTGCATCATTTTTCGACAGAAAGTTTCAGATTTTTGCATTGTTATGTAGATGGAAAAAAGCTGTCCTTGAAACAGTCTAGATATGTTGATCAAAAGAGAGATCAGGGTCCAGAGTAACGCCGAGGTCCTACACAGTTTTTTCTGAGACGACTGTACAACCATCAAGATTAATTGTCATATTCAACAGAAGATCTCTTTGTTTCTTGGGACCTAGAACAAGCATCTCTGTTTTGTCCGAGTTTAAAAGTAGCCATCCGCTTCCTTATGTCTGAAATACAGGCTTCCAGCGAGGGCAATTTTGGGTCTTCACCATGTTTCATCGAAATGTCCAGCTGTGTGTCATCTGCATAGCAGTGAAAGTTAACATTATGTTTCCGAATGACATCACCAAGAGGTAAAATATATAGTGAAAACAATATTGGTCCTAAAAAGGAACCTTGATGAACACCGACATGTACAGTATCACTTACTGTTAACTGGTTGTTGTATTAATGAGAGAGTGAGGTACAGTAAAAGTTATTCTCATTGGGAGTGCTAGTAGAGGAGCTGAACAAACGTACAGCAGCAGTTTGCCAGACCCTGAAGTCTGTACAGGAGCTCTCCATGGTGCTGAATTCTCTCCGGTAAACTCATTTTCACCAAACTCAGATGCTGCTGCAGTTTACTGAGGGGGCATATTGTGATTAATTACAAACGTGTCGCTGTCCTACCCATATTCGTTCATGGCAAGGTTGGGATTTATATCAACTGAAGAAATCTACCACACCTGAAAAGACTGCTAAGGTACAGTAATCAATCAATCAAATGTATTTATGAAGCCCTTCTTACATCTGCTGATGTCACAAAGTGCTGTACAGAAACCCAGCCTAAAACCCCAAACAGCAGGCAATGTAGGTGTAGAAGCACGGTGGCTAGGAAAAACTCCCTAGAAAGGCTGGAACCTAGGAAGAAACCTTGACAGGAACCCGGCTTTGAGAGGTGGCCAGTCCTCTTCTGGCGTGGTGGAGATTATAACAGAACAGTAATGTGTGACTTACTGTAAGTGACTGGGGGGGAAGAAGAGAGCTCCTTCCCACTGTGAGTCTGAAGACCTGGCAGCCTAGTTAGCTGGGCTTTGAGCAGCAACAGTTGAATCATACATTTGATATTTCTTTAAAACATGTTTTACTTTGTCAATTTTGGGTATTGTGTACATAGATGATACAAAAAACATTGAATCATTTTTGTGTGGAATAAGTCAATGGGTATGAATGCATTCTGAAGGCACTGTATGTGCAAGTTGGTGCTGCTTGAGAGAGGAAGTTAATCCAATGTCAAACAGCCTGATATATGTTTTTTTCTAATTTTACACAGACAAAGCTGTTATACTGTATATAAGAATGTTCAAAGTATAGCTGAGCAAGGTTTATGTTGTTTCAGTAACATTTGTTTCACTTCAGCTGTTTCTTCTCTAGTTATCATAACATAAGCGAAAGTCGCTGAAACAACATACAAAACATGCAGAGCTTTGCACAGACTCATTTTATTTTGGTTGGTTTTGAATCCATGTATTTGTCACTGTTTTTATCTATTGGGACCTCAGAAATGTGAGAAAAATTTGAATAAATCATGTTGGGCATTCAATCAGAAGTAAGAGATATTGGTTTTGGATGTTTACTGTGGTGTAATCCAAATCTATTTAAAATACAGGAATAATACATGTGTATACAGTACCTCACACTGCTTTTGGTCCCTTTTCTAATTAATTTAAATGAGAAGTGTGCAATCCCCTGAAAATGTATTCCCCATACATGTGGTAATGAAAAACAAAACATGTCAATACATTATATAATCTGTTTCAGATTAAGTCAATATTTAGAAAGTCCCACTGAAATAGACTCTATAAGTATAATAATACAACATTTCGTCAAACTAGACATATTTCCATGTTTGAAACAATCATATCAACATGCATGTGCTGATGTTCCACTAACAGGGATCAGAGTTTGATCTACCATTGAATTGTTGATAGCAAGCGTCCTATTACAGAGCCTTCAGAAGGTATTCCTACCCCTTGACTTATTCCACATTTGTTATTACAGCCTGAATTCAAAATGGATTAAGTATTTTTTTCTCACCCATCTACGCACAATACCCGTTAATGACAAAGTGAAAACGTGTTTTTAGAAAATGTTACTAATTTAAAGAAACTTAAATAAAGAAATATCTCATATACATAAGTATTCACACCCTTGAGTCAATATTTTGTAGAAGCACCTTTGGCAGCGATTAAACTTGTGAGTTTTTCTAGGTAACGCTCTAAGAGCTTTATCATTGCTAGACAACCATTTTCAGGTCTTGCTATACATTTTCAAGTGTATTTAAGTCAAAACTGTAACTCAGACATTCAGTAACTTTCACTGTCTTCTTGGTAAGCAACTCCAGTGTAGATTTGGCCTTGTGCTTTAGGTTATCCTCTAGGATTATTATGCTTGTGCTTAGCTCCATTCCATGTATTTTTTTATCCTGAAAACTCCCCAGTCCTTAACGATTACAAGCATACCCATAACATGATACAGCTACCACTATGCTTAAAAATATGGAGAGTAGTACTCAGTAATGTGTTGTATTGGATTTTCGCAAAATATACTGTAACACTTTGTATTCAGGACATGCAGTTAATTGCTTTCCCACATTTTTTGCAGAATTACTTCAGTGCCTAGTTGCAAACAGGATGCATGTTTTGGAATATGTTTTATTCTGTATTAGCTTCCTTCTTTTCCCTCTAAAATGTAGGTTAGTATTGTGGAGTAACTACAATGATGTTGATCCATCCTCAGTTTGTAACTGTTTTAAAGGTACCATCAACCTAATTGTGAAATCCCTGCGCAGTTTCTTTCCTTTCTGGCACCAGAGTTAGGAAGGACACCTGTATCTTTGCAGTGACTGGGTCTATTGATACACCATCCAAAGTGTAATTAATACATGTAACTTCACCATGCTCAAAGGTATATCCAATGTCTACTTTTTGAATGTTTACCCATCTACCAATAGGTGCCATTATTTGCGAGACTTTGGAAAACCTCCCTGGTCCTTGTGGTTGAATCTGTTTTTGAAATTCACTGCTCAACTGAGGGACCTTACAGATAATTGTATGTGTGGGGTACATAGATGGGGTAGTCATTAAAAAATCATATTAAACAATCCATGCAACTTATGTGACTTGTAGAGCACATTGTTACTCCTGAACCTATTCAGGATTGCCATAACAAAGGGGTTGAATACTTATTGACTCATGACATTTCAACTTTTCATTTTGTATTCATTTGTAAAAATGAAGAAAAACATCATTCCACTTTGACATTATGGGGTATTGTGTGCAGGCCATTTCAATTCAGGCTCTAACACAACAAAATCTGTAAAAAGTCAAGGGTGGTGAATACTTTCTGAAGGCACTGTATATAGTCATGAAGTGACGTTACAAACCATACTCATTATTTCTGTCTTCTGCCCTATAGGATATTTGACAGTAACCATTGAGCCCCTTCCTCCTGTTGTTGTGGGAGAGACTGTCACCCTGAAGTGCAACTTCAAGACTGATGGAAGACTTCGAGAGATCGTGTGGTATAGGGTGAGTAAAGTTGCACGTTCATACACTATACTGTATATGCATGCCATGTACACCAACCTTTCAATACTAATCAGTGTTACTTAATCCATTTGATTTTTATTTCATATATTTTATATGATGTAGGTATTTAACTCTTGACCAAATACCAATTAGCCTCTCTTCCTCTAGTGGTGTAGTGTGACAAATTCCAATTTTAAGAATTAATAAGGGCCAGGTAATTCATGCCAGGTGTGAAGGGTGTCACTCTGGCTTTTGGTTAGGAATATGATTTTACTCTCAGTTATGCCCGGATATTTTGCATAAAATAGAAGCTAATGTGACATTAATAGCAGATGATTACAGTTCAGAGGTTTTATCTACTGAAACAATGGTGTTCCAAAGAGGTCACACCGAAGCACTTGGATGGATGTCAATATAGCAACAGCTGTTAGCTCACGGCCTGATTATTTCATTTACCCAGAACTCCCCAATTATGCACCGGTTAGAATTATACAAGTACGCAGTATGAAATATGCTATATTTATTCTGTGAAATTCTACAGTCATAGACAGTACCCTGGCTGATACAGTTTGGACAAATATATTTGCAGCTTTGCACTTTTCTTAAATCAAATCAAATCAAAAATATTTATATAGCCCTTCGTACATCAGCTGATATCTCAAAGTGCTGTACAGAAACCCAGCCTAAAACCCCAAACAGCAAGCAATGCAGGTGTAGAGGCACAGTGGCTGGGAAAAACTCCCTAGAAAGGCTAAAACCTAGGAAGAAACCTAGAGAGGAACCAGGCTATGTGGGGTGGCCAGTCCTCTTCTGGCTGTGCCGGGTGGAGATTATAACAGAACATGGCCAATATGTTCAAATGTTCATAAATGACCAGCCTGGTCAAATATTAATAATCACAGGCAGAACAGTTGAAACTGGAGCAGCAGCACGGCCAGGTGGACTGGGGATAGCAAGGAGTCATCATGTCAGGTAGTCCTGAGGCATGGTCCTAGGGCTCAGGTCCTCCGAGAGAGAAAAAGAGAGAATTAGAGAGAGCATACTTAAATTCACACAGGACACCGGATAGGACAGGAGAAGTACTCCAGATATAACAAACTGACCCTAGCCCCCCGACACATAAACTACTGCAGCATAAATACTGGAGGCTGAGACAGGAGGGGTCAGGAGACACTGTGGCCCCATCCGATGACACCCCCGGACAGGGCCAAACAGGAAGGATATAACCCCACCCACTTTGCCAAAGCACAGCCCCCACACCACTAGAGGGATATCTTCAACCACCAACTTACCATCCTGAGAAAAGGCAGAGTATGAAATGGTATGTACGGCAGGACCAATCAGAGAGATAGGTAGGAGCAAGCCCATGTAATGCTTTGTAGGTTAGCAGTAAAACCTTGAAATCAGCCCTTGCCTTGACAGGAAGCCAGTGTAGGGAGGCTAGCACTGGAGTAATATGATCAAATTGTTTGGTTCTGGTCAGGATTCTAGCAGCCGTATTTAGCACTAACTGAAGTTTATTTAGTGCTTTTTCCGGGTAGCCAGAAAGTAGAGCATTGCAGTAAATAATTCCCTATTTCTTGTAAAAGAAGTTGAACTAAAAATACATTTTATTGGATTTTGAACATTGCAAAACCACATTTATTTTTGTAAACTTTAGCTTACAATTTTTATTTTGAAAATAAGAATCAAACGGACAAAATTATTGGCACCCTGTAGCTAGTGCTTGGTTGCACAGCCAAGATAACTCCCAACAAATGCTTCTTGTAGCAATCAATGAGTTTGTTGCACCTTTCTACTGGCAATTTTGCACTGTCTTCAGAAGCAAACTGCTCTAATTCTTCAGTGTTTAAGGGGGTTCCCTCCACCAACTGCTGATTTCAGCTCTCGCTATAGGATATGAATGTAATTCAGATCTGGACTCTTTGCTGGCCACTCCTGAACATACCAGCGTTTTTTCTTGAACCATTTTTTGTTGCTTTGATGTGTGTTTGGGGACATTGTCCTGCTGGATCACCCACCACCTTCAACAGAGACCCAGTTTTTGGACACTGGGTTTTAACATTCCACTCCAAAGAAATCTTGATCATCTGCTGATTTCATTATGTTTTGCACACATTCAAGACCACCAGTACAAGAGGCAGCAAAGCAACCCCACAGCAGTATCGAACCTCCCCCATGTTAGATTGTTGTTAGGGTGTTCGTCCATTTGGTCGTTGGTAAACATAAGAAGACCCCACTGCTGAACGAGACACAAGAAAGCCGTATTGAACTTCTTATAAACCCACCTAAACAAGTCTAAATCCTGGTGGAAATGTTATGTGGACACACTGCTGTTTCGCTAAAAAGCACAGGGATAGTGCTTGATAAATGTAACCACTCTCAAGTTCATAGACATAGATCTGGATGCAAGGACTGAACGTCCATTATATAAAAAAATAGTTTTAACCATGTTTTGAGGCTATACAATGTTTGCTACATTTAGCTAAAACAAGATAATATTTAGCATATTTTGCAATCAATGGGTACATATAATTTATTTATAAGTCCAAAAACGGATGTATCTACTGCAGATTGCCCAGTTAATTGCCCATAATTTTTCAATATGAACATCCTACATTTTGAAAGACGGGTCATTATTCTAAATGTAAATCTGTTTAAATAGAAGTGCATCAATGACCAAGTTTAAATAAAATGTCTACGATAAGTAGACTTGACGCTATCCCATTCACCTTTGTTCACTTAACTGTACTGCCTCAACATTGCTGATTATTGAGTCAAACTACAGTGCATTCGGAAAGGATTCAGACCCCTTGACTTTTTCCACATTTTGTTACGTTACAACATTATCCTAAAATTGATGCAAATATATTAACAATAAAATACCGAAATACCTTAAGTATTCAGACCCTTTGCTATGAGACTCCAAATTTAGCTTTCCATTGATATATTCATTTTTCCATTGATCATCCTTGAGATGTTTCTACATCTTGATTGTATTCAATTGATTGGACATGATTTGGAGGCACACACATGTCTATATAAGGTCTCACAGTTGACAGTGCCAGTTGACAGTGCATGTCATAGCAAAAACCAAGCCATCAGGTCGAAGGAATTGTCCATAGAGCTGCGAGACAGGATTGTATCGAGGTACAGCTCTGGAGAAGGGTACCAAAAAATGTCTGCAGCATTGAAGGTTCCCAAGAACACAGTGGCCTCCATCATTCTTAAATTTAAGATGTTTGGAACCACCAAGACCCTCCCTAGAGCTGGCTGCCCGGCCAAGCTGAGCAATCGTGGGAGAAGGACCGGTGAAGCATGATGGCTGCAGCATCATGCTGTGGAGATGTTTTTTAGCGTCAGGGACTGGGAGACTAGTCAGGATCGAGGGAAAGTTGCTTTGGGACAAGTCTTTGAAGGTCCTTAAGTCATGTCCTTGAGCTGGACTAGAACCCGTTCAAACATCTCTGGAGAGACCTGAAAATAGCTGTGCATCGACACTCCCCATCCAACCTGCCAGAGCTTGAGATGATCTGCAGAGAAAAATGGGGAAAACTCCCCAAATACAGGTATTCCAAGCTTGTAGCTTGGCTGTAATTGCTGCCAAAGGGGCTTCAAGAAAGTACTTAGTAAAGGGTCTGAATAATTATGTAAATTTGATATATAAGTACTTTTTATTTTTTGTTTGCAAAAATGTCTGAACACTTGTTTTTGCTTTGTCATTATGGGCTCTTGTGTGTAGATTGATGAGGGGATTTTTTTTAGAATAAGTTAAGTCAAGAGGTCTGAATACTTCCCGAATGCACTGTATATGGCTGAGGCAGTGACACTTCTATTATGAGATTTACTGTTAGATTGTTTCTTTTATATAGCCTTTTCTTGGAAGAAAACCTTTTCTCTAGGTTCATCTTTACAAATGCTGACATTTCAAGACAGGACACAAAAAGACACTTTACATATCAACCTCAGTATAATACATCATGTTTTGCGCTTTGAAAATGTCATTGAATCAGGAAGGATTTTGAGGGTTTAGTTAAGTTTATATGGAGTCCTTACCTTGTTGGGCTTTTAAGTTTCTTGCTCTCAAGTGTTATTCTACAATGTTTAAATTTGGTGCAGATATGAATGCAGAGTATTTGAAGTAATTTAGTTTCTCTTGATCAATGCAATGCTTTTTACACAGTGAAACTGTCTTCTCTTTGGGGAAATGGGTTTGGAAGAGGAAAGTTAATAGAATGCACATTTACTCAATAATAGATCATTTTTAATGGAGTCCTCACTATCGTTTTTGCCAGGCAGGAACCAGACTGTCTTGGGATTTACAGCTGTAGTGTAAAACAAACTCCACTCACTGAGAGTTAGGCTGTCCACATCAAATATTGGTTAGTGAGGAAAATGCAGAGGTTGTAAAGAGAAACCAGCCTCATCTCTCTTGTGCCCACTACTCAATGCAACAGCTAATACATTATATATAAATTATCCACACTCGGCTGCCAAAGTTTCTTTAATCTCTGTCTTTTATTTGGCTAAACTGTCGACTTCTAATTTCCCCCCCACGTTCAAATGTAACTGGGGTTGACGCCCATCTTGGGAATCATCATATCTAATCAAAGTCTGGCCAACGAGACAGAAGCTGAATGAATTAAATACCTCAGCTAGCCTCATTCATTACCAGGGTGCCGTTATCTTAACAGATTCTGTTTGAGGATTCTGTAATGCACACCAGTGGCAGCCTGCTCCTTGAAACCATGCACATCCTTAGCATTGCTAAGACCTAGTATAGCCACTCAAGATAATCAAGATTGCTATTGAGAAGCTTTCAGGCTGGCCTAATAGAGTACTAGTGCGCAGTATTTTGGTACGTAGAAAGATATACAATAGTAATCTCTTCTTAATTACATTGTTAAAAGCTTTTACTACTATTCAAAACTTGTTCATTTGATTTTTTCAACAATTCATGTGTGGCATTTGACATTTGGCACACACCTGATAAAGATATTTGTGAACATCACATTGTCAGACAACCTGCATATACTGATGGAAGTTCAATGTGCTTCTTTTTTTTTGAACCGTTTTCTGCGTGCCTCTTTTTATAGTTTGGGAATGTAAATATTGTTTATTTGCACCTTATAAAGAAGCTATTCAGATCAGCACAATGCCAGATATCTCCCAGGAAGGTAGAGCAGATTTGCATCATACTGTATGTCAACACAATGTTTATGTTAGGGATTTCTCTGTGAGAGGATATATAAGCCCCTGAATCACACAAAGCTCAGCTCACTTGGAAGAAACCCCATTTGGGGCTAAAAGTAATTTTGGGGTAAATATTGGAAAATGGATGACTACTCCAACATCCAAGATTTTTGTTTCAACAATACCAATAATGCAAAATGGCAATTTATACAATTTTTATCCAAAAGTAGAATCGGAAGAATCTTCAATTAAATATTTCTAGCGGTCTTGGTGCGGTAGCTCTAGTGAAGAGCAAAAAAGTCAAGAAAAAACAGGTGGGCTATAATACATGAGAGGGCTCACTCAACAATGAGTGTTTTCCCATCTATTGGATGTTTAAATGTATTAGTCAGACCGAAGCACTAATGCTCCTGAAGCAAACACATAAAAGCATCTTGAGTGCATGTTATATTCCACTGAGAGCCACATTCATGTATTGTGCAGTGGGTTCTGTCAGGCCATGGATTAGGCACTGTGGATATGTAATACCATCAAGCTGTCCTCAACATTGTAATAGCATTTCATCCTGATGGGGCTACAGATAGAGTGGAGGAGAGAATCTCTATCAGCTCTGAAACCATTCTGAACATGTGCAGTAGAAACATGGAAGGATACAATGCTGGCTGGGGAGGCCTGTGGAGACTTCTCCTCACTGAGACTCATGGCAGCTCACCTAATGCTGTGCTTGTTCTGATTATGTCACTCTAATGAAGAGATACCCATGACCCTCTCCCTATGGGGACCTCAGTCGTGCTGGCGGTGACGGTGCAGGGTTTCCGCTTGGATGCCTGTTGAGTGTCATTCTGCATTACGCTTAATCTTCCCTAAGTTAACCTCTCTCTATATATCCCTCATCCCCCTCTCCCTCGTCCCCTGTCTCATTACCACATCCCTCCACCCACTCTGACAGCACTCTTATGGGATCATCTCTCTGGCCAGCATAGCCAGCATAGCCTACTGCTCTAAACGTGGGCCTTTTACCACTGACCTATCTGATAGGCTCATGCGTGTGAATGAATGCTATCTCACTCATATGGTCCACATGGTTCAGGCATTTTAACCTCATCCTGTTCCATTATAATGACTCAGGTCAGGTCTTCAACATGCTCTTTGTCAATTTGAGCTCTATTCTTACCCTCATAGTTAATAATAGTAATGCTTACAGGGGAGAGAGAGAAGATGCTGTTAAGATACTGTTTTGCTTTCAACAGTGTGATTATAGACATGGCAAGCCATCTGTGATGTTTAAATTCAAGTAAATTATATGAAAATAATTTATGTCACTCATATGAGCCTTGTCTTGATTAAGTTGAATTCTAGAGTATTGCCGTGTGCATTTGGTTAGACACTTGCTATTGTTCCACTTGAATAGATCACATGGACTCTCATGCAGAAATTACTGTTGATTGACAAGTACAGATTGCAAGGAGAGAGAGGCGATTTAAAGACAGACAAGGAGAGATGTACAGTAAGTGCTGCTCTTCTAAATAGAAGTAGGCTATGTTGAAAGTAAGCCTATCTCAGAATTTCCTTACTGAAAGGACTTTGATGTTTGCTGTCACTAGTTCAGTGCGCTGTAATGGGAGTAGCACTTATTTGGTGTGGAATCCATTTTCTTTTTCACTGATTTTGCTTTTCTTCTGTGTAATACATTACATTCTCCCACGAGTGCTTCACTTGGGACTATTAGACAATGAGAAACCAGTTATTTGAGAGAGGTAGCATAAATTATTAGGATATATGAAGAAGAACATAGAATAATATTTATCTCTGCTAAATACAGTGCTATGAGCATGAACAATGAACCTCCAAAGGAGTAAACAAAGGAACGCAAAGCCATCATTCTCTGAGAACTTATATTCAAATGTGATATACTGATCAATACTGTACCTCCCACTCAATAACCGTCCCCCTGATGACTATCCAACCTTTTGTTGGTAAATGTTAGCTAACTGCTTACACATCTTTCAAATACGGAAACATGGAAGTTTCCTGGAAATATATATTATTAAAATACATTGTTTCAGTCCTTCTGTTTGGTTTCCTTAGAGAATTAATTTAAAAAATAAGTATTTCCTAACACACTGTGACCTGATTCCTGCAGTCTAAGCTGGAACATAAAAGCAATCGTGGCATGATGATGAGACTGAGAGAGTTGCTGCTGCTGCCCACACAGACTCCCCCTGCACCTCATCCTATTCTAATATCTCTTACGTTTACACTGTCTTTGTTTGTGCATCAGATTTAACTTGTGGCCCACATTTCTGTACAAATCCCATTAAAGACATTGACACTGAAAGAGCACAAGATCATGGGTATGAAAATTACTTTTCACTTGGCAGTAGTACAACACCAAGTGCATTGCCTAAGGGCAAAATCTATAGCTGGCTGGACTATTCAGTCCAGAGTTAAGTGGTTCTGTCCAGATACATGTACATTTGAACAGGGAGAGGATGGCTTATATGATACTTGACGCAGAAGTGGTGTGTTTCTCTCTCCGGTAATCCTGTTTCCTGACTGCGGAGAGACGAGGGAGGCGTCACATTCCAAATCTGAGTTGGAAAAACTCAGAGACTGGGTTGCCCAGGCAACAGGAATCTGCGAGCACAGTAAAGAGTTCTCTGACTGTGTACACACAGCACACTCCTGTGTTTTTTTTTGTGTGCCCAACTTCCTGCTGCTTTAAACCCCCTAGTGTAATTGTGTCATTGTAAAAATGGCTCAGTTAGTTGGAGTATCTCGATTGTATTCGGATTCACCCAAAACTATATATATATATATAAAAAGTGTTCAACAAATCTAAATATTTTACATTTTAGATTCTTCAAAGTAGCCACCCTTTGCCTTGATGACAGCTTTGCACACTCTTGGCATTCTCTCAAACAGCTTCACAAGGTAATCACCTAGAACGCATTTCAGTTAACAGGTGTGCCTTGTTAAAAATTAACTTGTGGAATTTATTTCATTCTTAATGAGTTTGAGCCAATCAGTTGTGTTGTGACAAGGTAGGGGTGGTATACAGAAGACAGCCCTATTTGATAAAAGACAAAGTCCATATTATAGCAAGAGCAGCTCAAATAAGCAAAGAGAAATGACAGTCCATAATTACTTGGAGACATGAAGGTCAGTCAATCTGGAAAATGTCAAGCACTATGATGAAACTGGCTCTCATGAGGACCACCACAGGAAATGAAGACCAATAGTTACTTCTGCTGCAGAGGATTAGTTCATTAGAGTTACCAGCATCAGAAATTGCAGCCCAAATAAATGCTTCACAGAGTTCAAGTAACAGACACATCTCAACATTAACTGTTCAGAGAAGACTGCGTGAATCAGGCCTTCATGGTCAAATTGCTGCAAAGAAACCACTACTAAAGAACACCAATAAAAAGAAGAGACTTGCTTGGGCCAAGAAACACGAGCAATGGCCATTAAACCGGTGCTGATGAGTCCAAATTTGAGATTTTTGGTCCAACCACTGTGTCTTTGTGAGACACCGAGTGGGTGAACGGATTATGTCCACTTGTGTGGTTCCCACCGTGAAGCACAGATGAGGAGGTGTAATGGTGTGGGGGTGCTTTGCTGGTGACACCGTCAGTGATTTATTTAGAATTCAAGACACACTTAACATCTGGTTTGCGCTTAGTGGGACTATCAATTGATTTTCAACAGTACAATGACCCAACACTCCTCCAGGCTGTGTAATGGCTATTTGACCAAGGAGAATGATGGAGTGCTGCAGCAGATTACCTGTCCTCCACAATCACCTGACATCAACCCAATTGAGATGGTTTGGGATGAGTTGGACTGCGGAGTGAAGATAAAGCAGCCAACAAGTGCTCAGCATATGTGGGAACTCCTTCAAGACTGTTGGAAAAGCATTCCAGATAAAGCGGGTTGAGAGAATGCCAAGAGTGTGCAAAGCTGTCATCAAGGCAAAGGGTGGCTACTTTGAAGAATCTAAAATCTAAAATATATTTTGATTTGTTCAACACTTTTTTAGGTATTACATGATTCCATATGTGTTATGTCATAGTTTTGATGTCTTGACAATTATTCAACAATGTAAAAAATAGTAAAAATAAAGAAAAACCACTGAATGAGTAGGTGTGTGCAAACTTTTGACTTGTACTGTATATATACATTTGAAGTCGGAAGTTTACATACACTTAGGTTGGAGTCATTAAAACTAGTTTTTCAACCAATCCACAAATTTCTTGTTTATAACAAACTATAGTTTTGGCAAGTTGGTTAGGACATCTACTTTGTGCATGACTTGTAATTTTTCCAACAATTGTTTACAGACACATTTTTTCACTTATAATTCACTGTATCACAAATCCAGTGGGTCAGAAGTTTTCATACACTAAGTTGACTGTGCCTCTAAACAGAAAACGATGTCATGGCTTTAGAAGCTTCTGATAGGCTAATAGACATAATTTGAGTCAATTGGAGGTGTACCTGTGGATTTATTTCAAGGCCTACCTTCAAACTCAGTGCCTCTTCGCTTGACATTACGGGAAAATCAAAAGATAACAGCCAAGACCTCAGAAAGAAAATTGCAGACCTCCATAAGTCTGGTTCATCCAAACGCCTGAAGGTACCACGTTCATCTGTACAAACAATAGTACGCAAGTATAAACACCATGCACCTATCACACCGCTCAGGAAGGAGACGTGTTCTGTCTCCTAGAGATGAACGTACGTTGGTGCAAAAAGTGCAGATCAATCCCAGAACAACAGCAAAGGACCCTGTGAAGATGCTGGAGGAAACAGGTACAAAAGTATCTATATCCACATTAAAACGAGTCCTATATCGACAGATCCTGAAAGGCCACTCAGCAAGGAAGAAGCCACTGCTCCAAAACCCCAATAAAAAAGCCAGACTACGATTTGCAACTGCACATGGGGACAAAGATCGTTCTTTTTTGAGAAATGTCCTCCTGTCTGAGGAAACAAAAATAGAACTGCTTGGCCATAATGACCATTGTTATGTTTGGGGGGAAAAGAGGGGAAGCTTGCAAGCTGAAGAACACCATCCCAACCGTGAAGCAGGGGGTGGCAGCATCATGTTGTGGGGGTGCTTTGCTGCAGGAGGGACTGGTGCACTTCACAAAATAGATGGCATCATGAGGTAGGAAACTTATATGGATATATTGAAGCAACATCTCAAGCCATCAGTCAGGCAGGAAGTTAAAGCTTGGTCGCAAATGGGTCATCCAAATAGACAATGATCCCAAGCATACTTCCAAAGTTGTTGCAAAATGGCTGAAAGACAACAAAGTCAATGTATTGGAGTAGCCATTACATATCCCTGACGTCAATCCAATAGAACATTTGTTGGCAGAACTGAAAAAGCGTGTGTGAGTGAGGAGACCTACAAACCTGACTCAGTTACACCAACTGACCAGAGAAATTAGCCAAAATTCACCCAACTTATTGTGGGAAGCTTGTGAAAGGCTACCCGAAACGTTTGACCCAAGTTAAACAATTTAAAGGAAATGCTACCAAATACTAATTGAGTATATGTAGATTTATGACCCACTGGGAATGTGATGAAAGAAATAAAACCTGAAATAAATAATTCTCTCTACTATTATTCTGACATTTCACATTCTTAAAATTAAGTGGTGCTCCTTACTGACCTAAAACAGGGATTTTTTTCTCTGATTAAATGTAAGGATTTGTGAAAAACTGAGTTTAAATGTATTTGACTAAGGTGTATGTAAACTTCTGACTCCAACTGTATATATATAGTGATGGGTGAATCTGAATAATGTGTATGTAGCAGCTTAAAAATATATCTGGATTCTTAACCCAACAACTGATATACACTGAGGTATACACTGAGTATACAAACATTAAGAACACCTGCTTTCTACATGACATAGACAGACCAGGTGACTTCAAGTGAAAGCTATGATCCCTTATTGTTGTCACCTGTTAAATTCACTTAAATCAGTGTAGATGGAGGGGAGGAGACAGGTTAAAAAATGATTTTTAAGCCTTGAGACAATTGAGACATTGATTGTGTATGTGAGCCATTCAGAGGGTGAATGTGCAAGACAAAAGACTAAAATTGTCAGAGTCGTGTGTATAGGTGGCAGGGAAGTCAGGCGCAGGAGAGTAAAAATGAGTGTAATGGAGTCCTTTTAATATATGTCCTCTAAACATGCTCCAAAACACTAAATGTACATACATAAGAAACAAGGGTACGAGGACCCGTCGCGCACCTATACAACCATAAACAACACTGACAAAGACATGAGGGGAAACAGAGGGTTAAATACACAACAAGTAATGAATGGGATTGAAACCAGGTGTGTAGGAAGACAAGACAAAACCAATGGAAAATGAAAAATGGATCAATGGTGGCTAGAAGACCGGTGACGTCGACCGCCGAGCACCGCCCGAACAAGGAGAGTCAACGACTTCGGGAGAAGTCGTGACAAAAATGCCTTTGAAGAGGGGAATGGCAGTAGGTGCCAGGTGTACTTCTTTCTGTCAAAGCTTGGTTTTTTCAAACTCAACAATTTCCCGTGTGTATCAAGAATGGGTATACTCAGTGTAGATCATATGGTGCAAAGACACATTGCTGTATTAACAAGAATAGGACATATTCAGGCAGTGAATGTGATTTATTTGGATATTGTCTATAACTCTCCACATAAATGAGTGAGTACTATTTTAGAAAGACCAATGCCATCTGTTCCAGTTGGTAGTTCTTCTGAACATGAGGCTGAAATCCATGTTGACTCTTTTGGTTGTTCACTGATCCATTTATGTTTGAAGCTGGCCCAGTGGAGTCGCATACAGCGCCCTGATCATGAATCTTGCAATCAAGGATCCAAGTAGTTGTTTGACATGCTCAGATGTTTAAAGACAGTTTAGCATTTGTTTAATAGACTTTAACTTTCAGAGATGCATTGTTGGCCTATTATCCTCTATGGGATCGGTGTCCCTAAACCGGCACAGTTGTTGCTCAATATGCAATAATGTGACTAGAATGACATTGTAAACAACAGCCAACTTTCCGGGACATAGACATGTCTTATATGGGCAGAAAACTTTAATCATTGTTAATCTAACTGCAGTGTCCAGTTTAAAGAAGCTACTACAGCTAAAAAAAACACCATGCTATTATTTGAGAATAGTGCACAACAACAAAACACTTTTATCACAGAAACTGGTTTGAAACATTCACCTCTGAAGGTAAACAATGTACTTACATTCAGTAATCTTGCTCTGATTTGTCATGCTGAGGGTCCCAGAGATAAAATGTAGCTTAGTTTTGTTTGATAAAATCAAGTTGTATATTCAAATGTAGGAACTGGGTTCTGCAGTTTGACCCCACTGCTATCTCTGGCTCCACACCCACCCTGCACGGTCATCTAGATATGTGAAGGTTAGTGTATTTTCTGTAAGGAAGCTAATGATCCATCATGTATGACATTCCTGGGAGTGTGTAGCCTCACATTTTTTATTACCATAACATTTTTGTATGTTCTCCATAGTTATGTACTTGAAAATATAGAAATTGACCAATTCGGCACATTTGGGTAAACTCCTGGCAGACTTGATACAAAATATTGTCTAGTGATGTAATTCTTCACTGGATCAGTCTGACATTTTGCACACACGCTGCTGCCATCTTGTGGACAACATCTAAACACCTAGAATCCTTCATCACTGTCTGGTCTTTCTCTTGCATTTCAAAGATGCAAAAAATTATGGAATGTTATTATTGTTTGTTTTTTGTTTGTATGATCTTTTACCAGATCTAATGTGTTATATTCTCCAACATTAATTTCACATTTCCACAAATTTCAAGACTATGCATATCCTTGCTTCAGGGTCTGAGCTACAGGCCGTTAGATTTGGGTATGTCATTTTAGGCGGAAAATTGAAAAGTTAGTGTCCGATCCTTAAGTTTATGTTGATAATGGGGTTATTTGGGTCCTCAGCCACCCTTAATTTCATCCACTGAAGATCACACTATGTAGATGACCCCCACCCAACATAATACTATTTACTAATGAGTACTATCCTTGTTAATATGTTGTGGAAAATGCAATTAGTTCTAGTTAGATAGGCAGTGGAATGATATGCATGATCTATGTTTCCAAAAGAAAAGGAAATCTTATTATTACAGTCTGCTATAATGATTTTCCTGGTCTGGCTGGTAATTATATGAGCATGTACAATTTAAATAGAAACAGGGTATAATGGGACATATGAAACAGCACTGATTTCTAATCAGTTCCTTTGCTGTTGATTTTTTCCCTGGGTGTTGCAAAGTAGTTATACATTTGTCATCAAATTTATGCAGTGAAAATCATCCAGTCATGCTTTTGATCTGAGACTTTGGCAATGTTTATTTAAAGAAAAATAACTATTGCAGTGCGTTCCTTTCCGATGTATACTTTACATGAAAATAGAAAACTTACTAAAACAATGATAAGAGTCCACAGCCTGTTCCTAACAAAAGCCTCTGTCATCATCTCAATCAGTCTCTTGCGCTCTGGTGAATCTGGCCCCAAGGGGATAGTGGAGATAAGGTGATATAGATCACTGCACCACAGCCTTCCCTTTTGAGGATGTCACCATGGCAAATAAGCCGCCTGTCCTATATTACATTATAATTACTCTGCTGTGTCAACAAACTGCAAGAAATAATTTTTCACTCATGATGCTGGGACCGAAGGCATTACATCTGTATGTTTCAAATGTAATTAGGGTAAAGCATGGTATTATTGCACTGTTATCAGTGAATAAGCACCATCTCCTCACATTGAATTCCTTTAGATCGCAGAGGATTCTGACATAATCTAGTGCTGCCACCATTTTACAAGTATACTTACAGTACTGTATATAATTCATTACGTTATACCTCTATGAGCATTAACCTACTTGGATGACTCATTGAAACATACTTTAACTGTTTCCGACGTTCCCGTGTAATCTTACACTACTCTCCATCTCAATACTTACAATTTATATAATTCCTCCCATGATGCAATGAACCATATTCATGGATTATAGTAGTGCAGACGACAGGTCCAATTCTGTATTCCGTTCCTCAGTGGTTTGTGTTATCTAATGATGCTGAAGAAAAACATGACATACTCCTCCTCTCCACAGAAACATAAAGCTCTGGTAACTTTTAGAAAGCTTGGACATCGACAATCTCCAAAGTAAAACCACAGCAGATTTTCTAAATCCATTTTGCTATCACAGAATGATCAAACATGAAAGTGATTACTTAGCGATTAGGAGTGGATCAGGGGCTGATTGTGACATTTGCCTTAGAGGGGGAAGAGATTTCCATGCTTTTGAGTCTTAGCAGTAGCCTGTTTGTAAATACAACTAAGTGAGTTCCTCTGGGGACATTGGAAAGAGAGACTGGTTCCGGGAATGAATGCCAAACACCAAAATAAAAAAAGCGATATACTGAACACAAGGATGTCATGGCAACCTCCAGCAATGGGAGAAGAGGCATTTGAACCAGACAATATACCAGACAATTTACAGGATAACAGGATAAAAGCATTAGCTTATCTTTAGTGTGTGTGTTTGTTTGTGTTGTGTGTGTATGCATCAGTAAGAGTCCACAAATGCTCCCCTTATTTACAGTAGATCAGCCACAAATATTAAGTTAGGAGAGGGAGCTTTCAGAGGACCACTTAATCTGGGTGAGGCCGAGGGAGACATGATGCCGCTGCTTAAATCCTGCAATTTGCCGTCAGAGGCTTTTGGACATAGTCGTTTGCACTTTGTCATTTTAGAGGGATAGGGAGGTCAGCTCTGTCAGTTGTTTGGGCTCTTTGTTGTCTTTAAAGGCTGTTTAACATGGGTATCATGCTGAGACCTCCATCTCTGCTTTCAGAAGGGCCAGCAGGGAAGAGAATGGTGAATAGCCCATATTTTTGTAAGGCATGATGTACGACGTTGTCCAGCTTTTATAGAGGCACAGAATAACAACACTAAATGGTTGTTACCACCATTTAATCCACCCTTAGTAAAAAACATTGTTGAGGATTTGTTGTGTGTATTTCAGCAAGACATTGGTTTGAAACTCCTTTTGATAGAAACTCAAGTGAGTGGTTAAGTCAAGTGTTGGTGACTGACCGGAATCGATCATTGCAGCTGAGGTCCAAGCCTATAATTGGTGAGGTGAACAATAATTTCCTCCTGGTTAGTCCTTTGGTCACTCCAGAAGTTACTCCTCTGCCCTGCACCACTCATGCACTGACTGTATCTACTGTATGACTTTATAAGTTTCACTCTCTGGGGTTGTTAATTTCTCTTTTAATCTGGCCCTAACTTTAGCATGCCCTTCCACAATGGGTGCATCTCTTGTGGCCTTTCTTTGAAATAATCCAGTGGCTGCCTTATCTGACCTTTACAGTTTCCTAAACTGCTTCCATGATTCACTTTTTAATACCCCCTTATCAGCTCTACAACCATGTGACTTTTAGAACCAACCAAAGTGCAAAATGACTCTGTGCTTTTGTGTAGTGTCACTCAGGCGAAATATACACTACCGTTCAAAAGTTTGGGGTCACTTAGAAATGTCCTTGTTTTTTAAAGTAAAGCACATATTTTGTCCATTAAAATAACATCAAATTGATCAGAAATACAGTGTAGACATTGTTAATGTTGTAAATGACTATTGTAGCTGGAAACGGCTGATTTTCTTATGAAATATATTTTTTATATTATTTTGCTTTACACTGTTACCTTAGTGTTGTAACAAAAATCATATTCCCCCTAATCTATGCACAAGAACCACAGCCGTTTAACACATGAATTGCATCATCTACAATGAGTAGGGATGATAAGTGAAAATGAGTCACATTAAGCACCAAAGAATGCGTGAAATGGACAGAGATGCATTGTTGTATTTAGCTTCTTTTTTTAATTATCAATGGACACTATTATAGTATAACGATTTTCTCGGAGATTGTGTCACTGGTTTTATAGTCTGATATGTCCATTAAGGATGAGGTAGGGCAGTGTGTGTGTGTGCTCTGTAATGTGAATCATTCTTCAGGCATTTTGAATCATTATATTTTTCTATACACTATTTGTCCATTGTTTTTATCATACTAGGACTGATCTTGACAAGCTTTCAACTATTTATACAGATGGCTATTCTCTGTCCTGTTGTGTAAGTGGTTTCTCACTGGTTGCCGTGAATCATTGTCTGTATTATAGCTTGCCTGGCAGACCCCTTATGTAGTTAAAGGAATAAGGAAACAAGATGACAAATGCCATGACAATTATAAAAACTCCTTGACTGGGCTACCTGAAAACGTCATATTTGTTTCCTGTGTTTGCTTTGTTCCAGCAACTTTCAGCCTGACAAATGGAGAGAGATAGATATCTCAGTCTCCCCATGAGCTAGACCAAAGTAATATTCCTAAGGTCAAATTCATCCATTGTTGGACTACCCCTGATTCAATATTGTGATGATAAAGAAGCAATATTCTATATTCAAGTACTATTTTGTGTAGAAACATGCATCCATTTAGTAAAACCAATATTTTATCCTGGATTAGGTATACAAATACTTCCTGGTATGTGAGAATTATGTTATTCCCCGGGACTGATGTGATCCAGAAGATTAGCCACTTCCAAACAAAGATGTCTCTGTAATTTAGGCTTCCGTGGCCTCTCTTCCCTGCTGATGTAGCTTATGTTGACTCGTTTACGATCGATCATCCACTGAGACAAAGTGTTATGTTAGTTTTCCCATTACTGCGGCACTGAAGTATTGACAAGCTGCTCGCCCGCTCTATATTTCTCACCCTGGTATTGGTGATTGGTGCAAGGGCCATCATGAACCTTTTAGGTAAAGTTAGAATCACGAAAAGGATTATTGTGACCAAATACTATTTCATTAAAATGACTTTGCATGTCTGAAAATACTATCGCCTAAATTGGAGCTGGGGTGACTAAATTGCCATAACATACATCACAACACTTGTTTCACAAATGGAATACAAATGCAAATTGATATGCATGTACATACACAATTCTATAGGGAGATGCGGGTAGTTTTACTTAATTTCACTTATCTCAAATGTGGATTTTCCTGTTAGTATATTAATGTATGCGATAAGTAAAGGAGAACATTGATTTGTTCATAAAGGAATTAACAGATTGTAATATATTAAGGCAAAGTTTTCTGCTGCTATTATTTAGATAAATAAGCACCTCCTCTGCAGAAAAAAAGAATGAAATAGAGAAGTGTCCTAGTTAAGAAAATATGAGCGTACCCTAATTTCTATTACAGCATATTGGATGACTGATTCATATTTCATTAACCCAGCTCAATGTAAATTCTATAGATTTAGGCTACTACATGATACTAAAATTATCCCTGTACCCTTCATGAGGTTGCTGCAACATAGCCTATGTTGTAAACTTTTATTGAGACAATTTTGAGTAATCAAGGTGACAGACAGTGACACATTCAATACCACCTTGCACACTCTTGCCTGCATTTAGCTGATCTAGGGTTTAATCATTAGTCCAACAGTTGCAAATGAGTGTTTTTAGTGGTATGTTTAACGTTCTGGTATGTTTATCCCCATTTTGTTCAATTTCAGACCAGAGAATCTTGTTTCTCATGTTCTGAGAGTTCTTTAGGTTCCTTTTGGCAAACATCAAGTGGGCTGTCATGTGCCTTTTACTGAGAAGTGGCTTCCGTCTGTCCACTCTACCATAAAGGCCTGATTGGTCAAGTGCTGCAGAGGTGGTTGTCCTTCTGGAACTTTCTCACATCTCCACAGAGGATCTCTGGGGCTCTGTCAAAGTGACCATTGGGTTCTTGCTGACCTCCCCTGACCAAGGCCCTTGCTCAGTTTGGCCGGGAGGCCAGCTGTAGGAAGAGTCTTGGTGATTCCAAACTTCTTCAATTGAAGAATGATGGAGGCCACTGTGTTCTTGGGGACCTTCAATGCTGCAGCATTTTTTGGTACCCTTCCATAGATCTGTGCCTCAACACAATCCTGTCTCGGAGCTCTACGGACAATTCCTTCGACATCGTGGCTTGGTTATTGCTCTGACATCCACTGTCAACTGTCGGACCTTATTTAGACAGGTGTGTGCCTTTCCAAATCATGTCCATACAATTGAATTTATCACAGGTGGACGCTGTAGAAGCATCTCAAGGATGATCAATGGAAGCAGGATGCACCTGAGTTCAATGTCAAACAACATATAAGGATCTATAAGAAAAGCTGTTAGCATGAGTGCTTTTATAACCTGATTGTGGGTTTAAACACTCCAAAACTCCAAACACAAAGCAAATGCTTTATGATCTACTTTAAGGCATTTTGCCACTACTACCCAGATGTAATGATAGAAAACCTTACAGCTTTCATCTCTCCTTTCTCTTTGACATATAATGGTATAGCCTTTGGAATCTACTAGAAACCCGAAAGCTCTCTTTCATCCATGGTCTTTGTCATAATTTTGGAGAGAGACTGTGATTCCAGGCTTTCTTTGCGGACCGTTATCTCAGCCGGGATTATCTATGGTCTGGTTAAACCCTTTTCCTTACGAAGCTAATGACTGAGACATGCTGAGCCAAGTGGCATCAAACATTTTTTAATCCTTCCTCGTTTTTTTTCAAGCAAAAATACACTGCCAAATGTATTCAGATTATTAGCATTTTTTTTTTAAACACAGCCTTAATTTGTCAACAAGAAAGCTCACTGAGTTATGTACATTATGCTGTTTGTCGGAATCAAAATGAAATCAAATTTTATTTGACATATGCTTTGTAAACAACAGGTGTAGATTTAAAGTGAAACGCTTAATTCCGGGTCCTTTTCCAACAATGCAGAGTTAAAGATAATTACAAAAAAAAAATACATTTAAATAGTGACACACACAAGGAATAAATACAAAGTAAAAAAACGAATAACAATAACGAGTAAAAATAACATGGCTACAGGGAGTACCAGTGCTGAGTTTATGTGCAGGAGTACAAGATAATTAAGGTAGATACATAAGTGATTAGGCAAGGTAGATAAGAGAGTAGGTGCTGCAGTGTATGTGGTGAGTGTGTGTGTGAGTGTGTGTGTGGCATCAGTATGCATGTGTCCGGATGTTTTGTGTGTGTGGGTGTGTGTGTGTGTTTGTGTGTATATATATATATATATATATATATATATATATATATATATATATATATATATATATATATATATATGTGTGTGTGTGTGTGTGTGTGTGTGTGTGTGTGTGTGTGTGTGTGTGTGTGTTCTGGTGGCAGTGTAAGTATGTGTGAGTGTGTGGGTAGAGCACAGTGTGTGTGCATAGAGTCAGTGCAAGAGAGTTAGTGCAAAAAAAAGTCAATGCAGATAGTCCGGGTAGCTATTTGAATAGATATTTAGCTGTTCAGGGTCCTGTTGGCTCCAGACTTGGTGCTTGCCTTGCGGTAGCAGAGAGAACAGTCTATGGCTTGGTTGGCTCGAGACTTTGACATTTTTGGGGGCCTTCCTCTGACATCACTTGGTATAGAGGTCCTGGATGGGAGGGAACTCAGCCCCAGTGATGTACTGTGTAGTATACACTGCCCTCTTAGCGCCTTGCGGTCGGGTGCCTTGCAGTTGCCGTACCAAGCAGTGATGCAGCCAGTCAAGTTGTTCTCAATGGTACAGCTGTAGAACTTTCAGAGGATTGAAATCCCGCAACCATTGCCAGTGCTTTCCCAGATGCCTTGTTTTGCTGACCATTGTCCTGAGCTACAGTGTGTGTGCTAGTGCCTGTAATGTTTTAATATTTTCTAATGGCATCTTCATGCTTTTTCATACTCCTGAATGTAGACTTGATCATCCAATTCCACCCACTCTGTGATTGCTTAAAATTGCTTCAAAATGATGTTGTATCCTTGATTTACTGTAGGTCCAAACATGCCCCGGAATTGAGTTTATATTTGTATTTATTA
The DNA here is from genome assembly GCF_045791955.1 of Oncorhynchus clarkii lewisi. Lineage (NCBI taxonomy): Eukaryota > Metazoa > Chordata > Actinopteri > Salmoniformes > Salmonidae > Oncorhynchus > Oncorhynchus clarkii. The sequence continues at coordinate 52,005,447 of NC_092153.1, read as the reverse complement.
TGGATGCCCATTAGATGCTGCCAAGGCAGCAGCTACTCTTCCCGAGGTCCAGCAAAATGAAGGCAGTTATACCATTTTAAAAACATTACAATACATTCACAGATTTCACAACACACTGTGTGCCCTCAGGCCCCTACTCCACCACATATCTACAATACATAATCCATGTGTAACGTGTGTGTTTATGCATGTGTCTGTGCCTATGTTTGTGTTGCTTCACAATCCCCACTGTTCCATAAGGGGTATTTTTATCTGTTTTTGAAATCAAATTTTACTGCTTCCATCAGTTACTTGATGTGGAATAGAGTTCCATGTAGTCATGGCTCTATGTAGTACTGTGCGCCTCCCATTGTCTGTTCTGGACTTGGGGACTGTGAAGAGATCTCGTGGCATGTCATGTAGGATATGCATGGGTGTCCGAGCTGTGCGCCAGTACTTCAAACAAACAGCTTGGTGCATTCAACATGTCAATACCTCTCATAAATTCAAGTAGTGATGAAGTCAATCTCTCCTCCACTTTGAGCCAGGAGAGATTGACATGCATATTATTAATGTTACCTATCTGTGTACATCCAAGGGCCAGCTGTAATGCCCTGTTCTGAGTCAATTGCAATTTTTCTAAGTCTGTTTTTGTGGCACCTGACCACATGACTAAACAGTAGTCCAGGTGCGACAAAACTAAGGACTGTAGGACCTTCCTTGTTGATAGTGCCGTTAAGAACGTAGAGCAGCACTTTATTATGGACAGACTGCTGTTGTATCAATATGTTTTGACCATAGCAGTTTACAATCCAGGGCTACTCCAAGCAGTTTTGGCACCTCAATTTACTCAATTTCCACATTATTTATTACAACATTTAGTTGAGGTTTAGGGTTTAATGAATGATAAGCTTTTAGTTTTAGAAATATTTAGGACTAAATTATTCCTTGCCACCCACTCCGAAAATAACTGCAGCTCTTTGTTAAGTGTTGCAGTCATTTCAGTCGCTGTAGTAGCTGACGTGTATAGTGTTGAGTCATCCGCATACATTTACTCAAAGCCAGTGGCAGGTTGTTAGTAAAGATTGAAAAAAGTAACAGACCTAGACAGCTGCCCTGGGGAATTCCTGATTCTACCTGGAATCAAGGTAAGACCCAAGTGCAGACTGTGTGAAGTAACAATGTTTATTGTAACCACAGGGGCAGGCAAACGACAGGTCCAGGCAGGCAGGGGTTGATAATCCAGAGCAGAGGCCAAGGTACCGAACTGCAGGCAGGCTCAGGGTCTGGTCAGACAGAGGTCGGTAATCCAGAGGTGGAGCAAAGGTACAGGACAGCAGGCAGGCTCAGGTTCAGAGACAGGGTGTAGTCAGGCCGGCGGGTAAAGGTTCAGCTCAGGCAAAGGTCAAAAACCAGGAGGACGAGAAAAGAGAGTCTAGTCAATTGATACTTTTACTTTTTTTTAATGAATACTCATTTGACAAATACAGTTAAGGCATGTAGTATCAAAGTCCAGAAAAAATACAAACAATTCCTTTGAAGTAGAATCCTTAAAGCATCCTGGAAGCATAAAAATGAGCACAAGTCATGGCCACTGTTTTCATTTATCTCCAACAGCCAGCCTGTTACAGTAGTCTATCCAGTGGCAGTCGGTGCCGTTTAAGATGAGGGAGTATTATTTATTTTTTATGAGCATGGCATTATTTCTATTGCAGCAAATTGGATGACTGTCATTCATACTCCTTTCACCCAGTTCAATGTAACAGCGATAGGTTTAGGCTACTACATGATACTCAAATTTTCCCTGTACCTATCATGAAGTTTCGACAACCTAGCCTATGAAAGAAAGTTTACAACATACAGTGAATTCAAAACTATTCAGATCCCTTCCCTCTTTCAACATTTTGTTACGTTACATCCTTATACTAAAATTGATTCAATAAAAACATGTCCTCATCAATCTACACACAATACCCCATAATGACGAACCGAAAACAGGTTTTTAGAAATGTTTGCAGATATATTAAAAATAATAAACAGAAATAACTTATTTACATAAATGTTCAAACCCTTTGCTATGAAACTTGAAACTGAGCTCAGGAGCGTCCTGTTTCCATAGATCATCCTAGAGATGTTTCTACAACTTGGAGTCCATCTGTAGTAAATTCAATTGATTGGACATGATTTGGAAAGGCACACAGCAGTCTATATAAAGGTCCCACAGTTGACAGTGCATGTCAGAGCAAGAAAAGCTAGGGTACCAAAAAACATTCTGCAGCATAACTTCCTGCTTTTACTTTCTGATTTGCTCCTATGGGTATTATGCTGTCAATGACTTGAAGGGGGATGCCTGTTCTATTCATTTTATTTATATGACAGAACATGCAGTCGGGAGCAGAGGAGCAGAACATTTGTATCTTTTTTTTCCATGAGACTTGCGACAGCAAATGTCCCATTTTAAATCTTGTAAGAATTATTTTGGACTTATAGCTACTATTATTTAATGGGTCCTTCTTCCGACTGATCCCCCTCCAGCCCAGAGAGTACTTCATGAATATCCCACTGTTAATGTTATGTGGCATTGATATGAAGAACAACATGCAACCACAGCTGATGTGAACTTTACAGATTCAGTCTATTCATCTATTCACTCTGATCATTTCATTTGAAATGTTCACCTCTCTTATGTAATGCAGATAGAACAGATAGAGTGCCTATTTGAAAAGTTTGACAATTATGGGACAATTATGTTTTCAAGGTATTTAAAAAAAAAAAAATCCCTGAATATGATCTAATTTGGAAGTGAGTTACTATTAAAATGCTCTAAAATAAGTAATTTTTTTCAGAGTAAACCTTATGTGGCTTGATTTTATTTATCCTGTAATTGTAGTGAACATATCATTTTGATATAGAGTGCCCAGCCCATGTCGGGATTCCCATGAGGGAGGAAGAGCATCCTCAGGAGTGCAGTTAGTATTTAAAAAGGCCTGTTGTTTACTGGTTCAATTACCCTATTAATTACAGTCTCATAAAAGGCAGAGATACATAAACATCAGTTGAAATTCATAGCATCAGATAAACCTGTCACTGGGTTTCTTCATGCGTCTATTAAAGGTTGTTAAGATATCTCTAAGTCAAGCCATGTTCCTTCCTATCAGTAAAATTCAGTGAGTGAATGAATGGCTGCAGAGTAAAAGCCCTGATGAATTGAGTTGAGAACAATGACAGAAAGATAGACTGAGATGTAGAGCAGCTGTGATGCATTGATAGTGCTTTGACATCCCTAGTCCTTAGCTGACATCTCCAGTGGGCCACTTTTGAATAAAACAAGACATTTGATTGGATATGTGGATGTGGTTGTGTACTGTATGTAGTCTAACCACTGCCTCCCTCCCCTGGGGCCTCTTGGCAACATGGTTATTGCTCGGCAGATTCTGGTGTTACGCTAGAATTGATATCTCTACATACAAGCTCCACCATTGTAGTAATTATCATCATTATCTATCATGCATTTTAGCTTTTTTTTATGTTTCAGTAAAATCATGTCACTTTTAACCTTGGCCTTGGAGGTGCTAAAATATCTGAAAAACCACTCAACATCCTGCTGAATAATTTTTTATAAACACAAAGCTCTTGTTTAGCCTTGTGAGCATATGGGAGAACAAAAAAAACAAAAATGTTGTTTTGGGTTAATACAAATGTTTATTTTCAGATAGTGTTTTTTTTAAATATAATCTTAGAAACATTTTACCATGTAGGTGTTTCTGTGTCTGATATTCACAAAAGATGCCAGCACCATCAGGAGCATTTATAAACCTTTCACATCTTTGTTTTGTCTTTTCTTCTCACCTTTTAATATTTTTCTAAGGATTTCCTATGAGGACAAGGACATGATAAGCAGCTTATTCTTATTTCATTCTGTTTTGACTCAGTCTATTGAATGTGATGCAACTAACTGATGTAAGCATGTCTGGAAAGGTATGGGGCGAGTAAAGGGATAAGGTACTTTTAATGGATCCTCCTCATTCCAGCTCAGTGTTACTGTATAAGCATCAGGCTTTGTGACACACTCACACAGATATCCCATGGCTATTTGTAGCCTTGTTTTAGATCTTCTCATCAAACCTAATCACTTATGTGGTTGTAAAAGACAGATAGCCAGTCAGTTACGGCGCGACACGGTTTTAGCCATGGCAGATTTATTAGACCTCTTCAATTGCCCGCCAACAAAACAAAGCATTTCTCCTTTAGCTCACAAAGGTCAGGAATCTGTGATGCGCGAAACAGTCATGCCGTTTGAGCATCATTTTTCCCACTGCCTCTCTTTGAACCATTCAGCATTGTGGTCCGTTTAAAAAAATACATTATTTCCTTGCCTACTCAACCATAAAAACATAGTATAATTCAGAGGAGAAGGGTTACTGTTCATGGCAAATCTGTTTATCACATTTTACTGTTGGAATGAACGGGTCATTTTTCCTCAGCCTGACCAGAGCTAGACCAACACTAATCCAGTTGCAGCAAGAGGAGAAAAACACAAACCCCAAGACCTCTTACAAGAACATCCATTTTGACAAAGACTTTAGAATCACATCAATGTCTGCAGAAAGAAGTTGTCAAGGACATCTCTCATCAGGTTATTTATACAGTACAGTGCTTTCGATAAGTATTAAGAACTCTTGATTACATTTTTTTTTGTTTCATTCTAAAATGGATTATATGTATTTTTTAAATCCTCAGCAATCTACACACAATATCCCATAATGACGGAGCAAACCCTGTTAATTTACATAAGTATTCAGACCCTTTGCTATGAGAATCTAAATTGAGCTCAGGTGCATCCTGTTTCCATTGATCATCCTTGAGATGCTTCTACAACTTGATTGGAGTCCACCTGTGGTAAATTCAATTGATTGGACATGATTTGGAAAGGCACCCATCTGTCTATATAAGGTCCCACAGTTGACCGTCCATGTCAGAGCAAAATCCAAGCCATGAGGTTGAAGGAATTGTCCGTAGAGCTCCGAGACAGGATTGTGTTGAGGCACAGATCTGGGGAAGCTCCCCAAGAACACAGTGGCCTCCATTATTCTCAAATGGAAGATGTTTGGAACTACCAAGGCTCTTCCTAGAGCTGGTCACCCGGCCAAACTGAGCAATCGGGGGAAAAGGGTCTTGGTCAGGGAGGTGACCAAGAACCCGATGGTCACTCTGACAGAGCTCTAGAGTTCCTCTGTGGAGATGGGAGAATCTTCCAGAAGGACAACCATCTCTGCAGCACTCCACCAATCAGGCCTTTATGGTAGCGTGGCCAGATGGAAACCACTCTTCAGTAAAAGGCAGATGACAGCCTAAAGACTCTCAGACCATGAGAGGCAATATTATCTGGTCTGATGAAAACAAGATTGAACTCTTTGGCCTGAATGCCAAAAGTCACATCTGGAGGAAACCTGGCACCATCCCTATGGTGAAGCATGGTGTTGGCAGAATCATGCTGTGGGATGTTTTTCAGCAGCAGGGACTGGGAGACTAGTCAGGATTGAGGGGAATATGAAAGCGCAAGGTACGATGGCCACAAGAGAGATCCTTGATGAAAACCTAGTCCAGAGTGCTCAGGACCTGACTGGGGCGAAGGTTCACCTTCTAACAGACAGCGAACCTAAGCACAAAGCCAAGACAAAGCAGGAGTGGCTTCGGGACAAGTGACTGAATGTCCTTGAGTTGCCCAACCAGAAGCTTCCAGAAGGACAAACATCTCTGCAGCTCTCCACCAATCAGGGCTTTATGGTAGAGTGGCCAGACGGAAGCCACTCCTCAGTAAAAGGCACATGACAGCCCACTTAGAGTATGCCAAAAGGCACCTAAAGACTCTCAGACCATAAAAAACACGATTATCTGGTCTGATGAAACCAAGATTGAACTCTTTGACCTGAATGCCGAGCGTCACGTCTGGAGGAAACCTGGCACCATCCCTATGGTGAAGCATGGTGGTGGCATGTTTTTTCAGCAGCAGGGACTGGGAGACTAGTCAGCATTGAGGCAAAGATGAACGGAGCAAAGTACAGAGAGATCCTTAATGAAAATCTGCTCCAGAGCAATCAGGACCTCAGACTGGGGCGAAGGTTCAACCTTCAAACAGGACAAGACCCTAAGCACACAGCCAAGACAATGCAGGAGTGGCTTCGGGACAAGTCTCTGAATGTCCTTGAGTGGCCCAGCCAGAGCACGGACTTGACCCGATCGAAAATCTAAGAAGAGACCTGAAAATAACTGTGCAGCATTGCTCCCCATCCAACCTGACAGAGCTTGAGAGGATCTGCAGAGTAGAATGAGAGAAACTCCCCAAATACAGGTGTGCCAAGCTTGTAGCATCATACCCAAGAAGACTAAAGGTGCTTCAACAAAGTACCGAGTAAAGGGTCTGAATACTTATGTAAATGTCATATTTCCGTTTTATTTATTTATAAATTAGCAAACATGTCTAAAAACCTGTTTCTGCTTTGTCATTATGGGGTATTGTGTGTAGATTTAGAAGCCTGTAACCTAACAAAATGTTGAAAACATCAAGGGGTCTGAATACTTTCCGAATGCACTGTTTAATAATGTTTCTCTGTGTCCAGGTGGTAGGTATGACTTTAATGTTTGTGGAGCTTTATTTATGGTAACATTTTATTATCTTGACTAGTCTGACAGTTTTGTTCCATGTTTAGTCTGTTAGACCTCCTATGGGGAATGTTTGGATGCTTTTAGCTTTCAGGCTTTCCCAACCCCACTGAAACATTGTTATAGCTACCTTTAATGCTTTGAAGATCAGTATGGAGAAGAACACATCTATTCACAGACAAAAATCACTGCACCAAGTGTGGGCTCTACCTTGAGGACAGCTAACCTCATGTAATGGTTTTCTTCAGAAGACAGACACTGTTTTTCGCCTGCTACCTCATGTGAGTTTTACAGTTGCAGTGTGTGATTTGACTGTGCTCTGGAATCTTTTCCCAAGACCTCCCTCTAAGGAATCAATAGTTTGTTTAACACTTTCATTTGACAGCTCTTGCTTGCAGCAGGCTTGAAATGTTGTGCACAACACTAGGAAACAGACTAATGAGAGGAGATGTGTTAAGTAGAGAGAGGGAAAGAAAGAATGAGATAGATAGAGAGAGACTTTTCCTCCATCCCATTTACACCTTACACCCTCTCTGCCATGTGATGTGTCTCTCGCTTCATTAGCCTGTGCCGCTTGATCACAGGGCTTTGAAATCCCCCCAGCCCTCGCCAGACGACCAAAATGCCTCTCAAACACGGTTCATATTTCTCTGGTCCCGAGACGGTAACAAGTTGTCCACCGCATGATTTTGCTCCCATCTCCCCTTAGCTGTGGGACTCATCTGAATCAAGGCCATGTTTAATGTTCTCATTGCCACAAGTAAACATTTCCACCATGGACACGCTCATCGTTTTCTCTCTGCTTCTTCTCTCACATTGGGAGCCATTACTACGTCTTTACAGTGGATAGTAACACCAGTCCCTTTTAAAGATCCTTTTTGAATGAGCCTCCATAGACTGGAGGAGGGGGGGGGGGTAGTGACGTGGCTACTGGTGTGGTTAGGGGTCAACAGATCACACGTGTTGGATGCCCCGACTTATAAAGTGTGAATTGTGATCAGTGGAGAGGTTACTGCCTGCTGCTCATCATTAGACCAGCTGATGCCTCTTTGCAGTGAGAATGTGCCCTGCAGGGAGAGGGCAGAGATCAAATGGCTGCCCAGTCTTCTTCCCAGTCCTGTCGGATTAGCCGTCCTGTCCTGTCCAGACTCCTCTCACAGTGGGTCACAGAGGGGACCGGAGTCCCTGTCCATCACAGCAGACTGGATGATGCAAGGACAGACAGATCTGGTGCCCAGGGGCACAGTTTTGATGCTGATCTCCCTCCACCCAGTGCCCTGAATCGGAACTATTTTGGACTACCATACCAGGGCTGTGCAAAATGTGGTGCCTCAGCAAAAGCATGGCTGCCGCTTCAGAAGCCCTTTAATGTCAACACAGCTGGAGGCCTCATAACCCAGGGGGAATATTTATTTATTTAGATATAAGCAATATCTTCTTCTAGTGACCTGGGGGTGCTTAATTTATGGAGTAGCTTTGCATGCGTGTACGTGTGTTTATGGAGGTTTACTATCTTTGTGCCACATAAGAAATAAGGAATATTCGCCGGTCCCCACAAGGAAAAAGGCTATTTTTAGGCTTACGGTTAGGTGTTAAGGATAGGTTTAGGTTTTAGGGAAAATAGGATTTTGAATGGGAATCAATTGTTTGGTCTCCACGCGGATAGTGAAACAAACGTGTGTGTGTGTGTCTGTGTGTGTCTTGCGTCAATGCTACGGATGTGCTCACTCCAACTGTACCTCAGTAACTCACACTGTGATTGTATGATGCCTTACTCCTCATACCAAGCTGGCCTACTGAGAATCCTTCACTTCAAATCACATACCATCCTGCAATATGTTCAATCACTTTGCAGTCAAATTGAATAATTCTCTATCTTCCTCCATCTCCCTAGACTGTGACATTTATTCCACATAGGGGACAAAATCAGATCGTTGAAGACAACCATTGTGTTTGCCATGCACTGAATGCAGTGTTAATGACACATTTTACTTACTGTTAAGAAGCTTTGAAGGCCTTGAAAAATCTCCCTGTGACAAGAAAACAAGCCTATTATGTTACTGTTTTATAGGTCATTATAAACAGGTTTCTCCTGCTAATAATAATTTACCCCTTGATTTGGTTTACTTGTCATGTCATAGGCAATTAATATATTTTTGTAGCTGTCAGGTTTGTGTGCTCCAAATGGCTACTCTGGCTACTCAGTGCCAAAGTTGTTAATTAGCATCTTGTTATTTGAGAGCCATCCTTTTAATTAAGAAATGCCGGTTAGCTGTCCTGGATTTAATGTGGAATGAAAAGCTGAGTTATTTGGTGAAGTGCAATGTGATTGTTTCAAAGCAACACACCAAAAAACATTTTGGCATATTTTTCTCTCTGCTAGAGCAGGTATAAACCAGGATGATTAAAGTCGTTGATTGGATTAAGGGGAGGTTCTCAGGGAATTGTCAATGTTGTTGTTAATGAACTCTCTTGAAATGTGATAACTCAACTTGCATCATGTACTGTACTGGAGGAATTATAAACAGTGGGGAGAACAAGTATTTGATACACTGCCAATTTTGCAGGTTTTCCTACTTACAAAGCATGTAGAGGTCAAAATGTATTCGCTATCATTTCTTATGATCCGAAAATCCAGAAAATCACATTGTATGATTTTTAAGTAATTAATTTGCATTTTATTGCATGACATAAGTATTTGATACATCAGAAAAACAGAACTTAATATTTGGTACAGAAACCTTTGTTTGCAATTACAGAGATCATATGTTGCCTGTAGTTCTTGACCAGGTTTGCACACACTGCAGCAGGGATTTTGGCCCACTCCTCCATACAGACCTTCTCCAGATCCTTCAGGTTTCGGGGCTGTCGCTGGGCAATACGGACTTTCAGCTCCCTCCAAAGATTTTCTTTTGGGTTCAGGTTTGGAGACTGGCTAGGCCACTCCAGGACCTTGAGATGCTTCTTACGGAGCCACTCCTTAGTTGCTCTAGCTGTGTGTTTCGGGTCGTTGTCATGCTGGAAGACCCAGCCACGACCCATTTTCAGTGCTCTTACTCAGGGAAGGAGGTTGTTGGCCAAGATCTCGCGATACATGGCCCCATCTATCCTCCCCTCAATACGGTGCAATCGTCCTGTCCCCTTTGCAGAAAAGCATCCCCAAAGAATGATGTTTCCACCTCCATGCTTCACGGTTGGGATGGTGTTCTTGGGGTTGTACTCATCCTTCTTCTTCCTTCTTCTTCCTTGGAGTCTGTTTGATTGAGTGTGTGGACAGGTGTCTTTTATACAGGTAACGAGTTCAAACAGGTGCAGTTAATACAGGTAATGAGTGGAGAACAGGAGGGCTTCTTAAAGAAAAACTAACAGGTCTGTGAGAGCCGGAATTCTTACTGGTTGGTAGGTGGTCAAATACTTATGTCATGCAATAAAATGCAAATGAATTACTTAAAAATCATACAATTTAATTTTCTGGATTTTTGTTTTAGATTCCGTCTCACATAGTTGAAGTGTACCTACGATAAAAATGAAAGACCTCTACATGCTTTGTAAGTAGGAAAACCTGCAAACTTGGCAGTGTTTCAAATACTTGTTCTCCCCACTGTAAATGGAACAGTTTACAGATGAAAAACACAGAGACATTAGCACTCATCAGTGCTGCATTATGGCAAGAAACACTAGGTGGCCTACTGTCTGGAAGTTGGTCTCTATTTAGATCACAGCATTACATCTAATTTAAAGCACAAGTCTCTTAGGTGTGCACTTAGCTGTCAGAGAATATCCCCAAAGCGCCAAAGCTCTTCAGTCAACACCACAAGAAAAAAAGATAAACAGTGGAACATCAGATTAGACGTGTGGTGAAAATGAGAAAAATGTAACTATTTGATATTGAATGACGATTTTTGTTTCATAATTAAGTACTGCACTCAGTTCAATGGGGAAGCAAAGTCACCCTGAAAAAGTGCATTACTAGTAAATAATGTGTACCACTGTCTGCTTCCTCAATTTAACTCAAGAATGTCTTATTAAACATGAAAAAAGGGCCCACGACACATTAGGGATTAGAAAGTTGATGTATTTAAGCATGAAATGAGCCCCTGTGCTGAACACATTGCAGATTGATTAATATTTCCCCCAACCCAGGAATAATCCATATTCAGTGGTTGCACTGGGAATGTGAAGGAGGATTGGTGCAAATATTTTTTGTTAATCCCTCGGTAACCTGCCTGACACCTCATCACAACTTAATAAAAGCTAAATTCATCCACTGGATTACTGATGAACTTCCCATTTGGGGAGGCAATGCTGCCTTTTAATAGGTGTAACCCAAAATAGCTACAACAGATTAAATTCATCATTGATTTGGAAATTGTATATAAAATATATATATTTACCATGCAGTAATGAATTATAGGCAGGATTTCGTTTTTTCATCTGCAGATTAATATTGAAGAGCTGAAATTGTTATTTAGTCATTGGTAAAAAAGAACCAAAGTGTTAATTGAGCGTACAAGATGGTGCCGTACTGTATGGCTGGCGTCTTGAGAGCTCCGACCCAACTTTTCTATTTTGTGATTATTTTGGCATTTATCTTTATCTTTTTTTTTAAATCTTTTTTGCCCAAAATGTATTCGCTATGATTTCTTATGATCCGAAAAAAAAACTTTTGAACATCATATCAGCACTTACTAACCTCAATTTCGACTCCCACTTCGATTAATCTGCCCTGAGCTCTTTATGTACCTCCGATCTTCGGGGCACCCAAGAGAAAACGTAGACGAAAAAGTGGCAAGAGATTGGGCATCCTGTTGAGACTAAGGCGAAGGGGAAACCAGCCACTACTTCCCTCCATTCTATTGACCAATAGTCACTGGATGACCTCCGATCGCGGATTTTATTTTACAGCTGCTTTTACAGCTGCACTGTCTGGTTGTTTCACTGTCTGCACCACCCATGACCGGAATGTTTTGAATTAACTGTATAAAACGGTGGGTTAAGAATGAACATGTCAGACCAAAGAGACTGCAGCTGCAGCTCATGTCGAAAGTTGTTCGAACTCAATCTCAACATGAGAGACGATAACGTCACGTCCCGGACAATCACTCGTATGGCTGAGTAGCTGTACTAAGTAAAATATCTAGAAAAGAGAATTTATGCGGGACCATTCTACTACTCTTCAAACCATCATATTCTACTACTCTCAACACCCCACTGAGAACCATCAATACGTCTGGCTAGCCTATCTTCAAAGAATCATCTTCCATAGCGAGTGGAAGCAGAGTGAGCTCTGTAGTTCTGTTCAGGACTACACGTTGGGTTGCCGGATGCCGGGCGACGGAAGAGGAGAGCAATAGTAGAATAAATGGGTCGGGACCCCTTTTGGAGAATCACAGCATTACAAGCGAGCCGCGGAAAGGTCCAACCAAGTCCCTTTCTAAGAAGGCTTGGTTCTGACAGAGATACCTGGCAAACATGTAAACATCTTCATGATTTCTTACTCCAATCGGGTGGCGGTTTGTGTGCAATGTATATGATTACTGTGAGAGTAGCTTCTAAATGTACCAAAGTATTCTCTCTTGCCCTCTCTCTCACCCTCCCTCTCGCCCTCTCCATCTCGCCCTCTCTATCTCCTTTGTAACAAGCTGCCATGTTCTGTCAGTCCGCTAGGGACCCGTTTATTTGTATTAAGTGTGTATGTTTCTCCTGTGTTACCATTTAGTTAGTTCGTAAATAAATAATTAAACCAATTTGTGTAGTACTAAATCATAAGTAAGGCTGGGGGGTTTGTAGATGCAGGAGGTTACAACTGTTCAGAATGATGATATGATACGAGGATATGATTAATACATTGACTGTTTTATGGATGTGATAGGTAAGATGGTAGCTCTTTAACTGGTGCCCAAATTCCTAATGAGTTAATTGTTACGTTATTAATTGAATCGGGTAACAATTAAACATAGTTGATTAGACAAATACGGTCATCAGATTAATGAAAGTAAAGTCACAACAAGTATCTATATTATTATTATTATTATTATTATTATTATCACTGTATTGTTGGGAAAGAGCTCTCAAGGTAAGAGTTTCATTGTACTGTTTTACACCTGTTGTGTCCTGTGCACTTAGCGAATAAACTTTAAACCTTGAAACACGTTAAATACATAAGCATTACAATGAAGTATAGAACTGTGCAAACTAAGCAAACCTTCACAATTACTTAAACACCAAATCTGTTTCAGTCCTTTGTTCAGCCAACCTGCTCTTTTTCCATGTAATGAATAACAACATCTTAATATTGTGCTACCAACAGTTGCAGAAGGGAAATGTAGCTATCTAGAGTGTATAAGGAATAGAGGGGGGGTGGATAGGAACTGTATAGCTCCAAAATATATGCAGAATTGTCATGTCCACAGTGCCCCGATGTCTTTTAAACCATCTGTATTCCAGCTCGCATGCCTTTGTGAGCCCGCACCCATCTGCAGTGGTAGGAGGAAAATAGGAGAAATTGTATACAGTGGGGCAAAAAAGTCACCAATTGTGCAAGTTCTCCCACTTAAAAAGATGAGAGAGGCCTGTAATTTTCATCATAGGTATACTTCAACTATGACAGACAAAATGAGAAAAAAAATCCAGAAAATCACATTGTAGGATTTTTTTATGAATTTCTTTGCAAATTATGGTGGAAAATAAGTATTTGGTCAATACTTATTTTCACTGCGCCTCCTGGGTGGCTGTACTGCAGCGCCAGCTGCGCCACCAGAGACCCTGGGTTCGCGCCCAGGCTCTGTCGTAACCGGCCGCGACCGGGAGGTCCGTGGGGAGACGCACAATTGGCCTAGCGTCATCCGGGTTAGGGAGGGTTTGGCCGGTAGGGAAATCCTTGTCTCATCGCGCACCAGCGACTCCTGTGGCGGGCCGGGCGCAGTGCGCGCTAACCAAGGTTGCCAGGTGCACGGTGTTTCCTCTGACACATTGGTGCGGTTGGCTTCCGGGTTGGATGCGCGCTGTGTTAAGAAGCAGTGTGGCTTGGTTGGGTTGTGTATCGGAGGACGCATGACTTTCAACCTTCGTCTCTCCCAAGCCCGTACGGGAGTTGTAGCGATGAGACAAGATAATAGCTACTAAAACAATTGGATACCATGAAATTGGGGAGAAAAAGGGGTATATATATATATATATATATATATATATATAAAGTTTATCTCAATACTTTGTTATATACCCTTTGTTGGCAATAACAGAGGTCAAACGTTTTCTGTAAGTCTTCACAAGGTTTTCACACACTGTTGCTGGTATTTTGGCCCATTCCTCCATGCACATCTCCTCTAGAGCAGTGATGTTTTGGGGCTGTTGCTGGGCAACACAGACTTTCAACTCCCTCCAAAGATTTTCTATGAGGTTGAGATCTGGAGACTGGCTAGGCCACTCCAGGACCTTGAAATGCTTCTTACGAAGCCAATCCTTCGTTGCCCGGGCGGTGTGTTTGGGATCATTGTCATGCTGAAAGACCCAACCACGTTTCAACTTCAATGCCCTTGCTGATAGGAGGTTTTCACTCAAAATCTCACGATACATGGCCCCATTCATTCTTTCCTTTACACGGATCAGTCGTCCTGGTCCTTTTGCAGAAAAACAGCCCCAAAGCATGATGTTTCCACCCCCATGCTTCACAGTAGGTATGGTGTTCTTTGGATTTAACTCAGCATTCTTTGTCCTCCAAACAGTTTTTACCAAAAACTTATATTTTGGTTTCATCTGACCATATGACATTCTCCCAATCTTCTTCTGGATCATCCAAATGCTCTCTAGCAAACTTCAGACGGGCCTGGACATGTGCTGGCTTAAGCAGCGGGACACGTCTGGCACTGCAGTATTTGAGTCCCTGACGGCGTAGTGTGTTACTGATGGTAGGCTTTGTTACTTTGGTCCCAGCTCTCTGCAGGTCATTCACTAGGTCCCCCCCATGTGGTTCTGGGATTTTTGCTCACCGTTCTTGTGATCATTTTGACCCCACGGGTTGAGATCTTGCGTGGAGCCCCAGATCGAGGGAGATTATCAGTGGTCTTGTATGTCTTCCATTTCCTAATAATTGCTCCCACAGTTGATTTCTTCAAAACAAGCTGCTTACCTATTGCAGAGTCTTCCCAGCCTGGTGCAGGTCTACAATTTTGTTTCTGGTGTCCTTTGACAGCTCTTTGGTCTTGGCCATAGTGGAGTTTGGAGTGTGACTGTTTGAGGTTGTGGACAGGTGTCTTTTATACTGATAAAAAGTTCAAACAGGTGCCATTAATACAGGTAACGAGTGGAGGACAGAGGAGCCTCTTAAAGAAGAAGTTACAGGTCTGTGAGAGCCAGAAATCTTGCTTGTTTGTAGGTGACCAAAACTTATTTTCCACCATAATTTGCAAATAAATTCATAAAAAATCCTACAATGTGATTTTCTGGAATTTTTGTCTTTCATAGTTGAAGTGTACCTATGATGAAAATTACAGGCCTCTCTCATCTTTTTAAGTGGGAGAACTTGCACAATTGGTGGCTGACTAAATACTTTTTTGCCCCACTGTATATAGAACTGAATAAAAGCTCATTGCTGAGATTAGGCTTGCAAAAGAAGGGTATATTACTAGAAACGTTCTAAGTCTAACAGTAAACTACCAGAAATGTCAAGGAATATGCGGAATTTTACTGGATTACATCTAGTGTCCTTTTTGAGCACTACAGATTATCACAGGTGTCTATTAATATCTCTGGCCCTCTCTGTGGCCTGCTTACATGTAAAATATATATATTTTTTTATTTAATAAGGTGACTGTCAAAAAACAATGACAGTGATTACCATTGGTAGATTTCAAAATATATATTTTTTACAAACTTTTATTTATGTTACAATGTCAATATGTCTTTGTTGTAAATGTTTTGGGGGCAAACTGGTGGTAGTTGTGAAAACATGCAATAGTTGGACGAGTTGCAGAGTTAATAGAAAAGAATGCCATTGTTAATTAGATAATTTTTTCATTTATCAGGCCATTTTCTTTTGAACCATATGGTTTATCTCCTATATGGACAACATGAACACAGATAGTGTATAAAAAATATATACTGCGCAAATATTAATATATATATATTTTTATCATTAAAGTATTAATTACCAAAGTTACCATAGACTGCCATAGATTACCTGTTACTTTAGTAAATTACTGGTAGCTTTGCAAGCCTTGCTTTGATACTTAGTTCAACTTAAATGGCTCCAGACTTCATGTAAGCCCAGTGTGGAACGTGCTGACTCCATAAGTCTAGTCCTCTGGTGACATTGCTGCTGTACGTGGAGATGAGAGAGAGAGAAGACGTCCACTGGATGTCTGATGATTAATTCTAAATTAGAGGAAGGTGTGAGTGTGTAGTCCTGGGTTCACTTAATTAGTGCTCATTGATTAAACAGATTAAAGTGGTAATATGTAACTTTTTTGGAGAGTTTTAGCAGCCAGGAAATGGTGGCGCGATTTCTGCTTAGTTCAACTTTAAGGACAAGTGCACAAAATGATGTTTTCACTTTGCCATGAAGCTGCATTTCATTATCCACCTGTCCTTGATCATCCCCTTTGTTTTCAGATAGAAACACTGTATTACACAACATATCATTCACTTCTGCAGTTATGTAAGGCTTTCTTGTTTTTCCACTTTAATGTTATTATTTGTGACCTACTGGTGCTGCTTAATATGTGATGTTTATAAGAGTTGCATTTGTAAAAAATCCTTGGTCTAACTTGGTTCCCCAAGGACAGAAATTCAAAATAATGTGATGTTAGTAATGCACCAAGGCTACATTTTCGGTCCGCTAAGTAGCACCAAGTCCTGTATTACTCACGGTATTTGCAGCAGTATACTGTATTTATTCAACCCTCTCTTTACGATATCCATGGGATGGCAGAGTTAACTTTTTGATAGGTGTGGGAGCTATTTGGAACTCATTTTGTGTTACTGCCAACTTTGGCTCGGATTTCATTTGAAAACAAAATGCTGTTTCTAGAGTGAGGGGTAGGGTTCATATTGTTCTTGCTCTGGTCCAACTCTCTTTTTGTCAGGGGGTTAAGTAGAGAGTCATGGTATACGCATAATATCTGATCCAGACCAGCAGTCTCCTTCAGGTCTGGTTTGCTTTGATCTCATTGCACGCTAAATATCTGGCCACAGTCAGGCTGTCTCCCTCTCACTGACAACATTAATAACCACTTCTCAATTGCCTTGTCTAATGGCTGTAGATGGCCACTTTTAATAGGCCCTTGTGCATTGTTTTTCAACCTGCATGTCATTCCCTGAAATAGGTTGGTTGACCTCCACACTGCTTCCCCCAACCTACCTCTGCCTCGCCCACACATGGTTGCAAACAAGGCTTGGTCCTTCCTCCCTGTTGGTGACACAGATTCATGAAGCCACAGCTTTAATCCCTGCATGCCAATCTGCCAAACCAAGCCTTAGGCAATCGCAAGCCAGTGCTACTCTGTTAAATTGGGATGAAAATGAGTGATAGCATGCAGAGAGAATGTGACATAGATAACAGGCGAGCGAAAATATCCACCACGCTGATAGTCATCGCTGGCTGGTGTATTTGCTCACACTAAGGGATCCCAAGCAATCACGCTCATGTTTATTTACATTGCATTGAAAAACGTCAGTTGCAGTAGTTGGCTCTATATGGAATAAAGGACCGCAATGTGCATCAGATTCCCTGTTGCTTTCTGGTACAGACATAAAAGCAAAACTCCCCTTTCTTAGTTCACGTGTGGCATGACTGAACTACCGCACCACCAAAGCCTTTTTATCTGTCAAAGCACAGACCATCTTTGTCAAAATGATAGAGTAGGGTCACCAACATCTATGTGAATGGAAGAATGTGTGCGTCATCTATGAAAAACATGGTTTAATTAGCATATTTTCCTTCCTGCGGGGAGCAGAGACCGAGAGATGGAGGGAGGAGAGGAGGTAAGTAGGAGCGGAGCGTGCCATCTGGTCCGTGAAATCCCCTTAAACAGGTTGTGTGACACTCAGGGCCCAGCAGGAGGCCACAGGCAGCAGACAGTCCAGTACATCTACAGGTTAACAGGGTGGAGCACTAACTAGGTTGGATGACTGTACAGCTGCACAATGTTTACTTACAGGATTCATTACCCAGCACCACACGTACCGAGTAAAGCATTGCAGAACACCCCATCTTAACAGGATCAGTGGACAACCCACTGCAGCATTCTGTGTTGACAGCTGTCACCACTGACTGCCATTAAGGTGAAGCTCTTCTGCTTTGTATAAGTGAAATGTTTTATCCTTATCGCTGTGCCTTAACAAATGATTTCAGAGAATATAGCATGTCTTGTGATATTGGTTGTTTTCTTTGTTTAGTGTAGCTTTCCATTTAGGCCTCCTTTGAGGCCTCAGTTGAACAGCTAAATTGAGCTCAAGAGTTATTATGACTGCTCTGTGTCTTATCCCCATTCATTATTCACAACTAACAGCCGATTGATCCAGAAGCTACTATTGCTCCGCCTCCCTGTAGATTTAAAAATACCAAGTGAGAATTTTTGTAAAAGTACATTTTCATGTGAAATGTTCCCAGAAAGTAAGTGATCCTTTCCATCTATCCTCTCAGCCCACACCTAAGCTGTAGTAACAGCAGTAGAGGAGACTGCATGGGACAGATAGAACAATGAGACAGATTATTCACCAGATGTCTAAATGTGAAGCATCCACTTGGCGTTTCCACTCACTACCAAATATGGTAGTGAGAGGAAGCCCTCTGGCTGGCAGTGGGAGAAGATGGAATGAGATGGATTTTGTCCGACATTCTGCAAATATTCTCATTGATGGAACATTTGATCTCAATACAGTTTTCTGTTCCCAAAAGTATAATCTGTTATGAACAGTGGACTAAGTGTGGTAAACTTTACCCTTTTAAAAAATTGCATTGCACAAGCACATTGCACACGCACACTTCAAAGAGGAGGCGTTTCCCAACGGAAATATACAGATGTATTCTAGAACGCACAAAAAGGATTTTGCTAGCTCTCGCTTGGCTCTGCCCACCTCCTTGCTTCTTCTGCCCACTATGACTCATTTGTTCCCATTGGAAATGACAGGCTGTGGTCTATCTTTGTTTAGTTATGAAAGTCTTTGTCATGGTTGTGATGTGAAAGAATGCCAGATTGACCTGAAGTGTTCTGGTTTATACTCCTCAAGTTAGACGGCAGTGTTACTGTAGCTAGTTCGCTGTATTCTCTCCTGTGACTGATTCAGCTGCGGCCTATAAATAAGCACATCTCTGATGAGCTGAGGAAAAGGGGTTAACCCCAGAGACCTGGGCCTCCCTCGCCTGACCTCAATAATGGAGCAGCATCCTAACAACAGGGAGCACAGCAGAGAGAGCAGGTAGGATATGGTTCACTATCCATCTGGAAAGATCACTGCACTATCATATCTCTAGGTCACTGTAGGACCCTTTGTAGCACTCTCTACTATGTGTGCCCAAACCTCAACCCCTGTCAGCTACCTTTTCCCCTCTCCCCTTTTGGTCCCTTGGTCATTCCTGGTCACAGAGGGAGGAAGAGAAGTGGCGTGCCCACCCATGCCTGTCTTTTATAAGACAGATGGCAGAGGTGTTGGGATAGGCCTTGATGCCTTTGTTCGTGCCTCTGTAAATCATGGCCTGGAATCAGCAAAGCAGCTGAAGGAAAGTTTTGCTTCCTCAAACAGTGTTTTTCTACCATCAAAGAGTGCTCCTCTACCTCTCGCCTTCGCCCCTCACTCTTGCACAGCATTTGTCTGTCTCCATATGTCTCTTTCTCTCACTCTCTCTCACTCACACCACAAAGCTGTCCCTTCTCTGGGAACAGGGTCTGTCCACTGATGAGTCCATTGTGAGACAGGTGTTGTTTTGTCTATTGGATTAGATGGACTGTGAAAAGAGAGAGGGGCTGAAAATGTCAATTTTACACACCTCTGTACAGTACTTCAGGGCCCAGAGAATATTATCATTAGGCTTTTTGAAAGCCTCATATGACTCAGCACCAGAGACAGTGTTACTGTAGTACTGGGAGTGCAGTGAGTCTGTTCCAATAGGGGAGTTGTAATGTTGCCATGATACTTTCATACTGGCCCTGGCCTTGTGCACTTGTTGTTGAAGCACATACTGTAGAATAAAGCTTATTTGGCGCTTTCTGACTACTAATTTTTCAGGTGTGTACAATACACCCTTCTATGTTATGAATGCTGTATTTGTCATTGACCTGAACTTGCTAAATAATTGTCATTCAACTCTGCTAAATGTCATATTATTGTATGATAGCTAACTTTTATATCTCGAACTAACCACATTTCCCTGAGTTTAACTTACCATCGTCATGTTTCTGTCCACTCACTCAGAACGGATATATTTGTGTTCAGTTGCACAGAGCACTTATACTTTTTCCATGCTTTGTTGTACAGTGATGTCAGACAGAAATACCTCTTACAGTATTTCTACAATCGCTACAATCCAGGAACAGAGCAGGTTGGTGGGAAAGCACAATTTTCCAACATTGCTCTGCTTTTAACGGCAAACCTTTTGCTGTTGCCTCTCCGTGTAAACCTCAGAATGATGCCACTTTGCCGGTGTGCCTCTACATCACTGAATTGACATTTAAAAGAGGAACAGATGGCTATAATAATCTTGGGGCCTTGAGTGTGGTGCCAAAGCATTCATTAGGAAAAGGAAGGAAATTCTGTTTGTGGCCAAGCCAAGTGAACACTTTTTACCTGTGGAGGGTCATGGTCCCTAGCCCCACCAGTGGGTCCTGGTGACTTTCACTGATTATACCTCTCTGCAATTCATCTTCCATAGCAATGAACATGTGATGTCACCCACCCCACTGGTCACACACTGGTCGAATACACATTGTTTCCATGTCATTTCAATGAAATTATGTTGAACCAACGTGGCATAGATGTTGAATTAGGGTGAGAGTTAGGGTTCTGAACATGCTCCTGAAAAATTCTATCACCATGCCATAAGATTGCTAAATAGCTAACATAATGGCTACATGGACTATCTGAGTTGCCTTTGTATTTTCTTATTGTTTTTGTCTCTATGCACACTCACAGGGCCCTACACACTACACACACTGATACTCCAACACACAAACACTCACACCATCGTTTGCTTACACACACACATAATAAGCACATACATTTATACTGAGTCTAAACACACCTACTCAGATACAATCATCATATACGCTGCTGCTAGCAAGACAGCCATTTCACTATGCTTGTACATGTGACATTAAAACTTGGGCCTAGTGGAACATTTGTTACAGGAGAGAAAAGTAAATGTAATCCACTAATGCCACCTACATGCGTGTAACTGTTCTGCATACCCTAAAACCCACCCACAGTATTTGTTGTTCCAGCACGTTTACCTCTCAGCTCTTCTACCTCTGTGTACCCCATCATTTAGCAACAGCCTGAGGTATTTAGCTCCCTTCCCTAGAGGCAGAGAGGTGATGAGTTGTCCCACAGACATTTATGGGGCACCGGGAATTATTCACTCAAATAAAGTAATTACCCAGTACTGTCCCCTCGTGAGGTGTTGTGTACATTATGCAGGAACTAATCACATAGGCCTTGTTTACCTCTGAGGGGATTGGATTAGGAAGCGGGCGATGGCATTTTCAGTGGCGAAGGGAAGAAAGATCCCTAGCCCACCAACAATTTCCTCCTTCAAAGCGGCATTAGCGGCTCCATTAAAATCCTGTCACCCTTTTTCTTTACGTCTGTCTGTGGCGCTGAGGAGTAGAGAAATCAGTCATTCAAATGCTAAGTGACTTCCTCTCCCCTGTGAATATTAGAAAGGAGAGTATTGCTCCATCATTTACCATGCAGCACACAAAAAAAAGAGAAATGAGACTATGGTGTTTTGAATATATCCCCACCTTCGCAATATCTCGTCACAAGCCAATACCTCTGACTCCTTGACACCTACAGAACGCTGCAGAGCGTCACTCTTTATTAAGACTCGGCTGTATACATGGGCACATACCTAAGGTTATATAAGTGAGTGTCACACTGATTTCATGTGTTGGCAGTTTTCAGAATTAGCATGAAAGCCTCACTCCCCCTTTAAGATAGAAAAAACACCTTAACATGGCATTAAATTGATGGCCAGGGTACTAAGTTTGCCTCTGAGCATAGTTGTATAATATATTTAATTGGAGCAGAACACAGGTTTATGCATAGGGTAGGTCCGTGGGTATAGAAATATCTGTTCCATGTATTATAGACTATATTATTTGATTCATTCTTTCTCTTTTCACTTGACAGGTCACAGACGGGGGCACCATTAAGCAGAAAATCTTCACCTACGATGCTATGTTTAATACTAATTACTCTCATATGGAGGACTACCGCAAACGGGAAGACCTTGTCTACCAATCTACAGTCCGGTAAGCATCAAAACCAATTACTGTTAGTTTGGCCCTCACAGTTTATCATGAGGGTGCATTCTGAACTCGGAACAATTTGTTGTTTTTAAATGTAAAAAAAAAAGCTTTTCCTTGAAAACATGTTTGTTTACTAGCCTACCTGTTTAATTTGCGACACGGTTAGCCTCAGTTGCTGGGACCGCTTCTACTTGTCCCAGGATACTGCCAAACCCTAAAGTCTGAAGAGCTGCTGCTAGGTGAAGCAGCTAGCCTAGCGGCTAGCTATCAAGCTGGCCAGGTTTCCTTGGCAGTTTGAACACAGCCCGCGACGCGGTTAGCCCTTTTGTGGCTGGGACCGCGGATAGTACCGGGCTTGTGGCTGTTTAAATCCCTGCTGTTTGTTGCTGTTTCCATCGGCCATTGCTACCATCATGCAACCAAAAGTTAAAGTAGGTTGGAGTAATGGAGAGGACAGTGTTTCGCTATCACAGGTTCATGATCTTTTAAATAAACAAAAGATGTCTACAAGCAGTTGTTACAGCAACAGGAAAATAGCTTCAAGAGCTTTGTCCAAATACTGGTGGACTCAACTACCAAAATAATGGATGATCTGACCAGAAATGTCCAAGACCACAAGAACCGTTTGCAGTTCTCCCAGGAAGAGGTGGATGTCCTGAAAGAGATGACAACAAACTGTAAGTCCACGCAAGATGACATCAGCACTGTCTGTTAATCATTATTACAGATGACTGGGAAAACAGCAGTGTTGTAAGTAAAAGCGCTTTTAAAACACTACTTAAGTAGTTTTGGGGGGTATTTTTGACACATTTTATTTATAAGATAATGCACTTTTTACTTCATAAATTTTCCCTGATACCCAAAAGTACTCGTTACATTAGCAGGATATTAAAATGGTCCGAATCATGCAATTACCAAGAGATCACCCTGGTGTGCCCCTGGCTATCTGGAAATGTAAAACAAATGAAGATTGTGCAATTTGGTTAATATAAGGATTTTGAAATTATTTATACTTTTACTTTTGATAATGAAGTATATATTACCAAATACATTTACTTTTGATTCTTAAGTATATTTAAAACCACATACTTTTACTCACGCTATTCCATAGACCTTTAAACTGCAGCCATTCATTATTGTGGTGATAATTAATGGCTGCAGTCATTTTTGTTTGTTTTTGCTGTTGTCCAAATAACATTTTATAGTTTATAAATTGTGTAGAAATGCAGTATGCCTTACCCAAGATTTAGCTATGGTACTTCTGCGAAGCGTTGCTAGTTCCTTCCTACTGTACCATCTGCTGCGGGTGATACTGGGCCTGGATGTGATGACCCCGATAGGGGGTCAACACATCATCGTCTTGGTAGAAAGAGGGAGGGGATAGGAAGTGGTTATGCTCAGGATGTACATTTCAGTGTTGAACTCTGACTGAACAGCTAGCCAGACCAATCGTTATTCCCACCACAGAGCTGCATATTTTCCAGGTAGTGTGGTTCAATTTTGGCACAGCTTGGGGCAGTACTACTGCATGGAGGCCTATGCTGCATGCATCACACCTCCTTACCCTCACACACATACTGTACATATACAGTCCTGCCGATGCCAGAATAAAGAGCCCTGCTGTTTATGCATGAGCAAGTTTTACAAGAGGGATGCGTTAGAAATCATCTGGCTCTTGTTGGGTAGATTACACGTTTGAGGAGTCCTGGGGACTGTCTTCCTATACCTTAGGTCTCAACAATATGGCTGGCATCTGCTCCCCTCCTTCTCCCTCTCCCTCTCTTCCCTGTCTTGCTTTCTCCCCACTTGCGTTCCTTCCCTCCATCCCTCTCTCATATTGGCACTCATTCTTTGTATAAAGGATTAATAGAAGCCCAGCATCAGTCTGTTACCATTTCTCTGTAATGTGTGTATGACCCATGCTGATTATAATGCATTTTTTTGTCTTTCCCTGTCATTATTCCAATAACTTTCTACCTCTCTCCTTCCCTGCCTTTTATTTGCTCCCCATATCATTCCTTTCCTCTTTCTTCCCACTCTTTCATCACTCCTTAGTTTCATGTTTTTTTCCTTCACTGTCTTTTAGGGCTACACGATACCACGTTCGCGATACGTACGTAGGTGCCAATACGATATGTTTTGCGATTCGATGCTGTGATTTTATTGCGATTCGATGTTCCAAACATATTGCTCAAAATGTGTCTTCTGCAGAGGGACAAGAGAGAGCCATGAGAAAACAAGTGTTTTGTATATACATTTTTTTGTATTTACTTTTTACCCCCTTTTCTCCACAATTTTATGATAACCAATTGTTTTGATCAGTCATGGAAATAAAAGTGCTGAAACAAAATTGCCTCCATATTTAAAAAGAAGATGGAGAACAAGCTATGAAGAAAAATACTGGAGTTTTCTTGCAGGTACAGCCAACAAATGCAAAAATAGTATTGCGATATTATTGTCAAAACGATACAGTATATAGTCAAAAATAATATCCCGATATGTAACTGTATCGATTTTTTCCCCCCTATCACTACTCTTTCCTCCACTCCTCCCCTCCCCACTTTTCATGTTCTCTCTCAAATGTATCTTTTATTTCTGAGCTACTGAGCATTTCCCGACTGAGTACGATGTGCTCAGAAAATCCCACAGTACCTTCAGGGGAGTAGTCATCATCAGAATGGACTATTTTACACATGTACTCACACAAGAATACAGACACAACTGTGCACACACACACACACTGACGCACTCAGTAGGATTTGAATCGGCGGACCCAGCATGTGAAACAGTTCGACGTTACCTGCTCTGACCTGTCTGTTTGGCGGTGTGCTTAGCCAGTGTTCGTCAAGCAGAGAGGTAAAGAGGCTACTGCAACAGTCACACAAGACCAGTCAGGAGGAATCTGAACTCTCCCTTAGGTATCCCATGCCTTCCTCTATGGCAGAACACAGAGCTCAACAGCAAAGAGGGATGTGGAACATAATCTCCCATTTCCACCTGAGAGGGGTAAGTCTTCTCTTCAAAGCCCTGGCATTCTGACAAATTCAACCGTATGACCACAAATGAAAGCTGTAACATTGTAAATTTAACAGAAAGCCCTAGATTCTCATAGAAGTCTGTCTTTTCCAGAATACAGTGTTAAATTTTAGGAATATGCTGTGCTTTTTCTGTCTTTATTACTGGTGTAGATTCATAAACAGAAAGGGAGGTCCCAGCTAGAATATCATGTTCTGAAAACCGAATTTGTTTTTAGAGCTGGGTGAGAGCGCGGTTAATTATTTTTTATTTTATTTAACCTTTATTCCTATGGTGTCTTGTATACAACCTTCCCACAACTTTCTGGGAATAGTTCAGGATAGTTGCTTAGCTTTGGAACATTCTCAACACATTTAATGCAACCACTGTGTCAGATTTCCAAAAAGCTTTACGGAAAAAGCAATAATCTGAGTACGGCGCACAGACACAAAAACAAGCAATGCAGATACCCGCCATGTTGTGGAGTCAGTAAAAGTCAGAAATAGCGTTATAAATATTCACTTACACTGATGATCTTCATCAGAATGCACTCCCAGGATTCCCAGTTCCACAATAAATGTTTGTTTTGTTCGATAAAGTCCATCATTTATGTCCAAATGCCTCGTTTTGTTAGCGTGTTTAGTAAACAAATCCAAACTCATGAGGCGCGGGAAAGTCATGGCGAAAGTTCAGAGGAAAAGTTCAAAAAGTTATATTACAGTTCGTATAAACATGTCAAACGATGTATAGAATCAATCTTTAGGATGTTTTTTAACATAAATCTTCGATAATGTTCCAGCCGGAGAATTACTTTGTCTTTAGAAATGCAATGGAACGCAGGTGATCAGCTCATGCCACTCTGCCAGACCTCTGGTTGAATCAGCTCTCATTCGCCCCTACCTCACAGTAGAATCCTCAAACAATGTTCTAAAGACTGTTGACATCTAGTGGAAGCCTTAGTGAGTGCAATATGACCCCATAGACACTGTATATTCGATAGGCGATGAGTTGAAAAAATACAAACCTCAGATTTCCCACTTCCTGGTTGGATTTCACTCAGGTTTTTGCCTGCCATATGAGTTCTGTTATACTCACAGACATCATTCAAACAAAATCTACATTACTTATATCATAAAGGCTTACTTTAAAGGAATAGTTTTACCCTAATACAGTGGCCTGAAAATAATGGTTTACAGGCCACATCAGGCCTGCAATGCACATTATGCTGGCTTGCAAGTGATGTGTAATTCCTCTTGGAATTCAGCCAGAGTTAGAATATTCAACAGTTGGAATTTTTTATTCACCCACAAAAGGAGACTACCTAAACCCTTTAAACTGGAACAACCATTTCAGTAACTGATGCAACAAATCTAACAAACTGAAAAATGTGTAAATTAACTTTAAGTAGAATACTGTAAGATGAATCAATCAATATACAGTACATGCAAAAACACATATATTAAAAACAACCATTAAAAAATATATCTGCAGCAGAGTATGCTGAGAAATATGATAACTATGGTCGTGGTTTTGATGAGAATGTTGTATGCTTCGTTCATAGCTAAGTTGGAAATGAGTAATTACCAGTTGTGAAGTCGTAAATACCAGTTTGATGCATTCACATGCTTTGAACTCGTTGAAAAACACTGATTGGCTAATGGCCAAGAAGCTGTGTCAACCATAAACTAAAAATCCAGCTATCATTCTTGTAAACAAACTACAGTGTTAAAAAAACATTAATATATAGCTTTTTATAAATAATGTTTTGTTTCGTTTAATTGCCGAAAATGCTTTTATCTTACAAAGTTAATTTAATTCCTGTATCAACACTAGAAATGTTACACAGAAAAATATAAACTAGGTTACACTGGCCAATTTGCTGTGTATCTGCTCGCTTGATAAAAAATAATTGAGTTGTAGCAATTGACTGATGTTGGAAGAGAAAAGTTTGAAAAGAAAAGGTTTTATTTTAATTTATCATAGCTTCATAAACAGGTATACATTGATCTAGGTTTGTTGTTAGAAATGTATATACCGAAGATAAGTTACCTCCATATTCTTCAATTTAAACCTGTAATATGTAAAGTTTTGTATTTTTTATGTTAAAATTAAAAAGCTCCAATAAATCACTAGTGGTCATCCAATATAATGCAACAATAACAATAGTGTGCCCCTAGCCTGCTTCAGAACTGCTGTATTTGCTGGTATTCATTTTCCCAGTCGGGTCAAATTTCCCGCCAGATTTTGTGGCGCACAGAATGAGTGAAGTGTTTTCTGTGAGTGAGGCGGCAGTGTGATAGCTTGCTAGTTGAGCCCATAGCCAACACTTGGCTAATGGCTATCAAAGATAGCTAGCTTACAGACATGGCAGACGTGAGGGGCAAAATACCCGACCCAACAGCAACTACTCCTCCATCTAAGCCAAAGATACAGATACATTTGGGGAGCGATAGAGCCTGGGCCAAGACGGAGTAAACCTCAGATTTGAGTTCACAAAGTGGAGAGAAGTAAGGAAGTTGAATGGGTTAAAAATCGACCCAGAATTTGCATTTTGTTCTGCTTAAAACCTCTACTGACTCCCCATCCCACATGAAAGTACCCATAAACAATCATTTAAGATGAAAAAATACATATAGCGTTTTGGAAATAAAACAATATACAAAAAAGGTCAAAATCAGAAGAAAAAGTTACTGTTAAAACCTGTTGTAACTACCCATCCCGTGTCTGACACTAATTAGCATAACGCAACGGACATAAATATCCCTAGAAAAAAATCCTATTCATGAAAATCACAAATGAAATATATTGAGACACAGCTTAGCCTTTTGTTAATCACCCTGTCATCTCAGATTTTCAAAATATGCTTTACAGCCAAAGCTAGACAAGCATTTGTGTAAGTTTATCGATAGCCTAGCATAGCATTATGCCTTGCTAGCAGCAGGCAACCTTGTCACAAATCAGAAAAGCAATCAAATTAAATCGTTAACCTTTGATGAACTTCGGATGTTTTCACTCACGAGACTCCCAGGTAGATAGCCAAAGTTAATCTTTTCCCAAAATATTATTTTTGTAGGCGAAATAGCTCCGTTTGTTCTTCACGTTTGACTGAGAAATCGCCCGGAAATTGCAGTCACGAAAACTGCAAAAAATATTCTAAATTAGCTCTATAATATCGACAAAAACATGGCAAACGTTGTTTATAATCAATCGTCAAGGTGTTTTTCAAATATCTATTCGATAATATATCCGTCGGGACAATTAGTTTTTCAGTAGGACCGATTGGAGTAATGGCTACCTCTGTATTATACGCGAGAGTCACCCTGGGAGCCATCAGGTGACCACTTACGCAATGTAGCCGCCTACGGCTATTCTTCAACATAAATGCGTGAAACTACGTCACAATGCTGTAGACACCTTGGGAAATACGTAGAAAGCATAAGCTGGTTGATAGCACATTCAAAGCTCAATAGGGACTCATTGGAACGCAGCGCTTTCAAAATATGGGGCACTTCCGGATTGGATTTTTCTCAGGCTTTCGCCTGCAACATCAGTTCTGTTATACTCACAGACAATATCTTTACAGTTTTGGAAACGTTAGAGTATTTTCTATCCAAAGCCGTCAATTATATGCATATTCTAGCATCTTGTCCTGACAAAATATCTTGTTTAAAATGGGAACGTTTTTTTTCCAAAAATGAAAATACTGCCCCTAGAGTCGCAATAGGTTTTAAGGAACTTGACAGAAAAATATTTATTTTCTTGATATTTAATTACTTTTCATTCATGATTATGTTTCATTTCCACTTTGGTAATGTTTCAGGAATGTTATCCAACTGATTTTACATTGGAAATGTTATCAAATAGTTCAGAGAACGTCAAGAAACAACATTTTTCTGTGGGAATTTCAGTACTTCAGCCTAACGCTTCCCAAAGGTTTCCTCATGATTCTATTCAAATTAACTTCTACAAACTGTTCCAAGAATGTTAAAAACAACATTCTATGGGAATTCCAGTACTTCAGCATAATGTTTCCTACAGGTTTCCTCTTGGTTCTCTATAAATTCATGTTCTCCGAACATTATGAAAAATGTCAATAAAGACCACAAGAAAACATTAGTAACATTCAAAGAACGTAATAAGAATGTTATTTAAAAACATATGCATTCCATTCTCAGCGTTGACAAAACTCTCTCTGGTTAGCTGACAACATCACAAAAACAATGCACGCACTTCAATGGGGCAGAAGTTTGTGTGTTGTTGTGATTCTGGATGGCCAGATAGCTAGCAACAATGACAGGACGCTACCATGTGAGGAATTGTAGGTGGCTCGTTTCAGCTCAATACATCTTGTTATTGATACAATGTCTTGTTTTGAGGTGGTTGACTGATGCTACAGCTTTGCAAATATGGCAAAAATTAGCTAGCTAGGTTGGTTCAGATTTTGTCCGATCTGGATCAGCCTTGATTTGGCTCAAACATAGACATGTATAAAATACTTATTTTCTACTTTAATTCAGAACATAAAAAGAGCCTGATTTCAATAAATTGGGATGTATTTATATTTTCAACATCTTGAAAAACATTGAAAAAACTATTTCAACATCTGTAAAATCAGTATTTTCAACTTTCATTCAGAACCGAAAATTAACCTGATTTCAACATCTGGAAAATAAGTATTTTTCAAAATCCGGAAAAGACGCCTTTTCAAAGTCCGGGAAAATATGGATTTTAAACCAATGGAAAATACATATTTTCATCTTTCATTCAGAAATGTCACCTAACTTCAACGTCTGGAAAATATATATTTTACATGTCTTTTCAATGTAATTTTGCTTACTGTGACTATTCTAGTTTTGCGGGGGAGACCTTTCCTGGTCTCTCCTAGGGTGGCAGAACAGCAAGGACTGGCCACGGTCATTGTGCAAATGTTTTTGTGTTCTCAATAAACATTGGAGCCTGAATATAGTTTACATGTAGTCAACAATCTAGGCCAACTCCGCCTGTTTTGCCCCATAGTTCCATGCATCGATTTTGTTGCTAAACAACCAACCCATCTATCCTTTATCTTGTTAAGCGTGTTCAAGTGTGTTGGCCGTGCTCACTAATTGGCCAAACCTGATCTTTATCTTAATTTCCTTTGAAATGGGGTCTGTTTGAATAGACTAGAATTCACAGCTTTGTATAGGTAAAAAACACGCGTTCTGTGTTCATTCTGGTGGCGCAGTAGACTAAACCATGAATAGAGAACAGAAGATCATATGACGCCTTGCCAGAATAAAAAATACATGTTAGAGCTAATTCATGCCTAAGCAAATTCATATCCATTTGTCCTATCTGTGCTTGTAGTTGAAAACAGTTAACACTGCTTTCTTAGTTTGGGTTATTAAAAGTCTTAGCAACCTTAATAACCCTGTCACGTTCTGACCCTAGTTCCTTTATTTTGTCTTTGTGTTAGTATGGTCAGGGCCTGAGTTGGGGTGGGCAGTCTATGTTTGTTTTTCTAGGTTGTGTTTATGTGTTTGGCCTGGTATGGTTCTCAATCAGAGGCAGGTGTCGTTCGTTGTCTCTGATTGAGAATCATATTTAGGTAGCCTTTTCCCACCTGTGTTTTGTGGGTGAATGTTTTCTGTTTAGTGTATGTCACCTTTCAGAACTGTTTCGTTTCATTCTCCGTTGTTATTTTGTTTATTGTTCTGTTGAATAAATTAACATGGACACGTACCACGCTGCATATTGGTCCGATCTCTCCTACTCCTCCTCAGACGAGGACGGCGAATGTTACAAACCCTTTCATTTCTGTTCTCAGAACACTAATAAAACCACTAGGAAAACCTTTTTGGAACCATAGTAAAACGTTTTCAGAACCTCCTTGCAACCTAAAAATTAACATTGCCAGAACAGACTAAATGTTCACTTCCATTCTCAAAACGTTTAAACAACTTCAGTTTTATCGGTCAGGAAACGTATGGCTTCATTCCCAGAACTAATGGGAAACCAAAAATGTACATTCTCACAACGTTCAGGGAACCAAATGTACTAGCTGGAGGGATTTTTTCTGTTTTTTCTATTGTCATCAACTGCCACTGGGCTTAGAATTAGACAGCTACTGTAGCTGCTTAACAAAATGGCAGTGATAAAGACCATAAAGGTAAGGACGAGTTGACTGCTTTTTGATAAAAAAAACTAAACCTTGTGGGAAAAGATGAATGACAATTAATATGTAAAAAAAATAAAAAATAAGACTTTATAGATTGTTTCTTCGTGTGCACAGCCTTTGACTGTTTATGTAACACTGTCATGGAAAAATAAGTTGAAGATGTTTGAAATGTAAATCCATCAGTCTGAATATTTAATAGGAATTACAATATTATGCATCATACTCATTTTGTACATCCTTTTCCCTTTTTCCCCATTCCTAAATCTGAAGAGCAAGACCCGCTGTTATTCTTCAAGAGGCTTCACAGACAGGCTCTTATTTAGGAAAATAACTTTGTGTTGTGAGGTTTCTCTGTGACCCTTTGCCACTGTTTCACCTATCTCTCCATGACTTGCACCATCTTGTTTAAGAGCTGTCTTTTCAGAATATTCCTCTGTTCTTGTGTGAGTTAGGCTCAAGTTAGCATCCAGTCTTGTGGACAGCAACAATATACAGCTTTGAGTATAAACACAGACATGGGCCAGATCTGCATATGTGTTACACATAGTAGCCTGCAAAGCCATCTCCCTCTCCCAGCACAAAGACTCAGTGTTCACATCAATGGCATTGTGTTTATAATAGGACTTTCCCCTTTCATGATTATCTCCAGAGGAAACAATGTCAGAGACACAGTGTGCCTCTGCCTTACTACCTTACACACCTCTCTATTCTCTTCATATCTCTGTCCTCTAGGCTAACAGTCTGTGTTTCTCATATACTTAAATCAGCCAATCCTCCCACTAGTCAGCCTTAATGCAGGGATACAGGGTGCTTACACTTCAGGCTAAGAAGAGCACAGTGAAGCAGAAGCCCAGTTCCTGACACCACGATAGCTGATTTGCTGAAGAGATTGTCTGGCTGAGCTAACAGGGCCTGCTCTGTGCAGTGTTCTGTCAGGACGACTCTCTCTCTCCCTCCCTGTCCCTGTAACACGGCACAGCTGGCAGGCATGGACAGCACAGCGAGGGCCACAAGAATAAAACACAGAGTTAAAGTTAGAGGCTACTCCCCAGGGAGGATTGATCTCTCCCTCTCTTTCCCACTCCCTCTCTTTTGCTTTTGCTGCTCTTCTGAGAGGCCATCGACCCTGTGTGTGTGTGTGTGTGTGTGGGGGGGGGGGGGGGGGGGTTGTGTTTGTGTTTCTAAAGTGTGAATAAAACAGTACATAGTATGTTTTTTTCACCTGTAATGTGCTCAATCAATTAATTATACACATTTTAAGTACACCAATGAATGAGGAATGACACAATTTTAATGCCAAAATTTTATCAGTTGCTGATTAATGAGCCATGGGTTTTAAGGCAGTATAGAGAACTTCTGGAAATGCTAAATGCTCTAAAAATACACTGTACTCACAATGCATCATGAGCAGATGAGCACCTGTATTGTTCTGCATGTTTTTACAAAAATATAGATAAATATCAAGGCACAAGGCGAGACCCAAATACAGATACAGGACGCAGAGGGTTGGAGTCTTACAATTTTTATTAATTCAAAGGGGTAGGCAAAAGAATGGTAGTGGACAGGCAAAAAGATCAAAACCAGATCAGAGTCCAGGAGGTACAGAGTGGCAGACAGGCTCGTGGCCAAGGCAGGCAGAAAGGTCAGGTAGGCAGGTACAAAGTCCAGAAACAGGCAGGGGTCAAAACCGGAATGACTAGAAAAAGGAGAATGCAAAAAGCAGGAGAACGAGAACAATGCTGGTTGACTTGGAAACATACAAGACCAACTGGCACAGAGAGACAGGAAACAAAGGAATAAATACACTGGGGAAAACAAGCGACACCTGGTTGCAGACAATCACAAGGACATGTGAAACAGATCAGGGCGTGAAAGATAAACTTGGATTTTATAAAGGATACTACCCTCCATAACATAACCTTCATTCCAAATCAAAACTCCAAACCTACAACCTGATTTTGAACAAAATCACCTGGAAGGATTCCTAATACCAAAAATGTGCTTCACAGCAAATGCTCTGGAAAACAAACCTGAAAACACCATCCAACCTGTAACTGAGTGAGTGACGTTCAGTCTGAAACTATTTTAAAGCCAAGAAGAAAAATATATTACAGTTTAATGTTTTACTTTATAAGGACTGAATGCTAAGTTAAGGCTACCAAGCTTGCAAGGACAGAACAGATAAAGCTTCAATTAGCACTGACGTTTGAAGTGAGAGGTGTCAAAGCCCTTGAGCCCAACAATGGCAGGAGAGTCTTAAAGCCTAAACCACCCAAATGCAGAGGCCTTTGAAGCCCCCTCCTGCTGTTCAGAGGCAATTACAATACAGTACCTGCTGGATGTAAAAAATTATAAGGTACGAAAAGAGTACAAAAATAAGGTCCTTATTGAAAGTCCAGAGATACTTTTTGCTGGCTATTATAAAAATGGGAACATAAGCAACTGTTACCGATGGTTGCAAACTCAAGATACTAGACAACGAGGACTCTGAGTCAGCCAATGTGAACGTGTACAAATCTGGAACAGTAATGGTATTGGGCAATCCCATACAGTTTCAGCTGGACTTTCACATTATCAAAGAGATAGCTCAGCAGGATAAGCTCTCTCTTGAGAAAGATACCCCCACCCCGAGCGTGTCAGACCAGACCTCTTCATTAAACAACCCCACAGATGAATAACCCCAAGCAGAAAGTCAACCTTTCAGCACAGAGTAATACTCACCCAGCTGGTAAGACCGGTGGAGCTGGAACAGCAGGTGAATACACTCCAGTCAGCACAAAAAATAGTCCAGCTCAACACCACCCTCTCAACCAGACCTGGAGAGCTGGAAGTGGATAGAGACATACCTGCACTCTGGACTGTGGTGAGACAACATCAACAGGAGAAAGAACAGGAGAAGGAGAAGAACAGAGCACTAGAGGAGAGGATCAGAGTGCTGGAGGAGAGGGTGAGGGGGCTGGCGTGTGACAGTGAACAACCCAGAGAGCTGGCCACCCCCGCATAGAAGCCAGCAGAACAGCCCAACTCAGCCCCGTATCAAAGTATTGACACCACAGCAGAACAGTCCACCCAGACACTGACCATATCCTCAACATCACAGCAGGTCAGACAAATGAAGAACTCCAAGCCCAGGCGATACCACCCCCTCTGAGCACCCCCCGTCTGCCACCCTGATAGCCCTCCTGACAACCCCCCCACACCCACTGAGGACATACACAAGCCGCAGATTGTACTCCTTATGGACTCAAATGAAAATATATACAAGAAAATAAACTTCTTCCCAAACACAGTGTCTAAACTCTGGTGTCCAAACACTCAGCGCGCCCTTGACCTTCTGTCTGAGGACCAACTAGGGTCACCCAGCCACATATTAATACACAAAGGCACGATCAACCTGAGAGCACAGTAAGAAAGGGTGGCCACAGCAGTCAACGGAGTTATTGAATAAGTGTATTATACTTTCCCCAATGCACAAGTGGTCTCCACCATGCTACCACAAAAATATTTTCACCCTGCTACCATACAGCGGGTAAACGCAAGTATTTCCCGTGACTGTGCCTCAAAACCAAAGGTTTACCTGGCCCTCCACTCCACCCTGGACTTGAACAGCCTTTACAACCAGGTCCACCTATAAAATGTATCAATCAAATGTATTTATTAAGCCCTTCTTACATTAGCTGATGTCACAAAGTGCTGTACAGAAACCCAGCCTAAAACCCCAAACAGCAAGCAATGCAGGTGTAGAAGCACAGACAGCCCTGCTCACCTTCGTCCGGACCCTAAAGGACATCGCCCTCAACCGCAACCACAACACCTCACACAGGAGCAACAGATCAATAAACACCCCGTTCAGACCAGCGGGACCCCCCCTCCTCGGACCTACACATAGAGGACTCACGCCGAGAAGACTCTACATCCAAACCACAGCACCCCCAGCCACATCAACCAATCAACACCCCCCCTCATGTCAACCATGCCCACACCCCATTTAGGCCTCCTCAGGTCAGACATTTGCTGCACCTGCCCACTCCATGCCCCCCACTCCCGCAAAGAGGGCCTCAACATGAAAGTTACACATATGCCAAGGCCGTGAGCAGGCAACCAGGCCCAACCCCCACACTTACATTAGGCCAAGCCAGTGGCATGTACCAGATGCTCAGCAGGCTCTGCTTACACTTACTGGTCTGAGGCCAAACCACACAACTAACAACATTGGACACATTGGAACACAAAGCCTTCACTTTCTCATCCTGGAATATCCAAGGTCTGAGGTCATCTTGGCCAAAAGAGCAGGAACCTGGATTTCATCAAAGAAATCTGAAATACAGACATTGTCATCCTACAAGAAACATTGTATAGAGGAGATGGACCCACTGGTTGCCCCCTAGGTTACAGAGAGCAGGTAGTCCCATCCACCAAACTACCAGGTGTGAAACAGGAAAGGGACTCAGGGGGTATGCTATTTTGATATAGAACAGACCTAAGTCACTCTATTAAATTAATCAAAACAAGAACATTTATTATTTGGCTAGAAATTCAAAAGGAAATTATCTCAATTGAGAACAATGTCCTCCTGTGTGCTACCTATATCCCCACACTAGAATCCTCATACTTTTAAAGAAGACAGCTTCTCCATCCTGGATGGGGAAATCAATCAATCATTTCCAGGCCCAGGGACATGTAATAGTCTGTGGCGACCTAAATGCCAGAACTGAACAAGAACCTGACACCCTCAGCACACAGGGGGACAAACACCGATCTGGAGGTGACAGCGTTCCCTCCCCCATATGATGCCCCCTTAGGCACAACTACTACAACATAACCAACAAAACGGGTCACAACTCCTGCAGCTCTGTCACACGCTGGGTATATCCAGGCTGTATCACATCCGCCCGTGATTGAGAGTCCCATAGGGTGGCGCACAATTGGCCAAGCGTCGTCCGGGTTTGGCCGGGGTAGGCCATCATTGTAAATAAGAATTTGTTCCTAACTGACTTGCCTTTTTTAACCTTTCTTTGGCGGCCCAACCCGGCCAATCCTGGGAGGACTGTTCTGCTGTGGTGTCAAGACTTTGGTATGGGGCTGAGGTGGGCTGTTCTGCTGGCTTCTCTGTGGGGGTGGCCAGCTCTCTAATGTGTTGTTCTCTGTCACATGCCATCCCACCTCACCCTCTCCTCCAGCACTCTGATCCTCTCCTCTAGTGCTCTGTTCTTCTCTTGCTCTTGCTCCTGTTGATGTTGTCTCATCACATTCCAGTGTCCAGATATGCCAATGGTAGGCTTCGAGGGCACTCCTATGGTTGGTACACCTATAGCTCATCTCTTGGCAGTAATCTTGTAGACTACTTTATCACTGACCTCAACCCAGAGTCTCTCAGAGCATTCACAGTCAGCCCACTGACAACCCTATCAGATCAGAGCAAAATCACAGCCTACTTGAACACAACACTCAATCATGAGACATCAAAGACAAAGGAACTGAATAATATTAAGAAATGCTATAGATGGAAGGAAAGTAGTGTGGAAACCTACCACAAAACAATTAGGCAACAACAAATTCAATCCCTTTTAGACAACTTTCTGGACAAAACATTCCACTGTATTAGTGAAGGTGTAAACATGGCAGTAGAATACCTAAACAGTGTATTTGACCTCTCAGCTTCCATATCAAATCAAAACATGTCCAAAAGAAAACCGATGAAAATTAACAGCAATGACAAATTGTTTGATGAAGAATGCAAAATCCAAGGAAAGATATTGAGAAATCTATCTAACCAAAAACATAGAGACCCAGAAAACCTGAGCCTATGCCTTCACTATGGTGAATCACTAAAACAATACAGAAATACACTGCAGAAAAAGAAGTAACAGCATGTCAGAAATCAGCTCAATGTAATTGAAGAATCCATAGACTCTAACCACTTCTGTGAACAAGCTGCGCCTTGGTCCGTCAATTATCAGCACCATAACAGAATATCCCACCCATGCATGACCAAGCAGCGTGTAAATGAGTTAAAGGAATTTTGGACTTGGGAGGAAATCATGGGAGGACACGAGACCCTTCCTTGGCGGGAGTCGCCAAGGAGCATAGGGGGACAGCGACGAAGAAGAACCCCCCGAAAAGAACCCCCAAGATTATAATCTTGGGGGGTGGCACATGGAATGGTCGGCTGAGCAGCGGAGAGTGCCAGAGCCCGAATGGGAGTCGATGGAGGAGTAGTCTAACCTAGAAGTAACAAAAGCATGGATTAATTTTTTTGCATCATTTTTGGACAGAAAGTTTATGATTTTTGCAGTGTTACGTAGATGGAAAAAATCTGTCCTTGAAACAGTCTTGATATGTTCGTCAAAAGAGAGATCAGGGTCCAGAGTAATGCCGAGGTCCTTCACAGTTTTATTTGAGACGACTGTACAACCATCAAGATGAATTGTCAGATTCAACAGAAGATCTCTTTGTTTCTTGGGACCTAGAACAAGCATCTCTGTTTTGTCTGAGTTTAAAAGTAAAAAGTTTGCAGCCATCCACTTCCTTATGTCTGAAACACAGGCTTCTAGCAAGGGCCATTTTGGGCCTTCACCATGTTTCATTGAAATGTACAGCTGTGTGTCATCCGCATAGCAGTGAAAGTTAACATTATGTTTTCTAATGACATCCCCAAGAGGTAAAAATATAAATTGAAAACAATAGTGGTCCTAAAACGGAACCTTGAGGAACACCGAAATTTACAGGTGATTTGTCAGAGGACAAACCATTCACAGAGACAAACTGATATCTTTCCGACAGATAATATCTAAACCAGGCCAGATCTTGTCCATGTAGACCAATTTGGGTTTCCAATCTCTCCAAAAGAATGTGGTGATCGATGTTATCAAAATCAGCACTAACATCTAGGAGCACAAGGACAGATGCAGAGCCTCAGTTTGATGCCATTAAAAGGTCATTTACCACCTTCACAAGTGCAGTCTCAGTGCTATGATGGGGTCTAAAACCAGACTGAAGCATTTCGTATACATTGTTTGTCTTCAGGAAGGCAGTGAGTTGCTGCGCAACAGCTTTTTCAAAAAAAATTGAGAGGAATGGAAGATTCGATATAGGCCAATAGTTTTTTATATTTTCTGGGTCAAGGTTTGGCTTTTTCAAGAGAGGCTTTATTACTGCCACTTTTAGTGAGTTTGGTACTGTAACGGTTTTCTTGCGGTGAAGGAGTCGGACCAAAATGCAGCGTGGTGGTTATTCATGGTTTTTAATGAAGAAAACTATACATGAATAAACTAACAAAACAATAAATGTGAGAAAACCTAAACAGCCTATCTGGTGACAACAAACACAAAGTCAGGAACAATCACCCACGAAACACTCAAAGAATATGGCTGCCTAAATATGGTTCCCAATCAGAGACAACGATAAACACCTGCCTCTGATTGAGAACCACTCCAGACAGCCATAGACTATGCTAGAAACCCCTACTATAATACAAACCCAATACCTAACAAAAACCCCAAGACAAAACACACCACATACAAAACCCATGTCACACCCTGGCCTGACCAAATTAATAAAGAAAACACAAAATACTAAGACCAGGGCGTGACAGGTACACATCCGTTGGATAGAGAGCCGTTTATTATGTTCAACATAGGAGGGCCAAGCACAGGAAGCAGCTCTTTCAGTAGTTTAGTTGGAATAGGGTCCAGTATGCAGCTTGAAGGTTTAGAGGCCATGATTATTTTCATCATTGTGTCAAGAGATATAGTACTAAAACACTTGAGTGTCTCTCTTGATCCTAGGTCCTGGCAGAGTTGTGCAGACTCAGGACAACTGAGCTATGGAGGAATACGTAGACTTAAAGAGGAGTCCTTAATTTGCTTTCTAATGATCATGATCTTTTCCTCAAAGAAGTTCTTGAATGTATTACTGCTGAAGTGAAAGCCATCCTCACTTTGGGAATGTTGCTTTTTAGTTAGCTTTGCGACAGTATCCAAAATAAATTTTGGATTGTTCTTATTTTCCTCAATTAAGTTGGAAAAATAGAATGATCAAGCAGCAGTGAGGGCTCTTCGATACTGCACGGTACTGTCTTTCCCAGCTAGTCGGAAGACTTCCAGTTTGGTGTGGCACCATTTCCGTTCCAATTTTCTGGAAGCTTGCTTCAGAGCTCGGGTATTTTCTGTATACCAAGGAGCTAGTTTCTTATGACAAATGTTTGTAGTTTTTAGGGGTGCAACTGCATCTAGGGTATTGCACAAGGTTAATTGAGTTCCTCAGTTCCTCCATCTTTGTGTTGTCTGAGAATTTATAGCATGACTTTTGATGCTCCTTGGTTGGGGTCTGAGCAGATTATTTGTTGCGATTGCAAACGTAATAAAATGGTGGTCCGGTAGTCCAGGATTATGAGGAAAAACATTAAGATCGACAATATTTATTCCATGGAACAAAGCTAGTTCCAGAGTATGACTGTGACAGTGAGTATGTCCAGAGACATGTTGGACAAAACCCACTGAGTCGATGATGGCTCCGAAAGCCTTTTGGAGTGGGTCTGTGGACTTTTCCATGTGAATATTAAAATCACCAAAAATTATAATATTATCTGCTATGATTACAAGGTCCGATAGGAATTCAGGGAACTCAGTGAGGAACGCTGTTTATGGCCCAGGAGGCCTGTAAACAGTAGCTATAAAAAGTGATTGAGTAGGCTGCATAGATTTCATGACTAGAAGCTCAAAAGACGAAAACGTCATTTTTTTTTTTGTAAATTGAAATTTGCTGTCGTAAATGTTAGCCACACCTCCACGTTTGCGGGATGCACGGGGGATATAGTCACTAGTGTAACCAGGAGGTGAGGCCTCATTTAACACAGTAAATTCATCAGGCTTAAGCCATGTTTCAGTCAGGCCAATCACATCAAGATTATGATCAGTGATAAGTTCATTGACTATAACTGCCTTTGAAGTGAGGGAACTAACATTAAGTAACCCTATTTTGAGATGTGAGGTATCACGATCTCTTTCAATAATGGCAGGAATAGAGGAGGTCTTTTTCTTAGTGAGATTGCTAAGGCGAACACCGCCATGTTTAGTTTTGCCCAACCTAGGTCAAGGCACAAACACTGTCTCAATGGGGATAGCTGAGCTGACTACACTGACTGTGCTTTTGGCAGACTCCACCAAGCTGGCAGGCTGGCTAACAGCCTGCTGCCTGGCTTGCACCCTATTTCATTGTGGAGCTAGAGGAGTTAGAGCCCTGTCTATGTTGGTAGATAAGATGAGAGTGCCCCTCCAGCTAGGATGGAGTCCTTCACTCCTCAGCAGGCCAGACTTGGTCCTGTTTGTGGGTGAGTCCCAGAAAGAGTGACAATTATCTACAAATGCTATATTTTGGGAGGGGCAGAAAACAGTTTTCAACCAGCGATTGAGTTGTGAGACTGCTGTAGAGCTAATCACTCCCCCTAACTGGGAGGGGGCCAGAGACAATTACTCGATGCCGACACATCTTTCTAGCTGATTTACACGCTGAAGCTATGTTGAGCT
The DNA here is from genome assembly GCF_045791955.1 of Oncorhynchus clarkii lewisi. Classification (NCBI taxonomy): domain Eukaryota; kingdom Metazoa; phylum Chordata; class Actinopteri; order Salmoniformes; family Salmonidae; genus Oncorhynchus; species Oncorhynchus clarkii. The sequence continues at coordinate 51,964,642 of NC_092153.1, read as the reverse complement.
TGGTGACCTCTGACTGTTTCATCCTAACATCGTTGGTGCCGACGTGGATAACAATATCTCTATACTCTCTACACTCACCAGTGTTAGCTTTAGCCAGCACCATCTTCAGATTAGCCTTAACGTCGGTAGCCCTGCCCCCTCGTAAACAGTGTATCGCTGGATGATTTGTTTGAAGTCTAATACTGCGGGTAATGGAGTCGCACACAAACATGTGGATAGCGGGGTGCTCCCTCTGCTGTTTCCTGAAGTCCACAATCAGCTCCTTTGTTTTGTTGATGTTGGTTGAGAGGTTCTTTTCCTGGCACCACACTCCCAGGGCCCTCACCTTCTCCCTGTAGGCTGTCTCGTCATTTTTGGAAATCAAGAATACCACTGTTGTGTCATCTGCAAACTTGATGATTGAGTTGGAGGCGTGTGTGGCCATGCAGTCATGGGTGAACAGGGAGGGGGCTAAGCACACACCCTTGTGGGAACCCAGTGTTGAGGATCAGCGAAGTGGAGGTGTTGTTTCCTACCTTCACCACCTGGGGGCGGCTCTTCAGGACTCAGTTGCACAGGGTGGGGTTCAGACCCAGGGCCTCGAGCTTAAAGATGAGCTTTGAGGATACTATGGTGTTGAATGCTGGGCTATAGTCAATGAACAGCATTCTTACATAGGTATTCCTCTTGTCCAGATGGGAGAGGGCAGTGTGCAGTGCGATGGCAATTGCATCGTCTGTGGATCTATTGGGCGGTAAACAAATTGAAGTGGATATATGTCACGCCTGCTCTCACTCTTTCCTTCACGCCAGGCTCCCCAGCAATGCTCACTCCTGCCATCATCATTACACACACCTGCCTTACCCCCATCACATGCATCAATGATTATTGGACTCGCCTGGACTCACTCATCTCTGTCATGACCTTCCCTATATCTGTCTGGTTCCCTGCTCTGTTCCCTGCTTTCTGCATTAATGTTTGTTTGTCTTTGTATACCCATGTGCTAATGCTGTTCCTGTCCTGTTACCTGTCTGTTCCTCATTAAATGTTGATTCCCCGTACCTGCTTCTCATCTGCAGCGTCGGTCCTTACAGAATTCTTCAAATGAAGCATCAGGGAGTGCTGACGTTCCGTTTGGTGGTGACGTCCGGTCCGGTACCTGACACTGATGGAACCAGGGGTGTCTAAGCCAGCTCGTCGGGCTGTCACGCCCTAGCTGGCTCGAGAGGTTTCTTGACCCGGTGGGCTCGGAAAGGCGCCCATTCCACGTCCGGCCTCAGCCAGATTGTCAGGGTTTTATGCCCAGCCGGCTCCTCAGGCTGCTAAGCCTCCGGCGGATCATCGGGCTCCCACGCCTCAGCGGGATCGACAGGCCTTCATGCCTCAGCTGGATTGTCAGGCTCCTATGTCTCAGCCGGTTCGTCAGGGTTTCACACCAAGCCGGCTTGTCCAACACCCATTGCCTCGGGCGGCCTGTCAGGCTTGCCCAGGTGGGACGTCGGGTGGCGCCCCTAAAAGGGGGGGGTACTGTCACGCCTGCTCCCACTCTTCCCCCTGGCGCACGAGGGCACCAGGCTCCCCAGCTTAATGCACACCTGCCTTCCCCCCGTCAAGCGCATCAGCAATTCTTGGACTCATCTGGACTCAATCATCTCTGTCATTACCTTCCCCAAAACTGTCTGGTTCCCTGCTCTGTTCCCTGCTTCTGCATTAATGTTCGTTGTCTTTGTATACCCGCGTGCTGACACTGTTCCTGTCCTATTACCAGTCTGTTCCTCATTCAAATGTTGACTCCCCATACCTGCTTCTCAGTGGTAGTCATTTATCTCAGTTACCTTTGCTTTATTGGGTACAGGAACAATGTTGGACATATTGAAGCATGTGGGGACAGCAGACTGGGATAGGGAGATATTGAATAGGTCCTTAAACACTCCAGTCAGCTGGTCTGTGCATGCTCTGAAGACACAGCTAGGGATGTCGTCTGGGCCCGGCAGCCTTGCAAAGGTTAACACGTTTAAATGTCTTACTCAAGTTGCCAACGGTGAAGAAGAGACCACAGTCCTTGGGCCGCGTCGGTGCCACTGTGTTATCCTCAAAGCGGGCTGTACAGACTCAGACAGTATATCCCGAGAGAGCCTTGTTTCAGTGAAACAGTGAAATGTTAAAATCCCTGATGTCTCTCTGGAAGGAAATACTCGTCCTGAGCTCGTCAACTTTATTATCCAGACACTAAACATTAGCGAGTAATATACTCAGAAGCGGTGGGTGGTGTGCGCACATCCTGAGTCGGACTAAAAGTCCACTCCGAGTACCTCTCCTCTGCCGGAATATTTTTGGTCAGCCTCGGGAATCAGTTCAATTGCCCTGGGGGGTACGAACAAAGGAACTGATTTGGGAAAGTCGTATTCCTGGTCATAATGCTGGTAATGCTGATAAGCTTAGCTCTTATATCCAAAAATTCTTCCTGGATGTATGTAATAACAGCAAAACATTTCTGGTCTAATAATGTAAGAATTAACATAAAAAAACAAAATACTGCAAAGTTTCCTAAGAGCTAGTAGCAGCCCTATTTGTCAGTGCCATTTTGTTGTAAGACTGACCCACAAAGACCCAGAGAGTATTAAAAAACAAATCCAATTATTATTAACTCCCATATCTATTGGGTGAAATGCCAGTGTGCAATCACAGCAGAAATATTTGTGACCTGTTGCTACAAGAAAAGGGCAACCAGTGAAGAACAAACACCATTGGTAAATACACCTTATTTGCCTTTATTACTTTAACTATATGCACATCATTACAACACTGTGTCGTGTCTTTGGCTATGCCGGATTAAGTGATATGACATGCTATTCTATAAAATCCTTTCTCTGTAATTAATATTACCGGATTGAGCTAATCATGTAAATGTAATTAACTAGAAAGTCAGGGCACCACAAAATAATATTTATAGAGCTGTTATCTTCCGAATAAACTCTTAAAGACCTAGTAATATTTTACATCAATAGCAGTCAATATTAATCAGTCTCATCTGAAAGTTGTAAATTATTGGTTATCTTCACAAGTTGAATCAGCAATACAAAATTGGGTTGAATTGTTTATTTTTTGGAGCTGCGCCTCAATAGGTTGGTGGTAGATGGAAGGCCGTGTTGCCCAACAGAGTCCTTTGTCCTTTGAAGAGTGTCTCTGGTGGGGAACGGGAAACGTTGTGGTGTCGTCGTTGTGTGTTACATGTTACACTCTATCCGTCCTTTCCTAGCCCACGTTTACAGTGGCCGTTGCTAACTCAACGGCTAGGAGGTATCACTTCTGTAGCGAATAAGAGTTCCAAGTTCATACCATTCGCAACCAAAGCTCACGCTGAGGTTGGGTTCGTTCTGTAGTTATTATCTGAATCCTTCTGACATTGGATCGTTATCCTAATGTACCCGGAACAGGAGGTTACATTTTCGTCAATGGCTTATATAGTGGAGGGAGATAAGGGTGCGTTTAATAGTTTATAACCCATGTCTCTTCAAATCTCTCATTTGGAAGCTGAAATTACATTTAATCTTTTCACAAATAATTTTATATTTAAACATTTGAATTGCACAACAATTCCATGTGAATCTGATAACTATAATGTGTAGACTTTCCCAGATACAGTTTAGGTCGTCCTGTCATCAGTCATAATGTCTCAGATGAAAACCGAACTGACATCATATTCATTAAGTACCAACGCACATTTTCAACTGGTTCTATTACCAAAATATGGTTCCTTTCCCTCCACTTGTTTGATGTTCCCAGACTCTCTATGTTTAACAAAGGCTATTCAAGAGTCCCTCTGTAGAGTCAAGAGAGAGGGAAGGGAGAAAGATATTTATGGGGAGGTCATAAACCTTACCCACAGGCCGACGCCATGACAACTGTGTTGACGTGACTATCATGAATGTGATGACTGTTATTTATCGAATCAAGTAACTATGTTTAATTGTTTCTCGATTAAATTAATCATGTAACAATTAACTCATTAGGAATTTAGGGCACCAGAGAAGAAATTGTTTAACCAGTTACCATCTCCCTAATTAAACTCAAAGATATATATTTAAATCATATATCGATAACAGTCACATTAATCATTACCTTATATCAGTATCATTCTGAACGTTGCATAATCCTGGGATCCGTAAGAACCCCAGCCTTTCTGAATATTCAGTAATACACACATTGATTTAATCATTTACAACACTGCTGAATGCTGAAAGCTGAACGAGAGACCTCGGTTTATAGTTTTTGTAAAGCTGATAGTTTTTTTTATATACATTTATTTCATTTGGGATTCTGCGGTTCTGTTGGGCTTAGTTGCTGTGAGCGCTGCTGTCTGTCTCGGGATCCCTCGAGATTCCGCAGAGGGGTGAGACACGGAAGCCCAGCTAGCCTAGCTGACTCAGCGGTCTCAAATGTAGGTCGCTATTGAACGTTTCAAACGCTGCAGGAGCTGTGTTTACTTTGTTTTGTTTCCCTGGACAATGTGGACCGCGCTGACTTTCAATGTAGCAACTGCTTGCTTGAGGAGTACTACAGGGGTGAAGTGGCTACTCTTAGCAAGCAAGTAGCAAACCTACATAAACTACTGGGGAATCCACGCCCGCCTAGTTTTTCTTTCACCCCAGTAGCCAGACGCCGCTCTAGTGGAAGTGTCACCGCCGTGTTGGCTCTCCACAGTCACTTTTATAGATAACTTTGACGCCTTCTGGAAACATAAGATACTCAACAGGAATGACAGAGTCCATCCAAATCATCTTGCTTCCTGGACTCCTGTCCACCCATTTCAAGGCTGCGTTGAAACAATGACTCATCAATGACCCAAGACCAGCTCAGCTAATCACTATCATTGTGACAATGAGTCATCATAATGCTACATTATCCTAGGGGTGTTGGTAAACACAACATAAGTAACTTAATTTATGTCCCCCTAATTACGCTTGATACCTTTGTTAATCCTACAGCTATTGGATGCAGTAATCATGAGCCTATGAACCAGAGTTATTACACTGTTAGCACTGAGGCAGTGTGCCCTAGTAGGATAACCCCTTTGTGCAGCTCACCCTGCACTATCAAGTCTACTTCTGATAAGCTTCTCAGTAAAGCATTTAAAAACAAGCAAACAACCCAGAAGAGTGCTTAAAATAGCCCATATTAACATATGCAGCCTGTGAAACAAGGTCCATGAAGTCAATAACTTGCACGTAACTCATATTATGAGTATCTCTGAAACTCACTTAGATAATACCTTTGATGATACAGTGGTAGCAATACATGGTTATTTCACTTACCGAAAAGACAGAAATGCCAGTGGGGGAGGTGTTGCGGTCCATATAAATAAGCACATTCCTGTAAAGCTTTGAGAATATCTAATGCTAAATACTGTTGAAGTAGTATGGCTACAGGTTCATCTGCCTCACCCAAAGCCCATTCTGGTGGGAAGCAGCTGTAGGCCACCAAATGCTAACAGTATCTGGGTAACATGTGTGAAATGCTTGATAATGTACATGATATCAACGGAGAAGTATTTTCTGGGTGATTTAAATATTGATTGGCTCTCATCAACCTGCCCACGAAAGAAAAAACGTCAAACTGTAACCAGTGCCTGCTACCTACCAGGGTATTTACAAACAGCACAGGAATTAATAAAGTATTGATCACTTCCTTACTAATGCTGCAAAAAAATGCTTTAAAGCAGTATCCAAATCCATAGGATGTAGTGATCACAATATAATAGCCATATCTAGGAAATCCAAAGTTCCAAAGGCTGAGCCTAATATAGTGTACAAGAGGTCATACAATACATTTGTAGTGATTCATGTGTTGATGACGTAAAGAATATTCGCTGGTCTCTGGTGTGTAATGCGGAGTAACCAGATGCTGCACTTTACACATTTATGAAATTGCTTATTGCAGTTACTAATAAGCACACATAAAAAATAAAGGAGAGCCGCACACTCTAGGAGCTCAGATGCAAAAACATTTATGTCCAACGTTTCGACAGACAAGCGGCCTTCATCAGGGTATAATGACAACACTGCGGGATGACTCATTTATATAGTGTCAAAAGACAGGGTGACATGTTCGATGCCAATAAAACGTAGAGTCATTCCGCAGTGTTTGGCATTATACCCTGATAAAGACAGCTTGTCGGACATACATCTTTTTGCATCTGAGCTCCTAGAGTGTGCGGCTCTCCTTTATTTTTTAAGTGTTCCACTCCGCTAGCCAGCACCGCCGAAATAGGTGTGCATTTCTTTCGCCTCTAGACTAATAAACGCACACCCATTAAGAAAATGACTAAAAACTGTTAAATCCCCTTGGGTAATGAGGAATTGAAAAATTGCATGGTTGAGAGGGATGAGGCAAAGGTATGGCAAATACGTTTGGCAGCACAGCTGATTGGCAAACATACTTGAATTTAAGAAATCATGTGACTAAGCTAAATAAAAATACAAATCAACTATACTATGAAAGAAAGATAAAGAATGATAGTAAAAGCTTTGGAGCACCTTAAATTACATTTAGGGGAAAAAAGCTAAATTGGCTCCATCATTCATTGAATCAGATGGCTCATTTATCACAAAACCCACTGATATTGGCAACTAATTGAATAACTTTTTCATTGACAAGATAAACAAACATAGGGATGACATGCCAACAAAAAACGCTGACACTACACCCGTGGAGGCTGGTGACTTAAGGAGGATGGGTGACAAAAACTTCTATAATTTCTAAACGGTTTATCCGGTATCTATGGAAATACCCTCAAATTAAAGCTGACAGTCTGCACTTCACCCTCATTGTCATTGTATCCTTTCAAACTCATAGTGCTAGAGTACAGAACCAAAATAACAAAACAATGGTCACTGTCCAATGAATTATGGTGCTCACTGTAAATAGCAGATACATTCCATTACAGCTGCGCCATCGTAGGTTTGGACAACGAGTTTCTCTATGAACTTAAACTCAGACATCTCAACATTCGTAAGTCAAACACAGACTGTGCATCTCGCCCACTTGACACATCAAAGTGGCCCAGGAAATGTTCCTGAATAAAGCCCTGATCATCCACATACCTGATGATAACTGACAACTGCAAGCAGACTGTTGCCACCATAGGTCACAGGGCGGTGGGGCAATTTTTACCATCTGGGGCCTGGAGTTTTTCCTTATTTGTTAACCTAACTAGGAAAACTCTGGACCGTATAAGTGATGACAGTGATTCATCAGTTGTAAAAAGGTTTTATATGGGTTATGATGGGACCAGTCTTTGCAAATCAGGTCACATCATTTTTAAAAACTCCTGAAAAAATCTCCTGGCCCTGGGGGGATTAAAACTCTGTCAAACTGCAGCTATCTTACATTTGTTCATGTAAATTATATTTAGACTAGGAGGGGGATTTCCTCTACCCAGACACAGACAACAACTGATACACAATAGAACTCACAGGGCTGATCTTGCTTTATCCATGTTTGCATCATGCACGCCTCGGCAACTGTAGGCAAAAGATTTACTCACATCACTATTATGTTGACTAATTCATTCCAGTTAATCATTATGGATTAAAAACGTATATAAATTTGTGGTGTGATCCCAAACACACCGCCCAGGCAACGAAGGAGTGGCTTCGTAAGAAGCATATCAAGGTCCTGGAGTGGCCTAGCCAGTCTCCAGATCTCAACCCCATAGAAAATCTTTGGAGGGAGTTGAAAGTCCGTGTTGCCCAGCAACAGCCCCAAAACGTCACTGCTCTTGTTGGCAATGACAGAGGTCAAATCTTTTCTGTAAGTCTTCACAAGGTTTCACACACTGTTGCTGGTATTTTGGCCCATTCCTTCATGCAGATCTCCTCTAGAGCAGTGATGTTTTGGGGCTGTTGCTGGGCAACACAGACTTTCAACTCCCTCCAAAGATTTTCTATGGGGTTGAGATCTGGAGACTGGCTAGGCCACTCCAGGACCTTGATATGCTTCTTATGAAGCCACTCCTTCGTTGCCCGGGCGGTGTGTTTGGGATCACTGTCATGCTGAAAGACCCAGCCACGTTTCATCTTCAATGCCCTTGCTGATGGAAGGAGGTTTTCACTCAAAATCTCACGATACATGGCCCCATTCATTCTTTTCTTTACACGGATCAGTCGTCCTGGTCCCTTTGCAGAAAAACAGCCCCAAAGCATGATGTTTCCACCCCCATGCTTCACAGTAGGTATGGTGTTCTTTGGATGCAACTCAGCATTCTTTGTCCTCCAAACAAAACGAGTTGAGTTTTTACCAAAAAGTCATATGACCATATGACATTCTCCCAATCTTCTTCTGGATCATCCAAATGCTCTCTAGCAAACTTCAGACGGGCCTGGACATGTACTGGCTTAAGCAGGGGGACATGTCTGGCACTGCAGGATTTGAGTCCCTGGCGGCGTAGTGTGTTACTGATGGTAGGCCTTGTTACTTTGGTCCCAGCTCTCTGCAGGTCATTCACTAGGTCCCCCCATGTGGTCCTGGGATTTTTGCTCACCGTTCTTGTGATCATTTTGACCCCACGGGGTGAGATCTTGCGTGGAGCCCCAGATCGAGGGAGATTATCAGTGGTCGTGTATGTCTTCCATTTCCTAATAATTGCTCCCACAGTTGATTTCTTCAAACCAAGCTGCTTACCTATTGCAGATTCAGTCTTCCCAGCCTGGTGCAGGTCTACAATTTTGTTTATGGTGTCCTTTGACAGCTCTTTGGTCTTGGCCATAGTGGAGTTTGGAGTGTGACTGTTTGAGGTTGTAGACAGGTGTCTTTTATACTGATCAACAAGTTCAAACAGGGGCCGTTAATACAGGTAACAAGTGGAGGACAGAGGAGCCTCTTAAAGAAGAAGTTACAGGTCTGTGAGAGCCAGAAACCTTGCTTGTTTGTAGGTGACCAAATACTTATTTTCCCACAATAATATGCAAATAAATTCATTAAAAATCCTACAATGTGATTTTATGGATTTTGTTTCTAATTTTGTCTGTCATAGCTGAAGTGTACCTATGAAGAAAATTACAGGCCTCTCTCATCTTTTTAAGTGGGAGAACTTGCACAATTGGTGGCTGACTAAATATTTTTTTGCCCCATTGTACAGTGCAATTTCACTGAAAACAAATTGACAACATACTTTCATCATGCGTATAGAGAAGGACACTGAAAAAGCACAGCACTTACACAAATGACTGATGATAGGCTGAGAGAAATTGATTATAAAATGATTGTGGGGGCTGTCTTGTAGACTTCAGTGCAGCTTTTGACTATTATCGAGCATAGTCTGCTGCTGGAAAATGTGTGTGTTATGGCTTTACACCCCTCTCTATATTGTGGTTACTTGTCTAACAGAACACAGAGGGTGTTCTTTAATGGAAGCCTCTCAAACATAATCAATGTCGAAGCAGGAATTCCCCAGGGTAGTTGTTTAGGTCCCTTGATTTTTTTTCAATCATTACTAACAACATGCCACTGGCTTTGAGTAAGGCCAGTGTGCCTATGTATACAGATGACTCAACACTATACAGGTCAGCTACCACAGCGACTGAAATGACTGCAACACTTAACAAAGAGCTGCAGTTAGTTTTGGAATAGTAGCAAGGAATGACTTAGTCCTAAATATTCCCAAAACTAAAAGCATTGTATTTGGGACAAATCATTCACGAAACCCAAAATCTCAACTACATCTTGTAATGAATAAAGTGGAAATTGAGCAAGTTGAGGTGACTTAACTACTTGTAGTAACCCTGGATTGTAAACTGTCATGGTCAAAACATATTGATACAAAAGTAGCTAAAATAGGGAGAAGTCTGTCCATAATAAAGCACTGCTCTACCTTCTTAACAACATTATCAACAATGCAGGTGCTACAGCCCCTGGTTTTGTCGCACCTGGACTACTGAGAGAGCTATAACTACATGGATACATATAGAGCCATAACTACATGGAACTCTATTCCACATCAGGTAACTGATGCAAGCAGTATAATCAGATTTAAAAAGCAGGTAAAATACACCTTATGGAACAGCGGGAACTGTGTAGTAACACAAACATAGTCACAGACACATGCATACACACACGTGATAACATACACGCTATACACACACACGTATACATGGATATTGGGTTGTAGATATGTGGTAGTGGAGTATGGGCCTGAGGGCACACACTTAGTGTGTTGTGAATTATGTAATGGATGCATTGTGATGAGTTTGGGGATCCATAATAAAGACAAATATAAATACAAAACTAACTAAATAATAACACAGAACACACTTACACACTTACGTGAGATAAAAGTCCCTAGTGGACTGACAAGATATGACGGCTTGTTACACGTATGGAGAGGGGGTTACAGAGAGGAAGAGACAAAGAGAGACAACACTTGGATACATTTGGACCCTAAGCTCAAAGGCATAGTAATACTTTGCACATGAACCACAGTTCATTCGGATAAGAAATGTGATGTATATATTTACGTGTAGATGTCTTTCTTTGTTGTCTCTCTGTTGAAACCAATCGATCCGTCTCTGGGGAGTGGCTCAATGTAAGACTCTGGTTGTCCACCAGAGGTCACAATGTCCTTCTTAGTTGTTGAGCTTCTTTGATAGTGAAGTGTTTGTTTGACAGATACTTCAGATGCATCAGTGATAGTCTGAGATGAGGTTTCTTGCTTCCAACCTCGTGACTTTAGTCAAAGTTCTAGGTCTCTTTACATGCACAGCTGCAGACTGTCAAATGTTCTGGTCTAGTTTTTATCTTATTCTCACATGTTGCGTGGTTTCAGAGATTCTAACCATTTCAAAGTGTAGCCACCACTCCATGCTTTCTGGTCTGGTAGTTTCAGCCATTCGTAACGTCCGGCTTACACCGTCCGTCTGCTTGGTTTAATGTAAATTTTGTTACCAAGGCTTTTATCCTCGTGTAAAAAGGGGGTGTTCCATCACGCCAACACAATGTCCGTGATCACTTGGGCGTGGTTACTGACTGAGCAAAAGTTTTGAAGAATAAAATCACATTTCTACCTTCACAAAAGTACTCTCATAATTAATCATATTTTTTATACAACACTTAGATGTAAACTTGATAAATAGAATGTACACTTTCAGAGTTGCAGTTATTTCATTATACCTGTTGGAAGGTGAACCTTCACTCCAGTCTGAGGTCCTGAGCACTCTGGAGCAGGTTTTCATCAAGGATATTTCTGTACTTTGCTCCGTTCATCTTTCCCTCGATCCTGACTAGTCTCTTAGTCCCTGCTGCTAAAAAACATCCGCACAGCATGATGCTGCCACCACCATGCTTCACCTTAGGGTTGCTACCTGGTTTCCTCCAGACATGATCTTGGTTTCATCGGAACAAATAATCTTGTTTCTCATGTTCTGGGAGTTTTTAGCTCCCTTTTGGCAAACTCAAAGCAGGCTGTCATGTGCCTTTTACTGAAGAGTGGCTTCGATCTGGCCACTCTACCATAACGGCCTGATTGGTGGAGTGCTGCAGAGATGGTTGTATTTCTGGAAGTTTCTCCCATCTCCCAGAGGAACTCTAGATCTCTGTGACCTAGGTGACCATCTCTAGGTGACCATCAGTTTCTTGGTCACCTCCCTGACCAAGGCCCTTCTCCCCTATTGCTCAGTTTGGCCGGGCGGCCAGCTCTTGGAAGAGTCTTGGTGGTTCCAATCTTCTTCCATTTAAGAATGATGGAGGCCAATCATGTTCTTGGGAACCTTCAATGCTACAGACATTTTTTCGTACCTTCCTCGGATCAGTGCCTCGACACAATCCTATCTCGGAGCTCTACGGACAACTTCATGGCTTGGTTTTTGCTCTGACACGCACTGTCAACTGTGGAACCTTATATGGACAGGAGTTTGCCTTCCACATCATGTCCAGTCAATTGAATTTACCACAGGTGGACTCCAACCAAGTTGTAGAAGCGTCTCCAGGATAATCAATGGAGACAGGATGCAACTGAGCTCAACTTCGAGTCTCGTAGCAAAAGGTCTGAATACTGTAATGTAAAAAAGGTGTTTCTGCCATTTTTCATTTTATAAATTTGTAAACATTTCAAACAACCTGTTTTCACTCTTTCATTATGGGGGGATTGTGTGTAGATTGCTGAGGGAAAAAAAACGTAATTGATCAATTTTAGAATAACGCTGTAACGTAACAAAATGTGGAAAAAGTCGAAGGGTCTGAATATTTTCCGAAGGCACTGTATGTTTCCCATGCCAATAAAGCCCCTTGAATTGAAATTGAATTGAGAGAGCAAGAGAGAGCGAGAGAAAGTCAAAGACAGAGAGCACAAGAGAGAGAGAGAGACAGAGAGTGTGAGAGAGGGCAAGAGAGAGAGAGCAAGAGAGAGAGAGCAAGAGAAAGAAAGCAAGAGAGAGACAAAGAGAAGAGATGTGCTGGACTGGAGTCACATGGCAGTTGGTGGGCACAGCTCGTGGAGCCAAATTCATTGAGAGGGATGCGAGGGTAATGCCAGCATAGGTATCACCGGTGCCAGGGCTCATCACAACATAATAATCACAGTTTGACAAAGTGCCCTCAAAACTAGAATTAGTGGGGTGAAATTGCATGCTACTCCTAAAGGAAAAGGTTATTTTTTTGTGGTCATCTTTGTTATTATTCATTTGTGAAAAGAATTCCAGTACAATGCATATCTGATCAAGATTCATAGGATGTGATCTGACATGATGAAAAAAATGTTTGGCTAATCAGAGCAATGTTTATGAGATGCACAGCGGAGTCCACTGTTGCCCCCTTTCAATACAAATCAGTCTACTGTCAGTCAATCATCACGTGACTATCATCTTGGTGAAGTTGTTTAAAGCTGGAGGCCTTTGTTGAAGGCAGCATTAACACAGCCCTGTCATGTAGTAGTAGTAGGTTTAATTGGTTTCTTGCAACCATAGACTGAATTGTACACCAATTTACAATCATAACATCAATCATATACTGTCAACTGTAATTATCAAATAGTAAAATCTTAATCTAGCAAACACTTAATAAAATACAATGTTAATGTGACTGCCACTGAGGTTCTATCAGTCAGCATCTGCAGCCGTGACCCAATGGGGACTCTTCAAAATGACTGTGGACATGTTCTCTATATGGGCTGGGGGTGTGAAGGGTGCATCATTGCCCCACACAGGGTTGACTGTTCACCAACAGAATGATCACCTCTTACCCTCCACACTACACACACACACTCAGCACTGCTGAACTCATTAGAGTTCCGGCGCTCTGGGTGCCCTGCCGTTGTTCCAACAGAGGTCTCCACCTGAAACCGCCGGGCAGGAAGGACAATTGTTCCCGTTTTGTGGTAATGAATCACAAGGCCTTAATGCTACTGGTAATGTCTCACTTTGATTATTGCTGTTGACACATTAGTTGGGCACAGAATACAGATTGAGCTTCCAGACCTTTCAAAAATGGTCGTATCATATCTGCTGGCTGGCTGAATAATTGTTTGGTTTCATTTATTTCTCCACACAAACATGGAGGCTTTACTCCTAAAAAAGAATGAGGTTTTGGTAAAATTATTTATTCCTGAATTCAAACAAATTGAGTGTTCTGAGTATGTCTGCTGTTCACCTCCTTTCAACATCATTCAATAGGGACATTTGGAGGAAAAGTAGGAACACAATAAAGGACATTGTCATGCAATTTGCAAGTGGATTGAATTATCTGAAAATGTCCAAACTATTTCCTGTGAAAATGATATATTATGAAAAAATTTCTATGTATTTCATTTTTATTCAAATGTTTGCCTCTTCTCTGCAGGCTCCCGGAGGTACGGATCTCGGACAATGGACCGTATGAATGCCACGTGGGCATCTACGACCGAGCGACGAGAGAAAAGGTGGTCTTGGCATCAGGAAACGTCTTTCTCACCGTTATGTGTGAGTCATTTTTACTCTGTAGTCAGCCTGTGACTGTGAATATGCAAAAATGGCTAGCTCTGCTCTACTCTGACATCCTGCAAATATTAATCAGTTCTATCTCTTGGGTGTTCTGCTGTCTTTCTAACGGGATTGACTTTAGATAGCTAGAAATGGAAGAAATAACACATTATATAAGATAAATGTAAAGGGAAAATACTTTAAAGCAGCAACAAAATGACAAGAAATCTACATTGGCACTCCTTGTGAGTGAAGGTAAGAGACAGCCATGATGATAGTGGGACTGCTAGAGGAATGTCTAAGAGGTTCAAGAGTAGACAGAGGCAGTGTTTTTTGGAGATTGTACTATATCATGCTGTAACACAATTTCACTCTCCCTTCTTCAATCCCAAGTTCCATACGGCAAACATGACTGGAGAAACAACAATAAAAATACAAAAAAAGAACCTGAACCATTCCCCTCTCTAATGCCATCTAATGCTGCCTCTGAGACCACTACTAGACAGGGATTTGAACCAGTCTCGATCTGTATAAATGCAAACCTACCCTATTCTGGAGAATTACTTGTTTCTTTGTTCCCATGTTTCTGCCAGTGACCTGAGGAGCTGCTTCTCTCGCTCCCTCTTTGTAGTATTTGTTGGTGCAACTTTCTCTAATGACAGCTGGCTCACTTCTCTCTGGTGTTTGAAGTCCAGCAGCAAGGATTTCTATGTACAGCCTATCGCTAATTACCAACAGTAACATTTCTCGCAAAAACATGAGAGAGAGAAACACAAGGACATAATTAGTCCATTTGTTCATTTTGTTCCCTCACCGTATTGCCTGCCAATGGCTCTTGACATTGGGCTGCAGGTGTACCCAAAGACTAGTTTTGGTTCTCAGAGCTCCTCCGCTGACCTTCACTTTCCCATAATAACATAAAACCATACAATATACAAGAAATACCAAACCAGATGAACTCTTCACAGACCTAAGCGAACAGAGCTTTATCAATGGGAGAGGATTCACCCAAGTTAACCCCTTAATCATTAAGGGGTGGTGGTCAAGATATAAGAATGATATAGCCAGGGGGAAGTGTGGGAACTCTCTCTCAGCTGGGTGTTAAATCTCCCCTGGTGGAGGAGAAGAAGAATGGCCTCCGGCATTGTGGCTAATTGCCGTCTAAGCTGAAACAGAATTATTCATAACCTATTAGTGTGCCAAGTTCACTGGGAAGTGAGAAAAAAAGGAAAAGGGAGAAAGAAAGAAAATGAGAGAAAAAAGTAAATTAATAGGAAGCAGTTTTTTTAAAGGGCTTCATAAATAAGAATTATAATTTTAATGAATCCCCTGCCAAGAAATTCAATCACTCAGTTTCAGAAGGCCAAACCTCGAACTCTTGGTACTTCTGCCACTCTCCTTCACTCAAGGAAAGTTTATGTTCTTTACTTTTATCCTCAACTGTGTAAATTCACAATGGTTTGGTGATGCCTCAAGGCATGGGAGACTTTTGCCTTGAGGATTATTAAGCCAACGCTATAGTATTATTAAGGCAATGCTATTATAATCAATGGTTATTGACAGTTAACCACTAAAACTATATCTCAAAGGTATGCTCAAGATAACAAAAAACGTGTTCTTCTGATGTCTCTTTTCTCCATTGGAGTAAAATAGTTCACGGGTTAGAGAGTGCTGGAGAAAACATTTGAGTCATCTTATGGTTAAAGCAATGTTGAAAAAACATATACATTTGACAGGGCATGTCCAATCATTATGAAATATCAGAAAATGAACATAATCTCCTATTCACCAGTTCATCTGTAGTTTAACATGGCCATGCAGTTACTTCTATATACTTTGATCTTGCAAACTTGTTGTAGGGTGACAATGCATCATATTCATTGCTACAGCTGCTTCCTCTTTGTCCTCTTTACTGGTTGGCTAGTGCTCTGTCACATACAGTATTATGCGTAAAGATTTGATTCAGTGCATGTGTTTCACACATCTCTCTACTGAGCCCATAGTTCCAGTGGAAATGTAGCCAGACAGGGAACATTTTAACACCAATACAAGTGATCTTAAAACGATCACTAGTTCAATTTTAGCTCACTTGAGCAAATTATGACATCAATTAAATCCAAGAGCTGGGTTTTGAAATGGAAATCAGAGAACCCTTGGGTACTGTAGATCTTAAACTGTATGACCTCTTCAGTCATTTTTAATTCATTTATTTTGTCCATATTTGAATAACTAATGAAACATGAGGTATAGAAAAGTCATTTAGTAGACATGTGAAATGAAAGGGAAGTTTCAGATACAGTGATTGGGTTGGTTTTGATGTTTTCACAGCACCAGAGGTTCAGTTACTGACTGCTACTAACCACAAAAGATTAAAGAATTTCATTTTACTAGAGTTCCAGCGACATATCAATCTCCTGTAAATCGCATGCAAAGGTCATAATTCCAGACATTGCTAAATGAAAAAAATCAATAGCTCTTTTCCCAATGGTAGAAATAGAGTCATTATTTGTTATTACCTCTGTGACATTTCAAATATTAGGAGTAGTAATTTATGTCTTAGAGATCAGACTGACCTTGGCTCAGCAAGCCAATGCAGCTATTGTTTATCCAGCATGTACATGTGGTTGTCCAGCACCTCAGAGGAACCTTGAGAGCCATATTAAGACAACTGTCTATTGATCTGTTGACCCCCTGTGTTTCAAGTTTCAGTTATAAAACACATCAGCTGAATGAATGTCAGGCTTAGATTCACCTTCTTGATGAAGAGCATCTCGGCGACACGCGCTGGGTTTAAACGGCATGTCAAGTAATCCCTTGTTGTAACCTTTGCAGGGCACAAATATGGAATTTAGAGGATACCCTTCATGAGGCAGCAGGGCTGTTATTTACAGTTGAGTCGGACGTTTACATACACTTAGGTTGGAGTCATTAAAGCTAGTTTACCAACCACTCCATGAATTTCTTGTAAACAAACTATAGTTTTGGCAAGTAGGTTAGGACATCTACTTTGTGCATGACACAAGTCATATTTCCAACAATTGTTTACAGACAGATTATTTCACTTATAATTCACTGTATCACAATTCCAGTGGGACAGATGTTACCATACCCTAAATTGACTGTGCCTTTAAACAGTTTGGAAAATTACAGAAAATTATGTAATGGATTTAGAATCTTTCCAAACACCTGAAGGTACCACGTTCATCTGTACAAACAATAGTATGCAAGTATTAACATCATGGGACCACGCAGCCGTCATACCGCTCAGGAAGGAGACGCTTTCTGTGTCCTAGAGATGAACGTACTTTGGTGCAAAAAGTACAAATCAATCCCAGAACAACAGCAAAGGACCTTGTGAAGATGCTGGAGCAAACAGGTACAAAAATATCTATATCCACTGTCAAACGTGTCTTATATCGACATAACCTGAAAGGCCGCTCAGTAAGGAAGAAGCCACTGCTCCAAAACCGCCATAAAAAAGCCAGACTACGGTTTGCAACTGCACATGGGGACAAAGATTGTGCTTTTTGGGGAAATGTCCTCTGGTCTGATGAAATAAAAATAGAACTGTTTGGCCATAATGACCATCATTATGTTTGGAGGAAAAAGGGGGATGCTTGCAAGTCGATGAACACCATCCCAACCGTGAATAATGGGGGTGGCAGCATCATGTTGTGGTAGTGCTTTTCTGCAGAAGGAACTGGGGCACTTCACAAAATAGATGGCATCGTGAGGTAGGAAAATTGTGTGGATATATTGAAGCAAAATCTCAAGACATCAGTTAAAGCTTGGTTGCCAATGGGTCTTGCAAATGGTAGGTGACCCCAAGCATACTTCCAAAGTTGTGGCAAAATAGCTTAAGGACAACAAAGTCAAGGAATTGGAGTGTCCATCACAAAGCCCTGACCTCAATCCTATGGAAAATGTGTGGGCAGAACTGAAAAATCGTGTGCGAGCAAGGAGGCCTACAAACCTGACTCATTTAAACCAGTTCTGTCAGGGGGCATGGGCCAAAATTCACCCAAATTATTGTGGGAAGCTTGTGGAAGGCTACCCGAAACATTTGACCAAGTTAAACAATTTAAAGGAAATGCTACCAAATTTTAATTGAGTGTATGTAAACCTGTAAAACCACTGAGAATGTGTAGAAATAAAAGCTGAAATAAATCATTCTCTCTACTACTAATCTGACATTTCACATTCTTAAAATAAAGTGTTGATCCTAACTGACTGAAGACAAGAAAATTTTACTAGGATTAAATGTCAGGAATTGTATTTGGCTAAGGTGTATGCAAACTTCCGACTTCAACTGTATATACCCATGAACAGTGAGATGAGCTCTAAGGTGTATAGGACTAATTACTCTCTCATCCTATAAAACTGGGATACCTTCTTTAATTAAGAACTGTAATTAAGCACTGTGTATATTTAGCTACTCGTTTATAAACGGCCTGGATTAATGACCTTCCAGTCATTCTCAAACACAGCAACGCCTGCAGACACAGCAGTAAGGGTTAAAGCTCAGACACGCCGGTAGATTTGTCAAACATTTGCTTTTCGACAGTATTTAGCGCCTGAACAGGGAGTCGGCAATCAATCTCTTTTGTGTTCACATAGCATAGACCATGCAAGTCGTCAGCCACTTAGCCTTGTTTAAATACTCCAAACCAGAAGGTGGCAGTAGCATTGTTTGGCAATGCATATCCGTGCATATTGCTTATGGTCTAGATTTGGAGCTATCTACGATAATGTTGCTATTCTGTAGAAAGCCCTTGTTGATGGTCACAGCCAGCCCAAAAACCAGCAACATGGGGTGCCCCAGGACAGAGTTTTGGAAACCCTGCCATAGCATACTTTGCATATGAAGTGTGACTGGCTCATCCATGGATGTACGGAGATAAGGCCTTCTTTTTCCCTTTTATTTTTGGCTCCCTCAAGTGGGGATTTGTTCTCACTGATTGGCTCAAAGTCACTGACAAGCATTGCGATTTTATAAGTATACTCTGTAGGTTCGTTGCTATCGGGTTGACAAGCAGCAGGTACAGCTTTTGTTCTAGCAAGAGAAGGAACAGCCTCCTACTGTGATAAGTACCTATCGGCAGTATATTGGCAGTGAGATTCTTGCTATGTTTCATGCTTTAGCGGTCAGAGTTTAGGGATAGCGGGCAGTGGGGTATTGTTGGATGGCTATGGGGCAGCTATTCCCCCTGTGCCCTGGGCTTGTTAGGAGATTAGAGAGCACCTCTATCCCATGCCTGACGTAAGGAAGGACTCGAACACAATGGGCTAATCATCATCCGCTCCTGAGAAAGACTCAGTTTATGCCAGATTCATCACATGCATTAGGAAGTGTATGCCACCACACTATGCATTAATGTGCCTAAGGTCACCAGCACACAGTGTCCTTGATTACTGTCTCTCTGATCAACTCCTCTCAAGCCATTTAACTAATCATGTACCAACGTTCCTCTGGCTGTTTTGTCTGTATCATATTTTAATGAGTCACACTAATGCACACACAAAAAAATGTAACTTTATTGTATTCACTAGTAAGAATAAGAATAAAAACACATGTACACATACAGTAAAAAAATTAATTGGGGACAAGAGCCAGAATCTCAATTGGTGGGAATGAAATAGAATAAGTCACATCCACTAGATTCCTCAGTTGTAACTGATGAAAAGTAATCCTGGAAAGATCATATTCAATTTGTCTGTAGCAAAGTGACGAAATCTGTTAGTACAGTATCATCAGAAAGATTAGTGGTTTGGTACATCAGGCTTGCTAACTCTATACTATAGTTTAATTTACCCATATATAATTCACTATAATATTGTCTGGTTAAGTACATATGCCTCCTACCTACAGAAATGACTCATCATGCAAAATACATTTTACCATACTAATTAACTGTCTCCACCTGCACCTCTGTGAAATTCTATATTTTCTCTATTTACAACATGTACAACAATTATGCACTTTCATCTACAAATTCTCATACTTCTCAAACAGTTTACCTAAACCCTTCAATTGATTCTTCCAGATTAATTCTGAAATCCATCTATATAACACCATACACTGCAATGACCTTTACCCTCTCTGCTGCCGCACCTCAGACAGTACATTCTCTATCAGATACAGAGGTACCGTACTCTGGAATTCTTATCTTCACATTGCTAAAACCTCATCATCAATAACTTCAAGCGAAGACTGGGGGTCAGCCTGATGAACCAAACTACCCAATAATCTCCTCCATGTAGCCTAACTCTCTCTCACACACACACATGCACACACACTTAATCAAAAGTGTTTTTCTTGTTTTTCTTGTCTACTGAGTATATTATGTACAATTAAAATGAATATGATTTCTCTAACTGATTGAACAAACATTTGTACTTATATTTGTGGTGTGGTTTTCATATAAGCCTTTTTGGGCTTCCAACCTCAATTGCACACTGTTTTTACGAGTTTGTTACCTGTACTGTTTTCTCTTTCACTCATTTTCTTTAGTGCGAATAAATTAAACCTAAAGTTTAAAGATTTTATAGCGGGTGCAGAAAAATGCTTGTCTTACTAGCTCCTAACAGTGCAGTAAAATGTCAAAGAAGTACACAAATAATCAAAAAACTAAAATCAAGAAATGTCAGAACGAATCGAATTAACAACCCAAATAGCTCTTCATCAGTAATCCAAATGCAATCTGTCCGTATACAGTGCATTTGGAAAGTATTCAGACCCCTAGACTTTTTCCACATTTTGTTACCTCAGTCTTTTTTTAAATGAGGAAAAGGTCAAGGGGTCTGAATACTTTCCGAAGGCACTGTATACACCACAAATATATATTAAATAGTGTTGATCGGTGTATACAGTGCCTTCGGAAAGTATTCAGACCCCTTGATTTTTTCTGAATTTTTGTTGCGTTATAATAGGTTGGCTTGGAGCTCTCATTGAAAATAAAGACTGAAATGTATTCAAAATGTATTGAATTATTAAACATCTATCTATCAAGGCACAAGGCGAGACCCAGATGCAGACACAGGAGGCAGATGGTCGGAGTCTTACAATGTTTATCAAGAGAATGGCCGTGGACAGGCAAAAAGGTCAAAACCAGATCAGAGTCCAGGAGGTACAGAGTGGCAGACAGGCTCTTGGTCAAGGCAGGCAGAATGGTCAGGCAGGCTGGTACAAAATCGAGAAACAGGCAGGGGTCCAAACCGGGAGAACTAGAAAAAGGAGAATGCAAAAAGCAGGAGAATGGGAAAACCGCTGGTTGACTTGGAAAAATACAAGACGAACTGGCACAGAGTGAAAGGAAACGTAGGGATAAATACACTGGGGAAAACAAGCAACCCCTGGAGGGGGTGGAGACAATAACGAGGACAGGTGAAACAGATCTCTGAGCTAAACTCTGGGGTGATAATTGAGGGGAAAATAAACAACCCATTGACTTCCTCAAGGATTTCCTCTCCAACATCGAACAGTATCACATAATAAAAATACTAAACCTATTTAATTTTTCCTATTTTTAATGTGTTTTGCTTCCTGAAGTTGAGACATAAAACCATGTTGGTTATGTGTTGATTTGAAGCCTCAAAATGTTTAAGTGAATTTGTTAAAAAGTAGTTTTTTTTTTACCTTTATCTGAAAAAGTGTCGACTGATTTGTGTGTTTTTGGCCAATTAATTCAGAATGGGACACATACAGTAATTACCCACAAGAACAAATCTGAAATTGTTTTTATTGTCAAGGAGCACTTACATACACATTCATATTTGTACAAGTGCCTTTTGACTTGATTCATAAACTAGCCGTGACTAGTTTTGAAGGGTATACTTACATAATGTTTTGCTATCCCTGGTTAGATGTCCTTGTAATTTTTACTTCCTTACATGTACATTTTAGTAATTTAGCTGACACTCTTATCCAGAGCGACTTACAGTTAGGTGAAATTGCACATTGACTCAAGATTTTACTCCTCAGGTCTTACTTTCTATGTTGATGATTTGCAGACCTGTGCTGTTGTTGCAGTTGATAACCAACCCGACTTTCTGTCCATAGGACTCACGTCTCTTTCTTCTCTTCAGTATGTGTTGGTATGTCTGTTGGTGTATGAGAAACGGGCAAGGGCATCGGCTCTTCATCTGCTTTCTATTCCTCATGCTTTGTCTTGTATGTTGCATGGCCCAGTTTATTGAAAACAAAAAGAAAGATACGCTGAACTAACATACCGTATTTGTCTATCAAAGTGTGTCTAGTTGTGAAATAACATTGCTGTTGAACCACTGAATGATGTTTACAATACGGGCAGATGAGCACCACTTACTACCATGTGCTGCAATGCTCAGTGGTGCTCATTGACACTGGTTAGAATGCCCCCAAGAGCAAAATCCTGGTATTTTCAGCTCCTTCCTTTACTGAAATCAACTTGTTTATTGCTGGTCAATGGTTGATAACGTGGCGTGTATATTGTTTTCTTCTTGGTATAGATCAAAGTGTGATGTTCCGTGGGGCGGCAGGTAGCCTAGTGGTTAGAGCGTTGGACTAGTAACCAAAAGGTTACAAGATTGAATCCCTGAGCTGACAAGCTAAAAATCTGTCGTTCTGCCCCTGAAAAAGGCACATACCCCACTGTTCTTAGGCCGTCATTGAAAATAAGAATTTGTTCTTAACTGATTTGCCTATTAAAAAATGTATTTTAAAAAATTGTTTAAACCAAAATGTGATGTTCCACATGTTTTTGCAGTTTGATAGTGAACCCTTCTGCGTTCGATTTACAGCTACATGTCTATGTTTGAATAGAATACATTTGAATAGTTCTGCATCAAGGTTGTAAGCAGCTTTCCCGTTCTTTAATATTGCAGTGATATTTGTTGTTGTTGATGGGTTTGTGCTGATGTCAGAACTGTATAGGAAGTCTTGACACATTGCCATTGTGAATAATATGCATTGAAACCAATGTCAATCTCTTTTAACTAGTAAGCAGTAGCATTGACAATCATATGAAAACAAAGAAAATAGAGTACATGTCTCTACATAGTAATTGATGAACCCAACCGCTCAATCCAGCACCTGTCTCTGAAAGTGTTTGTGTACTTCTCCGTACTAAGTGTACTTATCTACAGACAAGGGATCCTGCAGGCACATAAATGGTTCACTTGACTTTTCAGTGCCCTGAGTAGGACCTGCTGTGTGTTCTCCCCCATGCAGGGCTATTGTTTAACAGCATGCATTTAGATTGGGCAGCCCTGTGGAAAAAACACTATTATTTTCACAGCAGGAGCCCAACGACTCTTTATTAAAGGCTGTAGGATGCAGAATCCTCAAACTACCCAGTGTTAATCTCAGATAATCTCTCTAACCTCCCTTGTATAGAGTTAATTTATATGTTTATGAGTCGTTATTATGAGTGTGCACTTAATGCTTTCAAACAAAATGATCTGAATCACAATGTCAACATGACCCTTATTAATTATTCACACTTGGGTGATAACTGGTGATAATCGTATTCATGCAGACATAGAGCCACTCTTGACAAAAAGTAACTTTCAGCAAAGTTTTAGGAGGAATACAGTTTAAAACCTCTGAAAGTATTCATCTTCAAATAGTTCCCATACTCCTTTAAAAAAAATACAAAAATGTTTTGCTTAAAACATAACCTTGTGATGTCTTTTATGATGCAGCTCTTTTCTGTTTTCTTGAGTAGCATTCCTCCCTTCATCCTGCTGTCTGTATCTGATGCGTGTCTGATATTGTGTACAGTCCTCTCCTGACGTCTCATCAGTGTGAGGTTTGGGTTTCATTCCTGGTGTAGAAGTGTGTCTATCTCGCTCCCCTCCCAGGATGTCTCTATCACTGCCTCGACTCTGCTCCCAGCACCCTACCAACTCCCGCTCCCCGCCAAGGTCCCCTCTGTTGAGCAGGGGGGCGACAGTGGAGATACAGCTCCTCCACAGAGATACACTGATTGTACCCGAAGATGAGAAAATATATATATTTTTTCATATTACCTTTTCCCTCTGTGTGACAAGCTATTTTATTGGAAGCCTGAATATCACTGTGCATAATAACTTTCCCTTTCCTCTAAACTACCTCCTCTTAAAATAGTCCCTGACTTTATAAGTTCAACAAAAGTTTACTGTGTCAGAAAATGTTTTAATTTACAATTGAAATAAAACCAACCATGTGATATTATTGGCATAACCATGCAGTGTTGTAGCTTTCAGTTGGAGGTCTTTACATAAAGCCAATGTTCTGTGGCACAGCCAGCACAACTATACAATAGTAGGGGTATAGATGATGGCATAGCTGTTTCCAACTAGTGATGTTCAAATCCTGGTCCTTTTCAAACATCCTGAGCTTATACTGTACATGACACTTGGTATGGCCAACCTTTAACAGGCCATAGTCTGAGAGGGACATGTGGCAGACATTTTGGAGCATTGCTGAGCACCCCTTGACAGTGGTCTTAGATATTCCACACTCATCTCTGGCGGCTGCACAAAAGGCAGCAGGACAGGCGATACATTTGTGGGGATGGAAGAAATACAGGTTTAGGAGCTCCTGAAAGCAGCCTATGGGCATGCATCTAATGGATTTCTTTCCACTATGCCCATTTTTCTAAACTTGAATACAAATTAGATGAGGGGAGCGAAAAGGGAGACATTAGAAAGGGAAATTCAGCCTGAATTTGGGACCTTACTTTTCAACTGCGGAATCCATCACGTTAGACCATGAGGGTGGGAGGGTATTTTAATTGACTAAATGGAAAAGCCATGTACAAGATGTCTGGAATGTAACTACGAGGCTGCACTGGAGTGAGAGATGTGTAATGACTCCTCATGGGAGAACAACACTACTGGCTTTTATCTATTACATATTCATGTAGTTTATGTGTGGCCTCTCACTGTAACTTGAGCAAACTCTGTCACAAATGGTGAGCTCCTCAGGCAATGTCAATGACACGGCGCAACTATTTCTGTGTACTTATGAAGTACCATTACTGTTATTGAATTATTAATCTACTCTATGGCACATTCCAACCATAAGAGCATGAGGTAGTGGTTGGAAAGAGTTGTGTCTGTATGCCACATATCCATACATGACCAACTATTGAATAACAGAGGGATGCTAATGTAATCTGCAATACTCTCGCATTACTTGTGCTGAACACACTAAAATCCTGTCACGCCTGCTCCCGCTCCCTCTTCCTGGCGCTCAAGGGCGCCAGGCTGCCCATAATCATGCGCACCTGTCACCATCATTATGCGCATCAGCGCAATATTGGACTCAGGAGATGGTATAGAATACAGTATATTCACATGAGATGAGTAATGTAGGGTATGTAAACAATATATAGAGTGGCATTGTTATGTATAAAGTGACTAGTGATACATTTATTACATTCAATTATTTATTATTAAAGTGGCTTGAGATTTGTGAGAATGCGAGAATGTTCACCGACAACAACTTCACCGTTCAACACCATAGTGCCCACGAAGCTCTTCACTCAGCTAAAAACTCTGGGACTAAACACCTGACTCTGCAACTGGATTCTGGACTTCCTGACGGGCCGCCCCTAGGTGGTAAGAATAAGCAACAACACATCTGCCATGCTGGTCCTTAACACTGGGGCCCCTCAAGGGTGTGTACTTAGTCCCCTCCTGTATTCCCTGTTCACCCATGACAGTGTGGCCAAACACGACTCCAACACCGTCATTAAGTTTGCTGATGACACAACAGCGGTAGGCCTGATCACCGACAACTATGAGACGGCCTATAGGGAGGAGGTCAGAGAACTGGCAGTGTGGTGCCAGGACAACAACCTCTCCCTCAATGTGAGCAAGACAAATGAGCTGATCGTGGACTACAGGAAAAAGCGGGCTGAACAGGCCCCCATTAACATCGATTGGGCTGTACTGGAGCGGGTCGAGAGTTTCAAGTTCCTTGGTGTCCACGTCACCAACGGACTATCATGGTCCAAACATACCAAGACAGTCGTGAAGAAGGCACAACCAAACCTTTTTCCCCTCAGGAGACTAAAAAGATTTGGCATGGGCCCCCAGATTCTCAAAAGGTTCTACTGCTGCACCATCGAGAGCATCCTGACCGGTTGCATCACCGCCTGGTATGGCAACTGCTCGGTATTTGACTGTAAGGTGCTACAGAGGGCAATGCTAACGGCCCAGTACATCACCGGGGCCAAGCTTCCTGCCATCCAGGACCTATAATATAGGTGGTGTCAGAGGAAAGCCCATAAAATTGTCAGAGACTCCAGAATAGGCTGTTTTCTGTGCTCTCGCATGGCAAGTGGTACCAGAGCGCCAAGTCTAGGACCAAAAAGCTCCTCAACAGCTTCTACCCCCAAGCCATTAGACTGCTGAACAATTCATAAAAATTGCTACCGGACAATTTACATTGACACCCCCCCTGTACACTGCTGCTACTCGTTGTTTGTTTTTAACCTATGCATAGTCACTTTGCTCCAACCTACATGTACAGAGTACCTCAACTAGCCTGTACCCCTGCACACTGACTCGATACAGGTGCCCCCTATATATAGCCTCATTATTGCTATTCTTATTGTGTTACTTTTTATTATTTATTTTTATTTTTAGCCTACTTGGTACATATTTTCTTGTTCTTGAACTGCACTGTTGGTTAAGGGCTTGTAAGTAAGCATTTCACGGTAAAGTCTACACTTGTTGTATTTGGCGCATGTGGCAAATAAAGTTGGATTTGATTTGACGCCTCAGCCGGGTCGTCAGGCTCCCACGCCTCAGCCGGCTCGTCCGGCTCCCATGTCTTGGGCCGCCCCGTCAGGCTCGCCCAGGTGGGACGCCGGTTGGTGCCCTAGGGGAGGTAATGTCACGGCTGCTCCCGCTCCCCCCTCCTTGGCCCTCGAGGGCGCCAGACTGCCCATAATTACACACACCTGTCACCATCATTACGTGCATCAGCGCAATATTGGACTCACCTGGACTCCTTCACTTTGTTGATTACCCCTTCTATAGCTGCCTGTTCCTCAGTTTGTTCCCTGTGTCATCATTATTGTTGTTATGTTTCCTCTGTTCCGACACTGTCCTTGTTTGTTTTTTGTCAGTTATTTATTAAATGTTCACTCCCTTTACTTGCTTCTCGTCTCCCAGCGTCTGTTCTTAAAAATCCCTAAGTCGGAAAATCCAAATATTTTATTATACCATATTGTAGTCAATTGATGTAGTTGTATTATACATTTAATTTATGTTTCTTTTGAGACTTGAAATACCTTCATTGTAATGTTGACACCCAAAATGGTATGAGGTGCATAAATGAAGGTATCTTTCTACTGAGCCAAGGTACCTCCGAAATCATATTAGGACATAATGGAAACGAGGTGCAGAAATATCTGCAGCCTCAAATGGTGTCAAAGTCAATATGTTTGTCAGATTGCCCCTGAACAGAGTAGCCCGGCTCCATAAATGATACCTTGTTCCATATAATGAAGACTCTTTCACTTGGCACTTGCTGTTGGCTGTGACTTTGCCCGAGAGCATATTCTCACTTGTTCTAACCTATTGTGACTGAATGACTGTCGAATAGAAATGGGCTCACAACCTGACTTACAATTATAGCCAGGCTATTCCTGTTAGGACGTGAGAGGTTGTCTCTGCCCTGGCTTTATGCTCTACTGATCTGAAGAGAAATACATGGAGAGATGTATAATGGTGGTGTTTTTCTTCTTTCTCCAAACAGAATATAATGAAGTTAACTGACTCTGGTGAAGGTCAATGAAATCAAGGAGAGGTGAAGATTACCATCTATCATGTCTTTAATGCATAATTACATTCAAAGCAGAGTAGCTAATATTATGCATTTTGCCTTTAAAGTTTTAGATGACAATTCAAAAAGTGAATTTCTTTTCCCCACTGAAATTCTCCTCATATTTCCATGATTTATTGTCATTATCTTTTGACAGGTAATTACCTAGCAGATTTATATCTAGTAGCTTGATTTCACAGAAACTTATGAGAATCATCCATTCATTAATGATATGACTGCAGCCCCACTGCAACGGCCGTCGTCGGTGGAATAAGGTGAGGACCAATGCGCAGCGTGGTACGTGTTCATCTTTTTAATAAAGTAAACTGAACACTGAATAACAAAACAACAAAGAAACAACTGGAACAGTTCTGTCTGGTGTAGACACACAAAGACTGAAAACAACCACCCACAAAACACAATCGAAAACAGGCTACCTAAATATGGTTCTCAATCAGCGACAACGATTGACAGCTGCCTCTGATTGAGAACCATACCAGGCTGGCAGCTCAGGACAGACGGGCGGCTCTAGCAGCTCAGGACAGACTGGCGGCTCTGGCAGCTCAGGACAGACTGGCGACCCTAACTAACATAGACAACCCACCCAACTCACGCCCTGGCCATACTAAAACAAAAGACAAAACAAAGGAACTAAGGTCAGAACGTGACACCCACTGCCAGTTGACAGATGACACAATGGTAATGTGTCAGCCAGGCATTAGTGTCATTCATTAAGAGGTATTATATGGGCATATCAAGATTCGTAATCCACACTGTTGTCCTTCAACACAACATGTTACATCAGCATGCAAGGATTTTCACTGTGGTGGGTGAATTAGGGATGTCCTTGGATTCAATGACCAGCAGTGTGAAGTTCACCTTCAGCCTTGTGTGACAGTGTGTTAGTGTTGGTTGACCTGACCTTAGAGGCTGGGCTGAACCTTCAGAAAATGAACTTGACTACATCAGTGACCAAACATATGAATGAAAGTGGCTCATTGTCTAAAGAATGTAGAACACAAATTACCCATCTACTGAAGCTCTCCTCTGATGACTTTATTCATGTCAACTTATAATTTCCACGTTCCATTTGTAATATGAGAAGAGGATGATAATTATTCCTTTGATATATTTTCCCTATTGAAACGTAAAAGCGAAGAGGATTACGTGAGACAGTCTGGCCCTGTAGTTACACTGCATAGACAAGTAGCGTCTAAGAGTGACAAAGGACTATGGAGAGGAACAACTCTACAGCCCCCAGGGTGAATCAGAGCAATCTGGTCATCCTAATTATTGTATGTTGTATCAGAGACAGGCAGGGGATTGAAGCCAGCCTTTAATCACAGTCACAGACAGACATACAGGAGAGTTCAGTGAGCGCTCTGCTGATGATCAACATAAGGTTCATACGGAGACATTTCTATGCACATTCATGACCTTCTGATCAAAGACAGTGTGTGCAGTAGGCATGTACTCTATACTGTAAATGTACATTCAGTCTCAACCTATTGTCACTAGGAAGTAGAGGGGGCCTTTTTTATTTAGCCTAAATCTATACTTTGAAAGTGACAGCTTAAAGTCATATGGTTTTCCATGTCCTGTTTGTTCTGTCCTCATACTGCTATACTGTAGGTTGTCTGCTTTCGGAGTAAGGGTTGGAAACATCAATTTGTGTGTCTGACAAGCTTAGATACCAAACTCCAATGTGAGTTTTTTAAGAGAGAATATTTAGCACCAACTGGGGTTGGGGTGTGGATATAAAGTGGTAATCTCACAGAGAATACATTAATGTGCTGCTGTCCCCTGTTCCTGATATTACACTGATACTTTATTATTGAAATGATGTCAGTACTGCCTACAAGAAAAAGACATGCTGGGGCTCATAATATAAGCCCAGAGTCATGTAATTAAGCTTTTGCTCTGGCTCAGAATACATCAAAGAACCCTTATCATGCTTTACACACACACACACACACACACACACACACACACACACACACACACACACACACACACACACACACACACACACACACTTACAGACAGACAGACAGATAGACACACACACACAGACACACAGACACACACACAGAGAGACACACACACACACAGACACACACAGACACACACACACAGGCACACACATACACATGCGCACAGACCACAGAGGAATGCACTTCAGTGAGATATTCCTGTTATTTTCATTCACAGCACATTTCTACCTGCTCAACATATAATTACTTTTCCTCTCCATTGCTCTTTTACTATTATAGCATTGCCAATACTACCATAGCCACTGGGTTTATGACAATAAAAGGCTCACTTGGGAGATGAAATTCTGAAGTATTTGAGTAATGAAAGGCACCCTTGAAACCAAGTATCTCATGTCCAGAGGAAAACGTTACAGATTCAATTTAGGATGTTTGGCAATCTGCTGAGAGTGAAATATCTCAGGTGGAAAATTGCATTTTTTTGTTCTTCAGATTGAGGAGGGGTTGATGATGACAAATTCCCAGTGCTGCAGACTTATATACAGTTATCCCAACGGAATACCCTATTTTTGCAACTAAATGGACACTACAAATAGATAGTGGATACAGAGGTTGACAGATGTATTTAAATATTCCTACAAACTCCCTTAATTTGTTTTCTTTCATTAATTCCCCTGTGTCTGCTTCTTCTAAAACATATCAGCAACAAAGATACTCGGGGATAATTCTTAATTGTTCTTTCCTTGTTTTATGCTCTGCTAAGAGGTCCAGATTTTCAGTTATAGGCTTAAAACTTCTTCATCCTACCTCCTTTTTCGAACATTCTGTTAAAAATCGCGCAACATTTCAGCGTCCTGCTACTCATGCCAGGAATATAGTATATGCATATGATTAGTATGTGTGGATAGAAAACACTCTGAAGTTTCTAAAACTGGTTAAATCACGGCTGTGACTATAACAGAGCGTGTGTTTCATCGAAAAGCGCAAGAAAAACTGGTCACTGAAAGCTGAAAAAAGTATCCATGCAGTATCCGTCCCATTTCATGTATTGTTTAAAGGACACCAAATTTAATATGGACACGGATGCAATTCCTACAGCTTCCACACGATGTCGCCAAAAACGTCATTTTCATTGACAAAAATCCTTTGAGACATTACCAATAGATCCGTCATTCCATCCAGCCTACAACAATCGATTTTGGAAGATTGAAAAAATGTTTTCTTGAGTAGCTGCTATTGAATACAGATCGCCCAGTGATCAATTTGATCGCTTATTAACGTTTACAAATACCTAAAGTTGGGTTACAAAAGTAGGTTGAAGTGTTTTGTCAAAGAATATAGGCAACTTATATAATTTTTAAAAATGACGTTGCGTGTTGGAAGAGAGCTTTTTTCCTGAAGCAGACAGGCTATACAAATGGATATTTTGGGCATACATGGACGGATTTAATCGGGAAAAAGACCAATTTGTGATGTTTATGGGACATATAGGAGTGCCAACAAAGAATATCATCAAAGGTAATGAATGTTTTATATTTTATTTCTGCGTTTTTGTGTAGCGCCGGCTACGCTAATTCTTTTGTTTACGTCCCCTTCAGGTATATTGGAGGTGTTGCATGCTATCAGATAATAGCTTCTCATGCTTTTGCCGAAAAGCATTTTAAAAATCTGACTTGTTGGCTAGATTCACAACGAGTGTAGCTTTAATTCAATACCCTGCATGTGTATTTTAATGAACGTTTGAGTTTTAACGAGTACATTTAGCATTTAGCGTAGCGCATTTGCATTTCCAGGTGCCTACTTGAGACGTCTGCGTCCCAAGTAGGATCAAGAGGTTAAATGAACAGAGCTGTTCTCAGTCCCCAACACAATGTGCTATTTACGATATAAGAGACAATCCCAACACCTCTACAGCATCCATGTGAAATTCTCTGGATGCAGATGGAAAATATCCCCATGAAGAATTCATGAATGGATTTCCTTGCTTATGAATTAATTCCCAGTCCGATATTATGTCGTAACCTCCATCCCTCCCAAAAATAGACCTAGGCAACATTTCCCTTTGCTTAACACAGGAAATGTGCAGATCTAGCAAGAAATAGAGCTTTTCAGGGTGGAAGGTGTTAGTGTTTAAATACTGGAGAGTTGAGACCAAATCACGGACGCTGGACAGAGTGGATTTCAGTTGTAACAAAAGAAAGTTTTAATGAGTCAAAGATATCTTGTCCCGCAGTTTTACGTGCACGGATCTAGTTCATATAACTCGGCAAGGAGTCAGGTGAAAAAGAGGCCTTATACAAAGGTTACATTCATTTTTATACATAGAATAAAGTAGGTGGAGTCTTGTCGTTTTGGTCTTCTGTCTGGTCACAAAGGGTTGGAGGCGGGCCTTGCTCTAGCCAGAGCGGGCCCCATTGGTGCACAGCAGTCTTGTTCTGAGCACCCGACCAGTAGAGGGGGATGAGATGTGTGTTTATACAAGGAGATATTTGTGTGTCTGGAAATCTGATACAGGAGAGCAGAGGGGGTCGTGAAAGAAGAGAACAGAGGGGGTCAGTCTTATGGCTGGGTGTATGTGTTCTTGCGATGGAATGTCTTTGTTTCCTGGGGTCGGGAGACAACCAAGCTGAGGGGATAGTGTTAGGGGGTAGTTTTATTGCTGGCTGTGTGAGCTAGTTCCTGTTTTAGCAAAGGTACGTAAGATGACTTGAGTCAGGCGGTTTGGCTTGGCGCTGTATAATATATGAGCTATGTGTATGAATATTTATATAACAAAGGGTATTTTGTCAAAGCAGAACATGTACCTATTCAGGAAGTAAGAATAAGACGTTGGATGGAAAAAATATACAAAATAACTACCATTATTAGCGTGACTACTGTATTTCCATATCCTGATGACAACATTTACGTAACATCTAGGATGACCAGTTGTGTTATGCAAGAGGGGGAGTGCAGGATATAAAGTGAACA
Organism: Oncorhynchus clarkii lewisi; assembly: GCF_045791955.1. NCBI lineage: Eukaryota > Metazoa > Chordata > Actinopteri > Salmoniformes > Salmonidae > Oncorhynchus > Oncorhynchus clarkii. The sequence continues at coordinate 51,931,958 of NC_092153.1, read as the reverse complement.
GTTGATTTGCAGGCAGATCGGCACACTCTGGGTCGAACTACATCAGTGGATTCTCAAGTGTAAATATTTTATATGCCATTTATTTCAACAGCCTCTGAAGTTGTTTCACAGAGCTCTTTGGTTATTGTGGGCAACCAGTGAGAGGTAATATTGGCAGAGTTTCCAATCAGTGCTGCCAACACCACCTAGGGTGACTTCACCATTTTAAATGCTTTAGCACACACACACACGCACACACGTATACACACACACACACACACACACACACACACACACACACACACACACACACACACACACACACACACACACACAGTGGTTAGAGCATTGGGCCAGGAACTGAAAGGTTGTTAGTTCGAATCGCCAAGCCTACCAGGTAAAAAATCTGTCGATCTGCCCTTGAGCAAGGCTCTAATTTGCTTTGCTAGTGCTGATTGGAAAATGTTCCGCCGATAACGTCGACGAGCTGACCACCATCCTTAGTAAGGCAATGCATCGTTGTCGTTGTCCCCACAGTGAAGGTTTGCTGCTTCCCCAGTCAAAAGCCCTGGATTAACACCGAGCTTGTAGCAAAGCTAAATGACAGGGCTACCACACACAGGGCTATCACAGACAACCCTGAAGCTACAGCTGAGGACAGGAACAAGTACAAGAAGTCCCACTATGTCCTCCACAGAGTCATCAAACGAGCAATAGGACATTATAGGAATAAAGTGTAATCATATTGCACAGGCTCTGCACACAGTCGTGAAGAAGGCACAACAGCGCCTCTTCCACCTCAGGAGGTTGAAAAGGTTTGGCATTGTCCCTCAAATCCTTAAAAAGTTATACAGCTGCACCATTGAGAGCATCTTGACTGGCTGCATCACTGCTTGGTATGGCAACAGCAACCCCCTCAATCGTGACAGTGCCATTTTGCCATAATCATTTAATTAATTATCGGTTTACAGAGGTGAAACAAAGTTTGTGTTCCATGATACCACTGAGGCAGATACACAGACATCCACTCAAAATGTGCTATTGCTCCTTTCTAATGTTACCTGCCGCCTATTTTCTTCACTACACTACCAAAGGAATTCTTTAAACAGGTTCTGGGGGTACAGAATTTCTAGTTTTGAAAATAACTCTTGGGTGCATTGTCATCCATCTGTCTTTGTTATGAGTTCATGGCTGTTCCCCATCAAACCCCCAGGCGTTGTCAGTTTGAAATATGAATTCCTCTGCCTGTCTGTCCTCGAAAGCTGAGTATACTACTTGCCGACAGTTGGGGAGCTAGTGGCCGTCTAGCTGAGGGAATTTGATGTAAACTCTTTCAAAGACTTCTTTAGGGACTGCTCAAAAGATGGTCAAGGACCAAGGGTGGAGAATTGAATGATAGATCCTGCACCTCATCGTCTGACTGTCTTTGGCCTCGTATAATTTTATGGCCCTATTTCCCCACCCCCCACCCCCTGTATTGTAAATTATGTGTCATAAAGAAAGCATCTGAACCAGGCCTTACAACCACACTGATCAACTAATTTGTCTGTGGGACCGTGGGCACCAGGGAGCCCTAAAGGTGCCGGCAGGCAGACCCTGTAAATAACCAAGCTGCCGAAGAGAAGGGGACTGGGCCAGATGTAAAAGGGGGCCAAGTCAGAGCAGATTGCATAGCTTCCCCCAACCCTCTCCTTTCTCTCCATTCGAAAAGGAAAAAATACTTTATGGATGAAGGTGCCAGTCGAGGCATTACTGATACTGTGCCATGTACTGGGTGCCCATCTGCCACTCTCTCTGCTTTTCACAAAAAATCCTTCCCTTTTGTCCCTTCTGAACCAGGCCTTATTCACAGAGCTCTAATTCCACAGCTGGTTTTTACCCTCAGAGAGCTGCAGGCACCGGAGAGTGGAGTGACAATAAAGCTGTACACATCGTATGGGAACAGAGGGCGAAAACAGATAATCTCACAATTGAGCTTAAATGTGCAAATCGCTCCATAGTAAAAGAAAGCCATCCTTTGTAAATGTGTGTGCTCCTATTTGATTGGAAACGTTGAGAGGTTTTGCTCTGAAAGACTAAGAATTATCAGTCCAATGTGGCATATTTAAGAAACAATGGATTAAAAAAATAAGTCAATAGAGCTTTCTTTATCTGACAGAGACATATCCACCGCGATACATCCAAACACTGCAGACAGCAGGAAGGACTGGGCTTTTGGTATTTTTGGTTTTAAAAAAGCATCAGCTACTCTTCCTGGGGTTCACATGAAATTAGTCAAGGACTAAAAAAGTACATACTGTATATTGTGAAACTTCACACAAAGCCTACATATCAGTACATACACACAATATCTAGGTCTAATACATGGTACAGTGCAAATTACAATACAAGATATATAAAATGGCTGTGTCTCTTCACAATCCCCTTTGTGCCATAAGGTGTTCTTTCATCAGTTTTTTAAACTGGTTGTATTGCTAAATTGAGTTACCTGGGGTGGCAGAGAGTCATGTAGTCATGGCTCCATTTAATATTGTGTGTTTCCCAGCCTCTGTTCTGGACCTGGGGATAGTGAAGAGCCCTCTGGTTGCATGCCTTGTGTTGTACCGATGAGTGTCCGAACTGTGTGCCAACTGCTTGAACAGACAGTTTGGTACCTTCAATAGATCAATAGCTTGCACAAAGACCAATAGTGATGTAGTCATTATCTCCTAAACTTTGAGCCAGGAGAGACTAAAATGCATGTGACTGACACTTTCCCTCTGTGTATATGTAATTGCGATACGTGCTGCTTTGTTCTGGACCAACTGCAATTTACATACAGTTGAAGTCAGAAGTTAACATATACCTTAGGCAGTTTTTCACAATTCCTGACATTTAATCCTAGTAGAAATGCCCTGCCTTAGGTCAGTTAGGATCAACACTTTATTTTAAGAATGTAAAATGTCAGAATAATAGTAGAGAGAATAATAATTATTATTATTTATTTCAGCTTTTATTTCTTTCATCACATTCCCAGTGAGTCAGAAGTTTATATACACTCAATTTGTATTTGGTAGCATTGCCTTTAAATTGTTTAACTTGGGTCAAATGTTTCGGGTAGCCTTCCACAAGCTTCCCACAATAAGTTTGGTGAATTTTGGCCCATTTCTCCTGACAGAGCTGGTGTAACTGAGTCAGGTTTGTAGGCCTCCTTTCTCGCGCACACTTCTTCAGTTCTGCCCACACATTTTCTATAGGATTGAGGTCAGGGCTTTGTGATGGCCACTCCAATACCTTGACTTTGTTGTCCTTAAGCCATTTTGCCACAATGTTGGAAGTATGCTTGTCGTAACTGTCCATTTGGAAGACCCATTTGACACCAACCTTTAACTTTCTGAATGATGTCTTAAGATGTTGCTTCAATATATCCACATAATTTTCCTACCTCATGATGCCATCTATTTTATAAAGTGCCTCAGTCCCTCCTGCAGCAAAGCACCCCCACAACATGAGGCTGCCACCCCCATACTTCACGGTTGGGATGGTTTTCTTCAGCTTGCAAGCCTCCCCCTTTTTCATCCAAACATAACGATGGTCATTATGGCCAAACAGTTCTATTTTTGTTTCATCAGACCAGAGGACATTTTTCCAAAAAGTACAGTCTTTGTCCCCATGTGCAGTTTCAAACCATAGTTTCTCTTTTTGATGGCGGTTTTGGAGCAGTGGCTTCTTCCTTGCTGAGCGGCCTTTCAGGTTATGTCGATATAGGACTCATTTTACTGTGGATATAGATACTTTTGTACCTATTTCCTCCAGCATCTTCACAGGGTCCTTTGCTGTTGTTCTGGAATTGATTTGCACTTTTCACACCAAAGTATGTTAATCTCTAGGAGACAGAACGTGTCTTCTTCCTGAGCGGTATGACAGTTGGGTTGTCCCATGGTGTATATACTTGCGTAATATTGTTTGTACAGAAGAACGTGGTGCCTTCAGGCGTTTCGAAATTGCTCCCAAGGATGAACCAGACTTGTGGAGGCCTACACTTTTTTGGCTGAGGTTTTGGCTGAGGTCTTGGCTGATTTCTTTTAATTTTCCCATGATGTCAAGCAAAGAGGCACTGAGTTTGAAGGTAAGCCTTGAAATACATACACAGGTACACCTCCAATTGACTCAAATTATGTCAATTATTAGCCTGTCAGAGGCTTCTAAAGCCATGACCTCGTTTTCTGTAATTATCCAAGCTGTTTAGAGGCACAGTCAACTTAGTGAATGTAAACTTCTGACCCACTGGAATTATGATCATGTGAATTATAAGTGAAATAATCTGTCTGTAAACAAATGTTGGAAAAATTACTTGTGTCATGCACAAAGTAGATGTCCTAACTGACTTGCCAAAACTATAGTTTGTTAACAAGACATTTGTGGAGTGGTTGAAAAATTAGTTTTGACTCCAACCTAAGTGTATGTAAACATCCTACTTCAACTACATGTCCTTCTTTGCCACACATGACCACACAGCTGGTCAGTTGTCCAGTTGTAACAAAACTAGAGCCTGTAGGACCTGTCTGGTCGACTAAGATGTCAAGAAGGCAGAGCAATGCCCATCATGTACAGTACAGACCTCTTACCATTTTAGCAACCACTGAGTCTAAATGTTTTGACCATGAAAGCTTGCTATCTAGGGTTACATGCATCAGTTTAGTCTCCTCAACTTGCTCAATAGCCACATTATTCAATATTAAATCTAAATGAGGTTTAGGTTTGAGCGAGTGATTTGTCTGAAAAATTATGCCTTTAGTTCTGAGATATTTAGCACCAGCCTATTGCTAGTTACCCATTCTAAAACCGGCTGGAGCTCTATGTTAAGAGACTCAGTTATTTATTCTAATGTTGCAGCCAGTGTGTATACTGTTGAGTCATCAGCATATATAGACACACTGGCTTTATTTAAGGTCAGTGGAAGGTCATTTGTAAAAACAGAAAACAGTAATGGCCCTAGCTGGCTGCCCTGTGGTACACCACACTGAATTTGCATGAGAGTGGCTTCCATTAACGAAAACCCTGTGTTGTATTAGATAGGTAACTCTCAATCCATAATACGGCAGAGGATGCAAATCCATAACACCAAAACATTGTCAGTAGTAGGATATGATCCATTACATCAAAAGCTGCACTGAAGTCTTAAAAAACAGGTCTTACAATCTTCTTACTATCAATTTCTTTCATCCAATTATCAGTAATTAGTGTCAGTGGTGAGCATGTTGTGTGTCCTTCTCTATAAGCATGCTGAAAGTCTGTTGTTAATTTGTTTTCTGTAAAAATATTTTTTAATTTTTTTCCAAAAGTTTGCTAAGCACTTGTAACAGGCTGATTGATTGGCATTTTGAACCAGTAAAGGTTTCTCTGCTATTCTTGGGTAGCAGAATGACCTTTGCCTCCCTCCATGTCTGAGGGCGCACATTGTTTTCTAGGCTTAAATTGAAGATTTGGCAAACAGGAGTCACAATGTATTCCGCTACCAACCTCTGCAATTTACCATCCAGGTTGTCGGTACCAGGTGGTTGGCCCTCCATTATTCATGCAAATGAATGTAAGGTTTTGCTTTTCTTTTCTTAGTCAACCTTGTGTACTTTTTTTTGTGTTCTTGAACGTAGCCCTGTTTCTTTGAGTTCTGGAACATAGCCCTGCCTTTTCTTTTTGTTCATTAATTTCACCTTTGTTTGTTTCTAACCTGGTCTCTTCAGCTCCCTATTTAGTTCAGTTCTTTCTGTTTGTATGGTTGTGAGGTATTGTTTGTTTTTGACTGCTGTTAAAGGAATTGAACAATTCCTATATGTTCATTAACCAATTAAATTATAACAAAGCAAAGCACTTTGTCCGTTTCATAAAATAGACAAAGATCAGTCTCAAAATAAATTAATAGCGTTTCTTCCCGAGAGCTCTGGTCATAATACCATGTACATTGGTTGATATACATCACATTTCGTCATAGCGTCTTAAATGCCCCTCCTTCTCAAGGACAAAGCAGCTTCACAAGTCCATTCCAACCCACTAACGCACTTACATTACACACTATATCTGGATTATCTCCTGAAGTCTAACCACAGTTTATTACCACTTAGCTAACAGTTCCAGTCCCCCCCAGATAAGGAAAACCCGGAGGGGCTCTCGCTGTCTTATTTTATGTCCACAGAGTTATAGCCGGGTTGGTTCAAACATAGGTTAAGGATTCTCTTTGCTTACTTTAGGCACACTCATACATTCCTTATTCCATAATGGTTAACATTTCCAATTACACCTTGTCCATGCTACATAACCTCTTTTTTATGAACTAACATTATTAATCAGATATAATAAAACAGGGTAGAATTCAATTAGTTATAGTTCTAGTTAAATGTATACATTGTTTAGTCATTATTCATAAAATCCATAACAACTGCCTACCTGTGTTTGCCCTTTGCCTGCCTGTGACCACAATTCCTGCCATCTGCGATGGTGTAATAAACATCAGCCGCGCCCTGCGCGTGAATCCACACCTTTTTCTCCCTGTGTATTCATTACAATGAAGGCTTAGCATGTGTGGTTTGCATGTCATAACTACATTTGCTAATCTTGTCAACAAAAAAGTTATTAAAGTGGTTGGCAATAGCAAAGGATTTTGTTATGCACTAGCCATCTGCCTCAATGAAAGATGGTGTCGAGTTTGCTTACTTTCCTAGAATTTCATTTAAAATACTCCAGAGCTTTTTACTAACATTCTTTTATATAATATATCTTTGTTCCAGAGTGTAGTTTCTTCATCTTTTTGTTGAGTTCAGTTACGTGATTTCTCAATTTACTCTATGTTTGCCAGTCTGCTATGTTGTCAGACTTATTTACTATTCCCTTTGCCTCATCCCTCTCAACCATAAAGTTTTTCAATTCATCATCTATCCATGGGGATTTGGCAGCTCTAACAGTCAGTTTCTTGATGGGTGCATGCTTATCAGTAACCAGAAGAAGAAGTTTCATAAATGGTTCAAGTGCAGTGTCCGGATGTTCCTCATTACACACATCAGAGCAACAAATATTTTTCACATATTTGAAATAGGAATCATTGAAAAACCTCTTGTATGATTGTTTATGCACAATTTTAGGTCCAATATTTGGAACTTTGTTTTTTCTCGATATGACTATTATATTATTCTCACGACATCCGAAGGGTATGGAGACTGCTTTAGAGAAGACTTCTGCAACATTATTAAATATGCGATCCATACACGTGGATTATTTAGTTCCTGTTCTGATTGTAAATACACTGGTAGGTTGACTGTTGACTTGAAACAGATTGCAGGCACTGTTTACAGCTTGAGCTTCTTTTTGAGTGGGCAGCTTGATGACAACCAGTCAATATTTAGCTCTTCTAGAAAATACCCCTTTTTTATGATGTCACATATAGTACCAGTCAAACGTTTGGACACACCTATTCATTAAAGGGTTTTTATTTATTTTTTACTATTTTCTACATTGTAGTGAAGACATCGAACTATAAAATAGCACATAGTATCATGTAGTATCCAAAAACGGGTTAAAGAAATCAAAATGTATTTTACATTTTTGATTCTTCAAAGCAGCCACCCTTTGCCTTGATGACATCTTTGCACACTCTTGGCATTCTCTCAACTAGCTTCACCTGGAATGCTTTTCCAACAGTCTAAAAAGGAGTTCTCACATATGCTGGGCACTTGTTGGCTGCTTTTCCTTCACTCTGTGTTCCAACTCATCCCAAACCATCTCAATTGGGTTGAGGTCAGGTGATTGTGGAGGCCAAGTCATCTGGTGCAGCACTCCATCACTCTCCTTCTTGTACAAATAACCCATACACAACTTGGAGGTGTGCTGGGTCATTATCCTGTTGAAAAACAAATTATAGTCCCACTAAGCGCAAACCAGATGGGATGGCGTATCGCTGAAGAATGCTTTGGTAGCCATGCTGGTTAATTGAATTCTAAATAAATCACAGACATTATCACCAGAAAAGCACCCCCACACCATCACACCTCCTCCTCCGTGCTTCACGGTGGGAACCACACATGTGGAGATCATCCGTTCACCTACTCTGCGTCTCACAAAGACACAGCGGTTGGAAACAAAAATCTAAAATATGGACTCATCAGACCAAAGGACAGATTTCCACATCTAATGTCCATTGCTCGTGTTTCCTGGCCCAAGCAAGTATCTTCTTCTTATTGGTTTCCTTTAGTAGTGGTTTCCTTGCAGCAATTCGACCATGTAGGCCTGATTCCCACACTTCTCTGAACAGTTGATGTTGAGATGTGTCTGTTACTTGAAGTCTGTGAAGCATTTATTTGGGCTGTAATTTTTGAGGCTGGTAACTCTAATGAACTAATCTTCTGCAGCAGAGGTAACTCTGGGTCTTCCTTTCCTGTGGCGGTCCTCATGAGTGTCAGTTTCATCATAGCGCTTGATGGTTTTTGCGACTGCATTTGGAAAAACGTTGAGAGTTCTTAAAATGTTCCGTATTGACTGACCTTCATGTCTTAAAGTAATGATGGACTGACGTTTCCCTTTGCTTACTTGAGCTGTTCTTAACCATATGTCGTGTCTTTACTATCATTAACTGAAGACTGATAGTTTTATCAAAGATTCTCTGTAATTAGTTATTACGTGATTAGACTGATTAATCATGTAACCGTAATTTCTAGGAAGTCGGGGCACCAAGGAATAATATTCAGATTACAAAGTTATCATTTCCTAAAATAACTTTTCAATATTTTATCTGATCAGTTAGTCTTCAAATTAATGAATTATTTACTTTACCTCACGTTAGTCTCATTCCAAACGTCGTAAATTGTTGGTTATCTCCACGAACCCAGTCTTCACTATGAGTCATCCATACATCAATTGTCTTAAATGATTTATTTATTACTAACTAAGTAATTCACAGAAATGCATAAACAAACAAACAAACAAGGTAAATGTGGTTACATGAAATGAGAATGTGCCCTAGTGGGCTAAACCAGCATGGCGGCTTGTTAGACAAAAGGGGAAGTGGGGGTCGACTAAGAAGTCACTACAAGTGATAATTCTAACAATTGAAATGCTAATTCTTTGCACATGAACGCTCACTCATTCGGGAACAATTGCAATCAATATATATATTTACGCTCAGTGTGTCGTCTTGATCGCTGGTGAAAAGTTAATTTATTTTGTAGAATTGTCCGTCTCTCTCCCTCTCTCTCTCTATCGTGGTTATAGTCGATAGTTCAGAGTGACATTCACTCGTCTCATTATAGAATGGATGTTTCGGCGGTTATCGTTCTTCGCGTTCTATGATACTGAATTCCTAGCTGCAGACTAGTAATTCATATCAAAGACTTGTTCTTATTCTGTCGGTATCGATAGTCTAAGAGTTTAACCACGTGGTATGGTTAAAAGATTCAGCAATGGTCTACAACCTTTGTCTTCCTAATGGAGAAAAACATGGTCTGCAACCTTTAGCCATCTCCTAATTGAGGTAAACTCGGTCTGCTGATCGAAAACCAGAGTGTTTTTTTCTTTCAGAATGGCAGAAAAGGGCTGTCCCAGGATGTCTGACCCTAACTGGGCTCAGGGGCGGTCCTCTGATTTAGTTCAAATCCAATTCCCTTTTTAAGTTTTCCTTCATTAAACAGTCCAAAATCACATTGTAAAATTGTGTAAACAGTATCATACTCACTCATTCATCTTATACAACAATTAGATGTAAACCTCATATCTGTGGCTATTATATAAACAGCGTTATGGTAATGTGGCCACACCAGTTCGTAGCTGGATTCTTCACCGATCTTTTATACTTTCTCCGGAACACGAAATTTGTTCGTACCCCTTTGTTCTCCATGAAAATCTACTCTCTCTATACTGTGTGGCCATATGGCATGGTCTTCTCAGCAATTTACGACCTCTCTGACCACAGCAACCTAGTTGAAGGTGACAAAGGGGGAGGTAGGGAGAGGGGGATGGGGCTTGCTATACCCAAAGAGGCCAACGTCATGACACATAATATGGAATTGGTCTGTATATCACCCCTACCTTGTCACAACTGATTGGCTCAAATCCATTAAGAAGGAAAGAAATTCCACAAATTAACTTTTAACAAGGCACAACTGTTAATTGAAATGCATTCCAGGTGATTACAACATGAAGCTGGTTGAGAGAATCCAAGAGTGTGCAAAGCTGTCATCAAGGCGAAGGGTGGCTACTTTGAAGAATCTCAAATGTAAAATATATGTTGATTTGTTTTACACTTTTTTGATTACTACATGTTTCCATATGTGTTTTTTCGTAGTTCTGATGTCTTCACTATTATTGCAGAAAATAGTAAAAAATAAAGAAAACCCTTTAATGAGTAGCTGTGTCCAAACTTTTGACTGGAATGTATATTTTCCAACATCTTATACATACAGTGGCAAGAAAAAGTATTTGAACCCTTTGGAATTACCTAGATTTTTGCATAAATTAGTCATAACTGTCACGACTTGTCATAACTGTCTCCTCTCCTTGTTCGGGCGGCGTTCGGCGGTCGACGTCACCGGTCTTCTAGCCATCGCCGCTCCATTTTTCATTGTTCCATTTGTTTTGTCTTGTTCCCCGCACACCTGCTTTACATTCCCTAATCACACTGCATCTATATATCCCTCTGTTCCCTCCATGTCTTTGTGTGGAAATGTTTTGTTTTGTGTTTATTGTATCGCGCCAGTCTGTTTTTTTTCACCCTGGGCATTGCCTGTACCCTATTGGGGAAATTTTGGTGAAACTTATGGTTGTATTCTTGACGGTATTTTGCCCTTGTCACTTTTGCCGGTTGGCATGAGTTGTAGCTGTTTGCGCCCGTCTATTATTGCTCTTGGCAAATAAAGTCGCCTGATCACCTATCTCTGCTCTCCTGCACTTGACTCGAATGACCAGCAGCGAAAACTCTGACAGAATTCCACACCACCCATGGAGTCAGCAGGAGCAGGTATCCCGGTCAGAGGAGTCGAGGAGCGCGTCCGAGAGCACTTGGCGATGCTGCAACATCTCGGCGCCACGATGGATCGCATTGTCCAGACCATGGACCGCTGGGAGAGCCCGGGAGTCTCTCCAGCGCCTCGACCAGTAAAACCGGGGTTAAGTCTAGCCGTCCCTCTTGTATCCGGTCCCAGTGGGATGCGTCTCTCCTTTCCCAGGGAGTATGATTGGACAACAGCATGGTGCCAGGGGTTCCCATTACAACTGGACCTATACCTGCTCCCTCGGGAAGGGAGGGGTGTCCGCCCTCGTCTCGTGTCTCTCGGGGAGAGCTCTGGAGTAGGAAAACGCTGTGTGGGGAGAAGGGCATGCGGCGTTGGACCACTTCGAGTAGTTCGGCTCTTCCACCTGAGGCAAGGGATGAGGAGCACCCAAGAGTTCGCCCTGGAATTTCGGACCTTGGCCGCTGGAGCAGGATGGAAAAACAGGGCCCTTATCGACCACTACAGATGCAGCCTGCGCGAGGATGTCCGTCGGGAGTTGGCCTGCAGGGATGCCGCCATCAACTTTGACCAACTGTTGGATCTGTCCATTTGGTTGGATAACCCGCTGGTCACCTGCAGATGTCCAGAGAGGGCTCTGTCAGTTCCATCTTCCAGAACCACCAATGGAGCTGAGAGGGGCTGCGCATAGGGAGGCTGGAGGAGGGGCCTTCATGTGCACCATCTGTGGCTGCAGAGGGCACACTGCTGGTCAGTGCCGGGTTGGTCCATCTGGGAGTCGAGGCAGCAGGTAGGGCTCTCTGGCGTCACCCAAGGTGAGTCTGCACCACTCTCATCGTGAGTCCTCTTTTGTCCACCTGTTTGTTCATCTTTGTTTTCCTGAGTTTTCCCCGCATTCCCAGCATAAGGCGCTCATCGATTCAGGAACGGCTGGGAATTTTATCGACAGAGAGTTCGCCCTTAGTTTAGGGATCCCCATTGTTCCTGTGGTTAGACCCTTCCCGGTACACGCTCTGGATAGTCGACCATTAGGGTCTGGGTTAATCAGGGAAGCCACCATCTCCCTGACCATGGTGACACAGGGGGTCACGAGGAGAGGATCAGTCTCTTCCTCATTGACTCTCCTGCCTTTCCTGTGGTACTAGGCCTTCCCTGGTTGGCTCGTCATGACCCCACCATTTCAAGGCAACAGAGGGCTCTCGCTCTGGGAGGTGTGTAGGGGTTTCCGTTGGTGCTACCACGGTGGAAAGTCCAGACCAGGTCTCCACCGTGCACATTCCCCCAGAATATGCCGATTTGGCTCTCGCCTTCTCCAAAAAGAATGCAACTCAATTACCACCCCATCGACAGGGGGATCGTGCGATAAATCTCCTGGTAGATGCTACACTTCCCAGGAGTCACGCGTATCCTCTGTCACAAGCGGAGACAGCGGCTATGGAGACATATGTCTCTGAATCCCTGCGTCAGGGGTACATTCGGTCCTCCACTTCACCCGCATCCTCAAGTTTATTTTTTGTGAAGAAGAAGGAGGGAGGTCTGCGCCCTTGCATTGACTATCGAAGCTTAATCAAATCACGGTGAGGTACAGTTACCCGCTAATTAAGTCAATGCACGGGGCGCGCTTCTTCACTAAACTGGATCTCAGGAGTGCTTACAACCTGGTGCGTATCCGGGAGGGAGACGAGTGGAAGACAGTGTTTAGTACCACCTCAGGGCATTATGAGTACCTCGTCATGCCGTATGGGTTGATGAATGCTCCATCAGTCTTCCAATCCTTTGTAGACAAGATTTTCAGGGACCTGCACGGGCAGTTTGTAGTGGTGTATATCGACATTCTGATATATGGAGCTTACCTGTACGTCAAGGCTGAGAAATGCCTGTTCTTTCAGCAGGCTGTCTCCTTCCTAGGGTATTGCATTTCCACATCAGGGGTGGAGATGGAAAGTGACCGCATTTCAGTCGTGTGTAATTGGCCGACTCCCACCACGGTAAAGGAGGTGCAGGTGTTTTTAGGGTTTGCCAATTCCTACCGGAGATTTATCCAGGGTTTTGGCCAGGTGGCTGATCCCATTACCTCACTGCTGAAGGGGGTCCTGTACGTTTGCAGTGGTCAGCTGAGGTGGACAGGGCTTTTGGGCACTTAAGGACTCTGTTTACCTCGGCTCCCGTGCTGGCCCATCCGGATCCCTCTTTGGCGTTCATAGTGGAGGTGGACACGTCCGAGGCTGGGATAGGAGTTATGCTCTCTCAGCGCTCGGGTACGCCACAGAAGCTCCGCCCCTGTGCTTTCTTCTCAAAGAAGCTCAGCCCGGCAGAGCGGAACTATGATGTGGGGAACCGGGAGCTGTTGGCTGTGGTTAAAGCTTTGAAGGCGTGGAGACATTGGCTTGAGGGGCTAAACACCCTTTCCTCATCTGGACTGACCACCGCAACCTGGAGTACATCCGGGCAGAGAGGAGACTGAATCCTCATCAGGCAAGGTGGACCATGTTTTTTACCCATTTTGTGTTTACCCTGTCCTACAGACCAGGTTCCCAAAATGTTAAGGCAGACTCATTGTCCCGGCTGTATGACACAGAGGAGCGGCCCATGGATCAGACTCCCATACTACCGGCCTCCTGCCTGGTAGCGCCGGTCGTGTGGGAGCTGGACGCGGACATTGAGCAGGCGTTAAGTACAGAGCCCTCCCCCCTCCAGTGTCCCGTCAGGCGTCTGTATGTTCCGTCTGCTGTCCGTGACCAGTTGATCTATTGGGCCCACACGTCACCCTCCTCTGGTCATCAGGAGATCGGTCGGAAGGTGACCTGTCTGAGTGGGAAGTACTGGTGGCCTACCTTGGCAAAGGATGTGAGGGTTTATGTTTCCTCCTGCTCGGTGTGCACCTAGTGTAAGGCTCCTAGACACCTGCCCAGAGGTAAGCTACATCCCTTACCTGTTCCACAACGGCCTTGGTCACACCTGTCGGTGGATATTTTGAGCGATCTTCCTCCCTCACAGGGAAACACCACGATCCTGGTCGTTGTGAATCGTTTCTCTAAGTCCTGTCGTCTCCCCCCTCTGCCCGGTCTCCCTACTGCCCTACAGACTGTGGAGGCCTTGTTTACGCACGTCTTCCGGTACTACAGTGTGCCTGAGGATATAGTGTCTGGGGTCTCCAGTTCACTTCGAGAGTCTGGAGGGCATTCATGGAACGTCTGTCTCTGCTCTCCTGCACTTGACTCGAATGACCAGCAGCAAAACCCTGACAATAACACAGTGTGCTTAAACTAATAACACACACATTGTTTTATTTTTCTTGTCTACATTGAATACACAATTTAAACATTCCCAAAAAAAGTTTGTGAACCCCTAGGCTAATGACAGCCCTTCCAGCTAGGTGATACAGTATATCAATGAAACCATATGTTTACAAAGACACAAACACACACAATCACACATGCACTCACAGAAGCTCTCCAACACATAGTATGTGTACATCATTGGAGGTTCCTCAGAGGAGGAAGGGGAGGACCATCCTTCTCAGTAAATTTCATTAAGAAATATATATTTTTATTTTAAAGGGTCATTTTTTGATAAAACTATGCTAAATATATTAATGTCAACAAATAATCGATTAAAACACTATTTTTCAATGAAGGACCATGGTGTACTAGAGGACAGCTAGTTTCCGTCCTCCTCTGGGTACATTGACTTTAATACAAAACCTATGAAGCTCATGGTTCTCACACCTTTCCATAGACTTACACAGTAGTTATGACAACTTCAAAAGCTAATTGGAGTCAGGAGTCAGCTAACCTGGATCCAATCAATGAGATGGGATTGGCGATGTTGGGTAGCGCTGCCTCGCCCTATAAAAAACACTCACAAAATTTGAGTTTGCTATTCACAAGAAGCATTACCTGATGTGAACCATGCCTTGAAATAAAGAGATCTCAGAAGACCTAGATTAAGATTTGTTGACTTGCATAACGGTGGAAAGGGTTACAAAAGTATCTCTAATAGCCTTGATGTTCATCAGTCCATTGTAAGACAAAATGTCTATAAATGGAGAAAGTTCATCACTGTTGCTACTCTCCCTATGAGTGGCCGTTCTGCAAAGATGACTGCAAGAGCACAGCGCAGAATGCTCACTGAGGTTAAGAAGAATCTATAGTGTCAGCTAAAGACTTACATAAATCTCTGGAACATGCTAACACCTCTTTTCACGAGTCTATGATACGTAAAACACTAAACAAGAATGGTGTTCATGGGAGGACACCACTGAAGAAGCCACTGCTGTCCAAAAAAAAAACATTGCTGCCTGTCCGAAGTTCACAAAAGTGCACCTGGATGTTCCACAGCGCAACTGGCAAAATATTCTGTGGACAGATGAAACTACAGTTGAGTTGTTTGGAAGGAACACACAACACTGTGTGGAGAAAAAAAGGCACAGCACATCAACATCAAAACCTCATCCCAACTGTAAAGTATGGTAGAAGGAGCGTCATGGTTTGAGACTGCTTTGCTGCCTCAGGGCCTGGACAGCTTGCTATCATCAACGGAAAAATGAATTCCCAAGTTTATCAAGACATTTTGCAGGAGAATGTTATTCTATCTGTCCGCCAATTGAAGCTCAACAGAAGTTGGGTGATGCAACATGACAACAACCCAAAACACTGAAGTAAATCAACAACAGAATGGCTTCAACAGAAGAAAATACACCTTCTGGAGTGGCCCAGTCAGAGTCCTGACCTCAACCGGATTGAGATGCTGTGGCATGACCTCAAGAGAGCAGTTCACACCAGACATCCCAAGAATATTGCTGAACTGAAACAGTTTTGTAAAGAGGAATGGCCCAAAATTCCTCCTGACCATTGTGCAGGTCTGATCCGCAACTACAGAAAACATTTGGTTCAGGTTATTGGTGCCAAAGGAGGGTCAAACAGTTAGTAAATCTAAGGGTTCGCATACTTTTTCCACCCTGTGCTGTGAAGGTTTATACCGTGTGTTCAGTAAAGACGTGAAAACATATCATTGTTTGTGTGTTATTAGTTTAAGCAGACTGTGTGTATTGTTATGACCTAGATGAAGCTCAAATAAAATGTTATAACCAATTTATGAAGAAATCCAGGTAAGGGTTCACATACTTTTCTTGGCAGTGTATAGTATAAATACTGACTTTTTGCACTTGGTGGTCTATAGCAACTTCCAAACGAGAATAGGCTTTAGGTGAGATGAACCTGTAGCCATATTACTTCCACATCATCTGACATGAGATCCTCTCTCAGTCTAACATAAATATGACTCTGGACATACATGGCAACACCTCCACCATTTGTATTTTTATCTTTCCTATATATTATTTGGCCAGGTATAGCTACTACTTGATTATCAAATTAATTATCTAAGTGTGTTTCAGAGATGAATAGAATATGAATGTTTCCTGATGTTAAAAAGTTGTCAATTTCATTAACTTCGTTTCTCAGTTGACATATGTCAATATGGCTATTTTTTGTCCTTTTCTGTGTTGTTTTTTTTTTATTTTTAGAGCTATTCTGAGAGGCTGATCTGAGGTAGACGTGTCAGTGACAATTAGATTTGAGGCAATGGTACTGAGTGGGCTGCCCACAGTGGGCTTCTTCCTAAGGCAGACAGTTTCATTGTAAAAAGTGGGATTAAATTCTATGTGCATATGATTATTGCAGACAATATTATTGGGGCTAACAGTTAAAGGATCATAGATTAGGTTACATACATTTACTGCAATTATATTTCACTGGGACAGCCCTGACAGCTAGGTGATACAGTATATCAATGAAACCATATGTTTACAAAGACACAAACACACACACACACACATGCACTCACAGAAGCTCTCCAACACATCGTATGTGTACATCATTGGAGGCTCCTCAGAGGAGGAAGGGGAGGACCATCCTCCTCAGTAAATTTCATTAAGAAATATTTTTATTTATTTAAAAGGATCATTTTTAGATAAAACTATGCTAAATATATTAATGTCACCAAATAGTTGATTAAAACACAATTTTTCAATGAAGGACCATGGTGTACTAGAGGACAGCTAGTTTCCATCCTCCTCTGGGTACATTGACTTTAATACAAAACCTATTAAGCTGATGGTCGGCAGGGTAGCCTGGTGGTTAGAGCGGTGGACTAGTAACCGGAAGGTTGCAAGTTCAAACCCCGAGCTGATAATGTACAAATCTGTCATTCTGCCCCTGAACAGGCACTGTTCCTTGGCAGCCATTGAAAATAAGAATTTGTTCTTAACTGACCTAGTTAAATAAAGGAAAAATAAAAATGGTTCTCACAACCCTTCCATAGACTTACACAGTAATTATAACAACTTCAAGACAAGACATCCTACAACCTATCAGAGCTCTTGCAGCAGGAACCAATCAAAGGGCCAGATAATGAATCTAGTACTGAAAGCATAAGCTACAGCTGGCTAGCACTGCAGTGCAAACAATATGGTGAGTAGTTGACTAAAAGAGAGAGAAAAACAATAGCTGAATAATTTTTAACAAGTTAATTTCTTCAAAAATGAAGGTGAAGCAAGAGGGAGAGAGAGATTTCTTCTTCTTCTTCTTCTTCTTCTTCTTTTCACATTCAGTTTCACTTACTTAGCTAGCTAGCTAGTTTATCCTACTCAAACACCCTGCTCAAACAGAGGTATGTTATGTTCGCTAGCTGGCTATATCTATCCAACACAACACTGGAACTCTTCTAAGTCAAGGTAAGCTTTTGGTTTTACTAATTCACTGTCACTGGGGCCCACCGGTGTAACAGCTTAATGACTGACTGTACACTGTAATGTTACTGCATGATTGTAGCGTTATATCTGTTAGCCATGTTGACTATGATTACTTTAGCTAATATGGTGACAACAATGTAGGCTGTGTGTTATGATATGGTTTGGCTTGGAAAGGTTTTTTCCCCTGGTCTCCTACAGCTGATGTGTTGTGCATAAGCGAAGGGAAAAGGCGAGAGGAGGTGAGCACATAGATGCAAAAAGGAATACAACATGGCTGCCATGAAAGGGAACTGTGTTTATGCGTGATCAGGGGTGTATTCATTCTGCAGATTTTGTTGAAAAACGTTTCTGAAACGGAAGCAAACAGAACGAAACAGGGATAAACATACCTGAATTTGTCCAATAGAATCTCTGGTTTGCAACTGTTGGACTCAGGATTACACCCTAGATCAGCTAGATGCAGGCAATAGTGTACTAAGAGGTATTGAACGTGTCATTGTCTGTCACCTCAAATGTTTCTCTCAATCTGTGTGCACCTATGTTTCATTCATTGGCTAGGTTATAGCAAACTCATGATGGGTATAGGGAACATTTGAGTATCATGTAAGCTCAGCAAAAAAATAACTGTCCCTTTTTCAGGACCCTGTCTTTCAAAGATAATTGGTAAAAATTCAAGTAACTTTACAGATTTTCAATGTAAAGGGTTTAAACACTGTTTCCCATGGATGTTCAATGAACCATAAAGACTTAATGAACATGTACCTGTGGAACGGTCATTAAGATACTAACAGCTTACAGACGGTAGGAAATTAAGGTCACAGTTATGAAAACTTAGGACACTAAAGAGGCCTTTCTACTGACTCTGAAATACACCAAAAGAAAGATGCCCAGGGTCTCTGCTCATATGCATGAACGTGCCTTATGCATGCTGCAAGGAGGCATGAGGACTACAGATGTGGCCAAGGCAATAAATCCTCATCGCACTGACAGCCCACATTTAACAACACAGGAACGCACAATCCCTCCATCAGTGCTCAGACTGTCCACAATAGGCTGAGAGTGGCTGGACTGAGGGCTTGTAGGCCTGTTGTAAGGCAGGTCCTCACCAGACATCACCGGCAACAACTTTGCCTATGGGCACCAACCCACCGTTGCTGAACCAGACAGGACTGGCAAAAAGTGCTCTTCACTGACGAGTCGCAGTTCTGTCTCACCAGGGGTGATGGTCGGATTCTCGTTTATAAAAGGAATGAGCGTTACACCGAGGCCTATACTCTAAAGCGGGATTGATTTGGAGGTGAGGGTCCGTCATGGTTTGGGGCGGTGTGTCACAGCATCATCGGACTGAGCTTGTTGTCATTGCAGGCAATCTCGACGCTGTGCGTTACAGGGAAGACATCCTCAAATCAAATCAAATCAAATTCCTCCTCCCTCATGTGGTACCCTTCCTGCAGGCTCATCCAGACATGACCCTCCAGCATGACAATACCACCAGCCATAATGCTCGTTTTGTACGTGATTTCCTGCAAGACAGGAATGTCAGTGTTCTGCAATGGCCAGCGAAGAGCCCAGATCTCAATCCCATTGAGCACTTTTTGGGACCTATTGGATCGGAAGGTGAGGGCTAGGGCCATTCCCCCCAGAAATGTCCAGGAACTTGCAGGTGCCTTGGTGGAAGAGTGGGGTAACATCATTATGCACTGCAATACATAATGCAGCTTGTAGCCACACCAGATACTGACTGTTACTTTTGATTTTGACCACCCCCCTTTGTTCAGGGACACATTATTCAATTTATGTTATTCACGTGTCTGTCGAACTTGTTCAGTTTATGTCTCAGTTGTTGAATCTTGTTATGTTCATACAAATATTTACACAAGTTAAGTTTGCTGAAAGTAAACGCAGTTGACAGTGAGAGGACATTTCTTTTTTTGCTGAGTTTAGTACCCCAAACCTATCGATGTTATATTGAACAGGGTGAATGGAAAATAAATGACAGTCATCCAATACTCTGTAATAGAAATAAGGACATGCTCATGAACAAAAAAGAAGTGTCCTACCTCATCTTAAACATCACCGACTGCCACTGCTGTGCATGCTGCATTTTCAACAGCTTTTGGTTTGATTAATGTGCTTCCTAACTAGGAAATTAGTTCAAAGTGACACAAGCTTTTGTCTGTTGTGTCATCCTCTTCCTCTTCCTGACAGTCACCAGAGTTGAAGGAGCCCCCTCTTACCCTCCCTCTTGCTCCTTGTTCCTGGTTCGTTAGCGGTGAGAGAACTCGATAAAAGCTGACAGCGCAGTTATGATGAATGCAAATGAAGGGGTGGAGGTAAATGCAAATGCTGAAAGCACAATGGAAAAGTGATTAAAAATCATTTCAGTGTCTTTTATCTCCTGGTACTGCTCGTCCTGTGAAGGGGATTTCGAAGGCACAGACTTGGGAGAGAACAAGTATTTGATACACTGACGATTTTGCAGGTTTTCCTACTTACAAAGCATGGAGAGATCTGTAATTTGCTCCGTAAGAAGCATCTCAAGGTCCTGGAGTGGCCTAGCCAGTCTCCAGACCTGAACCCAATAGAACATCTTTGGAGGGAGCTGAAAGTCCGTATTGCCCAGCGACAGCCCCGGAACCTGAAGGATCTGGAGAAGGTCTGTATGGAAGAGTGGGCCAAAATCCCTGCTGCAGTGTGTGCAAACTTGGTCAAGAACTACAGGAAACGTATGATCTCTGTAATTGCAAACAAAGGTTTCTGTACCAAATATTAAGTTCTGCTTTTCTTGATGTATCAAATACTTATGTCATGCAATAAAATGCAAATTAATTACTTAAAAATCATACAATGTGATTTTAGTTTTAGATTCCGTCTCTCACAGTTGAAGTGTGCCTATGATAAAAAAAAATACAGACCTCTACATGCTTTGTAAGTAGGAAAACCTGCAAAATCGGCAGTGTATCAAATACTTGTTCTCTCCACTGTAGGTCTTGGAGCCTTTCACCAGCACTCATTTCAACGTGCCCCCCCTCCCAGAGAGGACTCAATGTAGCTAGTTTTTTAGGCTGCCCTCCATCTTCTGCCTTCTATCGTATCCCTTCCAAGTGCAGGACTTCTTAAAACTATATATGCAAGCAGTTTGGCAAAGTTGTCGCATGTCATTGTCTCACTTAGCCCCACTCTAGTTTCATCTGAGAGAATTACTGTCATTGTGGAGGTGTAACTACAGTATACAAGTTGTCTTACTTCTCAAGTGCATAGTAAGTCCCATCTGAAGAGCTAGTGTCAGTTATTAGAAAAGAGCTTCTGCTGTTTGTTGGTTGGTTACAATGGTAAATTCCCTGTAACATTAACATCTGTCTATGCTTCATTGTCTGCTATAGTGATGCTCTCATCATCTTAGCATCTCCCACACACACACAGTGCTGTGAGAATTTATACATTTCTATAGAGCGAATCAGACATTGGAATATGTGCAACAGCAAAATGCCTTCCCTGGAACTCTGACTCAGAAGCCAGGGACTAATATCTCCTAAATCTGCATGAAAGTATGGAGACATTTATTTTTTTATTATGCCTAAGCTCGTTTCTGAGTCAGAGGAGGGTCTGACTCAAAATGCAAGTGTTACGTTGTGTCATTTTACAATATGAATAATGGATGCAGTCTTTCTTTTGGGGTCTAAGGTGTTCTCCTTCCAGTGGGTGGGCTTTGTCTTTGCTTGTCTCACTCCACTCTCATTCCCTCTGTTTTCTTTTCATGGATTCATGTTGTGGTTATATTTAAATCTGAAAGTACAGCTCAATGTTCCTATTGCAGTTTGTTCTGTAGAGTAGGATGGTCTTAGAGGGCAGGGCGCAGTGGGAATGAAGTGCCTCTCCTCCATGCTCTTTAGGGTTCACCTTTATATCTCTCAAAGGATCGTAGGCGAACAGCCTGTAGTAAAGATGAGGTCAAGCGTATTGCCTGCCTTGTGAGTGGGAGGGGACTGGGAAAGGGTAGATAAAAAGAGGCAAGGAGGGGAAAGTGAGAGATGGTAAGAAATGAATCGAAGGCAGATGTTGGGAGGTTGAAGTCGCCACATTCTTGTTCTGAAAGCATGCTCAGACCAGTTGGCAAGTGTCTTCACAGACATTTTCAATCTATGCTTGTCCCAGTCTGTTATCCCAACATGTTTCAAGCTGACCACCATTGTCCCTGTTTACAAGCACTCCAAGGTAACCTGCCTAAATGAACATTTGCGCTGTAGCACTAACATCTGTAGTTATAAAGTGCTTTGAAAGGCTCCTCATGACACACATTAACACCATCATCCCAGACACCCTAGACCCACTTAAATTTGCTTAACGCCCCAACAGATCCACAGATGATGCAATCTCAATTGCAATTCACACTGCCGTCTACAATCTGGACAAGAGGGAACAGAACTATGTGAGAATGCTGTTCATAGACTACAGCTCAGTGTTCAACACCATAGTCCCCTCCAAGCTCATCACCAAGCTAGGGATCCTTGGACTGAACTCCTGCCTCTGCAACTGGATCATGGACTTCCTGACGGGCTCGCCCCAGGCAGTGAGGGTAGGCAATAACACCTCCTTCACACTGACCCTCAACACAGGGGGTCAGTGTGACTGCATGGCTGACTGCATGACTGCATGGCTACGCACGACTCCAACACTATCATCAAGTTTGCTGACGACATGACGATGGTAGGGCTGCATACAAGAAGGAGGTCAGAGACTTAGCAGTATGGTGCCAGAACAGCAACCTCTCCCTCACTGTCAGTAAGACCAAGGAGCTGATCGTGTACTATAGGAGAAAGAGGGGAGAGCATGCCCTCCATATCGACAGGACTGTTGTGGAGTGGGTCAATTGCTTCAAGTTCCTTGTCGTCCACATCACTACTGACCTAACATGGTCCACATACACCCGCACAGTCGTGAAGAGGGCACGGCAGTGCCTCTTCCCCAATCAGGAGTCTGAAAAGATTTGACATGGGCCCTCGGATCCTCAAAAGGTTCTACAGCAAGACCATTGTGAGCATCTTGATTGGCTGCATCACCCCTTGGTGTGACAAATTCACCACTCTTGACCACAAAGTGCTACAGAGGGTGGTGCAGCAGAGTACATCTTCAGAAGAAGACCCCAAAAATTGCCAAAGAATCCAGCCACCCAAGCCATAGACTGTTGACTGCCACCATCCAGCAAATGCTACTGTAGCTTTGGCTCTCGGACCAACAGGCTCCGAGAAAGCTTCTACCCCCAAGCCATAAGATTGCTAAATAGCCAGACTGCCAAACAGTTAATAGCCAAACTATTTGCACTGACTTTATCTTGCACTGACCCTACGTACCCTCACTAAACTATATACTGTATACAAACCATATAAAAGCTCACACACATTAAATTGACACTCAACTGCCAAGCAGTTGCCACACCAGGCAGTGATGCAACCCTGTCAGGATGCTCTCAATGGTGCAGCTGTAAAACCTTTTGAGGATCTGAGGACCCATGCCAAGTCTTTTCAGTCTCCTGAGGGGAAATAGGTTTTGTCGTGCCCTCTTCAACAACTGTTTTGGTGTGCTTGGACCATGATAGTTTGTTGGTGATGTAGATGCTAAGCAACTTGAAGCTCTCAACCTGCTCCACTACAGCCACGTAGATGAGAATGGGGGCGTGCTCAGTCCTGCTCTTCCTGTAGTCTGCAATCATCTCCTTTGTCTTGATCACGTTGAGGGAGAGGTTGTTGTCCTGGCACCACAATCAGGTCTCTGACCTCCTCCCTATAGGCTGTCTCATCGTTGTCGGTGATCAAGCCTACCACTGTTGTGTCATCAGCAAACTTAATGATAGTGTTGGAGTCGTGCCTGGCCATGCAATCATGAGTGAACAGGGAGTACAGGAGGGGACTGAGCATGCACGCCTGAGGAGCCCCCATGTTGAGGATCAGCGTGGTGGATGTGTTGTTACCTACCCTAACCAACCGCCCGTCAGGAAGTCCAGGATCCAGTTGCAGAGGGAGGTGTTTAGTCCCAGGGTCCTTAGCTTAGTGATGAGCTTTGAGGGCACTATGGTGTTGAACGCTGAGCTGTAGTCAATGAATAGCATTCTCACATAGGTGTTCCTATACAATACAGATTGCATAATTTGTGGATCTGTTTGTGTGGTATGCAAATTGGAGTGGGTCTAGGGTTTCTGGGATGATGGTGTTGATGTGAGCAATGACCAGCCTTTCAAAGCATTTCATGGCTACAAACCTGAGTGCTGTGGGTCGGTAGTCATTTACGCACATTACCTTAGTGTTCTTGGGCACAGGGACTACGGTGGTCTGCTTGAAACATGTTAGTATTACAGATTCAGACATGAAGAGGTTGAAAATGTCAGTGAAGACACATGCCAGTTGGTCAGCGCATGCTCAGAGTACATGTCCTGGTATTCTGTCTGTGTGAATGTGTGAATGTGTGAATGTGTGAATGTTGACCTGTTTAAAGGTCTTACTCACATCGGCTGTGGAGAGAGTGATCACACATTCGTCCAAACCAGATTATGCTTTTATGCATAGCAGTTATTCATCTCGTCTGGTAGGCTTGTGTCACTGGGCAGCTCTCGGCTGTGCTTCCCATTGTATTCTGTAATAGTTTGCAAGCCCTGCCACATCCGACGAGCATCGGAGCTGGTGTGGTACAATTCGATCTTAGTCCTGTATTGTTGCGTTGCCTGTTTGATGGTTCGTCAGAGGGCATAGCGTGATTTATTATAGTCTTCCGGGTTAGAGTCACACTCCTTTAACTTCTTGACGCTACCCACCCCTTTAGCGGGATAATTGTCGTCAACAACTGCTGAATTGCACAGCGCCACATTCAAATAATATTACTAAAAATATTTATATTCATGAAATCACAAGTGCAATATTGCAAAACACAGTTTAGCCTTTTGTTAATCCACCTGTCGTCTCAGATTTTGAAAATATGTTTTACAGCGAAATCAATCCAAGCGTTTGTGTAAGTTTATCGATCACTAAACAAAACATTATGAACATAGCATCAAAGTAGCTTGATCACGAAAATCAGAAAAGCAATCAAATAATCGCTTACCTTTGATGATCTTCGGATGTTTTCACTCACGAGACTCCCAGTTACACAATAAATGTTCCTTTTGTTCCATAAAGACTATTTTTATATCCGAAATACCTCCGTTTGTTTGGCGCATTATGTTCAGAAACAGGAAAGAGGAAAGAGGAAAGAGCGGTCACGACAGAAAATTCCAAATAATATCCGTAATGTCCACAGAAACATGTTAAACGTTTTTTATAATCAATCCTCAGGTTGTTTTTAAAATATATAATCGATAATATATAAACCGCAACTGTCTTTATCAGTAGGAGAGGGAGAGACAATGGCTGCCCAAACTGTTGCGCAAGCAAAACTCATGCGAACACCTGACGCAATGTTATCTTTCAAAATAAAAGCCTGAAACTATGTCTGAAGACTGTTGACACCTTGAGGAAGCGATAGGAAAAGGAATCTGGTTGATATCCCTTTAAATGGAGCAAAGGCAGGCTATGGAACATGGATTTTTCAAAATAGAAGCCACTTCCTGGTTTGATTTTCCTCAGGGTTTCGCCTGCAGAATCAGTTCTGTTATACTCACAGACAATATTTTGACAGTTTTGGAAACTTTAGAGTGTTTTCTATCCTAATTATATGCATATTCTAGCATCTGGTCCTGAGAAATAGGCCGTTTACTTTGGGAACGTTATTTTTCCAAACATAAAAATAGTGCCCCCTAGCTTCAAGAGGTTAAAGTGGCAGCTCTACCATTTAGCTCAGTGTAGATGTTGCCTGTAATCCATGGCTTCTGGTTGGGGTATGTTCGTACAGTCACTGTGGGGACTACGTTCTCAATGCACTTATTGATAAAGCCAGTGATTGATGTGGTGTACTCCTCAATGACATTGGAAGAATCCAGAAACATATTCCGGTCTGTGCTAGCAAAACAGTCCTGTAGTTTAGCATCTGCTTCATGTGACCACTTTTTTTATAGACCGAGTCACTTGTGCTTCCTGCTTTAATTTTTGCTTGTAAGCAGGAATCAGGAGGATAGAGTTATGTTCAGATTTGCCAAATGAAGGACGAGGGAGAGCCTCTGTGTGTGGAGTGAACGTGGTCTAGAATTTTTTTCCCTCTGGTTGCAAATATAACATGCTGATAGAAATTAGGTCAAACTGATTTCATTTTCCCTGCATTAAAGTCCCCGGCCACTAAGAGCGCCACCTCTGGATGTTTGAGTGCGGCTTTAGTGCCAACCTTGGTCTGTGGTGGTATGTAAACAGCTACGAAAAATACAGATGAAAACTCTCTAGGTAGATAGTGTGGTCTACAGCTTATCATGAGATACTATACCTCAGGCGAGCAAAACCTTGAGACGTCCTTAGATATCATGCACCAGCTATTGTTTACAAATATGCATAGGCCCCCGCTTCGTGTCTTACCAGAGGCTTCTGTCCTGCCGATAGTATATAACCCTCCAGCTGTATGTTCTTAATGTCGTCGTTCAGCCACGACTCGGTGAAACATAAGATAGTACAGTTTTTAATGTCCCGTTGGTAGGATATCCGTGCTTTCAGTTCATCCCATCTATTTTCCAGTGATTGAACGTTAGCTAGCAGAACAGAAGGCAAGGGCAGATTAGCCACTCGTCACCTCATCTCTTTCCTCAAAACCTACATTTCCTTTTCCGGCGAATCACGGGGATCTGGGCCTGGTCGGGTGTCTGTAGTATATGTCCAGAAGCTCTTTTTGGTCATAAGAGACAGTAGCAGCAACATTATGTACAAAACAAGTTACAAACATAGCAATAGAACTAACAAAATAGCACGCTTGGTTAAGGCAGCCATCCCCTCCGCCCTCCCTTCCATTTCAGGGTAAAGTCTACACCAGTTGTATTCGGAGCTTGTGACAAATAATATTTTATTTGATATGATTTGATCTGTGGGCACCTGTACATTTTTCACCATTGTTGTTGCTACAAGGTGGAACTGGTTCTGAAGTAATCACGAAGGATCATCTAGTGGCCTACATCACATCAGGGCTCCATCCCATCAGGGCTCTTCAAAAACATTGTGCAGAAAGTGGTACCACTTAGATAGATATACATTTTGTTGGTGGGGGAATTCCTTTACTATGGGCATTGGTTTATTTCTGAATTGTTGTATTTAATTGCTTACTTGAGATTACTGTTTTACTAAATTCTTGAAAGAAATTACTTAGGAATAATAATAATAATAATAATTTGTCTCTGAAAATACTGGTGCATATTCATTTCTGGATAAGCACCCAGCTTAATTTGATTATATACACCATTTTTTTATTTAACCAGGCAAGTCGGTTAAAGAACAAATTCTTATTTACAATGACTGCCAAAGAACAGTGGGGTTAACTGCCTTGTAGAACAACAGATAATTAACTTGTCAGCTTGGGGATTTGACCTAGCGACCTTTCAGTTACTGTCCCAATGCGCTAACCACTATGCTACCTGCCACCCAGTAAATCTATGGTTACAAATGCATGATTTATTAACAAGCCTGAGTAATGTGCACATATCCAGTTTAAATATTCATTGGAATATTAATGTATGTTTCCAACTCCTCAATAATAACTTTATACAAAGGTTACATTTTAGCACCAATTGCCACTTACAGGGAGGAGATACAGTATGTTACTCAAATTAGATCATATGGACACTTGGAGTCAGAACGCCCTACAGTCTGATAAGTAGCTTATCACCATCAATGACAGAAAGCTGTTATGGATATTATTGAGTCCAATTTTACACAGGAGGTTCATTTGTCAAGGAGGTAATTTGTCTGTGATTATGAGCAAGCCACAAAGGACAACACCTCTAACAATCTCTTGGGAGACTGAAACAAATGAGAGGCCATGCATACATTTAGACTGATTACTTTGGGACCCCTTAGCACATAATAAAAAATGTACAAATCCATTAAATAGTTATCACTAAATTACTTTCTGTGAAAAGGAGCCAAGAATGACCTAGGTGACCTTCTCCTTTTGTCCTTTCTCACTCGTACCCTGGAGATGTGGACTTGAGACGTGCACGCTGAGTAAAAAGGGATGTTGGGAGTATGCCTTGTTCAAACACTGTCTACAGAGCACTAAATCCCTTAATTAGCAGGCCTGGGAGAGCAGTCCCCAGGGAGCTCTGTTAAACGTGGTCCTGCTCCACACACTCTCCAATCCCATTTGCAGTTTTTTTTTTAAGACTTCAGGGTAATGGTGCTTGAGGGTGTGCAGAGGAAGCGGTAGGAGGGAGAGGGGGGCTTGGACAGTCAGTGGTATAAACCGTTCTGTAGAGTTGACTGAGAAGGGAAAATAAAGAGTTTTCCACTTTGTTATATTTCTTTAGAGTTGATAGATGTAGGAGAAGGGGCAGTATCTTTGAAGGCTCTGACCTTGTCGTAGCCAAAAAGTTCAGAGCAGAGTTTTACCATACACCCTTTCAAATGTAGTGGTTGATAAGATGAATATCCTGGATTTGAGGGCCTTTGTCCTTTTGATTCTCTTCCCAGGCCTTCTCTCAAATGTCCTCTCAAACACGCTTTGCCTTTGTGTTTAATGCCGTGACAAATATTGCTACTGAGGCTCTAGCAGTCAGGATGCAAAGGCACAAAGTTAAGCAGCATGTGCAAAGAACTAGAATGTGAGGCTTTACATGTACAGAGAAAAGGCAGAAATGTTCAATATTATTTGTGTTTAACATCATTGAGGCCTGGTCTATCCAGTTGCGCTCAGTTTTTTTTTTTTTTTTTTTACAAACCTCAGCTATCAAAGACATTTACATCCTCTTAAAAGTGTAAATATTACTCTACCATGGATTTCTTACACAACAAGGGGATATTGTTTTTTAATATGAAATGAGTTGGTCACTGTTCACGTGTGTCTAGAAAACTTAGCTCCTATGGCTTTTCCGCTTACCACATTTTACAAGTGTTTTTACATACAGTAGATGTTCTATCATGCAGTAGAAATTCTAGTTTCAATCTGGAAATGGAATGAAGATGAAGAGGAATTGTGAAATGCAGAAAGAGGAATAAAAACAATTGAGAACTGATTAGATAAATGTTAGGCTACTGTACATTTAATGTTAGGCTCTACTGTTAGCCCTGGCCATCTGCACCTGTGATGCTTCTAACAGCTAATCATGCTCCTGTTTGAGACCGGCCTCTGTTAGACAGCTAATGGAGTTGTCTAATATTAATTTCCAGCCATACGTCCTGCATCAATAAGCAATTAAGAGGTGTGGAAATGAAAGGCACTCTGGCCAGCAGACGTTTTATCCCTTTGTTTTAATCAATTAATCGCTTTGGCATCTTTGTTTGAAACCCCCAAATGGATTTAGACGTAAAAGTGACACATGAAACGTCTCTATTCCCAGGCCAGCACTACTGATGTGGGATCTTATCAATTGAGAGATTCATGGAGGAACTCCCACTGGGCTCTCTTTTAACCCTCTCCCCTGGTTTCACACACTGTTTCTATTTCCTATAAAGGCTCAGAGAAGTCAAACGGACCAGAACAGTGCTACTGCCGCATTCTGCTTCCTTTACGCCGGGTGTGAAGGGAAATTCACAGGAAGTGTTTCATGTGATAATATAGCAGACAGAATATCTAATGCCACCCACGAGAATGCAGCAACTGGGAAAGCATTAAACATTTAGAGTAGCAAGGAAATGCAGATGTCTTAGACTTAGACATCCTCCTCAACTGATGTTGTCACTGTGACAGCCATCTGAATTTACATAGTGATTCATCCATTTATTCAACTCAACCCCTTTTCACATGCCTGGTCATCCACTTCTATATCAGCCTTGATTGATTTGTTATTGATTTACACATTCGGTGAAAGGTTGCTATCTTAGGAACTTGCATTCAAAAAAGCATCACCAGTATATTGTAATATGTATCACATGTTAAGCATCTCATTTGATGTGGGGTCTATTTCCTTTTTCCTCAGCTTAACTCCCATTGCTCCACTCTGCTGTGAAGTTGTGCTCACATGTTTTACTTTTGCAGTGACAAGCTTGTAGGTTTCCCCTAAGACAGCCAGACGATCGACTGCTGATACTGTATGATATGCATGAGCTCCACATCTTCAACCAGCCCCATTGGACCACAGGATCCCCTGTGTTCAGGTGATCCTGAACACAGCATAGGGCCCTAGCCAACAGCCCTGCTTTATGACACAAACAATACTGAGCACACAGTGTCAATGTATTTAGCTGTCATGTGTTGTTGCCTAACCTGTCCTTTTCTCTTTCCACAGCACCTCCAAACAACATCTCAGTTTCGGCAGAGAACTGTCCAGCTCCATTCAGCCGGTACCAGGCCCAGAACTTCACACTGCTGTGCACTGCAAAGGGAGGCAAACCTGCACCTTCAGTGAGTCACATTTGGGCACTTGAACATGCTAAACAGTGCACATACAGTGCAGTATATATAGGGACAGACACACATATGACTTGAAGCCAATTCACTGTTAACAATAATTCTGAAAGGTTCCAGTCATGTGTACCCCACCACATTGAGCCATGACCACAGTCACGGTTGAAGCATACAGTATGAGGAAAAGTAGTTGTAGAGGGGGATGTTTGAAGAGATGCATTTCTATGGACGTTTGACTTGTGAATCATAATTACTACAAATACACCAGGAAAAGTAATCACTATAGAGATGATTTAAAAAAAATATCAACCAGAGACACATGTGTAGTCTGAGTTAGGATCATTAATCTTATCACAAAGTGAATCAATAATAGTGATTGTACCAGGAATTGCCATTAGACATCGTAATGGCCCCCAATGCTATTCCCTCAACTTTTTGAGATGGCAGACAGGGTAGTAGAGATAGCTGAATCCTCATGCTCCTCTGTCTTCTAGCATATGAGCTGCTTGAGTGAAGCCACTCGCTGTTCATCCCTACTGGTCCATTAATCATGGTCCACGGGTGTATCATAATGTATTCCAGATCCATCTCACAGCTTATCTCCTGCAATTATGAACCCAGTGAGAGGTGAATACAAGGTGAACATTATTTCCGTCTCTCAGGTACTGACTGACTGGTTATATAAAGCCACATGAGTACATTCAATGGTCTTCCTAGCACTCTGGTATAAGGATCCCACAGTCATTACACTCTTGCACTGCTGGACTTCTCTACCAACCTTGTTGGAGGAAATGAGATAGATCTGAAAGGCCATCTCTCCAAATATGCCTGTACTCTGTTCATTAGACTCCCTGAGTAGCCCTGGTAATAGGGAGAATCAACTCATGCAATCGGTTAGAAATTTGGTTTCAGAGATGGTGATGACTCATCAAATCACTGATGCTTCTACGGACTTGGTCAGACTGTAATCTTCTGTCTAAATACATATAGAAGGTAGTATAAAGGGTAAATGCTGACCATGCATGGCCATTATTTGCTCTTCCTGCTCTGGAGCAAATATCAAATATCAAATCAAATCAAATGTTATTGGTCAAATACACATGGTTAGCAGATGTTACTGCGAGTGTAGCGAAAGGCTTATGCTTCTAGATCCGACAGTGCAGCAGTATCTAACAGGAAATATCTAATAATTCCACAACAAAAAACCTAATATCTAACAATTTCCACAACAAAACCTAATATGCACAATCTAGTAAAGGAATTACATGAGAATATATAAGTATAAAATATATGGATGAGCAGTGACAGAGCAGCTAAGATGCAATAGATAATAAAGAATAGATATTGAAGGATACAGTATACATGATACACTAATGAGATGAGTAACACGAGATAAGTAAACATTCTTAAAGTGGCATTATTAAAGTGACTAGTGTTCCATTTATTAAAGTGGCCAATGATATCAAGTCTGTAGGTAGGCAGCCGCCTCTCTGTGCTAGTGGTGACTGTTTAACAATCTGATGGCTTTGAGATAAAAAACGATTTTTCAATCTCTCTGTCCCAGCTTTCATGCACTTGTACTGACCTCGCCTTCTGGGTGGAAACTTGGTGAACAGGCCGTGGCTCAAGTGGTTGTTGTCCTGGATTATCTTTTTAGCCTTCCTGTGACATCGGGTGCTGTAGGTGTCCTGGAGGGCAGGTAGTTTGCCCCCGGTGATGCTTTGTGCAGACAGCACCACCCTCTGGAGAGCCCTGCGGTTGTGGGCGGTGCAGTTGCCGTACCAGGCGGTGATATAGCCCAACAGAATGCTCTCAATTGTGCACCTGTAAAAGTTAGTGAGGGTTTTCGGGGGCAAGCCACATTTTTCAGCCTCCTGAGGTTGAAGAGGCGCTATTGCACCTTCTTCACTACACTGTCTGTGCGCGTGGACCATTTCAGTTGGTCGGTGATATGTACACCGAGAACTTAAAACTTTCCACCTTCTCCACTGCTGTCACGTCGATGTGAGAATGGGGGTGCTCACTTTGCAGTTTCCCAAAGTCCACGATCATCTCTTTTGTTTTGCTGACATTGAGTGAGAAGTTATTTTCTTGACTCCACACTCTGAGGGCCCTCACCTCCTTTCTGTAGGCTGTCTTGTCATTGTTGATAATCAAGCCTACCACTGTTGTGTCGTCTGCAAGCTTGATGATTGAGTTGGAGGCGTGCATGGCAACTCAGTCGTGGGTGAACAGGGAGTACAGGAGGGGGCTGAGCACGCACCCTTGTGGGGCCCCAGTGTTGAGGATCAGCGGAGTGGACATGTTTCCTACCTTCACCACCTGGGGGCGGCCCGTCAGGAAGTCCAGGACCCAGTTGCAACGAATGGGGTCGAGAGCCAGGGTCTCAAGCTTATTGATGAGTTTGGAGGGTACTATGGTGTTGAATGCTGAGCTGTAGTCAATGAACAGCATTCTAAAATAGGTATTCCTCTTGTACAGATGGGATAGAGCAGTGCGCAGTGTGATGGCGATTGCATCGTCTGTGGACCTATTGGGGCGGTAAGCAAATTGAAGGGGGTCTAGGGTGACATGTAGGTTGGAGGTGATACTGTATGATCCTTGACTTGTTTCTCAAAACACTTCATGATGACAGAGGTGAGTGCTACGGGGTGATAGTCATTTAGTTCAGTTACCTTAGCTTTCTTGGGAACAGGAACAATGGTGGCCATCTTGAAGCATGTGGGGACAGCAGACTGGGATAGGGATTTATTGAATATGTCCGTAAACACACCAGCCAGCTGGTCTGCGCATGCTCTGAGGACGCGGCTAGGGATGTCGTCTGGGCCGGCAGCCTTGCGAAGGTTAACACGTTTAAATGTCTTACTCAAGTTGCTTCTTTAATCAGGACAACAGTTTTCAGCTGTGCTAACAATAATTGCAAACGGGTTTTCTAATGATCAATCAGCCTTTTAAAATGGTAAACTTGGATTAGCTAACACCAGGTGCCATTGGAACACTGGAGTGATGGTTGCTGATAATGGGCCTCTGTACGCCTATGTAAATATTCCATTAAAAATCTGTCGTTTCCAGCTACAACAGCAATTTACAACACTAACAATGTCTACACTTTATTTCTGATCAATTTGATGTTATTTTAGTGGACAAAAAATGTGCTTTTCTTTCAAAAACAAGGACATTTCTAAGTCTCCACAAACGTTTGAACGGTAGTCTCATGTTTACATACTCATCTCATTTGTACATACTGTACCCGATACCATCTACTGTATCTTGCCTATGCTGCTCTGTACCATCACTCATTCATATATCCTTATGTACATATTCTTTATCCCCTTACACTGTGTACAAGACAGTAGTTTTGGAATTGTTAGTTAGATTACTTGTTATTACTGCATTGTCGGAACTAGAAGCACAAGCATTTCGCTACACTCGCATTAACATCTGCTAACCATGTGTATGTGACAAATAAAATTTGATTTGATTTGATTTGATTTGGATTTGAGCCGTGGAATTGCGACTCCACTTTGTCTCTGTACTGACACTTTTCTTGTTTGATTGCCTTACGGAGGGAATAACTACACTGTTTGTATTCACCCATATTTCCAGTCGCCTTGCCATGATTAAATGTGTACGTGCTTTCAGTTTTGCAATATGCTAATCATTATAGAAGGCTCTTAGATTATTCACAGAGATTTATTCGATTGGGCTTGTTAATGCACTTTATGCCCTAACATATCCTGTTAAAACCTACCGAGGTCATATTTACCATTCATATCTACAGTTGAAGTCGGAAGTTTACATACACCTTAGCCAAGTACATTTAAACTCAGTTCTTCATCATTCCTGACGTTTAATCCTGATAAACTTTCCCTGTCTTAGGTCAGTTAGGATCACCACTTTATTTTAAGAATGTGAAATGTCAGAATAATAGTAGAGAGAATGATTTATTTCAGCTTTTATTTCTTAAATCACATTCACAGTGGGTCAGAAGTTTACATACACTCAATTTGTATTTGGTAGCATTGCCTTTAAATGATTTAACTTGGGTCAAACATTTCGGGTAGACTTCCACAAGCTTCCCACAATAAGTTTGGTGAATTTTGGCCCATTCCTGGCATCCTTGCTCGCACACACTTTTTCAGTTCTGCCCACAAATGTTCTATAGGATTGAGGTCAGGGCATTGTGATGGTCACTCCAATACCTTGACTTTATTGTCCTTAAGCCATTTTGCCACAACTTTGGAAGTATGCTTGGGGTCATTGTCCATTTGGAAGACCAAGCTTTAACTTCCTGACTGATGTTGCTTCAATATATCCACATAATTTTTCATCTTCATGATGCCATCTAATTTGTGAAGTGCACCAGTCCCTCCTGCAGCAAAGCACCCCCACAACATGACGCTGCCACCCCTGTGCTTCATGGTTGGGATGGGGTTCTTCTGCTTGCAAGCCTCCCCTTTTTTCCTCCAAACATAACGATTGTAATTATGGCCAACCTGTTCTATTTTTGCTTCATAAGACCAGAGGACATTTCTCCAAAAAGTACAATATTTGTCCCCATTTGCAGTTGCAAACTACAGTCTGGCTTTTTGATGGCGGTTTTGGAGCAGTGGCTTCTTCCTTGCTGAGCGGCCTTTCAGGTTATGTCGATATAGGACTCATTTTACTGTGGATATAGATACTTTTGTACCTGTTTCCTCCACCATCTTCACAAGGTCCTTTGCTGTTGTTCTGGGATTGATTTGTACTTTTCGCATCAAAGTACGTTCATCTCTAGGAGACAGAACGTGTCTCCTTCCTGAGCGGTATGAAGTCTGTGTCCTCCCATGGTGTATATACTTGTGTACTATTGTTTGTACAGATGAACGTGGTACCTTCAGGCGTTTGTAAATTGTTCCCAAGGATGAACCAGACTTCTGAAGGTCTACAAAAAAAATGCTGAGGTCTTGGCTGATTTCATTTGATTTTCTCACGATGTCAAGCAAAGAGGCACTGATTTTGAAGGGAGGCCTTGAAATACATCCACAGGTACACCTCCAATTGACTCAAATTATGTCAATTAGCCTATCAGAAGCTTCTAAAGCCATAGCATCGTTTTCTGGAATTTTCCAAGGTGTTTGAAGGCACATTCATCTTAGTGTTTGTAAACTTCTGACCTACTGGAATTGTGATACTGTGAATTATGAGTGAAATAATCTGTCTGTAAACAATTGTTGGAAAAATTACTTGTGGCATGCACAAAGTAGATGTCCTAACCTGTCACGCCCTGGTCTAATTATTTTGTGTTTTCTTTATTATTTTGGTCAGGCCAGGGTGTGACATGGGTTATTTATGTGGTGTGTTTTGTCTAGGGGTTTGTTGTAGGTTATGGGATAGTGGTTAGTGGGGTTGTCTAGAAAAGTCTATGGTTTCCTGGAGTGGTTCTCAATCAGAGGCAGGTGTTTATCGTTGTCTCTGATTGGGAACCATATTTAGGCAGCCATATTCTTTGAGTGTTTCGTGGGTGATTGTTCCCGTCTCTGTGTTTGTTTGCACCAGATAAGGCTGTTTAGGTTTTCACGTTACGTTTATTGATTAGTATTGTTCGTGTTTATCTTTTATTGAAGATGTATCGAAATAACCACGCTGCATTTTGGTCCGCCTCTCCTTCAACACAAGAATACCGTAACAGAATCACCCACCACAACAGGACCAAGAGGCGTGGTGACAGGCAGCGGCAGCAGGAGCAGCGAAATCCAGATTTCTGGACATGGGAGGAGATATTTGATGGAAAAGGACCCTGGGCTCAGCCTGGTGAATATCGCCGCCCCAAAGAAGAGCTGGAGGCGGCGAAGGCGGAGAGGCGTTGGTATGAGGAGGCAGCACGGCGATGCGGATGGAAGCCCGAGAGTCAGCCCCAAAAATGTTTTGGGAGGGGGCACATAGGGAGTATGGCGAAGCCAGGTAGGAGACCTGTGCTAACTTCCTGTGCTTACCGGGGGGCTATAGAGACCGGGCAGGCACCGTGTTATGCTGTGGAGTGCACGGTGTCTCCAGTGCGGGTGCATAGCCCAGTGCGGTACATACCAGCTCCGCGTATCGGCCGGGCTAGAGTAAGCATCGAGCCAAGTGTCATGAAGCCGGCTCTACGCATCTGGTCTCCAGTGCGTCTCCTTGGGCCGGCTTACATGGCACCAGCCTTGCGCACGGTGTCCCCGGTTCACCTGCATAGCCCGGTGCGGGCTATTCCACCTCGCCGCACTGGC
Source organism: Oncorhynchus clarkii lewisi (assembly GCF_045791955.1). Classification (NCBI taxonomy): domain Eukaryota; kingdom Metazoa; phylum Chordata; class Actinopteri; order Salmoniformes; family Salmonidae; genus Oncorhynchus; species Oncorhynchus clarkii. Next base: position 51,895,551 of record NC_092153.1, on the reverse strand, counting down.
AGGGCAACCGGGAGCATTCAACCAGGTAAGGTTGGGCAGGCTCGGTGCTCAAGAGCTCCAGTGCGCCTGCACGGTCCGGTCTATCCAGTACCACCTCAACGCACCAGCCCTCCGGTGGCAGCTCCCCGCACCAGGCTTCCTGTGCGTGTCCTCGGCCCAGTACCACCAGTGCCAGCACCACGCACCAGGCCTATAGTGCGCTTTGCCTGTCCAGCGCTGCCAGAGCCTTCCTCCTCTCCAGCGCTGCCGGAGTCTCCCGCCTGTCCAACGCAGTCCGAGCCTTCCTCCTCTCCAGCGCTGCCGGAGTCTCCCGCCTGTCCAGCGCTGTCAGAGCCTTCCTCCTCTACAGCGCTGCCGGAGTCTCCTGAATGTTCAGCGCTGCCAGAGACTCCCGCCTGTCCAGCACTGCCAGAGCTGCCAGTCTGCAAGGAGCCGCCAGAGCTGCCAGTCTTCAAGGAGCCGCCAGAGCTGCCAGTCTGCAAGGAGCCGCCAGTCTGCATAGAGCCGCCAGAGCCGCCAGTCTGCATGGAGCAGCCAGAGCCGCCAGTCTGCATGGAGCAGCCAGAGCCGCCAGTCTGCATGGAGCAGCCAGAGCCGCCAGTCTGCATGGAGCAGCCAGAGCCGCCAGTCTGCATGGAGCAGCCAGAGCCGCCAGTCTGCGTTGGAGCAGCCAGAGCCGCCAGTCTGCGTTGGAGCAGCCAGAGCCGCCAGTCTGCGTTGGAGCAGCCAGAGCCGCCAGTCTGCGTTGGAGCAGCCAGAGCCGCCAGTCTGCGTTGGAGCAGCCAGAGCCGCCAGTCTGCGTTGGAGCAGCCAGAGCCGCCAGTCTGCGTTGGAGCAGCCAGAGGCGCCAGTCTGCGTTGGAGCAGCCAGAGGCGCCAGTCTGCGTTGGAGCAGCCAGAGGCGCCAGTCTGCGTTGGAGCAGCCAGAGGCGCCAGTCTGCGTTGGAGCAGCCAGAGGCGCCAGTCTGCGTTGGAGCAGCCAGAGGCGCCAGTCTGCGTTGGAGCAGCCAGAGGCGCCAGTCTGCGTTGGAGCAGCCAGAGGCGCCAGTCTGCGTTGGAGCAGCCAGAGGCGCCAGTCTGCGTTGGAGCAGCCAGAGGCGCCAGTCTGCGTTGGAGCAGCCAGAGGCGCCAGTCTGCGTTGGAGCAGCCAGAGGCGCCAGTCTGCGTTGGAGCAGCCAGAGGCGCCAGTCTGCGTTGGAGCAGCCAGAGGCGCCAGTCTGCGTTGGAGCAGCCAGAGGCGCCAGTCTGCGTTGGAGCAGCCAGAGGCGCCAGTCTGCGTTGGAGCAGCCAGAGGCGCCAGTCTGCGTTGGAGCAGCCAGAGGCGCCAGTCTGCGTTGGAGCAGCCAGAGGCGCCAGTCTGCGTTGGAGCAGCCAGAGGCGCCAGTCTGCGTTGGAGCAGCCAGAGGCGCCAGTCTGCGTTGGAGCAGCCAGAGGCGCCAGTCTGCGTTGGAGCAGCCAGAGGCGCCAGTCTGCGTTGGAGCAGCCAGAGGCGCCAGTCTGCGTTGGAGCAGCCAGAGGCGCCAGTCTGCGTTGGAGCAGCCAGAGGCGCCAGTCTGCGTTGGAGCAGCCAGAGGCGCCAGTCTGCGTTGGAGCAGCCAGAGGCGCCAGTCTGCGTTGGAGCAGCCAGAGGCGCCAGTCTGCGTTGGAGCAGCCAGAGGCGCCAGTCTGCGTTGGAGCAGCCAGAGGCGCCAGTCTGCGTTGGAGCAGCCAGAGGCGCCAGTCTGCGTTGGAGCAGCCAGAGGCGCCAGTCTGCGTTGGAGCAGCCAGAGGCGCCAGTCTGCGTTGGAGCAGCCAGAGCCGCCAGTCTGCGTGGAGCAGCCAGAGTCGCCAGTCAGCATGGAGCAGTCAGAGCCGCCAGTCAGCCAGGATCCGCCATTTAGCTAGGATCCGCCATTTATCCAAGATCCGCCAGTCAGCCAGGATCTGCCGGAACCGCCAGTCAGCCAGGATCTGCCAGATCCATCAACCTGCCTGAGCTTCCTCTCAGTTCTGAGCTTCCTCTCAGTCCCGAGCTACCCCTCAGTCCCGAGCTACCCCTCAGTCCCGAGCTACCCCTCAGTCCCGAGTTACCCCTCAGTCCGGAGCTACCCCTCAGTCCCGAGCTACCCCTCAGTCCCGAGTTACCCCTCAGTCCCGAGCTGTCCCTCAGTCCGGAGCTGCCCCTCATTCCAGTGGGGCCCTTGGTGAGGGTTACTAGGCCAAGGTCGGTGGCGAGGGTCGCCAATCTAAGGACGCGTATTAAGCGGACTAAGACTTTGTTGGAGTGGGGCGGTTCTGTCACGCCCTGGTCTTAGTATTTTGTGTTTTCTTTATTATTTTGGTCAGGCCAGGGTGTGACATGGGTTATTTATGTGGTGTGTTTTGTCTAGGGGTTTGTTGTAGGTTATGGGTTGTCTAGAAAAGTCTATGGTTGCCTGGAGTGGTTCTCAATAAGAGGCAGGTGTTTATCGTTGTCTCTGATTGGGAACCATATTTAGGCAGCCATATTCTTTGAGTGTTTCGTGGGTGATTGTTCCTGTCTCTGTGTTTGTTTGCACCAGATAAGGCTGTTTAGGTTTTCACGTTACGTTTATTGTTTTGTATTGTTCGTGTTTATCTTTTATTAAAGATGTATCGAAATAACCACGCTGCATTTTGGTCTGCCTCTCCTTCAACACAAGAAAACCGTAACATAACCGACTTGCCAAAACTATAGTTTGTTAACAAGAAATGTGTGGAGTGGTTGAACAATGAGTTTTAATGACTCCAACCTAAGTGTATGTAAACTTCCGATTTCATCTGTATGTATCATTCAAATGATTCAATAAATAACCTTTGAACTTTTGTTTAGGAAATTAGACAAGAAACCTGCCTTTTTATACTGAGTATGATTTAATCCCATGTCTTTAAAAATAAATCATCACTAAGCCAGCCCAAGCATAGATCAGGGACTCAATACAAAAGCACTCAGAGCTTCAAGTATTAAGAGGAGGCAAGTAACATTCATGTTACGTTTTTCAGGATGAAGATTGAGAGGTATGAGTGGGCAGAGAGCGCTATGAGGAGGAAACTGGTTGACCAGGAGAGTCGTCTCCAAGGAAATCTAACCATTTCAGTCAAAGCAACTGTGCTTGAAGTACTGTATGAATAATTTGTCTGTGTTTGTAACATAGCTAAGCTATGATTCTAAGTAGTGGCAAATAATTGTGTTGACTCCAGAGGAAGTTGTAATGCCTCTGTGGAGAGTTAATCACCCTGCCAGAATTGCCCAGTGCTGTAGGACTAAATCAAACCCCAGTAAACATATTTTGACAGTGTTCAGAGATAGATTTTATAACAGGAGTGTCTCTCGACTCCTCAATCCTGCACATTTCTCTTTTTAATCTCCTTGAAGATCTAGTGCTGTGGTCCAGTGGATGAAAGCATTGATAATAATAAAAGTCAAATAAGAAGAAATCACCAGCATAGTATTTCCAATGTTTGAAACTTTTTTTGTGCATATTAGAAACTAACCAGAGGAAAACACAGGGATCTCACATGGTACTGTCCAGTACCTTTTAGGGCACATGTGTAGATAAAGAGAGTAATGGTACATTTTTGTACCCAACATTTTGAATATGAAGGTACAATAATCACACTCTCAGAAATGGGGTAAGGTGTGAAGCTACATTTCTGTTTCCAAGGGTACAAATGTATTTTGTGTACCCTCAGTACCCACCATAAGGTAAAATGACACATGTTTTGCCACAGACAAGAAACTAACAGCTTTGTCACTGAGGTGGTACCCTTTGTACCATAATCATTATCATATTTCCTAGAATGCTCTACTGCTCATAGATTTTTTTAAGTAATTGTTTTTAATATCTGCGTTTTTACATGTACATTGATTGATAGATTAATCTTACGCTACACAAAGATAAACAACATACATTTTTCTAAACTAATCCAATCAGTTAGTTAGATTTTATGCACCCATTACTGAAATGGTTGTTCCAGTTTAAATGGTTTAAGTAGTCTCCTCACAATGTTCCTAATCCCCATAATGAATGAGGGTTGCAGGTGAATCAAAATTCCAACTGTTGGATATCCTAATTCTGTCTGGATTCCAATAGGAATTACACATCACTTTGAAAGCAGTATAATATAACTTGCAAGTAGAGTTGCAAAATCCTGGTAACTTTCTCAAATTTCCCACGTTTTCCAGAAATCCCTTTTGGAAGATTCCTGAAAATGGGAGGGAATAAGCAGGAAATCCATCAACAAGGATTTCTTGAAAATCTAGGTATCTTGGGAAAGATCTGGGTATCTTGCAACCCTACATGTATGCCTGATGTGCCTGAAATTGAATGAATTCAACAACTCTACAATTCACTCAAAGGCAAGGCACACTGGGAAACTATATTGGAGGCATGGCTTAGTGTGGCTTTTTGTGTTGTACCTGTTTAAGTGGTCTATGGTGGAGGTACATTTTGTCACTTACTAGAAGCATCCCACTGGGCACACGCTGGTTGAATCAGCGTTGTTTCCATCTCATGTTGAACCAACGTGGAATAGATGTTGAATTGACATCTGCGCCCAGTGGGATATGGCTTTGTCACTGTGGGGGTTCCCCAGTTCCTACCTCAGATATGAACTGGGGGAAATTATGTTCCTATAACTAAAAGGTACAAAGGATGACCTTACAGGATACAAACCAAGTGACAAGCAGTTGTTCTCCTTTAAGAACAAATCTAAACCTTTTTTTCTGAGAGAATACTGAGGCCTATCTGCCTTTTGATGACACTAATTTTCTCTTTGTCAGTGCTGTTGCCTGGCATATTAATACAAAACTAGCTGTTGTCAGCTCTATTTTCTGTCATATCTTTGCAAGCCCAGTCTTAGATGCTTTTCTAAATGTTTATCAAAGCATGTTCTGCGTTTATACAAACACCATTTAACTGGTCAACAGTTTTGGTTAGCCTACATCCTTTCACATTGCAGCTTATGTGCTCAGCCGCCATTTGTTTCTAGGCAGGAGTTTTTTAGGTTGAGGCCAGTGGTGTGGTGGAGGGTAAATGCAAGTTTACCCATAATTTGCAGAAAACTCATGTATTTTTTCACTGCAACTAAAGATCGTTTTACCCACATATTTTTGTTCCACTACATTACTGGTTGAGACAAAATGTAACATGTAAGCGTAATCAATGGCTGTATACAAAGAGCTGTGCACTGACTGTGCATTCCTTTCTTTCACCAGTTATTCACCAGAACGCTTCATTTGTCTGCTTGTAGCTTATTATACAAGGAACAAGCATGTTGTTGTTGTCACTAGGTACTGTAGAAGGTGCATCATCTTCCGTTTTAGATACTTTTAACAAGCTATTCACATAATAGTAATAGTTCTCATGACATCCATTACAGAATCCTCAGAGCACAAGTAACCATTGATTGAAAACGGGAAGGATAATGACAGCTAAATAATGAGAGATGATTAAGCTTCTTTCTCTTTCACTGTCTCACTCTCTCTCTCTCATGTGCTCTCTCTCTGTCTCTCGCTTTTTTACTCTCTCTCTCTCTCTCTCTCTCTCTCACACACGCCTTCTGACAGCACAATGATTCATTGTGGCAACATTAAGGTATATTTGGGCCATTGAGTGAAGAGAAAGGGTTATTGTTACTAGGGTTGCAAAGGGAGGGTATATTACTGGAAACCTTCAATGTTTGCCAGTAAATTACCAGAATTTGGGTATTTCTCAAGGATTGTATGTAATCTATAACAATACATCTAGTGGTCCTTTTGGGTAGTTATTATTTTTACAGGTGTCTGTAATTCTATCTTTTTATTTAACTAGGCAAGTAAATTAAGAACAAATTCTTATTTACCATGACAGCCTACCCCAGCCAAACCCTAACGTGCGCCATCCTATGGGACTTCAAACACAGCCGGTTGTGATACAGCCCAGGATCGTACCAGGGTCTGTAGTGACGCCCTTAGCACTGAGATGCAGTGCCTTAGACTACTGCGCCACTCAGGAGCTCTTTCTGGCCCTCTTTGTGGCCTCAGCACATGTAAAATATATGAAATAGTTAAATAAGATGATTTTCAAATAAAAAAAGTAGAATGACAGAGCTGTTAAACAATATCCTAAATATAAAGCATCAACTTAGTGAATATCATTGGTATTTAATATGAGGGTTTCAACATTAAATAAATATATATATATTTTTTAACATTTTTATTTATTTTAGTATGTCAGGATGTATTTGTTGTAAATGTTTTGGCATCAAACTGGTAGCAGTTGTGAAAAAAGTAAAATGTTAGACCATATGGTTCAAGAGAAAATAGACTATCTACAGCCACTCATGGCCAATATGGACACAGATATACAAAATTAATACTATATATTTTTTTTTTATTATTATTTTATTTAAGTTAGTCAAGTATAAATTACCAAAGTTATGATAGATTGTCATAGATTGTCTGTTAAGTACCAAAATTACTTAAGATTCCAGTAACTTTGGTAAGGTACCGGTACCTTTCAACGCTAATTGTTATGTTTCAAATGAGCTTTGTAGTCGAGGTGTTAGGGCCAGGGGGTTAAGGCTGGCACTATCTGAAGTGCAGGTGCTTTTCATCAATGTCTATTCACAGGCGTAATGCAGAGCCTACCTCATGCCGCACACGCACCAGCTTAATTTTGCCACCACCAATGCATTGCGCTTTGGCGGGCGTTCAGAATGACTTCCTTGTTTGTTTGTCGAAGCTCTCTCGAATCCGACTGAAGCAGGTGGTGTGTGCTCTGACTCCATTGTCTGAAGCATTTGGGGATGTAGAACAGAGGCGAGATTGATAATCACTTAATTCCACTGTGAAGGGCCATGCATAAAGACCATTGAAAACCACAAACAGCTTCTCATTACAGCACAGCTACCACTGCCCACTGTCTAAATTACAGCCAGCAGCAAGACTCATATGCTGACCCCCCAAATAATTGCCTGCTCAAAACATCTTTATAACAATGGGGTTTTCATTGCCTTGAGCATGCTGATTAGGCCTAACCTAAAGTAAGTGAAACTGGACGGTTAGGTATATTAGGTAGGTGGATCAGTTTGACTTGTGAATATGAAGATATCTTCTACCTCTTCTACCTAAGGTGTATTTACAAATTTAAAGCAACGTTAGAGTGATCAGTGTATTTCTTTCATAATGTGACCGAGGATTTCATAAAAGGGAATCCATGAAATGTAACAAAAGGTATTTTTCCCACCACTATGTAGTAATTGTAAGCTATGCGTATAGTAAACCAATAAAATACAGAAAAATTCCTATTCAATCATTGAAACTATTTTTAAAGCCTTCTATCTCCCAGAGAGTACCGTCTATCACGCATATGCAGTACCTGTGTGTGAATTATTGAGCCACTTCAAGATAACATAAAGAAGAATCTAAAATAATAATGGGATTGTATATACATGTGTAATGATACTCTCTCACTGGCACCTGAGGTTCATATGATGCAAACCTTCCAGCCCTAACACAAGGTATCCTCACTCTTACTGTCTTGGAGAACATGCAGGGAAACTAAGGCGTGCCAAAGATTCCTTTGGTACAAAACAACCTTGAGAGCAACAGTTTTCTCTGTCAAAATGTATAGTATTTTAATTAAAGAAAGCATAAATAAACTGAATGTACAGTAGTATTAACCTTGGAGATCACTACACTTAGTTTTTACAGAATTGGCTGAGTCCTTGTGACTTACAATGGGTACAGCACTCACTTCATTGTTTGGGAAAGTAGGAGAGATAGTGCCCCACACTGGTCAGGAGTAGATACATAAAATGGGACTGCATCAAATGTGCCATTGCTTCTGCAAATCTTGATCATATTTCCCCTCTCTGAATAGGAATGACACATCATAGAGCTTGTCTTTGTTGTATGTTCTGGATCAAAACAGTGGTGATTTATAGAATTATAACTTTTTAAAATGTCAATGTAGCCAGCCATTCCATCACCAGTGACATAATTAAATGCTTACAGCCCACACAATTTTTTCCCAAGAGCAAACAAGCACAAGTTCATTACATTATCCTTTTTCTCCACATTTCTTACCAAATTGGTTTTCTACAATACCCAAACAAAATTATTTTTTATTGTGCAGGTAGGTAGTACAGAAGGTAATGGTGGGAGTAAGGTCAATGATTAGCTGATACTCTAGAGTTGTGAAAGTTGTTAAACGGAGTCAGTTTAGGAGGCGTTGAGGTCAGTACATACCAGAACCTACAGTGCTCTTTATCTCCCTTGATGTTTCAGGTATAGGCCTACACAGTGCAGTCAACACAGCACTGATTAGTTAATTTATATTCAAGGCTCTGTATTTGTATTTGTGTTACTACTGTACAATATACACTGTAGTACTATTGTATTATCTTGTTACTTGCATGGATACTGTACATGCATTGTTGTGCTACACAAGGAGATATAGTACACCATATGGAGGAGTCAGTTTAATCCCTTGATCATTGTTTAACCAATGGCTGTGGACTGTCTATGATGTGCTGTAGGTGAAAGCCTATAAACCTGAAAGTGTTGTGTTCATGTTAGGAAGAGTGTTGGTTGTCTGTTTCCTCCCTATTGTTCACATGGAGCCATACAGAGTCAATCCCCAGGAGCATGGCCTTACGTCACAGTTGTTTACACAAATTACTGCTATTTACACAGCTGAGTGAAAAGCCCCTGAGGTGGCGTCAAATCAAAGCATGCCTCAACAATCCCCTTTAACAGAAAATCCAAACATTGGCGTAAAATGTACTATATAGGGTAACGATACTTTGATCTCGTGCAAATTGGTTCCAAATGTCCAAAGGTCCCGTAACTGACTGCGGATTACTTTTTTCTCTTCAAATAAAGAAAAGTGAAAATCAAAAATCACGGTATGAGTAGGGAGCTTCACAACTACCGATGCCAAGGGCAGTAGCTCTGCATCCTGATTTTAAAGCTAATATCTGGAGGTTATGTATTAAAATAGGAGCTTGAATTTCCTGTCAAGAGATTAACCAGCCGGAGATCATTATATCCTCATAATGATGTAAGGAAACTCCTGTAATATCATTGAAAATCCCTGCTGAACACCAGCACCGAGCAAGCATCTGACACATCTCCTCTTCACCAGCTCACTGGTGACTGAATAACCACATACCATTATCACAACTGGTTGTAATAAGACAATTGGAAAGGATATACTGTAATTCAACCCAAATCTCTCCTCTCTTTACCCTTTTTTGTTTGTCTCTCGATCTCTCCCCCTCTCCCCTCGGTCTCTCTCTCTCAGGTGTACTTTAAGCGGGATGGAGAGTTGATAGAGGTGATATCCTACATCCACCCCTCAGCCGAGGACGGCGGTGGCTCAGCAGGGGTGCGTGGTGCCAGGCCACTCATCAGCAGAGACCTGGACGACACCAAGCTGCAGAGGTCCCTCTCCCTGTTGGACCCCGAGGGCCGGCCAGCCCGCATGTTCACCGAGAGCCCTGAGCGTCGTTGGACCCCGGGCCAGCACACCCAGGGTCGGCAGCAGAAGGAGCAGCCCAGCCCTGCCACGGAGATCATTCCAGAGACAGTTGTGAGCCGGGAGTTCCCTCGCTGGGTCCAGAGCACTGACCCACTCTACTACTTCAGTCACACCCACATCTCCCAGAGTGATGGCTCTGTGCTGGTGCAGGCCAGACTCACCTGGACCCTTAACCCCCAGCTGGACAATGACGCCATGTTCAGCTGTGAGGTCAAGCACCCAGCACTCTCCATGCCCATGCAGACAGAGGTCACACTGGGTGAGTACAACAGAAATATCCTTCCCCTAACCCACTATCCCTCTCCTTGTTTCCCAATCGCCGTACTCAATCTCTGAGCCTCCTTATGTATCCCTCGCGAATCTACTCAGAACAACACTGATTTCCATTTGATGCTTAATTGTGTAGTGACTGACAAGGCAATTCATCGAGCTGTCTGTAGCTAAATTGAGTTAACTCACAACCGTTATTGAAGAAGTCAACCTGAATTAAGGAAGTCAAATGAGAATTTATACACAATCAGCCATGTGATGTCCTGTATTGGAGGAGGTTCTTGGATGAGGCGATGCAGTGCTGATATGATAAACAGAAACATTAAGTTCACTGAGAAAAGAGTAAATGGTAGAGGGCGGAGTGTGGTGCAGTAAGGAGAAGCTGCTGCTGCTCGTACAGGTACAAGTTACACGCTGTGTGCACACTTAATATCCTCAGAACGCCAGCTTTCATCTCCTTCACACCTTTAGAGAGGCCTTCTCCTCCTGCTAGTGTCCCTTTCTCACCGTGGTGTGTTGATAGACATGGGGCGGCTCTAACCGCTCACACTTTAACTGTGTGAAGCTTTTGGAGTTTTTCTGTGAGAACAACAACAACAGCGGAGCTAGAAATACACTCAACCAACACAGAAGGAGGCCCAGAGAAAGCCTTGCTAACTGTCAATGGCTTTCATATTTTGACAAGGTTTTTCTATGCTGTGATTCAAGCCATTCATTTACCAGTAGCTTTGTTCTTTAAAGGGATGAAAACAGCTTCTGCAGACATTCCTCCTCACCACCCTGAGAGTCGAGAACAGAAAATGTGCATTTGTTGATTTTAATTGGAGTACACTTGAAATTCAAAGCATTCATAAACCTGCTTGAAGCAGATTGAACCTGGGGTAGTATGAGTGAGAGCTGCTGTTGTTATAGAGTAGTAATAATAGCAATTACATGTGTTCATATACTGTAGTAAATATCACGTATGGTTAGAATTATGTCACCACTTGAAAACATTATCTATAATATCCTGGTTGGATGTAATAATCTAAAACTGGACACATTTTAAGTATTTCCCCCAGACGGGCCAGAACCTATCTTTTGATTATACAGTTTAATCCAGCTAATTGCTCCTGGGACCTGTCATTCACTCCTGTCCCTTGGCCCTGGCTTTCAGAGCTGTGTTTGGTGAGGAAATTAAAAGGAACCCTCTGAGCACTGACGTCAATTCAACGTCTATTCCACGTTTGTTCAATATAATTTCATAGACATTATGTGGAAAGAACTTTGATCCAACTAGTGTGTGCTCAGAGGGAAGTTTTTGCACTGTCCATAAGTAATACATATTTCACTGATTTAATATCAAGTCAAAGCTTATTGGTCACATACACAGATTTGAAGATACTATCGCAGATGCAGAAAAATGTTTGTTTCGAGCTCCAACAATGTGGTAATACCAAGCAATAATAAAAATGTAAAAAACAATACACATAATCCAGAAATATGTAATTAATTAATTAATTAATTAACAAATATCAGAACGAGCAATGCCAGAGACCTGAATATAAATATATATACATATAATGGTGTGTAAAGACAGTATGAACAGTATATGAATAGAAAATGTGTGTACAGTGGTAGTGCTATAGGATGAACCATGATTGGAATACAGTATATATTAAGCGGGTAAAACAATATGTAAACATTATTAAAGTGACCAGTGTTCAATTACTATTTACATAGGGCAGCAGTCTCTAAGGCGCAGGGTAGATTACCAGGCTATAACAGTGACTAAGGTTCAGGGCAGGGTACTGGGTGGAGACCAGCTAGTTGTGAGTGTTTGTTGTCCTGAAAATACAGTAGAAGCTGTTTCTAAGTCTCTCGTTCCCAGCCTTGATGCACCTGTACTGTCTCCAGCCTTCTAAATGGTCCTTTATGATCTTCTTCTTGTCCTTCCCATCTACACTGGCTGCTGTAGATGTCCTGGAAGGTAGTCAGTGTGCCCCCGGTGATGCGTTGGGCTGACCGCACCCCCCTCTGGAGAGCCCTGCGGTTGCAGACTGTGCAATTGCCATACCAGGCGGTGATACAGCATGACAGGATACCCTCAATTGTGCATCTGTAAAAGTTTGTGATGGTCTTAGGGACCAAGCTTAATTTTTTTCAGTCTCCTGAGGTTGAAGAGTCGGTGGTGCACCTTCTTCAACACGCTGTCTGTGTGAAGGGACCATTTCTGCTTGTCAGTGATGATATTTTCCTGGCATCGCTACACCAGGGCCATCACCTCCTCACTGTAGGCTGTCTTGTCGTTGTTGGTAATCAGGCCTACCACTCTTGTGTTGTCAGCCAACTTGATAATTGAGTTGGAGACATGGGGGGCAACAAGACATGGGTGAACAGGAAGTACAGGAAGGAGCTAAACATGTACACCTGTGGGCCCCATGTGCTGAGGATCAGCGTGGCGGAGAGTTGTTGCCTACCTTCACCACTTGGGGCAACCCATTAGGAAGTCCAGGACCCAGTTACACAGGAAGGGGTTCAGACCCAGGGCCTTGAGCTTAGTGATGAGCTTGGAGGGAGTATGGGGTTGAAGGCTGAGCTGTAGTCGATGAACAGGATTCTTACATAGGTATTTCTCATGTGCAGGTGGGATAGAGCAGTGTGCAGTGCAATGGCGATTATGTCTTCCATGGATCTGTTGGGGAGATATGCAAATTGTAGTTTGTTTAGGGTGTTGACTAAGGTGGAAGTGATAGTCGTTCCCTAGCCTCGCAAAGCACCTTATGATGACCAAAGTCAGTGCTACGGGGCTATAGTCATTTAGTTAAGTTACTTTCACTATCTTGGGTACAGGAACAACGGTGAACATCTTGAAGCAAGTGGGTACAAAAGACTGGGATATTGAAAGATTGAATGTCTGTAATTAGGCTGGGGTGGTATCCAGATGATCATATTGTCATATTGGTCTTCTCTCATCCCGGGATTTACGGTATTATTGGCTAGCACACAAGGTGGTGCTAAAAACATAAGAAAATCCCATTGGGCCTCAATTCCCATAATGCTAACAAAATTAGCACAAACCAATAGCACAATCACATAGACGCTGTTAGCTAAATGCTAATGAGTGAAAACTAACAAACTAATTGCAAAGACAAGCAAATACAGCTCATAAAGTAATACAAGCATAGCTAATAGCTACCGATTGCCATTTTCGTTGAGTGTGGACATTTTCAAGCGAAAGGGAACTAGAGAAATTGTGCAAATTAACAAAGTTGTGATGCATGCTTTTCTGAAGGAAAGGAGCAGAGGGGAAAAGCTAGAAGGAAGAAATGACAACTGTACAGATAACTCATCCAGAGCTCTTTGACTTCTGGCAGAAATCCATTATTAGATATCTGATGGCAAATATTTAGTAGTGAATTGCACACAAGTGTAACTTCATCACCTAATGTGCGCCGCACAACAGAAATTTGCCGATAGATACAGAACGATATGGAATCACCATCTCCCGCTTTCTCCCACTGTGCTATAACAAACAAACACGTGACTGGCTCAACTGTTCTGGGGAACTACGGTAAGCTTTATAATGTAGTGCATTGCACAAGTTGACTGCAGGTATTTACTTATGAAGTAACTACTAATATTCTAATTTGTAGAAAATCTTTGAAGAAATAGTTTTGACTTTATTGAAAAACCATCCCGTGTTTATTTCCAAATACCCCGGTATACGGTATATACTGTATACCGCTCAAGCATATCCATGAACACTCCAGCCAGCTGGTCTACAAATGCTTTTAAGATAAGGCTTGGGTTAACATGCTTAAATGACTTACTCACATCTGACACGGAAAATGACTTACTCACATCTGACACGGAAAATGAGAGCACACAGTCCTAGTGACCATCGGGGGACCACGTTGGCGGCTCTCTGTTGTTTTTCTCGAAGTGGGCGAAGGTGTGCGATGCGTCGTTGTGGCTGGCTTTGCATTTATAATCCGTAAATGTCTGGAGTCCCTGTCACATACAGTACCAGTCAAAGGTTTGGACACACCTACTCATTCAAGGGTTTTTCTTTATTTTTAATATTGTCTACATTGTAGAATAATAGTGAAGAGAAAAAAACGATTAAATAACACATATGGAGTCATGTACTAACCAAAAACCAATCAAAGTTGTATTACATATCATGAATATTAACAAGCTGCTCTGTGCGCGCCTTACAAATTGATTTGGGATGGAGCCTTGGGAGCTTCTCAGAATGGGCCACACCTCTATGAGTTTCTTGCCTGGGTCTCACCATTCGCCTCAGTTCCAGAATTCATTAACTCAGTGCATCTGAATAATTAAAAGGACTGTACTCCTTTTATTTGCATGATCTATTATTCAGCAGCATGAAAAGACTGGAGGAATTATAATTTCATATATGATGCTGAAATATGATCCATGCCTGCGTCCACCAGCCATTTCCTCCCCAGACCGTGATAATCACAGAGCAGATGTTCTATTTCAGGAAGGCTGGTGTACAGTTTGAGAGTGTCTGTCTCTGTGTTGATGTTTGTGGTGCGTGTGCGTGCATGCATGCATGCATCTGTGCGTGCGTGTGTCTCTATGTTCACCTGTGTCTCATCTCCATATTTATCACACTCTCATCTTGGTATTGTAAGGAGTCCAGTGCAGGCTGCGGGTTGGATGTGTGAGATGAATGATAGTGTTGGATTGATGATGACGCAATGATCCCACAGTCACCCCTTTTCAATTGTTTGTTATGTCTTCGCTCTCTCTCCCACACAGTGAAACCACTCTATATTTAAGCAATAAGGCACAAGGGAGTGTGGTATAAGGCCAATATACCACAGCTAAGGGCTGTTCTAAGGCACGACGCATCGCGGAGTCGAGCCCTTAGCTGTAGTATATTGGCCTTATACCACAAACCCCCGGTTACCAGCGTAATTACAAAAATAACACATGCTTTGTCATACCAGTGGTATACTGTCTAATATACCACGACTGTCAGCCAATCAGCATTCAGTGTTCGATCCACCCAGTTTATAAATGTGTACATTCATCAATCTGACTCCATTATTATGTGAATAAATGCAACAAGTCCTGTGCGAATCCTTGCATCACCGACTCAGTATGACTATAATAAACATGTGTCAATCTTGCACCGTTGTGCAATTATTAAGAGGCTAGATACAAATAGCTAATCCTGGCAACCAGTGTTCTAGCATTAATTTATTGAGTCAAGTAGATCAGGGATGTCAAGGTGGAACCCAAGCATATGCTATGTGTAGTGTAAATAACAACTACCTATAGACCTACTAAATTATGACTGTAAAGTCAATCAAATAATCACTCTGTAATATTAGGAATATATTTACTTGATTCAACTAATTGGATGTATTAGTCATGAAATAATTAACACTCAAACAATTACAGTGTACATGAAATACATTATGCGTTACAGAATAACAGAGTAAATTACTATCAACTAAATACGATTTAACGTGGTTACGCATGTCTTCAATTCAGAATAATCTCTAAGAGAAAGAAATGTGTGTCTGATACACACACGAGCTTGCTAACAAGTCCTCAAAGTATGAGTGAATTCATTGCCCTTTTAACCAAATTCAAGCAGTACATCCCAACCTGAATTAAGATTTATTGGCAGTTTCCTAGTGAAAATAAAAGGCAGGAGCAACACATCCAGATTATAATCTTATAAACAAAATGTGAATGTTATGAACAGACAACAGGAATGTGCCTGATAACCAGTCAACCCAAAATACATCAACCAGAAAACATACAATGCAATGAGACATCGAAATTGTGTAGCTCTTTACAAGCTCTTGAAACAAACTAAACACGACAATTTAATTCACACAGTAACATTCATTTCGCCAATTCAAGGTTTCAGCAGTCGTCACACCTTTCCTGGCATTAGTGACCCCAGGACTTCCGTGGGAATGTCTAGTCCTGGATATTGCCACAGCAAAGGTATGGCTCTCTCCAGTGTGATGCAAATATACAACTATCCATCCGGACAATGCCAAATTGAATCAACACGCCAGGCTAGTTACTAGACACCTCTTCGTCACTGGCCTTCATCATCGTTCACATTTGTTCACTCTTTCTATTTTTATCAACTACAGTAATCCCCTGTTTGGAACCTTTGAGTTGTGAAATAACAGCATTGAACCAGTGTTATAGTTCCCACAAGCAGGCTCGCCAAGACGCATGCGAGATACACCAAGTCCCAGGTGTATGTGTATTTGGCCAAGGCAGTAGAGGCACTCAAGAAGATGGTCGCCCCCAGCTTGGCTTGCATGAACTGCTCATCCATGGCAGTTACAGTCCTGGAGCTCTCCTCATAGAAGGTATAGTCCCACCGGGGTGGAATGTCAGTCTTTAGAGGTACCCTGCATAGAATGCTCAGCTGTCCCATCGTGGAATCCTCCATCACCTCCATCAGAAGGTGTGGGTTAGCTGGACAAGTCAGGCCCATCATCGGAGTCAGTTTGCAAATTCGATGAATCCCCACTCTTTGAGAAAGCCTTGGAAAGCATTCCAAATTGCAATACAGTGAAAGTACACACTTCAACTTGCCAACATTCTACAATGTATGAGAAATACAGTTTACGCAGTAAATGTCTCATGACAAGAGTTGTGAATAAAGTTTCCCTATCATTAATATAGAAAATAGCCAACAAAATTATCCCATCAACTATCTGACCCAAACGGAGGATGAGTTAGTGGACACAAGTTCTGAATGGACAAAAGGAAACAAGTAAAAAACAAGCACAACAAAAAACCATACCATCCAGCATCATTGCAAATAAAAATTCAAACAATATACGGTGATGAACAATTATTTCTCCCCCCCTTCAAGAGGGATGAGTTTGGAACAAATGAGAACACTCTAAAACAATCCTTATAGTGTTGAGCAAATAGTAACATACATTTTGTAAATTCAACTTTTCATCAGTCGCCACACCTCTCCTGGCATCAGTGACCCCAGTACTTCTGTGCTAATGTTTCGTCCTGGACATCTCCCTCCTGTGAGATACAGCCATCCATACGGATAATGCCAAATTGAATTAACACGCCAAGCTAGTCGCATCTTTATCACTGGCTTTTATAATCATTCACATTTCTTCCATCACTATTTTTCGACTACAACTCAACCAGACAATGCTGGAGGTTCTCTGTCTATTTCTGAGTTATCGACAGTCATCCAAATCTGTAGAGTCAGAAGCTAGGCCTGCTGATGTTTGGCTGAATCACAAAGCACACCTGATGCAGAGAGCGCTGTTGTTTACTAAGAGCACTGTGTGTCCACTGACCCATCCCACAGTGCTAACAGTTCCAGGCTGACCAGTGAGGAGGTTGGGTTGCTGGTCAACATCTTGGGAGAGTAGGGCTTATTTCCCTGTGAGGCCAATGCCCTCCCAGGTGCCGCAGTATGTCAGTCACATTGCATGCTGTTCAAAGGTGATGACGTTGGACGCCAACTGTCGTTGTTGGAGTGGGTCCCAGAAATTAGCCATCATCCTCTCAACGGTGCCAGCAAGCACTGTGACGCCATGACACCAGTACTGAAAATACCTTTCGAACGGGAAGTGGGAGGTGGGAAGCAGACAGTGTAGCAATCACACTCCCCAGGTAACTGGACAAGTGACATCTTCATCATGGACTTGAGACCACTTATGGTGTAATACTGTAATTTTGATGTGTATGATGAGCTTGATTCAATGTCAAATCTTTCATTTAGGGCTGATAATTGATATGTCTACTTTAGGCCTAACTCAATGCAAGAGCTGGACTACAGTTTCTCCAGTTCTGTCCAGTTCTTTCAGATAATTGTTTTTCCACATTTAGGTAGCCTGACTTAGATCCATTTCATTTCAACATAGTAACTGTAGGGAGTCGTTGTTGTCATTGAGGTATGTATTGACAAGCTTCTCTCTTGTCTTGCATCTATCGTGGCGGTGACGCCACAATCTAATTCTAATTCACATCTCTGGAAGATAGTAACAGAAGTAGAAGGAAGGAGATCATGTTATCTAAAAGGGTCACCTGACTTGATATACTGTACATTGAACAAAAATATAAATGTAACATGCAACCATTTAAATGATTTTACTGAGTTACAGTTCATATATGGAAAGCAGTCAATTGAAATAAATTAATTAGCCACTAATTTATGGATTTCTCATGACCGGGAATACAGATGTGCATCTGTTGGTCACAGATAACTTTTAAAAAAAGTAGGGGTGTGGATCAGAAAACCAGTCAGTATTTGGTGTGACGACCATGCTCATCTCCTTTGCATAGAGTTGATCAGGCTGTTGATTGTGGCCTGTGGAGTGTTGTCCCACTCCTCTTCAATGGCTGTGCGAAGTTGCTGTATATTGGCAGAAACTGGAACTCATGTCGATCCAGAGCATCCCAAACATGCTCAATGGGTGAAATGTCTGAGTATGCAGGCCAGAACTGGGAAATGTTCAGCTTCCAGGAATTGTGTACAGATCCTTGCGCATTACCGTGCTGAAACATGAGGTGATGACTGCGGATGAATGGCACGACAATGGGTCTTTGTGCATTCAAATTGCCTTTGATAAAATGCAATTGCGTTCGTTGTCTGTAGCTTATGCCTGCACATACCATAACCCAACTGCCACCATAGGGAACTCTGTTCACAACGTTGACTTCAGAAAATCAGTCGCCCACACAATGCCATACACGCTGTCTGCCATCGGCCCATTACAGTTGAAACTGGGATTCATCTGTGAAGAGCACTTCAGTGAGCATTTGCCCACTGAAGTCAGTTACAATGCCGAAATGCAGTCAGGTCAAGACCCTGTTGAGGACAACAAACAAGCAGATTAGTTTCCCTGAGACAGTTTCTGACAGTTTGTGCAGAAATTCTTTGGTTGTGCAAACCCACAGTTCCATCAGGTCTCAGACAATCCTGCAGGTGAAGAAGCCAGATGTGGAGGTCCTGGGCTGGCGTTGTTACACGTGGTCTGCGGTTGTGAGGCCGGTTGGACGTACTGCCAAATTCTCTAAAATGACGTTAGAAGCGACTGATAGTAGAGAAATGAACATTAACATTTAATCCCTGCAGTCAGCATGCCAATTGCACTCTCACTCAAAACGTGAGACATCTGTGGCATTGTGTTGTGTGACAAAACTGCACATTTTAGAGTGTCATTTTATTTTTCCCAGCACAAGGTATCTTGGCAAAGGAGAAATGCTCACAAACAGGGATGTAAATAAATTTGTGCCAAAAAATGTAGAGAAATAAGCTTTTTGTTAGTTTTTCTGGGATCCTTTATTTCAGCTCATGAAACATGGGACCAACACTACATATTGCGTTTATATTTTTGTTCAGATATTTTCAAATGTGATGGAAGATCTCCTAATCCATTAGCCAGATGCAGGGTAAGAATCAATGTCTGCCCAAGAAAAGACATGCTTCATTAGTTCCAGCCGACGCTTTGTGACGTGATTTATGGGTGGAATTTAGGTCATTTATCTGTTTATTTATTTATTTTAGTTTCGCTCATCAATTGAAACAAGCACATTGTGATTTATATTGAGAAGAGTGAATTTGATTCATCGTAAGGTTCCTGAATAACTAGATGTTGGCGTGCATATCTGACCTATTTAGGATTCCCCTCGTCCAACCAAATCTCATTACTTCTATTTGGTTCATTGTCTAACATAAGGGATCAGAAAGCGTGCTATATGGTTATCTAGAGGGAAATTGTCAGTCAACTGAAGCGAAGCAGAACCAGTTTATGCAGGCCCAATTTAAGCCCCTACGACTACCACATCACCACAGAATTACAATTTGTCCTCCTGCTACAATGCTGTACATCACTAAGGTTGCATAGTTTAATCTTAAATGGATGACACTCAATCTTAAAGCTGCAATATGTACATTTTTGGGAGAGCTGATCAAATTCACATAGAAATGTGAGGTATAGATCTTACTGAAAGCAAGTCTAAGAAGCGGTAGATATGTTCTATGTACGCTATTTCTATGCTTCCCGTTCTTAAGTTTTGTTTTTTAGTCTTTTACTTTCCGTTTTGTACTCCAGCTTCAAACAGCTGAAAATACAACGTCTTTGGTTATTGAACAGATATTTCACAGCGGTTTAGATTGTACAATGAGTCTCTACAAGTGTTTCCCAAACTCGGTCCTGGAGACCCCAAGGGGTGCACATTTAGTTTTTTTCCCTAGCACTACACATCTGACTCAAATAATCAAAGCTTGATTATTTCTGCATATTGCACCTTTAAATCATATGCAAATCATTCAATGTCTTCATTCAATCTCTGCTCCATACATAATCCATATAGGCCCCTCTGAAAGTGAACAATATGAAAGCTTCCCTGTCCCTTCTCCTGAAACTCCCATTGTTTCAATAGGAACCTAATGGATACCATCTGGGGGCTCCGTCTGTGCTAAGACAAGGGAATTAGTTCTCTCGCTGCCACCACACTCCTACTGGTGCGCTCCCATTCTCCTCCAGTAATGACTGTCTATCCAATTTAGTCCCCTCTCTCTCCAAGGGGGAATACATCTGCAGTGTCCCTAGCTGTGGATGAAAGGACATGGAGGTCCCGAGGAAATTGCATTTGCCTCGCTCTCCTCTTCTTCCCTCCAAACAAAATAGGTACCTCCTGTATTTACTTGACATGCCACTGGGTTGACACTTCTTTTCTCTTTTCCTTCTCTTTCTCTCTCTCTCTCTCTCTCCCAGCGGCTCCTAAGGGCCCCAAGCTTTTGATGACCCCCACCAGGGCAAAGGTAGGGGATACGGTGCGCATCACCGTGCAAGGATTCCAGGTAGGCGCTGGGGTTCCTGGGGTAAGTGCATGGGGGTTTATGAAACCGGAGGGCCATGTTCAGTTTGGGATAGGACGGGACAGGGGAGATGTGCAGTTAAGCCTGTCGAGTTTTCTGATATAGTGGCCATTCTTACAGGGTGAGAGATATACCATACGTCTTCTCGGTCTAAGGCTAGCATACTGTTTCTTGTTTGGAAAAAATCATAAGTGCACTATTGGAAAAAGTGACTTGTTAGAATTTTTGGGGAATTGTTTTATCTTTTCACATGCATTTTTTCAATGTGGGGTTCTGACTATGCCTCAAGGCAATAAACTATTTCAATGAGAAATGAATAACCCATTCAAAATCTGTTTGTTTATGGATAGCTCCAATTCTCTGATGTTTTTTTCTTTTCTTAAGTCTATCTCCTTAAGGCATGCATCTCAAGCTAGCTGTTAGAGGATTGCTCAGCAGAGCAGAGTTTGGGTTTGTACCTGCTAGAGCATTCCAGTCAGGAGATTGTCCTTGTGTAACTACCATCCTCTGCCCCCAAAAATGATAAGTTTCCAGTAGTAGCTGATCCCCATCTCAGTGACAGGAATAGGGATGCCACAGTGTTGGCGCTGCCTGCTAGAGCCAACCAGGTGGAGAGTACAAGGCACATTCTGATAGGCCATGCTAATGGACCAGCACACCAATCACCTTTGTTACTTTTCATTCACTGCTTCATGAATTTCTGGGCATGATAGCGCTGTGTGTTTTTATAAAGTGTTTGTTTTTCATTGCTTTATTCTGGTTTGCTACTTTCAATCTAATAATGGCACTTATTCGGTGCCTTGGGTTTAGTGTAGCAGTTTAGAGTCTGGGCAGATGTATACGACTATCTCCACCCACTAATGTCATATTATTTGAAGATCTCCTTTGAATAGTGTTAAGAATGGTCACTATAAACAGGCTTGACTGGGACATACAGCCAATTGGGCCCTTCGGAAACAAACATCCGTGCATGGAGATTCATCCCAAAGAAAATCTCCCTTATCCTTCACTGGACCAAGGCTCTAGGGTTTCACTAGT
Organism: Oncorhynchus clarkii lewisi; assembly: GCF_045791955.1. Classification (NCBI taxonomy): domain Eukaryota; kingdom Metazoa; phylum Chordata; class Actinopteri; order Salmoniformes; family Salmonidae; genus Oncorhynchus; species Oncorhynchus clarkii. The sequence continues at coordinate 51,873,865 of NC_092153.1, read as the reverse complement.
AGATAAGATTTAGTGCTAAGACATATACCTCTCTCGTCTTCTCATTGTGTGATAAAAAAAGATATCAGTATCCCCTACGGTTTATAATATCAGAATTATACATAATCACACAGGGTGGACTTTTCTTTCCACTTGATATGCTTTGTCCCCACTCTGTATTAATCCATATGAAGATAAGAAAGGCCCTGGTGCTTTTATTGGAGCTGTCATTTAGGCTCGTAATGCCGTTGGGGATATGTGATAGGACCTTTCATGTTTTTTATCTTGATAGAACCTTATGCCATGACTGCCCCTGATCAACAAACTACTTTCACTTCTGTCACCATGTGAATTCTTTGGTTTCAGAACTCTTATCAGGGCAGTCATTTTTAAAGGTTACACAAGTCACACTAGCTTAGTCAGAATGATGACACACCAGCTCCTTAAAGGCATACATTCAGTTCATTAAAGCATTTCTACAGTATGGGTCACACAGTGACAAGAGTCAAGTCGTGGTATTTTCTTTAAGACCCTGTGCAGTCAAAAACGTGATTTATCTGTGTTTATATACATTTTCAATTGTGAAATTATAATAATGTCCTTGTAGTGTGCGAGCTGTTTGAAAAGACTACCTGAAATGTCAGCCTGTTTTGGTGGGATGGAGTTTTGGCCTGCCTGGCGACGTCACAAGGCGGCAAATTAGTTAATAGACCAATAAGAAAGAGAGTTTCAAACCTCTGCCTATAAAAACTAGTTTTCAGTTTTCCACTCCCCACTCAGACCACTTTCAAACAGTCCTAGCTAAATTCTTGCTTGAGAAACTGCTCTTGCTAATAAGCAATTTTTTGATTGTTTTTGACCATTTTCATTAAAAATAATCACGGTAATATACTTAATTGTTACCCTGAAATTATTTGATATTGAGATAAAAACGGTTGCATTGGGCCTTTATTAAAAGGGCTGGGAGGTCACATTTCAAAATGGTAAAAGAAAATCTAGTCAGATTATCAATAGTTTATCTCAATGGAATTTCATTCTGTTGCATCACACTTCAGGAATAGACATCTATCTTTTTCTGGCCTTTCGCTCAAGATGTATGACAGCAACATACTTGGCCCTCAGCCCTGCAGTATAAACTAGATGAAACTGGGTTCCCTAGCTGGATTCACAGAAACAGAAGAAACGCCTGTCCTTCTTTGACAATGTGTGAAGTGATCATAATTCCTGATGGTGTGTTGTTCCCTTTGAATAGCATTTGAGCGCCACAACCCCTCGTTGCACTTTACTACTAAACGCCCTCTCCTCCCCTACTGACATGTTCTCCAGCTGTTTTGATTTGAATAACATGTCTGTATCCAGCAGATGGCAGAAAAGACATCCAGAGGAGTACAGCAGAAAGGCTTCTTCCCTCAGAGGGAGAATTATATGACATTTTGAAAAGGGGAATATTTTGAAACTGGGAAATTTCTTGAGAGGCATGAGCATCTGAAAACATTTGCAAATGTAAATCAAATCATATTTTATTTGTCACATGCTTCGTAGGTGTAGACTAACAGTGAAATGGTTACTTAGGGGTCCTTTTACCAACAATGCAGAGCAAAAGATAAAGATTCAAAAATAAAGATTTTTTAAATGGTAACAGAGAAATAAATAAATAGTAAATAACGAATAACAATAAGGAGTAAAAATAACAAGGCTATATACAGGGACTACCAGTACTGAGTCGATGTGCAGGGGAATGAGGTAATTGAGGTAGCTACTGTATGTACATATAGTAGTAGTAAGTGACTAGGCAACAGGATAGATAATAGGCAGCAGCAGCGTATGTGGTGATTTCAAAAGTGTGTTTGTGTGAGTGTGTGTGTGGCGTCAGTATGTAGTGTTGATTATTAATTCATACTGCTAACGTACCATTGCATTAGGGAATTGAGCTTGTATTATTCATGTAGCCTTTGCTCTTAATCTCTTGACTGGGACTTAAACTTTTTCCCCTCTTGTCCAACCCTCCCTCACACACACTTGTGGTGGTCTGTTAATAGAATGAGGTGTTCCCTGAGCCCCTCTTCACCTGGACCCGGGTCGGGGGCCGTCTGCTTGACGGGAGTGCTGAGCGGGATGGGAAGGAGCTGATTCTGGAGCGAGTGCCAGCCGAACTCAACGGCTCCATGTACCGCTGCACGGCCCAGAATCCTCTGGGCTCCACGGACACGCACACCCGCCTCATCGTCTTTGGTATGTGTCCAAACTCATTACCATATTCTGTCATCCTAGAGGGCATTGCAGAGAATCACAAATGTAGTACTTGTTCTTGTTCATGGTATGTTTTATTCCCACTAGTCAAAGGAATATCCTCATTCAAATTTCAAACACCATTAAAATTGTGTTTCAACTGTTAATATTATGCATCCACATACTCTGAAGTATTAAGCAATGCATTTATGTAAAAAATATATATTTATGTGCCCATTTTTAGATATGAATTATCAATGCGAACTAAGTGCATGAGTAATAAGTGATTGTATCACTAAATGACTCAGCAATGCCTCTAGTACAAAGGCTGATTTATGCAAGTGAGTAATGCCCCTCATGTGGGTGAGTAGAAATCCAACAGCCATGGGAATCCCACAAGCAGCATGTAATGTACCCATTCTCTCCAACACTGACTACTAATAATCACATGAAGGGCCCATAATAGAATAAATGATCTTTGTTGTTGACAGTGTCATCTCTTTGTTCAACGACCCACCTTGAGCAAGCTAGATCAGTCTTTTCATGATGTGCTGCTATTTATCGCAGTTCCAAAGTCCTGAGTTTGCTTTAGTTGATGTGGGAGTTGGCTTGCTTGCTGACTCTATTACTGCAGTATGTCCTGCTGCCCTGGTGTGTTTGCCCTTGGGCCCTGTGGAATGACTGCATCCTGCGTGAGAACTTGATCAGAGGCCTGTCAATCATGGCTGCTCTGTTTTAATCAAAACCGCTGGAACGAGGATGAAGGTCTTCTCCCCTGTATTATATATTATCTACTCTCATGTTAGAGATAACTGCCATGCAAGAGTTGGAATTGATATATATATATATATATATATATATATATATATATATATATATATATATATATACGTTCCAGGGCTAGTTTCCAGGGTTAACATATGCACAGGACATGTGTGTAGCTACCACAGGTCAATCAGAGAGTAAATCAGCTCAGGTCCATTCGGCAGAGAAGCCCATTCCACACAGTAATCTGGCTGCACTGCCATTAAGAAATTCTCTGTCCATCGTTTGATAAATCCGCACCCGGACATCCTCCAGTGAGCAATGTTTAAAAAATATGGTAGTGAAACTGTCACTTTGGGAAGGTGTTACCTTTGGGAGCGTTTTGGTAGAAAGAACACTAATGCCTATTTAACACCCTGATGCTACGTGCAGAATGTTGGCTGTCTGTGTGTCTATGTCTCTGTCCTAGTATAGATGGCTTCCACTCATGTTTAGAGGAGCAGAATGGTGATTGAGTGACCTTGAAACCGTCCCCCGCGGCCTTGAAATGGGACACTTCCCACTGGGCCGAGATGTCAATTCAACATCTATTCCACATTACTTCGGTGTAACTTCATTTAACAATGACATGGAAACAACGTTGATTCAACCAGTGTGTGCCAAGTGTGTTCTCTCTCCGGTGGCAGAGTGGATATTTGGAGCTCTGCTCTCTTGGCAAACTGTTCATTATACATCATCAAGTATAACAGAGTATAAGGATGGCATGCTATTGAGACTCTCCACTGGCAGAAAGCAGTACTCATATCTTGATCATGAACATATCCACGTACCCTTGGTGATTACACTGAAGAGACTCATCAAATCAAATGTTATTTGTCACAAGCTTCGTAAACAACAGGTGTAGACTAACAGTGAAATACTTACTTATAGGCCTTTCCCAACCATGCAGAGAGAAAGAAAATTGATAAATAATACAAAAAGTAATAAATAACATGTAATAATAATAGTAATAATAAATACACAATGAGTATCGATAACTTTGCTATATACATGGGGTTCCAGTATCGAGTTTATGTGCAGGGGTATGATGTAATTGAGGAAGATATGTACATACAGTGTCTTCAGAAAGTATTCGTACCACATGACATATTCCACATTTTGTTGTGTTACAGCCTGAATTCAAAATGTATTCAATTTTTTTTTTCCCACCCATATACACAAAATACCTCATAATGACAAAGTCAAAACATGGTTTTAGAAATGTTTGCAAATGTTTTGAAATTGAAAAACAGAAATGTCTCATTTCCATAATTATCCACACCCCTGAGTCCATACTTTGTAGAAGCATCTTTGGCAGCAATTACAGCTGTGAGTCTTCCTAGGTAAGTCTCTAAGAGCTTTCCAAACCTGTATTGTGCAACATTTGACAATTATTATTTTTAAAAGTATTCAAGCTCTTTCAAATTGGTTGTTGTTCATTGCTAGACAATCATTGTCAGGTCGTGCCATAGATTTTCAAGTAGAGTTAAGTCAAAACTGTAACTCGGCCACTCAGGAACATTCACTGTCTTTTTGGTAAGCAACTCCAGTCTAGATTTGGCCTTGCATTATTGCCCTGCTGAAAGGTGAATTAATTTGCCCGTGTCTATGCTTGAATGCTTGAATATATGGAGAGTGGTACTCAGCAATGTGTTGTATTGGATTTGCCACAAACATAACACTTTTGTATTCAGGACAAAAAGTTAATAGCTTTTTGCAGTATTTCTTTAGTGCCTTGTTGCAAACAGGATGCATGTTTTGGAATAGTTTTATACTGTACACGCTTACTTCTTTCACTCTGTCAATTATGTTAGTGTTGTGCAGTAACTACAATGTTGTTGATCCATCCTCAGGTTTCTCCTATCACACTCATTAAGCTTTGTAACTGTTTTAAAGTCACCATGAGGCCTCATGGTGAAATCCCTGAGGGGTCTGCTTCCTCTCCGGGCAACTGAGTTAGGAAGGACGCCTGTATCTTTGTACTGACTGGGTGTATTGATACACCATCCGAAGTGTAATTAATAACTACACCATGCTCAAAGTGATATTCAGTGTCTGCTTTTTAAAAATGTCTCCAATAGGTGCCCTTCTTTGCGAGGCATTGGAAAACCTCCCCGGTCTCTGTGGTTGAATCTGTGCTTGATATTCATTGCTAGACAAAGGGACCTTTCAGATAATTGTTTGTGTGGGGTACAGAGATGAGGTAGTCATTAAAAAAATCATGTTAAACACTAGTATTGCACACAGAGTAAGTCCATACAACGTATGTGACTTGTTAACTAACTATTTAGCAGTGATATGGCTTGGGGTAGAAGCTGTTCGGGGTCCTGTTGGTTCCAGACTTGCATCTGTACCCCTTGCTGTGCGGTAGCAGAGACCAAGTCTATGACTTGGGTGGCTGGAGTCTTTAACAATTTTTAAGGCCTTCTTCTGACATCGCGTGGTATAGAGGTCCTGGATGGCAGGGAGTTCGGCCCCGGTGATGTACTGAGCCATACGCACAATCCTCTGTTTGGCCTTGCGGTCAGATGCCAAGCAGTTGCCATACCAAGCAGGGATACAGCCAGTCAAGATGGTCCCAATGGTGAAGCTGTAAAACGTTTTGAGGATCTGAGTACCCACGCTAAACCATCTTGAGGGGGAAAATACGTTGTTGTGCCCTCTTCACGACTGTGTTGGTGTGTCTGAACATGACACATTATATATGTGACTGGTTTCTGGAAACTAGGCGTATGTCACAAGTCACGACTTCACAGGAGAGCCGTTTGAACTTAAATGTTTATTTTTTATAATCAAAATGCGTTTACAAGTTTATCAACTTTCAAAGCAGAATTACTTCCCCATTGTTCTTCGAAAATGCAGTGTATGACATACCATTTTGTAGATCTGAGTCTCTACTTTTTGACAATGTAAAAAAAAAACATTTCAAATTTTGCTACATAAGACCGAATCCAGGTGGTGAGTCACATATGTGACCGACCGCCTCGATTCGGTCTTATGTAGAAACATTTGAAATAGTTTACAAATATCCTACATTACAGTATGTCTGCCATTTTGGAGTTGTAGTGCATGTGATGTTTCAAATTCAGCATCGTTCACACCCTCTTAAGCCTTAACGCTACAGAATACAATGACATTGTAGATTATTCTGTGCTTCCAACTTTGTGGCAACAGTTTTGGGAAGGCCCATTCCTGTTTCAGCATGATAATTCCCCTGTGCACAAAGCGAGGTCCATACAGAAATGGTATGTCAAGATCAGTGTGTAAGAACTTGACTGGCCTGCACAGAGCCCTGACCTCAACTCCATCGAACACCTTCGGGATGAATTGAAATGCTGACTGCGAGCTAGGCCTAATCGCCCAACATCAGTGCCCAACCTCACTAATGCTCTTGTGGCTGTTTGGAAACAAGCTCTCGACCCGCTGCACTACAGCCCCGTCGATGTAAATGGGGGTGTGCTCGTCCCCCCCGTTTCCTGTAGTCCATGATCAGCTCCTTTGTCTTGCTGATGTTGAGGGAGAGGTTGTTGTCCTGGCACCACACTGCCAGGTCTCTGACCTCCTCCCTATAGGCCGTTTCATCTTTCCAGTGATCAGGCCTACCACCATTGTGTCGCCAGCAAACTTAATAATGGTGTTGAAGTTTGCACCTCAATGCAGACGTGGGTGAACAGGGAATACAGGAGGGGACTAAGCACACACCCCTGAGGGGCCCTCATGTTGGTGGATGTGTTGTTGCATACCCTCACCACTTGGCCCCTCTGGAATTCCAGGATCCAGTTGCAGAGGGAGGTGTTTAGTCCCAGGTTTCTTAGCTTAGTGATGAACTTGGAGGGCACTATGGTGTAGAACACTGAGCTGTAGTCAATGAACAGCATTCTCACATAGGTGTTCCTCTTGTCCATGTGGGAGAGGGCTGTGTGGAGTGCAGTAGCGATTTCATAATCTGTGGATCTGTTGGGGCAGTATGTGAATTGGAGTGGGTCCAGGGTGTCTGGGATGATGATGTTTATGTGAGGTATGACCAGCGTTTCAAAGCATTTCATAGTTACAGATGTGAGTGCTAAGGGGCGATAGACAGGTTACCTTGGAGTTCTTGGGCACAGGGACTATGGTGTTCTGCTTGAAACATGTAGGTATGGCAGACTAGGTCAGGGAGAGGTTGAAAATTTCAGTGAAGACACTTGCCAGCTGGTCAGTGCATGCTCTGAATACGCGTCCTGGTAATCCGTCTGGTGCTGCAGCCTTGTAAATGTTAACCTGTTTAAAGGTCTTACTCAGCAGTGAAGAGGCTGGCTGTCACAAACACACTGATTTATCTCTGAGTAGGGAAATCGCATGTGGATGCTAATAGATCAGCAGTTTCTTTTCTGCTATTGCCCTCTTGCCCCACCTAACTGCTGCTCTAACTTACCAGAAAGCCCAATGTCCACAACTCTATTAATACAGGCTCACCAGCGGGATGTCATTTAACATGAGCTTAAAGAACGTAGAGTTCAGCTTCATTAGACCCCCTACCCATGTCAGCTCACTATTTTCTCATCATCACTTCACTTCTTTTCCCTTTCTCTGTCTGTCTGTCTGTCTGTCTGTCTGTCTGTCTGTCTGTCTGTCTGTCTGTCTGTCTGTCTGTCTGTCTGTCTGTCTGTCTGTCTGTCTGTCTCTGTCTCTCGCTCTCGCTCTCGCTCTCGCTCTCTCAATTCAATTCAATTCAAAGGGCATTATTGGCATGGGAAACATATGTTTACATTACCAAAGCAGTGAAATAGATAATAAACAAAAGTAAAATAAACAATGAAAAATGAACAGTAAACATTACACTCAAAGTTTTTAGTGTAATAGTATCATATTATGGCTGTATAGTGTTAAAACAATATCTCTCTCTCTCTTTCTGTTTACCCTCTCTCTATTTTCCCTTCATCTCTATCAACAGAAAATCCTGCCATGATGAAAAACACTCAGAATCCGAACAGTAAGTATGGCACCCATGAAGACCACTCACAGAGAAAGTTTATTTTGTAGTCTTTTAAAGAGCATTTCTCCTTTTTGTTTGTTTGAATGTTGTTTTTCTCACACATTTTTGAAGATGTATTTGAATACATTTGAGATGACAAGCATGCAATCTGTATCCAAAATGGGACAGTAACAAATTACTAGCTACTAGCTACTTCTTGGTTAGGGTTTGATGGACAGACAAACTGACGACAGGTGAACGCTGTCTGTCATTCTATTGTCAACAGAAATCTCTCCCCCTATGTTCAGATACAATACTCCTTCAGTCACTATCCACTTGTATACATTTGTGAGAACTGTGAGATTAGGGTTGTTTCATACACACTGTGGGGCCTCATTTGCAGCGCCTCCAATTATCATATGTTAAGATGATGGATTGTCAAAAAAAGCGCAGAGGGATATGAGGGTTCTCTTTCTCAGTCTCTCTCTCTCTGCTGCTTTGCTTGCCATATCTTACGGATGTAAATTTTAATATGCAAATGATCCGGCAGGAGCAGGTTTGCCATAGCAAGGATAGAATCAGGTCAGTGACGAAGGTACCGATTGCGGAGCGATGCGCCTCGCATGCAAGTCAAATCGGTGTAGAACATGGCCCTGAGAGGTCGCAGCACACGTGTCTGATCGCTCAGTGGCTGATCTGCCAACTCCTCCCTCTGTGTGTGTGGGAAGTCCACCCTATCTGTCAGTCAGCACAGAGGCCACAGCAGAGAACAGCAACAAACCACATACCTTTTAAGGGCCACCATCCATCTCTGTCAGTTTCAACCCTCTCGCTGTCCTAACAAATGTTTTAGAATATTGATGATAATGGAAATTAACTGAGGTATAGAGAAGCATGGGAAGTGGGGCAGTGGCCCATAGTAGTTGTTTATTGCAATCCTACTTAAACAAGCGGAATGCGTAAGGCTATTACAATTGTAGATCTAGAAGGAATATCATGTTTAGCATCATTAACATCAGTGGAGAATGTGGTTATGTTGACATAAAAACAAAGAGCCAGGATTCCCAATTGCCCTTGTTTTGAAAGGCTTTACCGGGACATAATATCTGACCAGATCTGCTCTGGCGGTACATGATTTGGTTCCATTCATTTTTATTATGTAGAAAGGAAATTATGACCTGACCAAGAAGTAACTGACCAATCAGTGTTTTTATTGAGATTAAAGTCTGTTTTGTCTAGTGACTGGCAATTATAGATAGTGATTGTATCTGACTCTTCTCTCTTTTTCTGACCTTGCAGATGGAGCCCCTCGCGTGGATGTAGTCGGACTAATATGGATGGTGCTGTCCCTGGCCCTCACAGTGACTGTGGAACTGACGTGAACCCTCCCAGCCAACACACACTCTGTATACACACACAACACACAGTAGACCCACAGAGACACACACACACACAATCCCAAGCCTTTCCAACACACATACACACACCACATACACATACCACAAGCCCAAAACACCACCACACCACAAACAGACACACATACAACCACACCACACAGTCCTGCAAGCCTTTTCCAGTCATCCAACAGGCCCTCCATGCATCAGTCTTTCAGGAACCAGTGCCACCACCCGATGGGCCTCTACTCTGTTTTTGAAATGAAATAATAACAAAGATTATAATATAAAGAAAACAACTTCCTGAACATGAGAATAACCACCTCCAGTATACCCCTTCCCCCGACCACACCTTCTTTTTGTTTCTTGTCACACCTCTGCCTGTTGATCAATAAAATTAGTTGTTAAAAAAGGAAAATAAAAAGCATTTGGGTTTGTTTTGATATGTTCAAATGTTGCAAGTGTGAAGAGAGACACTGAGCCGACGAGTGTGGGAGGGCCAACCAGTTGTCCCATTCACTGGGCTGTGTTGTACCCAGTCTTTAAGCTACACATAAACAACTGGGAACAAATGTGAACGCTCAATGAGCACATTCTTTTTTATCACGATTACAGGTATTTCTTTTCTTGGATGGCTTGGAATGTACAAGAGGACTAAACGCAAAGAGAAAATGGAAAATCTCCTTTTTGAGTGTATTTTGTGTACATCTGTGTAAATATTGAAGATAATCAAAAAGGTTTTATGGGTTCAGGTTAGGATTGGTTGGTGAAGAGTTGGGAGGGTTTGCAGCAGCTCACAGCCTTTGTTTGTATTTTCTCATCCTTTATCGCTGTTTCAAGAGATAATCCTATAGGCTGTCAGGACAGAACAGTTTACAGCCTTCTGATCCCATTCATTCAGTCTCTACATCTGTGTGACAAGTTTGAAAATGAGGACAGAAAAAACAATGCAAATATCCTACATTATGTCTGCCGTTTTGGATTTGTAGTGCATGTGACGTTTGACAATTCGTTCTCCTTTTCGTGTTTTGCAGTGGTCAACACTGCATCTCATTGTCACTGGCCTGTAATCCAGTTATTTACTTGTTACATACTTAAGTGACATTGCATTATGTACAATATGTAACTCTTCCCCCTGACATCTCCTAGTAGGATCATGTTAGCCACCATTTCAGGAAGATGCTCGCCTGAAGCAGAGTGCTAACAGGGTTGTTGCATTTGTTTCATATCACCTGTATTAAAATGGAGAGATTATCAAATAATCTGGCTTGACTTTACTTCTACAACCTAAGGGTGTTTTAAATGACATACAGTAAAACTGCCTTACTCTCTTTACTATGGAAGATAGATAGGCCTACCTAATAATTTATTTGATCACATATTGGATAACAGGTTAATATACATACATGACCTTTAGAATAATCATATTCCAATATATGAGGAAAAATGATGAATCTATGCAAATGTCCTCTCAACACATCAACTATGACTTTCTCTACTTTGGGGCCATGACAAAGTGTATATGGAGGTATTTGGCAGGAATGTTTGATGACCTTCCAGAGGTCAAGAGATTATCCCTTGGGCCTTTTCTATACAGAAGATCTACAATAAAACTGCCAAATATTTCAAGTTCAGTTTCTGGAAATAATTAGGTTGGAATATACAGTATTCTGACACAGACATTAACCCCTTTATGCTGATCTGGATACAGTTGGGTCCAAAATGATTGACACCCTCATAGAAATGAGCCAAAAATGACTGTATAAAATAAATAATTCACATACAGAGCTAATCTATATATACCAAAGCATGACAGGTGTACAAAATCAAGCACACAGCCAAGCAATCTCCATAGACAAACATTGGCAGTAGAATGGCCTTACTGAAGAGCTCAGTGACTTTCAATCGTCTGTCCTCGGTTGCAACATTCACAAATGAGTTCCGAACTGCCTCCGGAAGCACAAGAACTGTTCGGCGGGAGCTTCATGAAATGGGTTTCCATGGCCGAACAGCCGCACACAAGCTTAAGATCACCATGCACAATGTCAAGCATCGGCTGGAGTGGTGTAAAGCTCGCCTCCATTGGACTCTGAAGCAGTGGAAACGCGTTCTCTGTAGTTATGAATCACACTTCACCATCTGGCAGTCCGACAGACGAATCTGGGTTTGGCAGATGCCAAAACGCTACCTGCCCAAATGCATAGTGCCAACTGTCAAGTTTGGTGGAGGAGGAATACTGATCTGGTGCTGTTTTTCATGGGTCGGGCTAGGCCTCTTAGTTCCAGTGAAGCGAAATCTTCAGAATACAATCTTCAGAATACAATTACATTCTAGATGATTCTGTGCTTGGGGAAGGCACTTTCCTGTTTCAGAATGACAAAGCCCCGTGTAACAAAGCGAGGTCCATAAACATTTCTTATGTAGAGATCGATGTGGAAGAACTTGACTGACCTGCACAGAGCCCTGACCTTAACCCCATCAAACACCTTTGGGATGAATTGGAATGCCGAATGCGAGCCAGGCCTCGTCACCCAACACCGATCCCGACCTCACTAATGCTCTTGTGGCTTAATAGAAGCAAGTCCCGCAGCAATGTTTTAACATCTAGTGGAAATCTTTCCCAGAAGAGTGGAGGCTGTTATAGCAGCAAAAGGGGGACCAACTCCATGTTAATGCCAATGACTTTGGCATGAGATGTTTGAAAAGCAGGTGTCCACATACTTTTGGTCATGTACTGTATACTGTTTTCTCAAAATAATTGGGAAATTATGTTATTTTATACCGATAGAATTGCTCAGAGAACGATATTTTGTTTAACAAGTTAAACTTATTTTTTTCAAGAAGGAAGGGGTCAAAATTATTGACACCCCTGTTTTCAATACCTTTCAATACCTCACCTTGCGAGGATAATGGCACTGAGCCTTTTTCTAAAATATTTTATGAGTTGGAGAACACATTGGGAGGGATCTTACACTACTCCTCCATACAGAAACAATCCAGTTCCTTAATATCCTTTGTCTGCACTTATGGAAAGCCCTCTTCAATTCAAACCACAGGATTTCAATGGGTTTCAAGTCCTGAGACTGAGATGCAAAATGATTTTGTGACCAATTAACCACTTCTTTGTGGATTTTGATGTGTGATTGGGGTTATTGTCTTGCTGGAAGATTCACTGGCAGAGGCAACCAGGTCTATGGCTAAAATGTCCTGGTACTAGGAAAAGTTAATGGGGTCTTTGACCTTAATCAATCAATCACATTTATTTATAAAGCCCTTCTTACATCAGCTGATGTCACAAAGTGCTGTACAGAAACCCAGCCTAAAACCCCAAACAGCAAACAATGCAGGTATAGAAGGGCAGCATGACCGTTGGATGCAAAATAGCCCAGTAACATCAAAGATCAACAACCATATTTTAGAGTAGGTATGGGGTTTTGTTCTGCTTATGCATTCTCATTTAGATGCCAAAACCACCTCTTATGTGCAAGGCCAAAGAGTTCTATTTTCATGTCATCTGACCAAAGCACCAGTTCAAAGTCCCAATGCTGTTTAGCCATGTCCAGGCATTTACATTTGTTGGATCAGCTATGATTTATGCAAATTGTCTTTTAATGACTTGAATTATTCTGCCTGAATAAAATGCACTTCATTACTTTATTTACAAAATGATCAATTCTGTGAGTGCATGATATACTCATTTGTTTTCCTATTTATGTTTCTCAGAGGCAATCTGAGAAAAGAACGCTTCCAGTCTTTAACTTACAAAAAGTACATGTGGATCTTCATTGAAGGCCATCCATGATAAAAGAGACAGTAGACCAAATTAAAGTACACCACATTGAATTATGAAGACTGTTTGACATCCTAGCTCTATAGTATGCATTTCTGCTGTGTTCGCATTATTTGAAGGGCATGCATATCTGATTGCCAATGTAATCATTTTTGTGAAGTATGCAATAATAGTTTTTCATGAGTACATCAGTGCTTTTTCAAAGGGGCTCAGACCAAATGAAAAAAATATAGAGTATGGTAAATATATTTGCTTGAATTACATATACGCATCACTTGCTTTGTTTGTTCATACTTCAGTGCTAAACTTGTAATCAGAATTACCTTAAGGTTATTTCGTCCTCTGCTAGTCATGTAGCCACAGCGTTCACTTCCCCATATCCTCCCTTTCATGATCTTAATCTATTACACAATCCACCCATCCTCCAAGAATAACGCTTGCAGTAGTATGGTTCACCTCAAATAGTCACAGCTGTCTAAACTGTTTACATTTCCCATTTTCTGTCCATATGATATCACAGGAGGGGAAGAGGTGAAAGAGTCTCCGCACAACACTGCACATGCTGGCAATCATTTTGTTCTGCAGTGCTCCTGAATGGTACACCTGAGACAGCGGCGGCACAGAAGAGAAGGAGCTGCCTTTGTGGCACACCAGTGAATTATTCACGACTAACCGTGCCCGCTGAATCCAGATCCCTTTACGGGCCTCTGGAAGCTATGCTATCAGATGGCCAAATAGTGTTTATGTCACAGAGGACACTCGTTCAAATGGCTACCTGAGTGACACGTCTCCCTGAGTGTCACTGCATCGCTGCTGGACCAGCTCTTTGTTGTGACCCTGGACTCAGTCAAGCGTTATCGGCAACACAAATTCAAATTTGACAGCTCAACTGCAGTGACTGAGCGACAGGACTCCAGCGTGACAGAGATGTATGTGTGTATGCCCATTCAGTCTATAAATATGGATGATATTGTCAGACTCATACAGTCAACACTCCTTTTTGGCATTGAGGCTCCGACGGTTGGCTGACTGCATCCCTCTTACATGATACAATACGTGTTCATCGGAGTGTGATAGAAATGACAACATCATTAATACTTTAACACAGTGATTTCGTTCGAAACTAAAAGTCTGTGCTTAAATTACCAATGTATGATTCCGCTTTATTTGGATAGTCTGAATTTTCCATATGTAGATGCTCTACAGATTGTCATACTATCAACAAATTATCTGTGGATAAGCAACTGTTTGCAAAGGTTACGATTAGGTTTAGGTTTAGAATAAAGGTTAGAGTTAGGGTAAAGTTTATGGTTAGGATAAGGGTTAGTAGATAGTTATTTGAAATGTTACTGATACTCTCTAAAATGGTTACCAAAACGGTTCTTCGGCTGTGGAACCAAACCTTTTTGGTTCCATGTAGAACCATTTTTGGTTCCATGTAGAACCCTTTCTACAGAAGGTTCTACATGGAACCCAGAAGTGTTCTACCTGGAACCAAAAGTGTTCTAACTGCAACCAAAATGGGTTCTTTGAAGAGATATCCTGTGGGGAGAGCTGAAGAACCCTTTTAGGTTCTAGATAGCACCTTTTTTTCTAAGCGTGTACAGATGGACTATCCAAATAAAGTGTTACCAAATGTATAGTTACATTTTATATGAACATCACCCCTGGTCTCTTTTCCCTCTGTAGCTGAGCCAAAACCAATGTGTTGTATAGTGTGTGTTGCATAGTGAGAGACATTTGCTATTGGCTTTTGCCTGTGCAAACAACTGTATCCTGGTAATTATGGCCTCAAATGCCTCCAATCAGCCTTTTGCACGCCTTAGTCAAACCCTGTTCTCAGCAGATAGCAACCTGCCATGTGTTTAACTGGAGAGGGAGTGTGATATATCAATAGAGACATATGATCCAGGCCACTCCTACACATAATGCAAACATTAGGCTAAACAGCACAAATAGTCTGAATCCAAGTTTAACCTTGTGGTGGTATACAGTAGTTTCCAAGTTGTTAAAACACTTAAATACTCACTCAGTAAACAACATCATAAACTAATCTTGAGTTGAGTCAAAAAACATCCCGGTATGAATATGTTATTTTCTACATAGTGAAGGACAGAGCAAATATGATCACCTGCTGCAAGTAGAACGTGACCACTTTCCCACCCCTCCAGTGAGGGATGCAAATAGTGCTGCTGCAAGTATCAGTTTACATGTTGTCCAGAGAGAGAAAAGAGAACAGACACAGTCATCAGATCTCTGCAGCACGCTGGGTGCCGGCTATCATTGGCTAAGATGCACTGAAAGAAATACCCAGACAAAAAGGTTGTTAAACTTGGCAACTCGTCCGTTTAGATATGCCCATAGCAGACCTGCTGGGTGTCCAGTTTGACATTCACCTGCTGGGGAGGCTGACGTGTTCGTTGGCCGCTGTGCCGCTCATCTCCTGTGTATACAGATTCTACAGCCCCATGGGTACAGGCCTCCTTCAGACGGGCCCACTGAAGCACCCAATGGAATCTGTCGGAACTGCAAGATGGAACTGCGGCCTCAAAGCAAAGCCAAACATGACTCCAGAAACAATGGGGACAAACAGCCTGGCCACTCACAGATTAGCCCTGTGAGGGATGACCTGACACCTGACAACACCAATACAGGAACAGGGGAAGGAGAATTGCCCCAGACTAAAGATGTTTGCCGGCTCGCAAACACTGAAGAAATGGTTACGCCGCAGGATGGATCAAATGTAGAAGACAACAGCTTGGAGTTGGAGGGAGAAGTCCCTGCTGTGTTTGTTGAGGAGGCTGAGATAGATATCCCCATGTCCCCATTGCAAGTTTGGATCCACCTTGAAACTCCCTTATCCTAATAACAGTGGTCTGGCCAGCCCATCTGTCCCCTTCCTTTCTGCAGAGGCTGGAGGTAAGTGTGGGGGTGGGTGTGGGCAGGGAACTGAGGCAAGACCTGGGGCTGCATGGGGCCTACTCCACCTTCCTCTCAAAGGCAGAGATCACAGTGGAGGATGCCAACCTCGTGATGGAGGGACCTGAGAAGCAGAGCGTTGTGCGAGGAAAGATTTATGAATACTATGTGGAATGTTCCTCGCACTCCATCACAGACTCCATATTAGGTCTGTTTGAGGGGAATTCACTGGACTCACAGTCGGTGGAGTTTGGAAGATGTGGCAGCAGCCTCACTGAGCCTCCCCACTCTCGGGCCTCTTCATCAGGGGATCCCAGCCCTGTCAGCCCACTCAGTCCTACCACAGACACCAGGCACCCCAGTGCATGGGAGGAGCACAGCCTAGAAACCATAGCTGGGGCCAAATGTATAAATCTGCCTCCAGAGAACAGCTCAGAGTTGGAGATCTTTAAGGCCAAGTTTGATTTGGGCAACTGCGTGGAGGTGGAGCTGTCTAAGAAGCATGGGCAGGCCCCTCTGCAGCAGTCAGCTCTTAGAGGGATGTCTGACAACTACCTCCAGATCCTCAGGGACCCAGGTCTGTATGGGAGGCTGAGAGCAGGTGATCAGGATGAGATCCAGAAACAGCGTATGAGAGGAAGGCAGTTCCTAATGGCAGGCAACATGGGCCCTCAGGACTGGGTGGGGAGTAGTCCTCAAGGGACAAAAAGGGAGCAGGGAGTCACCACCATACCATGTAGTGGTCTCTACTATTATGATGATTATAAAGACAGCTGGCACCCACTGTGTCCCATCCCTCAGGAAGTCATCTCCAAAGGCTGTGCCATGTGCACTATGGACAACTACTTATTTGTAGCAGTGGGGGGCAGCCAGCAGGGTGCAGATAGAGAGATGAAGCCTTCCAAGAGAGTGTTCTGCTACAACCCCGTAACATCAATTTGGAAAGATATCAGTCCTATGAACGAGTCCAGGTCCCACTGCAAACTGGCAGCCCTGCAGGGCTACATCTATGCAATCGGAGGGGAGTGTCTGTCTACCGTAGAGCGCTATGACCCCAGCTCTGACAGATGGACTTTTGTGGCCCCACTGCCCAATGATACATTTGCTGTGGCCCATCATGTCACAGTGTGCAACAGGAAGCTCTTTGTTCTAGGAGAAACACTGAGATACACACTGTTGCACAACCCAAATATCAACGTGTGGAGGAAAAGCTCAATAACGGGCAGCAAAGAGAGAACCACCGAGATAGTGGGAGTGAGGAACTTCCTATATCGCTTTGATGTCAGCCCGCAGCTAGGCATCAGTGTGTACCGCTATCACACTGTGGCACGACTATGTTACGAGTGCTGCACCAAACGCCTTGACCAATGCCTCGCCTTCCAGTGTGTCGCCTTGGACGACACCATCTACTGCATGAGCCACCAGCTCACCATGAGCTTCCTGGCTGAAGAGATCTCTCCAAGATTTGTAGCAGATGATTTGAGTGTCCTCTCTGGAGCCAAGGGCATCCTTTTCCCGTTTGTCCTCTCACTTCCTGATACGAAGGCTCACCAGACCAGTGTGTAACCTGGAATGCTTCTCCTCAGCACAGACAAGGGCAGAGCAGTGAGGGAGTATCTAATTTACTTGTGCACCAAGGCCATTTTTCAGAGCTGAGTGTATCCTACTGAGAAGCACAGCTGTCTTAATCAGAGGCAATGAAAGTAAAATATTAACATCATTAATGGTAATTCGATTACTGCTTGTTTAGATTTATTTAGGGTACACTGCCATAGAAATTCTATGTATTGTGAAGGTGTTTTGTTCTTTTCATTTTCCTCCTGCCTTGCACTACATTACTCCTAAATCATGCAAGATGTGCACTTTCTCCCCTGTAATTATTCATAAAAAATTCTTAAGTTAATTCACTCTAGCCATAATGCTTTGGAGCAGTGGGGTAATATAGTGATAATCCATCACAGTTGGTTACTATACAGGGAACAAATATTACTCACACAGGGACTGGACTCAATACAATTACCCACATGTGATCTATAAATATGACATGATGTAAAAGGTTGTGACTTACAGCATAATGTATGTGAGCTTCAATAAACAAAAGTAATTGCTCATTTTGAATCTCCTCCAAGATTGGGGCATAGTATACGCCTGATTTCTGCGGTTGTTTTCAACATTGTTGATATAAGGATAGCACTGAACCATGTTCAGTTATTCATGCACCAAAATAATGAATGACTGTAATGAAAGTACAAATATTTATCCTTACATTTGTACAGTATTAATCAACAGAAGAAAGAAATATGTAGATTTCATTGAAGGTTACTTATCTAAGCAGTCATACAACTCTGTTGGAAAAAAAAAACTGTAAGCATTTTGTGCAACAATGTGCTAGCTATTATGTCATGTGGTTAAACATTATTAAAATTAAATAAATGTTCCTTCCAAACAGTGACAGATTTCCAATGATAATTCATCAACAATCTAACAAAGAGAGCTCTGCTGTGTGATGTGTCGTTTCTGACAGCAGACTTCATTAATGCATTTGTAGGAGGATAGATGTGGCTGTTAATGGATGTGTTGCGTAATTACATTGACAATATACATATTTGAAATAAAAGTATAATTCTTTGTTCATTTAAAACAAGCTGTTTGTTCTTACAAAGAGCAATCATAGACTAAGAACAACAGTGAGTGATACAGCACCCTTGCCTGGGATTTCAGTTTGTGACATGCCGCTATAGCGCCATCATGTGGTTTGGTCTATGTATATATATATATATATATATATATATATATATATATATATATATATATACACTTTATATATAGACTCTGTGTCTGAATAACTAAACCTGAAAGTGCAAAGGAGGTAATTTGCACTGTGTGTAGCATAACCAATAACACACAACCTACCCGTCTTCTGACTCACACAAAATCAGCAGTGCACTTAAGTATTGAGATGAGTAACAGAGAGGCAGGCAAAGGGCTTCAGCTGCACTGGCTGAGGCAGCAGCAGAAGAGAGACGCAGATGGTTGACCATCAAACATAAGCATCTTTGATTCCTCCTAATTAAACACTTTGATTCCCTGTAATTAAACACCTAATGGAATGGTCCCCTCAGAGTTCCCCTTACATGACTCATGGCTCCTGATTTGAATGAATACCCAGGTCAGCTCTGACATCAACACTTTCTTTGATTTCAAAGTACCTAGGGTAGGGCACTACTAACAGCCCTTTGAGTAGCAAATATTAGATAAGTGTGAAGAAAAATAATTTACATGTGATTATCCTAAATTATCAGATGATTTGCGGACTCTCCATCCCTCCCTCTCCTGCACGCATGCACGCACACACACACACACACACACACACACACACACACACACACACACACACACACACACACACACACACACACACACACACACACACACACACACACACACACACACACACACAGAGAGAGGAAGAGAGAGCCTAGACTTTAAGAGATTATAATGAGACTCCTGTTTAATTTTTACGTCTTTTGATTTCCCAAATGTTCTGCTCCATTAAATTTTTCATGCCTCAGACTAATAAAAAATGTAATCCTCAAACAGCACCACATTGAGTACGGCCCCTGAGTATCTAAACAGCTTGTGAGCCTGAGCTTTGTTACTACACCCAAGAGAGGGGAGGGAAGAGGCTGGCGGAGACTGAGTTGTCTTGGACCTGTCTACAGGACTGTTGTTTGATTTCCAGGTCCTTGTTGTTCAGATTGGCAGGATGGAGCTTGCTGGAAAGGTCACGTGGCACACTGGCTAAGCGGGGCTGGCAGAATGCACTTAGTGGGTGCCTCTGGTACGCTGTCCTGTACACACTTAGCGTCTGATAAGGGGGCTGCTGCTGGTCCAGACAGACCTGTCTAGACTCCACCAGGCCAAAGTTAGTTGGAGGTCGGAGGGAGAAGGAAGGGAAGGAGAGAGAGCTCAGCTGTTACAGTGATGCAGTCATTAGTTACAGTATATCTGTGACATATTTGGAATAATCAAAGGCCATTTATTCTGCCTAAACTTTAACTGTGGAACACTGCTTCTTTTTTTCTTGACTTCTTTTATTTACTTGACACCAGTTTGTAATTACAGCTGACAAGATTGGATAACGGTGGTGGTCAGACTTCTCTGGCATCCTCGCCAGCCTGTCTGGATGCCAGGAGCACAATGTGAGCAGGGTTTAGGAGCCCTGGCGCCTGTACATCTCATCATAGAGGGTGACCAGGTAATGGGAAGGCAGCGTGCCGTGGTGGGAGAGGAGCAGCTTGGCAGCAAGGCCCTGGAACACACCACAACACACTATTATTCTGGTCATCATGGCTTTAAAACAATGACAAGAGGGCACACTGTTTCTTTGATTGATTAGCTCATTATCTCGGTGGATGCGAATGGTCTAGGTTTGGATTTTGTTCTAACAGACTTTTAGACCCAACTTCACTAGCTTTTTGCTAATGCTAATAACATCATGAACCTGCTGTGTAAGGCTGAGCTCAGCTTTCCACAGCGCCATTTGTCTCACGATGACGTCTGGCCCTCTGTGGCTGGTAGTCTGCACAGTTGGTGCTGTTGTGGCTGTCTTACACTCTCGGGTGAACTGTCTTGGACAGACAAGGTAAATAGACGGGAAGAGGAGGAGGAGAGGGAGAGAGGAGGATGAGAAGAAGAGGGAATGCTCAGCCACTTAAGCTTGAGCCCAGCATGAGCTCAGCAAAACTCACACTTCACCATCGATCCATGCTGTTGTACAGTATTTCTAAAGACATCCCTCTAGTCAGATCCTGAAGCAGCAGCCCATGGCCCTGCTTGGCATCAATGCAATTAGATTGACTCTCAAGTCTCTCACACTGGGAGTCTGTGCTGATGTAGATAGCTTAAATGAAGCCCTCTAATCATTTTTGTATAGATTTTGCAAACCAACTGAGAAGCAGCAGAACCCTTGGAAACCAGCCATTGAACTAGTTTGTTGAAGATCTTTGGCTACCGAAAGCAGGCGATACAGCACATTCTCACATTCAGTGCAGGTTTTTCTTGGGATAATCTCATTTGGATAGAAAGGAAAGGCTGCTGTGCCAACACTTTGCTGTAATTTAAACTCTTGATAATGACTGTTGATGACTCTTGCCAAATGTTGCATTATTTGATGAATTATCAACATTCATCACAGGCAACGCATAATAGCAACAGCAATTCATAGAAGTTAGCTGAAAATCCCCAAATAAACTTAGATGGTTATAGTCGTAGTTTATATTAAAGGGACCATTTGCAATTTTTAAACAAATTTCAAATAATAAATGTTTGCAAGAGTTATCTAAGCATAACTCATTTTCATCGGCAGTCCTAAATTAAGTTAATTAAATACATAAACACATCACTCACACAGTAGTATAGTGGGATATTTAAGTGATAAATACTCAAGAAGCTGGGGTTTGGAGGATATATTGGCATGAGTGTGGTTAAACCCGAGACGAAGTGCCAATATATCCTCCAAACACCGGCTTCAAGGGCATTATCACTTTTATACAACGAGTTACCAACCAACATATTCAAATAATGATTGACATATTTTCATTAAAAACGTTATTCTGATTAATTTATTTATATTCCACAAGATTTAGTCCTGACACAAATCTAGGGTTGCTACCCAAGCCGGCTCGTCGTTCGTTCTATCGGTTCTGTTGCTAGAGATGCGACCCAGTCGTTCAGTCTTTTTGTTCTATAGCTATGGAACAGCTGGAGATCAAATTTGAATATTGAATCAATGTTGCAAATGTCGGAGAGACAGACAGCAAGGTTTATTCAAATCTCCGCTGTTGAAAACTAAATGTTAGTCTAAAAGACATGTGAAATAATGTCTAGATGCTTTTTATAGTGGAGATCAAGTTTATAAATTGTTTGGCTAAACTGATGAGACAGTGGATTGTGCACGTCATAGATTTCGCTGGTGGTAATTTGTGGAATAGCAATCGTCTGGAATGCGGTTTTAACCAATCAGCATTCAGGATTAGACCCACCTGCACAAAACAGATTAAAACAAATACAGGAAACACAAAATAGAACAAATAATACCATATATACAGGACACTTGAAACTTGAGTGCAATAAGAAGAAGTCAATGTGTGCTGGATTGATTCTCCTTGATCCACACTTTGACCTCCATGGAGGAGGATCTAAGTCACTAGTGATTAAGGTAGTTTGGAGGGAATTCCATGTCCTAATGCCTAGGGTGGAGAATGCTGAGTCCCCAAAGTTTTTTTCTTCTTTTAGGCATGACAGTCTCCTCTGAAAATGTAATATGTAATAGATTATAAACCCTACCTGCAGCTTCTCTCCCGCCCAGTTTCCAATTAGAACTTTGTTTGCATACCTCTGCGCCATTCTCCAGCCAGGTTGGGTCCATTTTCCTGTTTGCCCATACTGCACATGGTACTGAACATGATGTGTCACATACAGCTGATCGATCATGAGCTGGTTTGGTCCTAATATCAGAGCATAGTTAGATCAAACAGAACGGATGATGGTGCATTCCTCCTGATCTTATTGTGATATAGGCACCAGACCGGAGAGGAAGCTCTGTTGCGATGGATACAGCAAACATTCTGTGACTGACAGACAGAATACTGGAGAAGTAGCGGAGGCAAATAGGAGGCACAGGACCTGCATTATAATAAGACCTGCATGCAATACTTTAGAATTGCATTATAAAATGTATTATAAAATGTCAGAGAATTATGCAGCAGTTAGTCTATAGCTCATACATGATATATATGTCTTAATTTAAAAAATAATGAATATTATTATATTTTCTGTAGAAATGAAAACAAATGCCTTAATTGATTAAAATAAGAGTAAAACATGTACTAAGCTGTGTAGGTGTTTATTTGCTTTCCCTTGCCAGGAACATGAAAGAGAGATCAAACTTCAACATCCATTTCTTAAAGTGTTTTTACATAGCTTACAATACTATTTATAGCTTGTGTTGCAGACGGGAAGGTTAGCCAGCCCTTTTTGAAAAAATCCACAAGTCCATGGAAGCCGTCTGGAACATGATGCCATGTGACGTCCAGTCCCAGGTCCAACAGCCTCTTCCTGTACAGGATCCCATCATCCCTCAGAACGTCGTACTCACAGGTCAGGATAAAGGCCGGTGGGGTCAGACGGATAACAGCATCCTCCGCTAGAAGCGGCGAGACCTCCGGATCCAAACCGTCTTTGATTATGTGGTACACCTCTCCTTTGTAGTCTAAGGCTGAGTGTACCTGCTGGAGTTCGCCCCGCACCTTGCACTCAGGAGGGAGGTGTTCTGGGGAGAGCCACTCCTTGAAGGCTAGCCTCATCTCAGCAGGGATATGGTTCCCCTCCAGCAGGTCCTGGCACACTGACGTGTCCCCGTTGAGATACTGCAGGAAGTAGAATGCCACCCGGCCACGAAACAATATGGGCACAGCATGATTCTGCTGGTATGAGGGCAGGTTGAAATCTGCCATCTGCAGAGCTGGGTAAATGAGGACCTGGGCACAGGGAGACAGCAGATGTCCATCTTTTCTCTTGGCCAGACGTTGGCATAGTGCAGCTGCCAGGTTTCCCCCAGCACTATCACCCCCGACTGCCACTCTGCCTGGGTCCACCCCGAACTCTGCCTCTGCCACAGACAGGAAGTGGCACGTTGCAGCGTCACAGTCATCCAGCTGAGTGGGGTACCGATGTTCAGGGGCAAGCCGATATCTAAAAGGCATGAGGGTAGAGAAAGGAGCAACATGTCAAGTCTTTGACAGCTTCACAGCCCCTTTCACTGCATTGATCTGCTTTGGAATCACATTTTGAGGCAGTGAGTCAGAAAGTAAAAGTTACCCAACAGAAATCACAGTGGTTTCAGCCTCCTTGGCAATGTGCCTGCAGACGTCATCTGCAGTGTCTAATCACGAGAAACAGAAAATTAGTTTTAGGCTTAGTAAACAGAGGATGAACATTTTGCAAGACAAGCAAGACTCCCTATCGGTAAGCCACGCCAGCCTGTCAGGAAAACAACCTGTTACCTGGGATACCCCATTTGCTCACAGCAAAAACTTTACCTTTTTCAAACACAATCTTCTTGTTGTTTTAGTCAATTGTAAAACTACAGTTAAGAAAAGTACATGTCTAAAGATTACTTTTCAATATTGCCTGCTCCCAAGCTCTCACTACTTCGCAGAAAAAAATAAAAAAAATCATGATGGTGCTAGCAGCCACGTGAGTGAGTGCTAGCCACCAACCAGAAAATTAAGCTAGCCAAGACCAACAACACAAATAAACGGACTATACAGCTACAAGTAGTGAATAGAGTTACAAACAGACTAGACCAAACAAGTTAAATGTCTTACATGTGATTAAATGTTCAATGTTTAATTGTTCCACATTTTGATACGTTACAGCCTAAATAGTCCCCCCCCCCCGCAACAATCTACACACAATACACCAGAACAACAAAGTACAAACGTTGTATTATTTATTTTAACAAAATATTTTTAAATAAAAAAAGATTATATTACATTTACATAAGTATTCAGGCCCTTTACTAAATGCTTTGTTGAAGCACCTTTGGTAGTGTTTACAGCCACGAATCTTCTCGGCTATGACGCTAAAAGCTTGGCACACCTGTATATGGGGAGTTTCTCCTATTCTTCTCTGCAGAGCCTCTCAACCTCTCAAGGTTGTATGGGGAGCGTTGCTGCACAGCTATTTTCAGGTTCAAGTCTGGGCACTGGCTGGGCCACTAAAGGACATTCACAGACTTGTCACGAAGCCACCCCTGTGTTGCCTTGGCTGTGTGCTTAGGGTCGTTGTCTTGTTGGAAGATGAAACTTCACCCCAGTCTGAGATCCTGAGCGCTCTAGAGCAGGTTTTCATCAAGTCTCTCTCTGTACTTTGCTCCATTCATCTTTCCCTTGATCCTGAGTAGTCTCCCAGTCCCTGCCGATGAAAAACATCCCCACAGCATGATGCTTCCACCACCATTGCTTCACCGTAGGGATGGTGCCAGGTATCCGCCGGGCATGACGCTTGGCGTTCAGGCCAAAGAGTTCAATCTTGGCTTCATCAGACAAGAGAATCCTGTTTCATGGTCTGAGTCCTTTGGGTGCCTTTTGGCAGACTTCAAGAGGGCTGTCATGTGCCTTTTACCGAGGAGTGGCTTCCATCTGGCCACTCTGCCATAAAGACCTGATTGGTGGAGCGCTGCAGAGATGGTTGTCCTTCTGGATGGTTCTCCCATCTCCACAGAGGAACTCTGGGACACTGTCAGAGTGACCATTGGGTTCGTTGTCACCTCCTTGACCAAAGCGCTTCTCCCCAGATTGCTTAGATTGGCGGCCAGCTCTAGGGAGAGTCTATGTGGTTCCAAACGTCTTGCATTTAAGAAAGATAGAGTCCACTGTTCTTGGGGACCTTCAATGCTACAGACATGTTGCGGTACCCTTCCCCAGATCTGTGCCTAGACACAATCCTGTCTCGGAGCTCTACCAACAATTCCTTCGACCTCATGGCTTGGTTTTTCCTCTGTCAACAGTGGGACCTTATATAGACAGGTGTGTGCCTTTCCATATCATGTCCAATCAATTGAATTTACCACAGGTGGACTCCAATTAAGTTGAAGAAACATCTCAAGGATGACCAATGGAAACAGAATGCACCTGAGTTCAATTTCGAGTCTCATAGCAAAGCGTCTGAATACTTAGGTAAATAAGTTATTTCTGTTTTTTATTTTAATACATTTGCAAATATTCCTAAAAACTTGTTTTCGCTTCGTCATTATGGAGTATTGTGAGTAGATTGATGAAGATTTTCAAAAATATATTTTTTTAGAATAAGGCTGTGATGTAACAAAATGTGGAAAAAGTCAAGGCGTCTGAATAATTTCCAAATACAGTGTACATATATCCTACTTGGACACCGGCTCCCCACCGGCTCCCCTCTCCTACTTGGACACAGGGCTCTTCTCACAGGCTTTACTACCATATGTGGGAGCATTGCGAACCGTATGTTGGGATTTTTGACCCAATTACATGTAAATTGCATAACACAGCAGCTTTTCGGCATCTTTTGTTACAGTATTTCTTTATAACAAAAAATCAACAACGAAGTTGGCTCTTTTACACGGGGGTCAATGGGAAATAATGTGTGGCCGTGGTCGAGGAGAATTCCTTATTATTACGTGAATATCGACTCAGAGTATTTCATCTAGACATTATTTTTGTCTTATCATATTACCCAAACAGCCCAACACCCATCCTCCTCCATGGAAATACACCAGTCCCCTCCTCAGGCCCAGTGAACCAGTCGTGGGCTCATACACTCTGACTGGCACCTCAGAGAAGGTCAGGTCTTTCACACGTAGGCCTGGGGGAACTGGTCTTATATGGACCAGGAACCGTCTTCTGAACCACCTGGTGAACCTGACCTGATGACACAGACCCAGACGGTCCAGGATACGGCCCTGACAAGACAGAGAAGGGAGGGCATATCTTGTTAAAGAACTAATACATTGTATGCAGCTTTATTCAGGTGGCTTAGCCTATAGCCTATCTTAGAAATAAGGTCAACATGAACCATTGTGAGCTGGAATATTTTTCAATTACAACAATATAGCTTTTCTTGTTGCTTGCAAATTATGCTACAATGAATGCAACAGCTGTTAATTTTAACGAGCCTCTTCACACTTACTAAACATTGTAGAAATACGGTCTGCGAATCAAATGTAAACTTGGATACTTGCTACGTCTCAACAACTACCCCCAGAGGATGCGCACAACACTCATCCGACAGTTGCCCACCTTGATGCAGTGCGGTGTATACAGAATTGTCTTGATGAGACAACACTCCTACTGTATACACAGTACTTTTTCCTAATATTTGAGACTTATTTTGAGTTTTTACCTGAAATTGCAGTAACAGCCTGTTACTTTCTGAAATAGTGACAGTAGCTGCCGGCTGCACTGAGCCACGTAAAACTATGGAAGCCCATCCCCAACATATCTATAACTGTGTTGGATCGTACAAATAGGATATGTTTTTTCATTTGTAACATTGTGTGGTGATTTCAGAGGTGGTACCACAGGTCCCAGAGTAGTTGGGGGATTGTTTTAATGAGTCACAGATTTTTTTCTGATCTGGTAGTAGGCTAACTTAACCAACTCCAGACCATAGTTGTAGAGTATGACATAGTCATAAATAAAATTATTATTTTTTAAAAGTTTTATATGGGCTATGATGGGACCAGATCATTTTTCTAATCAGGTCATACAGTAAAAAATAATCCTGGCTCTAGGGAGGATGAAAACATGAAAACCTTTTTCACAGACAGAGACAACAAATGTGATTGGTTAAAAACTAACGAGGCTGAGCTTGCTGTATGCAAGGTTGCATTGTGTCGGCCTTTGCACCTGTAACTAAAAAGGTAGTCAGACAGCATATCATCACTATTGTGTTGATTGATTAATTCCAGACAATAATTTGGTATTAAAAAGGCCTAGGTAGCATAGCCAACCGAAGTGTGAATATAAGCAAAATCACATTCACATTTTCTCAGAACACAAATAAATGGGCCTATTTTAGGCTATAGATACA
Organism: Oncorhynchus clarkii lewisi; assembly: GCF_045791955.1. Taxonomy (NCBI): domain Eukaryota; kingdom Metazoa; phylum Chordata; class Actinopteri; order Salmoniformes; family Salmonidae; genus Oncorhynchus; species Oncorhynchus clarkii. The sequence continues at coordinate 51,846,165 of NC_092153.1, read as the reverse complement.
TAATTTAGGCTATGAAAACATGATGTTACATTTCCCCTGGCCAGGTCCAGATGGGATCAGAGCGCATATGCTTCTCTAGGCTACCTGCAGCTGTGGTTGTTATCAGTAGGCTATTGCTGATCAGACTGAAGTACAGACTAATTGTGCATGTTGGCAAATCATGTGGCATGATATGTCAACATTTATATGGCTTCCATATAAAACAGCTCTTCACAGTGAATTCACCTATACCCACGTTTTCAGTTGCAAATGGATTTCATCACGTAAGGATTTGCATGATGTTGATAAAAATGAAGACTGGTGTACGTTTAGATGACATTTTAGTAATTTTGTTGTAACGTTGTAAGGTAGGTTTGCTGTACTTTTAAATTCTTATGAGGGTTAATTGTTCATGTTTGATAGGTTAACGGTACTGAAGACATCCATTATAGCAATTCTGTGCTTTTGTCTTGAAGCTAAAGTGTAGCCTACAGACAAGAATATAAACCCTGTAATTGTCTGCACATACATGCTTGTGAATTGTTGCAATATTCAAGAGTGTAATACAGGGAATAGGGCCATAACGACACCATGACAGAGTTAAGGTTTTACCAATAGGTGGACTTTGTATTGACTCCAATAGAGTGGCAAGGAGGAGGAGGAGGAGCTCTGTGGACCATTCGTGTCCGGAAGTATTTTAGCCATTCATGGTAGCTATTGGCGCTCTGTAGAGTTGCTATGAGAATATGAAGGTTGAGAACTGTTGTGAAACATCACAGCACAGTGGAAAAATATAGGGCAGCTAGAGATAGATGGGAGGGGTTGAGAGTAGCTGAAGGATGGGACTAAAAGCAGAACAAAAGAAAACGAATGTACACTGTGTCTGTACTATTGTTGTCCATTAGTTTACTCCAATTTGGGTAGGGGTGGTAGGGTTATGGGAAAATAATAAAGAACAAAAATACATTTGAAATATATACAGTATATATACTGAACAAAAATATAAACACAACATGCAGCAATTTCAAAGAAGATAACTGAGGTACAATTCATAGAAGGAAATCAGTCAATTTAAATAAATTCATTACGCCCTAATTTATGGATTTCACATGATTGGTCAGGGGCACAGCCATGGGTGGGCCTGGGAGGGCATATACCCACCCACTTGGGAGCCAGGTCCACCCACTGGGGAACCTGGCCCAGCCAATCAGAATGAGTTATTCCCCACAAAAGGGCTTTATTACATACATAAATACTCCTGAGCACCCCCACCCCCGATATATGATCCCGCAGGTGAAAAAGCCGTGGAGGTCTTGGGCTGGCATGGGTACCTGTGGTTTGCAGTTATGAGGCTGGTTGGATGTACTGCCAAATGTTCTGAAACGACGTTGGAGGTGGCTTATTCAATTGTCTGGAAACAGCTCTGTTGGACATTCCTGCAGTCAGCATGCCAATTGCGCGCTCCCTCAAAATCACAACAAAATCTTTGTCATTTTGTTGTGTGATAAAAACTGAAAATTTTATAGTAGCCTTATTGTCCTCAGCACAAGGTTCACCTGTGTAATGATCATGCTGTTTAATCAGCTTCTTGATTTGCCACACCTTTCAGGTGAATGGATTATCTTGGCAAAAGAGAAATGCTCACTAACAGGGATGTAAACACATTTCTGCACAATTTGAGAGAAATATGGAACATTTCTGGGATTTTTTATTTCAGCTCATGAAAAATGGGACAAAGACCTTACATGTTTCGTTTAAATTTTTGTTCAGTATATATACATATTTACCCCAAAATAATATGGGAATTGGAAATTATGCAGACAATTACATTGATACAAGCCACAATCTATTTGCAATATTGAAGCTGATCTACCCCCCAAAAAAATGACATAACAATAATACTACAAATTAAGTCAGATTTAATCAACAAATCCAATAGTCCGTTTAGAAAGGGTTAAGATCACAAGACTGTGTACATATGTGGCTGTGATGGCAAACTTACTAAATAACCTGTGTGGCTCAGTTGGTAGCGCATGGCATTTGCAAGGCCAGGGTTGTGGGTTTGATTCTCATGAAAATATATGCACCCATGAGTGTATGTGAAATTACTAAAAATCCCATTGAGGACAGAGGCTGTCACAGTTCCAAGATCTCAAAGCTGAATCTGCTTTTAGATTGAACTTTTATGCCTTGATATCAGGATCCGGAGGTGAAAAGTTTGATTAAACAATTCAGAGAATGAAAATAATAAATCAGTGACAAATATTTCAAGAGACCGAATCGATATACAGTTCCCGAAATCAGACAGCTGTAACTGTCAATAGTAAATCGAAGCTTAAAACGATGTTTGAGTGAACCTGAATCCCGAAAATGAATTGTGAAGTCGCTTCTGGACACGGTAGACTCCTCCTCCTCACCACTCCAAGCTAGTATTGTGAAACTCTGCTGCTATGTCCTTACCCAAACAATGGAACGCCTGAATGACTTTGGCTTTTCATCATTTATTCAGACCTGTTCTCTTATCTACACACTTGACGCTTTATCAGTGTTTAGATTACAGAGAAAGGACAAGCATCTTTTAAAAGAGCAGAGTTCTCTTTTAGTATTCAAGTACAAGCATGTTTTTGTTTTCACCAAAGAGTAAGAATAATTTATTATTTCTACAGACTTGAACATGATTTGACTTGCATAAAACATAAAATAATAAGCAATAACAATTCCATAGATACTCACCACAATTGATATGCCAACAAACAAGCCATGAACTACATGCAGTTTCCCTCGATTTGCAACCCCTTGAGGAATGTCTGAATTCATCATCTCAGAGTACATTAGACCAATTACCAGAAGGAAGAAGGCTGCAATCACTGCAGCAAAGCCAATTATTAAAATTGCAGTGCTGATGTCCATGGTGCTGTAGTGCGATCCCAAGTAGGCTACAGTAGAAGTAAGTCATTAAGTGTGAATATGTTATCCAGTTGCTTGGGTTTCCTTGCCCCTCCTACAACTTTGTGTACACCCTGCTCTGACCTTGTTCTATCTAGATGACTTTGAGTGCCAGTGACAAAGGAACATTCATCATTTTATTCAATGTATTTTATGGACTAAAGCAATTACACATTAAACATATATTTCACAGTTAGATATTTTTATGAATATAGATTTGCATAAATACAATAGTAATAATTCCCTTTAAATGTCCTTTTAAATAAATCATATAATTTATTGTGAAGCAGAGGACACTGGTATCTGAACTTTTAATGTTAATCTGTAGATGGCAGTGATGCCTAGTGATAGCAGATGATGTTCTCTGTCAGATAAGATCTCTAGTCTAGACACATTTGTAAACAAAATGCATGGTATTTCGAATTGAAACCGTATAATGTGGTGGTGTTTACAAAACAATATATGTTCATTATAATTCAGAATGAAATCTCTGAAAATACTTTGGTGTTGTATTTCAATGCATTATGATTTGTAGCTCTGTGAAATGTGCGTGAAAATGACAGCAACTGGAGCTGTTTTCTAGGACTAGTCAACCTTTTAGCCGTCCCAAAGAGTCTCTCAGCCTTTTTTCTGAGAAGCTGAGCCCAGCACAAAGCCGCCATTGTCAAACTGCTCTCTTAAACCCATCCCAGTTTCTGAAAAAGCCCTCCATTCATCAGCTATACCCAGCAAAAATCACAGGGCCTGGCCCAAAAATCACAGGGCCTGGCCCAAAAATCACAGACTGGAATCTTGTCTGCAGCCCATGAATTTACTGGATTTGTTAAGGAGGTATTTATGCAGGTCCCTAATTCTTACCTTGCCAAGTTTCTGGGACTGACCCAATTCTGTATTGTCACAGAGAGAGATGTGTTTCAAGTGACAGATCACTAGATCAGGAGTCTTTATGTCTAGTCTTCACAGCGCCCCATCTTCTCATGCATTGAAATGAACTTTTATCACATGAAGTAGTGTGTAATTATGTATGCCACCGTTATATACGCCAAAAGCACCCTTTTTTCATGCCAGCTAGATTGACCAACTTTTACATTACATAGAAAAACCTGAAAAACCTACCTATAATAGGTAGGCCAATGCAGATAGTAAAACCTGTGTATTTACCTGTAATATGTAGGTCAATGCAGATGTAGCTAACTGGGTTTGAACTCGGGTCACCTGGTCACCACTGTGTTAGCCCACTGAGCTCAAGTCTAGACATTAGCTCAGGGAGCTCATGCAAGACTTAAGGTCTCAGGCAAGGTTACTCATCATGTGAGGGTGGTTCTCCAAAAAATCTATAGAGTATTCATCACTTTTCCTCCCACCGTATTCACTTTAAAAAAAGGAGTGGATCAATATATTTTTTTACAAGCAGCAAAACACAGTCATAACAAATATCTGATACATTGTGATTATAGACAAAGAGATAGAAAGATAGAGAGAGAGCAAGAGAGAGAGATGTGTGTGTGTGTGTGTGTGTGTGTGTGTGTGTGTGTGTGTGTGTGTGTGTGTGTGTGTGTGTGTGTGTGTGTGTGTGTGTGTGTGTGTGTGTGTGTGTGTGTGTGTGTGTGTGTGTGTGTGTGTGTGTGCGTGCGTGTAAAATAAAAATTTATTGGTCACATGCACGGAATACAACAGGTGTTGACTTTACTGTGAAATGCTTACTTATGAGCCCATTCCCAACAATGCAGAGTTAAAAAGTAAGAAAAAAACTTGCTAAATAAATTTAAATAATAAGGAAATAGTAACGTGATAAAATAACAACGAGGATATATACAAGGAGTACCAGTACCAAGTCATTGTGCAGGGGTACAAGGTAGTTGAGGTAATTGAGGTAATACAGTATGTAGGTAGAGGTAAAAGTGACTAGGCAATCATGATATAAAATAATCAGAGTAGCAGCAGCATCATGCAGCATCTTATGTGAAAGTGTGTGTTTTTTTTTTTTAAACGTTGATTCTGGTACTGTAGGGTACATGTGATGTAACCAAGCCCAACCAGTTTGGGTGAATGTTGTCTCATCAAACTATTCAAAGTAAGCTATCAAAGTATGTTATGGCACTTCTCAAGTGCATGAGAAACTTATCCACCTATTATTTCCCAGAGAGTGTCACAGCTTGAAGGAGAATTGAGAAACATTGGCACATCTCAAAAACCGTAAAACAGAGCATTTAGCTCACTGTAAACAACTTAGGGAGGAAGAAAATTCTTGATTTTAATAGAGGACTGAAATACTGAAATATGACTTCACGGCATCACAGCAGTTGTGGCAGACGCCTCTCGGGGCTGGGTAGAAATAAAACCAGTCACAGTCGACACACAGTAAAGCAATATATTCCTCACCATTCAACCTGTCAATCAGGATTAATGGTGTTTAAAAAAAAACTCCCTTCAGATCGCAGGTCTTTTTTTTCAACACTGCGGGGACGGGTAGTCAGAGCGCTATAAAGTAAGCTATCGGAGTCAGAGGCGGTAACGGCCAAGGATAGGAACACAACGCACTTGTTGTGTAGACGATTCAGTAGCGCATGCCTTCGGAGACACTCTCGCCTTCTTTAGGATAGTTGAAAAGTAACAGCGGACTACCGGTGTAATATGGTCATTAGTCAAAAATAATAGTTTGCCAATAAACTGAATAATCGATAAACATGCCAGAGCTCCGTATATTGACGCATTTCTGAGCTTGGGACATAATAGCCTAAATGTTATGAAACATTGACTTCAAGTGCTGCAGTTGGCTAGTTTGAGTTTGGTTTTAACCAGATATTTACCTAAAATCCGCTCTGCCAAGGACATCACGATTGGAGGATATCATACTTATATCAAACTTATATCGAAAAATTCAGAGCATTTAGGTTACTGTAAGAAGAAGGAACATGGATTTTAAGTGTTTGAGCTGTATAGTGTTTTTCCCCATACACATTGTCTACTACATATTGAAAGCAAGTGTGTACTTAATTTTACCAAGTAGACGAAGAACCCTGATCAAGGAGGTGGTCCTGATCACAGGCGGGGGACGAGGTATCGGTCGTCACCTGGCTCAGGAGTTTGCCAAGCAGGGGGCTAAAAAGGTAAATAAAACACATGCATGCGTTTAGTTTTTGCACTTTATTAATTGTATTATGCAACTTGTTGAGCATCAAACGTGATTAGGTTCACTCAACCTTGAGTAATATAAGCACTCCTAAAATAGACCTGTGCATGTTTTCATATCTTTTGAATTAGTATGCTCATTGATTAGGCTACATGGTTATAACGATAACTGAGTTGATACCCTGTAGCCAACCTCTGAGCGATACCTAGTATTTTTTATGCACACTTCTTTCCATAACTATTATTTGTATTGACGTATCCCGTATCCTCAATTTTGGCACAACAGAGACTATTATTTACAATGACAGCCCTACACTGGCCAAACCCTGACGATGCTGGGCCAATTGTGCAGCGCCCTATGGCTCCCAATCACGGCCGGTTGTAATACAGCCTGGATTTGAACCAGGGTGTCTGTAGTGACACCTCTAAACACAGAGATGCAGTGCCTTAGACCGCTGTGCCACTCAGGTCTGCAGAAGGGCAAAAGTCTCCCTCTGACCATTTGACCGCTGACTATTATAGTGACTCACGGAATGATTTCTGTTCAGCCAAAGCTCAGCCAAAGCTCAGAAAAAGGAGTTATGGCTTAACATTGATATTGGATGAGATCAAGCATCATTAATGTCCAGAATAAAGTTTTATTGTTGATGACTGCCAACAGGAGTGACCTTGATCAAGTGATAACATATCACTTCTATGGAATTGGGATTAACTTTTTCAACTTTCTGAAGAAACATGTTTAAAAGCTAATCACTTTATCCTCACAGGAGAAATGTTGTAGTCCTGCTGGGATTAGCAGAAAAACACCAACTGTGCCAAGTGCCTACACAAGACATCACATTGCCATAATAAAACACTGATTCAGATGTGTTTTTCAAGCAAACCAGCAAGGCAGAAACTTAACTTAACCTTAACCACACTGCTAACCATAATTCCTAACCCCAACCATAATTTAAGACCAAAAACACATTTTTGTTTTCATGAATTTTTACAATATAGCCAATTTTGACTTAGCAGCTGTCCTATCAAAGAAGAATTTCGCCCAGTTCTGCCTCCAGGACAAGACACATGACAATAAACGTCAACCTGCTACCTTACACTGAGTTTATTATTGAGGTGAAATTAAGCCCACAGAGGAAAATGGCATGTTTCAGCTGCCTCACCCATCCAAAACATGCATCCATCAGCCAAAGCTCTTATAAATAACCTGTTCCCACCCTCCTCCTTAACAAGAAACAGTCACTTATGCTTGAAATGCCCCAGTGACTACATTGACAGTCCCCGCCAGGCCGCCACTACTGGTCGGACTACCCACTATTCCAATTACAATACAAACATTACACAGCTGAGTGCATAGTGAGCCACCATAGTGTTCTGTTAGCTCTGAATTGTAATGGACAGAGTCTCAGACACACAGATGGAGACATAAGCATTATAACAATGATTCCATGTGAATACCACCAACCCACCCCACTTTATTTGTTTCATTATTATTTTTTTTACAAATTATTAAATAGCTAGTTGTATTTTCACCGATGCAACTTATAGGAATAATTATAGCTTTATGAATTGTCAGATGGAGCACCACATGTAGCAGCTTTTGCATATCCTTACATTATGTGTCCAAGCTAAAATATCCCATTTTAACTTTAAGTGCTTTGGCCTTGCTCTTCATCCTTCCATCAACATCTCCTCAGGGAACAACCCACAAAAAAGCTGTGGCTTTTAAAAGCTATAATTTGCAGCTGCACAACAAAGGAAGTCACCATTCTTGTCAGGACCCCATTGTTGGGTATTATCAAGGTGTGAAGGCTTTGAAAACAACACCTGCACTAATGTGCCTCACAATCACTCCCTGCCTAAGATATGCTAAAAAGAAGTAGGACATTCATCACAAATAACCTCTAGGATAGACTTTACCCCAGTTTGAGGTCCATTGTGATTGGCAGACGGAATTTCTCTATTCTCTCTAGTAGCTTTGGTGCTTTCACGGTAGGGAGTGCACTAGCCACAGCATTGATGAAAGAATGATGTGAGGTGAAAAGGAGAGACTGGTGAGAGGGGGATAGAGGGAGGTGAGAGGGGGAGTGAGGCCTTGTGTGTGTCGTCAAAAGAGCTGTTACAGAGTGAAGCACTAAAACAATAGACCACAGCAACTTCACAAAAGCTGAGCACCCAAGTTCAGAGAACAGAGAAAGAGGGAGGGGGCCTCTAACACAACCACAATAAATGTTTCAGATGTTGAAGCAACATATTCACATATGCTCTCAATGTACCCTATGCAATTCAAGTATATTTCACTGGCATCCCAAACCAGAAATCCCAAATCCCCTTGGTTAAAAATGTCAGCATGTAGAATTTAATAAGGTACTTAGTTGTGCATTTTGTTTTTGCGACTCAATTTGTGGATCATAATATTTTGAACATGTGGAGAAGAAAGTACAATTGAAGATAGTAAGAGATATTGGCATCGTTCTCAGCCCCGGCTACTCATTAGGAGAACTGGGAACATATGCCTCTACCCAGGTTGATAGTGGCTTTACACATTGCAAGCTCTATTGTGTGTGTGTGTGTGTGTGTGTGTGTGTGTGTGTGTGTGTGTGTGTGTGTGTGTGTGTGTGTGTGTGTGTGTGTGTGTGTGTGTGTGTGTGTGTGTGTGTGTGTGTGTGGAGGCGGGAAGCACACTGTTCCCAGCTGGGTATTGCCCTGCAACTGACCCTGTTGTCTCCGCACTAATTAGACAGCGGTAGGGCAGGCGACTGCCTCCTGAACTCCCTGTTTCCCCTCCCTGTTAGCCCCTATCCCCTATAACTGGTGTGAAGAAGAAGGTTCGTGCCCATCCTTGAACCCATTTTTTTCCTTGTGAAATATTATTGCGTTCTGTTATAGGGATGTGGATGAGGTCCACCACATCACCAGCTCATCATCATTGCACCCTGATACACCAACACTTGGCGATTTGCAAGACTTAATGTCTTGAATAAATCATGTCCTTGAACAGACCATCAATTTTACACAATTGGTGAATGTTGTTTAATCTAGTCAGATACGGCACCTCAGACAGAGTAATCACTGGTTTATCAGAGATACTTAGTCACTCGATGTGAGGGAATTTAGAATTCGTTTTCCGTAACACTTAGGCATTCTAAGCTGATAGCTCTAGATTTGGCCAGCCATTGTTTATCCTGAAGCCCCAGTGTGTTGGGACTGGCAGATAAGCATAATGAATTAAATAACAGGAGAGCACAGGGTGAGTGGTGATTTTTAATGAGAAATGTCAGGTTTGTTTGTTAGGATGAAATCCTATTAAAGGCTTTCAGTAATTTACCTAGACCCATCCGTTCACCTCTGCTGATTACTTAAATGGGCTGGCAAACGAAGCAAACAAAAAAGCAATCTAAAGAAACTCAAACAAAGACCCATCCAGTGGAAAGCCAAACATGTTTTACTCTTGGAACTTGATCAAAACTGCATATCATGCAGATTGTGACCCTCCCGTATCTCCCCCAAAGCAAACATTTAGCTTTACAGTTTTAATGCTCCCATTATGCAAGTAAACATAAGCCCATAGGGACTAGCATCATTAAAACATTGGTGGGATCTGAATACACTGTCACAGACAGCTGCCCTAGATGTAGTGTTGCAGTAAAACAAGACAGATAGCGGCAAAACATTCAGCAAGCTAGCTAAGCATGTTTAAGATGTTGAGATATACATTTACTATCCTCCTATTCATTCCTAAATAAATGAGTGGCTATAGCCTGGCTGTCTCTGTACTCTTTTCCATCAGGACAAGGATGTCACTGTGACCTCTGCTTGTGTTTGTTATCTTCCTTATCTACATGTAGAATTAAGATTTGTTTGTATTCACACAATATTGATATCATACTGTAAGGGTGTATGAAAGGCACGCACGCACGCACGCACGCACGCTCACACACACACACACACACACACACACACACACACACACACACACACACACACACACACACACACACACACACACACAGGATCACTTTCCAGAGGACTTTCTGCAAAAATATTAACCTTGGTCACTGGCAACCAGCCAAGCCCTACACTGGCCCCATCAGCACTTCACACACAAACTGTTTTCAGACTCCCTGACCAGAAATGACTGGGTTCATCTGCCCAACAGGCCGTGTAATCTCTTTGAGAATGTGTGTTTGAGAGATGAGGAGGGCTCACCCCCTGATTTCATTACCTTTCCCTGACCCCAAAGACTGACGGATCTAATTGCCCAATCGCTGCCCCCCACCTCCATCCTAGTCCATGTTCCCTGCTCAAATGACTGAGCTTAATTTACCCTCTCCAGGCTGATGAAGAGACGTTTCATTCACACTGCAACCCCACCCCCTTAATCTCACTCTGAAACTATTTGTTGCTTCTAAACATGGCCTCTCTGTTCTCTGAATGAAAGGAACATTTCAACCAAATTATCTCATCTCATCCTAGGGCCAAATGCTGCAAACATGAAATGTCTGTACACTTGTTGAGAGCATGTGTCATCGGCATAGTTGTTTGGCTTTGGCTACCCATGAAACGTATTTTAGCCATGTTTTCTCAGGATTTCGACAACAATAAGTGTACAGATAGCTGATTGTTGACTGATTGTTGAAAAGCAAAATATTACTATTCATTCAGCTGAGCTAATTGCTCATATTTTATTCAGAGCATATTACAATATTATGCAATTTTATAACCCTATTTTATAACCCTTGGCTAATGTTTACCCTCTACAGGTGATCCTGTGGGGCCGCACAGAGAAGTGTCTGAAAGAGACATGCGAAGAGATCTCCCAATTTGGAACAGAGTGCCACTACTTCCTGTGCGACGTGGCCAATCGGGAGGAAGTTTACAAGCAGGCCAAGGTGGTCAGGGAGAAGGTATGCTATTTAGATCTATTATAAATCCAATTTTTATCCACACATACAAAATATTGTTTGGAGCCAGTGAAACGCTCATGGGTCAATGTTTCTCTCACTGCTGTTACTCCTGTCTACAGAACTGGCAGGGATTCATTGTATTTTAATTCCTCTCCCCATCTGACATACAGTACCAGTCAAACGTTTGGACACCCCTACTCATTCCAGGGTTTTTCATTATTTGTACTATTTTCTACATTGCAGAATAATAGTGAAGACATCACAACTATGAAATAACACATATGGAATCATGTAGTAACGAAAAACGTGCTAAACAAATCAATATATATTTTATATCATTCAAAGTAGACTTGATGACAGCTTTGCACACTATTGGCGTTCTCTCATGCCTTTCAATTAACACTTGTGCCATACAGGTTACAAACTAAATGGAAAGAGATTTCTGATGTACCAATTCCATGGCACATGGAGAAAAAAAACTACACGTGATTAAACACTTCGAGTTTTTAATGTAAATTATTATATACAATTCTTGCCACCAACAGAATGCTATATATATGGGGCATACAACATTCTCAGCTCTATATATTTTGCTGCAAAGAGACAGAATCAATAGATCATTTATTCTGGTATTGCCCCTATGTAGCTTGTTTCTGGTCACAGGTTAAGGAATGGTTAAAACATTTGGAAAGCCATAGTCAGTCAATAAATAATACTCATAGGAAAGGTTTTCATTTTTTACCCCTTTTTCTCCACAATTCCGTGGTATCCAATTGGTAGTTACAGTCTTGTCTCATCGCTGCAACTCCCATACGAACTTGGGAGAGACGAAGGTCAAGAGCCATGCGTCCTCCGAAACACGACCCAACCAAGTCGCACTGCTTCTTGACACAATGTCCGCTTAACCTGGAAGCCAGCCACACCAATGTGTCGGAGGAAACACCGTACACCCGGCAACCACGTCAGCTTGCGTGCGCCTGGCCCGCCACATTAGACAGGTTAAAAATTATATAAAACATCACAGCACAATTGAAATATATATGGCACATGGAAACCAAGCGAGGGTGGTCTATGGTGATAGGTAGGATTGGCTGAGAGTGGCTGAGGGGTGGGATTAAAGCGCTTATGTTTGGTAATGTATTATTTTTATTCAACTACTTTATATAAAAGTAACATGTATATAAAATGTGTATTCAAAATGTGCATGCAAAATATGTAAATGTAAAATGTATGTACAGTTGAAGTCGAAAGTTTACATACACCTTAGCCAAATACATTTAAACTCAGTTTTTCACAATTCCTAACATTTAATCCAAGTAAAAATGCCCTTTCTTAGGTCAGTTAGGATCACCTCTTTATTTTAAGAATGTGAAATGTCAGAATAATAGTAGAGAGAATGATTTATTTCAGCTTTTATTTATTTCATCACATTCCCAGTCGGTCAGAAGTTTCCATACACTCAATTAGTATTTGGTAGCATTGCCTTTAAATTGTTTAACTTGGGTCAAACATTTCAGGTAGCCTTCCACAAGCTTCCCACAATAAGTTGGGGGAATTTTTGCCCATTCCTCCTGACAGAGCTGGTGTAACTGTGTCAGGTTTGTAGGCCTCCTTGCTCGTACTCGCTTTTTTTCAGTTCTGTACACAAATTGTCTATAGGATTGAGGTCAGGGCTTTGTGATGGCCACTCCAATTCATTGACTTTGTTGTCCTTAGGCCATTTTGCCACAACTTTGGAAGTATACTTGGGGTCATTGTCCATTTGGAAGACCCATTTGCGACCAAGCTTTAACTTCCTGACTGATGTCTTGGGATGTTGCCTCAATATAATATCATAATTTTCCTACCTCATGATGCCATCTATTTTGTGAAGTGCACCAGTCCCTCCTGCAGCAAAGCACCCCCACAACATGATACTGCCACCCCCGTGCTTCACGATTGGGATGGTGTTCTTCGGCTTGCAAGAATCCCCCTTTTTCCTCCAAACATAGCGATGGTCATTATGGACATTTCTCCAAAAATTACGAACTTTGTCCCGATGTGCAATTCCAATCCGTAGTCTGGCTGTTTTATGGAGGTTTTGAAGCAGTGGCTTCTTCCTTGCTGAGCGGCCTTTCAGGTTATGTCGATATAGGACTAGTTTTTCTGTGGATATAGATACTTTTGTACCTGTTTCCTCCAGCATCTTCACAAGGTCCTTTGCTGTTGATCTGTGATTGATTTGCACTTTTCGCATCAAAGTACATTTGTCTCTAGGAGACCGAACGTGTCTCCTTCCTGAGCGGTATGATGGCTGCATGGTCCCATGCAGATGAACGTGGTACATTCAGGCGTTTGGAATTGCTCCCAAGGATGAACCAGACTTGTGGAGGTCTACTATTTTTGTGGCTGATTTCTATTGATTTTCCCATGATGTCAAGCAAAGAGGCACTGAGTTTGAAGGTAGGCCTTGAAATACATACAGGCACTCCTCCAATTGACTCAAATGATGTCAATTAGCCTACCAAAAGGTTCTAAAGACATGACATCGATGTCCTAGCTGACTTGCCAAAACTATAGTTTGTTAACAATACATTTGTGGAGTGGTTGAAAAATGAGTTTTAATGACTCCAACCTAAGTGTATGTAAACTTCCGACTTCAACTGTATATGTAGCAGAAAAGCTGTAAAAAAACTAAAAGATATTTGTCCTCCGAGGAGGAGCAAAAAAATATTTTTTAAATAAGGTGTGCCTTTTTAAAAGTTCATTTGTGGAATTTCTTTGCTTAATGCATTTCAGCCAATCAGTTGTGTTGTGACAAGAAGATAGCCCTATTTGGTCAAAGACAAAATCCATATTATGGCAAGAACAGTTCAAATAAGCAAAAAAAAAACGACAGTCCATCATTACTTTAAAACATCAAGGTCAGTCAATCTGAAAAATGTCAAAAACTTTGAAAGTTTCTTCAAGTGCAGTCGCCAAAACCATCAAGCGCTATGATGAATCTGGCTCTCATGAGGACCCCCACAGGAAAATAAGATTGCTGCAAAGAAACCACTACTAAAGGACACCAATAAGAAGAAAATATGTGCTTTGGCCAAGAAACACGAGCAATGGACATTAAAAGGTGGAAATATGTCCTTTGGACTGATGAGTCCAAATTTGAGATTTTTGATTCCAACCGCCGTGTCTTTGTGAGACGCAGAGTAGGTGAGCGGATGATCTCCGAATGTGTGGTTCCCACCGTAAAGCATTGAAGAGGTGGTGTGCGGGTGTTTTGCTAGCGACACTGTCTGTGATTTATTCAAGGCACACTTAACCAGCATGGCTATCACAGCATTTTTAAACCATATGCCATCCCATCTGGTTTGTGCGTAGTGGGACTATCATTTTGTTTTTTGACAGGACAATGACCCAAATACACCTCCAGGATGTGTAAGGGCTATTTGACCAAGAAGGAGAGTGAGGGAGTGCTGCATCAGATGACCTAGCCTCCGCAATCACCCGACCTCAACCCAATTGAGATGGTGTGGGATGAGTTGGATCGCAGAGTGAATGAAAAGCAGCCAACAAGTGCTCAGCATATGTGGGATCTCCTTCCAGGATTTTGGAAAAGCATTCCTCATGAAGCTGATTGAGAGAATGCCAAGCGTGTGCAAAGCTGTAATCAAGGCAAGGGGTGGCTACTTTGAGAATCTCAAATATAAAATATATTTTGATTTGTTTAGCACTTTTTTGCTTACTAAATGGTTCCACATGTGTTTTTTCATAGTTTTGATATCTTCACTATTATTCTACACTGTAGAAAAAAGTAGAAATTATGAAAAACCCTTGAGAATGAGTAGGCGTGTCCAAACTTATGACTGGTACTGTATGATTCACCTCAATTACAATGTCAAGATGTCAATGTCAAGATAATAATATGACTGTCAGCTCTACCACATAACTTCACATGAAAAGAAAGTAGGTAGAAAAAAAAAAAGTTTTGTTTCTGACATTTGTTTTGTTATTATTTTTACAGGTGGGAGACGTTACGATCCTGGTGAATAACGCTGCAGTGGTCCATGGGAAAAGTCTGATGGACAGCGACGATGACTGTCTTTTGAAATCTCAACATATCAACACAATGGGACAGTTCTGGGTAAGTGTTGTGAAGGTTTAGGAAGAGAGGTGCGTGCTTCCTTACAGTTAGATCAAACTTATCATTCTCCAAAAGTGCTTTTATTGGCCAATGTCCCTTCGTGTCGGTCTCAGGTTAATTTACAGGAGTGTTGGGGTATTTCCAAATTATAGGCTTACTGCTTCAGCCCCTAGGTAGAACATCAGAGGGCCTCTGAAACCTATAGCAGTCTCTGTTTGAATAGAGATCCAACTTTCAGGTTGCATAAATGCAATCATCAGCTACAAAAAATGTGAAACTCAATATGTGGCTCCACTTGGGCCTGTTTCCTCTGTGTCTCTTTTCCATGTGTATAACTGTACATTTTCCCCAATGCCCCCTCCCACCCCCCCTTCTTCTCCCTCATCCAGACTACAAAGGCCTTCCTGCCACGGATGCTGGAGCTCCAGCACGGCCACGTGGTCTGTATAAACTCCATCCTGTCCCAGTCGCCCATCCCTGGGGCCATCGACTACTGTACCTCCAAGGCCTCCTCCCTGGCCTTCATGGAGAGCCTGACTCTAGGCCTGCTGGACTGTCCCGGAGTGGGCTGCACCACCGTTCTCCCCTTCCACACCAACACTGAGATGTTCCAGGGCATGAGAGTCAGGTGAGCAAGCCTACGACATGGTTCTTCACAATCTAGTTTAGATTACACCACCACTACTGCTATGCACCATTTTCTACATGCATGTATTGTAGTTACTGTAAAGCTAATATCTCTGGGTTTTCTGGTCCTGTAGGTTTCCAGCGCTCTTCCCTCCCCTCAAGCCAGAGACAGTTGCTGAAAGGACTGTGGATGCAGTCAGAACTAACACAGCCTACGTTTACATGCCCTGGACCATGCATGCTCTCGTTGTCCTCAAAAGGTAATGTCTCATATCATTTTGGCCTATTTAAAGTACATACAGTTGAAGTCAGAAGGTTACATACACTTAGGTTTGTGTCCTTAAACTTGTTTTACAACCACTCCCCAAATTTCTTGTTAACAAACTATAGTTTTGGCAAGTTGGTTAGGACATCTACTTTGTGCATGACACAAGTAATTTTTCCAACAATTGTTTACAGACAGATTATTTCACTTATAACTCACTGTATCACAATTCCAGTGGGTCAGAAGTTTACATACACTAAGTTGACTGTGCCTTTAAACAGCTTAGAAAATTCCAGAAAATTATGTCATGGCTTTAGAGGCTTCTGATAGGCTAATTGACATAATTTGAGTCAATTGGAGGTGTACCTGTGGATGTATTTCAAGGCTTACCTTCAAACTCAGTGCCTCTTTGCTTGACATCATGGGAAAATCAAAAGAAATCAGCCAAGACCTCAGAAAAAAAACTCCACAAGTCTGGTTCATCCTTGGGAGCAATTTCCAAACGCCTGAAGGTACCACGTTCATCTGTACAAACAATAGTACACAAGTATAAACACCGTGGGACCGTCATACCGCTCAGGAAGGAGACACTTTCTGTGTCCTAGAGATGAACGTACTTTGGTGCGAAAAGTGCAAATCAATCCCAGAACAACAGCAAAGGACCTTGTGAAGATGCTAGAGGAAACAGGTACAAAAGTATCTATATCCACAGTAAAATGAGTCCTATATCGACATAACCTGAAAGGCCGCTCAGCAAGGAAGAAGCCACTGCTCCAAAACCGCCATAAAACAGCCAGACTACGGATTGCAACTGCACATGGACAAAGATTGCACTTTTTGGAGAAATGTCCTCTGGTCTATTGAAACAAAAATAGAACTGTTTTGCCATAATGACCATTGTTATGTTTGGATGAAAAAGGGGAAGGCTTGCAAGCCAAAGAACACCATCCCAACCGTGAAGCACGGGGGTGGCAGCATCATGTTGTGGGGGTGCTTTGCCGCAGAAGGGACTGGTGCACTTCACAAAATAGATGGCATCATGAGGTAGGAAAATTATGATGATATATTGAGGCAACATCTCAAGACATCAGTCAGGAAGTTAAAGCTTGGTCGCAAATGGGTCTTCCAAATGGACAATGACCCCAAGCACAATTCCAAATGGCTTAAGGACTACAAAGTCAAGGTATTGGAGTGGCCATCACAAAACCATGAACTCAATCCTATAGAAAATTTGTGGGCAGAACTGAAAAAAAGCGAGTGCGGGCAAGGAGGCCTACAAACCTGACTCAGTTACACTAGCTCTGTCAGGAGGAATGGGCAAAAATTCACCCATCTTGTTCTGGGAAGCTTGTGGAAGGCTACCTGAAACGTTTGACCCAAGTTAAATAATTTAAAGGCAATGGTACCAAATACTAATTGAGTGTATGTAAACTTCTGACCCACTGTGAATGTGATGAAAGGAAAGCTGAAATAAATCATTCTCTCTACTATTATTCTGACATTTAACATTCTTAAAATAAAGTGGTGATCCTATCTGACCCGAAGACAGGGAATTTTTTACTAGGGTTAAATGTCAGGAATTGTGAAAAACTGAGTTTAAATGTATTTGGCTAAGGTGTATGTAAACTTCCTACTTCAACTGTACATGTCTTTCACTCATATGTAACCTCCTATCTCTTTACTGTCTCTACACCCTAGCTTCATGCCACAAGCTGCTCTTGAAGAGATCCACAAGTTCTCTGGAAGCTATACCTGCATGAATACATTCAAGGGGAGGACATAAAATCAAATTATCCTGAATGTCAATACATATCAGAGGAACCTCACTAAGTCTGGAGGATGTTGAAGGGAAGTATCCATGGGCTACAGGACATTGGGAAACAATGGATGCCCTTTGAAAGTATGCAGGAAGGTGTCTTGGAGACTTTAGCGTACTGTAGATGGTTGCTCCGACGGGGTAGATTTCACTTACACGCTGCTGGAACTTATCCTGGTATCTCTTTCTTGATCTCCTGTGTGTAGTTGGACGGACTAAATACCATTCACACATTGAGCAGAAGCCATGCAAAACTAGTCTGGATAAACAGCAGTTTTTCTTTCAAGTCTGTTTTTTATTATCCTTTGTTTTCTACCAATCATGTGTCTTTGAATGGAATCACATTAATAAATTGATGTTACAGACAACCAAAGTGTCTCTTTGTTCACATAGACTGGCGAATGTCTAGTGAGTCGTCAACACAGCAGAGCTAACCAGATGAAATGATAGAGAATGATAACACAGTTATGCCAAACAGCAAATGAGCAACATTCATTGGAAGGCAAAACAGAGCCGTACACTGTTAACTTCTACATTGTAAAGTAGGTTAGGTCTGGAATCCAATCCAAAACAATGCTATAGTGCGCTTGACATTTTACATTGTATTTAAGAGCTGCATTGTCGACTTGCCACTCGGATTGAATCACGGCTCAAGTTGTTACATGCTGGAAAAAGGTTATTCATGAAACCATTAGATGTTTTATTGAGTAAGCTAAAACATGGTTCAAAAGGCCTTGCAACATGTATTCCTGAGATCATCAAAGATAACCTGTCCAAATTACAGTATATGTGGTGTGGGGGAATACCTGATTTAGAAGAATGACTTTAATGATTAATGAATGGGCCTTGCTTCTGACTTTCACATACTGTATCATAGCATCAGAGGAAGAATGTACAGTTAGATTTCCACTCCTTGCTATGAGAGATAAACTTCACCCACTTAATGAAGTGATCTATAGTGTACAGATCTAGAGACCCAGAGCTGTGTTGTTGTGACATACCCTATGTCTGAGCACAAGTCAAGGCAAGCACACACTAACAGCCCCAGGCCAACCAATAAGAGATGACTGTAAAAACGGGAATAGTGTCTGCCCTTTGGCTGCCAGACAAGACTCATAAACATTCATTTGAATCCAAGCGAACCATAAATGCCCTCCTGTGCGCTCACGATAGGGCCGCTCATTGTGATCACTAGGTGACCCACACCAGGCTGGATAGAGGGAGAAAGGATGTGCTCTGCTGGGAGAGAACCTTAGCCTCTGTTAAGGGCCTGTTTTTCATTCCCTGAGTGGGCTATAGCTGTTGCAAAAGAGGAGGGAGAAGATAGAGGCATGTTGAGACAGAACTAGGTCGATGAGGGAGCCATGTAGTGCAAGTATGGTGGAAGAGGAGGGCTGAAATGGCTTGAGTCTCACGGGGCAGGTTCAGAGCAAGGTTAGCCAAATAGTGGATAAATCAGGAGGGGAGACAGAGGGGGGGCTTGGAAAGACACACACACTCTCTCTGAGCTTGATGGACCAGGTGGAAGCAGAGGGTTGACTAGGGTTGGGGTGTTGATGCATAGAGAGAGATTGAGAGAATTACAGTACATGTTACACTATTTGATTGACCTCATCCAGAATAACTCTACACTTATGACATTCTGGCCTGAAGTAACCAAAGAAATAGGATGCAGAGCTTTGTAAAGTTACTAAAGTTTCAGTAATAGTAACAGATTTGAGCTGATGAAGAATTCAGCGCAGCAATTGTCTTAGATTCAAATCAAGACAATAGCTGTTTTGTGTTACTGACTCTACGTTTGTTTATTCCATGTGTAACTCTGTGTTGTTGTTTTTGTCTCACTGCTTTGCTTTATCTTGGCCAGGCCAGTTGGACATGAGAACTTGTACTCAACTGGCCTACCTGGTTAACTAAAGGTGAAATAAAAAAATTAAAAGTTTCAATCGAAGACAGATATAGTCCACTGTCCTCTCTTTCCCAACCTTCTCCCCCATCAGCAATTAGGAACTATTGTTGTATTGATCTTCAATTAACTGTAATAATCTACCACATTTGTGCTTCACTTTAAAGCTGCAAGCCTAAGTGTACTTTCCTATATGATTTCCAAGCGTTTGGAATCCCAACAGAAGGGCTTGGAAAGTCCCCCTCCAATGATCCATTAAATATGTTATAGGCCCTAGGATCTGGAGTCCATTTAGCTGGTTTTGCAGTGATGCCGAACGCATGTAAAATTCTGGGCAGTGGAGGATTCTGTCGTCTCTCACTTCCCATAATCTCATGGATCCCCTGACTCTGACTTTCCTGGCTGTAGGTTCCTCACAGCCACCCCCCCAAAAAAACTTCTGATAAGTGCTAGGAGTACAATGAGGAATGGAATTATCCTGCAATAAATATTCTGACTCAATGCAGTCATTGTATTCCAATGAGAGAAACAAATGTCTCAGATATGTCCCAAAATAGGAGGACCAAGAGTGCATTCATTGTATTACTTGCTGCACTGCCTTATCCTATTTCTCTGTTCGTTTTTGTTAGCATTCTTGCCTCTCTGATGCTATGTTCATCCATCAAGAGGCAGGTTGGTTGTGTGATAAAAGGTTCAGTACTAACCCCCAGCAAGGGGCCGACCTCCAGCCTCGGTTGGCCTGTCAAACAATAAGAAATATTGAGCAGCAGGTTAGAGGTCAAAGGACCAGTGAGCTCAGAGGGTGTCGAAGGCCAGTAAATGCCTTTGGTTATAGCTGTGGCCGAACACACACGCTGTGGCCAAACTGTTTGTGTACGCTGAAGGTGACCTGGCCAGCCACTCTGACAGTAATCAAGCAACTATACAGCTCCATGATGGTCAAATGTGAGTGATTTCCATTGCTTTACTACTTCATATACTACCTAACATTGATTGATATTTGCAATTACTGAGTTTTTAATTTAAAAAAATCCAAATCTTAAAGTATTTTCTTGATACTACTAAGTGACTGAAAAGTGTAGCAATTCAATACTAAAAGACGTACTGAGTACACTCTTAGAAATATAAGTCATATCTAGAACCTAAAAGGGTTCTTTGGCTGTCCCCATAGGAGAACCCTGTGAAGAACCCTTTTTGGTTCCAGTCATAACTATTTTGGTTCCAGGTAGAACCTTTTTGGGTTCTATGTAGAGCCCTTTCCACAAGGGTTCTATTGTACATGGAACCCAAAAGAGTTCTGCCTGGGACCAAAAAGGGTTCTCCTATGGCGAGAGCTGAAAAACACTTTTGGAACCATTTTTTCTAAGAGTGTAGTGCAATTCATTATTGGCTGTTGGCCATACAAAGCCCTACTGGTCTCCCAACAAACTGTGCAGAACACCATATCTTCATATGATTTTTTTTTTTGGGGGGGGGGGGGGTTTGGAGCCACACTGCAAACTTCCTCTCCTCTTATCTCTTGTTTTTCATGAAGGTTTATTTCTGGAACAGCTTATCACGTGGGCATATCTGATCAGGAACAGCAACATTGTCACAGAGATCACAGAGAGCGCCGTGCCCAGCTGACAAGGAATTGCATAACGGAGTCTCGACTCACTTTCAAGCGTCTCTGTGTTGAAACAGTCTGGCATGAAAGACCTGGGTTCGGTCAATCAATGTTTGTGATTTGTTTCAGTTTTTCTACCCTAACGTTGGATGGAATTTGTTAATCTTTCCTGATATTAGCTAAAGGCATGATCATCTTAAGGTCAAACTGAGAGGGGACTGGTGTGCGTGTGTCTTTGAATGTTATGCTTTTGAACATTGACAGTTAACTGGAGAAAGTGGGAGGTAAACGCTCAGGGGCAAACAAAGCAAAGCCTTGGCAAACTGTTGGAGGGAAGGGTGTGTGTAGGTGAAACACAGTTCACACTGTGTGAATGGGCCGGGGATATTTATAAAGCCCACCAGGCATCACGTCAGGAGGCTAGGCTGAAAAATGTTGTTCCCAGATGGACCGTCTCAGGCAGATTCTTTATTACTGAACTGCTTCCTTATATACTGAAACAACAATATAAACTCAACATGTAAAGTGTTGGTCCCATGTTACATGAGCCAAAATAAAAGATCCCTGAAATGTTCCATGCGCACTAAAAGCCTATTTCTCTCAAATGTTATGCAGAAATGTGTATACGTCCCTGTTAGTAAGCATTTCTCCTTTTCCAAGATAATCCATCTGACGTGGATATATTCTTGATATGTAGCATATCAAGAAGCTAATGAAACAGCATGATCATTACACAGGTGCACCTTGTGGTGGGGACAATAAAAGGTCACTCTAAAATGTGTAGTTTTGTCACATAACACAATGCCACAAGTAGCTGACTGTAGGAATGTCCAACAGAGCTATTGCCAGAGAATGTCATGTTTATTTCTATACCATAAGCCACATCCAACATCCCTTTAGAGAATTTGGCTGTACATTCGACCGGCCTTAAAACCGCAGACCACGTGTAACCACACCATCCCAGGACCTCCTCATCTGGCTTCTTCACCTGAAGCATCATCTGAGGAGGGGGAAAAGCTCTTTTGTGGTGATAAACTCATTCTTATTTGCTGGGCCTGACTCCCCAGTAAGTGGGCCTTTACCCTTCCAAGCCCACCCATGGCTGCACCCCTGCCCAGTCATGTGAAATCCATAGATTAGGACCTAATTGTAACTCAGTAAAATCTTTGAAATCGTTGCATGTTGCATTTATATTTTTTGTTCAGTATAGGTTACGCAAAGGTGCACAGAATCAGTTTACTCTACTGTCAGATCAGCCTCAGATCAGCTTCTCCCTGCTGCCCTGCTAGCAGCCTGCCTTGATCAAGGTGAATCACAAGTGGGTCAAAGGGAGGAGGATACAGTCTTTACCACAGGGCCCTGGGCAAAAGCAGGGACCATCTTAAAAAGCTTATGCACTCACTCTCTCTCCAAATCACGGCAGCCAAGTCACGACTGAGTGAGACACCAGATGTGAACTTTTGTGTGGACTTTTTTGGCCATTTGTTACTATTAACAGGAACGTTTGATGGAATAAATATCTCATTTTCTGGACTTACATAAAAAGGTGGTATAGTCAAACTGCACTTTTATTGCTGACTTGGCATGGAAAACCTGTTAATCCATGCCAAGGCAATATTCCATCAACAAGGGCCTCTCACGTCCACGGCCTAAGCACTAGTCATGTGACCAGGGTTTGGAGGCGGCCTCTGTGAACTACACCTGAACCCAGCTAAATGGAAACAGCCCAAATACACAGAGTGCGTCATGATGAAAGCATTTCCCCAGAGAGCTGTTTGCTGGTGTTTTGAGGAGTGGATGTGGGTTATCAAGCAGTGCAGGACAGAAGAATAGCTCTTTCCCAGAGGAGTGAGTAGCTAAGATAGCTGTCTAGGCAGCAATATCACTGTGGACAAACACAGTAATTATAGAGGTGATAATCAAACCACTCTGATCACTTTGGTACATAACCTTCCCTCCTTTTTCGCCACTGGCTCTGGACTTCTCCAATTGTTGGATTTGGACAGTCCACGTTGTTGCACATGGCAGCAGCTCCTACTTCACATTGGTTAGGCTAGCATTTCCACACCCCCTTCAAATATTTATTACCTTTATTTAACTAGGCAAGTCAGTTAAGAACAAATTCTTATTTTCATTGATGGTCTAGGAACAGTGGGTTAACACTCTAGTTCAGGGGCAGAATTACAGATTTTTACCTTGTCAGCTCGGGGATTCAATCTTGCAACCTTCTAAATACTAGTCCAACGCTCTAACCACTAGGCTACCTGCTGCCCCAAATACTGACAGAGAGGATAGGGTAGGAGAACGAGAAGTCTACCAGACAGCTGAACATGTATCGGGCATCAAACAGGAAAATGGAATCCCCACGTGGATATAAATTGTTCTCCAAAAACCTTGCACTAACAAATGTACAAAACGTATAAGTTTGTGCTTTAAAGAACACCCACACAAAGACTGAGAGCTTACAAAGTGTGGGTGGTGTAAACAGAGCATCCTCCTACACATGGTGGACCACTGACAGTGGAGGTGGTACAGTCATTTGTGAAAATGCTTGTGAACACATAATGCACATGTACATGCACGCCCGCACACGGCTCGACACACACACACACACACACACACACACACACACACACACACACACACACACACACACACACACACACACACACACACACACACACACACACACACACACACAAACACACATGGGTCTTTTCACCAATTCGGTGCCTTTTGAGAAATGTAACTTGGTAAAAAATTACTTGTCAATTCACCTAATTTTAACATTCTGTCTTAACGAGCACATTTTCAACTTCATAAAGAACATGTATTCCCATCTCTAGAGGTTAAACACAAATTACTATATTAAGTGCCTATTAAGTATCAAATAAAGTAACAGGGTTGACTGTAACAGGATTGACAATTTCATCTTAAATCAGCCATAGGGGGAATGTTAGCTTGATGTGTGTAACAGGAAGTGGCATTTGTATGCAAGCTTCACAAAAAATATCAAAGGCTTAATTAAAATATCTATGGGGAACAGGGTTGACATGTTATTCTTGAACCACTCAGTTTTCCACCAACCACCAGAACATGACCAAAATGAGTAAATAAAATAAAAAATACAATTTTATTTGTGACATGCGCCGAATACAACAGGTGTAAACCTTAATGTGAAATGCTTACTTACAAGCCATTTACTAAATGAACTAAAGTAAAAAATGTAATAAAAAGTAACACAATAACATAACAATCATTTCTATAATTCTATATACAGGGGGTACCAGTACCAAGTCAATCAGCGGGGGTACAGGTTAGTCGAGGTCATTTGTACTTGTAGGGGTAAAGTGACTATGCATAGACAATAAGAGTTGCAGCAGTGTACAAACAAAAGGTGGGAGGTGTCAATGTAAATAGTCTGGGTGGTATTTGATTAATACTAGTGAAGACATC
The DNA here is from genome assembly GCF_045791955.1 of Oncorhynchus clarkii lewisi. Taxonomy (NCBI): domain Eukaryota; kingdom Metazoa; phylum Chordata; class Actinopteri; order Salmoniformes; family Salmonidae; genus Oncorhynchus; species Oncorhynchus clarkii. The sequence continues at coordinate 51,821,408 of NC_092153.1, read as the reverse complement.
AAAACTATGAAATAGCACATATGGAACATTGTAGTAACCAAAAAAGTGTAAAACAAATTGAGACTGACATGCAGGGACATTGGCCAATAAAAGCACTTTTGGAGAATGATGAGATTCCTTGCAACTGTAAGGAAGCACGCACCTCTCTTCCTTAACCTCTTGGATCTCTAGGGGCGCTATTTCATTTTTGGATAAAAAACGTTCCCGTTTTAAGCGCAATATTTTGTCACGAAAAGATGCTCGACTATGCATATTATTGACCGTTTTGAAAAGAAAACACTCTGAAGTTTCAGAATCTGCAAAGATATTGTCTGTAAGTGCCCTAGAACTCATTCTACAGGCGAAACCAAGATGATACGTCAACCAGGAAATGAGCAGAATCTCTGAAGCTCTGTTTTCCATTGTCTCCTTATATGGCTGTGATTGCGCAAGAAATGAGCCTACACTTTCTGTCGTTTCCCCAAGGTGTTTGCAGCATTGTGACGTATTTGTAGGCATATCATTGGAAGATTGACCATAAGAGACTACATTTTCCAAGTGTCCGCCTGGTGTCCCTGCGTCGAAATTGGAGCGCAAAGCCAGGTGCAATTATTTTTCCATTTGAGAGCAAGGAGAAACCAGGCTTCCACGAAGGATATATCATCGAAGAGATATGTGGAAAAACACCTTGAGGATTGATTCTAAACCACGTTTGCCATGTTTCAGTCGATATTATGGAGTTAGTTTGGAAAAAAGTTCGCGTTTTGAGGGCTGAATTTTCTTTTTTTTTTTTTTGGTAGCCAAATGTGATGTACAAAACGGAGCTATTTCTAATACACAAAGAATCTTTTTGGAAAAACTGAGCATCTGCTATCTAACTGAGAGTCTCCTCATTGAAAACATCAGAAGTTCTTCAAAGGTAAGTTATTTTATTTGAAGGCTTTACTTGTTTTTGTGATAGTTGCCTGCTAAATGCTAACGCTAATGCTAACGCTAAATGCTACGCTAGCTAGCTACTGTTACACAAATGATTGTTTTCCTATGGTTGAAAAGCATATTTTGAAAATCTGAGATGACAGTGTTGTTAACAAAAGGCTAAGCTTGAGAGATAGCATATTTATTTCATTTCATTTGCGATTTTCATGAATAGTTAACGTTGCGTTATGGTAATGAGCTTAGGTCTATAAATAGAATCCCGGATCCGGGTTTGGTCGTCGCAACAGGTTAACATCAACAACACTTACCCAGAACTGCCTTGTGTTGATGTGTTGAGATTTCAAAAGAAAGTAATTGTCGCATCAGACTTTTCCCATGGACCACTGCAGCGTTATTCATCAGGATCGTTACATCTCCCACCTGGAAAAATAACAAAACAAATGTCAGGAACAAGACTGACATTTTTTTATTAAGAGGATTTATCCACTTTTTTCTACCTACTATCTTTTCATGTGATGTCATGTGGTAGAACTGACAGTCATATTCAACACGCTTATCTTATCTTATCCTGACATTGCAATTGAGGTGTAATCTATACAGTACCAGTCATAAGTTTGGACACGCCTACTCATTTAAGAGTTTTTCTTTATTTCTACTAAACTCAGCTAAAAAGAAATGTTCACTCACTGTCAACTGCGTTTATTTTCAGCAAACTTAACATGTGTAAATATTTGTATGAGCATAACAAGATTCCACAACTGAGTCATAAACTGAACAAGTTCCACAGACATGTGACTAACAGAAATGGAATAATGTGTCCCTTAAAAAAAGGGGGGGAGGGGTCAAAATCAAAAGTAACAGTCAGTATCTGGTGTGGCCACCAGCTGCATTAAGTATTGCAGTGCATCTCCTCCTCATGGACTGCACCGGATTTTCCAGTTCTTGCTGTTAGATGTTACCCCACTCTTCCACCAAGGCACCTGCAACTTCCCAGACATTTCTGGGGGGAATGGCCCTAGCCCTCACCCTCCGATCCAACAGGTCCTAGACGTGCTCAATGGGATTGAGATCCGGGCTCTTCGCTGGCCATGGCAGAACACTGACATTCCTGTCTTGCAGGAAATCACACACAGAACGAGCAGTATGGCTGGTGGCATTGTCATGCAGGAGGGTCATGTCAGGATGAGCCTGCAGGAAGGATACCACATGAGGGGGGAGGATGTCTTCCCTGTTACGCACAACGTTGAGATTGCCTGCAATGACAGTAACCTCAGTCCGATGATGCTGTGACACAGCGTTCCAGACCATGACGGACCCTCCACTTCCAAATTGATCCCGCTCCAGAGTACAGGCCTCGGCGTTATGTTCATTCCTTCGACAATAAACGCGAATCCGACCATCACCCCTTGTGAAACAAAACCGCGACTCATCAGTGAAGAGGACCCTTTCCCAGTCCCGTCTGATCCAGCGACAGTGAGTTTGTGCCCTTAGGCGACGTTGTTGCCGGTGATGTCTGGTGAGGACCTGCCTTACAACAGGCCTACAAGCCCTCAGTCCAGCCTCTCTCAGTCTATTGCGGACAGTCTGAGCACTGATGGAGGGATTGTGCGTTCCTGGTGTAACTCGGGCAGTTGTTGTCGCCATCCTGTACCTGTCCCGCAGGTGTGATGTTCGGATGTACCGATACTGTGCAGGTGTTGTTACACATGTTCTGCCACTGTGAGGACGATCAGCTGTCCGTCTTATCTCCCTGTAGCTCTGTCTTAGGCGTCTCGCAGTACAGACATTGCAATTTATTGCCATGGCCACATCTGCAGTCCTCATGCCTCCTTGCAGCATGCCTAAGCCACATTCACGCAGATGAGCAGGGACCCTGGGCATCTTTTTTTTGTGTTTTTCAGAGTCAGTAGAAAGGCCTCTTTAGTGTCCTAAGTTTTCATAACTGTGACCTTAATTGCCTACCGTCTGTAAGCTGTTAGTGTCTTAACAGGTGTGCCTTGTTAAAAGTTAATTTGTGGAATTTATTTCCTTCTTCATGCATTTGAGCCAGTCAGTTGTGTAGTGACAAAGTAGGGGTGGTATACAGAAGATAGCCCTATTTGGTAAAAGACAAAGTCCAAATTATGGCAAGAACAGCTCAAATAAGCAAAGAGAAATGACAGTCCATCTTTACTTTAAGACATGAGGGTCAGTCAATTTGGAACATTTCAAGAAGTGCAGTCGCGAAAACCGTCAAGCGCTATGATGAATCTGGCTCTCATGAGGAACGCCACAGGAAAGGAAGAACCCAGAGTTACCTCTGCTGCAGAGGATAAGTTCATTAGAGTTATCAGCTTCAGAAATTGCAGTCCCAGTAAATGTTTTCACAGAGTTCAAGTAACAGACACATCAACTGTTCAGATGAGACTGTGTGAATCAGGCCTTCATGATCTAGTTGCTGCAACAAAACCACTACTAAAGGACACCAATAAGAAGAAGAACTTGCTTGGTCCAAGAAACACGAGCAATGGACATTAGACCGGTGGAAATCTGTCCTTTTGTCTTTTTGGTTCCAACTACCGTATCTTTGTGAGACGCAGAGTAGGTGAATGGATGATCTCCGCATGTGTGGTTCCCACCGTGACGCATGGAGAAGGAGGTGTGATGGTGTAAGTGTGCTTTGCTGGTGACGCTGTCTGTGATTTATTTAAAATTCAAGGCATACTTAACCAGCATAGCTACCACAGCATTTTACAGCAATATGCCATCCCATCTGGTTTGCACTTAGTGGGACTATGGGACTATTTGTTTTTTGACAGGTCAATGACGCCAAACACACCTCCAGGCTATGTAAGGGCTATTTGACTACGGAGAGTGATGGAGTGCTGCATCAGATGACCTGGCCTCCGCAATCACCTGACCTCACCAGACCTGGGATGAGTTGGACTGAAGAGTGAAGGAAAAGCATGCAACAAGTGCTCTGCTTATGTGGGAACTCCTCCAAGACTGTTGGAAAAGCATTGTTCATGAAGCTGGATGAGAGAATGTCAAGAGTGTGCAAAGCTGTCGTTACGGCAAAGGGTGGCTACTTTGAAGAATCTAAAATCTAAAATCTATTTTGATTTGATAAATACCTTTTTGGTTACTACATGATTCCTTGTGTGTTATTTCATAGTTTTGATGTCCTCACTATATTATTCTACAATGTAGAAAATAGTGAAAGTAAAGAAAAAGCCTTGAATATGTCCAAACATTTGACTGGTACTGTATATATATTTAAAAAGGAATAGTTTCAACATATTAAAACATAGAGTTCAGTTCACATAACAGGGTTGACTTTAAAATGAGGGAAAGATGTAAATGAATGCCTAATCACATGAAATAAATAATAGTCTTCAGTAATGAGTTTGTCAAAGCAATAAAATAACTAGGGCTTTACAATGATTGTTTGATTTATTTTATTAGGATCCCCAACGTCAACGGTGACAGCTAGTCTTACTGTGGTCCGACACAAAACCAAAAAGACATTACAGACAAAATATGTTACAATTGACATAAATTTAAAAACATGAATATGTAGTGTGTGTGTATGAGCATCTATAAGTTACACATACTGTACATGCCAGTACATACACACAACAAGTAGGTCACATGGGCTTTACAATAATGTTGAAAACTTGGAGAAATGTTGGGGTTAAGTGGGATAAAAGAAGTCACACAGGATGCACAGAGGCTTCATTTTGCCATTAGCAAGTCTTTATTCATATTAAAAATCAGATTTATTACATTTTCGATGTGGTCTATATTAAAGGGCATTTCAATTTTAAAATTCAATGTTGATGGACATTTCTACTTAAAATACCAAAAGGACACAAAAGGTATTCTTTTCATGGAACAACCCCCCCCCCCCCCCCCCCCCCCACACACACACACACACACACACACACACACACACACACACACACACACACACACATACAAAAACAGTCTGTGCCTCACACAGAAGCTGAAATGAGTAATTGTCTGCTCAACACCTCTGAGGTGAAAGATCGACTGTGGAGGCAGGGGCCCTCACTATTTGTCGTAATTATCCTGCAGAGGACAAAATGAGTATTTTAACAACCAGCTTTGGGCATGTCTGAATTGGGCCCTGGAAGACCTTACAAGATGTCATCATGTCATCCTGAACATTCTGTTTATAGGTTAGTCTGTACTACTACAGTTTTTTCCAACTGCTTACACACAAAATCTTTTCATGTCACACAATTTTTGAAACCTCCCACTCAAAGTGCAAAACTACACACCAAATATCCAAAACCATAAGCTATTTCTCAGCCTTTGACTCAGTTATCAATTGCATAAAACACTTTTTTCAAAACACTACACACAATTCTCTACCTAAAACACAAAAATCTAACAGGAAGTGACTTGCTTTCCTTTTCCAAACACAACCAATCAAAATGCTACAATTATTCACCAGGTCACACACACACTCCTCACATGTGCAAACACTAATAGCTTAACTGATCACTTACCAATCACTGCTTTACTGTAGTATAGGCCTATAAATAGGTCAAAGGTCAGATTACCTGTTTTGAACAATGGATGTCAACAATGGACAGAGAGCAAGAGGAGTAGGAGGGAGAGGAAGAGGAAGAGGAGGACGGGGGAAAAGAAGAGAAGGAAGGAGAGCCATCTATGATGAGATTAGGGCAACACTTGTTGATCATGAGATCAACCACGGCTTGACCATGAGAGAGGCTGGACTGAGAGTCCAGCCCAACTTGAGTCGATTTACAGTGGCGTCCATAATTCGAACCTTCAGAAATGAGAACAGGTATGCAACTATAGCCATCCATTTACTGCACTGCAATGAATGAATGAGGTTGGTTATCATACTGTACTACACTTTTTTGTACATTGTTTACAGTTCCTATGCTGAACACATACTGTTTTTGAATTCTGTACAGAGTGGAAAGGCAAATGCATATTGGAGGACGAGAACGCTTGTTTACGTATGTGCAAGAAACTGTAATTATAAATATGGTTTTGGCCAACAATGCAAGTAGGATTCGGGAGATAAGAGAGCATATCTTGACTAATGACACCATATTTAACAACATCAATGCTGTAAGCCTGTCGACCATACAACGCATCCCCCAACGGCACCGAGTGACAATGAAACAACTTTACAAGGTGCCATTTGAGAGAAACTCTGACAGAGTCAAGAATATGCGACATGACTTTGTAGAGGTACAACACTACTTCCAGTACTTCAGACATACCATATTTACTCATCTGTATATCCTTTTGTCTGTTACAGAGAGTATTGGAGCTGGATGCCCATGTAATTCGCCATGAATTTATTTATGTGGATGACTTGGCTTCAACCTCACCAAAACCAGGCGCCGTGGAAGAAATGTAATAGGACAGAGGGCAATTACCAATGTCCCTGGACAGCATGGGGATAATATAACTGTGTGCTGCCATCACTCAAAACGAGGTTCTCCATCACAATGTCACACTGGGTCCGTACAACGCCGGCCATATGCTCACTTTTCTGGATGCAATTTACACAATGCTTGTCCCTGATCCAGATCAGGAGCCTGCTAGATTTGTCGTTTTTATGGGACAATGTTCGTTTTCACCGGGCTGTTCTGGTCCAAAACTGGTTTGCCACCCATCCACAATTTGTAGTTTTGTACCTACCCCCATATTCACATTTTCTAAATCCCATAGAGGAATTCTTCTCAGCCTGGCGCTGGAAAGTGTATGATCGTCAACCCTATGCCCGCATGCCGCTTCTCCAGGCAATGGAGGAAGCATGTGGAGACATAGAGGTTGCCTCTGTCCAAGGTTGGATACGCCATGCTAGGAGATACTTCACTCGATGTTTGGCAAGAGAAAACGTATCTTGTGATGTGGACAAAGTATTGTGGTCAGACTCAGGCCGGAGAAGAGATGAAGCGCAGCTTAGCACCCCCCCCCCACCAATTCCTGGACTACCCCCCCAGGACCCCACACACACAATTGTGTTCTTTACTGTATTCTAAAGAATATACTTTTGGTTTACATATGTTTATGGTTTTGTTGTATGCTACTGTATACAGCAGTAATGTTTGGCCTAGTAAATATTTTTTGTTTCTACATTGCATTGGTGTTTACAGTGTACTTGTTACCCCTCTCAGCAGATTACTTTCACTGTAGAACATTGTATTGAAATGTAGATATAAGCCTATGAAATACCAAAGAGCTTTAGATTTAGAACAACAGTGTTTACATGGTATATCCAAAAATGTACTATTATGAAAGCAGTGTTTGCCATTTGATGCAAATGCTTCATTCCGACATGTGTTTATGGCATTTTGAATGCAGTGTTACATTTTGAAGGAGATGTGAGGCATTTTGCATTTTGTGTGTGCAGTTTTGGGAATTGTGTGTAGAGTTTTGAAGAAAAGGAGACAGTTTTCAAAACGTGTGTAAGCAGTTGGAAAAAACTGTAATGAAAAGACAGTCTAATGGGAGAAAGACTCCCACAGTTCAGCCAGTGTGATTTGGTATTTGGAGCACTTATTATTTCACTTATTTTATTTTTTGCCATTTAATTTAGTGACAACATTCTACACTATAATTTCAGTGATCTTATTGTAGTTCATATATCTGAGGTCAGATAATACACCCAGCTCAATAGAAGAATAAAGCACAAAATGATACACATCCCAGTAATATAGTAGGTTCAAACTATTTGAAGAAAATTTATCAGTGCAGATCTGGATTTGAGATTAACTCAAAACCGAACAAGTGATCTTCAACTCTCTATGACACAGTAATCAACCAGTTGTACTGTATGGCAAACTAAGAATTTCCGCCCATGTGGACATCCCAATCTAACTTGCCAGTGGGATGAGTTTGTGTCTTCCATTGCTCCATAACTACCCTGACTGCCACTGCTTTACTGAGCCAGGCTGGGATGAGCCGGACTGGACTGGGATTGAACTGAGCCATGGAATTCCAACATCTGGCTTGTATCTGCAGCTTGCGGTCATTTGGATGCAGTTGATGGTTTCCAGTAGATCCACAAAGGCTGAATTGTTCTGGGTTATGGGCCCTGTCTGCCTCAGGCTCCGAGGGCGCGGTGCTCTGGCGCCTGACAGCCACAGCTGGGCCTGCCTGTCAAATACTCATGTGACAGAGGAGAGGAACGACTTATCCATCGCCTGAGAATGAGGAGGGCAGGCCATCAGACGGATAGGCCTCTGAGGCACATAGAATATCCAACATATTTCACACCAACAGTACTGTGATTGTATAAGAATTGTGTGCCAATGGTTTTGTCCTGAAATTGTGCCTTTTCCAACAATAGAAACATATTTGGTTGATTGTGTATATTGAGCACAGCCAAATAAAATCACAAGGGACTCATAATGATTAAAACTTCCTGTACTCAACTTAGCCACACTCTTGCCCCTCCTCCCTCACCAAAGTCCCACACTACACTGCCAGTTTGACAATTGGGTTCAGCACCAGGTCAAGCTCTGGGTTTGACAATGGGCCAACCAGTCTTCAATGGGAGTAAAGCAGACAGCTTCCCACAAAGAGCTCATTAACACAGAGGGGATGCTGGCTTAGTGGCCTTTCCTATTTAAACCATACTGACTGGAAATTAGTGCAATCTTTCTCACAGTTCAAACCATGCGGCTCTTTTTACAGGCTACGGACACAAATATCAGTTACAGTATTAGTTTCACAGAAGTACCTTTTTTCCTGGAGCAAACAGTTCTGTTTACTTACTTTGCAGAGTTCATCAGATCATGTTGTTGTGTGCGTATTTATCATGTGTGTGCATCCTCATCATCATCCGTGTGATGCGTTGAGATGGTAGCAGCATGTTCTCTGTATGACTTGTTGGACAATGTGGGGCAATGTGTTATGTTTGCATGTGTATATTTAGGACTGCATCCTTCAAAGTTAAGCAGATTGATACGTTTTTATGTTTGTATCTGTGTTTGCCTGTCTGTGTTAAGCTCATGTTTGTGTGAGTGTGTGCTATGTGGCTGTGTTTCTGTGTATGTGCTGGTGTGCAGTGTGGCTGGGCTGGCTGGCGAGCGCTGACTGAAGGACATGGATCCTGCACATTGAGTGTGTGAACTCTGGCTGAACCCCTGGGTGTACTGTTTCAGGCACGCTCTCACAACCTCGCCCCGATGACCCGGCTCGCGACTGCACAGTTCACGGGGAGGTCCTCTCCTCACGCACAGCCCCCCTTCTCCCCCCTCTCCCTCCCACTCCTCACCCCCTTTCAGCTCCCTCAACACCCTCCTTCACCTCTTTACCCTCCCTCTCCCCTCAACCTCTCTCAATCTTTCCCTCTGTGCTCTGTTCTATTACTCACTCCCTTTCTTTCTTTTCCCTCTTTCTCTCTCCACTATGCCGTAGTTAACCAGACAGGAACAGCCTCTATGTTGGCACCTCAGGAAGACGGCTCCTACAGACATGCAAATGTAGAACAAATTACCTACCAGACACTTTGTGTTATAACTCAACCACACAGATCAGACTCGTAAAACAAATTTCAATAAGTTCATCCCTTGAAAAACCACATGATTTCAAAGTGTTATTTCATGTGGAACACATGAAGTGCAATGTGATGATATTTCACATGACGTTTCCAGTGTGATCACCTAACCTTTCACGTGTGTGGTTCATGTGGTTAAAACATTTCACATGTGAATATATTTTACATGAGATTTCACAGGTGATGCCTTGCAAACAAAAATGAGTTGTTAGGATGTCCCCAGAATGTCACCAAACAGTCGCAGTGTTTTCAACTTATATATTTTATTTGACATACGTGATTACATTGTCCTCACTTGGGATTTGGGACTCAGAAACCCTTGGTTCATGGCATTCTGATCTTCCTGTTGCACCACCATGCCTGTGTCAATGACTGATTTCACCCATATTCCTACATTTGACTTCCAAGTAAATCTCAGTTTTGTAGAAAATGCAATTAAGAAAAGCTATTATATTTATCATAGTGATTCAGAAGTAACATTAAAACAGAATAATATGTCCCACCAACATTAGACAACTATACAGAAAACCCTTAAATTGCTGAAATAAGTAAATTAAATCAATGATAAGAGAAGTCAGATTAACTGATAACTAAAAAAGCAGTGCAGGTGGCACTCTTTTGCTAAATGCAGAGATGTATTATAGGTAATTTCTAGGGGACTTCTGAGAATGCGTCAGACTTTCTGGTGAAGCAGAAATATTGCCGTACTCCAAAGTTGTGAGTTAAAATCCCAGTTGGAGTCATATTGAAAAGTCAGTGGTAGTTAAGTGTTAATGTAAAAGGTCATGAGCTTTGATTAAAGATATTAATGTAACGGTTTTCTTGATGAGAAGGAGAGTCGGACCAAAATGCGGCGTGTAGATTGCGATCCATGTTTATTGTGACTATAGCAACACGAATCTAAATACAAACAGTGCAAAATAATAAACGTAATGAAAACCGAAACAGCCTAAACTGGTGCAAACTAACACTAAGGACAATCACCCACAAACACACAGTGAAACCCAGGCTACCTAAATATGGTTCCCAATCAGAGACAATGACTAACACCTGCCTCTGATTGAGAACCATATCAGGCCAGACATAGAAATAGACAAACAAGACATCCAACATAGAATGCCCACCCAGTTCACGTCCTGACCAACACTAAAACAAGGAAAACACACACGAACGATGGTCAGAACGTGACAGTACCCCCCCTCCAAGGTGCGGACTCCGGACGCACAACTTAAACCTATGGGGGAGGGTGTGGGTGGGCATCTGTCCGCGGTGGCGGCTCTGGCGCTGGACGTGGACCCCACTCCATAACAGTTTTAGTCCACCTCCTTAGCGTCCCTAGATAGGTTAACCTCCTTAAAGACCGCTCGGGACAGAGGGGCAGCTCGGGACAGAGGTAGCTCGGGACTGATGGGTAGCTCAGCACTGAGAGGAAGCTCAGCACTGAGAGGAAGCTCAGCACTGAGAGGAAGCTCAGCACTGAGAGGAAGCTCAGGCAGGTGGTTGGATCCGGCAGATCCTGGCTGGCTGGCGGTTCTGGAAGATCCTGGCTGACTGGCGGATCCGGAAGAGTCTGGTCGACTGGCGGATCTGGAAGAGTCTGGTCGACTGGCGGATCTGGAAGAGTCTGGTCGACTGGCGGATCTGGAAGAGTCTGGTCGACTGGCGGATCTGGAAGAGTCTGGTCGACTGGCGGATCTGGAAGAGTCTGGTCGACTGGCGGATCTGGAAGAGTCTGGTCGACTGGTGGATCTGGAAGAGTCTGGTCGACTGGCGGATCTGGAAGAGTCTGGTCGACTGGCGGATCTGGAAGAGTCTGGTCGACTGGCGGATCTGGAAGAGTCTGGTCGACTGGCAGATCTGGAAGAGTCTGGTCGACTGGCAGATCTGGAAGAGTCTGGTCGACTGGCAGATCTGGAAGAGTCTGGTCGACTGGCAGATCTGGAAGAGTCTGGTCGACTGGCAGATCTGGAAGAGTCTGGTCGACTGGCAGATCTGGAAGAGTCTGGTCGACTGGCAGATCTGGAAGAGTCTGGTCGACTGGCTGCTCTGGCTGCTCCATGCTGACTGGCTGCTCCATGATGACTGGCAGCTCTGGCTGCTCCATGCTGACTGGCTGCTCCATGCTGACTGGCAGCTCTGGCTGCTCCATGCTGACTGGCTGCTCTGGCTGCTCCATGCTGACTGGCTGCTCCATGCTGACTGGCGGCCCTGGCTGCTCCATGCTGACTGGCGGCCCTGGCTGCTCCATGCTGACTGGCGGCCCTGGCTGCTCCATGCTGACTGGCGGCCCTGGCTGCTCCATACTGACTGGCGGCCCTGGCTGCTCCATGCTAACTGGCAGCTCTGGCGGCTCCTTGCAGACTGGCAGCTCTGGCGGCTCCTTGCAGACTGGCAGCTCTGGCGGCTCCTTGCAGACTGGCAGCTTTGGCGGCATCCTGCAGAAAGGCAGCTCTGGCGGCTCCTTGCAGACTGGCAGCTCCTTGCAGACTGGCAGCTCCTTGCAGACTGGCAGCTCCTTGCAGACTGGCAGCTCCTTGCAGACTGGCAGCTCCTTGCAGACTGGCAGCTCCTTGCAGACTGGCAGCTCTATGCAGACTGGCAGTTCTGAACAGGCGGGAGACTCCGGCAGCGCTGTAGAGAAGGAAGGCTCTAACAGCGCTAAACAGGCGGGAGACTCCGACAGCGCTGGAGAGGAGGAAGGCTCTGGCAGCGCTGGACAGGCGAGGCGCACTGTAGGCCTGATGCGTGGTGCTGGCACTGGTGGTACTGGGCAGAGGACACGCACAGGAAGCCTGGTGCGGGGAGCTGCTACCGGAGGGCTGGGGTGTGGAGGTGGTACTGGAAAAACCGGACCGTGCAGGCGCACTGGAGCTCTTGAGCACCGAGCCTGCCCAACCTTACCTGGTTGAATGCTCACGGTCGCCCTGCCAGTGCGGCGAGGTGGAATAGCCCGCACTGGGCTATGCAGGCGAACCGGAGACACCGAGCGCAAGGCTGGTGCCATGTAAGCCGGCCCAAGGAGACGCACTGGAGACCAGATGCGTAGAGCCGGCTTCATGGCACTTGGCTCGATGCCCACTCTAGCCCGGCCGATACGCTGAGCTGGAATGTACCGCACCGGGCTGTGCACCCGCACTGGGGACACCGTGCGCTCCACAGCATAACACGGTGCCTGCCCGGTCTCTCTAGCCCCCCGGTAACCACAGGAAGTTGGCTCAGGTCTCCTACCTGGCGTAGCCATACTCCCTGTTAGCCCCCCCCCCAAGACATTTTTGGGGCTGACTCCCGGGCTTCCATCCACGACGCCGCGCTGCCTCCTCATACCAGCGCCTCTCCGCTTTCGCCGCCTCCAGTTCTTCTTTGGGACGGCGATATTCTCCTGGCTGAGCCCAGGGTCCTCTTCCGTCTAATTCCTCCTCCCATGTCCATACCTCCTCGCGCTGCTCCTGCTGCTGCTTTTTTCGTTGCCCATTACCACACCGCTTGGTCCTGTTGTGGTGGGTGATTCTGTAACGGTTTTCTTGATGAGAAGGAGAGTCGGACCAAAATGCGGCGTGTAGATTGCGATCCATGTTTATTGTGACTATAGCAACACGAATCTAAATACAAACAGTGCAAAATAATAAACGTAATGAAAACCGAAACAGCCTAAACTGGTGCAAACTAACACTAAGGACAATCACCCACAAACACACAGTGAAACCCAGGCTACCTAAATATGGTTCCCAATCAGAGACAATGACTAACACCTGCCTCTGATTGAGAACCATATCAGGCCAGACATAGAAATAGACAAACAAGACATCCAACATAGAATGCCCACCCAGTTCACGTCCTGACCAACACTAAAACAAGGAAAACACACACGAACGATGGTCAGAACGTGACAATTAAAGCGTACCACTTACCTTAAAACCCCCCATACCATTTAATTACTTCCCTTACAAAAATATAATGTGAAATTTGCAGTTTCAAATAAGAATTTCACATGGAAAATAGCTGTTTTCACATGCTGAGTGGAAACCATATCTTCACATGTATTACATTTTGAGTTTACATGTTACCACCTTTTCACATGTGAGACGAATAACATGTTTTCACCTCACGTGAATTGCAGAAACTTTTACATGTGAAAATCAAATTAGAATTTTCACATGTGAAAATTGAATTCTCACGTGTGGAATTGCATTTTCAGATGTTAAAAACATTCACATGTGGAATTGCAAGTTCACATATGAAAAACAAACACGTGAAATCTCATTTGCAATTCCACATGTAAGAAACATTTACATGTGAAAATCTAACTCTTACATGTGGAACTGCATTTGTAGGTGTAGTTTGAAACTATCACATATTGAAATTTTGCATCCCCATGTTGTCACATTTATTTCACATGATATCATGTTTTCACATGTACTCAAATGTTTTCACGTGTAGTTTTCGCATGCCGTAGTCACAAGACAGGAACAGTCTCTACACAGCATGTTGGCACTTCAGGAAGACGGCTCCTACAGACATGCACATTCGGAACAAATTGCCAGACACCTTGTGTTATAACTTAACCACACAGACCACACTCATAAACAAGTTTCAGCATGTTCATTCCTTACTGAAAAAACACATGATTTCACATGTGAAATGTTCACATCTTCGACATGTAAAATGTTATTTAATGTGGAATTACACATGTGAAATCATGTGAAACTATGTGGTTTTGGAACACTTCACATGATATCATGTTTTCAAATGAGATCAAATGTTTTCAAAAATGTAGTTTCATGTAATCTATCATGTTGCTTTGACATGTTATCACATTAACTTCATATAAGATCACATGTCAAATGCATGTGATTTTTCAGTAAGGGATGTTAGTGACACAGGCAAAATTACTTTTAGTTTTGATTGCATTTTTTAAAATTGAGAAATGTTATGATGCATACCAAGGTCAGAATTACTGTAATATACTGTAGATATACCTAAACTACTGTATGACCAGGTGAATGTGGAACTTCCTGCTGCCTAGAAGTTGTGCCTGCAGGTTTCCATATGAAGGCTCAGTAGACACATCTCACTGGCACCACCCGTATACAGTAAGCTCGACTGTTGGTGTTTGTATCAAGAGAAACTGAACTCCTACCAGCAAAAAGCCAATTTTACTATTGTTGCAGAAAGCCCCGCCTACACCTTCTTCACGTGTAGGCTATGTCAAACTGCTGAATACAGTATTGTATTTAAAAAAGCTACTTACAACATATAGATTTTTGAAAGAGACTGAAGATTAGAGGAAAATGCAATACAATTAAATCTATTCAACAATGCAGCGTAATCACATCTTTTAATGATACAACTGACCCAGAGGATATAGTAGCGATGCTCTGTTTCCTAAGTTGGAGCTTGAATGCCTACATTAGCCGTGATAGACGTAAAACAAATATGTTCATTCTGCAGGGAAAGAACAGGTCTGAACAGAAAGGTCAGAGTCCTCACGCATGTTGAGTGCTCTGGATAAGATTTTTCTCTTGGTCTATAAATGGGTTGGGAGTTTTGCAACAAAACTGAATCGTGCTTAACTATTAGGCAAAACAGACAGGGTTGGCTTAGTTTGTTGCCAACATGTAAACTATATTTCATCTCCAATGTTTATTGAAAACATAAAGACATTTGCACAATGAGAGCTTGTTGTCGCTAAAATACACCATTACAGTTGTTGGTTAGCTAGCATTTTTTTTTTGCATGTTAGCATAGATGTGACATCAGACAAAACACCTCCAAATAAGACATGGTATCAAGAACAAGATACAACTAGCTGGAACGAGCCACCTACGATTCCCCACAAAGTTGCTTCTTGTCATGGTTGCTAGCTATCTGGCCATCAAGAATCACAACAACACACAGCCTTTGCCCCCATTGAAATGTGTGCATCGTTTTCGTTACGTTGTCAGCTAATCCATCTATGACTTATATGTGATTTCAACATCACAGCCCTTCGTGGTTTTGGTTTTGCTTGATAAGCTAGACTACGGTAAGGATACCAAATGGAAGTAGTTGTAAGATAGTTACGGCTGAAAAAACATTCTGACAACTTGAAGCATTTTATTATGCAGTTATAGAGCTGAACCCTCCCATTCCTGATCAGTCCACCACTCAACTCATTAACTCCCTGCCAACCTCTCCCCACCATCCTGGTACAGCCTTTACTCTTGACATAATGGGAGGGACCACTTATCCACTCAAAGAACCCATGCTGGGCTGTCTGTGCAAACTGCCTGATTAGTTGGCCACCCCTGACTCACTGTTGGCTCTGTGAGTGCAGAATAATAGATTGTCTCTCATTTGTCTCCATCAAAGACCGCTGGAGTCTCTGTGTCCATCTGTACCAGTCATGTCTCCACCTGGACCTCCTGTCATTCCCTTTCAATCATACGTGTGTGAGTATTTATGACTATTCATTTGAAAAATGAATATCATTGATCAAGTATTTTTGGGTTAGAACTTCAAGTAAACTTATTCTATTATCAAATCATCATTGCAGCCATAACAAACTTAACACCCCAAAAAACTGACTGTTTTAGATTCCACTCTTCCCATGTCAGTGTGGCTCCTCTATAAGGACTTTTCTACTGAGCCAAAGCTTTTCTATTGAGAGTAACTGGAACCTTTACAGAGTGGGAAATAGAGATGGGCGCTTTAAAAAAACAGACCCTTATCTGTGAAGCAGATATTTATTGGTCGTGGTGGCTCCCCACCCTCTCGCCCCTCAGTGTGACCTTCCCTAACCCATGGTGAGCCCAAATCCCCCACACAGCCCAGAGGACTGCTGGAAATGGGTTTGTGTTACAGGGACCCTGGGGGGCTCTCTGCGGGGGCTGGAGGCCGTCAGCCACGGACAGCTCCTCCACTCTCGTGGAGTCAGCGAGGGAAAGACCTGAACTTGGGATGACCCCACCAAGCAAAGTCCCTGTTGAGTTCATCCACAGGCCACAGCTCCGGTTCCCCTCACCCCTCACATTTTCCTGCTCTTCTCTTTTTTTTGGTGTGTTTTTCCAACTAGGCCAATACATTTTCCAGAGCAGAATCAAACCCCTCCACCACCACCCCCACTCCATGTCGCCTAGTTAGCTTTCTTTACTTCTCTTTCAGGAAGACGAGAACCCTTTCAAGTGTATAGCCCCTCCACTCCACTTCCTTACCCTTACATCCTGATGGTGAAGGATTGTGAGTGCATATGGAGTGTGTGTGTCTGTGCATGCTTGCATGTGTACGTGCAAAAGAAGGAAGAGAATATAGAGAGAGCTGGATGTTAAACAGTGAGGGGTGAGGAATGTGGTATTAGTCCGTTCCAGTTCTGTCTAACATAGATCTCAAATAAGTGATGCATTGTAACGTAGACACAGGGAGTCAGGAAGCAGGTGCAGTTAGTGAGTTTAATAACAACGAACATGGAACGATACAAAATAAGCGATGCGCCTGACATGAAAACACAAGCAATACTACATGCTGACTGAACAAAACGTCTGCTAAATAAAGGGTAAAAAAAAAAAAGATGAATCCCTCTTGGTGTTTTTCCTATTTTGTTGCATTACAACCTGTAATTTAAATTGATTTTTATTTGGATTTCATGTGATGGACATACACAAAATAGTCCAAATTGGTGAAGTGAAAATAAAAAATAACTAATATTCTAAAAAATGTAAAAGGAAAAGTAGTGCATGCATATGTATTCACCCCTTTTGCTATGAAGCCCCTAAATAAGATCTGGTGCAACCAATTACCTTCAGAAGTCACATAATTAGTTAAATAAAGTCGACCTGTCCGCCATCGAAGTGTCTCATGATCTCAGTATATATACACCTGTTCCGAAAGGCCCCAGAGTCTGCAACACCACTAAGCAAGGGGAACCACCAAGCATATGGCACCATGAAGACCAATGAGCTATCCAAACAGGTCAGGGACAAGGTTGTGGAGAAGAACAGATCAGGGTTAGGTTATAAAAAAATGTCCAAAACTTTTAACATCCCACTGAGCACTATTAAATCCATTATTAAAAAATGGAAAGAATATGGCACCACAGCAAACTGCCAAGAGAGGGCTGCCCACCAAAACTCATGGACCAGGCAAGAAGAGCATTAATCAGAGAGGCAACAAAGATACCAAAGATAACCCTGAAGGAGCTGCAAACCTCCACAGCGAAGATTGGAGTATCTGTCCATAGGACCACTTTAAACCGTACACTCCACAGAGTTGGGCTTTACGGAAGAGTGGCCAGAAAAAATATGGAAAAAGTGGTCTGGTCAGGTGAGGCTAAAATTGAGCTTTTTGGCCATCAAGGAAAATGCCACGTCTGGCACAAACCCATCACCTCTCATCACCCAGAGAAAACCATCCCCAGTGAAGAATGGTGGCAGCATCATGCTGTGGGTATGTTTTTAATTGGCAGGGACAGGGAAACCGGTTAGAATTGAAGGAATGATGGACGGCGCTAAATACAGGGAAATTCTTGAAGGAAACCTGTTTAAGTCTTCCAACGATTTGAGACTGGGACGGAGGTTCACCTTCCAGCAGGATAATGACCCTAAGCATACGGCTAAAGCAACACTGAAGTGGTTTAAGGGGAAACATTTAAATGTCTTGGAATGGCCTAATTAAAAACCAGACTTCAATCCAATTGAGAATCTGTGGTATGACTTAAAGATTGGTGTACACCAGTGGAACCCATCCGACTTGAAGGAGCTGGAGCAGTTTTTCCTTGAAGAATGGACAAAAAATCACAGTGGCTAGATGTGTCAAGCTTATAGAGACATACCCCAAGAGACTTGCAGCTGTAATTTCTGCAAAAAGTGGCTCTAAAAAGGCTTTGGATGGGTGAATAGTTATGCACGCTCAAGTTTTCTGTTTTTTGTGTGTCTTGTTTGTTTCACAAGAAAACATATTTTGCATCTTCAAAGTGGTAGGCATGTTGTGTAAATCAAATGATACAAACCCCAAAAATGTTAATTCCAGGTTATAAGGCAAGAAAATAGGAAGGCAGGCAGGAGTCAGTAAACCAGAGGTGGGGCAAAGGTACAGGTCGACAGGCAGGCTCAGGGTCAGGGACAGGCAGAGTGGTTAGTCAGGCAGGCTCGGAGTCAGGACAGGCAAGGGTCAAAACCAGGATATCACTATGGGAGGCCAATCACCTCTCCTCCGGGCCATAACCCTCCCAGTCAACCAGGTATTGGAAACCCCTGCCCCGTGGTCTAACACTCAGGAGACATCTCACCGTGTACGCAAGATAGCCATTGATGACATGGGGAGGAGGGGTGGGCCTGGAAACAGAAGACAAAGGGCTGTGAGACACAGGTTTAACACGGGACACATGAAAGGTGGGGTGTATAAGAAGGGTATGGGGCAAAATAAGATGAACAGCAGAGGGACTAATAATTGTAGATTTGGGAAATGGGCCAATAAACCAGGGGGAGACTTTGTGCCATTCCTTCTGCCCGAGACGATACCGGGGGGCCGAGGTCCAATGGCGATACGCTTGTCTGCTATACCTGGAGTTGGTCTTGAGGATGGCCGACCGGGCTCTCCTCCAGGTACGATGGCGGCGGAGGACAAACATCCTGCTCGGGGAAGAGCGGGAGCTGATAACCCAGGGAACATTCAAAGGGCAATAGGCCTGTGGCAGAGCAGGGAAGGGTGTTGCGTGCATATTCCACCCACACCAGCTGCTGGTTCTAGGTGGTGGGGTTGGCAGAGACCAGGCAGCACAGGGGGGTCTCATGGTCCTTGTTAGCTCGCTCGAACGGCCGTTAGACTAGGGGTGGAACCCGGAGGACAGGCCGACGATCCAATGAGGGTGCAGAAAGCTTCCAGAAACGAGACGAGAACTGAGGGCTGCTGTCAGAGACCATGTCCACGGGCAGTCCATGGATCTAGAAGACGTGCTGCAACATGAACTGGGCCGCCTCCTTGGCAGATGGTAACTTGGGGAGAGGAATGAAGTGGGCGACCTTGGAAAAGCCATCCACCACAGTCAGGTGGCTGTGGTGGATGTTGCCATCAGACGGGGGAGACCTGTGACAAAGTCCAGCAAGATGTGAGACCAAGGGCGATGAGGGATTGGCCGAGGTTGGAGGAGGCCAGCCGGAGCTTGTTGAGGGGTCTTGTTCCTTGCACAGACTGAGCAGGCGGTGACAAAGGCGGCAACGTCCGGAACCATGGTAGGCCACCAAAAGCATTGTCGCCCGAAAGCCAGGGTCCGCCGGGAGCCCGGGTGGCAGGCAAGCCTGGAGGAATGGCCCACTCCAGAACCGCAGAGCGGACAGCGTTAGGCACAAACATCCGGTTATCTGTCCCCCCCGGGGTTCGGCTGGGACAGCTGCGCCTCCCGGACTTGTTTCCCGATACCCCGGCTGAGTGCCGTCGCCAGGCATGAGGAGGGAAGGATGGTCTCTGCCTCCGGGGTGGTAGCCGTGGGGTTATAGCGGTGAAACAGAGCATAAGGCTTGACATTCTTGGATCCCAGCCGGTAGGAGAGGGAAAAGTTGAGGCCCTTGGCAGTGCGGAGATACTCCAGGTTTTTGTGGTCGGTCCACACAATGAACGGATGTTCCGCCCCTTCGAGCCAGTGCCTCCATTCCTCCAATGCAATCTTCACTACGAGAATCTCCCGATTCCCCACATCGCAATTCCTCTCCTTGGCGGTGAGGCCATGGGAGAAAAAGGTGCAGGGATGCAGCTTAAGGTCCAGGGCAGAACGTTGGGAAAGAACAGCCCCCACTCTGACATTCGAAGCATCAGCCTCCACATCAAACTGACTGGAAGGGTCCGGATGAACCAGGATCGGAGCCGAAGAAGGTCCCGGAACATCCGGTCTGCAGCCGTGGACCACGTGAACGGAAACTTAGTAGAGCTGAGGGCAGACAGGGGGAGGCCAGGGTGCTGTAACCCCGGATAAAGTGGAGATAAAAGTTGAGGAACCACAGGAAGTTTTGCAGCTGGATGTAGGCTGAGGCCAATCCACCCCGCTTTCACCTTCTCGGGATCCATCTTGACGCTCCCAGCAGAGATAATTTAGCCCAAAAAGGGAATTGTGGAGCGATGGAACTCGCACTTTTCCACCATAACGAATAACTGGTTCTCCAGAAGGTGCTGGAAAACCTGCCGGATATGGAGCACGTGATCTTGGGGGGAGAGCGAGAAGACGAGGATGTCATGAATGTAGACGAAGACGAACCGGTTCAGCATGTCGCGGAAAACGTCATTCACCAGAGACTGGAACAAGGCATGGGCGTTGGTGAGGCCAAAGGGCATGACCAGATATTCGTAGTGGCCGCTGGCCGTGTTGAAGGCGATCTTCCACTCGCCCCTGTCTCGTATCCGCACCAGGAGGTAGGCGTTATGTAGATCCAGCTTGGAGGAGAACACAGTGACCCCCTGGAGCAGCTCGAAGGCAGAGGAAATGAGTGGTAGCGGATAACGGTTCTTAACGGTTCTTAACTTCTTCGATATAGGGGGCGCACTTTTAATTTTTGGATGAAAAAACGTTCCCGTTTTAAACAAGATATTTTGTCACGAAAAGATGCTCGACTATGCATATAATTGACAGCTTTGGAAAGAAAACACTCTGACATTTCCAAAACTGCAAAGATATTATCTGTGAGTGCCACAGAACTGATGCTACAGGCGAAAACAAGATGAAATTTCAAACAGGAAATGCCCCAGATTATGAATGCGCTGTGTTCCAATGTCTCCTTATATGGCTGTGAATGCGCAAGGAATGAGCCTACACTTTCTGTCGTTTCCCCAAGGTGTCTACAGCATTGTGACGTATTTGTAGGCATAGCATTGGAAGATTGACCATAAGAGACTACATTTACCAGGTGCTCGCTTGGTGTCCTCCGTTGCAATTATTGCATAATCTCCAGCGGCGTGCATTTTTCCATTTGCTTCAGCAGAGAAACTGAACTGCCACGAATGACTTATCATCGAATAGATATGTGAAAAACACCTTGAGGATTGATTCTAAACAACGTTTGCCATGTTTCTGTCGATATTATGGAGTTAATTTGGAAAAAAGTTTGGCGTTGTAATGACTGAATTTTCGCTTTTTTTTCTTAGCCAAACGTGATGAACAAAACGGAGCGATATTTCCTACACAAATAATATTTTTGGAAAAACTGAACATTTGCTATCTAACTGAGAGTCTCCTCATTGAAAACATCCAAAGTTCTTCGAAGGTAAATTATTTTATTTTAATGCTTTTCTTGTTTTTGTGAAAATGTTGCCTGCTGAATGCTAGGCTTAATGCTATGCTAGCTCTCAATACTCTTACACAAATGCTTGTGTAGCTATGGTTGAAAAGCATATTTTGAAAATCTGAGATGACAGTGTTGTTAACAAAAGGCTAAGCTTGTGAGCCAATATATTTATTTAATTTCATTTGCGATTTTCATGAATAGTTAACGTTGCGTTATGCTGATGAGCTTGAGGCTATGATTACGCTCCCGGATACGGGATTGCTCGACGCAAGAAGTTAACAGTGATGGCATTGAGTCCCCGGTAGTCAATGCATGGGAGTCTTGTCATTCTTCTCCACTAACAAGAATCCTGCACCAGCAGGAGAGGAAGAGGGACGGATAAATCCATTAGCTAGGGAGTTCCCAATGTAGTCCTCCATAGCCTTGGTTTCAAGGTCCCAACAGCGAGTACAGATGCCCCCGGGGTGGAAGGGAAGGGGCCCGGGACTTGCTGAACACCTCCTGGAGATCCTGGTACTCCGGGGGAATGGCAGAGAGATTCCGGAACCACCTCCGAGGACCCAGGAAGACGTACCGGGGCAGGTTGTGCCGACCTAAGACAATGTGCATGGCGAACGGACTCCAGCCAATGATGGCACCCGTAGACCAGTTGATGAGTGGGTTGTGTCGCTGGAGCCAGGAGAATCCCAAAACCAGAACTGAATGGTCTCGATGTGATTCCCTGACACCCGTAGGTTGATGGGTGTGGTGCTATGGGTGACCCGTCCAATGCTCTAACATCCACGGGAATGGAGAGAGGCTGAGTGGGGATGTTCCGCCCAGAAGCCAGTGTGGTGTCCACTGTGGCAGGCTGCCCCCAGACGACCTGCGGAATTTCTCCAGCAGCATGTCCAATGCCCGGTCATGGTGTTCAGCCAACGTTTGGACCCCCTCCATCAGCCCACAAAGCAGTTTCTCGTGCCTACCAATGGAGGCTCCTTGGGAGGAGATGGCGTTGTGCAGCTGGTCCGGGTCTGCTTGGTCAGTCTTGGCCAGTTCGTACTCTCAGGTATAAAGGTAAGACCCAGATACAGACCACGTCGAATAAACAATAGTTTAATAGTTTAAGGTCAAGGCAGGCAGGGGTCAGTAAACCAGAGGTGGGGCAACAGTACCGGGCAGCAGGCAGGCTCAGGATCAGGGGCAGGCAGAGTGGTCAGGCAGGCGGTCTCGAAGTCAGGACAGGCAAGGGTCAAAACCAGGAGGGTCAGATAAAGAGAGACTGGAAAAAGCAGGAGCTGAGACACAAAATGCTGGTTGAGTTGAACAAACAAGATGAACTGGCAACAGACGGCAGGCAGGCTCAGGATCAGGGGCAGGCAGAGTGGTCAGGCAGGCGGTCTCGAAGTCAGGACCGGCAAGGGTCAAAACCAGGAGGGTCAGATAAAGAGAGACTGGAAAAAGCAGGAGCTGAGACACAAAATGCTGGTTGAGTTGAACAAACAAGATGAACTTTCAACAGACAAACAGAGAACACAGGTATAAATTCACAGGGAATAATGGGGAAGATGGGGGAGGTGTATTATTGACTGTATGGTGTATTATTTGTTTGTTTGTTTTTCTCCATGTGTAACTCTGTGTTGTTGTATGTGTCGAACTGCTTTGCTTTATCTTGGCCAGGTCACAATTGTAAATTGCCTACCTGGTTAAATAAAGGTTAAATAAAAAAATAAAAAAAAATAAAAACTAAATTGAGAATACTGACAAGATTCAAATTAGTGCCTGCTAAACATTGTCTTACATTTCTTTAATGCTATTACATTCTGAAAAATGTCTTCAATAATCACTTTTGATAAGACAGAAATTTGTATTGATGAAAGTGTAATGTTCATTGGGGAGTGTAAGTGTTTTGCCTGTAGTATCAAAGCTATAAAAAATATGTAATATTGGGGGAAATGAACAAATTTCCTCCTAGCTCCCCAAGTGATCCCTACTTTTCCAAGGGATAAAATAAAATTTCCTGACAAGAAATTGGTCACTTTGTTAAAATTCCTTACAATAATATTTGATGGAAATCACATTTCCAGGAAGGTATTTTAAAGGAAAGGTTGCACAATATATATTCCACAAATCCAACAAAGTAGATTTACTATATTCCATCTAAATGTTTTTTATGCAAAAATGGATAATTCGCAATTTGAATTACATTTATCAAAAACATATACAACTGTTGTGAAAATTTTGACCCAAAGGTTAAGGCAGAGACTAGAGGCCAGCATCCCGGAGTTGTTGACGTTGAGACTGGTGTTCTGCAGGTACTATTTAATGAAGCTGCCAGTTGAGGACCAGTGAGGCGTCTGTTTAGAGTACAGTATATACATTTGAGATGAGTAATGCAAGAAATGTAAACATTATTTAGTGAATGCGATATCATAGAATAGTATAGAAAACATTATATACATATGAGATGAGTAATGCCAGATGTGTAAACATTAAGTGGCTAAGATACATAGAATAGTATAGAATACAGTATATACATATGAGATGAGTAATGACAGATATGTAAACATGATTAAAGTGACTAGTGTTCCATTCCTTAAAGTGGCCATTGATTTCTAGGCTATGCCTATATGCAGCAGCCTCTAATGTGCTAATGATGGCCGCTTAACAGTCTGATCACTTAGGGATAGAAGCTGTTTTTCAGTCTCTCGGTCCCAGTGTTGATGCACCTGTACTGACCTTTGCTTCTGGATGATAGCGGGATGAACAGGCAGTGGCTCGGGTGGTTGATGTCCTTGATGATATTTTTGGCCTTCCCGTGACATCAGGTGCTGTAGGTGTCCTGGAAGGCGGGTAGTTTGCCACAGGTAATGCGTTGGGCAGACCACACCACCCTCAGAAGTGCCTTGCAGGCGGTGCAGGCGGTGATACAGCCCGACAGCATGCGTTCAATTGTGCATCTGTAAATGTTTGAGAGGGGCTTTAGGTGACAATCCAAATTTCTTTAGCCTCCTGAGGTTGAAGAGACTCTGTTGCACCTTCTTCACCACACTGTCTGTGTGGGTGGACCATTTCTGTTTGTCAGTTATGTGTATGCCAAGGACCTTGAAGCTTTCCACCTTTTTCACATCGGTCCCGTCGATGTCGATAGCGGGGTGCACCCTCTGCTGTTTCCTAAAGTCCATTTCGAATCCCACCATACCTTCTCCGCTATGCAATCTGGTTTCAGAGCTGGTCATGGGTGCACCTCAGCCACGCTCAAGGTCCTAAATGATATCTTAACCACCATCGATATGAAGCAATACTGTGCAGCCGTATTTATTGATCTGGCCAAGGCTATCGACTCTGTCAATCACCACATTCTCATCGTCAGACTCAGTAGCCTTGGTTTCTCAAATGATTGCCTCACCTGGTTCACTAACTACTTCTCTGAGTTCAGTGTGTCAAATCGGAGGGCCTGTTGTCCGGGCCTCTGGAAGTCTCTATGGGGGTGCCTCAGGGTTCAATTCTTGGACCGACTCTCTTCTCTGTATACATCAATGATGTCGCTCTTGCTGCTGGTGAGTCTCTGATACACCTCTACGCAGACGACACCATTCTGTATACTTCTGGCCCTTCTTTGGACTCTGCGTTAACAACCCTCCAGACGAGCTTCAATGCCATACAACTCTCCTTCCGTGGCCTCCAATTGCTCTTAAATACAAGTAAAACTAAATGCATGCTCTTCAACCGATAGCTGCCTGCACCTGCCCGCCCGTCCAACATCACTACTCTGGACAGTTCTGACTTAGAATATCTGGACTACTACAAATACCTAGGTGTCTGGTTAGATGGTAAACTCTCCTTCCAGACTCACATCAAACATTTCCAATCCAAATTTAAATCTAGAATCTGCTTCCTATTTTTCAACAAAGCCTCCTTCACTCATGTCGCCAAACACTCACCCCGTACTGGAGGAATTCTTCTTCTTCATCAAGTCAAACGGGAAGGATTTACTCCAAACACCCGACAAGGCCCTCGTCCCCGTCATTTGTAGGACCAGAAGTAGGAGATCCCTTTACCGTCTGTCCTATTAGCCAAACAATCGGTAATAAAATAGACAAACTACAAGCATGTATATCCTACCAAACTGTAATATCTTATGTTTCACCAAGTCGTGGATGAACGACGACATGGTTAACATACAGCTGGCGGGTTTTAAGCTTTTTTGCCAGGATAGAACAGCGGCCTCTTGTAAGACAAGGAGCATCAGCTTAGGTATATTTGTAAACAACAGCTGTTGCACGGAATCTAAGGAAGTCTCAAGGTTTTGCTCACCTGAGGTACTCCACACAGAGAAGCGTACAAAGCTCTCCCTCACCCTCCAATCTCATGATTAACTGTAGACCATACTAATTACCAAGAGAGTTTACATCTATATTTTTCATAGCTGTCTATATACCACCGTAGACCGATGCTGGCACTAAGACCACAATCAATCAGCTGTATACGGCGCTCCTAGAGGCCGGGGAATTTTATGCAGGGAAACTCAAATCAGTTTTACCTCATTTCTATCAGCATGTTAAATATGCAACCAGAGGGAAAAAAAACTCCAGAACACCTTTACTCCACACACAGAGATGCGTACAAAACTCTCCCTCGCCCTCCATTTGGCAAATCTGACCATAATTCTATCTACCTGATTCCTGTTTACAAACCAAATCTAAAGCAAGAAGCAACAGTGACTCTGTCAATAAGAAAGTGGTTAGATGAAGCAGATAATAAGCTGCAGGATGGTTTTGTTAGTACAGACTGGAATATATTCTGTGATTCTTCCGATGGTATTGAGGAGTACACCACATCAGTCTCATCCCAGCTTCATTAAAAAGTGCATTGAGGATATCGTCCCCATAGTGACTGTACGTACATACCCCAACCAGAAGCCATGGATTACAAGCAAAATCCACACTGAGCTAAAGGATAGAGCTGCCGCTTTCAAGGAATGGGACTCTAACCCGGAAGCTTATAAGAAATCTCGCTATGCCCTCCGACAAACCATCAAACAGGCAAAGAGTCAATACAGGACTAAGATTGAATGCTCGTCGGATGTGGCAGGGCTTACAATCTATTACAGACTACAGAGGGAAATACAGCCACAAGCTGCTCAATGACACAAACCTGCCAGATGAGCTAAATTACTTATATCCTCACTTCGAGGCAAGTGTCACTGAGGAATGCATGAGAGCACCAGCTGTTCTGGTCGACGGCTCTCCGTAGCCGGTGTGAGTAAGACCTTTAAACAGGTCAACATTCACAAGGCCGCAGGGCCAGACAGATTACCAGGATGTGTACTCTGAGCATGCGCTGACCAACTGGCAAGTGTCTTCACTGACGTTCTCAAACTGTCCCTAACAGAGTCTGTAATACCAACAAGTTTCAAGCAGAACACTAGGGTAACCTGCCTAAATGACTACTGACCCATAGCACTCACGTCTGGAGCCATGAAGTGCTTTGAAAGGCTGGTTATGGCTCACATCAACACCATCATCCCAGAAACCCTAGACCCACTCCAATTTGCGTACCGCCCCAACAGATCCACAGATGATGCAATCTCTATTGCACTCCACACTGCCCTTTCCAACCTGGACAAAAGGAATACCTATGTGAGAATGCTATTCATTGACTACAGATCAGACTTCAACACCATAGTACCCTCAAAGATCATCACTAAGCTAAGGACTCTGGGAACCTAACACCTCCCTCTGCAACTGGATCCTGGACCTTACCACCTGGGGCCGCCCCAAGGTGGTAAGGGTATGGAACAACACATCCGCCATACTGATCCTCAACATAGGGGCCCCTCAGGGGTGCGTGCTCAGTCCCCTCATGTACTCCCTGTTCACTCATGACTTTATGGCCAGGTACGACTCCAACACCATCATCAAGTTTGCCGATGACACAACAGTGGTAGGGCTGATCACCGACCACGATGAGACAGCCTATAGGGAGGAGGTCAGAGACCTGGTAGTGAGGTGCCAGTACAACAACCTCTCCCTTAACGTGATCAAGACAAAGGAGATGATTGGTGGACTACAGAAAAAGGAGGACCGAGCACGCCCCCATTTTCAGTGGAACAGGTTGAGAGTTTCAAGTTCCTTGGTGTCCACATCACCAACAAACTATCATGGTCCAAGCACACTAAGACAGTCATGAAGAGGGCACGACAAAGCCTATTCCCCCTCAGGAGACTGACAAGATTTAGCATGGGTCCTCAGATCCTCAAATGGTTCTACAGCTGCACCATGAAGAGCATCCTGACCGGTTGCATCACTGCCTGGTAATGCAACTGCGGGGCCTCCGACTGCAAGTCACTACAGAGGGTAGTGCATACAGCCCAGTACATCACTGGGGCCAAGCTTCCTGCCATCCAGGACCTCTATATCAGGCTGTTCTCTGTGCTAGTGCACGGCAAGCAGTACCGGAGTGCCAAGTTGAGGTCCAAAATTATTCTTAACAGCTTCTACCACCAAGCCATAAGACTCCTGAACAGCTAATCAAAGGGCTACCCAGACCCTTCTTTTACACTGCTGCTACTCTCTGTTTATAATTTATGCATACTCACTTTAACTCTGCCTACATGTACATATTACCTCAATGACCTCTACTAACTGGTGCCCGTCACATCGACTCTGTACCGGTACCCCCTGTATATATACTCACTTGTTATTTTACTGCCTCTGCTTTATTATTTGTTACTTTTTTTCTATTTTTTACTTAACACTGTATTTTTTTCTTAACTTCTTAAGGCATTGTTGGTTAAGGTCTTGTAAGTAAGCATTTTACTGTAAGGTCTACACCTGTTGTACTCGGCGCATGTGACAAATAACATTTGATTTGATTTATCTCTGAGTGACAGCCTATTCTTAAAATTATCAACATTATTTAATGACTAAACAGCCTGCAGATTTAGGATCTTAATTTGACCTAATAATTCTGCAGCAACAACATTTGAACGCTTAAATCTACAATATGTCACTTTTTGTGCGACCCGACCAAATTCACATAGAATGTGCGTTATAGATCTGTCATTCTCATTGAAAGAAGTCTTAGAAGCAGTAGATCTGTTCTATATCCAATATTTCTATGCTTCTCGTTCTTAAGTTTTGTTTTTGCGTCTTTTACTTTCGGTTTTGGACACCAACTTGAAACAGCTGAAAATACAATATTTTGGGTTATGGAAAATATATTTCAGAGCGGTTTAAATGGTAGAATGATTATCTACACAATAAACTGAAATTAGGCAAACTACTAGAATCTCTGCAACCAGGAAATGGTGGAGTGATTACTGCATATTGCACCTTTAACCCAGAATGTTGCTTGATCAGTGGTTAGGATATCAGCTGGCCAAAAGTAGACTGCATGAAAAGTGCAATAATGTTAACATAATTGTGTGTTATTGTGGGTTTTCCGTTAATTTTTGTAAATCACAGATCTCATCTGCATTTCCTGCAGTGCAGAAAAATGATCAGCAACAAAAGAGTGATCAAATTAAGTTAATAACCTGTTAACCTGTAGAATCAATAAAACGTCAGCTGCACAGCTGACACGAGTGAAATAATATGTTTTTGCACCCCCTTGCGGTACAGTGGTGGAGGCACAACTGTTTGAGTTGATAGTTAAAGGACAGGTTCACCTTTTTTTAGATATTGTACACGTGAAATTGTGTCATTCTGAACTTTATTTGCAACTTTATATTCCATTTAGTTGGACTCAAGCGGTACTTTTCCATTTGTGCATGCACGGGCTAC
This sequence comes from Oncorhynchus clarkii lewisi, assembly GCF_045791955.1. Classification (NCBI taxonomy): domain Eukaryota; kingdom Metazoa; phylum Chordata; class Actinopteri; order Salmoniformes; family Salmonidae; genus Oncorhynchus; species Oncorhynchus clarkii. The sequence goes on along the minus strand of NC_092153.1, from coordinate 51,791,931 downwards.
ACGGAAGTACACAAAATAAGTATTGCCACTTCTAAAATGAAGTATTTGGGTGTGTCACGTTCTGACCTTTATTTCCTTTGTTTTGTATTTATTTAGTATGGTCAGGGCGTGAGTTGGGTGGGCAGTCTAAGTTTGTTTTTCTATGATTTGGGTATTTCTATGTTTCGGCCTAGTATGGTTCTCAATCAGAGGCAGGTGTCATTAGTTGTCTCTGATTGAGAATCATACTTAGGTAGCCTGGGTTTCACTGTGTGTTTGTGGGTGATTGTTCCTGTCTCTGTGTTTGCACCAGATAGGACTGTTTAGGTTTTCACTTTTCTTGTTTTGTTTAGTCTGTTCATGTATAGTCGTGAATAACCACCAGTGCATTTTGGTCCGCCTCTCCTTCACCACAGGAAAACCCTTACAGAATCACCCACCACAACAGGACCAAGCGGCGTGGTAACGGGCAACAGCAAAAGCAGCAGCAGGAGAAGGAACAGAGGCAGCAGCAGCAGGAACATCAACAGCGAGGTCAGGATTTCGGGACATGGGAGCAGAATCTGGACTACACAACTTGGGAGGAGATAGACAGGTGGGCGGTCGACCCAGGGAGAGTGCCGGAGCCCGCCTGGGATTCGATGGAGCAGTGTGCGGAAGGTTACAGGAGAATGAGGTTGGCGAAGCAAGCACGGCGGCGTGGACGGAAGCCCGAGGGTCAGCCCCAAAAATTTCTTGGGAGGGGGCACAGGGAGAGTGTGGCAGAGTCAGGAGTCAGACTTGAGCCAACTCCCCCTGTTTATCGTAAGGAGGCAAGGAGGAAACCAGAGCCGGTGTTGGAGGTGAGCGAAGCAGAGACTGTGAAGGAGTTAATGGGGAGATTGGAGGAGAGAGATATGAGGGAGTTGCTGTGTTGGTGCATGAGACACGGAATTCGCCCGACGGAGTGTGTCGAGGATTTGATGACACCTGGGTCAGCTCTCCATACTCGTCCTGAGGTGTGTGCTAGTCGGCTGGTGAAGATGGTGCCAGCCTCACGCACCAGGCCTCTTGTGCACTTCCCTAGCCTTGCACGTCCTGTGCCAGCTCAGCGCTACAGTGCGCCTAGCAGTGCTAACCGTGGCGGGCGTGGTACTGGTCAGGCACCGTGCTATGCGGTGGAATGCACGGTGTCCCCAGTACGCGTGCTTAGCCCGGTACGCTACATCTCAGCTCCTCACATCTGCCGGGCTAGACTGAAGATCCAGCCAGGGCGGTTGGTGCCAGCCCTGCTCTCAAGATCTCCAGTACGCCTTCACGGTCCGGTCCATCCTGTGCCACCTCCACACACCAGCCCTCCGGTGGCAGCTCCCCGCACCAGGCTTCCTGTGCGTGTCCTCGGCCCAGTACCACCAGTTCCAGCACCACGCATCAGGCCTACAGTGCACCTCGCCTCTCCAGCGTTGCCGGAGCTACCAGTCTGCCCAGCGCCATCTGAGCTACCCGTCTCTCGCGTTGCCGGAGCTTCCCGTCTGCCCAGCGCCATCTGAGCCACCCGTCTGCCCAGCGCCATCTGAGCCACCCGTCTGCCCAGTGCCGCCAGTCAGCCAGGGGCCGCCAGTGCCGCCAGTCAGCCAGGGGACGCCAGTCAGCCAGGGGCCGCCAGTCAGCCAGGGGCCGCCAGTGCCGCCAGTCAGCCAGGGGCCGCCAGTGCCGCCAGTCAGCCAGGGGCCGCCAGTGCCCCTCAGCCCAGAGGCGCCAGAGCCCCTCAGCCCAGAGGCGCCAGAGCCCCTCAGCCCAGAGGCGCCAGAGCCCATCAGCCCAGAGGCGCCAGAGCCCCTCTGTCCCGAGCAGCTGCCCCTCTGTCCCGAGCAGCTGCCCCTCTGTCTAGTGGGGTCATTGAGAGGGGTTGCCATGGTTAGAGAGCCACGTAGGCGGACAATAAGGCGGACTAAGACAATGGTGAAGTGGGGTCTGCGTCCCGCGCCAGAGCCGCCACCGCGGACAGACGCCCACCCAGACCCTCCCCTATAGGTCAAGGTTTATTTCCTTTGTTTTGTATTTATTTAATATGGTCAGGGCGTGAGTTGGGTGGGCAGTCTATGTTTGTTTTTCTATGATTTGGGTATTTCTATGTTTCGGCCTAGTATGGTTCTCAATCAGAGGCAGGTGTCATTAGTTGTCTCTGATTGAGAATCATACTTAGGTAGCCTGGGTTTCACTGTGTGTTTGTGGGTGATTGTTCCTGTCTCTGTGTTTGCACCAGATAGGACTGTTTAGGTTTTCACTTTTCTTGTTTTGTTTAGTCTGTTCATGTATAGTCGTCTTTATTAAAAACATGAATAACCACCACGCCGCATTTTGGTCCTCCTCTCCTTCACCACAGGAAAACCCTTACAGGGTGTTTAATCTGTGCCACTGCAACTGCAGAACGAGCATGAGGAAGTCTGTCGGTGGTGGGGTAAGTTTCTCAAAACCAAGAGAAATTGCAAAAAAAGTGTCTTGACACTTTTATAACATGAAAAAAGTCAACCTGTCCTTTAACCTGACTTGCATTACAAATATAATCAAATTTCAAATCAAATGTATTTATATAGCCCTTCGCACATCAGCTGATATCTCAAAGTGCTGTACAGAAACCCAGCCAAAAACCCCAAACAGCAAGCAATGCAGGTGTAGAAGCATGGTGGCTAGGAAAAACTCCCTAGAAAGGCCAAAACCTAGGAAGAAACCTAGAGAGGAACCAGGCTATGTGGGGTGGCCAGTCCTCTTCTGGCTGTGCCGGGTGGAGATTATAACAAAACATGGTCAAGATGTTCAAAAGGCATGACAAGGCATGTCATTGACAGGACTGCAACAAAATGGCTGCATCTTAAAAATAAATTGCAGTAGGATTATTATAGTATAGTACCCTGTTCATACTATAATCAGATAATAGCCATGAACAGTTCTAGTGTGTTGGTGGAGTGGATAATAGTTTAATCTCTGCTGAATCTCAGTCAAATCGAGGAGTCCAATAAAGAAAATTAAGGATTAAACACATCATTAGAATGACAATATAATACTGTAAAATCTCCATTGTGTCATTATAGGGGTGGGGATGACACATGAGGACTCAAAGGCAAGCCAAGTCTCCACCAGCTAAATGGTAGATAAAACATAGATTTTAAGGTGAGCTGGCCAATTCTGCTTTTAAATTCTGTTTGAAATGTGTTCCTTTTGGAGGGATTGAATACAAACCTGTATTCTTATCCAACCGAAGCTGTAACTGTTCTATAATCATTTTGTCAACAATATATATGTATATAATGTGGATTTGTGTTTTGTTTTTTTTCTCCTCTTATTTCTTTGTGGAATCCCTCTGGCTGTTATGTTTGTTTCGCATGTTACTGTTTTATAAAAAAGGACTGTATCATTATAACGTACCTGCCATTCCTACATTGTTACAGTGCCCTCTAGTGGTGGGAATGAACCCTCTCTTTGTTCAACCAAACTCCAGGCTATAGCCAGCCTCTAATTCTAATGAAATATTATCTACATCAGGCAAGCAAACATGCTTTCATAATTTTGTTTAATTTGCCTGGGCATTTAATTCTCCATATTGCAGTGCATCAGTGTTGGGGAGTATACATCACCCATATTTGAACTACTAGTTTACTATCTTTTTCAAGTAACTTGATGGTATAGTTGACCTAATTTCAAAATAATTTTCCTAATTCAGTTGTACCTACCTGAAGGATATCTGTTTCTTTTCTGTAGCTAAGTCGGTTCAGAGTAGTGCAGTGTAGTCACAGAACCACATCACTAGATGGCAATCTTCTACCTATTACTGTACATCACCATTGTCATGCAAAATTGAAAAGTGATGGCATTAAGTTTAGTATGATTAGGAAACACGTTTCATTTCTCAATGTCATCATAATACATTTCATATCACAGCCTATTATAAAAAAGCTCATCAGAGTATGAACAACACATTCTGCAGATTGTGTGTATGCAGTGGCGACCGGTCATTCAGGGTAGGTGCAGAGCCCCAGCTGTTTTGAGCCCCACCTGTTAAGCTAAAAAAAAATGCAACATCATACTTTCAAAACCTTAGCTAGCAAGCTAGCAGTCATCATGATTCAAGTCGACAATCTACTGGCAAATCCTTTTTAATCCTTGTCATATGAACAGAAACTATAGATAAAACATATCGGTGCTCATCAGCCATTGGACATAAACATTGCACAACAAGTTGGAAATTGCAAATTCAACAATGAGTGGGATGGAAGGAATCAGTGGCTAACTGCAAGCATTGCAAAGCAATCACTAGCCCTCTATTCAGTGGAAGTGTGTAGTCCAAGTCTAGGTTTAAGAGTATATTTTCCAAGCTTAAAAGGATAAACATTGAACATTGGCCAAGCTGTCAATCCAACATGACTTCTGCCACGCTCAAAACAACTGGAAACTGGGAAATTTCAGAATTCATTGAGTTCAAGACAACTGGGAAATTGAAATTAAATTAGCTCCGACTGGGAAATACGTTTTGAGCAGTCATCCAACTCAGAATTGCAAGGTGGGGGGAACTCGGGCCTCTTTCTAGAGCTACGACATAAAGATCACTGATTCAACCTTGTTTTTTACAGAGTTCCCAGTTGTCTTGAAAGCACCATAAATCCAGAGAATGCCAGACTTTGATGACAAAGTTTGATGACACAATTTGCCCACGATGGACCGCCACGCCACCTTCCTTTTCAACTGAGCACAGCACAAAAATGTCTTGTACGCTGCTGCATAAATGATTTAATATGCCAGGGAAATATGTATGCTGTAGCTAAGAAAGTATTATTAAGTGTATGTTGTGTAGTAAGGTGTTAGTAGCCCAAGTATCTCACCCTAATAATTTGGTCCCTTTTCCCCTCATAATTTAGCCTACTGCTCTGACTTGGTGGTGCACATGGAGCCTTTAGCTTGCTTTAGAGAAATGTTATCATCGAATCTTGTAAGAGCTTCCATTATCTGCCCTTTATTTATCCTACGGTTATGACTTGGGGTCTGTAATACTGTAAGAACGATCCATGTAAAATGGGTTAAAGTTATGTATAGTAAACCTAGGTGTAAAATACTAAATAATGGCTACATCTCAGAATGTTTTTAACTGTCAAGAGGAGTAAAACAAGATTGTCCACTATCAGCATATCTATTTATTAGTGCCATCGAAATGTTAGCTGTTAAAATCCTACCAAACAATAATATTAAGAGATTAGAAAATAAGGGCTTAAAAACAAAGGTGTCATTGTACACTTCCGGCGCCGACAGAGATGGTCACCTCATTTCACGTTCCTAGGAAACTATGCTGTATTTTGTTTTTTTTACGTGCTATTTCTTACCTTGGTACCCCAGGTAATCTTAGGTTTTATTACATACAGTCGGGAGGAACTACTGGATATAAGAGCAACGTCAACTCACAATTATTACGACCAGGAATATGACTTTCCTGAAGCGGATCCTCTGTTTTGCCCACCACCCAGGACAATGGATTGGATCCCAGCCGGCAAACCAAAACAACAACGCAGTAAAAGGGGCAGACGAAGCGGTCTTCTGGTCAGGCTCCTGAGACGGGCAGATCGCGCACCACTCCCGAGCATACTACTCGCCAATGTCCAGTCTCTTGACAAAAAGGTTGATGAAATCCGAGCAAGGTTAGCATTCCAGAGAGACAGAAGAGACTGTAACGTTCTTTGCTTCACGGAAACATGGCTCACTCGAGACATGCTATCAGAGTCTGTACAGCCAGCTGGTTTCTTCACGCATCGCACCGACAGAAACAAGCATCTTTCTGGTAAGAAGAGGGGTGGGGGGGGGGGGGGGTATGCCTTATGATTATTGAGTTGTGGTGTGATCATAACAACAGACAGGAACTCAAGTCCTTCTTTTCACCTGACTTAGAATTCCTCACTCTTCGACTATAATCACAGCCGTATATATTCCCCCCCAAGCAGACACATCGATGGCCCTGAACAAACTTTATTTTACTCTATGTCAAGATTGCTTCGATCGCGTGGATTGGGATATGTTTCCGCATTGTGTCAAACAACAACATTGACGAATACGCTGATTTGGTGAGCAGGTTTATTAGCAAGTGCATCGGCAATGTCGTAACCCACAGCAACTATTAAAACATTCCCAAACCAAAAACCGTGGATTGATGGCAGCATTCGCGTGAAACTGAAAGCGAGAACCACTGCTTTTAACCAGGGCAAGGTGACCGGAAACATGACCGAATACAAACAGTGTAGCTATTCCCTCCGCAAGGCAATCAAACAAGCTAAGCGTCAGTATAGAGACAAAGTAGAGTCGCATTTCAACGGCTTAGACACAAGAGGTATGTGGCAGGCTCTACAGTCAATCACGGATTACAAAAAGTAAACCAGCCCCGTCGCGGACCAGGATGTCTTGCTCCCATACAGACGAAACAACTTCTTTGCTCGCTTTGAGGACAATACAGTGCCACTGACACAGCCCGCTACCAAAACCTGCGGACTCTCTTTCACTGCAGCCTACGTGAGTAAAACATTTAAACGTGTTAACCCTCGCAAGGCTGCAGGCCCAGATGGCATCCCCAGCCGTGTCCTCAGAGCATGCGCAGACTAGCTGGCTGGTGTGTTAACGGACATATTCAATCAATCGTTATCCAAGTCTGCTGTTCCCACATGCTTCAAGAGGGCCACCATTGTGTTCCCAAGAAAGCTAAGGTAACTGAGCTAAACGACTACCGCCCCGTAGAACTCACTTCCGTCACCATGAAGTGCTTTGAGAGACTAGTCAAGGACTATATCACCTCCACCCTACCTGACACCCTAGACCCACTCCAATTTGCTTACTGCCCCAATAGGTCCACAGACGACGCAATCGCAACCACACTGCGCACTGCCGTAACCCATCTGGACAAGAGGATGTGAGATGTGAGAATGCTATGTGAGAATGCTGTTCATCGATTACAGCTCAGCATTTAACTCCATAGTACCCTCCAAACTCGTCATCAAGCTCTCAACAAAACAAAGGAGATGATCATATACTTCAGGAAACAGCAGAGGGAGCACCCCCCTGTCCACATCGACGGGACAGTAGTGGAGAGAGTAGTAAGTTGTAAGTTCCTCGGCGTACACATCACGGACAAACTGAATTGGTCCACCCACAGCGTGGTGAAGAAGGCGCAGCAGCACTTCTTCAACCTCAGGAGGCTGAAGAAATTTGGCTTGTCACCAAAAGCACTCACAAATGTTTACAAATTCACAATTGAGAACATCCTGCCGGGCTGTATCACCGTCTGGTACTTCAACTGCTCTGCCCACAACCGTAAGGCTCTCCAGAGGGTAGTGAGGTCTGCACAACACATCACCGGGGGCAAACTTCCTGCCCTACAGGACACCTACACCACCCGATGTCACAGGAAGGCCATAGAGATCATCAAGGACAACAACCACCTGAGCCACTGCCTGTTCACCCCGCTATCATCCACAATGCGAGGTCAGTACATGTGCATCAAATCAGGGACCGAGAGACTGAAAAACAGCTTCTATCTCAAGGCCATCAGACTGTTAAACAGCCACCACAGACATTGAGTGGCTGCTGCCAACATACTGACTCAACTCCAGCCACTTTAATAATGGAAAAATTAATGTAAAAAATGTATCACTAGCCACTTTAAACAATGCCACTTAATATAATGTTTACATACCCTGCATTACTCATCTCATATGTATATACTGTACTCTATACCATCTACTGAATCTTGTCATCTTTATGTAATACATGTATCACTAGCCACTTTAAACAATGCCACTTTTATATGTTTACATACCCTACATTACTCATCTCATATGTAAAAACTCTACTTGATACCATCTACTGCATCTTGCCTATGCCGTTCTGTACCATCACTCATTATTATATTTTTATGTCCATATTCTTCATCCCTTTACACTTGTGTGTATAAGGTAGTTGTTGTATAATTGTTAGGTTAGATTACTCGTTGGTTATTACTGCATTGTCGGAACTAGAAGCACAAGCATTTCGCTACACTCGCATTAACATCTGCCAACCATGTGTATGTGACAAATAAAATTTGATTTGACATTGATGAGTAATGTTTTCTTTTAAATCCACATTTATAATTCCTCCACAGCCTCATAGAGGATTTTGATACTTTTTCTAACCTCTCTGGATTAAAAGACAATTATTACTATGTATTGGATCACTAAAAAACACAACTTTTACATTACTGTGTAGTTTACCAAGAAAATGGTCTGACATTGATATCCCGAAAGATATTTTAATATCTTTAATATATTTTAATAGAAAGTTGGCAAAAAAAATAAGATCTTGCTACCATGGAAAGGAAAATACCTGTCTATTTGTGGAAAAATCACCCTGATTAACAATTTAGTCATATTACAGTTGACCTAATTGCTTATGGTTTTGCCTACACCTAGCAAAGTGTTTTTTTAATTATATGAGCCAAAAATATTCAATTCTATATGGAATGGCAAGCCAGACAAAATTAAAAGGGCCTATTTTTTTTAATAATGAATATGAATTCATTATAGGAATTATTAAATATTAAAGCATTAGACCTCTCACTAAAGGTGTCAGTCATACAAAAGTTATACTTACTGTAAATCTGAACTTATTCTCTAGCAAATTAGTAAGAATGTCTCTCCCCATGTTCAAGAATGGCCTTTTCCCCTTTATTCAGAATACAACCCCTCACTTTCTGTTATTTGAAAACAAAATCATCTCCAAAATATCGTTATTTTTTAATTAAACAAGCCATAGAAAGTTGGTTGCAATTTCAATTTAATCCACCAGAAAAGACAGAACAAATAAGTCAACAAATACTGTGGTTAAACTCAAACATACTAATTGAAAAAAAAACATTTATTTTTCAAAAAAAAGTATAACCTTTGTAAAACAATATCATAAATAGGACTGGTGGAGTTATGTCAAAGATGCAGCTAACACAAATATATGGAAATGTCTGTTCTACCCAAAATTACAACCAACTAATTCCAGCATTACTGCAAAAATGGAAGAGGCAAGTGGAAGGGGGAAAAGGTAAGGAACTTGTCTGTCGGCCCTGAATTAAAGACCAAAATTGGTTAAAGAAAACCGTGATGAAATATATACCAGTTTCATTTAAGGATTAAAAGATGGACAGCTGTTTCATATTGCAAAATAGTTGGGAAGAGATTTTTGATGTACCGATTACATGGCACATGGTTTATGAATTGACATGCAAAACGATGCCAGATTCAAAACTGTGAATTTTTCAATTAAAATTATTATGCAAATTTCTTTGCAACCAATAGAATGTTATGTATGTGGAGGATACAACCTTCCCAGCTCTGCAGATTTTGCTGCAAGGAGGCAGAGTCATTAGATAATTTATTTTGGTACTGTCCATACATAGCTAGTCTTGGTCACAGGTCCAGAAATGGCTGAAGAATTGCAACATTTACCTGGAGCTAACGCTGCAGATAGCAATACTGGGTGATTTGAAAAGTCATAATCAATCGATCAATAATATAATAATACTTTTAGCAAAAATGTTTAACTTTAATTTACAATCTGTTGAAACTATGAGAATAGAAAGGTTCAGAACTTTTGTGAAGCATCACAGCACAGTTGAAAAATATATGTCAAATAGAAATCCAAAATGGATGGTGTTAAGAGATAGATGGGAGGGGTTGAATGGAGCTGAAGGGTGGGACTAATAACAACAAGATAACAAATGTAAAATATACTGTGTCTGTAAAGTGTATATAGGTTCAGAACTTTTGTGAAATAACACAATTCAAAATATATGGCAAATAGAAATCAAACTGCATGGACATCATAAATAGAGGAAGGCCAGGACTAAAAACCAACAAAATGTAAATATTGTAAAATAGATTGTGTCCGTAAAATGTATATAGCATGTACAGTGGCTTGCAGGTATCCACGCCTATTGGCATTTTTCCTATTTTCTTGCCTTACAACCTGGAATTAAAATGGATTTTGGTGGGGTTTGTATTATTTGATTTACTTTGGAGATGCAAAATGTTTTTTTTATAGTGAAACAAACAAATTACACAAAAAACAAATCTTGAGCGTGCATAACTATTCACCCCCCCAAAAGTCAATACTTTTTAGAGCCACCTTGTGCAGCAATTACAGCTGCAAGTCTCTTGGGGTATGTCTCTATATGCTTGGCACATCTAGCCACATCAAGGCAAAACAGCTCCAGCGCCTTCAAGTTGGATAAGTTCCTTTGGTGTACAGCAATTTTTAAGTCATACCACAGATTCTCAATTGGATTGAGGTCTGGGCTTTGACTAGGCCATTCCAAGACATTTAAATGTTTCCCCTTAAACCACTCGAGTGGTGCTTTAGCAGTATGCTTAGGGTCATTGTCCTGCTGGAAGGTGAACCTCCATCCGAGTCTCAAATCTCTGGAAGACTGAAACAGGTTTCCCTCAAGAATTTCCCTGTATTTAGCGCCATCCATCATACCTTCAATTCTGACCAGTTTCCCTGTCCCTGCCAATTAAAAACATCCCCTGTGGGGATGGTTTTCTCGGGGTGATGAGAGGTGTTGGGTTTGTGCCAGACAGCATTTTCCTTGATGGCCAAAAAGCTACATTTTAGTCCCATCTGACCAGAGTACCTTCTTCCATATGTTTGGGGAGTCTCCCACATATGCCTTTTGGAAAACACCAAACATGTTTGCTTATTTTTTTTTTAGCAATGGCTTTTTTCTGGCCACTCTTCCATAAAGCCCAGCTCTGTGGAATGTATGGTTTAAAGTGGTCCTATGGACAGATACTCCAATCTCTGCCGTGGAGCTTTGCAGCTTTGTTTGAAATGTACTTTGTACTACTAGAGTGGTAAATATAAAAATTCAAGCTTACTCCAAATTAAACAAACACCCACACCTCTGTGTCATGATTTAAGCCATGTTTTTCTCCCGCATGTGGCTACAATTATCATCTCAGGACAGTCTCATATCTCAGCCCCTTTTCAGGTGTCCCAACTTTTCTTTCTACAAAAAAGGTCCTTTGTCAGCAAGACGCATCAATTAATTCAGGCAATAAGAGTGTAGAGCCAATGACAATCGCCAAATGACATTACACTTTTTGGTGTTTTGTAACACATGTCTCTTTCCATTCATCAATGGAGCAAGATTTTAAGTATTCTTTTATTTACAATAAGATGAAAACATCATAACTTTTTTTTTTACCTTAATTGACATGTCTTTACTATGCCATCACAAAAATTGTAAAACATAAAAAAAGAGACCCCCTGAAAGTCACAGTATAATTCACAATCTGACTTCACAGCTGCAGCAGGCAAACTCTCCAACTAGTGCAAAATGTGAAGATTAACATAATCTGATAGATGTAATTATTCAGGATGGAGGGTGGCGAGTGGTGTGGATGTGGATATCAGAGCAAAACAAAACAACCCATAGCAGGACAACACTCAATTCTCATTCCAATGCCAGTCAGAAATTGAACCATTGTGCTTTGTGACAACCTGTGCGTCTCCTTCTGAAAGGACACCTCGTCTTGTCTGCCTAAGGTCAGCTGGCTGGGAATGCTGGCCAAGCATCCAGTGTCTCTCACGTGTATACCTTGTAATTAGTCTCATTATTGCTTCTAAGCTAAAATTATCCCCCTGATAAAACTTTATCATTTGATAGTGTCCTCCCTCATGCTGACCAGTGAACCCTTAGGGGAAGTATTGCTCTCTATGTGCCAAGGTTTCAATGTTAAACTTCCCTATAATTGCTCTTCTTCCCTCTCTCTGACCACCCTTGATTGCATTTAACAACCATGCGAGTCCTACAACTATTTAATAGATCATACAGAAAGTCATTATTCACCTCATAACATTCTCCTAATACCACAGCAGCTAAAGTTAGTAACAGCTTTGCGTAATGTTTTCCCTGAGACAGCAGTAGGAGACAGCAGTAGGAGACAGCAGTAGGAGTTGCTGCCATTGCTTTTGTGGTCACAGAGCTAATTTCTGTTACGCAGAAACATGCTATCCGCTTTCTCAGTAAAAAGTCTACACAATTGGTAAAAACTCCTAATCTTTGTCTGGATCTTCTCTGGTCTCTGAGCCCCTTCACCTGATGTCTCTTGAGGCCCTCCCAGATGGATGAGGATCAATCCAGACAGATGTGAAACACCCCTATGCCCAACGAACAGTCCTGTGTTGGCACTTCTGCTAGTCAATCCCATCCATGCCTGTGGCCATGGTGATGGAGACTACCATCTGCTCCAAACCTCCACATCTGGGGTCCTGAAGCCCCTCCCCTACACCCCCTCTACACCCTCCCCTCCACCCCCTCTATAGGCTAGAGCCCCTCCCCTACACCCACTCTATAGGCTCCTATCGGATCCATCAGCACAGGACAGGAGAGACAAATTCATGAACATATAGACTTACAGTTTTAATACTGTAATGTTTATTAAGGCCATGTTGAACCTGCAGTGAAAGCATAAGCCAAATTGATTGATAAAAACAACACGAATACATAATTTCACTCTAATTGATTATTTAGGTAAATCACATTGATTGTGGTTTGAGAAAGACAGACCTCTGTTCTGACATAACTGTCCTTCGGTGGTGTACTTCGGTACATTATTCTAGACCCTTGTGTCCTTCGCCCCCAACAGTACTGCTAACTGTTTAATTCTTCACCCCAATATGGGTGAATCCCAGGGCTGGAGTGCAGACACACAGTGAGGTTGTGCTTCAGAGGGGCTAGAGGGATCCACATGTCCATCAATAACAATAAATACAGTACCATCCTCCCTTCTTTATGTGACCAAGCATGACTTGCCCTTTACTCATAGACTCAGTGAAGTAGCACAAACAAGGGTGACCTTTTTCAGGTGACAACTGCTAACTGTTTCATTCTTCGCCCCAATATGGGTGAATCCCAGGGCTGGAGTGCAGACACACCGTGAGGGTGTGCTTCAGAGGGGCTAGAGGGATCAACATGTCCATCAATAACAATTAATACAGTACCATCCTCCCTTCTTTATGTGACCGCTGTAGTATAACTACATAAGGTATCATATCTTAGCAGTGTATTCACATAGCCTTTACCTTGACATTTACAGAGAAGCAAGAGAGAGCTGGCTGAACAGAAGGGGCGGTCCAGTGATTGAAGCGTAAACACAGTAAAATATACTCTGGCTCCAATCTCATATCGCTCATATGGTTCAGTTTTACTTTGCACTTTATTGCTGGCTCAATACAATGTCTCTGAAAAGTTTAAGTAGGCCATATGGAAACCTATATATTTATTGAATGTCACAAAAACAGTGTCGCTGTTCAGTTTGATGTATCTTGTTGGGTAATTCATATGATACCATCTGTTCCCAGGACAAAATAATACATGTTATTGGAGATAAATCTATAAAATAATGTTGTTTATGTCATATACCTTGCTCCCCTCACTCCCCGTGTTTACTTTAGATGTGCTTATCTACAGACTAATATCACTTGTATTATTACTGTCTTGGTGGTATGTTGTATAATATGATTCCCACCAGCCATTCCCCTGTGGTTACATTAAACAGTGTTACTTCAGTCTGCACTTGGTTCTTACCTTGATTCCTGATAGTATCTGAAAATAAATGAATTCTAGAAAAGTCAATTTGTTGTTTAACACAGCAGCTGCATATCATCAGGAAGGCCTATATGCACTTTTCATTTGGGAACGTATAATTTTCAAATGTATTATATTTTATTCCATGATATTGTTACAAAATAGATTTGTGTCAACTGTGATACGGGCATGGGAATATAAGAGCATCTGATAGGCTAAATTAACAAACTAGGCATGCATGGCTAACCACATGATCCTCAAACCAAAAACTGACCAAACTCATATTTCTAAAAGTTAATTCAAAGGCACTGTAGATTGACTGTATAGCCTAATAAGGCATGTTTTGTTTCCTTATTTAATTCAAAGTCATTATTTGTATTTATTTTATTTGTATACAGCCTAAATGCAACATTTATAGGCATGTAGTTGATGTGTTTTTGAAATGCTGAGCACTCCTGCCAGCCTGTATTATGTCACAAATGCTTCACAGTTAATTTCTTAAATGGCAGACTATAGCCTTAAAATAACATAAGGTAGCCAAAATAATTCATTTTCATTCCTGCTTAGTGTTAGTATGTTGTTTAATAGCTTTTTTGAAATGTTGAAAGTCAATTGATAGTGAAAGAGTCTCCTGGCTATATATACTGTAGGTTGTAGTGCAGTGTCAGAATATCATCGACAAACCAAAGATATCCCATATGCATTGGATTCGCGTCTTTTTGCATTTTACAACATTGTGGACTAAAGCGTTGTTATAGATCGCGCTATATAATCAGGTCCATTTAACTTTTTTCTAAATCTTAAGATAACAAGGAGTAGGCCTATGCTTTTATAAATTTTATTTAACAAAAGCCACAATATCCTCACATCCTGTAACGTAGATACTGGGAGTCGGGAAGCAAGTGCAGGTGGTGAGTTTAACAATACTGACACAATACACGACACAATATAAGATATAATACAAGAAACAATACACGAAACAATACAAGAAACAATATAAGAAACAAGCGTGGCGTACGGACATGAAAGAACATCAATACAGCCAGGGGAATGAGTGAGTGCCAGATATAGGGGAGGTAATGAGTGAGGAAATGTCCAGGTGTGCCTCATCATGAGGAGCAGGTGCGTGTAATGATGGTTGCCAGGACCGGTGGTTTAGTAAACCGGCGACGTCGAACGTCAGAGAGGGGGAGCAGGGGTAGACATGACACATCCTCACATGCAATCGCGTGTGAACAATTTTGGTGTACGATGAAAAAGAGCTACTATTTTTATTTCTCAACTGATCATTGAAGCATGGGTATTGTGTGTAGATTGCTGGACATATTGTTTTATTTAATTCATTTTAGAATAAGGCTGTAATGTAGCAACACGTGGAAAAAGTCAAGGGGTCTGAATACTTTCCGAAGGCACTGTATACAAAATCCGACAATGGAAATGTGGAGGCAGCTATTTTTATAAAGGCTTCATAGGTGGCATGTGAGTTTCAAGTTTGGGCAAGCTTACAATTTGTAACATGCCAGTTATGATTTTCATATGTGCATTTTCATGGAATAGTTTTCTTTCAACAATAATATTTTTGTTTCTCAAAACCATTATCACATTGTTTAGCATAAAATATCAATTAAAATGATAATCTAAATGTTAAGTCTCTGCAATATGGACACATTGAGACGCCATGATCCATTGGCGGCTAAAGAAATGAGCACACGGAACTCATGGCCTATAGGCTAATGCATCAGTAGGCCTATATTATTCCATTGCTCATTCAAGTGATTCGAGTGGGAGATTGTGTAAAGATTTGTCAAATAGCTTACTGTGAGGAACTATAGTTTTTGTATATTATCATTAGCAATGGATGTTAAACCACTTTCCTATATTTCCACACAGCAGGCCAGGTACTTCTATGCATGCTCAGGCACGCATGCTCCCTCAACAGAGAAACCAGACACATGCTCAATGTTCACATGGAGCGCTCCAAACAAAAGACAATCAAAAATTATTTATTTGTTTATGTACAGACAGAAATCTGCCCAGCAGAGAATCAGTGATTAGGGGCACACATGAGATACAATAATAAGAAACTAATTCTCAAACTCTGAGCATTATGACATTTAATCGATTACAAATTATATGACCCTCCCCTGGACTAAATAAAAAAAATACTGAAATTGAAAAAGCATGGCCCTTCCCCATTTTGCTCCAGGTAATAATTGTGTAAATTCTGGCTGCTCCCTTAGCCAAGTGAATGCTTGGATGTCCATCGCTACTGTAGGTATTCCTCCCAAAGCTTTGCAGTTTTTTTTGCATATCCACTTCGAATTTGTTGTTTTCCTTCAGTCTGAACAGCCAAAAAGAACATGGAATCTGATATTTTAAGCCACATTTCAAACCACTTTTGTAGAGGGTTTTGAAATCAGATACAAATCTGATTCCTGGCCATGTGTCTGAACGGTCAAACCTGATTTATTTGTGTTTTTTAGACTGTTATTTGGCATACAGCATCTTGTTGCCAGCTACTCTGTTGACAATTTGACAAGAACATGGGGCAACACAAACAATTGAGTGAATCTGATAGAAAGCTAAACAGCTACAGAGCTAGTTAGCCAAAAAGGGCTTGTTTTGAAAGTTGAATAATCTTATCCTTTGACGCTTTAAGTGTTCTTACACTACAATTTCGACCATTCAAAGCAACTGGGAAACGTCCATGACAGGCATTGTTGTCATCTTAGCTTGCTACAGTACATAACTTCTGTGTGATGGGAAGCATGAGCACCACCACCAATCAGCCTACACAACTGCGGACACACCCATCATTACTATGACAATTTATGTAGCCATGTCACCAAATGACTGCTGTCTGAACACACATATATTCGATTTGGTCACTTGTAAATTGTTTTTTTTTTGGACAGACACTATTCCAAAACAGATTTGAGCAGTAAGGTCTGCAGGGTGAACAAGGCTTTAGAAACTGACAATCATTGTATGGTCATATATAGACCTCAGGATTTACCCACACTTTACTTTCATGAAGCTCTAGAGTTGAAACCACCCGTGTCCCTGTGCACTCAGGCCAGTCCTGTGTAAGCTAGTATGAGGAGAGGCTCCTGTTACCGGTGTCAACGTGACACTCCTCCCTCACCTCCAATCCCACTGTGGGCCAGCATGCCATTATTCATTCAATCCTTCCTCCTTAAGCTGCAGAGTTTCCTGACACAGTGGTTTCCAGGTCATTGCATGGATGACAGTGATTCGGACTGGTGGCAGCTTAGTCACTTACAGTACATAGAGTGGGGCAAAAAAAGTATTTAGTCAGCCACCAATTGTGCAAGTTCTCCCACTTAAAAAGATGAGAGAGGCCTGTAATTTTCATCATAGGTACACTTCAACTATGAAAGACAAAATGAGGGGAAAAAAATCCAGAAAATCACATTGTAGGATTTTTTATGAATTTATTTGCAAATTATGGTGGAAAATATGTATTTGGTCAATAACAAAAGTGTATCTCAATACTTTGTTATATACCCTTTGTTGGCAATGACAAAGGTCAAACGTTTTCTGTAAGTCTTCACAAGGTTTTCACACTGTTGCTGGTATTTTGGCCCATTCCTCCATGCAGATCTCCTCTAGAGCAGTGATGTTTTGGGGCTGTTGCCTCCAAAGATTTTCTATGGGGTTGAGATCTGCAGACTGGCTAGGCCACTCCAGGACCTTAAAATGCTTCTTACGAAGCCACTCCTTCGTTGCCCGGGCGGTGTGTTTGGGATAATTGTCATGCTGAAAGACCCAGCCACATTTAATCTTCAATGCCCTTGCTGATGGAAGGAGGTTTTCACTCAAAATCTCACGAAACATGGCCCCATTCATTCTTTCCTTTACACGGATCAGTCGTCCTGGTCCCTTTGTAGAAAAACAGCCCCAAAGCATGTTGTTTCCACCCCCATGCTTCACAGTAGGTATGGTGTTCTTTGGATGCAACTCAGCATTCTTTGTCCTCCAAACACAACGAGTTGAGTTTTTACCAAAAAAGTTATATTTTGGTTTCATCTGACCATATGACATTCTCCCAATCTTCTTCTGGATCATCCAAATGCTCTCTAGCAAACTTCAGACGGGCCTGGACATGTACTGGCTTAAGCAGGGGGACACATCTGGCACTGCAGGATTTGAGTCCCTGGCGGTGTAGTGTGTTACTGATGATAGGCTTTGTTACTTTGGTCCCAGCTCTCTGCAGGTCATTCACTAGGTCCCCCGTGTGGTTCTGGGATTTTTGCTCACCGTGATCATTTTGACCCCAAGGGGTGAGATCTTGCGTGGAGCCCCAGATAGAGGGAGATTATCAGTGGTTGTGTATGTCTTCCATTTCCTAATAATTGCTCCCACAGTTGATTTCTTCAAACCAAGCTGCTTACCTATTGCAGATTCAGTCTTCCCAGCCTGGTGCATGTCTACAATTTTGTTTCTAAATACTTTTTTGCCCCACTGTATATAAGGGGGTGGAAACATGTATTAGTATTTATATAGAATTTAATCCACTGCAATCTTTTTCCATACAGAGAATGTGTGCTGGGAATGTACTTGCAGGGACAATATAATGTGTATGATGTTGCAATCTTGTGTAAAAAGACAAAACACAGAGATGATTGGATGTAACATCTGTAATCTGAAATGATTAGTGTAGGAGTATC
Organism: Oncorhynchus clarkii lewisi; assembly: GCF_045791955.1. Classification (NCBI taxonomy): domain Eukaryota; kingdom Metazoa; phylum Chordata; class Actinopteri; order Salmoniformes; family Salmonidae; genus Oncorhynchus; species Oncorhynchus clarkii. Next base: position 51,773,634 of record NC_092153.1, on the reverse strand, counting down.
TACTGATAGGTGTAGCAGGATTTCTCTAATGCCAATATGGCACCAAAAAGCCTGATGCCAAAAAAGAGGCAAAGAAAAAAATGACCTTAGGAAGCCTATTAGATGTCATATTGTAGAGGAGTCAGAGATTTGCAGGAGGTATACTAGTCGGAGTCAGGAGTCAGAGACCAGCTCACAGAGGCATAGTGATTTATGTGGACTTTTTTTTAAATGCCAGGTCCAGTTAGATCAGTGGGAGAGGGATAGGCAATGCAGACATGCTCAGGGCCATGCTCCACATCTCTCCCTCTCCTCTCTCCATTCCCACCTTGCATTCCAAGAGCACCAGCCTCTGGCTGTGTAGCCATGACAACCAAATGAGGTAAATAGTTGCAGGAGAATCCTCATTACCACCTACCCTCCCTGGGCTCTGTTCATTGGCTCACACTAGGGTGATATACACACTCCATACTATTTATGCCCCTTTCTCGCATTTTGGAATTTTCAAGAGATATTCTTCCCATTAATAGCCATGCTATGTCTCTGGTTGGGTTTGTGTCCTCTTTGCCTATAGGGTAATCTTGCTTTAGTCAGATCACTCTCCAGCCCTGTTCTTTTGTAAAGACAACCTCTGACAAACACTATAGGACATAATAGTGAGATACCTACGTATGTGCCAGACACGTGGAAAAATCTTCAAGAGAAAAAAACACAAGCCTGATTTCAGCCAACTGCCATGCCCTTACGACTTATATTCATTCACCTGAGAAATCTGCAAAATCAGCCCCACTGTCAGATGTGAAGTGAATCATTTATGTGTGGCATTCATTTGGAATTGTGCATTTCCTTTAGTGTGTTATACTTGGCCTCATAAATCGTTTGTATAATAACAGTACATCAACCTTTTTTCATCATAAATGACTTAAATCCTTTTGGAAGAATATATCTGGACCAACCAGCTCAAATACAGAATGGAGAGAGGGATACAATGGTTTGGTAAAATATCTTACTTCTCTGTTTCACAATTGCCAAAAATAGAGTAGCGTTTGCATACCCACTGTACGATAACAGTGTTGTGCTAGGTAACAAAGCGTGCAGTTACTACAGAGATGTTTACTGCAGAACACAGCAGGGCTCAGTGAATGGCTGAGCCCATACAACAAACCATTATTGGTATTCTTGGTATTCTTGACTGGTATCAGGAAATTGACCGTGTACTAGCCCATTATCATCACAAATTTAGTCCTTGAAAGTTAAGGTGGAGCAGTGAGTTGAGAGTGGATATAGTTGACCAAAGTCAGATGCTGCCTCTTCCTTCACCTCTCTGTGGAGTGTGGGATGCCGCATTCAATCTATTTTTGTATATTGCTGTGTACGATGATCGCAACAGGGGAAGAGTGTGCACCTCATTTAGAGTGTTATAGAAGAGTGTGTGAGATTGTGTGCATGTATGCCTGTGAGTGTCTGTGTGTGTGTGTGTGTGTGTGTGTGTGTGTGTGTGTGTGTATGCCTACTGAAAAAGGGAAAAAACAAGACATATTTATTTCAAAAATGCACTTTTTCAAGTGTTTTTCTTTTACTAAACATTGACACACACATGTACATTATACATCCTGCTTTGACAGTGACGTTCATAACTTTTGCTGTTGGAATTGCATATCAAATCAAATGTATTTATATAGACCTTCTTACATCAGCTGATATCTCAAAGTGCTGTACAGAAACCCAGCCTAAAACCCCAAACAGCAAGCAATGCAGGTGAAGAAGCACGGTGGCTAGGAAAAACTCCCTAGAAAGACCAAAACCTAGGAAGAACTTAGAGAGGAACCAGGCTGTGCAGGGTGGAGATTATAACAGAACATGGCCAAGATGTTCAAATGTTCATAAATGACCAGCATGGTCAAATAATAATAATCACAGTGGTTGTCGAGGGTGCAGCAAGTCAGCACCTCAGGAGTAAATGTCATAGCCGATCATTAAGAGTATCTCTACCGCTCCTGCTGTCTCTAGAGAGTTGAAAACAGCAGGTCTGGGACAGGTAGCACATCCGGTGAACAGGTCAGGGTTCCATAGCCGCAGGCAGAACAATTGAAACTGGAGCAGCAGCATGGCCTGGTGGACTGGGGTCAGCAAGGAGTCATCATGCCAGGTAGTCCTGAGGCATGGTCCTAGGGCTCCAGGTCCTCCGAGAGAGAGAAAGAAAGAGAGAATTAGAGAGAGCATACTTAAATTCACACAGGACACCGGATAAGACCGGAGAAGTACTCCAGATATAACAAACTGACTCTAGCCCCCCGACACATAAACTACTGCAGCATAAACACTGGAGGCTGAGACAGGAGGGGGCAGGAGACACTGTGGCCCCATCCGATGATACCCCCGGACAGGGCCAAACAGGAAGGATATAACCCCACCCACTTTGCCAAAGCACAGCCCCCACACCACCAGAGGGATATCTTCAACCACCAACTTACCATCCTGAGACAAGGCAGAGTATAGCACACAAAGATCTCCGCCACGGCACAACCCAAGGGGGGGCGCCAACCCAGACAGGAAGATCACATCAGTGACTCAACCCACTCAAGTGACGCACCCCTCCTAGGGACGGCATGAAAGAGCACCAGTAAGCCAGTGACTCAGCCCCTGTAATAGGGTAAGAGGCAGAGAATCCCAGTGGAGAGAGGGGTACCGGCCAGGCAGAGAGAGCATGGGCGGTTCCTTGCTCCAGAGCCTTTCCGTTCACCCTCCCACTCCTGGGCCAGAATACACTCAATAATATGACCCACTTCAGTAAAGACTTAAAGGTTGAGATCAAGTCTGCGTCTCTCACATGGGTAGGCAGACCATTCCATAAAAATGGAGCTCTATAGGAGAATGCCCTGCCTCCAGCTGTTTGCTTAGCTTAAATTCTAGGGACAATTAGGAGGCCTGCGTCTTGTGACCTTAGCGTACGTGTAGGTATGTACGGCAGGACCAAATCGGAAAGATAGGTAGGAGCAAGCCCATGTAATGCGTTGTAGGTTAGCAGTAAAACCTTGAAATCAGCCCTTGTCTTAACAGGAAGCCAGTGTAGGGAGGCTAGCACTGGAGTAATATGATCAAATTGTTTGGTTCTAGTCAGGATTCTAGCAGCCGTATTTAGCACTAACTGAAGTTTATTTAGTGCTTTATCCGGAAAGTAGAGCATTGCAGTAGTCTAACCTAGAAATAACAAAAGCATGCATTAATTTTTCTGCATCATTTTTGGACAGAAAGTTTCCTATTTCTGCAATGTTACGTAGATGGAAAAAAGCTGTCGCCAATGACTAGGGTTTTCAATTTGTCAGAGCTAATTGTGGGAAGCTTCGACTTCTCAGACCCCGTAATGGGAGGCGTAGAGACAAGAGAAGGCTCGGCCTCAGACTCCAACTCGCTGTTTAATGGGGAAAACCGGTTGAAAGTTTCTGTCGGCTGAATGAGGGACACCGGTTGAGCATTCCTACAGCATTTCCCTCCAGAAGCCATGAGAAAGTTGTCCGGCTGCGGGGACCGTGCAAGGGGATTTATACTAAAGTTTCTATCTGTAATTACTGGTGGCACAGACGCTGTTTCATCCTTTCCTACACTGAAATTACCCTTGCCTAACGCTTGCGTCTGAAGCTGGGCTTGCAGCACAGCTATCCTCGCCGTAGGGCGATCATTCTCCTGTATATTATTAGCACAGCGACTGCAATTAGAAGGCATCATGTTTATGTTACTACTTAGCTTCGGCTGTTGGAGGTCCTGATGAACCACGTCCAGATAAAACGTCCAAAGTGAAAAAGTTGAATGAAAACATTTTTGAGTGAGGGGAAAAACTAAAAAAATATAAACGGTAATTTAAAAAGTACAAACCGTAAAGTTGTCAGGTAGCAAAGTAAGGTTGGCATAAAAATGCACAGCAAACGTAGCAAAACAAATATTCTGAGAACATTATTTTCCTAAGTGCTGCCAACTGAAACATTCCGATTGCATATAGCCTACCATCAGATGTACAGCTGTATTACACATTTTACTGCATATGCCATTTGAAGAGTGACTAATTACCAGGTAACAATGTATTGATGCATGTAAAAGAATAAGAGGATGTCCAGGCCATGAAAATGCTAATGATTTATGTACTTAACACAAGATTACACAGCCTGAGAGAAAAATGTAATGACATGCGCAAAATAGTAGTACACCTTTACGCGAGAAGGCTTACAGGTCTGGTAACATTACAAATACAGACGAAGCATAACTGACTTTGTCTCGTATGGTTTTAGACAGTCTTCACACTGACAAAACATTGTTACAATCTTTATGACATGGATTCACACAACTCACACCTTTCAAATGTTTGCAAACATACAAATGGTTTCAATAGCCTTGAAACCTCTTTCGACTTTTTCAACATTTAAGTGGAGTGACGTCTCATTTTATGTCGAGACAAACACATAGGAGAGTATCCATTGATGTGTTCTTCACGGTTATACAACCATTGTTTAGGTGAACTGGCACAGACAGCAAGTGTGAATGTGATGTGTGAAAACACAGTAGACTTGCATCCCATAAACTTTAATAGAAAACTATAC